>NC_064620.1:554409679-555659679 GCF_023898315.1 Schistocerca nitens | reverse complement strand
ATGTCACTGGACGGGTGGGAATGAACGACATGAATGTCCATGGGCGAAGGTCCACGAGCCTGATTGTCCTGGGTTCGATTCCGGCGCGAAGCAAAAGGCCTGGAATTATTGCGAGTGTCTGATCTAAGCTTTTTCTGGCAAACACTTTGTACATGTCCTTTCTTTTGACAGTAAAAGCAAATAGCTTGGCGTGACGGGCAATTTTCACGCGAATGTCTAGTTGCACACCGCGGGCAAGATTTCACTGCATTTGCTTGCTTACGCGGCGCACGTGGTTGCAAGCTAGGCGGCCGCAGCGAAGTCGGGCGCGAGGGCCGCTTAGCGTCCCGTGCAGCGGGCCCGGCGGGCCGATTAATGTGACACACTGCTGGCGAAGTTTCAAATGATTCCTGAGCAAAGTCAAGTGTGTCTTGCCTGTCCAATATGTCTATCACTTGTTGCAGGGAGGGATTAACTAGCTTCAAAATCTGTTCCCTTATGCGAACATCAGAAACGTTCTGTGCAATTGCATCACGCACCATAGTATCTGAATATGGGAGGCCACATTCACAGGCAAACGCGCAGTCTCTAGTAAGTCCTTGCAAAGTTGCTACCCACTCCCTATTAGTCTGACCGGCCGTACGTTTTGTACGAAAAAACGTATACCGTTTTGCAACTACATTAACTGTTTCTTTGAAATAGGCATCTAAAGCAGACAAAATTTCTTCGTAGGACAGAGTTGCTACGTCGCGTCGGGGAAACAATTTCACTATCACACGGTAGGTAGACACACCGACACAAGAAAGCAAAAACGGCTGCCGCTCTTTACCTTGAATTCCATAAGCAGTGAGGTGGAAGTTGAACTGATCGGCCCACTCAGTCCAGCTTTCGGTTGTGGCCTCGAAGGGCCTAAATGGCGGTGCGACAGCGTTGTGTGGCTGCGGTAGCGAAGAAGCGGCTGCCGCCGCATCGGTTTGCAGCGCACGTTGACCCTGGACGAGCTGTCCAAGGGCTTCCAATAACGCCTGCGTCTGCTGATTCTGCAAGCGAAAAAATTCGGACAGTACATCTGGAGAATGCGGCGAAGCCATGACACAAGCAAATTAGAGCAAATATAACACAAAGACTGCAACGTGGGCGCGGCATCCCATCCTCGTCGCCAAAATATTGTTGTGTCGATTCCCTAAGGTCTCGACACAATGAGTGGCTAGGTGCACGCGAAACTAACGCAGACGGGCGTAAATTCTGAAACAGGAGACTGGATGAAAAACTATAAAGAAAAGAACGTATTGGGTAGATTACTTAACTTTTAATGATGTTCTTCTTGTTGAAATACATCTCTTGCATAGTAGTAAGCAATTAGCAATGATACACATGGCGCCTTGCTAGGTAGTAGCGATGGACTAGCTGAAGGCTATTTAATCTGTCTCTCGGCAAATGAGAGGAATACTTGGTAGGTCTAGTCGCAAGCTATGTCGTCCGTACAACTGGGGCGAGGTCAAGTCCGTGTCTTGTGACCTGCCCTGTGGTGGCGCTACGTTTGCGAATACACAGTGGCGACACGCGGGTCCGACATGTACTACAGGACCGCGGCCGATTTAAGTTACCACCTAGCAAGTGTGGTGTCTAGCGGTGACACCACACGCCCCATCCCCGAAAATCATGTTAGTTAAAAACTGAAGAGAGTAACTCAAGCTGTGAGTTAAAACTCAGGCATGCGCTTAAATTAGTCGTTAGCAGAAGTGATCAGCTGTCATATGAAGAAACCTCCGTGGCCTTGGTGTAGGATAAATGAATGCTGAACTGATTAAATTGCTCCAGCCCCCGCACTGAACCACAAACGAAACAGAGACTCAGTGACTACTTCTTACGGGTAAACGACTGACGCCACTGAAAAATTCTGTCTGAAGTACCGTCAACAAAGGCATCAGATCAGCAGGGTCTACTGAAGCACGGGATACAACCCGTCAGCTTTCACCAATGACGTCCTAGGTAGCTCATAGATATTAATGTCTTTACTTTCCAACCATAGATAATAAATCGGTTGTCTGCTGCGGATAAGCGCCATCATTGTACATTTAAAAAACTGAATGTTGTTTTAAAAGAGCTAGATATTCGCAAAATTTCTTTCGTTTGCATTGATTTCAGCAACTGGTATTTTGCAATTCATTCGGTACTTAATTTCATTCTTAGTGAGTTTGAGATAGTTTGAACGAATTGTTTTTTGTTTTATGAGAATTTTTTCTTTTTCGTTTTAGTTTGTAGGTATGAATTTATCTATTCCCATGAACCTGGATGATTTAAAGGAGGCTATGGGCTTAGAAATGATGGCCATGACTCGATTTTTACAAATGTATGTTCCTGTTGCCGGTTAAGTTCGATGTCGTGAGTGCGACGAACATATGCGCCTGACAAGTATGTTCGCTCGCCGTACTCACGACTTATTCGTATAGCGCTGCAGCAAAGATCGGTTGTGGCTGTCCAATAGACGAGGAACATGGATCGAGGAATCTAAGCTCGCGTTGAGCGATATTGTTGGTGTATGAGGTATTCAGTGTGGCTGTGCGTCCATGAATGTCGTGTGAGTGAGCGCACAGATGTAGACTGGTACTCTTTTTGTAGGGAAGTTTGTAGGGAATGTTTAAAGTGCATGGGACCGTTGGGTGGCCGGGTGTAATAGACGAAATCGACGTGTCGCATTTTGGCAAAAGGAAGTACAACAGGGGGAACCGCCTGTAGGATTATGGGTTTGGGGGGCTGTAGTTTCAGGTCAAGATGTGACGAAGTAGTTATTAAAGTAGTTCCCAATCGAAGGAAGGAAGTTTTGGTTACATTACCTGAAAATCATGTTATAGAGGGTTCCGTAGTGATTTGAGATGGTTTTTCTTCATTTAGGGATTTGAGGAATAGGGGTTATCAACATCATGTTGTTAATCACAATACTGAATTCCGATCTTTATCCACCGGTCAACTGAAGTGCAGGATACAAATGTTATGTATGGCTCTATTTTTCGTCTTCCGTAGCACTAGTATCCTATACTTCAATTGATATACGTAGGTCAATTGAAGTACAGAATACGCATGTTATAAATGTCGTTATCTCCTATTCGCTAGTACTACTTTTCTGTTCTTCAAATGGTTCAAATGGCTCTAAGCACTATAGGACTTATCATCTTAGGTCATCAGTCCTTAGTCTTAGAACTACTTAAACCTAACCAAGTATCCCATACTTCATTTGATATATATATATATATATATATATATATATATATATATATATACTCCTGGAAATTGAAATAAGAACACAGTGAATTCATTGTCCCAGGAAGGGGAAACTTTATTGACACATTCCTGGGGTCAGATACATCACATGATCACACTGACAGAACCACAGGCACATAGACACAGGCAACAGAGCATGCACAATGTCGGCACTAGTACAGTGTATATCCACCTTTCGCAGCAATGCAGGCTGCTATTCTCCCATGGAGACGATCGTAGAGCTGCTGGATGTAGTCCTGGGGAACGGCTTGCCATGCCATTTCCACCTGGCGCCTCAGTTGGACCAGCGTTCGTGCTGGACGTGCAGACCGCGTGAGACGACGCTTCATCCAGTCCCAAACATGCTCAATGGGGGACAGATCCGGAGATCTTGCTGGCCAGGGTAGTTGACTTACACCTCCTAGAGCACGTTGGGTGGCACGGGATACATGCGGACGTGCATTGTCCTGTTGGAACAGCAAGTTCCCTTGCCGGTCTAGGAATGGTAGAACGATGGGTTCGATGACGGTTTGGATGTACCGTGCACTATTCAGTGTCCCCTCGACGATCACCAGTGGTGTACGGCCAGTATAGGAGATCGCTCCCCACACCATGATGCCGGGTGTTGGCCCTGTGTGCCTCGGTCGTATGCAGTCCTGATTGTGGCGCTCACCTGCACGGCGCCAAACACGCATACGACCATCATTGGCACCAAGGCAGAAGCGGCTCTCATCGCTGAAGACGACACGTCTCCATTCGTCCCTCCATTCACGCCTGTCGCGACACCACTGGAGGCGGGCTGCACCATGTTGGGGCGTGAGCGGAAGACGGCGTAACGGTGTGCGGGACCGTAGCCCAGCTTCATGGAGACGGTTGCGAATGGTCCTCGCCGATACCCCAGGAGCAACAGTGTCCCTAATTTGCTGGGAAGTGGCGGTGCGGTCCCCTACGGCACTGCGTAGGATCCTACGGTCTTGTCGTGCATCCGTGCGTCACTGCGGTCCGGTCCCAGGTCGACGGGCACGTGCACCTTCCGCCGACCACTGGCGACAACACCGATGTACTGTGGAGACCTCACGCCCCACGTGTTGAGCAATTCGGCGGTACGTCCACCCGGCCTCCCGCATGCCCACTATACGCCCTCGCTCAAAGTCCGTCAACTGCACATACGGTTCACGTCCACGCTGTCGCGGCATGCTACCAGTGTTAAAGACTGCGATGGAGCTCCGTATGCCACGGCAAACTGGCTGACACTGACGGCGGCGGTGCACAAATGCTGCGCAGCTAGCGCCATTCGACGGCCAACACCGCGGTTCCTGGTGTATCCGCTGTGCCGTGCGTGTGATCATTGCTTGTACAGCCCTCTCGCAGTGTCCGGAGCAAGTATGGTGGGTCTGACACACCGGTGTCAATGTGTTCTTTTTTCCATTTCCAGTAGTGTATATATATATATATATATATATATATATATATATATATATATATATATATATATATGTGTGTGTGTGTGTGTGTGTTTGTGTGTGTGTCAATGGGATACAAATAATATGTACGTAGATCTTTCCGCCGTCGGTAGCACTACTAACTATGTAAGAATAGACTATTTGTGGTAGCGGAGGCGAAAGAATGAAAGAATCAACACATGTACAATTTGTGTCCCGTACTTCAGGTGATCTATATAGTTCAACTTAACAACAGAGTACGAATACTAACGAAAACGAAGAAATCGACGTACGTTACGTTTGTATCCCGTTCTGCAGTTAACCTATACAGCACGACTGAAGTTCGAGGTACAACTCTTATATATGTGACGTGAGGTATTGTATGGTACCGCTACTTCTATCCCATTTTTTCCCATTATTTTCCACAGAAGTACAAGGACACAAACAAGTGATATCCTTAACATTAAGGTCGAAGTATTACTCGCTTGATATATGTTTACAATATTTTTTCTCTCCTGTATTCCCTTGATTCTGAACACTCCTCTCAGCTGTTACGTCTTTGTAATAAATGATCTCTGGCAAATATAGACGTCATTGGGCAAAGCCGACGAGCTGTATCTTGTTCTTCAGTAGATCCGACCAGCATCTTCTGGGAATTATCTCATGACAGTCCAAATGATGAAGCTTATTACTGACCCATTGCTGCCCGCTGTAACACATTATTTCAACCAAGTGTTTTCGCTGAGATTTGGATACAGGGACTAGTTAAGGCCTTACTAAAAAAGACATTTACACAGAAACCTCTGATTTCTGACCTATTTCCATTCGTGGTGTAATGTGTAAGGCGTTAGAACGTACAGGCTATGTCCAGGTAACAAACTACCCAACTACAAACAACATCGCAGGTCAGCGTTTTCCTTCAAAGAGATGCACGCGAGACAGCTTTCATGTGATTCTTACTCTTTAGAAAAGCTTTGGCACTGCTATCTGTGATATTTTATCTTTCCAAAATTAGAAGCCTACATTTCTTGACAAATGTAAGGCAATGGTTTCGCTCATACCTGACATTTCGCCAGCAATGCTTCATATTCGTTATCATAAAATCACAATGGAGGAGGGTACTATCAGGCGTTACCCAGTATTCGGTATTAGGGCCAATATTCTCATCAGCTTTGTGTTCAGTTTTATGCTACTGCAAATACCGCATCTTCGTTGATGGTCTCCAGTTGTACCTAAGTGCAAAAAGCAATAAAAATCTATAGACAATCTCAACACCGACCAGTATGCGCATATAAAATGGGAACAGGATATAGGGTTAAAACTCATCCCTTCCAAAACTCGAGAGGTACTTGTTACCCGTTCTAGGTTCGTTAGTCCGAAATATCGGTAGTCCCTGTCATCTTAAAACAGTAAATGGGAGAAATTTCACATTGTCGCATTCAGCGAAGTGTCTAGGAGTAATAAGAGTTGAAAATCTAAATTGGACTGAGCACGTAACTGCAATGTACTTGAAGTTATTAGCATCTTTTTGTGCCCCACAAAAATATAAGGACTCTTCCTTTATGACCTCGAAATGATTACAGGGATGTTATCCTGCAAGGATTTCTCAGAAATGCTCACAGGCCTCGAACTGCTTATGAATACCTGTGTTCGTTATATCTGTGATGTTCGACTCTTTGATCACATTTCACTGTCATATGCACAGCTGCATGCAGATGGGAGAAGGGGGACAGAGGGGGTGCAACCCAGAGAACCGTTATCCAAGGTGGCAGTGATGACTTCATCCAAGATGGCGGCCGTGATAGCTGATGGCACAAGTACCATTATCCACGAAGGCGGAATTTGGCCGGAAGTTTGAGTATTGGCAGGAAGGTCGGTCAATTGGGCTACCTCCACTTACCTAATGACACCCCCTCCCCCAGAAAATGGCGGGTAGTTCAAATTCCATCAGTACAATGCAACACACCACGCCTACCTCTACTAACCCAAGGAAATGGCGGGAAAATAGGTTATTTGCGGTACCTCCACTAACATAAGTCATCTGACCGCCACCTCATCCTAGGAATTCGCAGGAAAAGGAATAAGATAGCCATAAGTCTTTATTTTGCATGCAGTCTTTATTTAAACAATTAGAGGCAGTACCACAATGAAGTGTGTTCACTATGAGATGCAGAGTCCAACTGACCTAGTACACAGTACCACCACAAGAGGGTTCTGTATACCTTCAGTGATGTAATCGAATATGGTAGTCTGAGGTAGGGAAATATGGCAGGAAAAGGACTCAGCCTGTGCTGGACATATGCCCATATTCAAACAATTAGAGGCATTACCACAGTGAAGAGTGTTCACCATGAGGCTCGGAGTCCAAATGACCTAGTACGTAGTACTGCCCCCAGAAGGCGCTGTCATCCCTGCTCTGATGAGCTTGGGTTCACAATACAGAGTCGCCAGACCTGAAAATACTAGTAATTAATGCAGTACACTAATGTACAGACACGCAAAACAACTCTTAAATTACGGAAATAATGCAGCAAAAAGCATACAGACCTGTAAAATGCACCTAAATCACCGAAATAATGCAGTTCACTGAATAGCAGTCACGAAAACAACTCCCAAACTATCAAAATAACGCATGTAAAACGCTCTGCTGTCATGCTCACTACTCGTAAACTGTCTAAATAAAGCATAGCATAACCTACAAATCTTCTTGCAAAATAAAGCAACAGATACACAATCAATGCGAACACGCACCAGCCATTGCCCCTTGACCACTTAACCGCACAGGATGCTATCGCTCACACTCCCAGAATTCGGGATGCCCCGGCAGCCCCCACGAAGTGATGATGCGACTGTCAGCTGCTGAGGCCATTTGGGTCTCACAAGCACGAGGCGGCATTATCCATATCATATTTGACACCTTAGAAATTCTTCTCGAAATACGTGTTCATATAGCCACCACTGATGGCACGACAGGAAGGGGGAGAAGACCTACTTGCAGAGTTGAAACGTCCCCTTAGAAAAATTATACATGACTATGCTTAAACTGGCACACAATATTTTTATTTAGCGTAACGCAAACTGACTTTCAATAATCCCTACAAAAGAATGGCCCTGACTAACATTAACCTATACCTTTCACAAATCACTTACCTCACAAAAATCTTCGTTACTCGAACTACTGCAAGACAGCGAGCGCCACTACTGCCAGCTAAATAAAAGATTCAAACTACAGAAGGCACTAACTACTGATAGGCATAGTTAGCAAATGAAAGATTTTAATAGAGAACAAACAAATTATTTACCTTAATAGTCATAATATATATAGCAGTTCATGACATCCATTCTTACAAATGTACTGTTTCTGATGGACACACCTCGAGATTATCCATTCTCAAAAATCCGCCATCTCACTTGCCCACATCCACCACTGCTGGCGGCTCACCTCCAACTGCGCAACGCTACGCGGTGTTAACATCCAGCTGCCCAACACTACAATGGCAGACAACAATTCGAACTAGCCACAGACTGCACACAGCACAGCCAGTGATTTTTATACTGAGCGCTACCGTCATAGTATATGGACAATATGTGAGAAGTAGAGACCGTTAGTGTTTGCACATGTGTTGATAATTCAGCAAGGGACTGGTTAACAGCGCTGCTGGTTCTAAGAACAATTCCAAAACTTTGTGCGTGCACAAGTTGTGGTTTATGGACTTGCTATATTGTACTCAAGACTCTTCGATGGTGATTGTGCACCTGCACAGTCGCAACAGATGGCTGCTGGCCGTCTCTACAAGGACTACAGAGGGTCTGCATCTTTGATGGCCCACCAGTACCATTATTTCTACAAGGACTGCAATGGGTCTGCACCTCTGGTGGCCCACCAATACCGTAATCTCTAGCAGGATTACAGTGGTTCTGCTCTTTGATGACCTACCTACCAACATTCTTCAAAACTTCGACTGACTCTGTGGTGGGTTTGCTCTGTTGTGGCCCATTACCTATCTGCATGTCAAGAGTCAGCACTGTCTTTCCGTTGGAAGGACAACAGTAATTCTTCAAGACTGCATGGAAATCCACTACTTCCGTGTGCATTTTCTTTTACTGCTCAGACTTTGAAAAAAAAAACACTGCAATTTTACTGTGATGAATGATCAGAACTGTCTTTATGGACTGTGAGAAAATTTTAGCTTTTGACCAACATTGTATCAATAAGTGTGTGGATTTGATATCTTTGTTATTGTAATTACGAAAAATTTTTTCAAAACTGTATTGGCCACTGCCCAAAACAATTTGTAACATTTTTTGGGGGCAGCATGGGAGATATGTAAGTAGGCTATTGAGGTTTTCTTATTGGTAACGCTACGTAGTGCTCTGTATGAAAATCACTGGCTGTGCTGTGTGCAGTCTGTGGCTAGTTTGCATTGTTGTCTGCCATTGTAGTGTTGGGCAGCTGGATGTTAACAGCGCATAGCGTTGCACAGTTGGAGGTGAGCCGCCAGCAGTGGTGGATGTGGGGAAGTGAGATGGTGGATTTTTGGGAATGGATAATCTCGAGGTGTGTCCATCAGAAACAGTACATTTGTAAGAATGGATGTCATGAACTGCTATATATATTATGACTATTAAGGTAAATACATTGTTTGTTCTCTATTAAAATCTTCCATTTGCTAACTATGCCTATCAGTAGTTAGTGCCTTCCGTAGTTTGAATCTTTTATTTAGCTGGCAGTAGTGGCGCTCGCTGTCTTGCAATAGTTCGAGTAACGAAGATTTTTGTGAGGTAAGTGATTTGTGAAAGGTGTAGGTTAATGTTAGTCAGGGCCATTCTTTTGTAGGGATTATTGAAAGTCAGATTGCGTTGCGCTAAATAAAAATATTGTGTGTCAGTTTAAGCACACTCATGTATAATTTATCTAAGGGGACGTATCAGAGTGACTCACTCTTGCAGACGCTGGAGAAATCTGTTCCATTGCTTCCCAGAATAGCATAGGCTACTTTCTCTTTCTTACGATTAAAATGGGACTTCAAACTGCGCATAAACGGGTACACGTGCTTACCTGTCCGGGGTGACTGATGCATCGCCATGAAATGCGCGTGCATAGCTACACACCATCGCAAGCGCATCTAAAAAGGTTCTCAATGTTATACTGATATCACATGGCTATCTAAAACAAGAACCTAATCGACCTCTCAGAAATTGTATAGTGCACCAGCAAGAGTTAGCGCTCACTTTTGTAGGAGCTTTCGTGATGTCTCAGCTTGTTTGCTTGGAAAATCTTGCCCTAACACAACCTGTTTACGAAAATAGTGCAGTAAAACGTCGAATGCATTCTTCCTCGCGGTCCTAACGTGGCACTCCGTCGCTCACGTGTTACCCTTCCTGCTTTCAACATACGTAATGTTCTCACCGCTATCTAGAAACTCCTGTACCCCAGCACAAAGGATGTCTTGTGAATGAAAGAAGAGAGCTTTATGATTGACTCTTATCGAATTTATCCGCCGAATTACTGATGCCAACGGTATGGAAGAATCGTCTGCCTTTTATCTTCTTTCTGAAGATGAGACTTTCAACGGCAAAAAACTACTTCACACAGATCGCTATATTGCACCGGCCATTAAACCCTGCTAAAGTGGCTTACAGATCGTCAAATATGGAAAGACTCTTACTCAATTACACTGCTCTGTTACTAAGGATGGAAACTTGAATATTAGAGAGTTAAACTGATATCCAACCCAACAATATGTCACCAACTACTGCGTCGATGTAGTAAACATACAATTTCTATTCTGCGACATACAAAATCGCCCCTTTTACATCACTCGTATAGCTATCGACTGCCAGAAACTCGTACGTATACCGCAAAGATGGACTGCACCACATATACTCCTCACTGCACAAGATATTTCCCATGAGGTCAGGCGGTTATCCACTCCCAATGGGTGACCAGAGCACTCTCAGTGGACCGAAGTCACTCTCAGAACTGTTGTACAAAGACTGGATCGGTTCCCCTCGACACAAAGACGTTACGTTTTCTGGTCCCGACCTGCTTGCTTTTGTACACCCATCTCCAGACTCTGGGGCTTACAAGACCACATGTATTTTTACATGATTTGCGAGAACATTATACCAATTACACGAAGCTTCTCGATATCACGCACATAGCAGTATCCTAAGTGAGCGCTCGCGCAACATAATTACACAGATATAGACTGGGAATTATTTCTCTACAAACCCGAGACTTTAGCGAGGTGGAGCGCTCCGTAAACCACTGAGTAACTAGAAACTCAGCCCGTCTCAAAAGACCTGTATGTGAACAAACTTGAAAAAAGAAAAAATAGAGCAATCTGATATTTTCGCTCACGAATACTGATATCGGTGATTTAGCAGATTCCAATTAATCCATACAATTTACAAAGTCAACTGAGGTGTTTCTCATTTCTAGACAACCAGCAAACGTGTCTTCGACCTGCTAGCTGCATACACCACAATCGAACTTCCCTCAGCTAAGTAAAGAAATCAAATGCGTAGACTCAGTCAACATAACAATTTACATGGGATTGGATAATGGCCCAGTGCAAACAAATGTCCATGTTGAATCTCGTCAGGTTTACACTTGATCACGAAAGCTGTCCAGCACATACTAAGTATTAGTTCACTATTCGGGCGTCTGGAGGACTACACAGTTAAGTGAACTACATTCCTGTACTGCAACAACCCTCTCAATTTGGACGGTCCCTCCCGTTAACGGGAAACGTGAATCATTCCCACCACAGGCCACGACTAGACAGAATCAGCCTACAAAATCGGTGACATATATATTTGATCGCTATACTTACAATTAAATGTTAGTATTGTGGTTTCAGTTGAATGACATTGGACAGTGAGGGAAGTATCGGAAAAACATCCTGCTGACGGCTATGGCTCTGGAAATAGAAATATCTGTACAATTCTTATGACTTGACATACACCTCCCTTCGCCGTCACGGTATTCTACTTGAAATCCACACCTTCCTTACGACTGGTCATAGTCATGTATTTTGCACATGCCTGAACCCAAACACATACTTTACAATTCTGATGCTCAAGGCGAACGTATCAATATCCTCTACTACTAACTATAATACTTCGTCAACAATTGATTTCCAGCGACACGAAATAATACTGACCGAAAATCAAGGATGGGTAGACATGTCTAATAAGTTTTCTTGTGAATGGTACGACAGTGTCCTAGAAAGAGGGGCGTAATCGTCTTACAAACAGCGAGGTGTTATAAAATACAATCATATTACCATCACAAACGGTCTTGGTTCTACAGGTGCACACAATTTTCCCTGGTAAAAACTATAACCGCTTTACAAATCGAGGTACGACATCACCTGTGAATAAGGTGGTTTTTGTCCAGACAAATACCATAACATGTAATTTAACGGTGTTCGCTGGAGTATATTGTATCAGATCAACAGTGCGCTTATATGTCGCCGATGGTGCTACCTCGTAACAATGTTACACTATTAAAAAAGTTATTCAGCTAATATATGTGGTATTTGCGACTCCCTCACTCCCACGCCGCTAGATATTCCTCCGGTATATGTAATGGATTCTGTCTCGATGCCATGTCAGAGGTTCGGTGATATATCGACTGGGCTATAGGCAATGCTTGATTGAGAATGATCACAAACGGTGGATGGTGTGCTGATTGAGGTCGTAAGAAACTTACACTAGCTGTTCAGATCTCTAGTGCTACGCTGTCCGCTAGAATTTCTGTCTGGGATTTGGAATCAAGTCCTCCCATTCACGCACATACCTGTGTTGGATCCTATGGAGAAGTCATTTATTGATTAAAGCCACTAGTCAATCATACTTGTGGCACTCTCGTATCTCGAAACGAGTCACCTTTCTTGAAGGTATCTGCTACAGTAAAATTCCACCATCGTATTAGATAACTGTCATGCACCTTGCAGCTGCCGCCATTTCACCAGCTTTACGCATGTGATCGTCCCATTTCAAGTCGGAGCTGCTAGGAGTCGGAGGTCAATATATCTACCACCTTCTGCCCATGTCGAAACAGGCTAAGCTGCATTCTGCGACAGGACTGTGTTTTGACCATTAGATGGAAACGGGAACTGGGAGAAGGACAAGGATTTTTGCTACTGCACTGTGGTGCGCCCCCAAACTATATGCAAGTACTGAAGATAAACATCCATTCACATCTATCTTCCCAAAATGTATCTTCGTTAATATGTACCTTCCAACAGAGAAAAATTAGGAACTATAAAAGCTCCAGTAACTTTATCCGACAGAGAAATCGAGAAGATTTTTACCGCATCTCTCCTCCCTTATGTCGAAAACAAATATTGCATGCTGGAGGCATCGAGCACATGTGACAATCCTATTAAATACACATGCATTGATCAACTGCACAGACCAGTTTAAAGTTTCATCACATGTGCTCTAGGAGGATGACCATATCCCGCAGACTATGCTGTACTTTCAAGAGATGCGGCCTGTGACCCTTTCTCGTTGTTTAAACATTATTTTTTTCTCCTCTAACAGGCTTTGTATACAGCCAAACATTTTATTTTTCTACCACGACTTCGAGGTATGTGTCAGATTCTAAACTTACATTAACACTTTCTGATCCACGA
Organism: Schistocerca nitens; assembly: GCF_023898315.1. Classification (NCBI taxonomy): domain Eukaryota; kingdom Metazoa; phylum Arthropoda; class Insecta; order Orthoptera; family Acrididae; genus Schistocerca; species Schistocerca nitens. Next base: position 555,646,349 of record NC_064620.1, on the reverse strand, counting down.
CCTCTCGCAGGAAACTAGACGTCGCACGGTGTAAATCATGTTGTTACCGCTGTTACCATAACACAACACTCACACTGTTTGATTTCAATTAAAAGTCAATTAGAACATAAGGAAATTGGAAGAGTTTTGTGGCGTTGTGGGGGGTTTCCAAACTGCAGTCTGAAGGTGATTCACGAGCTCTACATTTGAACTCATCTGTCACAGCGACGGAGTAGCTGATGGCTCTGCATTCCATTTCAACTGATTCCTCATATTGCCGTTCTGTACGCGATCACTGTGCTAGCCACCCCCAGAACGTGTCACCCCTCCACAAATCTCTTGCTCCAACTCAAACAAGCGATGTCAGTCAATCATTGTGTGGTAACCAACAGCATGTGAGTGGACGGATGGCATGGAAAAGACGCCGTCGATGTACTGAAATAATAAGCATTATAGTTGATAGTGTGAACAATTTCAGCAATTTTACAGTAATTTCCACACCAATCAATGATGTGACAGCATGATTCCCAGTTTCAGTATCATGGCTAAACCACCCGTTCTCCAATTTGTGTCATTGCGAATGTAGATAGATGGCTGACCTCTAAGTCTATTCATTGTTAATTCTCGAACACATACATCATCAAAGTATACCAGACAGAGCTCTACGTATTTCTAAAACCTCGATTATAGCGATTAGTTTACGATCTATCTCTATGCTGATGGGAATCTCTGAGCATTCTCGGAGTCTTAAGGTAAAATTAGAGACTGAAAGGCATCCCCTCACACGGCCATTGACCAACCAGACCTGCAGCAACATTGCCAGTTTCATCTGCAACCGACCAGAAGAAGATCGCTATATTCCACGTCTTGTGAATGAATGGAGCCTGCCGAGCCCTCGTCCTTTCTAGTGCACAAGATTTCTCGAGATGCGCCCATTTAGAGGAGATTAGCACTCCTTGTCGATGTATAGTAACAGATTTGAAAGTGTTCTGATGTGAGAAATCCACAACACATGCATATACAGAGATGTACAGAAATCGACGCCTCCAAAGCAGTGTATTTTGGGTAGGTGTTTCCAGCTGTATTTATTTACAAGCAATTTCAGAACACAGAACGAGAGTTTATGGCATGGGTAGAACTGACTTAAAATTGATAGAATTTCGGAAAATGGCGGGGGAATAGGTACAATTTGACCTAATGTACACCGAGGAGGAAGTACTTGCATATCTTCTGGTTGGTTGAGAACAGTTTGTACATTTAAGCAAGTATATGGCAGCAAGAGGAATCCGAGAAAATGTCAACATGGAAGCGAAGGGAAACAGGGAAGCAGTCAATTATTTTTTTCCGTCGAGACAACATATACTTTATGACTGTTGAGGTACCAGTGATATACGTGAGTTGACTACGGTATGGCGCTGTCAGAAAGACAGACAACCACCCACCTCTAAACTTATAATCATGTGCGTTAAATGATAACAGAGATTGGACGGGGTGATTAATTGAGATAAAGCTGTAGCGAGGTACGATTTAATGGTAGACTGATGATGCATTCTAGAAAGTGAAAATTTGCTGCTGGGCAAGTTTTCCACTGTTCTTTCAGGATGCATCAGTCGCGTTACATAGCCCGCTTTCGACACGTACACAGCCACGTGTTCTGAATGATATAAAGCACTGTCTACTTGCGATCGTTGATGGTAAATCTGTCGGTCATCAGAGGACTTCCATCTCATCTGTGATGTAACGTGACAAATTCCTCTAAACGAAGTATGATTTATATGATGTACTTCATCCACCTGTCGCATCTTGGGTGTAAAATCGAGACTTTAGCTTCATAACTAAGATATCTCTAAGTTAGCGATAGGTGTTTGTGAGGCACTGCAATCTCCATGTATACATCTGCCTGACAATGTGCTGTTTACAGAATTAGTGGCGGAATGACTTGTAATTTCCACATGTTGGAGGCTGCTGCTAGGTGTTTATCTGTTTCCTTGTAAGAGATATTCCCCATTACTAACGATCATTTTATACATGGCTTGGCTGATGCAGCCATAGCATAATTTCTGAACTGTCATCGGATGTGAACAGTGGACCCGTTGCAAGCTCAGTTTTGGCTCCTTGATGTCCCTTGGACAGTCTGTTCCTTTCCCCAGGCTAATAATAGGTGCACCGTACACGTGTCCCATATTTGTAGTTTCACAGTTTTTCCTCCAACATTCACTATCTTTTATCCAAACTCAACACCGATTGTGGCTACTTACATCCTTAAATTTACATTATATTAAATGGTGAAATAAACACGACTTCCCTGACGCAGCACTATCGATAACTAAAAATTTAAACAAGAAATCATATGGCTCTGACATTACTCAACACATATTTTTTACTTCTATCCCGCAAAATTAATTCCGACGCATTTGTTTCTAGCTGATCGTGTGGCCGTGCGGTTCTAGGCGCTTCAGTCTGAAACCACGCCACCGCTACGGTCGCAGGTTCGAATCCTGCCTCCGGCATGGATGTCTGTGATGTCCTTAGATTAGTTAGGTTTAAGTAGTTATAAGTTCTAGGGGACTGATGACAACAGGTGGTAAGTGCCATAGTGCTCAGAGCCATTTATTTCTACAGAACTGCGTTTGATTTCTCCTACAACAACACTCCACACACCTCAGGCGCTACACTTCCCTTTCCAGTGACTTAAGGACAGGGATTACACCATCAACCTTCCTCGCTCTTCAAAAAGCCTGCTGCCGTAGCAGACTCACAATACTCGAAAACACATATACGAAAGCAGAATGCCTACTTCATCTACGCAACCCAATGATACATGACACAAAAACAAAAAAAAAAAAAAAAACAAAAAAATAAATAAAACTACAAATACTCTACTAATTCCAGGATCGCAAAGCATATAGTACTTCATGCTGTACTCTATCTTCCTGGTATTCTCTGCGCTAAACACCTCTCTTCACTCTCCCATTCGTCCTTCCTCTCGTTGGTAGCTGAAGCTTAACATTAACGGAATATGTGGTTTCAACAACTTGATATGGCCCTTGATACTTCGTGAGGAACTTCTTCGTTTTCCATTTTTGCGTATAGAGGCTGTGCAGCGTTACCCATTGCCCCACTTTATACTGCGGTTAACTTCGTTTCCGCTTTACTGTGTCTTCCTGCCTTCCCAAAGCCTTTGTATTCTCCTTTGTTTCCAAACATCCCGAATTGTTCTCGCGAATTGACGCACAGATTCGCCTGTCCTTGTCTTCTGTAACTTCACTAAAACATACGGTGACGGTATTTTTCGACCGTATGCCACCTCATATGGAGACAAACCGGTATTTTTTTGGACTTCTCCATTGTATGTGCGTACAATATGCTTCAAATACTCGTCCCACTGATGGTGTTGAGAATCCACATAAAAACTCAGCATCTTCCCGATGTTCTGTGTACCCGTTCTCTCCTACCGTTGGCCTGAGGATGCAACGCGCTCGTCCTCACTTCTTCACGTTCAACAGTTTACACAGCTCCATCATTAAATCCGACATGAAGTTTGTGTCTTCTTCTTGCCTCTGGTACACCAAACCTGAAAATCCAGTTGTTTACTAACGCTTGCGCGACCATTGCCTGTTGATTCGGCATAGCCTAAAAGTTCCTAAAAGGTCCTAAGACATCAATCCCGAGCAAAGAGAATGGACATCCCACTCAAATCTGCTCTCTGCGCACATGGTATACAATTCTTGACATACTGATCCACACCTCCCCACCAATACGTCAACGCAGCATTATCTGTCACTACCCAAAATCTGCTCCCATATAAATAACATTTAAAATATTTGACTCCATAAATTACGCTAAGCATCTCCCTCTCTGTTGTTGAGTAATTCTTCTCTGCTGCAATCAACTGCCTAGACGCATAGGCTACAGGATGTTCTTTCCCATCAATTTCATTGGTAAGAACACACCTTAATGCTTGATTCGGTGCATGGCTTGCTAGTATAAACTGCTTTTCAAAATCTGGAAACACTTGAACCAAACTTGATGTTAACACTTCTTTTAGTTTGTCAAACGCTTTCTGACACTCTCCTGTCCACTCAAGTTTCACACCCTTTCGTAACAATCGCGTCAATGGCTGGGCTAAATCTACAAAACGCTTCATGTGCTTTCGAGAGAAATTGCAAATTCCGATGAGTGATGGCACTTCCTTAACTGTTTTCGGTTCCCGAAAATCCCTTACAGCCTGTACCAACCTCGCATCTGTTCGTACTCCGTCCTTACTGATAATATGACCTAAATATTTTTCTTTTTCTAACGCAAAATGACACTTCTCCAAGCTCAACGTCAAACGGGCTGCTCTTAACCTCATAACGACTTCCCTTAACCACTGTCTATGCTGCTCCGTAATACTACTTGGTAACACTATAATGTCATCCAAATAGGCAAGACACTGCCATGGTTTCATACCCCTCAAAACACTGTCTAACAACCTCTGAAACGTTTTTAGAGCGTTTTTCAAACCGAATGGCATTCTAATGTACCGGTTATGGCCTCCAGGTTTAGAGAAAGCAGTTTTTGGACGATCCACTGGGGCCACCTCTAACTGATGATAACCACTCGTAAAATCCATCGTAGAAAATTACTGACACTGTCCTAAGTGATCCAAAGTCTCCGATATGTTTGGAATGGTGTATGCGTCCGTTACTGTCTTATTATTGAGGTATCTGTAGTCACAACACAACCTGCATTTCTTAGTTCCACCTGTAGATTTTTTAGGCACAAGGACAATGCCCGCTCCCCAGCTACTATGTCTATGCTCTATAATACCGTCCGCCAGCTGCCGATCAATGAAATCCTCCACAATCGGCTGCAAATAACTCGGTATTCTGTATGGTTTGCGGTAAACAGGTGCTTAATTTCCTGTTGGCATCCTAGGTTGCTGTTAACAGCTCTTGTGGAATTCCTAAAATAATTTTTCCATATGCTCTCTTCCTTTCAAATGCTTAATTTTGTCACGCAATGAAGTTATATCGGCAGATAGTGGTTGATCGCTTCGCCTACCTCTCGAACCCCAGTCTTCGTCATGTGCTACTAAAACTCCTTTGCTCGAATTCGCGTCTACAGCGCTAAAATTATCCACGTTCACGGGAACTACTCGCCCGTCGTTCCCCTCCTGTACGCGTACAACACTACGTTCCACAAAACAACCAAGTGAACCCAAAACATCATTATCCTCCAATGGTTCAGTAACACATACTGTACCCACAGGTAGATTTGACTCCACACTTACCGAAACCGACATCCCGATGCCACTAGACACACACTCATGCAAATTAAGCCTTAATGCTAATGTACGCCATTCAATTGGTTTGTTCATTACGTTGAACCCCCTTCGCGACAGCTCTGCATTGACAACAGTTTCACCTAGTGGAAATAACATTCCACCAAGTTCCCCAGTTCGTTGTCCAAGGTCAATTTCGGCATGATGCTGATACAAGAAATCTACTCATAGGATCATGTCGTAGCCCCCGCTTACCCATGGTACTACCTCCAGGCATGCATTAAATCTGACTTCCCCTATTCGAAAGTCAACTGTCACCGACCCCAAAGTCGTGACCTCCTTATCCCCCAATCCACACAATCTATGACGTGGTGGGTCTAACTTCCTTTGTCCCATTATATTCTTAGTAGCCACTGACTCTTACGCCCATGTGTCCAACAAAATCTTAAGCTTTTTAGTTCCTATGGATCCAACCACTGAACATTCCACCTCTGCATACGTAATCGTAGCATTGAAATTAAATGGTAGCTGCCTTAGGTGGGTCTTGGGCCCCCTCTGCCGTTTAACGCTTGTACACCTCTCCTATCTCCACATCTCCGTCCTCCACTCTGCTGATTTCCACCCCTTCCTCTATTCCTTGGCGACTGGGTACATTGCCTCTGCACATGAGCCGTGCGACCACAATTATAACATTTTACCCCCGCCGTAAACACTGTTTGCTTCTCGCGTACCGCTGTTGCCATATCTATTTCCTCACATTGGATTGCCAGCTGAACGGCCGAATGGAAATCTTTCCGATTCCCTTCACGCATTTTCCGTGACAGATGCGCCGGTAACCCTCTCAAAAATACATCGAGTGCCCTTTGCTCGGCCTCCTGCAACACAATAGTAATTGCTTCATCGTTCTGATCCAACTCGTAAGTATACCCATTAAATTCCCTTATCCTGTCCGCAAATTTCTCTATCGTCTCCCCCAGTCTCTTTGTCAGTGTACCTAACCTCTCCCTAAAGTACCGAGCGCTATTCTGTTTCTTGTACCTTTATAAAAGCCCTTCCTTTAACTGCTTAAACTGTCCTGCCTCCCTTAAGGCTTCAGCACACCTTACATATGTTGTCGCTTCACCTGTTAATCTAATCTTGGCTATATGTAACAACTGCTCACCGGACCAACAGTTCATTACCGCTGAAGTCTCCAAGTCCTCCACAAACGAACGCACATCCTCAGTTGCCTTGCCAGAAAACGGAATTATCAAAGTTACGGCGGCTGGATCAATCTCTGCCCTCTAGGCAACAACGACTGATCACATGCGGTTTCCGGCTCACTTCTAGATGTTAATTCATTTCTCAGCTGCGTATTGTCCACTGTCAATTGTGCTATCTTTCCCATCAAAATCCGAACCGCTACTGGTTCCGACACACCTTGCGTCGTTGACTCTGTCATTGTGTTGCTTTCGTTCCCAGTCAGTCCCGAAACAAAACATTTAAGTAGAAGAACAACCTGACTTCCTACAGCTCCGTATCATGATACTCAGTATCATCATAAACCAATACAAAAGTAATTAAATGGCACGAAAAAAATAACACATCTTACTGCCTCAAACACACTAACACTTACTCTGACAACAAAAAATACTATGCACATGTAAAACGTCTAAAATGTGGCTTGCCAGGAGCCATACTCGAAAAAACAAAAAAGAAATAAAACATCCAACACTCAAAAAGAACAATTTTGTCAGCAATCACCATATCTTGTGACCATAATGCAGGCAGTGGGTCGTACTGGACAGACAACGTCCGCTATTCTGACACCTAATGTTGTGGCGGCTTCTGCCACCGAATGGATGGGGTTGACCAAATGTAGTGGAAAGACACCAAATGTAGTGGGTGGGTGCCAGGAGTTGCCGTATTAAAACTTGGCGAGAACATTCAAAAAGATTTATTGTTCTTTAGCTACAGTGCCCCATTCACCTCGGTCTGTGTCACAGCATCCTGCAATGCTGAGGCCACATACCCAGTGACCCAGTGGAGTGCGCTGTGTCGAGCCGGACCTGTACGCCAGCTGCAGATTTCCGATTACGTCAGGATGGCTTCGCCAGGAGCTGACTCAGCTGTCCTCGTTGTTTCTGCACTGCTCTGCCGGGAGTCGTTGGCCGGCCCCGCTGCTCCTTCTCCCTCGCTGGCGTAGCTGAGAACTCAGTGGCAACGACCACCCGTGATCTGGCGTCCCAATCTGTGGCTCTCGCCTCGGGAAGTCTCCAGTGTATGTCGGGAGCCGAGACAACCGCCCGCGGTAGCGAGCCGAAGAGTGGCCCATCACTGGCTGGCTGTGGACTTTGCGTCGGCCTCAGAGGGTCGAACCAACGCCCCGCCATGGACTAGGATGCTGTCAGAGCATCTGTTGCTGCATGTAGCCCGGAAGTGTGATACGCCCCACCGTCTAGGAGAGCTGCCACACTTGAATGCATCTCATTAGAAAACAGTAGATATTTGACCTCGGCTGTGCGCCTCTGTTTCGCTAGATCGCCACTTCGTGTCACGTACACACCACACCCCGGTTGTGCCAGTGGGCCCTTTCTGCCTGTAGCTTGCGGCATGCGAAGCGCTGCGTTTACACTTTTCAGTGGTTCGACGGCCCTGTGGCCTCCATTCCACTTCGCAACTGCTAGTCAGCGTAACTTACTGCAATTCGGCCTGCACCTGGCTGTAACTTGGGCGCTCTGAAATATTGCACCAAACCTAGCTTCCCTATCTTAAATTGTGGTGCCGTTACAACTCCTTGGTATCTTACGCTGAAGAGCTAAAGAAACTGGTACAACTACGTAATATCCTATAGGGCCCTGCAAGCACTCAGAAATGTCGCAACACGACGTGACATGTCTGAAGCTTTATTTGGGGGAATTGACACCTTGAATCCAGCATTGCTGTCCATAAATCCGTAAGAGTACGAGGGCGTGCAGATCTCTTCTGAATAGCACGTTGCAAGGCATCCCAGATATACTGAATAATGTTCATTTCTTTGGAGTCTTGTGGCCAGCGGAAGTGTTTAAACTCAGATGAGTGTTTGTGGAAGTGTGGTGTGTCTCATTGTCCTGCTGGGATTGCCGAAGTCCGTCGGAATGCACAATGGACATAAATGGATGCAGGTGATCAGACACAATGCTTACGTATGTGAAACCTGACATTGTCGAATCTATACGAATCAGAGGTCTCACATCATTCCAACTGCACTCGCCCCATACCATTTCAGAGTCTCCACCAGCCTCAACAGTCCCCCACTGAAGTGCAGGGTCCATGGATTCACGAGGTTATCTCCTTACCCCTACACGCCCATCTGCTCGATACAATTTGGAACTGTGTTGACATACCCAAGCGAGGCGTAAGGCCTTGCGTCGTGCAGTCATCAAAAGTACACGAGTGGCCCTCGGCTCGGAAAGCCCACATCAATGATGTTTCGTTGAATGTTTCGCACGCTGACACTTATTGATGGCACAGCATTGATATCTACAGTTTGTTGCGGAAGGGTTGCATTTCTGTATGGTTGAACGCTTCTCTTCAGTCGTCGTCGGTCCCGATCTTGCGGTGTCTTTTCCCGGCCGCAGCGATGTCGGAGATTTGATGTTTTACCGGTTTCCTGATATTCACGGTACACTCACGAAATGGTCGTACCGGGGATTGCCCAATTTATCACTACCTCGAAGATACTATGTCCCATCGCTCGTGCGCCGACTGTAACACCACGTTCACACACATTTACATCTTGATAACCTATCATAGCAGCAGTAACCGATCTAGCAACTGCGGTAGATATTTGTTGTATCATAAAGGCGTAGCCGACCGCCGCGCTGTATTCTGCCTGTTTACATATCTCTGTATTTGAATACGCAGTAAACAGACATACGGCTGGGAGAGCGTGTGTCGACCACATGCCACTCTATACCAGCATTCAGTGACGCCTATGGGCTTAGGATGACACGGCGACTTGTCGGAATTGTTGGAACTTCGTGGCCTGTTCGTGCAGAGTTTGGTTTTCTAGTTTTTTTTTGAATACGCAAGTCTATACAAGTTTCTTTGTCGCTTCACTGTATCACAGATATTAACAACTAATCCACTGCGGATGAGGTCAGTTGCTTCATTTATTCACTCTCTGTGTGTGTGTGTGTTTGTAAGTACCTCAGACTCGTAATCAACATACGGTTCATGTGTACATTAGTAATATCCATTAACATTACGATAAGCAAGTCATGCTTCGTCATACAGATAGATTTCATTTAATTCTCTTAGAGCAGCATATATATTCCAACACTGATTCTGCAAGTACTTTTCCGACTGTTAGATGGTTAGATGCAGAAATTTTCATATAGAACGCCGTTAAAAGTTAACTTAACTCGTGAATTGTTAGCAGATGATGTTTGATTTACGAATTGGTTATATATTTACTCTGTAACACATGTAACCACGGATACGACATTCCATTAGAACAAAATATGGGTTCCGCGGAAATAAGTCGAATGATGATACATTTAACCGGGCATACGAGTTAGCGCACAATGTCAACCGCAAGTTTTCCATCGAGCGTCACCTAACAGAGAAGTATGGGGGTGTATTGGTACATATTTGCGATAACGTCGCACACGCTGATGATATGTTGTTCAAACAAATTTTGGGCTTACAGCTGATCGTTGTTCAATACTTCGCACGATATATCAATTGGGTACCTGCCAGTCATCTTCAGGTGAGCCGTCGCAGACTGGCGAAATTGTCCTCCGTTTCGCAATATATAGTGTACTGTAACTATTCTGCGCATGCGTCGAAAACTTGATAGTTGAACCACACTGCCTGCCGGCAGCGCCCTCGCTGGTGGAATAGCATAACTCAGTCGCCCTCTGCGTTGCAGTTTGCCACGGCCGTCGACGCACTCTGTCGTCTTAGATTTGAACAAATCGTGGAGATGATGGCATTCCATAAACTGTCCAGCTGGTAGCCGCTGTCACGGTTTAACAGATTTTTCGCCAGTCGTATTTCTACGGATTCTTTAATAATGGAGTCCCAGAAAGACGTTGCTGTGGACAAAATTATGGTTTTTCCATACTCCATTGAATGTCCAGTAGAAATACAATGTACAGCAATAGCGGACTTGCTTGGCTGCAAAAGGCGGGTGTCACGTTGATATTCAGTGCAGGGTTCTTTCACGGTGCGTGTGGTTTGACCTATGTAAGCCATACCACAAGATACTGTCAGTCAACAGACGAGATCGGCCTACACATTTTTGTGCTGTAAGTGTCCCTCCACGTTTCCATTTCACTATCACATCGGGAAGAGTGGACCTAGGGACGTTGAGGAGTGTGGAAATCACGCGTACAGACGTATGACTCAAGTGACACCCAATAACCTAACCACGTTCGAAGTCCGTGAAGCGCCCCATTCTGTTCTCTCACGATGTCTAACGGCTACTGAGGTCGCTGATGTGGGGTACCTGTGAGTAGGTGGGGGCACAATGCACCTAATACGAGAAACGTATGTTTTTCAGGGTGTCAGGATACTATTGATCACATAGTGCTTGTTTTGTGGATCCGTAGTATATTTCGCGGCATGCACATGGTCACTGTCTCTCTCTCATAACTAACATAACCTTGTCACATGACGGCAAAGAACTGTTCTCCTCAGACTAATAGTGACTTTCGGCAGAACGTCAGTGGAGTCAGTGTGCGTGGTACTCGGAACATATCCGAGTGACCTAACAATCTGTCAGCGAGATTAGATACACTGCCTCAAGAGAGAAAAAGTAGGCAAAATATTGGAAATTACGGATCATGATTTAAGGGACAAGGAGCAGCTGGAGTGGTGACAAGTGAATGCGTGGCGGCGGAGTGGGTAACCAGTGTTAACGGCTCTAGATTTTACTCTTTTTTCCACAACGTCCGAGTAGAGCTGAAAATTCGCCATGCACACCGCCGTCCAGCCATGATGCATTTCTTTTGTAGGATATGGCCAGTACCTAATGGACCTTAGTGGAAGGTACACCTCGGTCACCAAACAGAGTTCCCCTGTGGCTAACAATGAACTCCTAAACATAGCCTTCTGCTATACGTACTACATATGCCAACCCGACAAATAAATACCACTACGAATCCATAAGACACAGACAAATGGCAACCTGTGAACCCAGCTACTGACACTACATCGCGTACACTGTATGCCGAATTTATAGAAACAAGATCGTACAGGCGCACCAGTTGATATCAGTTAACCAAGATAAGCCGGAACCATAAGAAGTATCACATACCATGCGCTGCTCCACATTTATTTCAGCATATTAGGGGAGTATGTGATTAAGATAAACACAGGCACCAACGTGAAGGAATATCTGTCACTTATTTTCAATCTTTGTACTTCTCGACAATGTTATAAAGACGGTTCACAGATGTTCATTAGAATTCTTGAGAGGTAATTAATCGCCGGCTGGTGTGGCCGAACGGTTCTAGGCGCTTCAGTCTGGAACCGCACGACCGCTACGGTCACAGGTTCGCATCCTGCCTGGGGCATGGATGTGTGTGATGTCCTTAGGTTAGTTAGGTGTAAGTAGCTCTACATTCTAGGGGACTGATGACCACAGATCTTAAGTCCCATAGTGCTCAGAGCCATTCGAACCATTTTTGGTAATTAATCAGTTGTTTGCATTCATGTGTAGTGACGAGTTGCTGATATAATTTTACGCACATTATTTCCACTACTGATCCAGCAGTTTTCTTAAGTATCTGCTGATTGTGCTATTATTATCCCTGCCCTGATCTCGGAGACAGGACACACTCACTGAGCGTCAGAAGTGTAACTCTCGCTGCCCAAATTACACCTTCAGCCGAACTCATACTTTTTCACTGTCACCTGCACGCGGCGGAACATTAAACACTTGCGTCTCCATGGTGGTATGACACAGCGTATCAGGAACAGAGGTAAGTGGATATTAATAAATGATTATGTGTCACAGTCAATGCATGAAGGACACAGAACATAGACAACACTATACATGATTTAGGATAACGTGGTATTTAGAATAGTACAATAGCATTAACAGTTTTGTGATCATTAATCGCAATAAATATGTAAAACCTTCATTAATTGTATTTAGTATAGTAAATGTAATTATTATAACGATCTCGCAATCATTATACCTCCACTGACCAGTAAAATCTGTATTGCAACACTCCTGACTTAACCATCACAGGTAACAATTAACAAACACATACGGCATTGCGTACACAATGTCAATTTATATCGAGGAAACAGTTGCAGTAATACTAACAACTTAGCTAATAATTTACATTCGAAAACACGTGACACTGAACAAGTGCACAGATCTTCCCGTATTGTGAATAGTATCTATCGTATGTAACTAAGTAGCTTTAGAAGAAATAGTTCGAACCAAAACTGCAAGACTCGAAGGCATCCCGAAGTCGCTGGCTCGGTTAGAGACATAATCGGTCGTCTCTTTCCCTTTCTCCGTAGTTGTTCTTTCCTATGACCTATATTTCTTTAACCTCCTTACGCATCTTAATAATTGATGTGAGATTCCCATCCTAGATTAATTTTATATTTATTTATTATATCCAAACCAAAATTATAAACTACATTTTCATGTAAAATTGTAATCAAAAGAAGTAATACCCAAACAAATTGAGAAACTGGGAGATATAAAGTGGTCTGCCTCTTCGTGGCTTTGGGCGGGCTACATCCAGGGGAGACGGAAGCTACCACAACTTGCTGCTGCTCACGATGACCAGGAGATGAATAACATCTAGGCTTCGTATGTTATTTCGGGGTGCACTCAGCCTCGTGATGCCAATTGAGGAGCTACTCTACCGAATAGCAGCGGCTCCGGTCATAGAAAACCATCATAACGACCGGGAGAGCGGTGTGCTGACCACGTGCCCCTCCTATCCGCATCCTCAAGTGAAGATGACACGGCGGTCGGATGGTCCCGATGGGCCACTTGTGGCCTGAAGACGGAATGCCTTTTCGTATATTATAACGAATGAGTTGTAATAAAAGAAGGACGAGCTACATAACCGTAGGCAGCTGGTCACCCATCTGGCGTAACGGAAATAAAAACGTTACAATTACCAGCTATCCGAACTGGAAGAACCACTGTTGTTTAACCAGCGGTCCCGCATGTGAAGAGGAGGGGAGGTAGAAAGATATCGTATTATGTCTCGGGTGTTCTGATGAGCAACTTCTGTCTCAGTACAGAGTATTGAAATTATCTACTTGAGATCGTTGCTGTATGTCTGAAACATAGTAATGCAGTGGGTGACAGAGGATAGAGAAGATGCACGCTAAAAAGAAAGAGCATGGCTTTTACTTCTTCTTAAAGATATTACTAACAGGAATATGATTTCGGGCTATTACTTAAATAGCAATCGAGGTACAAATTTCCTAGTGACGCATGAAAAGTCAAAATTGTTTTCACCGCGGAAGAAAAGTAATTTCCTGGTGATACAATGTTAGTGCAGAGCTATGATAGCAGAGAAAATGATGTGCACTTCCCATTTTTTACCACAACACTTATGCATAATACTACTATTTAAGAATGTGGTCGCAGTGGTCCATTCCGTTAGTCTCTTGATTCCCAGCACATATACCTTCCATGACCTTAAGTGATGACAATGAAACGCATGGTCATTGAGTTCATGTTAAGATCAGGTACGTAGCTAGATTTATAGATTTTCAGGAATGGTTTGCTAAAACCTTAAATAAATCATCCAGTACCCCTCGCTTTGCGTACCTGAATATTGTGATGCGATCTACTTTATTTTTTCTCTCCTCGCTGATAGTTGCATTTTCACGCGCTCTGTTATTATCTATGGTGCTGTGTTCTTTAATTTATCATCGGAATTAAAATTCCGTTTGTTAACGCTGTAGAAGCTATTATGCACACAGACCGAGGGCTGTAACACAATATTTTTTCGACTCCAATGCTCTCTATTTATTACACGAATCTATATAGAAACTTGGGATGAAATTTAACTTCCACTTCGAAGGTAAAACTGTACATTGGTGACTACTATAAGTTGCCGGTTCATGTACTTGCAGCAGGAATTCTCCTTCGAGAACCTAACTCGTACGTTCGCTCGTCCATTACCCAACACGCAAGGAATCAAGATAGAGATAACAGGCAACAAACAGCGTATTACATTCTCCCTTTCAGCCGGCAGTATTCATTTACGACGGTGAAACGCGGTTTTCTGCAAGAATGCGGTATGGCGTATTCTATAACTAAAGCGATCCTACGATTTGTGCCATCATTTCGAGACTCTTCTTGTCTGTGAGAGGGCCGATCTGTACACATCCCCAAGGCGTAGAGCGTATTATCAGGGTATTAAGTATAATTCTAATTTATTCCTTTCTTATTTTAAATGTAATCGGTACCAGTTTAGTCTGCGTAACAATCAGAAATTAACAGTTCCTCATTCCGTATGGCTTGATTTGCGACGATATTTGAGTTTCACGCAATACAGCATTCAATTGCAAACAAGACATTCTGATGGCACTAAACAACGTTTACAGATTTGTAAATTCGGTCTGTGCATTGATATGGAAGATAACAATAACCTTTCAGGTTTAGTATTCAGTGATGAGGGTAAATTTCATTCAACAAGAGAAGTGTAGCGACACAACGTAAGAATATCGGTACACAGAAACATAGAAAAGCCTTATAGAGGCTCTCCGAAACTTCATGTGCTTTGTGCCGTTATTCGATAACGCGATTATGGACCGTTCTCTTTTCAGAGAAGAATATTACAGTAATTTTGTTACCAAAATACCGCGGATCTGGCTTTATTAGTATTTCATTTTCGAACATGACGGAGTACCACCTAAGTGGTACCATCATGTAAATTGTGAGAGCATTTCTCAGTAGTGAGCTGCCTCCAAGACAGACCGAAGTATGGGGGGACGGGTCTCCCATTGCATCACTAGTGTCAAAGATCGTCCCATCTCACAGTATATGATACTGCTTTTTTCCTTTTTATGCGTATTATTTAGTGCTATGAAGACAGGCAGTAAAGTACTCTCTGATACGAGAATGGAAAATATAGAAAACAGGGACAGTATTATATTGACCTACTTTAAGATATTTATTTAACATGACGTAACATTGTCTCATGCAACATTTGCTCATTATTGTCTCCCCTGAGGAAACATTCATCAAAACGTGTAAGCCTGTTTGTATCTATAAATTTGTAAATGTGAGCCGGTGGGTGGCAGTACCTTTCACATCGGAAACTCGTGAAACTGCTGGCGCCATCATTGTGAAATAGCAATTTCCTCCTCTGAGTTTATCTAGTCTTCTCATAGTCACTTCCGATGTTATGTCTGAACATAAGCATTTGCACCAACATTAGAATTAATCTTACTTAATATTTCGTAACCAACATATATAAATTTCAGTTCAAAGAACATAGCACTCCCAACAGGAAAGAGTTAATTGCAGTTACTGTTCTAATATCAGTAGAGTGAACCGTTTTAATTCCTCTTGCTTCCCGAACACACGGCGTCGATCACACTCGGATAAGAATGAAATCAGCTTTCGTACTTGAGTAACCACAGCGACACTATAAGCTGGGCTCTCAGGCAAACTGGCCGTAGGGTTCCCGTGTGACAGCGTACGTCTCTAGTAACAAGTTGCTAACATTTCGTATAACACTGACTTTGAAGCAATAATTTTTGCCTTTAGATATTTCACTCCCTAATTTACACATGTTCAAATGAGACACGATTATCAAAATGCTGTGATATATGGACACTGAAATATTGTGTAGCAACTGTAAGACGCAGTCAGTTAACACTGCATGTATCGTCATCTGGGTCGTCTGTCAACAATTCAGTGTCGCTTGAAGCGATCTGTGCCGTTGCTCAGGAACATTGCGAGTCCGTATAGTTCTCGTGCGCTCTAGTATTGCCTCGAGGTGTTCTGAAAAAACCGTAACTTAACAGTTAACTTAAGAAAAAAAGTTGTAAAAGCTTCGTATTAACATCTGAGAAGAAGCCTAAACGTCCATTTTTCCATCCGGACACCAGTTCTTCGGAACAGGTATGTAACAAGTGGTCGTTTCTGTCCTTGTCCGCCGATAGACAGACATCAATTTCCCACACTCAGGAACGAATTACAATAAGTAGTCCAAAATGACACATAAAACTGCTACAACTGCTAAGGAAATAGTACAAGATACACACAATAATACAAGACACACACGATACGCTTTCAGACAAAACAGTTGCTCATAGAGGAAGGCCTATACATCATACTCGTTTGAACAACGTAGATCGTACTTATGATTCAATGTTTTCATAGCCGATTAGCGAATTTTGTATTAATTTTGAAATAATTTTCTATTAAAATATTAACCATATTGGCTGTTCTCATACTAACCCAATTTAGATGTTTCATTTATTAAATTATTGAGCGACTTGTTTCTGTGTATGAATAGTTATTCTTAATATGTGTGTGTGCGTAATCCATATCTTCCACGGCACTCCTGGTTTAAAATGATCGTGAATATCATATATGTTTTTGAGTCGGTTTTACCGGCAATATTCGGTACAAACAATCTACGGTAAATTAAGGTTTTCCTGTTAAATACACGTTTGTTCGTGTGCTTCCCTTTTTAAGATTTATTCCTAAAAGAAATGCCGTTGCTGACATTCAGTGAATCCTCCGGTAGTTATACGGTTCCATGTCAACGTTTTCGCAGACCAGATTAGCTCAGACGTGTATGATTTTTAATATATTTAAGAGCATTTAACAATCTGATTCTCCTGCAGACTAATCGAGCATTATCAAGCTATATCAAAATTCCATACATTTTTCCTGAACTGTAGTCTATCCACTAACTTTTTTTTCTTTCGAAACAAATGCGCGAGATAAATAGGTAGTAGGTGGTGGCTCGAGGTACCTTCTTTAATGTAATCCCAGTTGAAGTTCACATGATACTGTTACATGCTACGTAACAGAATAATTATCCATCGACCCATCTAACTGTGTAATTGGACTGGTACGTTACAACCGTTACTACTTTGCTTTATTGTCTACTCCAAGTGTGATGCGTTGAAAGAGCACCGCATTCATACACAATGTCAGACAATATTTAGTGAGTTTCTTTCCAGCAGAAGATGTTTCGCCGGTTTCGCCGGTGGCTGCCCTGCTGTACCACTGGGGAGGGAAGAGAGGCAGACGAGCCGCCGGAGGAGAAGACCGCCCCTGGCCACCCACTGGACAGCATGGAGGTGAGGGGCGCCGTGGTGCCTGCCTTCTGAGAGGCATCGACGGAGCAGCCAACTTGATTTAAAAGCGCTATTTTCATCTATCACTATTAGGTATTTTGTGAAACCTTGGCAATCTTTCTTAGTTAGTGGCTGGGATAAAAAGTGATGTTCTGAATTACTGCTTCCTTCAGACTACGTTCTGAGCGTTACCTACTTTACTGTTATTTGTAAGAGTCAAGAAATGTCACTTTCTTCAGTTGCGGGATTCGCTGTTCTCATGTTAAGTGGTTAGTCCTTATACATCGATGGGAATCAATAGTGGCACTCGCAGAAGGTGTCAAATGTATTTCTATATTTATTAATCGAATAAGGAACTAATGACCAAGAGTAATAGTGGGAAATTATGAGGAAAACATAAATGTGACATGTAATATAGTGGCTTTATTCTAATTAGCGTAAACATTATGCCCATTGTGTATCTCAACACTGAAACCTCCCTCGTGGGATTGGGAATACGTGGTGCGCTAATAAAGGTATGGAGACGGAGCAGAAATAAATGAAGAATCATTATAGCGACGATACGGGTCGATAATGCGGAAATGCACTGACTCCAGCGTCTCTGAGAACGGGTAGTATGCTGTGTCAGGTGCTTAGGGACAATCATTGGTAAATGGTTAACGTGTTTGGATGTCGTCAGCTATGAAAGCAGGTTGAATGGCAGTGAAACCTGCAGTAGCCGATAAGATCTTCGATGTCCTCTCCTCATCACGGTACGTAATGGTCGGAATCATTTGCGGACTGTAGAGCAGCATTGGAGGCTACCTGTGGCAGATATGACGACAGAGCAGATTGCTGGTACAGGCACAAAGGCCTAATCCCCTATATCCATAACCTCTTGTGTATTGTATTCTTGAGGACGCCCAAAACCATATTAAATATTCGGTAATACTATTTTGGATCGTCAGTATAAGCTTGTAGGACACAGACCACCCTGAAACCCAGAGAGGTGGATATGCGCATTCTCGCGTCTCTTCTCGTAAGTGCTGAAGTGAACTTACAGGCATGGTCCATATCGAGTGATTGGGAGACATCACAACGTCATGTTGTGAATGAGACTGTATCATTGCGTGGAACGTCGAGCAATGACAGTCTTTTGCTAATGTATAGATTACTATTCAGAATAACAAGCTCTTAAAGATCCAACCCGAACAAAGAAAATGCACGAGAATAATTTATACACCAATATAATCTCACAGTATTTATAATAAAACTATATTAACAGATAAATAATTCGTACTTTCATTCGATTTAAGTATGTACTAAATAGATGTACCAAAGAACTGGCAACATTTAATTTTACTTTAATGATCTAAATTATTGTGAATAGATCTTCTCTCATTTTGTATCACATGTAACACACTTAGCAACATCTTAACATCATCCATTATATCTTTTTCTTACAGGAGCCAGCATTAGCAACAACAGCGGCGTCACCAGCCACGTCGCCCACTGCAACACTGCAGGTGTCTCCAGCCACGTTGCCGGACACAGGAGGAGAGCCAGCAGAAGCCACAAGAGAAGAGGCGTCTCCACCTGCGTCACCATCCACAGTGCCAGTTGAACGACCAGCTGCGATACAAGTGGTTGCACCAGCCGCGTCACCACCCACAACAGGAGTGGCCAAGGAGGCCACAACACAACTGGAGTCTCCAGCCGTATTGCTATCCACAACACAACTTGAACCAGCAGCTGCTACACACATGGCATCTCCCGCCACATCCCCATCTACAACACATGTCATCAGGCATGACACAAGTGACGTCTGCACCTACAATTTAAGTGGCGTTGCCACCCAAAACAAGAGCAATTCTTCGAGCCTCATCGTCAGGCAAAACATCACCAGCAGCCCATCTAACCTCAAAACGTGTAGCCTCCGTACCTTTAGGGCAGGTGGTGTCCAAAGCATCTTCGTCATCCCCAACACGAATAGCATCCGCCATCCCCATTGCCTGCTACAGCATGCATCCTACCACCAGTCCTGTTGCCAGATACAACACCCATCAAGGCACCAATCCGGTTGCCAGATACAGCACACGCTGTGACACCAGTCCTGCTGCCAGATTCAGCACACGCTGTGCCACCAGTCCTGCTGCCACATACAACACGCGTTCTGTCACCAGTCCTGCTGCCAGCTTCAACATGACTCGTGTCGCAATATTCCGAATTACAGTGAAATATATCATTTGTTCTTATTACACTTTTGATTAAATAAAAACGAAATTTTATGTGTTATATACTGTGTCTATTTCTAACTATGCTGATGTATGCGTGTAGAGACATGACACTTACATGTGTGTGGATACATTTTAATGTAATCTGTAATACATAAGCTTATAGCCCCCTAGTACTTCAAAATCCATCGCAAGTAATTTTCCATTTGCCACTTCTACTGTAGTGTTAGTTGACAAGAAAAGAAAACGTTGTTGGTTAGAAGGGAAAGGAACGAATGGAGTATTATGATTACTGTTCAAACAGATAAAAATCTCTTTTCTGGCTATGATTGTGCTGAGATGTTGGAAAGTGGAGCACAGGATTACAGTTTCACAGATCGATCACGTTTTGAATGAAATTTAAACTGAAACAATCTTGGTGTGCCTAGATTAGATACTTGGTAGCAGCTAGTTTTGCTTTGGAGTTATTCGTTAGTATATCAACAGACTCATTCCTGCCATACACAGATTTGTTGAGCAAGATTCTGTGGGTGTCACCTGCAGAATTTGACGAGTGCTGCATACTTGCATCAAAACAACCAAAACGTCCGTAGTAGTACAGGAACTTTATTCTGCGGACCCCCACCACACTTAATAAAACACACTAGGAAGAACTGATATGAGAAAGTTCGATTAATGCTGTTTAGAACGGGTGGCATCAGACAGAGTTCAAAGATCTGATAACACATTTTCTGTGCTCATATGGTCATGCTGATATCGCAGTTAGATCTAAACAATTGTGCATGTGAATCCACAAATCCTTCTTCCTGCACGTTAAAATTCTAAACAATACATATCATAAAAAGTATCAGCCACTGAAAGTACACATTACTGGGTGTACTCGCTACAATTTCGTATATACTCCAGACAGTAAATGATTTACCTACCTACAAACCTCCGGTGGCCGGTCCCTCGTTGTCTGTTACTGAGATGCTGCGCATACTGCTTGATGAGAAATGTAGGGGTCTGTAACTCTTACGTTACCACCATTTTGTCGTACTCCAACAGTATATTGATAACATTTTTTTACTTCTTTACTGGTACATGTAACGTTGTCAACCACGCTATTGCCTTCGTGTACAAAACTACTATCCCGTTATAATGAATTCTCTACTGTGTAAATGATGAAGGTATATGAATGCAGCTTGCCGCTTACTTGGTGTAATGTTTTGTCTGTACAGAGGTGTAACTGTCGCCTTTGTTACTCCTTCACTCTCACACATAAATCGGTACAATGAAGTTAGGGCCTCGTATTTTATGTTTAGGCTGATCCGTGATTATGCTAATGGAGGATTCTGAGTATTTTCTCGAATTTCATTCGCTCTCTCTCTCTCTCTCTCTCTCTGTCCTTTATCTGTGTACAGTTTAAATATATTATTTACGTGAAATCAGCCTAGTAGAATCCCTGGTGGAGCAATTTGTCTTAATATTCAGCGGCTGGCTTGCTGGAAAAGATCTTTACATTTGTTATTATTATTAAGCGCTGCATTCAGTTGGGAAAATCGATCGTTTGAACAATTCGTTCAGTTTACGACAGATTTAGAATTTCAGATGTGGACGAAGCCTTTTTGGACGACTTATAAAACCTTGGAGATTGCAGGCTCTCTTCGCCACAGCTGAAACTTCCCCACTAATTACAGGGCCAAGACAATCATCAATGATTCAGAGAACTCATTCGTCATTCACTCTAGAATAAAATGGTCACAAACCTTATTTCTGAGGAAAATTGTATATTCAATCCATTTCCATTACATGTTCCGTTTTCTGTTGATTCCAAGTCTCATGTAATTTGCTTTTACAGTTTTTTTTCTTTCTCTTTACCTATCACGCTAGCGGCACAAACGTTAATAGCTCGTTTTAGCGAGAAGAAGAGTAAATATGTCTCTTTTAGCAACCCGACAATCTTCCAACCGATACTTCCGAAGCTGTTTCCTTATCCCTCTATAATAACCATGGAGCATACATATCTGTATCTCTCTTATTCCAAAGAATAAACGTACTAGAAAAATACCTTGGCGTCGACGAGCTGTCGGCGCATATATTACTAGAAAATCTGATCAGATACTTTTCAAACGTAAATAAATGTGGATGATTTGATTGACCATTATTAATTATTGCGTGGTAGAGGGTAATTTTCCGTGGGGAGATTACACCGTTATAACGTACAAGGCTTCCACCTGACGCCTTCCTGATTCCCAAAATTAATGTTTAAAGAGCTATTTAACATATATACTCTCGAATTTAAGTATCGATAAGGCAAGTCGATCATATTGCACAAAAAAAAAACAGAAACCCTTCTACAGTGTCTCCTTTCGTAGTGGTACACAGTAGAGTGTCTGCACATCAGAAGTGCAATGTACGCCCCATCCCCGAAAATCATGTTAGTTAAAAACTGAAGAGAGTAAGTCAAGCTGTGAGTTAAAACTCAGGCATGCGCTTAAATTAATCGATAGCAGAAGTGATCAGCTGTCATATGAAGAAACCTCCGTGGCCTTGGTGTAGGATAAATGAATGCTGAACTGATTCCATTGCTCCAGCCCCCGCACTGAACCGGTACTCACATTACGTACAACCACAACTGAACCACAAACGAAACAGAGACTGACGCCACTGAAAAATTCTATCTGAAGTACCGTCAATAAAGGCATCAGATCAGCAGGGTCTACTGAAGCACGGTATACAACCCGTCAGCTTTCACCAATGACGTCCTAGGTAGCTCATAGATATTAATGTCTTTACTTTCCAACCATAGATAATAAATCGGTTGTCTGCTGCGGATAAGCGCCATCATTGTACATTTAAAAAACTGAATGTTGTTTTAAAAGAGCTAGATATTCGCAAAATTTCTTTCGTTTGCATTGATTTCAGCAATTGGTATTTTGCAATTCATTCGGTACTTAATTTCATTCTTAGTGAGTTTGAGATAGTTTGAACGAATTGTTTTTTGTTTGATGAGAATTTTTTCTTTTTCGTTTTAGTTTGTAGGTATGAATTTATCTATTCCAATGAACCTGGATGATTTAAAGGAGGCTATGGGCTTAGAAATGATGGCCATGACTCGATTTTTACAAGTGTATGTTCCTGTTGCCGGTTAAGTTCCATGTCGTGAGTGCGACGAACATATGCGCCTGACAAGTATGTTCGCTCGCCGTACTCACGACTTATTCGTATGGCGCTGCAGCAAAGATCGGTGGTGGCTGTCCAATAGACGAGGAACATGGATCGAGGAATCTTTAAGCTCGCGTTGAGCGATATTGTTGGTGTATGAGGTATTCAGTGTGGCTGTGCGTGCATGAATGTCGTGTGAGTGAGCGTACAGATGTAGACTGGTACTCCTTTTGTAGGGAAGTTTGTAGGAAATAAGTCAAGTACAGGGGCCGTTGTGTGGCCGGGTGTAATATTCGAAATCGACGTGTCGCATTTTGCCAAAAGGAAGTACAACAGGGGGAACGTCCTGTAGGATTATGGGTTTGGGGGGCTGTAGTTTGAAGTCAAGATGTGACGAAGTAGTTATTAAAGTAGTTCCCAATCGAATGAAGGAAGTTTTGGTTGCATTAATTGAATATCATGTTGTAGAGGGTTCCGTAGTGATTTCAGATGGTTTTCTTCATTTAGGGATTTGAGGAATAGCGGTTATCAACATCATGTTGTTAATCACAATACTGAATTCCGATCTTTATCCACCGGTTTACTGAAGAGCAGGATACAAATGTTATGTATGGCTCTATTTTTCGTCTTCCGTAGCACTGGTATACTGTACTTCAATTGATATACGTAGGTCAATTGAAGTACAGAATACGCATGTTATAATGTCGTTATCTCCTATTCGCTAGTACTACTTCTCTGTTCTTCAAATGGTTCAAATGGCTCTAAGCACTATGGGACTTATCATCTTAGGTCATCAGTCCTTAGTCTTAGAACTACTAAAACCTAACCAAGTATCCCATACATCATTATATATATATATATATATATATATATATATATATATATATATATATATATATATATATATATCTGTGTGTGTGTGTTTGTGTCAATGGGATACAAATAATATGTACGTAGATCTATCCCGTCGGTAGCACTACTAACTATGTAAGAACAGACTATTTGTGGTAGCGGAGGCGAAAGAATGAAAGAATCAACACATGTACTTTTGTGTTCCGTACTTCAGGTGATCTATATAGTTCAACTTAACAACAGAGTACTAATACTAACGGAAACGAAGAAATCGACGTACGTTACATTTGTATCCCGTTCTCCAATTAACCTATACAGCACGACTGAAGTTCGAGATACAACTCTTATATATGTGACGTGAGGTATTCTATGGTAGCGCTACTTCTATCCCATTTTTTCCCTTTATTTTCACAGAAGTACCAGGACACAAACAAGTGATATCCTTAACATTAAGGTCGAAGTATTACTCGCTTGATATATGTTTACAATATTTTTTCTCTCCTGTATTCTCTTGTTTCTGAAAACTACTCTCGGTTGTTACATCTTTGTAATAAATGATCTCTGGCAAATTCTGACGTCATTGGGCAAAGCCGACGGGCTGTATCTTGTTCTTCAGTAGATCCGATCAGCATCTTCCGGGAATTATCTCATCACAGTCCAAATGATGAAGCATATTACTGACCCATTGCTGCCCGCTGTAACACATTATTTCAACGAAGTGTTTTCGCTGAGATTTGGATACAGGGACTAGTTAAGGCCTTACTAAAAAAGACATTTACACAGAAACCTCTGATTTCTGACCTATGTCCATTCTTGGTGTAATGTGTAAGGCGTTAGAACGTACAGGCTACGTCCAGCTAACAAACTACCCAACTACAAACAACCTACTAGACCAACACCGATCAGGTTTCCGCATACATCGCAGGTCAGCGTTTTCCTTCAAAGAGATGCACGAGAGACAGCTTTCATGTGATTGTTACTCTTTAGAAAAGCTTTGGCACTGCTATCTGTGATATTTTATCTTTCCAAAAGTAGAAGCCTAAATTTCTTGACAAATGTAAGGCAATGGTTTCGCTCATACCTGACATCTCGCCAGCAATGCTTCATATTCGTTATCATAAAATCACAATAGAGGAGGGTACTATCAGGCGTTACCCAGTGTTCGGTATTAGGTCCAATATTCTCATCAGCTTTGTGTTCAGTTTTATGCTACTGCAAATACCGCATCTACGTTGATGGTCTCCAGTTGTACCTAAGTGCAAAAAGCAATAAAAATCTATAGACAATCTCAACACCGACCAGTATGCGCATTTAAAATGGGAACAGGATATAAGGTTAAATCTCAACCCTTCCAAAACTCAAGAGGTACTTGTTGCCCGTTCTAGGTTCGTTAGTCCGAAATATCGGTAGTTCCTGCCATCTTAAACAGTAAATGGGAGAAATTCCAACTTGTCGCATTCAGCGAAGTGTCTAGGAGTAATAAGAGTTGAAAATCTAAATTGGACTGAGCACATAACTGCAATGTACTTGAAGTTATTAGCATCTTTTTGTGCCCCACAAAAATATAAGGAGCTCTTCCTTTATGACCTCGAAATGATTACAGGGATGTTATCCTGCAAGGATTTCTCAGAAATGCTCACAGGCCTCGAACTGCTTATTAATACCTGTGTTCGTTATATCTGTGATGTTCGACTCTTTGATCATATTTAACTGTCATATGCACAGCTGCATGCAGACGGGAGTAGGGGGACAGAGGGGGTGCTAGCCCAGAGAACCGTTATCCAAGGTGGCGGTGATGACTTCATCCAAGATGGCGACCGTGACAGCTGATGGCACAAGTACCGTTATCCACGACGGCGGCTTTTGGCCAGAAGTTTGAGTATTGGCAGGAAGATAGGTCAATTGGGCTACCTCCACTTACCTAATGACACCCCCTCCCCCAGAAAATAGCGGTTAGTTCAAATTCCATCAGTACAATGCAACACGCCACGCCTACCTCTACTAAACTAAGGAAATGGAGGGAAAATAGGTTACTTGCGCTACCTCCACTAACATAAGTCATCTGACCGCCACCTCATCCTAGGAATTCGCAGGAAAAGGAATAAGATAGCCGTAAGTCTTTATTTTGTTTGCAGTCTTTATTTAAACAATTAGAGGCAGTACCGCAATGAAGTGTGTTCACTATGAGATGCAGAGTCCAACTGACCTAGTACACAGTACCACCACAAGAGGGTTCTGCATACCTTCAGTGATGTAATCGAATATGGTAGTCTGAGGGAGGGAAATATGGCAGGAAAAGGACGCAGCCTGTGCTGGACATATGCCCATATTCAGACAATTAGAGGCATTACCACAGTGAAGAGTGTTCACCATGAGGCTTGGAGTCCAAATGACCTAGTACGTAGTACTGCCCCCAGAAGGCGCTGTCATCCCTGCTCTGATGAGCTTGGGTTCACAATACAGAGTCGCCAGACCTGAAAATACTAGTAATTAATGCAGTACACTAATGTACAGACACGCAAAACAACTCTTAAATTACGGAAATAATGCAGCACAAAGCATGCAGACCTGTAAAATGCACCTAAATCACCGAAATAATGCAGTTCACTGAAGAATAGTCACGAAAACAACTCCCAAATTATCAAAATAACGCATGTAAAACGCTCTGCAGTCATGCTCACTACTCGCAAACTGTCTAAAAAAAGCGTAGCATAGCTTACAAATCTTCTTGCAAAATAAAGCAACAGACACACAATCAATGCGAACACGAACCAGCCATTGCCCCCTGACCACTTGACGGCACAGGATGCTATCGCTCACACTCCCAGAAATCGGGATGCCCCGGTAGCCCCCACGAAGTGATGATGCGACTGCCAGCTGCTGAGGCCATTTGGGTCCCACAAGCACGAGGCGGCATTATCCCTATCATATTTGACACCTTAGAAATTCTTCTCGAAATACGTGTTCACCTAGGCACCACTGATGGTACGACAGGAAGGGGGAGAAGACCTACTTGCAGAGTTGAAACGTCCCCTTAGAATAATTATACATGACTGTGCTTAAACTGCAAGTATATGGTAGCAAGAGGAATCCGAGAAAGTGTCAACATGGAAGCGAAGGGAATCAGGGAAGCAGTCAATAATTTTTTTTCCGTCGAGACAACATATACTTTATGTCTGTTGGGGTACCAGTGATATACACGAGTTGACTACGGTATTGCGCTTATGAGCATGTGCATTAAATGATAACAGAGATTGGACGGGGTGATTAATTGACGTAAAGCTGTAGCGAGGTACGATTTAATGGTAGACTGATGATGCATTCTAGAAAGGGAAAATTTGCTGCTGGGCAAGTTTTCCACTGTTCTTTCAGGCTGCATCAGTCGCGTTACATATCCCCGCGTTCGACTCGTACACAGCCACGTGTTCTGTATGATATAAAGCACTGTCTACTTGCGATCGTCGGTCATCAGAGGACTTCCATCTCATCTGTGATGAAAAGTGACAAATTCCTCTATACGAAGTATGATTTATGTGATGTACTTCATCCACCTGTCGCATCTTGGGTGTAAAATCGAGACTTTAGCTTCATAACTAAGATATCTCTAAGTTAGCGATAGGTGTTTGTGAGGCACTGCAATCTCCATGTATACATCTGCCTGACAATGTGCTGTTTACAGAATTAGTGGCGGAATGACTTGTAATTTTCACATGTTGGAGGCTGCTGCTATGTGTTTCATTCTAAGAGGTATTCCCCAAAACTAACGATAATTTTATACATGGCTTGGCTGATGCAGGCATAGCATAATTTCTGAACTGTCATCGGATGTGAACAGTGGACCCATTGCAAGCTCAGTTTTGGCTCCTTGATGTCCCTTGGACAGTCTGTTCCTTTCCCCTGGCTAATAATATGGGCACCGTGCACGTGTCCCATATTTGTAGTTTCACAGTTTTTCCTCCAACATTCACTATTTTTTATCCAAACTCAACACCGATTGTGTGACTACTTTCATCCTTAAATTTACATTATATGAAATGTTGCAATAAACACGACTTCCCTGACGCAGCACTATTGATAACTAAAAATTTAAACAAGAAATCGTATGGCTCTGACATCGCTCAACACATATTTTTTACTTCTATCCCGCAAAATTCATTCCGACGCACTTATTTCTACAGAACTACGTTTGATTTCTCCTCCAACAACACTCCACATACGTCAGGCGCTACACCTCCCTTTCCAGTGACCTAAGGACAGGGATCAAACCATCAACCTTCCTTCCTCTTCAAAAAGACTGCTCCCTCAGCAGGCTCACAGTACTCAAAAAATACATATACGAAAGCAGAATGCCTACTTCATCCACGCAACCCAATGATGCATGACACCAAAACAAAAAAAAAAAAAAAAAAAAAAAAACCACAAGTACTCTACTACTTCCAGGATCGCAAAGCATATGGTACTTCATGCTGTACTCTATCTTCCTGGTTTTCTCTGCGCTGAACACCTCTCTTCACTCTCCCCTTCCTCCTTCCCCTCGTTGCTAGCTGAAGCTTAACATTAACGGGAGATGTGGTTTCAACAACTAGATATAGTCCTTGATACCTCGTGAGGAACTTCGTCGTTTTCCATTTTTGTGTATAGAGGCTGCGCAGCATTACCCATTGCCCCACTTTATACTGCGGTTAACTTCGTTTCCGCTTTACTGCGTCTTCCTGCCTTTCCAAAGCCTTTCTATTCTACTTTTGTACCCGTTTCCAAACATCCCGAATTGTTCTCGCGAACTGACGTACAGATTCACCGGTCCTTCTCTTCTGTAGCTTCACTAAAACAAACGGTGACGGCATTTTTCGCCCGTATGCTACCTCATATGGAGACAAACCGGTATTCGTTCGGACTTCTCCATTGTATGCGCATACAATATGCTTCAAATACTCGTCCCACTGATGGCGTTGAGAATCCACACAAAAACTCAGCATCTTCCCGATGTTCTGTGTACCCGTTCTGTCCTACCGTTGGCCTGAGGATGCAACGCACTCGTCCTCACTTCTTTACTTTCAACAGTTTACACAGCTCCATCATTAAATCCGAGATGAAGTTTGTGCCTCCTTCTTGCCTCTGGTACACCAAACTTCAAAATCCAGTTGTTTACTAACGCTTGCGCGACCATTGCCTGTTGATTCGGCATAGCCTAAAAGGTCCTAACACATCAATCCCGAGCAAAGAGAATGGACTTGTTGCTTCCGGTAATCGTTGTAACTGTATCTGTTTCCCTCTCAAACCCGCTCTCTGCGCACATGGTATACAATTCTTGACATACTGAACCACACCTCCCCACCAATACCTCTCCGCCACTCTCCTATTCGTCGCTCTACACCCTTCATGACAGGATAACATGCGATCATGTGCTTCCTTCAAAACCTCATCCCTCAGCTCGCTCGCACTACTACCCTTGTCCCTATCTTCGTTTCCCTGCACTGAAGAGAGTGGCACATATGAAATTGTGGCTGTGTCAGATACAATTTACAATCATTGTTCGCGTCATGCAATTCTTGCCATACCGCCAGGTCATAACCTATGACTTCTATTTTTGTCACCTTTCTGCTCAGTGCAGCCGCATTACCGTGCTCCTTCCCAGGCTTGTGTTCCAATTCGTAGTCGAATTCACTAAGTCTCACAGCCCATCTAGAGAGTCTAGTGGATGGAGCCTTCAACCCTAACAACCACTTCAACGCAGCATTATCTGTCACTACCCAAAATCTTCTCCCATGTAAATAACATTTAAAATATTTGATTCCATAGATTACGCTAAGCATCTCCCTTGTGACAGCGCACGTCTGTAGTAACAAGTTGTAGGATTTCGTATAACATAGTCTTGTATGCAGTTACATACAAATACAGTAGCCGGCAGGTGTGCACGAGCGGTTCTAGGCGCTACAGTCTGGATTCTCACGACCGCTACGGTCGCAGGTTTGAATCCTGCCATGGGCATGGATGTGTGTGATGTCCTTAGGTTAGTTAGGTTTAAGTATTTCTAAGTTCTAGGGGACTGGTAAGTCCCATAGTGCTCAGACCCATTTGAACCATTTTTGAACAAATACAGTAAAAGACATCTAAGCTCCTCCTCTGTCGTTGACTACAGCTATTAAAATCCAACTCTATAAAGGAAACTTTTAGTAGCGTAAGGCAACACAATACTACAAAAAATTGACAAACATATTTTCAATGGTCATGAGTTGGACTACTGAAGTCCCGTAAAAGTTGTTCTGTAGTTCAGTATGTGAAAGATTTAAATTTTTCACGCACTATTCGCGAGTGGAACAGAGTTGGATAGATCAGATAGTGGTACACCACACACGATTAGGTGGCTTGCGAAGTGTGATGTAGCTGTATGTGTATATTCGGAAATCGCATTGGCATATTTCGTATTTGAAGCAATAATTTTTCCCTTTAATTTTCACTTACGTTCAAATGAGACACGCGTATGAAAATGCTGTAATATATCGACACTGAAACATTGTGTAGCAAATGTCGGTTAACAGCGCATGTATCGTCATCTGGGTTGCCTGTCAACAATGCTGTGTAGCTTATAGCGATCTGTGCCGTTGCCCAGGAACATTGCGAGTCTGTATAGTTCTCGTGCGCTCTAGTATTGTTTCGAGGTGTTCTGAAAAAAGCGTATCTTAACAGTTAACATAAAGAAGAAAGTTGTGAAAGCTTCGTATTACCATCTGAGAAGAAGCCTAAACGTCCATTTTTCCAGCCAGACACCAGTTCTTCGGAACAGGTATGTAATAAGTGATCCTTTCTGCTCGTGTCCGCCGTTAGACAGACATCAATTTCGCACACACATGATCGACTTACATTAAGTAGTCCAAAATTGCACATAAAGCTGCTACAACTGCCTAGGAAATAGTACAAGATACACACAATAATACAAGACACAAACATTATGCTTTCAGACAAAACATTTGCTCGTAGAGGTAGGAATATACATCTACTCGTTTGAAAAACATAGAACGTAGTTCGGGTTCATTGATTTCATAGGAGTGTAACGAAATTTTTTTTATTAATTTTGGAATAATTTTCTATTAAAGTATTCGACCATCTTGGCTGTTCTTTCTCTAACCCAATTTAATTGTTCCATTTATTAAATTACTGAAAACTTTTTTCTGTGTATGAATGGTTAGTCTTAATATTTATTTGTGCGTAATCCATATCTTCCACGGCACTCCTGTTTTCAAATGATCGTGCGATTCATATATGTTTTTGAGTCGTTTTTACCGGCAATATTCAGTACTAACAGTCCACGGTAAATTAAGGTTTTCGTGTTAAATACAAGTTTGTTCCTGTGCTTCTCTTTCTAAGATTTAATCCTAAACGAAATGCCGTTGCTGACATTCAGTGACTCATCCGATATTTATTCAGTTCCCTGTCAAGGTTCTCGCATTCCAGATTAGCGCCGACGTGTATGATTTTTAATATATTTAAGAGCACTTAACAATCTGTTTCACCTGCAGAATTAATAAAGGATTATCAAGCTATATCAAAATTCCATACATTTTTCCTGAACTGAAGCCTATCCACTAACTGTTTTTTCTTTCGAAACAAATGTGCGAGGTAATTAAGTAGTAGGTGGTGGCTCGAGATACCTTCGTTAATGTAATCACAGTTGAAGATCACATAATACTGTTTCATGCTACGTAAAAGAATAATTATCCACCGACCCATCCAACTGTGTAATTACACTGGTACGTTACAACCGTTACATTTTTGCTTTATTGTCTACTCCAAGTGTGATGCGTTGAAGGAGCACCGCATTCACGCACACTGTCGGACAATATTTAGTGTGTTTCTTTCCTGCAGAAGATGTTTCGGCGGTTTCGCCGGTGGCTGCTCTGCTGTACCACTGGGGAGGGGAGAGAGGCAGACGACCCGCCGCAGGAGAAGACCGCCCCTGGCCACCCACTGGACAGCATGAAGGTGAGGTGCGCCGTGGTGCCTGCCTTCTGAGAGGCATCGACGGAACAGGCCAACTTGATTTAAAAGCGCTATTTTCATCTATCACTATTAGGTATTTTGTGAAACCTTGGCAATCTTTCTTAGCTAGTGGCTGTGATAAAAAGTGGTGTTCTGAATTACTGCTTCCTTTAGACTACGTTCTGAGCGTTACCTACTTTACTGTTATTTGAAAGAGTCAAGAAATGTCACTTTCTTCAGTTGTGGGATTCTCTGTTCTCATGTTAAGTGGTTAGTCCTTATACATCGATGGTAATCAAAAGTGGCACTCGCATAAGGTGTCAATCGTATTTCTGTATTTATCAATCGAATAAGGAACCAAACACCAAGAGTAATAGTGGGAAATTATGAGGAAAACGTAAGTGAGGCATGTTATATAGTGGCTTTATTCTAATTAGCGTAAACATTATGCCCATTGTGTATCTCAACACTGAAACCTCCCTCGTGGGATTGGGAATACGTGGTGCGCTAATGAAAGTACCGAAACGGAGCAGAAATAAATGATGAGTCATTCCAGTGACGATACGGGTGGATAGTGCGGAAATGCACTTTCATTCAATTTAAATATGTACTGAATAGATGTACCAAAAAACTTGCAATATTTAATGTTACTTTAATGATCTAAATTATTGCGAATAGATCTTCTCTCAATTTGTATCACATGGAACACAATTAGCAACATCTTAACATCATCCATTACATCTTTTCCTCACAGGAGCCAGCATTAGCAACAACAGCGGCGTCACCAGCCACGTCGCCCACTGCAACACTGCAGGTATCGCCAGCCACGTTGCCGGACACAGAAGGAGAGCCAGCAGAAGCCACAAGAGAAGAGGCGTCTCCACCTGCGTCACCATCCATAGTACCAGTTGAACGACCAGCTGCACCACAAGTGGCTGCACCAGCCGCGTCACCAGCCACAACAGGAGTTGCCAAGGAGGCCACAACACAACTGGAGCCTCCAACCGTATTGCCATCCACAACACAACTTGAACCAGCAGCTGCTACACACATGGCATCTCCCGCCACGTCCCCATCTACAACACATGTCTCATCAGGCATGACACAAGTGACGTCGCACCTACAATTGAAGTGGCGTTGCCACCCACAACAAGAGCAATTCTTCGAGCCTCATCGCCAGGCAAAACGGAAGTTAAATCACCAGCAGCCTATCTAACCACAAAACGTGTAGCCTCATTACCTTTAGAGCAGTAGGTGTCCAAAGCATCGCCGTCAGCCTCCACACAAATAGCATCCGCCATCCCCATTACCTGCTACAGCATGCATCGTATCATTAGTTCTGTTGCCAGATACAACACTCATCAAGTAACCAGTCCTGTTGCCAAATACAACACCCATCAAGGCACCAATCCTGTTGCCAGATACAGCACACGCTGTGTCACCAGTCCTGCTGCTGGATACAACACACATCCTGTCACCAGTCCTGTTGCCCGATTCAGCACACGCTGCGCCACCAGTCCTGCTGCCAGATACAACACGCGTTCTGTCACCAGTCCTGCTGCCAGCTACAACATGATTCGGGTCGCAAGATTCTGAATTGCAGTGAAATATATCATTTGTTCTTATTACACTTTTGATTAAATAAAAACGAAATTTTATGTGTTATATACTGTGTCTATTTCTAACTATGCTGATGTATGCGTGTAGAGACACGACACTTACATGTGTGTGGATACATTTGAATGTAATCTGTAATACATAAGCTTATAGCCCCCTAGTACTTCAAACTTCATTACAAGTATTTTTCCATTTGCCAATTCTACTGCAATGTTAGTTGACAAGAAAAGAAAACGTTGTTGTTTTAGAAGGGAAAGGAACGAATGGACTATTATGATTACTGTACAAACAGATAAAAATCACTTTTCTGGCTATGATTGTGCTGAGATGTTGGAAAGTGGAGCACAGGATTACAGTTTCACAGATCGATCACGTTTTGAATGAAATTTAAACTGAAACAATCTTGCTGTGTGCCTAGATTAGATACTTGGTAGCAGCTAGTTTTCCTTTGGAGTTATTCGTAAGTATATCAAGAGACTCATTCCTCCCACACACAGTTTTGTTGAGCAAGATTCTGTGGGTGTCACCTGCAGAATTTGACGAGTGCTGCATACTTGCGTCAAAACAACAAAAACTTCCATAGCTGTACAGGAACTTTATTCTGCGGACCCCCACCACACTTAAGAGAATACACTAGGAAGAACTGATATGAGAAAGTTCGATTAATGCTGTTTAGAACGGGTGGCATCAGTCAGAGTTCAAAGGTCTGATAACACATTTTCTGTGCTCATATGGTCATGCTGATATCGCAGTTAGATCCAAACAATTGTGCATGTGAATCCACAAATCCTTCTTCCTGCACGTTAAAATTCTAAATAATACATATCGCAAAAAGTACCAGCCACTGAAAGTACGCATTACTGGGTGTGCTCGCTACAATTTCGTATATACACCAGACAGTAAATGCTGTAACTTCCTACAAACTTCCAGTGGCCGGTCCCTCGTTGTCTGTTCCTGAGATGCTGCGAATCCTGCATGATGAGAAACGTAGGGGACTAGGGGGCTGTAACTCTTACGTTACCACCATAATGTCGTACTCCAATAGTATATCGATAACATTTTTTTACTTCTTTACTGGTACATGTAATGTTGTCAATCACGATATTGCTTTCGTGTACAAAACTATTACCCATTATAACGAACAAGGTTTGCACTCGACGCCTTCCTGATTCCCATATTTAATGTTTAAAGAGCTATTTAACATATATACTTGCGAATTTAAGTATAGAGTAAGGCAAGTCGAACATATTGCACAAAAATTTGAAACTCCTCTACAGTGGCTCGTTTCATAGTGGTACACAGTAGAGTTTCTGCACATCTGAAAATCAATGTACGCCCCATCCCTTAAAATCATGTTAGTTAAAAACTGAAGAAAGTCAGTCAAGCTGTGAGAAATGCAAAACTGAGGCATGCGTTCGAATTAACCGTTAGCGGAAGTGATCATCTGTCATATGAAGAAACCTCAGTAGCTTTGGTGTAGGCAAAATGAATGCTGAACTGATTCCATTGCTCCAGCCCCCGCACTGAACCGGTACTTCACATTACGTACAACCACAACTGAACCACAAACGAAACAGAGACTCATTGACTACTTCTTTCGAGTAGACGACTGACGCCACTGAAAAATTCTATCTGAAGTGCCGTCAACAAAGGCATCAGATCAGCAGGGTCTACTGAAGCACGGGATACAAGTCGTCAGTTTTGACCAATGACGTCATATGTAGCTCATCGATATTAATGTCTTTACTTTCCAACCATACATAATGAATCGGTTGTCGGCTGCGGATAAGAGCCATCATTGTACATTTAAAAAAGTGAAAGTTGTTTTAAAAGACAGAGCTAGATATTCGCAAAATTTCTTTCGTTTGCATTGATTTCAGTAATTGGTAGTTTGCTATTCATTCGGTACTTAATTTCATTCTTAGTGAGTTTGAGATAATTTGGACGAATAGTTTTTCGTTTTATGAGAATTTTTTCTTTTTCGTTTTAGTTTGTAGGTATGGATTTAACTATTCCGATGAACCTCGATGATTTAAAGGAGGCAATGGGCTTAGACATGATGGCCATGACTCCATTTTTACAAATGTATGTTCCTGTTGCCGGTTAAGTGTGATGTCGTGAGTGCCTTAAGGGATATTGTTGGTGTATGAGGTATCCTGTGTGGCTGTGCGTGCATGAATGTCATGTGAGTGAACGTACAGTTGTAGACTGGTACTCTTTTTGTAGGGAAGTTTGTAGGGAATATTTAAAGTACAGGGGGCCGTTAAGTGCCCGGGTGTTATAGTCGAAATCGACGAGTCGCATTTTGGCGAAAGTAAGTACGACAGGGGGAACCTCCTGTAGGATTACGGGTTTGGGGGCTGTAGTTTGAAGTCAAGATGTGACGAGGTAGTTTTTAAGTAGTTCCCAATCGAAGGAAGGAAGTTTTGGTTACATTAATTGAAAATCATGTTGTAGAGGGTTCCGTAGTGATTTCAGATGGTTTTTCTTCATATAGGGATTTGGGGAATAGGGATTATCAGCATCATGTTGTTAATGACAGCACTGAATTCCGATCTTTATCCACCGGTCAACTGAAGAGCAGGGTACAAATGTTATGTACGTCTCTATTTTTCGTCTTCCGTAGCACTAGTATGCTATACTTCAATTGATATACGTAGGTCAATTGAAGTACAGAATACGCATGTTATAATGTCGTTATCTCCCATTCGCTAGTACTACTTTTCTATTCTTTAAATGGTTCAAATGGCTCTAAGCACTATGAGACTTAACATCTGAGGTCATCATTCCCCTAGGCTTAGAACTACTTAAACCTAACTAAGCTAAGGAGAACACACACATCCATGCCCGAGGCAGGATTCGAACCTGCGATCGTAGCAGCAGCGCGGTTCTGAAGTGCAGAGCCTAGAACCCCTCGGCCACAGAGGCCGACCCAACGACGTGGACCAGACTCGTATTTGATGGTGTTTTTAACTCTGTTGTTTGTAAAAAAGATCAAAAGCCAAATTCAGATAGATGCGTGGAACTTAAATATATGGTTAGAAATTTAAGTATCATTGACACGTGAAACGCAACAAACGCAGACTTACTATTATACACCTAGGTGCATAGACCTTCATAGAGAAGGAAAGACCGGATTTACATCTCATAAGATTTATTACGTAACATCACTACGTTAAAAATGTGGCCTACAAATTTTTCCAACCACTTTACTTGTATTACCAAAGTCATGTTACAAAAGGGAACAGCTTTTCGTGGGAAAGCATAATAGAAATTAAATACCACCTTAGACTGAGACGAGGCAATACCTGTGGTGGAAACACGGGGGCCTACGTCACTACCGTAAAGAAATATCCCCGCAGATTAAACTGGCGGATGGAGCATGGAAAATGCAAACTACGCAGATTGGGAAGACAATATGGTCACAATAAAAGTGAGAAGAATTTTATTTCATATGCCTCTGAGAATTGTACCAAGACACACGAGACATAATCACTAACAGATACAGACAAAGCATATGTGCATGCAGAGAAGAAAACTAGAAGATCTTAATGTGAGATCTGGAGGTGACAGTATTATCCAAGAGGAAAATAAATAACTGTACCACCTAATCCTAACACGGTAGAGGACATAACATAAAATAAGAAAGAACACAAGATACGAAATGAGGCAACATAACAGCACTCTTATATCAAAAGCGTAGTTCTGCAACGTTTCCATGAGTTGTATGCTGCAGTAGACATAGATGAGAACCTCGAACCAGTTTTTCAAATTGTTTTTGTTGACGTGCTGGCAGAAGCGGACAACACTTCTGCCAGCTAACTATTCACGGAAGTGTTATTACGAGGGCTGAAAGAGTAACAGTGGTAACTATTTATTCACAGCTCGTAAAAAACAGATACGCGTTTCAAAGTTTTACTAATCTTCAAGGTAGTCACCAGCAATGTGTATAACCCGTTGCCAGCTATGTGGAAGTCGTAGGATACTCTTAGCAGTGCCAGTTGTGTTGACAGTTCGAGCGGTGTCGTCTATTGACCGACGAATTTGTAGCAGTTCTGAATAGAATGCCGTCAAGTGTGTCCTTCAGTTTACAAATCGAGTTGAACTCATGAGGGCTTAAGTCCGGGGGGTGCAGTAGCTGGTAGAGCACTTAGCAGCCCCATCAGTCAAACAAATCACTAACAGCTTGCACTGAAACTGAACATGCTTGAGCATTGCCCTGCAAAATGATGGCCAAGTCCTGCAGAGAGTTTCATCACTTCTGTCTCTATGCTGTTCATTTTTGGAACACAGCCTACGACCAGCATAAACTATGGATTGGTCCGTGGAAAGTTCAACAGCTCCCTATAAGATTCCAGGAGAGATCCATCACATCGGTAGCCAAGATAGACCCACCAACGATAGTAGAATCATTTGTTTTGCAAACAAAAATGCGACTTTTCTTGGTGAACTGTATTTTAATTCTGGCAGGCGCATTAAACGTTTCTCGCTTTGAGCCGTCATCAGCGGGTTTTCGATAATCGAAGAGACACAGAGATGCTTGCTGCAGAGGATGACCACGTAGAGAGATCCTTTTAGCGGCAAATTGTTTAGGCCCGTAGGTATGATGATTGCGGAATACGCTCTAATAGCCGGGACCAATGACCAAGCAGTTAGGTCCCTCCTCCTACTTTAAAACCAGCCAACCATTATTAGCTCCAGTTGTGAAGAAGGATCGTAATGAAAAACGTGATTACCACACATTCGCAGCACACACCGTGAATGAATACCATGACGTAACAGGCACCACGGATATCTGTGAAACAAGGTGGTGCGTGATATCAGCTTATTTTTCGAATGCTTTCTATGGAATCTTTCTCGGATTTCTGCTAAAAGCAGTACGGAAATTAGGTACCTGCAACAAATACTCACTACTTGTGAGAGTCATCTTTCGAGGGGCTCAGTCAAAAAATCACGATCAGCTGATAACTAACTGGGGCATACCATATGAAGTGGTGATTCCGTCGGTAGTACGCACTGTCGCCGGGCCTATACGCAACTGCGTTCGAACCTCTGGTAACGAAAGTTAAAAACTCATTCCCAGACCTGACCTTATTACTAAAGAAATTCGTATTTAGAGTGTTTGCAGATGATTTGAAAATATTCGTGTCGACACAAGACCAGACATAGCACTCACAACATTTACTGAACACGAACTGTCCAACAATAGCAGCTATGATCAATAGTAACAAATCCAAGTTAATGAACTTGCTAAACAAATTTAGGGCCGGATTCGCCTACAATATAAGCCAAGACCCGATATGATCCAGGAAGAGAATCTAGTGAAAGACTTCATTCTATCGGAAGTATATTAAATAGGGTCCATTTTGCCACTCTCAGCCACAATAGCCCGACGTCTACTGTATTTCGTAAGCCGTGGAAATATTTTCAAGGTAAAATACAGCTGAATAACATTAATCTTTGAACAGGGTGGGATCGGAGTGATAGTTACTGAAACAAATTGCAAATTACTGCTGGTACTCACTGTCTTAAAAAGATTAGATTGAGTTTGGAACAGAAGTTCACGTAAGTGCTGAAGACCGTGCTGTGCACAAAGAGCGTAAAAAGTCTGGGAATAAAATTGTTAACTGTTGTCACTGACCAAGGTGTGGGGCAGATCTTTGATTCAGCTTATCTGAGTGAGAGGCTCTGCCGTGTTGAAGTGGAGGTTGGCAGCTCTGTGAAACAGGAATAAGTGTCAACGACCGGCAATCAACAAGCATCCAAGAGGGAGTCTGTGAAGTCTACACGGACCCACTCAAATAGCTGACAGCCCGGACCATGGTGCATAGCTTGGACGGGGAGCGGCCAGATATACTGCGCATTTAGATAAAGCAGTGATTAAATGTTCAAATTCGTGATTAATTCAAACCTTTAGACATGATGACTAGCCAACATCTTGGTGGATGAGGTGTCGCAATGATCCTTATGCAGAGGCTGAATAATGCCGTGCCGAGAGAAACCCTAACGACCTCTTGCAGAACAGCTTTTCACTGGGGACAACAAAAAATCGCCATAGACGAGTGCGTGTCTGTGTCTGAACAGACAATAATTGTAAATGGGATTTGTGGACCATCTTCCGGAAAATATCGCCTAAATTTAATGGAAAACGGAGTCGACGGCGACGGCTTGAGCAATGTAAGAACTTGTAATAGAGAATCTATACACAGTGCGCCAAGCCATCTCGTCGAGGTAAAAGCAAAGAACATGATCCTGATCGAAACCAGCGTCAATTCCCATCGGTAAAGGCGAAAGGGCGACTGCGTATGAATGATAAGCTACTTGCGGAAATTAATACGATAGTTAGATCTACTAAGGAACAGGGCCCAACTCTGAAGTCTATGGCTTGTGTTATACGGGAAGTATGCCACGGGTCTAGCGACACTAGCGGCTTGTGATCAGACACCAAATGAGACTTGACACCGTAGAGAAACATATAATACTTCTTGATAGAATACGTAATAACAAGCGCATCCTTCTCTATTTGAGAACAGTTCTTCTGTCCATCATTAAGTGTCTTTGACACAAAACCAATGGGCAATTATGAGTCATTTGCACAACGTCACTACGATACTAGCTACACACCATACTGCGAAGGGTCAGTTGCAACCACAAATTGTAGCACCAGCTGATAGTGGTCAAACACGAGGCAGAACGGTGGACGTTCTTCAAGGTCTGGAATGCGTGGTCTCAGGCAGGAGTTCACTCAAACGCTGCACCTTCCTTAAGCGGTTGACATCAAGGAAATGAAACCTAAGCTGCTTGCAGAAGGAACATGTGGCAATACGCGACTTTGCCTAAGAATGCCTGGAACCCTCTCATATTCGTGGGGCGAAAGGGCCGTAATAGGCGGCGTGTGACTGTCGGTCGGCTGAATCGCCCGACAAGAAATAAGATGTCCAATGTATTCTATACAGGGTGGCAAGAAATATGACTTTCCCAAATATTACTTTAGTCCCACGGCACACGATGTCTGATACAAAAGACTATGTTTGTGAAGTTGGTCTTCACTGGTGCGACTAGTAACGACAGTCTCGTCGAGGTGATTGATATAACAGCGAATTCGGTGGGTAAGTTGCTTCACATAGCGCTGAAAAACGGCCGGCGTTCACTTGCGCGCGAAGTGTTATATTCCTGGCACGGAGAAAACGGAAACTTTAAAACTGTGTTGACGCACCGAGGCGAGGCGTAAAGCTTTGTGACGTGCAGTCACGCTACATGCTGGAACTGCGCGACCGCTACGGTCTCAGGTTCGAATCCTGCCTCAGGAATGGGTGTGTATGATGTCCTTAGGTTACTTAGGTTTAAGTAGTTCTAAGTTTTAGGGGACTGATGACCTCAGATGTTAAGTCCCATTGTTGTCAGAGCCTCGTGCCGTCATCAGGAGTACACGAGTGTCCCTCGGCTCGGAAAGCCCATATAAACGATGTTTCTTTGAGTGGTTCGCACGCTGACACTTATTGATGGCACAGCATTGAAATCTACAGATCCTTGCGGAAGGGATGCATTTCTGTATCGTTGAACGCTTCTCTTCAGTCGTCGTCGGTCCCGTTCTTGCAGTATCTTTTCCCGGCCGCAGCGATGTCGGAGATTTGATGTTTTACCGGTTCCCTCATATTCACGGTACACTCACGAAATGGTTGTACCGAGAATTGCCCAATTCATCACTACCTGGAAGATACTATGTCCCATCGCTCGTGCGCCGACTGTAACACCACGTTCAGACACATTTACATCTTGATAACCTACCATAGCAGCAGTAGCCGATCTAGCAACTGCGCTAAATGTTTGTTGTATCATAAAGGCGTAGCCGACCGCCGCGCTGTATTCTGCCTGTTTACATATCTCTGTATTTGAATACGCAGTAAAGTGTCTTACAGCTTGGAGAGCGTGTGTCGACCACATGCCACTCCATACCAGCACTCAGTGACGCCTATGGGCTTAGGATGACACGGCGACCTGTCGGTATTGTTGGAACTTCGTGGCCTGTTCGAGCAGAGTTTGGTTTTCTAGTTTTTGTTTGAATACGCAAGTCTATACAAGTTTCTTTGTCGCTTCACTGTATCACAGATATTAACAACTAATCTAGATGTATAAAGTACATGTACACTAGCCACTGCGGATGAGGTCAGTTGCTTCATTTATTCACTCTGTGTGTGTGTGTGTGTGTGTGTGTGTTTGTAAGTACCTCAGACTCGTAATCAACATACAGTTCTTGTGTACATTAGTAATATCCATTAACATTACGATAAGCAAGTCATGCTTCGTCATACAGATAGATTTCATTTAATTCTCTTAGAGCAGCATATATATTCCAACACTGATTCTGCAAGTACTTTTCCGACTGTTAGATGGTTAGATGCAGAAATTTTCATATAGAACGCCGTTAAAAGCTAACTTAACTCGTGAATTGTTAGCAGATGATGTTTGATTTACGAATTGGTTATATATTTACTCTGTAAAACATGTAACCACGGATACGAAATTCCATTAGAACAAAATATGGGTTCCGCGGAAATAAGTCAATTGATGATACATTTAACCGGGCATACGAGTTAGTACACAATGTCAACCACAAGTTGCCCATCGAGCTTCACCTAACAGAGAAGTATGGGGGTGTATTGGTACATATTTGCGATAATGTCGCATACGCTGATGATATGTTGTTCAAACAAATTTCAGGCTTGCAGCCGGTCGTCGTTCAATACTTCGGTAACGATATCTCAACTGGGCACCTGCCAGTCATCTTCAGGTGAGCCGTCGCAGACTGGCGAAATCGTCCTCCGGTTCGCAATATATAGCGTACTGTAACTATTCGGCGCATGCGTCGAAAACTTGATAGTTGAACCACACTGCCTGCCGGCAGCGCCCTCGCTGGTGAAATAGCATAACTCAGTCGCCCTCTGCGTTGCTGTTTGCCACGGCCGTCGACGCACTCTGTCGTCTTCGATTCGAGCAAATCGTGGAGATGATGGAATTCCATGCACTGTCCAGCTGGTAGCCGCTGTCACGGTTTAACAGATTTTTCGCCAGTCGCATTTCTACGGATTCTTTAATAGTGGAGTCCCAGAAAGACGTTGCTGTGGACAAAATCATGGTTTTTCCATACTCCATTGAATGTCCAGTAGAAATACAATGTACAGCAACAGCGGACTTGCTTGGCTGCAAAAGGCAGGTGTAACGTTGATGTTCAGTGCAGGGTTCTTTCACGGTGCGTGTGGTTTGACCTATGTAAGCCATACCACAAGATACTGTCAGTCAACAGACGAGATCGGCCTGTACACTTTTATGCTCTAAGTGTCCCTTCACGTTTCCACTTCACTATCACATCGGAAACAGTGGACCTAGGGACGTTGAGGAGTGTGGAAATCACGTGTACAGACGTATGACTCAAGTGACACCCAATAACCTAACCACGTTCGAAGTCCGTAAAGCGCCCCATTCTGCTCTCTCACGATGTCTAATGACTACTGAGGTCGCTGATGTGGAGTACCTGTGAGTAGGTGGGGGCACAATGCACCTAATACGAAAAACGCATGTTTTTCAGGGTCTCAGGATACTTTTGATCACATAGTGCATGTTTTGTGGATCCGTAGTATATTTCGCGGCATGCACATGGTCACTGTCTCTCTCTCATAACGAACATAACCTTGTTACGTGACGCCAAAGAACTGTTCTCCTCAGACTAATAATGACTTACGGCAGAACGTCAGTGGAGACACTGTGCGTGGTACTCGGAACATACCCGAGTGACCTAACAATCTGTCAGCGAGCTTAGATACACTGCCTCAAGACAGGAAAAGTAGACAAAATAATGGAAATTACGGATCATGATTTAAGGGACAAGGAGCAGCTGGAGCAGTGACAAGTGAATGCGTGGCAGCGGAGTGGGTAGCCAGTGTTAACGGCTCTAGAATTTACTCTTTTTCCACAACGTCCGAGTTGAGCTGAAAATTCACCATGTACACCGCCGTCCAGCCATGATGCATTTCTTTTGTAGGATATGGCCAGTACCTAATGGACCTTAATGGAAGGTACACCTCGGTCAGGAAACAGAGTGCCCCTGTGGCTAACAATGAACTCCTAAACATAGCCTTCTGCTCTACGTACTACATATGCCAACCCGACAAATAAATACCACTACGAATCCATAAGACACAGACAAATGGCAACCTGTGAACGCAGCTACTGACACTACATCACGTACACTGTATGCCGAATTTATAGAAACAAGATCGTACAGGCGCACCAGACGGGCAGTTAACTAAGATAAGCCGGAACCATAAGAAGTAACACATACCCTGCGCTGCTCCACATTTATTTCAGCATATTAGGGGAGTATGTGATTAAGATAAACATAGGCACCAACGTGAAGGAATATCTGTCACTTATTTTCAATCTTTTTGCTTCTCGACAATGTTATAAAGACGGTTCATCAGAATTCTTGAGGGTAATTAATCGCCGGCTGATGTGGCCGAGCGGTTCTAGGCGCTTCAGTCTGGAACCTCACGACCGCTACGGTCGCCGGTTCGTATCCTGCCTAGGGCATGGATGTTTGTAATGTCCTTAGGTTAGTTAGGTGTAAGTAGTTCTACGTTCTAGTGGACTGATGACTACAGATGTTAAGTCCCATACTGCTCAGAGCCATTTGAACCATTTATGGTAATTAATCAGTTGTTTGCATTCATGTATAGTGACAAGCTGCTGATATCATTTTACGCACATTATTCTCACTACTGATCCAGCAGTTTCCTTAAGTATCTGCTGATTGTGCTATTATTATCCCTGCCCTGATCTCGGAGACAGGACACACTCACTAAGCGTC
Source organism: Schistocerca nitens (assembly GCF_023898315.1). Lineage (NCBI taxonomy): Eukaryota > Metazoa > Arthropoda > Insecta > Orthoptera > Acrididae > Schistocerca > Schistocerca nitens. Next base: position 555,602,158 of record NC_064620.1, on the reverse strand, counting down.
AGAAGTGTAACTCTCGCTGCCCAAATTACACCTTCAGCCGAACTCAAACTTTTTCACTGTCACCTGCACGCGGCGGACCATTAAACACTTACGTCTCCATGTTGGTATGACACAGCGTATCAGGAACAGAAGTAAGTGGATATTAATAAATGAAGGACACAGAACATAGACAACACTATACATGATTTAGGATAACGTGGTATTTAGAATAGTACAACAGCATTAACAGTTTTGTGGTCGTTAATCGCAATAAATATGTAAAACCTTCATTAATTGTATTTAGTATAGTAAATGTAATTATTATAACGATCTCGCAATCATTATACCTCCACTGACCTGTAAAATCTGTATTGCAGCACTCCTGACTCAACCATCACAGGTAACAATTAACAAACACGTACGGCAATGCGTACACAATGTCAATTTATATCGAGGAAACAGTTGCAGTAATACTAACAACTTAGCTAATAATTTACATTCGAAAACACGTGACACTGAACAAGTACACAGATCTTCCCGTATTGTGAATAGTATCTATAGTATGCAACTAAGTAGCTTTAGAAGAAATAGTTCGAACCAAAACTGCAAGACTCGAAGGCACGCCGAAGTCGCTGGCTCGGTTAGAGACATCATAGGTCGTCTCTTTCCCTTTCTCCGTAGTTGTTCTTTCCTATGACCTATATTTCTTTAACCTCCTTACGCATCTTAATAATTGATGTGAAATTCCCATCCTAGATTAATTTTATATTTATTTATTATATCCAAACCAAAATTATAAGCTACATTTTTATGTAAAATTGTAATCAAATGAAGTAATACCCAAACAAATTGAGAAACTGGGAGATATAAAGTGGTCTGCCTCATCGTGGCTTTGGGCGGGCTACATCGAGGGGAGACGGAAGCTACCACTACTTGCTGCTGCTCACGATGTGCATGAGATAAATAACATCAGGCTTCGTATGTTATTTCGGGGTGCACTCAGCCTCGTGATGCCAATTGAGGAGCTACTCTACCGAATAGTAGCGGCTCCGGTCATAGAAAACCATCATAACGACCGGGAGAGCGGTATGCTGACCACGTACCCCTCCTATCCGCATCCTCAAGTGAAGATGACACGGCGGTCGGATGGTCCCGATGGACCACTTGTGGCCTGAAGACGGAATGCTTTTTCGTATATTATAACGAATGAGTTGTAATAAAAGAAGGACGAGCTACATAACCGTAGGCAGCTGGTCACCCATCTGGCGTAACGGAGAAAAAACGTTAAAATTACCAGCTATCCGAACTGGAAGAAGTACTGTTGTTTAACCAGCGGTCCCGCATGTGAAGAGGAGGGGAGGTAGAAAGGTATCGTATTATGTCTCGGGTGTTCTGATGAGCAACTTCTGTCTCAGTACAGAGTACTGAAATTATCTACTTGAGATCGTTGCTGTATGTGTGAAATATAGTAATGTAGTGGGCGACAGAGGATAGAGAAGATGCACGCTAAAAAGAAAGAGCTTGGCTTTTACTTCTTCTTAAAGATATTACTAACAGGAAATATGATTTGGGGCTATTACTTAAATAGCAATCGAGGTACAAATTTTCTAGTGACGCATGAAAAATCAAAACTGTTTTCACCGCGGAAGAAAAGTAATTCCCTGGTGATACAATGTCAGTGCAGAGCTATGATAGCAGAGAAAATGATGTGCACTTCCCATTTTTTACCACAACACTTATGCATAATACTACTATTTAAGAATGTGGTCGCAGTGGTCCATTCCGTTAGTCTCTTGGTTCCCAGCACATATACCTTCCATGACCTTAAGTGATGACAATGAAACGCATGGTCATTGAGTTCATGTTATGAGCAGGTACGTAGCTACATTTACAGTTTTTCAGGAATGGTTTCCTAAAAGCTTAAATAAATCATCCAGTACCCCTTGCTTTGCGTACCTGAATATTGTGATCCGATCTACTTTCTTTTTTCTCTGCTCGCTGATAGTTGCATTTTCACGCGCTCTGTTATTATCTATGGTGCTGTGTTCTTTAATTTATCTTCGGAATTAAAATTCCGTTTGTTAACGCTGTAGAAGCTATTATGCACACAGACCGAGGGCTGTAACACAATATTTTTCGACTCCAATGCTCTCTATTTATTACACGAATCTATATAGAAACTTGGGATGAAATTTAACTTCCACTTCGAAGGTAAAACTGTACATCGGTGACTACTATAAGTTGCCGGTTCATGTACTTGTAACAGTAATTCTCCTTCGAGAACCTAACTCGTACGTTCGCTCGTCCATTACCCAACAAACGAGAAATCAAAATAGAGATAACAGGCAACAAACAGCGTATTACATTCTCCCTTTCAGCCGGTACTATTCATTTACGACGGTGAAACGCGGTATTCTGCAAGAATGCGGTATCGCCTATTCTATAACTAAAGCGATCCTACTATTTGTGCCATCATTTCGAGACTCTTCTTGTCTGTGAGAGGGCCGATCTGTACACATCCCCAAGGCGTAGAGCGTATTATCAGGGTATTAAGTATAATTCTAATTTATTCCTTTCTTATTTTAAATGTAATCTTTAGCAGTTTAGTCTGCGTAACAATCAGAAATTAACTGTTCCTCATTCCGTATGGCGTGATTTGCGACGATATTTGAGTTTCACGCAATACAGCATTCAATTGCAAACAAGACATTCTGATGGCACTAAACAACGTTTACAGATTTGTAAATTCGGTCTGTGCATTGATATGGAAGATAACAATGTCCTTTCAGGTTTAGTGTTCAGTGATGAGGGTAAATTTCATTCAACAAGAGAAGTGTAGCGACACAACGTAAGAATATGGGTACACAGAAACATAGACAAGCGTTATAGAGGCTCTCCGAAACTTCATGTGCTTTGTGCCGTTATTCGATAACACGATTACCGACCGTTCTTTTATCAGAGAAGAATATTACAGTAATTTTGTTACCTAAATACCGCGGATCGGGCTTTATTAGTATTTCATTTTCGAACATGACGGAGTACCACCTAAGTGGTACCATCATGTAAACTGTGAGAGCATTCCTCAGTAGTGAGCTGCCTCAAAGACTGACCGCCTTATGGGGGACGGGCATCCCATTGTATCACTGGAGTCAAAGATCGTCTCATCTCACGGTATATGATACTGCTTTTTTCCCTTTTTATGCGTAATGTTTAGTGTATGAAGACAGCCAGTGAAGTACTCTCTATTACGAGAAGGGAAAATATAGAAAACAGGCACAGTATTATATTTACCTACTTTAAGATATTTATTTAACATGACGTAACATTGTCTCACGCAACATTTGCTCATTATTGTCTCCCCTGAGCAAATATTCATCAAAACGTGTAAGCCTGTTTGTATCTATAAATTTGTAAATGTGAGCCGGTGGGTGGCAGTACCTTTCACATCGGAAACTCGTGAAACTGCTGGCGCCATCATTGTGAAATAGCAATTTCCTCCTCTGAGTTTATCTAGTCTTCTCATAGTCGCTTCCTATGTTATGTCTGAACATAAGCATTTGCACCAACATTCGAATTAATCTTACTCAATATTTCGCAACCCACATATATAAATTTCAGTTCAAAGAACATAGTACTCCCAACAGGAAAGAGTTAATTGCAGTTACTGTTCTAATATCAGTAGAGTGAACCGTTTTAATTCCTCTGGCTTCCCGAACACACGGCGTCGATCACACTCGGATAAGAATGAAATCAGCTTTCGTACTTGAGTAACCACAGCGACACTATAAGCTGAGCTCACAGGCAAACTGGCCGTAGGGTTCCCGTGTGACAGCGTACGTCTCTAGTAACAAGTTGCTAACATTTCGTATGACACTGACTTGTATGCAATTAGATACAAATACAGTATAAGACATCCAGGCTCCTCCTCTGTCGTTGACTACAGCTATTAATATCCTACTCTATAAAGGAATCTTTTAATAGCATAAGGCAATACATTACTACAAAAATTTACAAACGTATTTTCATTGGTCATGAATATGACTACTTAAAGTCACGTAAAAGTTGTTCTGTAGTTCAGTAGGTGAAAGAATGAAATTTTTCACGCACTATTCGCGAGTGGAACAGAGTTGGAGGGATCAGATAGTGATACCGAAAGTACCCTCCACCACACACCATTAGGTGGCTTGCAGAGTATGATGTAGATGTAGAGGTATATTCGGAAATTGCATTGGCATATTTGGTATTTGAAGCAATAATTTTTGCCTTTAGATATTTCACTCTTTAATTTACACATGTTCAAATGAGACACGATTATCAAAATGCTGTTGATATATGGACACTGAAATATTGTGTAGCAACTGTAAGACGCAGTCAGTTAACACTGCATGTATCCTCATCTGGGTCGTCTGTCAACAATGCAGTGTCGCTTGAAGCGATCTGTGCCGTTGCTCAGGAACATTGCGAGTTCGAATAGTTCTCGTGCGCTCTAGTATTGTCTCGAGGTGTTCTGAAAAAACCGTAACTTAACAGTTAACTTAAGGAAAAAAGTAGTAAAAGCTTCGTATTAACATCTGAGAAGAAGCCTAAACGTCCATTTTTCCAGCCGGACACCAGTTCTTCGGAACAGGTATGTAATAAGTGGTCCTTTCTGTCCTTGTCCGCCGATAGACAGACATCAATTTCCCACACTCAGGAACGAATTACAATAAGTAGTCCAAAATGACACATAAAACTGCTACAACTGCTAAGGAAATAGTACAAGATACACACAATAATACAAGACACACACGATATGCTTTCAGACAAAACAGTTGCTCATAGAGGTAGGCCTATACATCATACTCTTTTGAAAAACATAGATCGTACTTAGGATTCATTGTTTTCATAGCCGACTAGCGAATTTTGTATTAGTTTTGAAATAATTTTCTATTAAAATGTTAGACCATATTGGCTGTTCTCACCCTAACCCAATTTAGATGTTTCATTTATTAAATTATTGAGCGACTTGTTTCTGTGTATGAACAGTTATATTTAATATGTGTGTGTGCGTAATCCATATCTGCCACGGCACTCCTGGTTTAAAATGATCGTGAATATCATATATGTTTTTGAGTCGGTTTTACCGGCAATATTCGCTACAAACAATTTACGGTAAATTAAGGTTTTCCTGTTAAATACACGTTTGTTCGTGTGCTTCCGTTTTTAAGATTTAATCCTAAAAGAAATGCCGTTGCTGACATTCAGTGAATCCTCCGGTAGTTATACGGTTCCATGTCATCGTTTTCGCAGACCAGATTAGCTCAGACGTGTATGATTTTTAATATATTTAAGAGCACTTAACAATCTGATTCTCCTGCAGAATTAATCAAGGATTATCAAGCTATATCAAAATTTCATACATTTTTCCTGAACTGAGGTCTATCCACTAACTGTTTTTTCTTTCGAAACAAATGCGCGAGATAAATAGGTAGTAGGTGGTGGCACGAGGTACCTTCTTTAATGTAATCCCAGTTGAAGTTCACATGATACTGTTTCATGCTACGTAACAGAATAATTATCCATCGACCCATCTAACTGTGTAATTGGACTGGTACGTTACAACCGTTACTACTTTGCTTTATTGTCTACTCCAAGTGTGATGCCTTGAAAGAGCACCGCATTCATACACAATGTCAGACAATATTGATTGAGTTTCTTTCCAGCAGAAGATGTTTCGCCGGTTTCGCCGGTGGCTGCCCTGCTGTACCACTGGGGAGGGGAGAGAGGCAGACGACCCGCCGGAGGAGAAGACCGCCCCTGGCCACCCACTGGACAGCATGGAGGTGAGGGGCGCCGTGGTACCTGCCTTCTGAGAGGCATCAACGGAGCAGCCAACTTGATTTAAAAGCGCTATTTTCATCTATCACTATTAGGTATTTTGTGAAACCTTGGAAATCTTTCTTAGCTAGTGGCTGGGATAAAATGTGGTGTTCTGAATTACTGCTTCCTTCAGACTACGTTCTGAGCGTTACCTACTTTACTGTTATTTGTAAGAGGCAAGAAATGTCACTTTCTTCAGTTGCGGGATTCTCTGTTATCATGTTAAGTGGTTAGTCCTTATACATCGATGGGAATCAATAGTGGCACTCGCAGAAGGTGTCAAATGTATTTCTATATTACCAATCGAATAAGGAACTAATGACCAAGAGTATCAGTGGGAAATTATGAGGAAAACATAAGTGTGACATGTTATATAGTGGCTTTATTCTAATTAGCGTAAACATTATGCCCATTGTGTATCTCAACACTGAAACCTCCCTCGTGGGATTGGGAATACGTGGTGAGCTAATAAAGGTATGCAAACGGAGCAGAAATAAATGAAGAATCTTTATAGCGACGATACGGGTCGATAATGCGGAAATGCACTGACTCCAGCGTCTCTGAAAACGGGTAGTATGCTGTGTCAGCTGCTTAGGGACAATCATTGGTAAATGGTTAACTTGTTTGGATGTCGTGAGCTATGAACGGAGGTTGAATGGCGGTTAAACCTGCAGTAGCCGATAAGACCTTCGATGTCCTCTCCTCATCACGGTACGTAATGGTCGGAATCATTTGCGGACTGTAGAGCAGCATTGGAGGATACCTGTGGCAGATATGACGACAGAGCAGATTGCTGGTACAGGCACAAAGTCCTAATCCCCTATATCCATAACCTCTTGTGTATTGTATTCTTGAGGAGGCCCAACACCATATTAAATATTCGGACATATTATTTTGGATCGTCAGTATAAGCTTGTAGGACACAGACCACCATGAAACCCAGCGAGGTGGATATGCGCATCCTCGCGTCTCTTCTCGTAAGTGCAGAAGTGAACTTACAGGCATGGTCCATATCGAGTGATTGGGAGACATCACAACGTCATGTTGTGAATGAGACTGTATCATTGTGTGGAACGTCGAGCAGTGATAGTCTTTTGCTAATGTATAGATTACTATTCATAATAACGTGCTCTTAAAGATCCAACACGGACAAAGAAAATGCACGAGAATAACTTAGACACCAATATAATCTCACAGTATTTATAATGTCACTATATTGACAGATAAATAATTCGTACTTTCATTCGATTTAAATATGTACAGAATAGATGTACCAAAAGAACTGGCAACATTTAATTTTACTTTAATGATCTAAATTATTGTGAATTGATCTTCTCTCAATTTGTATCACATGTAACACACTTAGCATCATCTTAACATCACCCATTACATCTTCTTCTCACAGGAGCCAGCATTAGCAACAACAGCGGCGTCACCAGCCACGTCGCCCACTGCAACACTGCAGGTATCGCCAGCCACGTTGCCGGACACAGGAGGAGAGCCAGCAGAAGCCACAAGAGAAGAGGCGTCTCCACCTGCGTCACCATCCACAGTACCAGTTGAACGACCAGCTGCGCCACAAGTGGCTGCACCAGCCGCGTCACCAGCCACAACAGGCGTGGCCAAGGAGGCCACAACACAACTGGAGTCTCCAGCCGTATTGCCATCCACAACACAACTTGAACCAGCAGCTGCTACACACTTGGCATCTCCCGCCACGTCCCCATCTACAACACATGTCTCATCAGGAATGACACAAGTGACGTCAGCACCTACAATTCAAGTGGCGTTGCCACACACAACAAGAGCAATGCTTCCAGCCTCATCGCCAGGCATAACAGAAGTTACATCACCAGCAGCCCATCTAACCTCAAAACGTGTAGCCTCATTACCTTTAGAGCAGTTGGTGTCCAAAGCATCACCGTCAGCCTCCTCACAAATAGCATCCGCCATCCCCATTGCCTGCTACAGCATGCATCCTATCACCAGTCCTGTTGCCAGGTACAACACTCATCAAGTAACCAGTCCTGTTGCCAGATACAGCACACTCTGTGTCACCAGTCCTGCAGCTGGATACAACACACATCCTGTCACCAGTCCTGCTGTCGGATTCAGCACACGCAGTGTCACCAGTCCTGCTGCCGGATTCAGCACACGCAGTGTCACCAGTCCTGCTGCCCGATTCAGCACACGCTGTGTCACCAGTCCTGCTGCCAGATACAACACGCGTTCTGTCACCAGTCCTGCTGCCAGCTTCAACATGACTCGTGTCGCAAGATTCTGAATTACAGTGAAATATATCATTTGTTCTTATTACACTTTTGATTAAATAAAAACGAAATTTTATGTGTTATATACTGTGTCTATTTCTAACTATGCTGATGTATGCGTGTCTCTACACATGTGGGTGGATACATTTTAATGTAATCTGTAATACATAAGCTTATAGCCCCCTAGTACTTCAAAATCCATCGCAAGTAATTTTCCATTTGCCAATTTTTCTGCAGTGTTAGTTGACAAGAAAAGAAAACTTTGTTGTTTAGAAGGGAAAGGAATGAATGGAGTATTATGATTACTGTACAAAGAGATAAAGATCTCTTTTCTGGCTATGATTGTGCTGAGATGTTGGAAAGTGGAGCACAGGATTACAGTTTTCACAGATCGATCACGTTTTGAATGAAATTTAAACTCAAACAATCTTGGTGTGCTTAGATTAGATACTTGGTAGCAGCTTGTTTTGCTTTGGAGTTACTCGTAAGTATATCAACAGACTCATTCCTCCCACACACAGTTTTGTTGAGCAAGATTCTGTGGGTGTCACCTGCAGAATTTGACGAGTGCTGCATACTTGCATCAAAACAACCAAAACGTCCGCAGTTGTACAGGAACTTTATTCTGCGGACGCCCAACACACTTAATAGAATACACTAGGAAGAACTGATATGAGAGAGTTCGATTAATGCTGTTTAGAACGGGTGGCATCAGACAGAGTTCAAAGATCTGATAACACATTTTCTGTGCTCATATGGTCATGCTGATATCGCAGTTAGATCTAAACAATTGTGCATGTGAATCCACAAATCCTTCTTCCTGCACGTTAAAATTCTAAATAATACATATCGTAAAAAGTATCAGCCACTGAAAGTACACATTACTGGGTCTACTCGCTACAATTTCGTATATAGAGCAGACAGTAAATGATGTACCTACCTACAAACTTCCAGTGGCCGGTCCCTCGTTGTCCGTTCCTGAGATGCTGCGCATACTGCTTGATGAGAAATGTAGGGATTCAGTAACGCTTTCGTTACCACCATTTTGTCGTACTCCAACAGTATATTGATAACATTTTTTTTACTTCTTTACTGGTACATGTAATGTTGTCAATCACGCTATTGCTTTCGTGTACGAAACTACTATCCCATTATTAGGAACAATGTTTCCACTTGACGCCTTCCTGATTCCCAAATTTAATGTTTAATCAGCTATTTAACATATATACTCTCGAATTTAAGTATCGATAAGGCAAGTCGAACATTTTGCACAAAAAAATAGAAACTCTTCTACAGTGGCTCCTTTCGTAGTGGTACACAGTAGAGTGTCTGCACATCAGAAGTGCAATGTACGCCCCATCCAAGAAAATCATGTTAGTTAAAAACTGGAGAGAGTAAGTCAAGCTGTGAGTTAAAACTCAGGCATGCGCTTAAATTAATCGTTAGCAGAAGTGATCAGCTGTTATATGAAGAAACCTCCGTGGCCTTGGTGTAGGATAAATGAATGCTGAACGGATTCCATTGCTCCAGCCCCCGCACTGAACCGGTACTCACATTACGTACAACCACAACTGAACCACAAACGAAACAGAGACTCATTGACTATTTCTTACGGGTAAACGACTGACGCCACTGAAAAATTCTGTCTGAAGTACCGTCAATAAAGGCATCAGATCAGCAGGGTCTACTGAAGCACGGGATACAACCCGTCAGCTTTCACCAATGACTTCCTAGGTAGCTCATAGATAATAATGTCTTTACTTCCAACCATAGATAATAAATCGGTTGTCTGCTGCGGATAAGCGACATCATTGTACATTTGAAAAACTGAATGTTGTTTTAAAAGAACTAGATATTCGCAAAATTTCTTTCGTTTGCATCGATTTCAGCAATTGGTATTTTGCTATTCATTCGGTACTTAATTTCATTCTTAGTGAGTTTGAGATAGTTTGAACCAATTGTTTTTTGTTTTATGAGAATTTTTTCTTTTTCGTTTTAGTTTGTAGGTATGTATTTATCTATTCCAATGAACCTGGATGGTTTAAAGGAGGCTATGGGCTTAGAAATGATGGCCATGACTCGATTTTTACAAATGTATGTTCCTGTTGCCGGTTAAGTTCCATGTCGTGAGTGCGACGAACATATGCCCCTGACAAGTATGTTCGCTCGCCGTACTCACGACTTATTCGTACGGCGCTGCATCAAAGATTGGTTGTGGCTGTCCAATAGACGAGGAACATGGATCGAGGAATCTAAGCTCGCGTTGAGCGATATTGTTGGTGTATGAGGTATTCAGTGTGGCTGTGCGTGCATGAATGTCGTGTGAGTGAGCGTACAGATGTAGACTGGTACTCTTTTCGTAGGGAAGTTTGTAGGGAATATTTAAAGTACAGGGGGCCGTTGGGTGGCCGGGTGTAATAGTCGAAATCGACGTGTCGCATTTTGGCAAAAGGAAGTACAACAGGGGTAACGTCCTGTAGGATTATGGGTTTGGGGGGCTGTAGTTTGAAGTCAAGATGTGACGAAGTAGTTATTAAAGTAGTTCCCAATCGAAGGAAGGAAGTTTTGGTTACATTACCTGATAATCATGTTGTAGAGGGTTCCGTAGTGATTTCAGATGGTTTTCCTTCATTTAGGGATTTGAGGAATAGGGGTTATCAACATCATGTTGTTAATCACAATACTGAATTCCGATCTTTATCCACCGGTTTACTGAAGAGCAGGATACAAATGTTATGTATGGCTCTATTTTTCGTCTTCCGTAGCACTAGTATCCTATACTTCAATTGATATACGTGGGTCAATTGAAGTACAGAATACGCATGTTATAATATCGTTATCTCCTATTCGCTAGTACTACTTTTCTGTTCTTCAAATGTTCAAATGGCTCTAAGCACTATGGGACTTATCATCTTAGGTCATCAGTCCTTAGTCTTAGAACTACTTAAACCTAACCAAGTATCCCATACTTCTATATATATATATATATATATATATATATATATATATATATATATATATATGTGTGTGTGTGTGTGTGTGTGTGTGTGTGTGTGTGTGTGTGTGTGTCAATGGGATACAAATAATATGTACGTAGATCTTTCCGCCGTCGGTAGCACTACTAACTATGTAAGAACAGACTATTTGTGATTTGTGGTAGCGGAGGCGAAAGAATGAAAGAATCAACACATATACAATTTGTGTCCCGTACTTCAGGTGATCTATATAGTTCAACTTAACAACAGAGTACTAATACTAACGAAAACGAAGAAATCGACGTACGTTAAATTTGTATCCCGTTCTCCAGTTAACCTATACAGCTCGACTGAAGTTCGAGATACAACTCATTATGTGACTTGAGGTATTCTATACTACCGCTACATCTATCCTTTTGTTTCACTTTATTTTCCACAGAAGTACTAGGACACAAACAAGCGATATCCTTAACATTATGGTCGAAGTATTATTCGCCTTGATACATGTCTACCACATTTTTTCTCTTCTGTATTCCCTTGTTTCTGAACACTCTTCTCAGCTGTTACATCTTTTTAATAAATGATCTCTGGCAAATTCTGACGTCATTGGGCAAAGCCGACGAGCTGTATCTTGTTCTTCAGTAGATCCGATGAGCATCATCTGGGAATTATCTCATCACAGTCCAAATGATGAAGCTTATTACTGACCCATTGCTGCCCGCTGTAACACATTATTTCAACCAAGTGTTTTCGCTAAGATTTGGATACAGGGACTAGTTAAGGCCTTACTAAAAAAGACATTTACACAGAAACCTCTGATTTCTGACCTATTTCCATTCTTGGTGTAATGTGTAAGGCGTTAGAACGTGCAGGCTACGTCCAGGTAACAAACTACCCAACTACAAACAATCTTCTAGACCAACACCAATCAGGTTTCCGCATACATTGCAGGTCAGCGTTTTCCTTCAAAGAGATGCACGAGAGACAGCTTTCATGTGATTGTTACTCTTTAGAAAAGCTTTGGCACTGCTGTGATATTTTATCTTTCCAAAATTAGAAGCCTAAATTTCTTGACAAATGTAAGGCAATGGTTTCGCTCATACCTGACATCTCGCCAGCAATGCTTCATATTCGTTATCATAAAATCACAATGGAGGAGGGTACTATCAGGCGTTACCCAGTGTTCGGTATTAGGTCCAATATTCTCATCAGCTTTGTGTTCAGTTTTATGCTACTGCAAATACCGCATCTACGTTGATGGTCTCCAGTTGTACCTAAGTGCAAAAAGCAATAAAAACCTATAGACAATCTCAACACCGACCAGTATGCGCATTTAAAATGGGAACAGGATATAAGGTTAAATCTCAACCCTTCCAAAACTCAAGAGGTACTTGTTGCCCGTTCTAGGTTCGTTAGTCCGAAATATCGGTAGTCCCTGCCATCTTAAACAGTAAATGGGAGAAATTCCAACTTGTCGCATTCAGCGAAGTGTCTTGGAGTAATAAGAGTTGAAAATCTAAATTGGACTGAGCACATAACTGCAATGTACTTGAAGTTATTAGCATCTTTTTGTGCCCCACAAAAATATAAGGAGCTCTTCCTTTATGACCTCGAAATGATTACAGGGATGTTATCCTGCAAGGATTTCTCAGAAATGCTCACAGGCCTCGAACTGCTTATTAATACCTGTGTTCGTTATATCTGTGATGTTCGACTGTTTGATAATATTTAACTGTCATATGCACAGCTGCATGCAGACGGGAGTAGGGAGACAGAGGGGGTGCTACCCCAGAGAACCGTTATCCAAGGTGGTAGTGATGACTTCATCCAAGATGGCGACCGTGACAGCTGATGGCACAAGTACCATTATCCACGACGGCGGCTTAAGGCCAGAAGTTTGAGTATAGGCAGGAAGATAGGTCAATTGGGCTACCTCCACTTACCTAATGACACCCCCGCCCCCAGAAAATAGCGGGTAGTTCAAATTCTATCAGTACAATGCAACACACCACGCCTACCTCTACTAACCTAAGGAAATGGCGGGAAAATAGGTTACTTGCGGTACCTCCACTAACATAAGTCATCTGACCGCCACCTCATCCTAGGAATTCGCAGGAAAAGGAATAAGATAGCCATAGGTCTTTATTTTGCTTGCAGTCTTTATTTAAACTATTAGAGGCAGTACCGCAATGAAGTGTGTTCACTATGAGATGCAGAGTCCAACTGACCTAGTACGCAGTACCACCACAAGAGGGTTCTGCATACCTTCAGTGATGTAATCGAATATGGTAGTCTGAGGTAGGGAAATATGGCAGGAAAAGGACTCAGCCTGTGCTGGACATATGCCCATATTCAAACAATTAGAGGCATTACCACAGTGAAGAGCGTTCACCATGAGGCTTGGAGTCCAAATGACCTAGTACGTAGTACTGCCCCCAGAAGGCGCTGTCATCCCTGCTCTGATGAGCTTGGGTTCGCAATACAGAGTCGCCAGACCTGAAAATACTGGTAATTAGTGCAGTACACTAATGTACAGACACGCAAAACAACTCTTAAATTACGGAAATAATGCAGCACAAAGCATACAGAGCTGTAAAATGCACCTAAATCACCGAAATAATGCAGTTCACTGAATAGCAGTCACGAAAACAACTCCCAAATTATCAAAATAACGCATGTAATACGCTCTGCAGTCATACTCACTACTCGTAAACTGTCTAAATAAAGCATAGCATAACCTAAAAATCTTCTTGCAAAATAAAGCAACAGACACACAATCAATGCGAACACGCACCAGCCATTGCCCCCTGACCACTTGACGGCACAGGATGCTATCGCTCACACTCCCAGAATTCGGGATGCACCGGCAGCCCCCACGAAGTGATGATGCGACTGTCAGCTGCTGAGGCCATTTGGGTCCCACAAGCACGAGGCGGCATATCCATATCATATTTGAAACCTTAGAAATTCTTCTCGAAATACGTGTTCACCTAGCCACCACTGATGGTACGACAGGAAGGGGGAGAAGACCTACTTGCAGAGTTGAAACGTCCCCTTAGAAAAATTATACATGACTGTGCTTAAACTGACACACAATATTTTTATTAAGCTCTATTTAGCAAAAGAAAAATATTTGGGTCATATTATCAGTAAGGACAGAGTACGAACAGATGCGAGGTGGGTACAGGCTGTAAGGGATTTTCGGGAACCGTAAACAGTTAAGTAAGTGCAATCATTCATCGGAATTTGCAATTTCTATCGAAAGTTCGTGAAGCGTTTTGCAGATTTAGCGCAGCCATTGCCGCGACTCTTACGAAAGGGTGTGAAACTTGAGTGGACAGGAGAGTGTCAGAAAGCGTTTGACAAACTGAAAGAAGTGTTAACACCCAGTCCGGTTCTTGTGTTTCCAGATTTTGAAAAGGAGTTTATACTAGCAAGCTATGCATCGAATCAAGCATTAAGGTGTGTTCTTAGCAATGAAATAGATGGGAAAGAACATCCTATAGCCTATGCGACTAGGCAGTTGAATGCAGCAGAGAAGAATTACTCAACAACAGAGAGGGAGATGCTTAGCGTAATCTATGGAATCAAATATTTTAAATGTTATTTATATGGGAGAAGATTTTGGGTAGTGACAGATAATGCTGCGTTGAAGTGGTTGTTGGGGTTGAAGGATCCATCCACTAGACTCGCTAGATGGGCTGTGAGGCTTAGTGAATTCGACTACGAATTGGTGCACAAACCTGGGAAGAAGCACGGTAATGCGGCTGCACTGAGCAGAAAGGTGACAAAAATAGAAGTCATAGGTTATGAACTGGCGGTATGGCAAGAATTACATGACGTGAACAATGATTGTAAATTGTATCGGACACAGCCACAATTTCATATGTGCCACTCTCTTCTGTGCAGGGAAACGAAGATAGGGCCAGGGGTAGTAGTGCGAGCGAAGCTGAGGGATGAGGTTTTGGAGGAAGCACATGATCACATGTTATTCTGTCATGGAGGATGTAGAGCGACGAATAGGAGAGTGGTGGAGAGGTATTGGTGGGGAGGTGTGGATCAGTATGTCAAGAATTGTATACCACGTGCGCAGAGAGCAGATTTGAGTGGGAAACAGATACAGCTACAACGATTACCGGAAGCAACATGTCCATTCTCTTTGCTCGGGATTGATGTCTTAGGACCTTTTATGACCTTTTAGGCTATGCCGAATCAACAGGCAATGGTCGCGCAAGCGTTAGTAAACAACTGGATTTTGAAGTTTGGTGTACCAGAGGCAAGAAGGAGGCACAAACTGCATGTCGGATTTAATGATGGAGCTGTGTAAACTGTTGAACGTAAAGAAGTGAGGACGAGGGCGTTGCATCCTCAGGCCAACGGTAGCACAGAACGGGTACACAGAACGTCGGGAAGATGCTGAGTTTTTGTGTAGATTCTCATCACCATCAGTGGGACGAGTATTTGAAGCATATTGTATGCGCATGCAATGGAGAAGTCCGAACAAATACCGGTTTGGCTCCATATGAGGTAGCATACGGGCGAAAAATGCCGTCACCGTTTGTTTTAGTGAAGCTACAGAAGAGAAGGACCGGTGAATCTGTACGTCAGTTCGCGAGAACAATTCGGGATGTTTGGAAACGGGTACAAAAGGAGAATAGAAAGGCTTTGGAAAGGCAGGAAGACGCAGTAAAGCGGAAACGAAGTTAACCGCAGTATAAAGTGGGGCAATGGGTAATGCTGCGCAGCCTCTATACGCAAAAATGGAAAATGACGAAGTTCCTCACGAGGTATCAAGGACTATATCAAGTTGTTGAAACCACATCTCCCGTTAATGTTAACTTCAGCTTTCAACGAGAGGAAGGAGGAAGGAGAGAGTGAAGAGACGTGTTCAGAGCAGAGAAAACCAGGAAGATAGAGTACAGCATGAAGTACCATATGCTTTGCGATCCTGGAAGTAGTACAGTACTTGTGGTTTTTTTGTTTTTTTTTGTTTTTTGTTTTGTTTTTGTTTTTGTGTCATGTATCATTGGGTTGCGTAGATGAAGTAGGCATTCTGCTTTCGTATATGTGTTTTCTAGTATTGTGAACCTGCTGAGGCAGCAGTCGTTTTGAAGAGGGGGGATGGTTGATGGTGTGATCCCTGTCCTTAGGTCACTGGAAAGGGAAGTGTAGCGCCTGACGTATGTGGAGTGTTGTTGGAGGAGAAATCATACGTAGTTCTGTACAAATAAATGCGTTGGAATGAATTTTGCGGGATAGAAGTAAAAAATATGTGTTGAGCGATGTCAGAGCCATACGATTTCTTGTTTAAATTTTTAGTTATCGATAGTGCTGCGTCAGGGAAGTCGTGTTTATTGCACCATTTCATATA
This sequence comes from Schistocerca nitens, assembly GCF_023898315.1. NCBI lineage: Eukaryota > Metazoa > Arthropoda > Insecta > Orthoptera > Acrididae > Schistocerca > Schistocerca nitens. The sequence continues at coordinate 555,585,704 of NC_064620.1, read as the reverse complement.
ATGTAAATTTAAGGATGAAAGTAGTCACACAATCGGTGTTGAGCTTGGATAAAAAATAGTGAATGTTGGAAGAAAAACTGTGAGACTACAAATATGGGACACGTGCGCGGTGCACCTATTATTAGCCAGGGGAAAGGAACAGACTGTCCAAGGGACATCAAGGTGCCAAAAGTGAGTTTGCAATGGGTCCACTGTTCACATCCGATGACAGTTCAGAAATTATGCTGTGCCTGCATCAGCCAAGCCATGTATAAAATGATTGTTAGTTTTGGGGAATACCTCTTAGAAGGAAACATATAGCAGCAGCCTCCAACATGTGAAAATTACAAGTCATTCCGCCACTAATTCTGTAAACAGCACAATGTCAGGCAGATGTATACATGGAGATTGCAGTGCCTCACAAACACCTATCGCTAACTTAGAGATATCTTAGTTATAAAGCTAAGGTGTCGATTTTACACCCAAGATGCGACAGGTGGATCACATAAATCATACTTTAGAGGAATTTGTCACTTTTCATCACAGATGAGATGGAAGTCCTCTTATGACCGACAGATTTACCATCAACAACTGCAAGTAGACAGTGCTTTATATCATTCAGAACACGTGGCTGTGTACGAGTCGAACGCGGAGCTATGTAAAGCGACTGATGAATCCTGAAAGAACAGTGGAAAACTTGCCCAGCAGCAAATTTTCCCTTTCTATAATGCATCATCAGTCTACCATTAAATCGTACCTCGCTACAGCTTTACGTCAATTAATCACCCCGTCCAATCTCTGTTATCATTTAATGCACATGCTTATAAGTTTAGAGGTGGGTGGTTGTCTGTCTTTCTGAAAGCGCCATATCGTAGGCAACTCGCGTATATCACTGGCACCTCAACGTACATAAAGTATATGTTGTCTCGACGGAAAAAAAAAATTATTGACTGCTTCCCTGATTCCCTTCGCTTCCATGTTGACATTTTCTCGGATTCCTCTTGCTGCCATATACTTGCTTCAATGTACAAACTGTTCTCAAGCAACCAAAACATATGCAAGTATTTCCTCAATTTTCCCGCTTTTCGGTGTACATTCGGTCAAATTGTACCTATTCCCCCGCCACTTTCCGAAATTCTATCAATTTTAAGTCAGTTCTACCCATGCCATAAACTCTCGTTCTGTGTTCTAAAATTGCTTGTAAATCAAGTACAGCTGCAAACACCTAGCCAAAATGCATTGATTGGGAGGCGTCGTTTTCTGTACATCTCTGTATATGCATGTGTCGTGGATTTCTCACATCACAACACTTTCAAATCTGTTACTATACATCGACAAGCAGTGCTTATCTCCTCTAAATGGGCGCATCTCGAGAAATCTTGTGCACTTTAATGGGCGAGGACTCGGCAAGCTCCATTCATTCACAAGACGTGGAATATAGCGGTCTTCTTCTGGTCGGTTGCAAATGAAACTGGCAATGGTGCTGCAGGTCTGGTTGGTCAATGGCCGTGTGAGGGGGTGCCTTTCAGTCTCCAATTTTACCCTAAGACTCCGAGAATGCTCTGAGATTCCCATCAGCATAGAGATAGATCGTAAACTAATCGCTATAAACGAGGTTTTAGAAATACGTAGAGCTTTGTCTGATATACTTTGATGATGTATGTGTTCGAGAATTAACAATGAATAGACTTAGAGGACAGTCATCAATCTACATTCGCAATGACGCTCACAAATTGGAGAACGGGTGGTTTAGCCATGATACTGAAACTGGGAAACATGCTGTCACATCATTAATTGGTGTTGAAACTACTGTAAAATTGCTAAAATTGGCCCGCATCTCGTGGTCGTGCGGTAGCGTTCTCGCTTCCCACGCCCGGGTTCCCGGGTTCGAATCTCGGCGGGGTCAGGGATTTTCTCTGCCTCGTGATGGCTGGGTGTTGTGTGCTGTCCTTAGGTTAGTTAAGTTTAAGTAGTTCTAAGTTATAGGGGACTTATGACCACAGCAGTTGAGTCCCATAGTGCTCAGAGCCATTTGAACCAATTTTGCTAAAATTGTTCACACTATCAACTATAATGCTTATTATTTCAGTACATCGACGGCGTCTTTTCCATCCCATCCGTCCTCTGACATGCTGTTGGTTACCACATAGTGATTAACTGACATCGCTTGTTTGAGTTTGAGCAAGAGATTTGTGGAGGGGTGACACGTTCTGGGGGTGGCTAGCACAGTGATCGCGTACAGAACCGCAATATGAGGAATCAGCAGAAATGGAATGCAGAGCCATCAGCTACTCCATCTCTGTGACAGATGAGTTCAAATGTAGAGCTCGTGAATCACCTTCAGACTGCAGTTTGGAAACCCCCCACAACGCCACAAAACTCTTCCAATTTCCTTATGTTGTAATACACATTTGGTGGAAATCATACAGTGTGTGTGTTGTGTTATGGTAACAGCGGTAACAACATGATTTACACCGTGCGACGTCTAGTTTCCTGCGAGAGGTCGTGGATCAGAAAGTGTTAATGTCAGTTTAGAACCTGACACATACCTCGAAGTTGTGGTAGAAAAACAAAATGTTTGGCTGTATACAAAGCCTGTTAGAGGAGAAAACAATAATGTTTAAACAACGAGAAAGGGTCACACGGCGCTTCTCTTGAGACGTACAATATAGTCTGCGGGATATGGTCATTCTCCTAGAGCACATGTGATGAAGCTTTAAACTGGTCTGTGCAGTTGATCAATGCCTGTATATTTAATAGGATTGTCACATGTGCTCGATGCCTCCAGCATGCAGTATTTGTTTTCGACATAAGGGAGGAGAGAGATGCGGTAAAAATCTTATCGATTTCTCTGTCGGATAAAGTTACTGGAGCTTTTATAGTTCCCAATTTTTCTCTGTTAGAAGGTACATACTAACGAAGATAGCATTTTGGGAAGATAGATGAGAATGGATGTTTATCTTCAGTACTTGCATATAGCGTGGGGACGCACCACAGTGCAGTAGCAAAAATCCTTGTCCTTCTCCCAGTTCCCGTTTCCATCGAATGGTCAAAACACAGTCCTGTCACAGAACGCAGCTTAGCCTGTTTCGACATGGGTTGCAGAAGGTGGTAGATATATTTACCTCCGACTCCTGGCAGTCCGACTTGAAATGGACCGATCACATGTGTAAAGCTGGTGAAATGGCGGCAGCTGCAAGGTGAATGAGAGATATCTAATACGAGGGTGGAATTTTACTGTAGCAGATACCTTCGAGAAAGGTGACTCGTTTCGAGATACGAGAGTGCCAGAAATATGATTGACAAGTGACTTTAATCAATAAAGGACTTCTCCATAGGATCCAACACAGGTATGTGCGTGAATGGGAGGACTTGATTCCAAATCCCAGACAGAAATTCTAGCGGACAGCGTAGCACTAGAGATCTGAACAGCTAGTGTAAGTGTCTTACGACTTCAATCAGCACATCATCCACTGTTTGTGATCCTTCTCAATCAAGCATTGCCTATAGCCCAGTCGATGTATCACCGATCGTGTGACATGGCATCGAGACAGAATGCATTACAAATACCGGAGAAATATCTAGCGGCGGTGGAGTGAGAGAGTCGCAAATACCACATTCATCAGCTGAATCACTTTTTTAATTGTGTAACATTGTTACAAGGTAGCACCATCGGCGACATGTAAGCGCACTGTTGGTTCAAATGGCTCTGAGCACTATGGGACTTAACATCTGAGGTCATCAGTCCCCTAGAACTTAGAACTACTTAAACCTAACTAACCTAAGGACATCACACACATCCATGCCCGAGGCAGGATTCGAACCTGCGACCGTAGCGGTCGCGCGGTTTCAGACTCAAGCGCCTTCTAGCCACACTGGCCGGTAAGCGCATTGTTGGTCTGATACAATATACTCCAGCGAACACTTTTAAATTACGTGTTTTGGTATTTGTCTGGACAAAAAACCACCTTATTCACAGGTGATGTCGTACCTCGATTTGTAAAGCGGTTATAGTTTTTAACATGGATACTTGTGTGCACTTGTAGAACCAAGACCGCTTGTGATGGTAATATGATTGTATTTTATAACACTGCGCTGTTTGTAAGACGATTACGCCCATCTTTCTAGGACACTGTCGTACCATTCACAAGAAAACTTATTAGACATGTCTACCCATCCTTGATTTTCGGTCAGTATTATTTCGTGTCGCTGGAAATCAGTTGTTGACGTAGTATTAAAGTTAGTAGTAGAGGATATTGATACGTTCGCCTTGAGCATCAGAATTGTAAAGTATGTGTTTGGGTTCAGGCATGTGCAAAATACATGACTATGACCAGTCGTAAGGAAGGTGTTTATTTCAAGTAGAATACCGTGACGGCGAAGGGAGGTGTGTGTCAAGTCATAAGAATTGTACAGATATTTCTATTTCCAGAGCCATAGCCGTCAGCAGGATGTTTTTCCGGTACTTCCCTCACTGTCGAATGTCATTCAACTGAAACCACAATACTAACATTTAACTGTAAGTATAACGATGAAATATATATGTGACCGATTTTGTAGGATGTTTCTGTCTATGCGTGGCCTGTGGCGGGAATGATTCACGTTTCGTCCAAATTGAGAGGGTTGTTGCAGTACAGGAATGTAGTTCACTTAACTGTGTAGTCCTCTAGATGCCTGAATAGTGAACTAATACTTAGGGACAGCTTTCGTGATCAAGTGAAAATCTGACGACATTCAATATGGACATTGTTTTGCACTGGGCCATTATTCCATCCGATATAAATTGTTGTGTTGACTTGAGTCTACGCATTTGGTTTCTTTACTTAGTTGAGGGACGTTCGATTGTGGTGTATGCAGCTAGCAGGTCGAACACACGTTTGCTGGTTGTCTAGAAATGAGAAACACCTCAGTTGACTTTGTAAATTATATGGATTATTTGGAATCTGCTAAATCACCGACATCAGTATTCGTGAGCGAAAATATCAGATTGCTCTATTTTTTCTTTTTTCAAGTTTGTTCACATAAAGGTCTTTGGAGACGGGATAAGTTTCTAGTTACTCAGTGGTTTACGGAGCGCTCCACCTCGCTACCTCGCTAAAGTTTCGGGTTTTTAGAGAAATAATTCCCAGTCTATATCTGTATAATTATGTTGCGCGAGCGCTCACTTAGGATACTGCTATGTGCGTGATATCGAGAAGCTTCGCGTAAATGGTATAATGATCTATCAAACCATGTAAAAATACATGTGGTCTTGTAAGCCCCAGAGTCTGGAGATGGGTGTAGAAAAGCAAGCAGGTCGGGACCAGAAAAAGTAACGTCTTTGTGTCGAGGGGAACCGATCCAGTCTTTGTACAACAGTTCTGAGAGTGACATCGGTCCACTGAGGGTGCTCTGGTCATCCATTGAGAGTGGATAACCGCCTGACCTCATGGGAAATATCTAGTGCAGTGAGGAGTATATATGGTGCTGTCCATCTTTGCGGTATATGTACGAGTTTCTGGCAGTCGATAGCTATACGAGTGATGTAAAAGGGGCGATTTTGTATGTCGCCGAATATAAATTGTATGTTTACTACATCGACGCAGTAGTTGGTGATATATTGTTGGGATGGATATCAGTTTAACGCTCTAATATTCAAGTTTCCATCCTTAGTAACAGAGCAGTGTAATTGAGTAAGAGTCTTTCCATATTTGACGATCTGTAAGACACTTTAGCAGGCTTTAATTGCCGGTGCAATATAGCGATCTGTGTGAAGTAGTTTTTTGCCGTTGAAAGTCTCATCTTCAGAAAGAAGATAAAAGGCAGACGATGCTTCCATACCGTTGGCATCAGTAATTCGGCGGATAAATTCGATAAGAGTCAATCATAAAGCTCTCTTCTTTCATTCACAAGACAATCTATGTGCTGGGGTAAAGGAGTTTCTAGATAGCGGTGAGAACATTGCGTATGTTGAAAGCAGGAAGGGTAACACGTGAGCGGCGGAGTGCCACGTTAGGACCGCGAGGAAGAATGCATTCGACGTTTTACTGCACTATTTTCGTAAACAGGTTGTGTTAGGGCAAGATTTTCCAAGCAACCAAGCTGATACATCACGAAAGCTCCTACAAAAGTGAGCGCTAACTCTTGCTTGTGCACTATACACTTTCTGAGAGGTCGATTAGGTTATTGTTTTACATAGCCGTGTGATATCAGTATAACATTGAGAACCTTTTTAGATGCGTTTGGATTGGTGTGTACCTATGCACGCGCATTTCGTGGCGATGCATCAGTCACCCCGGACAGGTAAGCACGTGTGCCCGGTTAGACGCAGTTTGAAGTCCCATTTTAATCGTAAGGAAGAGAAAGAAGCCTATGCTATTCTGGGAAGCAATGGAACAGATTTCTCCAGCGTCTGCAAGGGTGAGTCACTCTGAAACGTCCCCTTAGATAAATTATACATGACTGTGCTTAAACTGACACACAATATTTTTATTTAGCGCAACGTAATCTGACTTTCAATAATTCCTACAAAAGAATGGCCCTGACTAACATTAACCTATTCCTTTCACACACTTCCCTCACAAAAATCTTCGTTACTCGAACTACTGCAAGACAGCGAGCGCCACTACTGCCAGCTAAATAAAAGATTCAAACTACGGAAGGCACTAACTACTGATAGGCATAGTTAGCAAATGAAAGATTTTAATAGAGAACAAACAATGTATTTACCTTAATAGTCATAATATATATAGCACTTCATGACATCCACTCTTACAAATGTACTGTTTCTGATGGACACACCTCCAGATTATCCATTCTCAAAAATCCGCCATCTCACTTCCCCACATCCACCACTGCTGGCGGCTCACCACCAACTGCGCAACGCTACGCGGTGTTAACATCCAGCTGCCCAACACTACAATGGCAGACAACAATGCGAACTAGCCACAGACTGCACACAGCACAGACAGTGATTTTCATACAGAGCACTACGTGGCGTTATCAATAAGAAAACCTCAATAGCCTACTTACATAGCCCCCATGCTCCCCTCAAAAAATGTTACAAATTGTTTTGGGCAGTGGCCAATACAGATTTGAAAAACTTTTTCGTAATTACAATAACAAAGATATCAAATCCACACACTTTATTTAGCTCTCTAAGCTCAACGTCAAACGGGCTGCTCTTAACCTCATAAAGACTTCCCTTAACCGCTGTCTATGCTGCTACATAATACTACTTGATAACACTATAATGCCATCGAAATAGACAAGACACTGCCATGGTTTCATACCCCTCAAAACACTGTCTAACAACCTCTGAAACGTTTTTAGAGCGTTTTTCAAACCGAATGGCATTCTAATGTACCGGTTATGGCCTCCAGGTTTAGAGAAAGCAGTTTTTGGACGATCCTCTGGGGCCACCTCTAACTGATGATAACCACTTGTCAAATCCATCGTAGAAAATTACTGACACTGTCCTAAGTGATCCAAAGTCTCCGATATGTTTGGAATGGTGTATTCGTCCGTTACTGTCTTATTATTGAGGTATCTGTAGTCACAACGGAACCTGTATTTCTTAGTTCCACCCATAGACTTTTTAGGTACAACGACATTTCCCGCTCCCCAGATACTATGTCTATGCTCTACAATACTGTCCGCCAGCTGCCGATCAATGAAATCCTCCACAATCGGCTGCAAATAACTCGGTATTCTGTATGGTTTGTGGTAAACAGGTGCTTCATTCCCTGTTGGCATCCTAGGTTGCCGGGAACGGCTCTTGTGGAAAAAACAAATCTTTAAATTCCCACAATAATTTTTCCATATGCTCTCTTTCTCCTCCTTTCAAATGCTTAATTTTGTCACGCAATGAAGTTATATCGGCAGATAGTGGTTGATCGCTTCGCCTACCTCTCGAACCCCAGTCTTGGTCATCTGGCACAACTAAATGTGCTACTAAAACTCCTTTGCTCAAATTCGCGTCTACAGCGCTAAAATTATCCACGTTCACGGGAACTACTCGCCCTCGCTTACCCCTGGTACTACCTCCGGGCATGCATTAAATCGGACTTTCCCTATTCGAAAGTCAACTGTCACCGACCCCAAAGTCATGACCTCCTTATCCCCCAATCCACTCAATCTATAACGTGGTGGGTCTAACTTCCTTTGTCCCATTATATTCTTAGTAGCCACTGACTCTTACGCCCATGTGTCCAACAAAATCTTAAGCATTTTAGTTCCTATGGATCCAACCACTGAACATTCCACCTCTGCATACGTATTCGTATCATTGAAATTAAATGGTAGCTGCCTTAGGTGGGTCTTTGGCCCCCTCTGCCGTTTAACGCTTGTACACCTCTCCTATCTCCACTTCTCCATCCTCCACGCTGCTGATTTCCACCCCTTCCTCTATTGCTTGGCGACTGGATACATTGCCTCTGCACATGGGCCGTGCGACCACAATTATAACATTTTACCACCGCCGTAAACACTGTTTGCTTCTCGCGTACCGCTGTTGCCATATCTATTTCCTCACATTGTATTGCCAGGTGAACGGCCGAATGGAAATCTTTCCGATTCCCTTCACGCATTTTCCGTGACAGATGCGCCGGTAACCCTCTCAAAAATATATCGAGTGCCCTTTGCTCGGCCTCCTGCAACAGAATAGTAATTGCTTCATCGTACTGATCCAACTCGTAAGTATACTCATTAAATTCCCTTATCCTGTCCTCAAATTTCTCTATCGTCTCCCCCAGTCTCTTTGTCATTGTACTTAACCTCTCCCTAAAGTACCGAGCGCTATTGTGTTTCTTGTACCTTTATAAAAGCCCTTCCTTTAACTGCTTAAACTGTCCTGCCTCCCTTAAGGCCTCAGCACACCTTGCATATGTTTTCGCTTTACCTGTTAATCTAATCTTGGCTATATGTAACAACTGCTCATCAGACCAGTCGCTCATGACCGCTGAAGTCTCCAAGCCCTCCACAAACGAACGTTCATCCTCAGTTGCCCTGCCAGAAAACAGAGTTATCAAACTTACGGCGGCTGGATCAATCTTCTGCCCCCTAGGCAACAACGACTGATCATATGCGGTTTCCGGCTCACTTCTAGATGTTAATTCATTTCTCAGCTGCGTATTGTCCACTGTCAATTGTGCTATCTTTTTCATCAAAATCCGAACCGCTACTGATTCCGACACACCTTGCTTCGTTGACTCTGTCATTGTGTTGCTTTCGTTCCCAGTTAGTCCCGAAACAAAACATTTAAGTAGAAGAACAACCTGACATCCTACAGCTCCGTATCATGATACTCAGTATCATCATAAACCAATACAAAAGTAATTAAATGGCACGAAAAAAATAACACATCTTACTGCCTCAAACACACTAACACTTACTCTGACAACAAAAAGTACTATGCAGATGCAAAACATCTAAAATGTGGCTTGCCAGGAGCCATACTCGAAAAAACAAAAAAGAAATAAAACGTCCAACACTCAAAAAGAACAATTTTGTCAGCACTCACCATATCTTGTGACCATAATGCAGGCAGTGGGCTCAAAGGTCGTACTAGACAGACAACGTCCGCTATTCTGACACCTAATGTTCTGGCAGCTTCTGCCACCGAATGTATCAGGTTGACCAAATGTAGCGGAAATACACCAAATGTAGTGGGTGGGTGCCAGGAGTTGCCGTATTAAAACTGGGCGAGAACATTCAAAAAGATTTATTGTTCTTTAACTACTGTGCCCCATTCACCTCGGTCTGTGTCACAGCATCCTGCAATGCTGAGGCCACATCCCCAGTGACCCAGTGCAATGCGCTGTGTCGAGCCGGCCCTGTACGCCAGCTGCAGATTTCCGATTACGTCAGGATGGCTTCGCCAGGAGCTGACTCAGCTGTCCTCGTTGTTTCTGCACTGCCCTGCCGGGAGCCGTTGGCCGGCCCCGCTGCTCCTTCTCCATCGCTGGCGTAGCTGAGAACTCAGTGGCAACGACCACCCGTGATCTGGCGTCCCAATCTGTGGTGCTAGACTCGGCAAGTCTCCAGTGTGTGTCGGGAGCCGAGACAACCGCCCGCGGTAGCGAGCCGAAGAGTGGCCCATCACTGGCTGGCTGTGGACTTTGCGTCGGCCTCAGAGGGTCGAACCAACGACCCGCCATGGACTAGCATGCTGTCAGAGCATCTGTTGCTGCATGTAGCCCGGAAGTGCGATACGCTCCACCGTCTAGGAGAGCTGCCACACTTGAATGCATCTCATTAGAAAACAGTAGATATTTGACCTCGGCTGTGTGCCTCTGTTTCGCTAGATCGCCACTTCGTGTCACGTACACACCACACCCCCGTTGTGCCAGTGGGCCCTTTCTGCCTGTAGCTTGCGGCATGCGAACCGCTGCGTTTACACTTTTCAGTGGTTCGACGGCCCTGTGGCCTCCATTCCACTTCGCAACTGCTAGTCAGCGTAACTTACTGCAATCCGGCGTGCACCTGGTTGTAACTAGTGCGCTCTGATATATTGCACCAAACCTAGCTTCCCTATCTTAAATTGTGGTGCCGTTACAACTCCTTGGTTTCTTACACTGAAGAGCTAAAGAAACTGGTACACCTACGTAATATCGTATAGGGCCCTGCAAGCACTCAGAAATGTCGCAACACGACGTGACATGTCTGAAGCATTGTTTGGGGGAATTGACACCATGAATCCAGCATTGCTGTCCATAAATCCGTAAGAGTACGAGGGCGTGCAGATCTCTTCTGAATAGAACGTTGCAAGGCATCCCAGATATACTGAATAATATTCATTTCTTTGGAGTCTTGTGGCCAGCGGAAGTGTTTAAACCCAGATGAGTGTTTCTGGAAGTGTGGTGGGTCTCATTGTCCTGCTGGGATTGCCGAAGTCCGTCGGATTGCACAATGGACATAAATGGATGCAGGTGATCAGACACAATGCTTACGTATGTGAAACCTGACATTGTCGGAGCTATACGTATCAGAGGTCTCACATCATTCCAACTGCACTCGCCCCATACCATTTCAGAGTCTCCACCAGCCTCAACAGTCCCCCACTGAAGTGCAGGGTTCATGGATTCACGAGGTTATCTCCTTACCCCTACACGCCCATCTGCTCGATACAATTTGAAACTGTGTTGACATACCCAAGCGAGGCGTAAGGCCTTGTGTCGTGCAGTCATCAAAAGTACACGAGTGGCCCTCGGCTCGGAAAGCCCATATCAATGATGTTTCGTTGAATGGTTCGCACGCTGACACTTATTGATGGCACAGCATTGATATCTACGGTTTCTTGCGGAAGGGTTGCATTTCTGTATGGTTGAACGCTTCTCTTCAGTCGTCGTCGGTCCCCATCTTGCGGTATCTTTTCCCGGCCGCGGCGATGTCGGAGATTTGATGTTTTACCGGTTCCCTGATATTCACGGTACACTCACGAAATGGTCGTACCGGGGATTGCCCAATTCATCACTACCTCGAAGATACTATGTCCCATCGCTCGTGCGCCGACTGTACCTCCACGTTCAGACACATTTACATCTTGATAACCTATCATAGCTGCAGTAACCGATCTAGTAACTGCGGTAGATGCTTGTTGTATCATAAAGGCGTAGCCGACCGCCGCGGTGTATTCTGCCTGTTTACATATCTCTGTATTTGAATACGCAGTAAACTGACATACGGCTGGGAGAGCGTGTGTCGACCACATGCCACTCTATACCAGCATCCAGTGACGCCTATGGGCTTAGGATGACACGGCGACCTGTCGGAATTGTTGGAACTTCGTGGCCTGTTCGTGCAGAGTTTGGTTTTCTAGCTTTTGTTTGAATACGCAAGTCTATACAAGTTTCTTTGTCGCTTCACTGTATCACAGATATTAACAACTAATCTACATGTATAAATTACATGTACACTAGCCACTGCGGATGAGGTCAGTTGCTTCTTTTATTCACTCTGTGTGTGTGTGTGTGTGTTTGTAAGTACCTCAGACTCGTAATCAACATACAGTTCATGTGTACATTAGTAATATCCATTAACATTACGATAAGCAAGTCATGCTTCGTCATACAGATAGATTTCATTTAATTCTCTTAGAGCAGCATATATATTCCAACACTGATTCTGCAAGTACTTTTCCGACTGTTAGATGGTTAGATGCAGAAATTTTCATATAGAACGCCGTTAAAAGTTAACTTAACTCGTGAATTGTTAGCAGATGATGTTTGATTTACGAATTGGTTATATATTTACTCTGTAAAACGTGTAACCACGGATACGACATTCCATTAGAACAACATATGGGTTCCGCGGAAATAAGTCGATTGATGATACATTTAACCGGGCATACGAGTTAGCGCACAATGTCAACCGCAAGTTTCCCATCGAGCGTCACCTAACAGAGAAGTATGGGGGTGTATTGGTACATATTTGCGATAACGTCGCATACGCTGATGATATGTTGTTCAAACAAATTTTGGGCTTGCAGCTGATCGTCGTTCAATACTTCGCACGATATTTCAATTGGGTACCTGCCAGTCATCTTCAGGTGAGCCGTCGCAGACTGGCGAAATCGTCCTCCGTTTCGCAATATATAGCGTAGTGTAACTATTCTGCGCATGCGTCGAAAACTTGATAGTTGAACCACACTGCCTGCCGGCAGCGCCCTCGCTAGTGGAATAGCATAACTCAGTCGCCCTCTGCGTTGCTGTTTGCCACGGCCGTCGACGCACTCTGTCGTCTTCGATTCGAGCAAATCGTGGAGATGATGGGATTCCATGCACTGTCCAGCTGGTAGCCGCTGTCACGGTTTAACAGATTTTTCGCCAGTCGTATTTCTACGGATTCTTTAATAATGGAGTCCCAGAAAGACGTTGCTGTGGACAAAATTATGGTTTTTCCATACTCCGTTGAATGTCCAGTAGAAATACAATGTACAGCAATAGCGGACTTGCTTGGCTGCAAAAGGCGGGTGTCACGTTGATATTCAGTGCAGGATTCTTTCACGGTGCGTGTGGTTTGACCTATGTAAGCCATACCACAAGATACTGTCAGTCAACAGACGAGATCGGCCTACACATTTTTGTGCTGTAAGTGCCCCTCCACGTTTCCATTTCACTATCACATCGGAAACAGTGGACCTAGGGACGTTGAGGAGTGTGGAAATCACGCGTACAGACGTATGACTCAAGTGACACCCAATAACCTAACCACGTTCGAAGTTCGTAAAGCGCCCCATTCTGTTCTCTCACGATGTCTAACGGCTACTGAGGTCGCTGATGTGGGGTACCTGTGAGTAGGTGGCGGCACAATGCACCTAATACGGAAAACGTATGTTTTTCAGGGTGTCAGGATACTATTGATCACATAGTGCTTGTTTTGTGGATCCGTAGTATACTTCGCGGCATGCACATGGTCACTGTCTCTCTCTCATAACTAACATAACCTTGTTACATGACGCCAAAGAACTGTTCTCCTCAGACTAATAGTGACTTTCGGCAGAACGTCAGTGGAGTCAGTGTGCGTGGTACTCGAAACATATCCGAGTGACCTAACAATCTGTCAGCGAGCTTAGATACACTGCCTCAAGAGAGAAAAAGTAGATAAAATATTGGAAATTACGGATCATGATTTAAGGGACAAGGAGCATCTGGAGCAGTGACAAGTGAATGCGTGGCGGCGGAGTGAGTAACCAGTGTTAACGGCACTAGATTTTACTCTTTTTTCCACAACGTCCGAGTAGAGCTGAAAATTCACCATGCACACCGCCGTCCAGCCATGATGCATTTCCGTTGTAGGATATGGCCAGTACCTAATGGACCTTAATGGAAGGTACACCTCGGTCAGCAAACAGAGTTCCCCTGTGGCTAACAATGAACTCCTAAACATAGCCTTCTGCTCTACGTACTACATATGCCAACCCGACAAATAAATACCCCTACGAATCCATAAGACACAGACAAATGGCAACCTGTGAACCCAGCTACTGACACTACATCGCGTACACTGTATGCCGAATTTATAGGAACAAGATAGTACAGGCGCACCAGACGGGCATTTAACCAAGATAAGCCGGAACCATAAGAAGCATCATATATCCTACGCTGCTCCCCATTTATTTCAGCATATTAGGAGAGTATGTGATTAAGATAAACACAGGCACCACCGTGAAGGTATATCTGTCACTTATTTTCAATCTTTGTACTTCTCGACAATGTTATAAAGACGGTTCACGGATGTTCATCAGAATTCTTGAGAGGTAATTAATCGCCGGCTGGTGTGGCCGAACGGTTCTAGGCGCTTCAGTCTGGAACCGCACGACCGCTACGGTCACAGGTTCGCATCCTGCCTGGGGCATGGATGTGTGTGATGTCCTTAGGTTAGTTAGGTGTAAGTAGCTCTACATTCTAGGGGACTGATGACCACAGATGTTAAGTCCCATAGTGGTCAGAGCCATTTGAACCATTTTTGGTAATTAATCAGTTGTTTGCATTCATGTGTAGTGACGAGTTGCTGATATCATTTTAGGCACATTATTCCCACTACTGATCCAGCAGTTTTCTTAAGTATCTGCTGATTGTGCTATTATTATCCCTGCCCTGATCTCGGAGGCAGGACACACTCACTGAGCGTCAGAAGTGTAACTCTCGCTGCCCAAATTACACCTTCAGCCGAACTCATACTTTTTCACTGTCACCTGCAAGCGGCGGAACATTAAGCATTTACGTCTCGATGGTGGTATGACACAGCGTATCAGGAACAGAGGTAAGTGGATATTAATAAATGATTATGTTTCACAGTCAATGCATGAAGGACACAGAACATAGACAACACTATTCATGATTTAGGATAACGTGGTATTTAGAATAGTACAATAGCATTAACAGTTTTGTGGTCGTTAATGGCAAAAAATATGTAAAACCTTCATTAATTGTATGTAGTATAGTAAACGTAATTATTATAACGATCTCGCAATCATTATACCTCCACTGACCTGTAAAATCTGTATTGCAGCACTCCTGACTTAACCATCACAGGTAACAATTAACAAACACATACGGCATTGCGTACACAATGTCAACTTATATCGAGGAAACAGTTGCAGTAATACTAACAACTTAGCTAATAATTTACATTCGAAAACACGTGACACTGAACAAGTACACAGATCTTCCCGTATTGTGAATAGTATCTATAGTATGTAACTAAGTAGCTTTAGAAGAAATAGTTCGAACCAAAACTGCAAGACTCGAAGGCATCCCGAAGTCGCTGGCTCGGTTAGACACATAATCGGTCGTCTCTTTCCCTTTCTCCGTAGTTGTTCTTTCCTATGACCTATATTTCTTTAACATCCTTACGCATCTTAATAATTGATGTGAGATTCCCATCCTAGATTAATTTTATATTTATTTATTACATCCAAACCTAAATTATAAACTACATTTTTATGTAAAATTGTAATCAAAAGAAGTAATACCCAAACAAATTGAGAAACTGGGAGATTTAAAGTGGTCTGCCTATTCGTGGCTTTGGGCGGGCTACATCAAGGGGAGCCAGAAGCTACCACAACTTGCTGCTGCTCACGATGACCAGGAGATGAATAACGTCTAGGCTTCGTATGTTATTTCGGGGTGCACTCAGCCTCGTGATGCCAATTGAGGAGCTACTCTACCGAATAGTAGCGGCTCCGGGCATAGAAAACCATCATAACGACCGGGAGAGCGGTATGCTGACCACGTGCCCCTCCTATCCGCATCCTCAAGTGAAGATGACACGGCGGTCGGATGGTCCCGATGGACCACTTGTGGCCTGAAGACGGAGTGCTTTTTCGTATGTTATAACGAATGAGTTGTAATAAAAGAAGACGAGCTACATAACCGTAGGCAGCTGGTTACCCATCTGGCGTAACGGAAAAAAACGTTAAAATTGCCAGCTATCCGAACTGGAAGAAGTACTGTTGTTTAACCAGCGGTCCCGCATGTGAAGAGGAGGGGAGGTAGAAAGATATCGTATTATGTCTCGGGTGTTCTGATGAGCAACTTCTGTCTCAGTACAGAGTACTGAAATTATCTACTTGAGATCGTTGGTGTATGTGTGAAATATAGTAATGTAGTGGGCGACAGAGGATAGAGAAGATGCACGCTAAAAAGAAAGAGCTTGGCTTTTACTTCTTCTTAAAGATATTACTAACAGGAAATATGATTTCGGGCTATTACTTAAATAGCAATCGAGGTACAAATTTTCTAGTGACGCATGAAAAGTCAAATTTGTTTTCACCGCGGAAGAAAAGTAATTCCCTGGTGATACAATGTCAGTGCAGAGCTATGATAGCAGAGAAAATGATGTGCACTTCCCATTTTTTACCACAACACTTATGCATAATACTACTATTTAAGAATGTGGTCGCAGTGGTCCATTCCGTTAGTCTCTTGATTCCCAGCACATATACCTTCCATGACCTTAAGTGATGACAATGAAACGCATGGTCATTGAGTTCATGTTAAGAGCAGGTACGTAGCTACATTTATAGACTTTCAGGAATGGTTTCCTAAAACGTTAAATAAATCATCCAGTACCCCTTGCTTTGCGTACCTGAATACTGTGATGCGATCTACATTTTTTTTTCTCTGCTCGCTGATAGTTGCATTTTCACGCGCTCTGTTATTATCTATGGTGCTGTGTTCTTTAATTTATCTCCGGAATTAAAATTCCGTTTGTTAACGCTGTAGAAGCTATTATGCACACAGACCGAGGGCTGTAACACAATATTTTTTCGACTCCAGTGCTCTCTATTTATTACACGAATCTATATAGAAACTTGGGATGAAATTTAACTTCCACTTCAAAGCTAAAAGTGTACATTGGTGACTACTATAAGTTGCCGGTTCATGTACTTGCAGCAGGAATTCTCCTTCGAGAACCTAACTCGTACGTTCGCTCGTCCATTACCCAACAAGCGAGGAATCAAAATAGAGATAACAGGCAACAAACAGCGTATTACATTCTCCCTTTCAGCCGGCACTATTCATTTACGACGGTGCAACGTGGTTTTCTCCAAGAATGCGATATCGCATATTGCATTACTAACGCGATCCTACGATTTGTGCCTTCACTTCGAGACTCTTCTTGTCTGTGAGAGGACCACCCTGTACGCATCCCCAAGGCGTAGAGCGTATTATCAGAGTATTAAGTATAATTCTAATTTATTCCTTTCTTATTTTAAATGTGATCCGTAGCAGTTTAGTCTGCGTAACAATCAGAAATTGACAGTTCCTCATTCCGTATGGCTTGATTTGCGACGATATTTGAGTTTCACGCAATACAGCATTCAATTGCAAACAAGACATTCTGATGGCACTGAACAACGTTTACAGATTTGTAAATTCGGTCTGTGCGTTGATATGGAAGATAACAATGTCCTTTCAGGTTTAGTATTCAGTGATGAGGGTAAATTTCATTCAACAAGAGAAGTGTAGCGACACAACGTAAGAATATCGGTACACAGAAACATAGACAAGCCTTATAGAGGCTCTCCGAAACTTCATGTGCTTTGTGCCGTTCTTCGATAACACGATTACAGACCGTTCTTTTTTCAGAGAAGAATATTACAGTAATTTTGTTACCAAAATACCGCGGATCTGGCTTTATTAGTATTTCATTTTTGAACATGACGCAGTACCACCTAAGTGGTACCATCATGTACATTGTGAGAGCATTTCTCAGTAGTGAGCTGCCTCCAAGACAGACCGAAGTATGGGGGGACGGGCCTCCCATTGCACCACTGGGGTCGAAGATCGTCTCATCTCACAGTATATGATACTGCTTTTTTCCTTTTTATGCGTATTATTTAGTGCTATGAAGACAGCCAGTGAAGTACTCTCTGATACGAGAAGGGAAAATATAGAAAATAGGGACAGTATTATATTGACCTACTTTAAGATATTTATTTAACATGACGTAACATTGTCTCATGCAACATTTGCTCGTTATTGTCTCCCCTGAGGAAACATTCATCAAAACGTGTAAGCCTGTTTGTATCATTAAATTTGCAAATGTGAACCGGTGCGTGGCAGTACCTTTCACATCGGAAACTCGTGAAACTCCTGGCGCCATCATTGTGAAATAGCAATTTCCTCCTCTGCGTTTATCTAGTCTTCTCTTAGTCACTTCCTATGTTATGTCTGAACATAAGCATTTGCACCAACATTCGAATTAATCTTACTTACTATTTCGCAACCCACATATATAAATTTCAGTTCAAAGAACATAGTACTACCAACAGGAAAGAGTTAATTGCAGTTACTGTTCTAATATCAGTAGAGTGAACCGTTTTAATTCCTCTTGCTTCCCGAACACACGGCGTCGATCACACTCGGATAAGAATGAAATCAGCTTTCGTACTTGAGTAACCACAGCGACACTATAAGCTGGGCTCACAGGCAAACTGGCCGGCCGAAGTGGCCGTGCAGTTAAAGGCACTGCAGTCTGGAACCGCAAGACCGCTACGGTCGCAGGTTCGAATCTTGCCTCGGGCATGGATGTTTGTGATGTCCTTAGGTTAGTTAGGTTTAACTAGTTCTAAGTTCTAGGGGACTAATGACCTCAGCAGTTGAGTCCCATAGTGCTCAGAGCCATTTGAACCATTTGAACCACAGGCAAACTGTCCGTAGGGTTCCCGTGTGACAGCGTACGTCTGTAGTAACAAGTTGCTAACATTTCGTATAACACTGACTTGTATGCAATTAGATACAAATACAGTATAAGACATCTAGGCTCCTCCTCTGTCGTTGACTACAGCTATTAATATCCTACTCTATAAAGGAAACTTTTAATAGCATAAGCCAATACATTACTACAAAAATTGACAAACGTATTTTCAATGGTCATGAATATGACTACTTAAAGTCGCGTAAAATTTGTTCTGTATTTCAGTAGGTGAAAGAATGAAATTTTTCACGCATTATTCGCGAGTGGAAACGAGTTGGAGGGATCAGATAGCGGTACCGAAAGTACCCTCCGCCACACAACATTAGGTGGCTTGCAGAGTATGATGTAGATCTAGAGGTATATTCGGAAATCGGATTGGCATATTTCGTATTTGAAGCAATAATTTTTGCCTTTAGATATTTCTTTCCTTAATTTACACTTATGTTCAAAAAAGACACGATTATCAAAATGCTGTGATATATGGACACTGAAACATTATGTAGCAACTGTAGGACGCAGTCAGTTAATAGCGCATGTATCGTCATCTTGGATGCCTGTCAACAATGCAGTGTCGCTTGAAGCGATCTGTGCCGTTGCTCAGGAACATTGCGAGTTCGAATAGTTCTCGTGCGCTCTAGTATTGTCTCGAGGTGTTCTGAAAAACCGTAACTTAACAGTAAACTTAAAGAAAAAAGGTGTAAAAGTTTCGTATTACCATCTGAGAAGAAGCCTACACGTCCATTTTTCCAGCCGGACACCAGTTCTTCGGAACAGGTATGTAATAAGTGGTCCTTTCTGTCCTTGTCCGCCGATAGACAGACATCAATTTCCCACACTCAGGAACGAATTACAATAAGTAGTCCAAAATGACATATAAAACTCCTACAACTGCTAAGGAAATAGTACAAGATACACACAACTATACAAGACACACACGATATGCTTTCAGACAAAACAGTTGCTCACAGAGTTAGGCCTATACATCATTCTCGTTTGAAAAACATAGATCATAGTTAGGATTAATTGTTTTCATAGCCGACTAGCGAATTTTGTATTAATTTTGAAATAATTTTCTATCAAAATATTAGACCATATTGGCTGTTCTCACCCTAACCCAATTTAGATGATTCATTTATTAAATTATTGAGCGACTTGTTTCTGTGTATGAATAGTTATTCTTAATATGTGTATGTGCGTAATCCATATCTGCCACGGCACTCCTCGTTTAAAATGATCGTGAATATCATATATGTTTTTGAGTCGGTTTTAGCGGCAATATTCGGTACAAACAATCTACGGTAAATTAAGGTTTTACTGTTAAATACACGTTTGTTCGTGTGCTTCCCTTTTTAAGATTTAATCCTAAGAGAAATGCCGTTGCTGACATTCAGTGAATCCTCCGGTACTTATACGGTTCCATGTCAACGTTTTCGCCCATCAGATTAGCTGAGACGTGTATGATTTTTAATATATTTAAGAGCACTTAACAATCCGATTCTCCTGCAGAATTAATCAAGGATTATCAAGCTATATCAAAATTCCGTACATTTTTCCTGAACTCAAGTCTATCCACTAACTGTTTTTTCTTTCGAAACAAATGCGCGAGATAAATAGGTAGTAGGTGGTGGCTCGAGGTACCTTCTTTAATGTAATCCCAGTTGAAGTTCACATAATACTGTTTCATGCTACGTAACAGAATAATTATGCAAGACTCATCAAACTGTGTAATTGGACTGGTACGTTACAACCGTTACTACTTTGCTTTATTGTCTACTCCAAGTGTGATGCGTTGAAAGAGCACCGCATTCGTACACAATGTCAGACAATATTTAGTGAGTTTCTTTCCAGCAGAAGATGTTTCGCCGGTTTCGCCGGTGTCTGCCCTGCTGTACCACTGGGGAGGGGAGAGAGGCAGACGAGCCGCCGGAGGAGAAGACCGCCCCTGGCCACCCACTGGACAGCATAGAGGTGAGGGGCGCCGTGGTGCCTGCCTTCTGAGAGGCATCAACGGAGCAGCCAACTTGATTTAAAAGCGCTATTTTCATCTATCACTATTAGGTATTTTGTGAAACCTTGGCAATCTTTCTTAGCTAGTGGCTGAGATAAAAAGTGGTGTTCTGAATTACTGCTTCCTTCAGACTACGTTCTGAGCGTTACCTACTTTACTGTTATTTGTAAGAGTCAAGAAATGTCACTTTCTTCAGTTGCGGGATTCGCTGTTCTCATGTTAAGTGGTTAGTCCTTATACATCTATGAGAATCAAGAGTGGCTCTCGCATAAGGTGTCAAACGTATTTCTATATTTATCAATCGGATAAGGAACTAATGACCAAAAGTAATAGTGGGAAATTATGAGGAAAACGTAAGTGTGGCATGTTATATAGTGGCTTTATTCTAATTAGCGTAAACATTATGACCATTGTGTATCTCAACACTGAAACCTCCCTCGTGGGATTTGGAATACGTGGTGCGCTAATAAAGGTATGGAAACGGAGCAGAAATAAATGAAGAATCATTATAGCGACGATACGTGTCGATAATGCGGCAATGCACTGACTCCAGCGTCTCTGAAAACGGGTAGTATGCTGTGTCAGGTGCTTAGGGACAATCATTGGTAAATGGTTAACTTGTTTGGATGTCGTGAGCTATGAAAGGAGGTTGAATGGCGATGAGACCTGCAGTACCCGATAACACCTTCGATGTCCTCTCCTCATCACGGTACGTAATGGTCGGAATCATTTGCGGACTGTAGAGCAGGATTGGAGGCAACCTGTGGCAAATATGACGACAGAGCAGATTGCTGGTACAGGCACAAAGGCCTAATCCCCCATATCCATAATCTCTTGTGTATTGTATTCTTGAGGAGGCCCAACACCATATTAAATATTCGGTCATACTATTTTGGATCGTCAGTATAAGCTCGTAGGACACAGATCACCATGAAACCCAGCGAGGTGGGTATGCGCATCCTTGCGTCTCTTCTCGTAAGTGCAGAAGTGAACTTACAGGCATGGTCCATATCGAGTGATTGGGAGACATCGCAACGTCATGTTGTGAATGAGACTGTATCATTGTGTGGAACGTCGAGCAGTGATAGTCTTTTGCTAATGTATAGATTACTATTCATAATAACGTGCTCTTAAAGATCCAACCCGGACAAAGTAAATGCACGAGAAAAATTTAAACACCAATATAATCTCACAGTAATTATAATGTCTCTATATTGACAGATAAATAATTCGTACTTTCATTCGATTTAAATATGTACTGAATAGATGTACCAAAAGAATTGGCAACATTTAATTTTACTTTAATGATCTAAATTATTGTGAATAGATCTTCTCTCAATTTGTATCACATGGAACACATTTAGCAACATCTTAACATCACCCATTATATCTTTTTCTCACAGGAGCCAGCATTAGCAACAACAGCGGCGTCACCAGCCACGTCGCCCACTGCAACACTGCAGGTGTCGCCAGCCACGTTGCCGGACACAGGAGGAGAGCCAGCAGAAGCCACAAGAGAAGAGGCGTCTCCACCTGCGTCACCATCCACAGCACCAGTTGAACGACCAGCTGCACCACAAGTGGTTGCACCAGCCGCGTCACCAGCCACAACAGGAGTGGCCAAGGAGGCCACAACACAACTGGAGTCTCCAGCCGTATTGCCGTCCACAACACAACTTGAACCAGCAGCTGCTACACAGATGGCATCTCCCGCCCCATCCCCATCTACAACACATGTCTCATCAGACTTGACACAAGTGATGTCAGCACCTACAATTGAAGTGGCGTTGCCACCCACAACGAGAGCAATTCTTCGAGCCTCATCGCCACGCATAACAGAAGTTACATCACCAGCAGCGTACCTAACCACCAAACGTGTAGCCTCATTACCTTTAGAGCAGTTGGTGTCCAAATCATCACTGTCAGCCTCCTCACAAATAGCATCCGCCATCCCCATTGCCTGCTACAGCATGCATCCATTCACCAGTCCTGTTGCCAGATACAACACCCATCAAGGCACCAATCCTGTTGCCAGATACAACACCCATCAAGGCACCAATCCTGTTGCCAGATACAGCACACGCTGTGTCACCAGTCCTGCTGCTGGATACAACACACATCCTGTCACCAGTCTTGCTGCTGGATTCAGCACACGCAGTGTCACCAGTCCTGCTGCCAGATTCATCACACACTGTGCCACCAGTCCTGCTGCCCGATTCAGCACACACTGTGCCATCAGTCCTGCTGCCCGATTCAGCACACGCTGTGCCACCAGTCCTGCTGCCAGATACAACACGCGTTCTGTCACCAGTCCTGCTGCCAGCTTCAACATGACTCGTGTCGCAAGATTCTGAATTTCAATGAAATATATCATTTGTTCTTATTACACTTTTGATTAAATAAAAACGAAATTTTATGTATTATATACTGTGTCTATTTCTAACTATGCTGATGTATGCGTGTAGAGACACGACACTTACATGTGTGTGGATACATTTGAATGTAATCTGTAATACATAAGCTTATAGCCCCCTAGTACTTCAAAATCCATTGCAAGTAATTTTCCATTCGCCAATTCTACTGCAGTGTTAGTTGACAAGAAAAGAAAACGTTGTTGTTTAGAAGGGAAAGGAATGAATGGAGTATTATGATTACTGTACAAACAGATAAAAATCTCTTTTCTGGCTATGATTGTGCTGAGATGTTGGAAAGTGGAGCACAGGATTACAGTTTCACTGATCGATCACGTTTTGAATGAAATTTAAACTGAAACAAACCTGGTGTGACTAGATTAGATACTTGATAGCAGCTAGTTTTGCTTTGGAGTTATTCGTAAGTATATCAACAGACTCATTCCTCCCACACACAGTTTTGTTGAGCAAGATTCTGTGGGTGTCACCTGCAGAATTTGACGAGTGCTGCATACTTGCATCAAAACATCCAAAACGTCCGTAGTTGTACAGGAACTTTATTCTGCGGACCCCCACCACACTTAATAGAATACACTAGGAAGAACTGATATGAGAAAGTTCGATTAATGCTGTTTAGAATGGGTGGCATCAGACAGAGTTCAAAGATCTGATAACACATTTTCTGTGCTCAAATGGTCATGCTGATATCGCAGTTAGTTGTAAACAATTGTGCATGTGATTCCACAAATCCTTCTTCCTGCACGTTAAAATTCTAAATAATACATATCGTAAAAAGTATCAGCCACTGAAAGTACACATTACTGGGTGTACTCGCTACAATTTCGTATATACTCCAGACAGTAAATGATGTACCTACCTGCAAACTTCCAGTGGTCGGTCCCTCGTTGTCTGTTACTGAGATGCTGCGAATCCTGCATGATGAGAAATGTAGGGGGCTGTAACTCTTACGTTACCACCATTTTCTCGTACTCCAACAGTATATTGATAACATTTTTTTACTTCTTTACTGGTACATGTAATGTTGTCAATACCGCTATTGCTTTCGTGTACAAAACTACTATCCCATTATAACGAACAAGGCTTCCACTTGACGCCTTCCTGATTCCCAAAATTAATGTTTAAAGAGCTATTTAACATATATACTCTCGAATTTAAGTATCGATAAGGCAAGTCGAACATTTTGCACAAAAAAATAGAAACTCTTCTACAGTGGCTCCTTTCGTAGTGGTACACAGTAGAGTGTCTGCACATCAGAAGTGCAATGTACGCCCCATCCCCGAAAATCATGTTAGTTAAAAACTGAAGAGAGTAAGTCAAGCTGTGAGTTAAAACTCAGGCATGCGCTTAAATTAATCGTTAGCAGAAGTGATCAGCTGTCATATGAAGAAACCGCCGTGGCCTTGGTGTAGGCAAAATGAATGCTGAACTGATTCCATTGCTCCAGCCCCCGCACTGAACCGGTACTCACATTACGTACAACCACAACTTAACCACAAACGAAACAGAGACTCATTGACTACTTCTTACGGGTAAACGACTGACGCCACTGAAAAATTCTGTCTGAAGTACCGTCAATAAAGGCATCAGATCAGCAGGGTCTACTGAAGCACGGGATACAACCCGTCAGCTTTCACCAATGACGTCCTAGGTAGCTCATAGATATTAATGTCTTTACTTTCCAACCATAGATAATAAATCGGTTGTCTGCTGCGGATAAGCGCCATCATTGTACATTTAAAAAACTGAATGTTGTTTTAAAAGAGCTAGATATTCGCAAAATTACTTTCGTTTGCATTGATTTCAGCAATTGGTATTTTGCGATTCATTCGGTACTTAATTTCATTCTTAGTGAGTTTGAGATAGTTTGAACGAATTGTTTTTTGTTTTATGAGAATTTTTTCTTTTTCGTTTTAGTTTGTAGGTATGAATTTATCTATTCCAATGAACCTGGATGATTTAACGGAGGCTATGGGCTTAGAAATGATGGCCATGACTCGATTTTTACAAGTGTATGTTCCTGTTGCCGGTTAAGTTCCATGTCGTGAGTGCGACGAATATATGCGCCTGACAAGTATGTTCGCTCGCCGTACTCACGACTTATTCGTATGGCGCTGCGGCAAAGATCGGTTGTGGCTGTCCAATAGACGAGGAACATAGATCGCGGAATCTAAGCTCGCGTTGAGCGATGTTGTTGGTGTATGAGGTATTCAGTGTGGCTGTGCGTGCATGAATGTCGTGTGAGTGAGCGTACAGATGTTGACTGATACTCTTTTTGTAGGGAAGTTTGTAGGGAATGTTTAAAGTACTGGGGGCCGTTGGGTGGCCGGGTGTAATAGTCGAAATCGACGTGTCGCATTTTGGCAAAAGGAAGTACAACAGGGGGAACGTCCTGTAGGATAATGGGTTTGGGGGGCTGTAGTTTGAAGTCAAGATGTGACGAAGTAGTTATTAAAGTAGTTCCCAATCGAAGGAAGGAAGTTATGGTAACATTAACTGAAACTCATGTTGTAGAGGGTTCCGTAGTGATTTCAGATGGTTTATCTTCATTTAGGGATTTGAGGTATAGGGGTTATCAACATCATGTTGTTAATCACAATACTGAATTCCGATCTTTATCCACCGGTTTACTGAAGAGCAGGATACAAATGTTATGTATGGCTCTATTTTTCGTCTTCCGTAGCACTGGTATCCTATACTTCAATTGATATACGTAGGTCAATTGAAGTACAGAATACGCATGTTATAATGTCGTTATCTCCTATTCGCTGGTACTACATCTCTGTTCTTCAAATGGTTCAAGTGGGTCTAAGCACTACGGGACTTATCATCTTAGGTCATCAGTCCTTAGTCTTAGAACTACTTAAACCTAACCAAGTATCCCTTACTTCATTTGATATATATATATATATATATATATATATATATATATATATATATATATATATATATATATATATATATGTGTGTGTGTGTGTGTGTGTGTGTGTGTGTGTGTGTCAATGGGATACAAATAATATGTACGTAGATCTTTTCGCCGTTGGTAGCACTACTAACTATGTAAGAACAGACTATTTGTGGTAGCGGAGGCGAAAGAATGAAAGAATCAACACATGTACAATTTGTGTCCCGTACTTCAGGTGATCTATATAGTTCAACTTAACAACAGAGTACTAACACTAACGAAAACGAAGAAATCGACGTACGTTACATTTGTATCCCGTTCTCCAGTTAACCTATACAGCACGACTGAAGTTCGAGAACAACTCTTATATATGTGACGTGAGGTATTCTATGGTAGCGCTACTTCTATCCCATTTTTCCCTTTATTTTCCACAGAAGTACCAGGACACAAACAAGTGATATCCTTAACATTAAGCTCGAAGTATTACTCGCTTGATATATGTTTACAATATTTTTTCTCTCCTGTATTCTCTTGTTTCTGAACACTCCTCTCGTTTGTCACATCTTTGTAATAATCTCTGGCAAATTCTGACGTCATTGGGCAAAGCCGACGAGCTGTATCTTGTTCTTCAGTAGATCCGATTAGCATCTTCTGGGAATTATCTCATCACAGTCCAAATGATGAAGCATATTACTGACCCATTGCTGCCCGCTGTAACACATTATTTCAACCAAGTGTTTTCGCTGAGATTTGGATACAGGGACTAGTTAAGGCCTTACTAAAAAAGACATTTACACAAAAACCTCTGATTTCTGACCTATTTCCATTCTATGTGTAAGGTGTAAGGCGTTAGAACGTACAGGCTACGTCCAGGTAACAAACTACCTAACAACCTACTAGACCAACACCAATCAGGTTTCCGCATACATCGCAGGTCAGCGTTTTCCTTCAAAGAGATGCACGAGAGACAGCGTTCATGTGACTGTTACTCTTTAGAAAAGCTTTGGCACTGCTATCTGTGATATTTTATCTTTCCAAAATTAGAAGCCTAAATTTCTTGACAAATGTAAGGCAATGGTTTCGCTCATACCTGACATCTCGCCAGCAATGCTTCATATTCGTTATCATAAAATCACAATGGAGGAGGGTACTATCAGGCGTTACCCAGTGTTCGGTATTAGGTCCAATATTCTCATCAGCTTTGTGTTCAGTTTTATGCTACTGCAAATACCGCATGTACGTTGATGATCTACAGTTGTACCTAAGTGCAAAAAGCATTAAAAATCTATAGACAATCTCAACACCGACCAGTATGCGCATTTAAAATGGGAACAGGATATAGGGTTAAAACTCAACCCTTCCAAAACTCAAGAGGTACTTGTTGCCCGTTCTAGGTTCGTTAGTCCGAAATATCGGTAGTCCCTGCCGTCTTAAACAGTAAATGGGAGAAATTCCAACTTGTCGCATTCAGCGAAGTGTCTAGGAGTAATAAGAGTTGAAAATCTAAATTGGACTGAGCACATAACTGCAATGTACTTGAAGTTATTAGCAATTTTTTGTGCCCCACAAAAATATAAGGAGCTCTTCCTTTATGACCTCGAAATGATTACAGGGATGTTATCCTGCAAGGTTTTCTCAGAAATGCTCACAGGCCTCGAACTGCTTATTAATACCTGTGTTCGTTATATCTGTGATGTTCGACTCTTTGATCACATTTCACTGTCATATGCACAGCTGCATGCAGATGGGAGTAGGGGGACAGAGGGGGTGCTACCCCAGAGAACCGTTATCGAAGGTGGCGGTGATGACTTCATCCAAGATGGCGACCGTGACAGCTGATGGCACAAGTACCATTATCCACGACGGCGGCTTTTGGCCTGAAGTTTGAGTATTGGCAGGAAGATAGGTCAATTGGGCTACCTCCACTTACCTAATGACACCCCCTCCCCCAGAAAATGGCGGGTAGTTCAAATTCCATCAATACAATGCAACACACCACGCCTACCTCTACTAACTTAAGGAAATGGCGGGAAAATAGGATTCTTGCGGTACCTCCACTAACATAAGTCATCTGACCGCCACCTCATCCTATGAATTCGCAGGAAAAGAAATAAGATAGCCATAAGTCTTTATTTTGCATGCACTCTTTATTTAAACAATTAGAGGCAGTACCACAATGAAGTGTGTTCCCTATGAGATGCAGAGTCCAACTGACCTAGTACACAGTACCACCACAAGAGGGTTCTGCATACCTTCAGTGATGTAATCGAATATGGTAGTCTGAGGTAGGGAAATATGGCAGGAAAAGGACTCAGCCTGTGCTGGACATATGCCCATATTCAAACAATTAGAGGCATTACCACAGTGAAGAGCGTTCACCATGAGGCTTGGAGTCCAAATGACCTAGTACGTAGTACTGCCCCCAGAAGGCGCTGTCATCCCTGCTCTGATGAGCATGGGTTCACAATACAGAGTCGCCAGACCTGAAAATACTAGTAATTAATGCAGTACACTAATTTACAGACACGCAAAACAACTCTTAAATTACGGAAATAATGCAGCACAAAGCATACAGACCTGTAAAATGCACCTAAATCACCGAAATAATGCAGTTCACTGAAGAGCAGTCACGAAAACAACTCCCAAATTATCAAAATAACGCATGTAAAACGCTCTGCAGTCATGCTCACTACTCGTAAACTGTCTAAATAAAGCATAGCATAACCTACAAATCTTCTTGCAAAATAAAGCAACAGACACACAATCAATGCGAACACGCGCCAGCCATTGCCCCCTGACCACTTGACTGCACAGGATGCTATCACTCACACTCCCAGAATTAGGGATGCACCGGCAGCCCCCACGAAGTGATGATGCGACTGTCAGCTGCTGAGGCCATTTGGGTCCCACAAGCACGAGGCGGCATTATCCATATCATATTTGACACCTTAGAAATTCTTCTCGAAATACGTGTACACCTAGCCACCACTGATGGTACGACAGGAAGGGGGAGAAGACCTACTTGCAGAGTTGAAACGTCCCCTTAGAAAAATTATACATGACTGTGCTTAAACTGACACACAATATTTTTATTCAGCGCAACGCAAACTGACTTTCAATAATCCCTACAAAAGAATGGCCCTGACTAACATTAACCTATACCTTTCACAAATCACTTACCTCACAAAAATCTTCGTTACTCGAACTACTGCAAGACAGCGAGCGCCACTACAGCCAGCTAAATAAAAGATTCAAACTACGGAAGGCACTAACTACTGATAGGCATAGTTAGCAAATGAAAGATTTTAATAGAGAACAAACAATGTATTTACCTTAATAGTCATAATATATATAGCAGTTCATGACATCCATTCTTACAAATGTACTGTTTCTGATGGACACACCTCCAGATTATCCATTGTCAAAAATCCGCCATCTCACTTCCCCACATCCACCACTGCTGGCGGCTCACCTCCAACTGCGCAACGCTACGCGCTGGTAACATCCAGCTGCCCAACACTACAATGGCAGACAACAATGCGAACTAGCCACAGACTGCACACAGCACAGCCAGTGATTTTTATACAGAGCGCTACGGTCATAGTATATGGACAATATGTGAGAAGTAGAGACTGTTAGTGTTTGCACATGTGTTGATAATTCAGCAAGGGACTGGTTAACAGCGCTGCTGGTTCTAAGAACAATTCCAAAAACTTTGTGCGTGCACAAGTTGTGGTTTATGGACTTGCTATATTGTACTCCGCGAGACTCTTCGATGGTGATTGTGCACCTGCACAGTCGCAACAGATGGCTGCTGGCCGTCCTTACAAGGACTACAGAGGGTCGGCATCTTTGATGGCCCACCAGTACCATTATTTCTACAAGGACTGCAATGGGTCTGCACCTCTGGTGGCCCACCAATACCGTAATCTCTACCAGGACTACAGTGGTTCTGCTCTTTGATGACCTACCTACCAACATTCTTCAAAACTTCGACTGACTCTGCGGTGGGTTTGCTCTGTTGTGGCCCATTACCAGTCTGCATGTCAAGAATCAGCACTGTCTTTCCGTTGGAAGGACAACACTGCTGCATGGAAATCCACTACTTCCGTGTGCATTTTCTTTTACTGCTCAGACTTTGATAAAAAAAACACTGCAATTTTACTGTGATGAATGATCAGAACTGTCTTTATGGACTGTGAGAAAATTTTAGCTTTTCACCAACATTGTATCAATAAGTGTGTGGATTTGATATCTTTGTTATTGTAATTACGAAAATTTTTTTCAAAACTGTATTGGCCACTGCCCAAAACAATTTGTAACATTTTTTGTGGGCAGCATGGGGGCTATGTAAGTAGGCTATTGAGGTTTTCTTATTGGTAACGCTATGTAGTGCTCTGTATGAAAATCGCTGGCTGTGCTGTGTGCAGTCTGTGGCTAGTTTGCATTGTTGTCTCCCATTGTAGTGTTGGGCAGCTGGATGTTAACAGGGCATAGCGTTGCACAGTTGGAGGTGAGCCGCCAGAAGTGGTGGATGTGGGGAAGTGAGATGGCGGATTTTTGAGAATGGATAATCTGGAGGTGTGTCCATCAGAAACAGTACATTTGTAAGAATGGATGTCATGAACTGCTTTATATATTATGACTATTAAGGTAAATACATTGTTTGTTCTCTATTAAAATCTTCCATTTGCTAACTATGCCTATCAGTAGTTAGTGCCTTCCGTAGTTTGAATCTTTTATTTAGCTGGGAGTAGTGGCGGTCGCTGTCTTGCAGTAGTTCGAGCAACGAAGATTTTTGTGAGGTAAGTGATTTGTGAAAGGTGTAGGTTAATGTTAGTCAGGGCCATTCTTTTGTAGGGATTATTGAAAGTCAGATTGCGTTGCGTTAAATAAAAATATTGTGTGTCAGTTTAAGCACAGTCATGTATAATTTTTCTAAGGGGACGTTTCAGAGTGACTCACCCTTGCAGACGCTGGAGAAATCTGTTCCATTGCTTCCCAGAATAGCATAGGCTACTTTCTCTTCCTTACGAATAAAATGGGACTTCAAACTGCGTCTAACCGGGCACACGTGCTTACCTTTCCGGGGTGACTGATGCATCGCCATGAAATGCGCGTGCATAGCTACACACCATCGCAAGCGCATCTAAAAAGGTTCTCAATGTTATACTGATATCACATGGCTATCTAAAACAAGAACCTAATCGACCTCTCAGAAATTGTATAGTGCACCAGCAAGAGTTAGCGCTCACTTTTGTAGGAGCTTTCGTGATGTCTCAGCTTGTTTGCTTGGAAAATCTTGCCCTAACACAACCTGTTTACGAAAATAGTGCAGTAAAACGTCGAATGCATTCTTCCTCGCGGTCCTAACGTGGCACTCCGCCGCTCACGTGTTACCCTTCCTGCTTTCAACATACGCAATGTTCTCACCGCTATCTAGAAACTCGTGTACCCCAGCACAAAGGATGACTTGTGAATGAAAGAAGAGAGCTTTATGATTGACTCTTATCGAATTTATCCGCCGAATTACTGATGCCAACGGTATGGAAGTATCGTCTGCCTTTTATCTTCTTTCTGAAGATGAGACTTTCAACGGCAAAAAACTACTTCACACAGATCGCTATATTGCACCGGCAATTAAACCCTGCTAAAGAGTCTTACAGATCGTCAAATATGGAAAGACTCTTACTCAATTACACTGCTCTGTTTCTAAGGATGGAAACTTGAATATTAGAGCGTTAAACTGATATCCAGCCCAACAATATATCACCAACTACTGCGTCGATGTAGTAAACATACAATTTCTATTCTGCGACATACAAAATCGCCCCTTTTACATCACTCGTATAGCTATCGACTGCCAGAAACTCGTACATATACCTCAAAGATGGACAGCACCATATATACTCCTCACTGTACTAGATACTTCCCATGAGGTTAGGCGGTTATCCACTCCCAGTGAGTGACCAGAGCACCCTCAGTGGAACCAAGTCACTCTCAGAAGTATTGTTCGAAGACTGGATCGGTTCCCCTCGACACAAAGACGTTACGTTTTTTGGTCCCGACCTGCTTGCTTTTCTACACCCATCTCCTGACTCTGGGGCTTACAAGACCACATTTATTTTTACATGGTTTGCGAGAACATTATACCATTTACGCGGAACTAATCGATATCATGCACAAAGCAGTATCCTAAGTGAGCGCTCGCGCAACATAATTCTACAGATAAAGACTGGGAATTATTTCTGTACAAACCCGAAACTTTAGCGAGGTGGAGCGCTCCGCAAACAACTGAGTAACTAGAAACTTAGGCCGTCTCCAAAGACCTTTATGTGAACAAACTTGAAAAAAGAAAAAATAGAGCAATCTGATATTTTCGCTCACGAATACTGATGTCGGTGATTTAGCAGATTCCAAACAATCCATATAATTTACAAAGTCAACTGAGGTGTTTCTCATTTCTAGACAACCAGCAAACGTGTCTTCGACCTGCTAGCTGCATACACCACAATCGAACGTCCCTCAACTACGTAAAGAAATCGAATGCGTAGACTCAGTCAACTGAACAATTTACATGGGATGGGATAATGGCCCAGTGCAAACAAATGTCCATGTTGAATCTCGTCAGGTTTACACTTGATCACGAAAGCTGTCCAGCACATACTAAGTATTAGTTCACTATTCGGGCGTCTGGAGGACTACACAGTTAAGTGAACTTCATTCCTGTACTACAACAGCCCTCTCCATTTGGACGGTCCCTCCCATTAGCGGGAAACGTGAATCATTCCCGCCACAGGCCACGCATAGACAGAATCATAATACAAAATCGGTCACATATATATTTGATCGCTATCCTTACAATTAAATGTTAGTATTGTGCTTTCAGTTGAATGACATTCGACAGTGAGGGAAGTATCGGAAAAACATTCTGCTGACGGCTATGGCTCTGGAAATAGAAATATCTGTACCATTCTTATGACTTGACATACACCTCCCTTCGCCGTCACGGTATTCTACTTGAAATCCATACCTTCCTTACGACTGGTCATAGTCTTGTATTTTGCACATGCCTGAACCAAAACACATACTTTACAATTCTGATGCTCAAGGCGAACGTATCAATATCCTCTACTACTAACTATAATACTTCGTCAACAACTGATTTCCAGCGACATGAAATAATACTAACCGAAAATCAAGGATGGGTAGACATGTCTAATAAGTTTTCTTGTGAATGGTACGACAGTGTCCTAGAAAGAGGGGCATAATCGTCTTACAAACTGCGAGGTATTATAAAATACAATCATATTACCATCACAAGGGGTCTTGGTTCTACAGGTGCACACAATTATCCATGTTAAAAACTATAACCGCTTTACAAATCGAGGTACGACATCACCTGTGAATAAGGTGGTTTTTTGTCCAGACAAATACCATAACACGTAATTTGACGGTGTTCGCTGGAGTATATTGTATCAGATCAACAGTGCGCTTATATGTCGCCGATGGTGCTACCTCGTGAGAATGTTACACAATTAAAAAACTGATTCAGCTAATGTATGTGGTATTTGCGACACCCTCACTCCCCCGCCGCTAGATATTCCTCCGGTATATGTAATGCATTCTGTCTCGATGCCATGTCAGAGGTTCGGTGAAATATCGACTGGGCCATAGGCAATGCTTGATTGAGAAGGATCACAAACGGTGAATGGTGTGCTGATTGAGGTCGTAAGAAACTTACACAAGCTGTTCAGATCTCTAGTGCTACGCTGTCCGCTAGAATTGCTGTCTGGTATTTGGAATCAAGTCTTCCCATTCACGCACATACCTGTGTTGGACCCTATGGAGAAGTCCTTTATTGATTAAAGCCATTAGTCAATCATATTTCTGGCACTCTCGTATCTCGAAACGAGTCACCTTTCTCGAAGGGATCTGCTTCAGTAAAATTCCACCATCGTATTAGATAACTGTCATGCACCTTGCAGCTGCTGCCATTTCACCAGCTTTACACATGTGACCGTTCCATTTCAAGTCGGACTGCTAGGAGTCGGAGGTAAATATATCTACCACCTTCTGCAACCCATGTCGAAACAGGCTAGGCTGCGTTCTGCGACAGGACTGTGTTTTGAGCATTAGATGGAAACGGGAACTAGGAGAAGGACAAGGATTTTTGCTACTGCACTGTGGTGCGTCCCCAAACTATATGCAAGTACTGAAGATAAACATCCATTCACATCTATCTTCCCAAAATGTATCTTCGTTAATATGTACCTTCCAACAGAGATAAATTAGGAACTATAAAAGCTCCAGTAACTTTATCCGACAGAGAAATCGATAAGATTTTTACCGCATCTCTCTCCTCCCTTATGTCGAAAACAAATATTGCATGCTGGAGGCATCGAGCACATGTGACAATCGTATTAAATATACAGGCATTGATCAACTGCACAGACCAGTTTAAAGTTTCATCACATGTGCTCTAGGAGGATGACCATATCCCGCAGACTATGCTGTACGTCTCAAGAGATGCGACCTGTGACCCTTTCTCGTTGTTTAAACATTATTGTTTTCTCCTCTAACAGGCTTTGTATACAGCCAAACATTTTGTTTTTCTACCACAACTTCGAGGTATGTGTCAGGTTCTAAACTGACATTAACACTTTCTGATCCACGACCTCTCGCAGGAAACTAGACGTCGCACGGTGTAAATCATGTTGTTACCGCTGTTACCATAACACAACACACACACTGTATGATTTCAATTAAAAGTCATTTACAACATAAGGAAATTGGAAGAGATTTGTGGCGTTGTGGGGGGGTTTCCAAACTGCAGTCTGAAGGTGATTCACGAGCTCTACATTTGAACTCATCTGTCACAGCGATGGAGTGGCTGATGGCTCTGCATTCCATTTCAGCTGATTCCCAATATTGCGGTTCTGTACGCTATCACTGTGCTAGCCACCCCCAGAACGTGTCACCCCTCCACAAATCTCTTGCTCCAACTCAAACAAGCGATGTCAGTCAATCATTATGTGGTAACCAACAGCATGTCAGAGGACGGATGGGATGGAAAAGACGCCGTCGATGTACTGAAATAATAAGCATTATAGTTGGTAGTGTGAACAATTTTATCAATTTTACAGTAATTTTCACACCTATCAATGATGTGACAGCATGTTTCCCAATTTCAGTATCATGGCTAAACCACCCGTACTTACATTTGTGAGTGTCATTGCGAATGTAGATAAATGACTGTCCTGTAATTATATTCACTGTTAATTCTCGAACACATACATCATCAAAGTATACCAGACAGAGCTCTACATATTTCTAAAACCTCGATTATAGCGATTAGTTTACGATCTATCTCTATGCTGATGGGAATCTCTGAGCATTCTAGGAGTTTTAGCGTAAAATTAGAGACTGAAAGGCACCCTCTCTCACGGCCATTGACCAACCAGGCCTGCAGCACAATTGCCAGTTTCATCTGCAACCGACCAGAAGTAGACCGCTGTATTCCACGTCTTGTGAATGAATGGAAGTTGCCGAGTCCTCGCCCATTAAAGTGCACAAGAGTTCTCGAGATGCACCCATTTAGAGGAGATCAGCACTCCTTGTCGATGCATAGTAACAGATTTGAAATAGTTGTGATGTGAGAAATCCACGACTCATGCATATACAGAGATGTACAGAAAACGACGCCTCCCAGTCAGTGCATTTTGGCTAGGTGTTTGTAGCTCTACTTCATTTACAAGCAGTTTTAGAACACAGAACGAGAGTTTATGGCATGGGTAGAACTGACTTAAAATTGATAGAATTGCGGAAAATGGCGGGGGAATAGGTACAATTTCACCGAATGTACACCGAAATGCGGGAAAATTGAGGAAGTACTTGCGTATCTTTTGGTTGGTTGAGAACAGTTTGTACATTGAAGCAAGTATATGGCAGCAAGAGGAATCCGAGAAAGTGTCAACATGGAAGCGAAGGGAATAAGGGAAGCAGTCAATAATTTTTTTTCCGTCGAGACAACATATACTTTAGGTCTGTTGAGGTACCAGTGATATACGCGAGTTGACTACGGTATTGCGCTTTCAGAAAGACAGACAACCACCGACCTCTACACATATAAGCATGTGCATTAAATTGTAACAGAGATTGGACGGGGCGATTAATTGACGTAAAGCTGTAGCGAGATACGATTTAATGGTAGACTGGTGATGCATTCTAGAAAGGGAAAATTTGCTGCTGGGCAAGTTTTCCACTGTTCTTTCAGGATGCATCAGTCGCGTTACATAGCCCCGCGTTCGACTCGTACACAGCCACGTGTTCTGTATGATATAAAGCACTGTCTACTTGCGATCGTTGATGGTAAATCTGTCGGTCATCAGAGGACTTCCATCTCATCTGTGATAAAACGTGACAAATTCCTCTAAACGAAGTATGATTTATGTGATGTACTTCATCCACCTGTCGCATCTTGGGTGTAAAATCGAGACTTTAGCTTCGTAACTAAGATATCTCTAAGTTAGCGATAGGTGTTTGTGAGGTACTGCAACGTCCATGTATACATCTGCCTGACAATGTGCTGTTTACAGAATTAGTGGCGGAGTGACTTGTAATTTTCACATGTTGGAGGCTGCTGCTATGTGTTTCCTTCTAAGAGGTATTCCCCAAAACTAACGATCATTTTATACATGGCTTGGCTGATGCCGGAATAGCATAATTTCTGAACTGTCATCGGATGTGAACAGTGGATCCATTGCAAGCTCAGTTTAGGCTCCTTGATGTCCCTTGGACAGTCTGTTCCTTTCCCCTGGCTAATAATATGGGCACCGTGCACGTGTCCCATATTTGTAGTTTCACAGTTTTTCATCCAACATTCACTATTTTTGGTAGCTATTTTATACATGGCTTGGCTGATGCAGGCATAGCATAATTTCTGAACTGTCATCGGATGTGAACAGTGGACCCATAGCAAGCTCAGTTTTGGCTCCTTGATGTCCCTTGGACAGTCTGTTCCTTTCCCCTGGCTAATAATATGGGCACCGTGCACGTGTCCCATATTTGTAGTTTCACAGTTTTTCCTCCAACATTCACTATTTTTTATCCAAACTCAACACCGATTGTGTGACTACTTTCATCCTTAAATTTACATTATATGAAATGGTGCAATAAACACGACTTCCCTGACGCAGCACTATTGATACCTAAAAATTTAAACAAGAAATCGTATGGCTCTGACATCGCTCAACACATATTTTTTACTTCTATCCCGCAAAATTCATTCCGACGCACTTATTTCTACAGAACTACGTTTGATTTCTCCTCCAACAACACTCCACATACGTCAGGCGCTACACTTCCCTTTCCAGTGACCTAAGGACAGGGATCAAACCATCAACCTTCCTTCCTCTTCAAAAAGACTGCTCCCTCAGCAGGCTCACAGTACTCGAAAAACACATATACGAAAGCGGAATGCCTACTTCATCTACGCAACCCAATGGTGCATGACACAAAAACAAAAAAAACAAAAAACCACAAGTACTCTACTACTTCCAGGATCGCAAAGCATATGGTACTTCATGCTGTACTCTATCTTCCTGGTTTCCTCTGCGCTGAACTCCTCTCTTCACTCTCCCCTTCCTCCTTCCTCTCGTTGGTAGCTGAAGCTTAACATTAACGAGAGATGTGGTTTCAACAACTTGACATAGTCCTTGATACTTCGTGAGGAACTTCGTCGTTTTCCATTTTTGCGTATAGAGGCTGCGCAGCATTACCCATTGCCCCACTTTATACTGCGGTTAACTTCGTTTCCGCGTTACTGCGTCTTCCTGCCTTTCCAAAGCCTTTCTATTCTACTTTTGTACCCGTTTCCAAACATCCGGAATTGTTCTCGCGAACTGACGTACAGATTCACCGGTCCTTCTCTTCTGTAGCTTCACTAAAACAAACGGTGACGGCATTTTTCGCCCGTATGCTACCTCATATGGAGACAAACCGGTATTCGTTCGGACTTCTCCATTGTATGCGCATACAATATGCTTCAAATACTCGTCCCACTGATGGTGATGAGAATCCACACAAAAACTCAGCAATTCCCGATGTTCTGTGTACCCGTTCTGTGCTACCGTTGGCCTATGGATGCAACGCGCTCGTCCTCACTTCTTTACCGTCAACAATTTACACAGCTCCATCATTAAATCCGACATGAAGTTTGTGCCTCCTTCTTGCCTCTGGTACACCAAACTTCAAAATCCTGTTGTTTACTAATGCTTGCGCGACCATTGCCTGTTGATTCGGCATAGCCTAAAAGGTCCTAACAAATCAATCCCGAGCAAAGAGAATGGACTTGTTCCTTCCGGTAATCGTTGTAACTGTATCTGTTTCCCTCTCAAACCTGCTCTCTGCGCACATGGTATACAATTCTTGACATACTGATCCACACCTCCCCACCAATACCTCTCCACCACTCTCCTATTCGTCGCTCTACACCCTCCACGACAGGATAACATGCGATCATGTGCTTCCTTCAAAACCTCCTCCCTCAGCTCACTCGCACTACTACCCTTGGCCCTATCTTCGTTTCCCTGCACTGAAGAGGGTGGCACATATGAAATTGTGGCTGTGTCCGATACAATTTACAATCATTGTTCGCGTCATGTAATTCTTGCCATACAGCCAGGTCATTACCCACGACTTCCATTTTTTCCACCTTTCTGCTCAGTGCAGCCGCATTAACGTGCTTCTTCCCAGGCTTGTGCACCAATTCGTAGTCGAATTCACTAAGTCTCACAGCCCATCTAGCGAGTCTAGTGGATGGAGCCTTCAAGCCTAACAACCACTTCAACGCAGCATTATCTGTCACTACCGAAAATCTTCTCCCATATAAATAACATTTAAAATATTTGATTCCATAGATTACGCTAAGCATCTCCCTTGCGACAGTGCACGTCTGTAGTAACACGTTGTAGGATTTCGTATAACATAGTCTTGTATGCAGTTAGATACAAATACAGTAGCCGGCAGGTGTGGACGAGCGGTTCTAGGCGCTATAGTCTGGATTCGCACGACTGCTACGGTCGCAGGTTCGAATCCCTCCATGGGCATGGATGTGTGTGATGTCCTTAGGTTAGTTAGGTTTAAGTATTTCTAAGTTCTAGGGGACTGGTAAGTCCCATAGTGCTCAGACCCATTTGAACCATTTTTAACAAATACAGTAAGAGACATCTAAGCTCCTCCTCTGTCGTTGACTACAGCTATTAAAATCCAACTCTATAAAGGAATCTTTTAGTAGCGTAAGGCAACACAATCCTACAAAAAATTGACAAACATATTTTCAATAGTCATGAGTTGGACTGCTGAAGTCCCGTAAAAGTTGTTCTGTAGTTCAGTATGTGAAAGATTTAAATTTTTCACGCACTATTCGCGAGTGGAACAGAGTTGGATAGATCAGATAGTGGTACGCCACACACCTTTAGGTGGCTTGCGAAGTATGATGTAGATGTATGTGTATATTCGGAAATCGCATTGGCATATTTCGTATTTGAAGCAATAATTTTTCCCTTTAATTTACACTTACGTACAAAAGAGACACGCGTATGAAAATGCTGTAATATATGGACACTGAAACATTGTGTAGCAACTGTCAGTTAACAGCGCATGTATCGTCATCTGGGTTGCCTGTCAACAATGCAGTGTCGCTTGAAGCGATCTGTGCCGTTGCTCAGGAACATTGCGAGTCCGTATAGTTCTCGTGCGCTCTAGTATTGTCTCGAGGTGTTCTGAAAAAACCGTAATTTAACAGTTAACATACAGAAGAAAGTTGTGAAAGCTTCGTATTACCATCTGAGAAGAAGCCTAAACGTCCATTTTTCCAGCCGGACACCAGTTCTTTGGAACAGGTATGTAATAAGTGTTCCTTTCTGCTCGTGTCCGCCGTTAGACAGACATCAATTTCGCACACACATGATCGAATTACATTAAGTAGTCCAAAATTACACATAAAGCTGCTACAACTGCCTAGGAAATAGTACAAGAAACACTCAATAATACAAGACACAAACATTATGCTTTCAGACAAAACATTTGCTCGTAGAGGTAGGATTATACATCTACTCGTTTGAAAAACATAGAACGTAGTTCGGGTTCATTCATTTCATAGGAGTGTAACGAAATTTTTTTATTAATTTTGGAATAATTTTCTATTAAAGTATTCGACCATCTTGGCTGTTCTTTCTCTAACCCAATTTAGATGTTCCATTTATTAAATTACTGAAAACTTTTTTCTGTGTATGAATGGTTAGTCGTAATATTTATTTGTGCGTAATCCATATCTTGCACGGCACTCCTGGTTTCAAATGATCGTGCGATTCATATATGTTTTTGACTCGTTTTTACCGGCAATATTCAGTACTAACAGTCCACGGTAAATTAAGGTTTTCGTGTTAAATACACGTTTGTTCCTGTACTTCTCCTTCTAAGGTTTAATCCTAAACGAAATGCCGTTGCTGACATTCAGTGACTCATCCGATATTTATTCAGTTCCCTGTCAAGGTTCTCGCATTCCAGATTAGCGCCGACGTGTATGATTTTTAATATATTTAAGAGCACTTAACAATCTGTTTCTCCTGCAGAATTAATAAAGGATTATCAAGCTATATCAAAATTCCATACATTTTTCCTGAACTGAAGCCTATCCAGTAACTGTTATTTCTTTCGAAACAAATGTGCGAGGTAAATAAGTAGTAGGTGGTGGCTCGAGATACCTTCGTTAATGTAATCCCAGTTGAAGTTCACATAATACTGTTTCATGCTACGTAACAGAATAATTATGCAAGACTCATCAAACTGTGTAATTGGACTGGTACGTTACAACCGTTACATTTTTGCGTTATTGTCTACTCCAAGTGTGATGCGTTGTAAGAACACCGCATTCACACACAATGTCAGACAGTATTTAGTGTGTTTCTTTCCTGCAGAAGATGTTTCGGCGGTTTCGCCGGTGGCTGCCCTGCTGTACCACTGGGGAGGGGAGAGAGGCAGACGACCCGCCGGAGGAGAAGACCGCCCCCGGCCACCCACTGGACAGCATGGAGGTGAGGGGCTCCGTGGTGCCTGCCTTCTGAGAGGCATCGACGGAGCAGCCAACTTGATTTAAAAGCGCTATTTTCCTTTATAACATGTGAACGTACTAAGAGGTATTTTGTGAAACCTTGGCAATCTTTCTTAGCTAGTGGCTGGGATAAAAAGTGGTGTTCTGAATTACTGCTTCCTTCAGACAACGTTTTGAGCGTTGCTTCATTACTGTTATTTGTAAGAGTCAAGAAATGTCGCTTTCTTCAGTTGCGGGATTCGCTGTTCTCATGTTAAGTGGTTAGTCCTTATACATAGATGGGAATCAAAAGTGGCACTCGCATTAGGTGTGAAACGTATTTGTATATTTATCAATCGAATAAGGAACTAATGACCAAGAGAAATAGTGGGAAATTATGAGGAAAACGTAAGTGTGGCATGTTATATACTGGCTTTATTCTAATTAGCGTAAACACTATGCCCATTGTGTATCTCAACATTGAAACCTCCCTCGTGGGATTGTGAATACGTGGTGCGCTAATGAAGTTATGGAAACGGAGCAGAAATAAATTAAGAATCATTCTAGCGACGATACGGGTCGATAATGCGGAAATGCACTGACTCCAGCGTCTCTGAGAACGGGTAGTCTGCTGTGTCAGGTGGATAGGAACAATCATTGGTAAATGGTTAACTTGTTTGGATGTCGTTAGCTATGAAAGGAGGTTGAATGACGGTGAAACCTGCAGTAGGCGATAAGACTTTCGATGTCCTCTCCTCATAACGGTACGTAATGGTCGGAATCATTTGCGGACTGCAGAGACGGATTGGAGGATTGGAGGCAGGACTTTGAATCGTCTGTATAAGTTCGTAGGACACAGACCACCATGAAACCCTGCAAGGTGGATTTGCGCATGCTCCCCTCTCTTGTCGTAAGTGCGGATGTGAGCTTACAGGCATGGTCCATATCAAGCGATTGGGAGATATCACAACGTCATGTTGTCACTGAGACTGTATCATTGTGTGGAACGTCGAGCAGTAAATAGTCTTTTGCTAATGTTTAGATTACTATTCAGAATAACAAGCTCTTAAAGATCTAACCCCGACAAAGAAAATGCACGAGAATAATTTATACACCAATGTAATCTCACAGTATTTATAATGTCACTATACTGACAGATAAATAATTCGTACTTTCATTCTATTTAAATATGTACTGAATAGATGTACCAAAGAACTGGCAATATTTAATGTTACGTTAATGATCCAAATTATTGTGAATAGATCTTCTCTCAATTTGTATCACA
The DNA here is from genome assembly GCF_023898315.1 of Schistocerca nitens. Taxonomy (NCBI): domain Eukaryota; kingdom Metazoa; phylum Arthropoda; class Insecta; order Orthoptera; family Acrididae; genus Schistocerca; species Schistocerca nitens. Next base: position 555,543,320 of record NC_064620.1, on the reverse strand, counting down.
TGTAACACATTTAGCAACATCTTAACATCACCCATTATATCTTTTTCTCACAGGAGCCAGCATTAGCAACCACAGCGGCGTCACCAGCCACGTCGCCCACTGCAACACTGCAGGTGTCGCCAGCCACGTTGCCGGACACAGGAGGAGAGCCAGCAGAAGCCACAAGAGAAGAGGCGTCTCCACCTGCGTCACCATCCACAGTACCAGTTGAACGACCAGCTGCGCCACAAGTGGTTGCACCAGCCGCGTCACCAGCCACAACAGGAGTGGCCAAGGAGGCCACAACACAACTGGAGCCTCCAGCCCTATTGCCATCCACAACACAACTTGAACCAGCAGCTGCTACACACATGGCATCTCCCGCCACGTCCCCATCTACAACACATATCTCATCAGACATGAGACATGTGGCGTCGGCACCAACAATTGAAGTGGCGTTGCCACCCACAACAAGAGCAATTCTGCGAGCCTCATCGCCAGGCAAAACAGAAGTTACATCACCAGCAGCTTATCTAACTACAAAACGTGTAGCCTCATTACCTTTAGAGCAGTTGGTGTCCAAAGCATCGCCGTCAGCCGCCACACAAATAGCATCCACCATCCCCATTGCCTGCTACAGCATGCATCCTATCACCCGTCCTGTTGCCAGATACAACACCCATCAAGGCACCAATCCCGCTGCCAGATACAGCACACTCTGTGTCACCAGTCCTGCTGCCGTATTCAGCACACTCTGTGTCACCAGTCCTGCTGCCGGACTCAGCACACGCAGTGTCACCAGTCCTGTTGCCCGATTCAGCACACGCAGTGTCACCAGTCCTGCTGCCCGATTCAGCACACGCAGTGTCACCAGTCCAGCTGCCGAATTCAGCACACGCTGTGTCACCAGTCCTGCTGCCCGATTCAGCACACGCTGTGCCACCAGTCCTGCTGCCAGATACAACACGCGTTCTGTCACCAGTCCTGCTGCCAGCTACAACATGATTCGCGTCGCAAGATTCTGAATTTCAGTGAATTATATTATTTGTTCTTATTACACTTTTGATTAAATAAAAACGAAATTTTATGTGTTATATACTGCGTCTATTTCTAACTACGCTGATGTATGAGTGTAGAGACACGACACTTACATGTGTGTGGATAAATCTTAATGTAATCTGTAATACATAAGCTTATAGCCCCCTAGTACTTCAAAATTCATCCCAAGTAATTTTCAGTTGCCAATTCTACTACAGTGTTAGTTGACAAGAAAAGAAAACCTTGTTGTTTAGAAGGGAAAGGAATGAATGGATTATTATGACTACTGTACAAAGAGATAAAAATATCTTTTCTGGCTATGATTGTGCTGAGATGTTGGAAAGTGGAGCACAGGATTACAGTTTCACAGATCGATCACCTTTTGAATGAAATTTAATCTGAAACAATCTTGGTGTGCTTAGATTAGATACTTGGTCGCAGCTAGTTTTGCTTTGCAGTTACTCGTAAGTATATCAACAGACTCAAATCCTCCCACACATAGTTTTGTTGAGCAAGATTCTGTGGGTGTCACCTGCAGAATTTGACGAGTGCTGCATACTTGCATCAAAACAACCAAAACGTCCGTAGTTGTACAGGAACTTTATTCTGCGGATCCCCACCACACTTAATAGAATACACTACGAAGAACTGATATGAGAAAGTTCGATTAATGCTGTTTGGAATGGGTGACATCAGACAGTGTTCAAAGATCTGATAATACATTCTCTGTGCTTATATGGTCATGCTGATATCGCAGTTAGATCTAAACAATTGTGCATGTGAATCCACAAATCCTTCTTCCTGCACGTTAAAATTCTAAATAGTACATGTCGTAAAAAGTGTCAGCCACTGAAAGTACACATTACTGGGTGTACTCGCTACAATTTCGTATATACACCAGACAGTAAATGATGTACCTACCTACAAACTTGCAGTGGCCGGTCCCTCGTTGTCTGTTCCTGAGATGCTGCGAATCCTGCATGATGAGAAATATAGGTGGCTGTAACTCTTACATTCCCACCAATTTGTCGTACTCCAACAGTATATTGATAACATTTTTTTACTTCTTTACTGGTACATGTAATGTTGTCTATCACGCTATTGCTTTCGTGTACAAAACTACTATCCCATTATAACGAACAAGGTTTCCACTTGATGCCTTCCTGATTCCCAAATTTAGTGTTTAAAGAGCTATTTAACATATATACTTGCGAATTTGAGTATCGAGCAAGGTAAATCGAACATATTGCACTAAAAAATAGAAACTCCTCTACAGTGGCTCCTTTCGTAGTGGTACACAGTAGAGTTTCTGCACATCGGAAATGCAATGTACGCCCCATCCCCGAAAATCATGTTAGTTATATACTGAAGAGAGTCAGTCAAGCTGTGAGAAATGCAAAACTGAGGCATGCGCTCGAATTAACCGTTAGCAGAAGTGATCAGCTGTCATATGAAAAAAACCTCCGTGGTCTTGATGTAGGCAAAATGAATGCTGAACTGATTCCATTGCTCCATCCCCCGCACTGATCCCGTAGTTCACATTACCTACAACCACAACTGAACCACAAACAAAACAGAGACTCATTGACTACTTCTTACGGGTAAACGACTGACGCCACTGAAAAATTCTATCTGAAGTACCGTCAATAAAGGCATCAGATCAGCAGGGTCTACTGAAGCACGGGATACAACCCGTCAGCTTTGACCAGTGACGTCCTAGGCAAATCATAGATATTAATGTCTTTACTTTCCAGCCATAGATAATAAATCGGTTGTCTGCTGCGGATAAGCGCCATCATTGTATTTTTAAATAATTGAAAGTTGTTTTAAAAGAGCTAGATATTCCCAAAATTTCTTTCGTTTGCATTGATTTCAGTAATTGGTATTTTGCGATTCATTCGGTACTTAATTTCATTCTTAGTGAGTTTGAGATAATTAGGCCAATAGTTTTTTGTTTTATGAGAATTTTCTCTTTTTCGTTGTAGTTTTTAGGTATGGATTTATCTATTCTAATGAACCTGGATGATTTAACGGAGGCTATGGGCTTAGACATGATGGCCATGACTCGATTTTTACAAATGTATGTTCCTGTTGCTGGTTAAGTTCGGTGTCGTGAGTGCGACCAACATATGCGCCTGACAAGTATGTTCGCTCGCCGTACTCACGACTTATTCGTATGGCGCTGCAGCAAAGACCGGTGGTGGCTGTCCAATAGACGAGGAACATGGATAGAGAAATCTAAGCTCGCCTTGAGGGATATTGTTGGTGTATGAGGTATCCAGTGTGCCTGTGCGTGCATGAATGTCGTGTGAGTGAGCGTACAGTTGTAGACTGGTACTATTTTTGTAGGGAAGTTTGTAGGGAATATTTAAAGTACAGGGGGCCGTTGGGTGGCCGGGTGTTATAGTCGAAATCGACGTGTCGCATTTTGGCAAAAGGAAGCACAACACGGGGAACCTCCTGTAGGATTTTGGGTTTGGGGGGCTGTAGTTTCAGGTCAAGATGTGACGAAGTAGCTTTTAAAGTAGTTCCCAATCGAACGAAGGAAGTTTTGGTTACATTAATTGAAGATCATGTTGTAGAGGCCTCGGTAGTGATTTCAGATGGTTTTTCTTCATATAGGAATTTAGGGAATAGGGGTTATCAGCATCATGTTGTTATGCACAAATCTGAATTCAGATCTTTATCCACTGGTCAACTGAAGAGCAGGATACAAACGATATGTATGGCGCTGTTTTTTGTCTTCTGTAGCACTAGTATCCTATTCTTCAATTGACGTACATATCTCAATTGAAGTAAAAAAGATGCATGTTATAAATATCGTTATCTCCCATTCGCTAGTACTAGTTTTCTGTTCTTCAAATGGTTAAAATGGCTCTAAGCACTATAGGACCTAACATCTGAAGTCATCAGTCCCCTAGACTTAGAACTACTTAAACATAAATAACTTAAGTACAACACACACATGCACGCGCGAGGCAGGATTCGAACCTGCGATGGTAGCAGCAGGGCGGTTCTGGAGTGAAGCGCCTAGAACCGCTCTACCACATCGGCTAGCTTCTATACTTCAGCTGACGTATATAGCTCAATTAAAGAATGGGATACATATTTCACTGTTGTTGGTTTTCTTGTCGTCGGTACAAAGACTATATCTCTCAGTCTATACTATTAGCATCCAAGGCAAAGAAGAAAAAAATTGTATCCCATACTGAAGTACGGGATACAAATTATGTGTGTGTCATCTTCTTGCTACTTCGCGTAGTTCAATTGGGGTACAATGTAAAGTACCTCGATTTCTACATCTACATTCTACATTTATACTCCGCAACCCACCCAACGGTGTGTGGCGGAGGGCACTTTACGTGCCACTGTCCTTACCTCCCTTTCCTGTTCCAGTCGCGTATGGTTCGCGGGAAGAACGACTGTCTGAAAGCCTCCGTGCGCGCTCTAATCTCTCTAATTTTACATTCGTGATCTCCTCGGGAGGTATAAGTAGGGGGAAGCAATATATTCGATACCTCATCCAGAAACGCACCCTCTCGAAACCTGGCGAGCAAGCTACACCGCGATGCAGAGCGCCTCTCTTGCGGAGTCTGCCACTTGAGTGTATTAAACATCTCCGTAACGCTATCACGGTTACCAAATAACCCTGTGACGAAACGCGCCGCTCTTCTTTGGATCCTCTCTATCTCCTCTGTCAACCCGACCTGGCACAAATCCCACACTGATGAGCAATACTCAAGTATAGGTCGAACGAGTGTTTTGTAATCCACCTCCTTTGTTGATGGACTACATTTTCTAAGCACTCTCCCAATGAATCTCAACCTGGTACCCGCCTTACCAACAATTAATTTTATATGATCATTCCACTTCAAATCGTTCCGCGCGCATACTCCCAGATATTTTACAGAAGTAACTGCTACCAGTGTTTGTTCCGCTATCATATAATCATACAATAAAGGATCCTTCTTTCTATGTATTCGCAACACATTACATTTGTCTATGTTAAGGGACAGTTGCCACTCCCTGCACCAAGTGCCTATCCGCTGGAGATCTTCCTGCATTTCGCTACAATTTTCTAACGCTCCAACTTCTCTTTATACTACAGCATCATCCGCGAAAAGCCGCATGGAACTTCCGACACTATCTACTAGGTCATTTATATATATTGTGAAAAGCAATGGTCCCATAACACTCCCCTGTGGCACGCCAGAGGTTACTTTAACGTCTGTAGACGTCTCTCCATTGATAACAACATGCTGTGTTCTGTTTGCTAAAAACTCTTCAATCCAGCCACACAGTTGGTCTGATATTCCGTAGGCTCTTACTTTGTTTATCAGGCGACAATGCGGAACTGTATCGAACGCCTTCCGGAAGTCAAGAAAAATAGCATCTACCTGGGAGCCGGTATCTAATATTTTCTGGGTCTCGTGATCAAATAAAGCGAGTTGGGTCTCACACGATCGCTGTTTACGGAATCCATGTTGATTCCTACAGAGTAGATTCTGGGTTTCCAAAAACGACATGATACTCGAGCAAAAAACATGTTCTAAAATTCTACAACAAATCGACGTCAGAGATATAGGTCTATAGTTTTGCGCATCTGCTCGACGACCCTTCTTGAAGACAGGGACTACCTGTGCTCTTTTCCAATCATTTGGAACCCTCCGTTCCTCTAGAGACTTGCGGTACACGGCTGTTAGAAGGGGGGCAAGTTCTTTCGCGTACTCTGTGTAGAGTCGAATTGGTATCCCGTCAGGTCCAGTGGACTTTCCTCTGTTGACTGATTCAAGTTGCTTTTCTATTCCTTGGACACTTATTTCGATGTCAGCCATTTTTTCGTTTGTGCAAGGATTTAGAGAAGGAACTGCAGTGCGCTCTTCCTCTGTGAAACTGCTTTGGAAAAAGGTGTTTAGTATTTTAGATTTACGCGTGTCATCCTCTGTTTCAATGCCATCATCATCCCGGAGTGTCTGGATATGCTGTTTCGAGCCACTTACTGATTTAACGTAAGACCAGAACTTCCTAGGATTTTCTGTCAAGTCGGTACATAGAATTTTACTTTCGAATTCACTGAACGCTTCACGCATAGCCCTCCTTACGCTAACTTTGACATCGTTTAGCTTCTGTTTGTCTGAAAGGTTTTGGCTGCGTTTAAACTTGGAGTGAAGCTCTCTTTGCTTTCGCAGTAGTTTCCTAACTTTGTTGTTGTACCACGGTCGGTTTTTCCCGTCCCTCACAGTTTTACTCGGCACGTACCTGTCTAAAACGCATTTTACGATTGCCTTGAACTTTTTCCATAAACACTCAACATTGTCAGTTTCGGAACAGAAATTTTCGTTTTGATCTGTTAGGTAGTCTGAAATCTGCCTTCTATTACTCTTGCTAAACAGATAAACCTTCCTCCCTTTTTTTGTATTCCTATTAACTTCCATATTCAGGGATGCTGAAACGGCCTTATGATCACTGATTCCCTGTTCTGCACATACAGAGTCGAAAAGTTCGGGTCTGTTTGTTATCAGTAGGTCCAAGATGTTATCTCCACGAGTCGTTTCGCTGTTTAATTACTCGAGGTAATTTTCGCATAGTTCACTCAGTATAATGTCACTCGATGCTCTGTCCCTACCACCCGTCCTAAACATCTGAGTGCCCCAGTCTATATCTGGTAAACTGAAATCTCCACCTAAGGCTATAACATGCTGAGGAAATTTATGTGAAATGTATTCCAAATTTTCTCTCAGTTGTTCTGCCACTAATGCTGCTGAGTCTGGAGGTCTGTAAAAGAAGCCAATTATTAAATTAGCTCGGTTGTTGAGTGTAACCTCCACCCATAATAATTCACAGGAACTATCCATTTCTACTTCACTACATGATAAACTACTACTAACAGCGACAAACACGCCACAACCGGTTGCATGCAACCTATCCTTTCTAAACACCGTCTGTGCCTTTGTAAAAATTTCGGAAGAATCTATCTCTGACTTCAGACAGTACCCATAACGATTTCAACTTCGGTGCTTTCTATCGGCGCTTGAAGTCCTTAGTCTTAGAACTACTTAAACCTAACCAAGTATCCCATACTTCATTTGATATATGTGTGTGTGTGTGTGTTTGTGTGTGTGTCAATGGGATACAAATAATATGTACGTAGATCTTTCCGCCGTCGGTAGCACTACTATCTATGTAAGAACCGACTATTTGTGGTAGCGGAGGCGAAAGAATGAAAGAATCAACACATGTACAATGTGTGTCCCGTACTTCAGGTGATCTATATAGTTCAACTTAACAACAGAGTACTAATACTAACGAAAACGAAGAAATCGACGTACGTTACATTTGTATCCCGTTCTCCAGTTAACCTATACAGCACGACTGAAGTTCGAGATACAACTCTTATATATGTGACGTGAGGTATTGTATGGTACCGCTACTTGTATCCCATTTTTTCCATTTATTTTCCACAGAAGTACCAGGACGCAAACAAGTGATATCCTTAACATTAAGGTCGAAGTATTAATCGCTTGATATATGTTTACAATATTTTTTCTCTCCTGTATTCTCTTGTTTCTGAACACTCCTCTCGGTTGTTACATCTTTGTACTAAATGATCTCTGGCAAATTCTGACGTTATTGGGCAAAGCCGACGGGCTGTATCTTGTTCTTCAGTAGATCCGATCAGCATCTTCTGGGAATTATCTCATCACAGTCCAAATGATGAAGCTTATTACTAACCCATTGCTGCCCGCTGTAACACATTATTTCAACCAAGTGTTTTCCCTGAGGTTTGGATACAGAGACTAGTTAAGCCATTACAAAAAAAGACGATTCCACAGCACTAGCTGATTTCCGACCTGTCTGCATTCTTCGTGGAATATATAAGGCCTTAGAACGTACAGTTTACGTCCAAGTCAACAAACTACCCAACTACAAACAACCTACTAGACGAACACCAATCAGGTTTCCGCCAACATCGTAGGTCAAGATATTCCTTCAAAGAGATGCACGAGAGACAACTTTCATGTAGTTCTTACTCTTCAGAACAGCCTTTGGCACTGCTATCTGCAGCCGGCCGCTGGTGGCCGAGCGGTTCTAGGCGCTTCAGTCTGGAAACGCGTGACCGCTACGGTCGCAGGTTCGAATCCTGCCTCGGGCATGGATGTGTGTGATGTCCTTAGGTTAGTCAGGTTTAAGTAGTTCTAAGTTCTAGGGGACTGATGACCTCAGATATTAAGTTCCATAGTGCTCAGAGCCATTTGACCATTTTTTTGCTATCTGTGATATTCTATTTTTCCAAAATTAGAAGCCTAAATTTCTTAACAAATGTAATGCAATAGTTTCGCTCATGACTACCATCTCTCCAGCAAGGCTTCATATTCGTTACCCTAAAGTCACAATGGAGGAGGGTACTATCAGCCGTCCCCCAGTGTTCGGTATAAGGTCCAATATTCTCATCAGCTTTCTGTTCAGTATTATGCTACTGCAAATACCGCATCTACGTTGATGGCCTAGAGTTGAACCTAAGTGCAAAAAGCAATAAAAAGCTTTCGAGAAACTCAACACCGACCTGTATGCGCACTCAAAATGGGCGCAGGATACAGGGTTAAAAGTCAACCCTTCCAAATTCAAGAGGAACTTGTTGGTCATTCTAGGCTCGTTAGTCCGAAATATCGGGAGTCCCTGCCAACTTTAACCCTAAATGGGAGAAATTCCAACTTGTCTACTTCAGCTAAGTGTCTAGGAGTAATAAGTGATGAAAATCTAAATTGCACTGAGCACGTAACTGCAATGTGCACGAAGTTATTAGCATCTCTACGTGCCCCACACAAATGTAAGGAGCTCTTCCTTTATGAACCCAAAATGAAACTTGTTTATACACTTCTGCTTCCAATTATTGATTACATGGATGTTATCCTGCAAGCCTTTGCACACAGGCCTGGAACTGCTTATGAATAACTGTGTCCGTTAATTCTGTGATGTTCGACTCTTTGATCACATTTCACTGTCATATGCACAGTTGCGTGCAGACAACAGTACGGGGACAGATGGCGGCGATGACGTGTTCCAAGATGGCGGCCATGAGTAATCTGATGACGTCATCCAAGATGGCGGCCATGACAGCTGATGACGCAAGTACCATTATTCAAGGTATTGGCTTTTGGCGGGAAATTTGAATTTTGGTGGGAAGATAGGTCAATTGGGCTACCTCCACTAACCTAAACCCCTTCCCACAGAAAATGGCGGAAGTTCAAATTCAACCAGGACAATGCAACAGACCATGGCTACCTTTACTAACATAAGAAAATGGTGGGAAAATGGTTCACTTGGGCTACCTCCACTAACTGAAGTCATCTTCTTTGGAACTGTTGGGAAAAGGTCATGGTCTGTGCTGGACATATGTCTTTATTTAACCAATTTGAGGCAGTACCTCCATCCAGTGCGCTCATCTTGGGATCCAGAGTCCAACTCACCAAGTACACAGCCCTGCCACCAGAGCGCACTGTCATCCCTCCTGTGACGTAATCCAGGCTGGTGGTCTGGGGTAGGGAAAACGGCAGGAAAATGACTTCACTTAATTCATTTATTACACTGATACAAAACACTCACTCTGACATGCTTGGGGTCACAATACACAGGATGCAGGCCTGCAAACTAGTCGTAAATAATGCAATACATTGATGTAAAAATATGAAAAAATCTCGTAAATTACTGAAATAATGCAGCACACAGCATGCAGACCTGTAAACTACTCCTAAATTACCAAAATAATGAAGTGAACTGAAGTGCAGTCATGAAAACAACTCCTAAATTATCATAATAGCGCATGAAAAATTCTCTGCAGACATGCTCACTGCTCGCAAACTGTCCAAATAACGCATAGCACAGCCTACATATCTTCTCACAAAATAACGCAACAGACAAGCAAACAACGCGCACACGCACCAACCACCACCCCCTGACCACTTGACCACACAGTATGCTACCGCATGCACTCCCAGAAGTCGGGATGCACCGGCAGCCACCAGGTAGTGGTGATGCGACTGTCAGCTGCCGAGCCTGAGCATGAGGCGGCAGCATCCCTTTCATACTCGACACCTGAGAAATTCCTCTCGAAATACGTGTTCACCTAGGCACCACTGCTGAAGCGACCGGATGGGAGAGAAGACCTATTTGCAGAGCGACTCACCTCGCAGATGCTGAAGAAATCTGTTCCAATGCTTCCCAGAATAGCACAGGCTGGTTTCTCTTCCTCTCGATCCTGACGGGACATTAGAACTGCGTCTAGCCATACACGTGTGCTTACCTGCCAAGGGCGACTGATGCGTCGCCACAAAATGTGGGTGCGTAGCTACAAACCATTACAAGCCAATCCAAAAAATTATAAGTGTTATACTGATATCACACGGCTATGTAAAATAAGAAGCAGTTTCTAGGAAGAGATGGCGGTTGGATGACTTAGGTTAGTGGAAGTAGGCCAAGTGACCCATTTTTCCGCCATTTTCTTAGGTTAGTAGAGGTATCCATGGTGTGTTCCATTGTCCTGATGTAATTTGAACTTACCGCCATTTTCTGGGAGAGGGGGGTTTAGGTTAGTGCTGGTAGCCCAATTGACCTATCTTCCGACCAAAATTCAAACTGCCCGCCAAAGCCGCCATCTTGGATAGCAGTAATTGTATCATTAGCTATTACGGCCCTCCTTCTTGGATGACGTCATCGGCTCCATCTTGGATAACGGTACTTTGAGATAGCATCAACCTTGTCCTCCCACTGAGAAGTGCAAAGACTTTCATGTTCTCAGTCTTCCCAACCATCTTCTCAATATACATAGCCCCTCATATCTCTCCTCGGTCTTATTGCTCTGGTCTGAGCAACACAGCACAAACACCCATATCCGTCAGGGCAAAAACCTTTTTTGTCACAGTCCATTGTTCAGCCACTTTCTCAATATGCTTCTCAGTAACAGGAACCTGATACTGGAATCACCTCTTGTATTACATTAATTACTTTAGGGAACCGAATAATATCTCCAGCTTCAGAGGACACTAATGAAAATCTACTAAAGCGCCAATAAGTATTACTATTGCACCTGTACACACTCGTTACTGTTGTACATTCTTCTTTTCCATCTGATCGACCTCATTTCCCAGTGCTCTAAGCCGTGCAGCCTTCTTAAGTTTCCTATCCCCAGAACTCTCTGGGTCAGAAAACATTGTTCTGTACACTTATAAATACTTCTTATATCTGCCACTATCATTATGGTTATTATTATTATTACTATTACTATTTTCACTTTTAGCGGCAGCAGTTACAGGCGGACAAGTGGTGCCAGTATTAACTTTATTAGTTCATAGTCAGTATACTTTACTCATACTGCCACTTCACACACTCAAATAATTTTAATTCTAGTTTTCTTATTAAAATTGTTATTTTTTAGGTAACTATGATATAAGAAAAGTATGTATGTGTGAAACCCGGGATCAGTGTAAGGGAGGATCTGATGACATTAACAAGATCCCGTTAAGTACTGAGAAAAAAATAAACTAATGAATGAGATGCCGACTCTCTACCTCAGCAAATGTGTGCTCAATCATGTCTGAGGTAGTGGAGCCTGTTGCATCCACAATTCTTTTTCGGAGATCGCCAAGGTCACGTACATCCAAGGTATAAACGACGTCTTTCACGTAACCAAACCCGATGGGTTATGTCCAGAGATCACAGCATTATGCGGAATGGCATTACGTGCAGACCATGACTGCACCTTGCTATGATGACCTGGTCCGCCCTATTAACTGAATGGTCAGCACGTTGTATTGCCACGCACTGGGGCCCAGGTTCGATTCCCGACTGGGGAGGGAGATTTTCCCCCTCAGGGACTGGGTGTTGTGCTGTCCTCATCATCAGCCTATCATTCTCATTGTCGACGCCCAAGTCACCCAATGTGGCGGCGCACTCCATGAGACTTGCACTTGGCGGCCGAACTTCCAGTCTGGGAACTCCAGGCTACTGACGCCATGGGTTCATTTCCATTCTCTGATGACCTGAATGTTGCATATCTAACTAGGCTACCAAAGTCAACATTCATCGATTAACAATGATGTCATCATTTTCACAGTCGACACCAAAATTATGTGTTGCTACATTTGTATTCCCTTTTGGAAGATGAACAGTTCATTAACCCATAAAGCATCACAACATACAGTTGATCTGGTTGATATATACTAGAGCAAGAAAAAAATCTATTCTGCAGATATGAGCATCGTCAAAATAATGAAACAAATGTCCTACTATTAATAGCTTTCATACGAATCAATAAAAACAAATTTTAAAAATCTCATACGAGCCAGCAAGAGTTTCTGAACCTCGCCTAGGTGACTCGTCCATTCAACAAGGAGAACTATTACTTTGTTTTGTGTTTGGAACTTGGAAACATCACATTATCCCCGTTCACAACGCTATTCATACATGGGGAATCACGTAAGACAGAACATTCCTTTTATTTCGTGACGGTTTCAGCTATCGAAAGGAAGTTTCCGACGAATAATAATACACTAAGGGGCACGTATTTTTGTTCCGTGATGAAGAGTCTTAAGATTTGTATCGATCGAGCTACTAAAACAGTTATGATGTTTAAATATAAATATTTAGTTTTTTAACGTCATCGAAAAGCCCTTTAAAAGACGAGTACAGTGATACAATACTTGTTAGTTTTGAATTCGAAACCCTGCACTAAGTAATCGGAGATTCATTTATTGCGCTGTAAACACACTATTGCAAGGCTACATCTTAGTATCAAACCTTCTTAGTGTTTACTTTCGTGCACTGCAGAACTAGCAGGAATTATGTCGTTTGTCGGTAGGTCGTTTCTCCTTCAACATTTCTTGCATGCAGATGTGTACACCAGTGAGGAAAAGTTACACGTTCTGCTCTTATGCGGCAAATGTGAAAGCATTGTTGCGTAAACGGTATGGTGGTATAGGGATGTCTATCCTGATTATGACTATCCGCCGCGCCAGGCACTTGCACGAATTAATAGGTCGCTAGTAGGGGCAGGATGCTTCAACGTCAGACAGAAGAGTAGGACGAACTCTGCAAATGACAGACAAGATGAAGGAGCTGTTATTCATTTTGTCAGGGGAAGTATTGTGAAAATGTTCGCAGCAGCCAGACGAGTGTCATTCGCATTCTGCTTCGACATTAGTCCACTCGTATCATCTGTCATTACACCAGGGAACCAGTGGACGTCATTTCCATCTTCGTATACAATTTTGTCAGTTTCCTCTGCAGCGACTGCGAGACAACGCTACGTTTTCCCAGGGTGTGCTCCTTACCGATGAAGTAAACGATTTCGAACAACGGCAGTGTAACTTCTTCAAGTTTTACATTCATTTCGTCCTCTATTGCGTAGAATATTGCGGTATGTTGATCATGATTACTTTAGGGATGGTCTAATAACAGTTGTATAACACACATATTTAGTGCCGTACGCGTTTGGTCTTTCTTCAGTGTGTTCAGTTCCCAGTGCTGTCAAATATAAAAATGAAATTTCAAATCGCAGTTATCAGCAGAGGAGCATCTATAACAAAGGAATTTCAACAAAATATGTAGGTTATCATCCACGAAGTGGATGCCTTGCAAAGAATAGATGCGAATCGTATATGACACGAAAACTGTGTTTTATTCATTGGTGGTTAGATGGTCCGAAAGTAATAAATATCAACATACCGTAACACTGGAATTTCAGCTTACGTAACCTTCACTACGAGGCAGCTGAAAATCCACGTTGACCTAGATACAGCACCAAGGACCGTAAAATGTAAACGTATAGTGCGGCATCATAGGAAATTCCATTGCGGGACCTTACTTCATCGCAGGGATGTAAGACGGCAATACGTACACGCACTGTCTTACCAAGACTCTACCTGTGCTTCTAGACGAATTACCACTAGACTAGCGACAGTGGTATGTCGTTCCAACACGGCAGCTGCCCAGCTTAATCTCCCCATATAGCAATGCAAATAGTGCTTGGAAAGCTTCCCCACCATTGGATTCAAAGGAACGGTGGAGATTGGACACTTGCTGAAGTGTAAAACTACGTTTCTTTAAGAGAAATATTTGTTGCGTTGGTGAAAAGTCGTTAGTCTCTCTGAGTAAAATGTTTAGTTTATTAAAAATTTATTCTGTCTGATTCCAACTTCCAATAGTACAACGCACGAGGTGCGACAATAAAGTAATGAGACTGATTGTCTTTGCAAGATGTGGCAACCCTGCAGGCTTGCGTAGGCACAATATCTTTGACCTTGGTCTATAAGCCTCATCTAGTCCAAGTGGCACATCGATGCAACTGCTCAGTCGTCAGTTGTGCTGTAGTAAGTTAACACGGGTCTGTGTCTCTCGTCACTGAAATGGAATCGCATAATATTGCACAACGGTATGCCATTTATTTTTGCGTTAAATTTGGTGTAAACGTGACAAAAACTTACAGTAAGCTTGAGAAGGCTTTTGGAGAGGAGATTATGTCAAGAGCTCAAGTTTTTCGTTGGCATAAAATGTTTAGTGACGGCAGAACGAATGTTGAAGATGAAGACCGCAGTGGACGACCATCAACCTCATGGATGAATGTCAACTTGGCCAGGGTACGTGAACTCGAACGATCTGATCGAAGATTATCAGTGAATATGATTGCAGAAGAACTGAACATCAATCGAGAAACGGTTCGTCTAATAATAAGTGAAGCCCTTGGTATGAGAAAGATTTGTGCAAAAATGGCTCGTTATGCGCCATTCCATACTGCTCTGTCAGTACAGCAATTTTAAGTACTACCACAGCCATATTATTCACCAGATACCGCTCTGTGTGATTTTTTTTCTATTTCCAAGAGTCAAAACGGCGGTCAAGGGATACCATTTTCAAACAACACAAAATGTCCAACTGGCTGTGACGAGGGTCTTGGAGGATATTACAGAAGATAAGTTCCAGAATGGCAAAAGTGTACGCAATCAGAGGGGAACTACTTTGTAGAAGACAACACTAAACTTGACTAAAACGGTGGTTAGAAGGGCTATTATTCAAAGTCTTTCATGAGAAACCTGTTTTCTTATTTCTAACGAGTTATAATCTCCAGAAAATAGTAAATTACTTTGATCACATTATGGTTTATTTCCTTTCACATTTCTTGCATCTTATTACAGGTAACTGAAAGCCATAAGCTGGCCGATGTGGCCGAGCGGTTCTAGGCACACCAGTCTAGAACCGCGCGACAGCTGGGGTCTCTGATTCGAATTCTGCCTCGGGCATGGATGTGTGTGATGTCCTTAGGTTAGTTAGGTTTAAGTAGTTCTAAGTTGTAGGGGACTGATGACCTCAGATGTTAAGTCCCATAGTGTTCAGAGACATTTTTTTTTGAAAGACATAATAAAAGTACCGGTACAAAAAATAAATAAAATCAGTTAAAGACCTCCATTAGTCAAATATAGATCCCACTTAGTCTTCCTCAATGGAATGGTCCCAGAATCTGCAGTGTCACCGTCACTGTCACGGGCATCTTTCATTTCCGTAGATGGTCTTCATTCCCATCTAATGCATTTGGTACTGAGCACTTCTTACAACCGTTCGCAATTCACGCACTGGATATATTTGTGCAAGCAGTCTAGATCCAAACTTCAATTACGGCTATTGAAGGCTTCATCAACTATGTAGTACAGGTCAGAGCTTGATCACCTTGAAGTAACCAATCGCTATGCAGCTGAATGAGGTTGTCTTTAAGTGGCTTATTCATAACCGCATCAAACACGTGTAGTTGCGAAGTCATACCTTCTGGGATAACTAAGTGATTTGTTTTTATTTCCAGGTTATCTGCTTCCGCTGCTGGATCAGATGGCCCTGGAAAGCATTAACGATCAACATCCTATGATTCTTTAGAAGATCAGCTCGACTAGCCTTCTGCTCCAGACTGTAGGGAACCCATTTGTAACCAGTCTGTAAGCAACTCACCGGACACCCATCCTTTTCTGTTGCAACGAAATTTGACACCAAGCAGCAGCTCTTCCTTTGGCACAGGTTTAAGTTTGAAGATAACTTAGGATCGCATCTATGTTCCATCGGAAAGCACACACAATACGACGATTCACGATCCTAGGCAGACGGGACATTTGCTACAGTTTTGATGCGTAATTTGGCGAGTGTCAAATTATGTGACATAAATGGCGTCATCATTTTATTGCATTGACTTGGAAGTTTATATTTAAAACATCGCCAAGCGTGTATAGATCTTAGTATGTGACATTAATTTCAACTTGATACGTCTACACATTCCTGAGAAAAATGGTCGTAACGGTCGGACGGACAGACAGTCAGTCGGATAACAAATGAAAAAAAAAAAAATCATTTCCTGTGAGATAAAAAGAAATAGATTATCTTGGAATTTTTTCTCTATAGTTGTGTTAAGAAACCTTGCTTCTTGCAAAATTTCAAGATTCTAGGCTAACAGAAATCACCTTACAAGTTTTAATGAGTCAGTTCATGAGTATGGAAATATGTGAGATAAATGGCCATATCTTTTGATTGCATTTACTTAGTAGTTTCCGTTTATTACATCACCACGAGATCATAGACCTTAGTGTGTAACACACATTTCAACACGATACATCTTCATATTCTTGATAATAAAGGCTCACAACTAAGCGTTCTGAAACGACTGACAATTCACAATTTTTCACAAACACAACTTTTATTGATGTAAGTTCACAAGGTTGATGACTGAACAACAAACGAAAGGTAACAATAACGATGCCAGTAAAAGCCTCCTAATTGAGGCAAACAAAAGTTCTCTTCTAATTTTCCACAAAGATTCATGGTAACGCCGGCCGCGGTGGTCTAGCGGTTCAGGCGCTCAGTCCGGAAACGCGCGACTGCTACGGTCGCAGTTTCGAATCCTGCCTCGGGCATGGATGTGTGTGATGTCCTCAGGTTAGTTAGGTTTAAGTAGTTCTAAGTTCTAGGGGACTGATGACCACAGACGTTAAGTCCCATAGTGCTCCGAGCCATCATGGTAACGCACACATACACTAGTAACAGTAAAATTCAGGGACGAAGACGTAATCTTCAACGGTCGCAGTACACGAGGTCGGCATCCAGCATGAACTAAAATTCGGGGCTGGTTCTAGCCTCTAAATAGCTGTCTCCAGGCAATCAAGTTTTGGCATAGTGATACTTACTGCAGGCCGTGGCTTGAGCTCCCCCTGCAGGAAGTAGTGCTCGGAATGTCTATTTCCATTATCCTGTATGTAAATAGCCGGTGTTTCTCATGATGCTTTTGGCACGCCTTGGGGATAGACAACCTCGTCCTCTGTGGTGTAATATGAGTTTCCAGCCCTCAGGGGCTACCTTGGTTCCGGGATAACACCCCTCCCCCCTGGGATAAGCTGGTGTGGCACTGGCGACCATGGGGTAGAGAGTACCAATATAGCCCAGTGCCGTAGGTTGATCTCAGCTAAGTCTTCCTGGCTGCTGGAGAGTAGGGCGCCATTTTCCACGCGAGGTGGCTTGAACACCGCAGCAGTGGAGGTTGTGAGGCGACGTCGGGCTGGGCAAGCGGCATGGGGCCATCTGTGTCGTCCAACCAAGACAGCGACAAAGAGCGGCTGGGAAGTGGGTTCAAGGGACGGTCCCGGAGCTGTCCCGGGTCCGGAGAATGCGGCGGCGCAGGGATAGCAGCCGGCATCTGCTGGCTATCTCCAGGAAGATCATCCACCAACAGAGGAGAGGGCATCAACATAGACTCCAAGGAAGGGACTGGCGATGGAAGAGAGAGAGGAACCGGCGTTTGGGGCTGTCACTGATCGAGGAAATGAGGACGCAGTTGGTTGTGGTGACGCAAAACCACCCTGTTGTCCAGGCATATGTCAAAGAGTTGTCGACCATGGGGCCAGATAATGACCCCGGAAGCTAGCTGGGCCGAGGTCCGAAACCGCAAGCCCACAACTTGAAGCCGGACGAATATTGGGAAGTGCCTGGCAGAATGCGAGGTCCAACCTGTGGCTGGAGGAGCTGGAGTAGGGTACCAGGATGGCGACCATGAAGCAGTTTGGCTGGACTCTTGTCACCCACTGGTGTGGCCCTGTAGGTATTGAGAAATAATGTAAGAGCTTCTTCTGGAGAACGGTCCTCTGTGTACTTCTTCATCAGAGTTTTAAAGGTGTGAACAAGGTGCTCCGTCTGTCCATTAGATTGGGGATGGAAAGGAGGGGTGAAGACGTGGTGGATACCATTATCATGACAGAACTTGACGAACTCTTGACTGCGAAATTGTGGGCCACTGTTTGATAACAATTCGGCGGGAAGGCCTTCAATGGAAAATATTTTTGACAGGGCCATGATGGTATTCTCTGTGGTGATAGAGGAGCATTAGATAATGAAGGGGAAGTGGGAGTAGGCATCTGTGACGAGTAATCAGTAAGTGCTGAGGAAGGGTCCTGCAAAAGCCACATGGATGCGTTTCCCTGGGAGGGAAACAGCCAGCCAGGATTGTAAGGACCAGCATGGTGTGAGAAGGGCCTGGGTACACTGCTGACAACCCTGAAACATGCACTCCATGTCCACTGTCATACCTACCCAGAAGACATGGCGAAGTGCAAGGGTTTTCGTCTGGGCAATACCCCTGTGCCCTTGATGTAAGTCGTGAGGAATCTGGGACTGCAGGGAAATTGGTATGATGACTCGTGGGGTGGCGTCATTTTCCACATGGAAGAGAAGAAGAATCAGAGGTCAGCCTGGGCGTGAGGCAGAGAAAGCGTTGGTCAGCTGCAGAGAACATAGCGCCGCACCAGGTGGAGGAGCGGATCTGCGGTCGCCACTGCAGCAACCCTCTCAGCTGTGGCTGTGAATGCAGCTAATGCATCCTTTATGTCGTCATCGACCTGAAAAATTAGGAGGTTGAATGCCGAAATCTGGCCAGAAGAGAGCCAAGACAAGGCATCGGCGTTGGCAAGCTGGGAGGTGGGCCAGAAATGGACAGTGTACCTAAAACTAGAAAGGAATAGAGCCCATTGCTGCAGGCAGTGGGAAGTCTTCGTGGGTAAGTGGGCTGACAGGGAAAATAAGGCTACGAGGGGCTTATGGAGAGTGATTAAGCGAAAAGATCTACTGTAAAGGTATAGGAGGAATTTGGTACTGGCAAACACGATGGCTGAGGGTCTCTTTCTCAATTTGAGAATATTTGCATTGGCTTCTGTAAGGGTTTTAGATAAGTACGCCACTGGGAGTTCCAATTCATCCAGTAGATGGTGTGAAAGGACAACCCCAACACCATAGTCTGAGGCATCCATAGACAAGAGGAGAGTAAGAGAGGGGTTGTATGGCATGAGACATGCCACAGAGTGCAACCTCCGCTTTAAGGTTTCGAAAGCCGATTCGCAAGCCGGAGACCAATGAAAATGCATGTTCTTTCGGCATAGGTGATGGAGGGGCGTCGCAGTGTGGGCGGTGGAGAGAATGAACTTTCGATAGTAAGCAATTTTACCCAGGAAAGACCGCAACTGGTGGACATCGCGCAGATGAGGAAGGGCAGCTATAGCGGCGCTTTGGGAGGAGGTAGGCAATATACCATTGCAGGGAATGATGTGACCCAGGTAGGAGATAACAGGTTAAAAAAAGCAGCATTTAGCAAGGTTGCATTTTAGGCCAGCAGACCGCAGGCGCAGGAACAATTGTTGCAGATGACTGAGATGTTCATCCGCAGTACAGCTGGTGATGAGGATGTTGTCGAGGTAGTTCATACAACCTGGCACATCCTGCAAGAGCAGTTCCAAGTAATGCTAAACGATGGCTGGTGCACTAGCGAAACCATATATGAGGTGGTTCAACCGGAACAGCCCAAACGATGTGTTGACGATGGCCAAATGGTTAGAAGGCTCATCTAAAGGTATTTGGAGGTAGGCCTTGGAAAGATCGATCCCTGAAAATAATTGTCCACCTGTGAGCTTGGAGAACAGGTCCTTTGGGGGGATAGTGTTCAACCTGTAGCTGAGGGTTAGCATAGCTTTGAAGTCGCTACAGACTCGAAGAAGCCCATCTGGTCTCTTGAGGACCACCAATGGTGTCGCCCACGAACAGTAACAGACTAGAGTGACGACTCCCTCCATGGTGAGACTGTCCATTTCTTGTTGAAGAGGCTGCTGGAGGGCGTGTGGGACCTGCTTGGCTCGGAAGTACTTCAGGTGGGCAGACAGTTTTAGCTGGAGCGACACATGAAAATCTTGAGCACAGGTGACACTTGGTGAGAAGAGGTCCCGGAATTCTGAGCACAAGATATTGACTGCTGGGAACGGAACCTGGGAAGACACCAGATGAACACTGTCGTAAATGGCGAAGCCAAAGGCCCGTAAGGCATCCAACCCAATATACATCCACTGTGGCCACATTGTTGACCACAAGGAAGGTAACTTCCAAGCGAACCGATTTATACACGACGGAAGCCGTGAAATGACCCAAGAGGGCGATTGCACGCTTGTTATAAGTGAGGAGGTGCCAAGGTGAGGGTGGAAGGGGGGGGGGCGCCCCAATCTTTGCATAAGGGGAATAGCTGATCAGTGAGACCGCTGCTCCGGTTTCCACCAGCATCTGCAGCGTCTGAACGTCGATCACCAGCTTGGAAGATCCCGAAGACTGCACCTGGTTGACGTCCATGGGTATAGGGCCCCCCGACGGTCATTGGCCGGATGAGGAGGGGACTGCCGAGATCGGGAGACCGAACTGGCATGTCCGTTTGGGGTGCACACTGCACAATACGCCCACCTGTCAGGGCAGTCTTCCCGTGCATGGTTCTTAAAGCATCCTGGGCAGGACGGCATCTGGAGGGGCTGGCGACGCTGGCGAGGGTGTGGGGGCCTCCATGCACTGACGGTCTGCGCCGGATCAGCGGAGCCGTCAGAGGGGGGCAAATTCTGGGACAGGGAGGCTGCCCTGTCGACGATGTGCAGAACAGGATGGCCAGCGCTGGTTATGGGAACGGACGGCGGAAACGTCTTCGACCTCCACTAGTGATGTGATGGGATCCGAGGCGTCGTGGTCGCAGAGGGCCGCCACTTCCCCCCAGAATTCCAAACGCTTGTCGGCCGCTGTGGAGACTTCGTACTTGAATGCTAGATCAATTATCTGGTCCAGAGTAGGATCCTCGAGTCTGAAGGCGTCGGGCCAGAAAGCCGTGTCAGAGGCGGCCTGGATGAGGTGGTTGCGGTCCATCCCATCCACGTAGGATACTTTGGAGACTCGTTTGTTGAAGTGACGTTTCCGTCTGAGACCTTGCAGTTCTGCTGCCCACTGGCGATAGGATTGGCCAGCCTTCTTGCGACACTGGTAAAATTCGACACGGGCAGCTGACACATGGAATCATTGTCGGTAGTAAGCTGCGAGAACCTCACAGATCTGGCAGATATTCAAAGACTCTGGAGGTCGAGGTTGGAGTTTCGTCAAGAGAACATACACTTTTGACTGGTTCCAGGACAAAAAGTAGAAACGACGAGCAGCCTCCTGGCCAACCTGGTGGATTTGAAAATGCTGCTGGAGACGCTTCTCGTATGTTTCCCAGTCCTCAGCATCCTCGTTGAAAGTGGGAAATGGTAGAGGCGGAGAACTGGGCGGTTTTGCAAAAGTTCTGTAAATAAACGTTCCTGTGTATCTTGTGAGTTCTTGCAAAAGTGTTGAAAACCTTGTAGTAAGTCGTGCACACTTTCGACCAGATGCTGAAGGACAACTTCCGCCATGAGGAAGACACACACAGGCATCAACTCGTCGCCACTTGTGTTGTGATTGACAATGCGCTATTTTTTACAAAGGTTCGTAGTAACACACACATACACTAGTAACAGTCCAATTCAGAGACGAAGACGTAATCTTCAATGGTTGCAGTACACGAGGTTGGCATCCGGCGTGAACTAATGTTTGGGGCTGGTTCTAGCCCCTAAATAGCTGTCTTGAGCCAATCAGGTTTTGGCATAGTGATATTTTCTGCAGGCCGTGCCTCGAGCTCCCCCTGCAGGAAGTAGTGCGCGGAATGTCTGTTTCCATTATCTTGTATGTAAATAGCCAGTGTTTACCATGGTGCTTTTGGTACGCCTTGGGCATAGACAACATCGTCCCCTGTGTTATAATATGGGTTGCCGGCCCTCAGGGGCTACCTTGCTCCGGTATAACACGTTCTTGAGATAGGAAACCATAAAAATGATATCCGTTTACTTAATTTATTCATCTTCAAACAGAGAACATGCCTGTGACTCTCATTCACACTGAAACGAGGGTTATTTTTACTTGAGGTAGCGATCAGATGCGAAATTAAAACCACAGTGAAAATATGATGAACCTTTCCTCAGATGCAGTTCACAGTGTCTCTACTATGTCTGATGATAGCTTCGAGCGCACAGGGAGCATGTGAAGAAGCCTAGAACAACAGACTCTCCTTCCAGGTGTTAAGTACGTGCTCTCATTATATTTCTTCATGCTGAGGGGTGTTGGCCGATTTCATGCAGCTCAAGTTATGTATCTTTTATATGCTACAGCAAATCATGGCAGTGGTGCAGGAACTTTGAAGCAGAACGTACAAACGTTCGCTATGCAGGCGGTCGTACACAGTGAAGGTACTGATGCTGTAATTGGCCAGTTTTGACGGGAGTCGGCCGAAGTGGCCGTGCGGTTCTAGGCGCTGCAGTCTGGAATCGCTAGACCGCTACGGTCGCAGGTTCGAATCCTGCCTCGAGCATAGATGTGTGTGATGCCCTTAGGTTAGTTAGGTTTAACTAGTTCTAAGTTCTAGGGGACTAATGACCTCAGAAGTTGAGTCCCATTGTGCTCAGAGCCTTTTTTTTGACGGGATGATGAAAGAGCTCCGACCACTGAAACTACCCAGCTCCAGATCGGTGCTGACGTTGCTACCGAGGATGCAATTGTTCTGGCCGTTCAAGCTGAACAGACCAAAGACTTCGTGGATTGGAGTGAGTCTGACATGTACACTACGAATCTGTCGAAAACTGAGATGGTCAAACGTGACAACACAAGGGGATGACATGGAGAAGATCTCAACACCAGTCCTGTAGGTGGTCCAGAAGATTTCCAGGTTATTATTCCCGCTTTCAACCATCGCATTAGCTAGAGAAGCCCCAGGAAGGACAGGGCTTTAGGTTTGTCCGTCTTTCTGTACAAGGCTTCCCTCTTCCTCTCGTGGCTTTTAGTAAACTTCTTGATTTCGTTGGTCGACGACGATCTGAACGTTTTCTGGGGTGGTGGAAAGACTGAGGGTTTCCTCGAAGGTCTTCCCAGTCTTTGCTTCCTCGTCGTCCAGGAGCCAGTGTGAGGATGTTTCACGACCTGCTTTAGACCCTCTGCGTACCTGGGGTTTTCTTCATCCAGTTGGTGAACCCCCGCACTTTACGCGGTACATATCTGGCTGTAGGTGTCATTCTCATTGGCATCGTCACTTGAGTCAGTGTCGTCTTCGCTCTCTGAAATCTGTCCATCAGACTCATCGCACCCATCGTCAGATGGTGGTTCCTTCTTTGGGTCTTCATCCATATTCTTGTCAGCCTCCTCCTCTGCCCTCATTAGGTTCCCTGTTCACAGATCACATCTGAATGACAATATCATTACAACATAACGTAATACAGTAATTTTTTTGGGGGGTGGGGGTCATCAGTCTTCCGATGAGGCCTGCCACGAATTACTCTCATGTGCTAACCTCTTTATCTCAGAGTAGCGCTTGCAACCTACATCCTCTATTATTTGCTAGATGTACACTCCTGGAAATTGATATAAGAACACCGTGAATTCATTGTCCCAGGAAGGGGAAACTTTATTGACACATTCCTGGGGTCAGATACATCATATGATCACACTGACAGAACCACAGGCACATAGGCACAGGCAACAGAGCATGCACAATGTCGGCACTAGTACAGTGTATATCCACCTTTCGCAGCAATGCAGGCTGCTATTCTCCCATGGAGACGATCGTAGAGATGCTGGATGTAGTCCTGTGGAACGGCTTGCCATGCCACTTCCACCTGGCGCCTCAGTTGGACCAGCGTTCGTGCTGGACGTGCAGACCGCGTGAGACGACGCTTCATCCAGTCCCAAACATGCTCAATGGGGGACAGATCCGGAGATCTTGCTGGCCAGGGTAGTTGACTTACACCTTCTATAGCACGTTGGGTGGCACGGGATACATGCGGACGTGCATTGTCCTGTTGGAACAGCAAGTTCCCTTGCCGGTCTAGGAATGGTAGAACGATGGGTTCGATGACGGTTTGGATGTACCGTGCACTATTCAGTGTCCCCTCGACGATCACCAGTGGTGTACGGCCAGTGTAGGAGATCGCTCCCCACACCATGATGCCGGGTGTTGGCCCTGTGTGCCTCGGTCGTATGCAGTCCTGATTGTGGCGCTCACCTGCACGGCGCCAAACACGCATACGACCATCATTGGCACCAAGGCAGAAGCGACTCTCATCGCTGAAGACGACACGTCTCCATTCGTCCCTCCATTCACGCCTGTCGCGACACCACTGGAGGCGGGCTGCACGATGTTGGGGCGTGAGCGGAAGACGGCCTAACGGTGTGCGGGACCGTAGCCCAGCTTCATGGAGACGGTTGCGAATGGTCCTCGCCGATACCCCAGGAGCAACAGTGTCCCTAATTTGCTGGGAAGTGGCGGTGCGGTCCCCTACGGCACTGCGTAGGATCCTACGGTCTTGGCATGCATCCGTGCGTCGCTGCGGTCCGGTCCCAGGTCGACGGGCACGTGCACCTTCCGCCGACCACTGGCGACAACATCGATGTACTGTGGAGACCTCACGCCCCACGTGTTGAGCAATTCGGCGGTACGTCCACCCGGCCTCCCGCATGCCCACTATACGCCCTCGCTCAAAGTCCGTCAACTGCACATACGGTTCACGTCCACGCTGTCGCGGCATGCTACCAGTGTTAAAGACTGCGATGGAGCTCCGTATGCCACGGCAAACTGGCTGACACTGACGGCGGCGGTGCACAAATGCTGCGCAGCTAGCGCCATTCGACAGCCAACACCGCGGTTCCTGGTGTGTCCGCTCTGCCGTGCGTGTGATCATTGCTTGTACAGCCCTCTCGCAGTGTCCGGAGCAAGTATGGTGGGTCTGACACACCGGTGTCAATGTGTTCTTTTTTCCATTTCCAGGAGTGTATTCCAATCTCTGTCTTCTTCTACAGATTTTGCCTTCTACAGCTCCCTCTAGTAGCATGGAAGTAATTCCCTCATGTCTTAGCAGATGTCTTATCATCCTATCCCTTCTCCTTATCAGTGTTTTCCAGATATTCCATTCCTCTTCAGTTCTGCGCAGAACCTCCTCATTCCTTACCTTATCAGTCCACCTAATTTTCAACTTGCCTCCGTAGCACCACATTTCAAATGTTTCGATTCTCTTCTGTTCCGGTTTTCCCACAGTCCATGTTTCACTACTACGCAATGCTGTACTCCAGACGTACATTCTCAGAAATGTCTTCCTCAAATTAAGGCCAATATTTGATATTAGTAGACTTTTCTTGGCCAAGAATGCCCTTTTTGCCATAGCTAGTCTGCCTTTGATGTCCTCCATGCTCCGTCCGTCACTCGTTATTTTACTGCCTAGGCAGCAGAATTCCTTAACTTCATCTACTTCGTGACCATCGATAGTGATATTAAGATTCTCGCTGTTCTCATTTCTACTAGTTCTCAGTACCTTCGTCTTTCTTCGATTTACATAATTGTATTATAAAAATACGGCAATACCAGCAGCCTAGATGCACGCGTAGTTGACAAGATATGGGATAGCGATATGCACATATGAGAGTGGTATCGCTTACACAAGGCATAATAGGGCAGTGTATTGATGGAGCTGCCATTTTTACTCAGATGATTCATGTGAAAATGTTTATGGCCGCACGACGGTAATTAAGAGATTTTGTACGCGGAATGTCGGTTGGAGCTAGACACATGGGACATTCCGTTCCGGGAATCGTTAGGGAAATCAAAATTCCGTAATCCACAATGTCAAGAGAGTGCCGATAATACCAAAATTCCGGCATTACCTGTAGCCGCGGACAGCACAGTGGCGGAAGGCCTTCACTTAATGACCGAGAACAGCGGCGATCGCGTAGCGTTGTTCGTGCTAACAGACAAGCAGTACCGCAGAAATAAACGTGGGACCTACGAATAACGTGCCGTTGACACAGTGCAGCTAAATTGGGCGTTAATGGGTTAAGACTAACGCGAGTGTCTATCCTAAGACATCTCCTGCCAGCGCCTCTCCTGGGCTCGTGACAATATCGGTTGGATCCTAGATGACTGGAAAACCGTCGCCTGGTCAGATGAGTGCCAATTTGAGTTGGAAAGTGGTAATGGTAGCGTTCGAGCGTGGCACAGACCCCACGAAGCCATGGACCCAAATGGTCAACAAGACACTGTGCAAGCTGCAGTTAGCTTCCTAGTGGTGTGTGCTTTGTTTACTGGGACGACTGGTCCAACTAAACCGATTATTGACTGGAAATGGACTTCATGTTTCCAAACGTGTCAGCAGCCGACAGTTGTTCGTGATTGGTTTGAAGAACATTCTGGACAATTCTAGCGAATGATTTGGCCACCCTCATCGCCCGCCATGGAGGTCATCGAAAACCTGCAATGGAAACACATTCGCAGTTAGCGACGGCTATAGAGTCAGCATGGCTCAGTATTTCTGCAGGGGACTTCCAACAACTTGTTGAGTCCATGCCACGTCGAGCTGCTGCACTAAGCCGTGCAAACGGAGGTCAGACACGAGATTAGAGGGCATCACAAGATTTTTGTCATGTCAGTGTACAACAAAAAGGAAATGATAAAATATTGTAATATTATTGTATAACAGTACAGGTATAAATAGCATCTATCACTTAAGACAGGCGCCACATTGGTAAAAATCTAGAAAACACTCTTAAAAATGTGAGATATGGTTAACCTAACTCCAGTAACAAGCACAGAAAGGAAGGGTGAGTTAAGTTATAGTGGAGAGAACGTAGGTCTTTACTCGTCAAGCATTCGTGAATGAGGAGAACTCCTGAGGCGCATCTGAGCAATTGCGAATAACAACTACGCTACTGGCCATTAAAATTGCTACACCAAGAAGAAATGCAGATGATAAACGGGTATTCATTGGACAAATATATTATACTAGAGCTGACATATGACTTCATTTTCACGCAGTTTGGATGCATAGATCCTGAGAAATCAGTATCCAGAACGACCACGTCTGGCCGTAATAACGGCCTTGATACACCTGGGCATTGAGTCAAACAGACCTTGGATGGCGTGTACAGGTACAGCTGCTCATCCACGATACCACAGTTCATCAAGAGTAGTGATTGTCATATTGTGACGAGCCAGTTGATCGGCCACCATTGACCTGACGTTTTCAGTTGGTGAGAGATCTGGAGAATGTGCTGGCCAGGGCAGCATTCGAACATTTCTGTATCCACAAAGGCCCGTACAGGACCTGCAACATGCGGTGGTGCATCCTGCTGAAATGTAGGGTTTCGCAGGGATCGAATGAAGGGTAGAGCCACGGGTCGTAACGCGTGTGAAATGTAACGTCCTCTGTTCAAAGTGCCGTCACTGCGAAAAAGAGGTGACCGAGACGTGTAACCAATGGTACCCTATACCATCACGCCGGGTGATACGCCAGTATGGTGATGACGAATACACGCTTCGAATGTGCGTTCACCGCGATGTCACCAAACAAGGATGCGACCATCATAATGCTGTAAACAGAACCTGGATTCATCCGAAAAAAATGACGTTTTGCCATTCGTGCACCCAGGTTCGTCGTTGAGTACACAATCGCAGGCACTCCTGTCTGTGATGCAGCGTCAAGGGTAGCCGCAGCCATGGTCTCCGAGCTGATAGTCCGTGCTGCTGCAAACATCGTCGAATTGTTCGTGCAGATGGTTGTTGTCTTGCAAACGTCCCCCATCTGTTGATTCAGGGAACGAGAGGTGGCTGCACAATCCGTTACAGCCATGCGGATAAGATGCCTGCTAGTAATACGAGACCGTTGGAATCCAGCACGGCGTTCCGTATTACCCTCCTGAACCCACCGATTCCATATTCCGCTAACAGTCATTGGATCTCGACCAACGCGAGCAGCAATGTCGCGATACGATAAACCGAAATCGCGATAGGTTACAATCCGACCTTTACCAAAGTCGGAAACGTGATGGTACGCATATCTCCTCCTTACACGAGGCATCACAACAACGTTTCACCAGGCAACGCAGGTCAACTGTTATTTGTGTATGAGAAATCGGTTGGTAACTGCAGGCCGGGGTGGCCGAGCGGTTCTAGGCGCAACAGTCTGGAACCGCGCGACCGCTACGGTCGCAGGTTCGAATCCTCCCTCGGGCATGGATGTGTGTGTTGTCCTTAGATTAGTGAGGTTTAATTATTTCTAAGTTCTACGGGACTGATGACCTTGAGAAGTTAAGTCCCATAGTGCTCAGAGACATTTTTGGTTGGAAACTAATCCTCGTGTCAGGACGTATGTGTCGCCGCCAGCGCCAACCTTGTGTGAATGCTGTGAAAAGCTAATCATTTGCATATTACAGCATCGTCTTCCTTGTCGGTTAAATTTCGCGTGTGTAGCACGTCATCTTCGTGATGTAGCAATTTCATTGGCTAGTAGTGTATTCTCGTCCTCATCAGTACCCGTGGCTTCATCTAGGTGTTGTAGACGACGGTAAAATCCCTCTGCAGCATTGCACGCCACCTTTCGAACGGAGTGATTAAGGAGGGCGGCTAATACTTTGTCCAGCGGACTCGCAAGTGACGTCTGCCTGCCGGTGACGGACCGTCAGCGCCCGTGAGACGTCGGCCTGTGCCCCCCTCCGCCAGGTTTCTGCGCGCCGCGGCTGGCGCAACACGCCAAGTGCCCCAGCAGACACGGCGCCCTGGCACACCGCCAGCGGACGCGAAACCCGCGGGCGGTCGGCGCAGTCAACTCCCACGCGCCACTTCACACGTTGTTGCGTAGCCACTCTAAACTGTGAGGTCGCCCCGTTAATTAGCGTGTGTTTGCTTCCTGCACACGTAAATAAAGTTTTTAGAACATTGAGAAGTACACGTGTAACTAGCGCCTTCGTCATCGTTTGTTTTTCGTCTTCCCTTAGGTGCTGAACTTACTTGATATCTGGATCTTCTAATACAGCCACATGAAAAGATGTTTCTGTCATGCCATAAAAGTCTTGCTTCGTTTTATTCCTGAAGCATCTTCAATGCCCTGTATCTTCAGTGCCAAATGTTCAAATGTGTGTGAAATCTTATGGGACTTAACAGCTAACGTCATCGGTCCCTACGCTTACAAACCTAAATTATCCTTAGGACAAACACACACACCCATGCCCGAGGGAGGACTCGAACCTCCGCCGGGACCAGCCGCACAGTTTCGGTGCCCTGTAATGGAGATTCGAGTGGTTCAAATGGCTCTGAGCACTAATGGACTTAACATTTCAGGTCATCAGTCCCCTAGAACTTAGAACTACTTAAACCTAACTAACCTAAGGACATCACGCACATCCATGACCGAAGCAGGATTCGAAACTGCGACCGGCCCTATTTCTCATTCGTATTTTATTTGTGTTGTGACGTCTATATGTAGTTTAATATTCTTTTGTGTGTGTTTGTGTGTGTGTGTGTGTGTGTGTGTGTGTGTGTGTGTGTGTACGATGTTCCTTTTGGTTATGTTCTATATCTATGTTTGCCATGGTTGTAATGGCTTATACGATCAGTGAGTTGTTATTTATATATTAATTTCTTAGATTATTACTTTCTGTTTCATTTCAAGGGCTCATTCTAGGTGAAAGTTTTCGCGTGATGGCAACAGTTTTTTGTTGTGATTGGTCCTCCTAACACTTTTCATGTCCTGTACCATTTTAGGTGTTTCATGTCCGTCTTTTATTAGGAGCTGTGCAAAGGTACTTTCATGTTTAGACCTCCTTTTGCGTTCTGCAGGCTTTTAATGAAGGTACGAGCATATGGAGAAATTGAGAGAATTTGGGAAGTAGAAGTAGGACAACTTACATGGGAAGAAATGGAAATAGCTGTGAAGAAGATGACTGGGGGGAAAGTCCCAGGACCTGATGAAGTATCAGTGGACATAATAAGACCAGCAGGCCCAGTGGGAACGCAGTGGCTGCATAGAGTACTATAAAGTGAGAGGAGAAATAGTACAATACCTGACGATTGCAGAAGAGGAGACATTGTTCCCATCTTCAAAAAAGTCAATAAAAGACTTTCTAGAAACTACAGAGGAATAACCCTTATGAGTCATACAGCCAATATTTTTGAAAGAATTTCACTAAATCGGATAAGTGAAAAGATAGAAAAGGAGCTGAGTGGAGAACAGCACGGGCTTAGGAAAGGAAGAAGCACAATCGACCTGATATTTTCTGTCAGCCAACTCATGGAAAAAAGTTGGGAGTTAACAAAAGGGTGATAATGGTTTTAATAGACATAGAAAAGGCATATGACTCAGTGAACAGGAAAAGACTCTGGGAAGAAATGAAGGAAACAGATGCAGAAGATGGATACATTAGTGTAATAAAGACAATGTACAAAGGACACAATTGTAGAATTAGAACATCATTGGGCAACTCTGAATACTTCGAAATAAGACTAGGACTTAAACAAGGAAGTATTCAACCTCCTGCACTTTTTAATATTGTGATTGAGGCAATGAATAGGGCAGTTAAAGATATAGTAAATGAAAAAGACAAAAATATGATTTTTGCAGATGATATGGTAATATGGGGCGATAAAGAGGTACATGTATAGTTACAACTTGATGCGTGGAAGGAAACAATGAAAAGGCATGGATTAAAAATAAATGAGGATAAGAGTGAAGTAATGGTATTTGGAAGAGACAAAGCGATCAATGGAAACATTACTTTGAATGGAGAGCCCCTGAAAGTGGTGAACAGTTCACTTATTTAGGGAGTGAAATATCTAGTGATGGAAGAATAACCAACGAAATTAATAGGAGGTTACAGAAGGGAGGTAATTTCTACCAAACAATAAAACC
This sequence comes from Schistocerca nitens, assembly GCF_023898315.1. NCBI lineage: Eukaryota > Metazoa > Arthropoda > Insecta > Orthoptera > Acrididae > Schistocerca > Schistocerca nitens. Next base: position 555,512,205 of record NC_064620.1, on the reverse strand, counting down.
CCTAGTTTGGAATAAGGAAGTTTCAGAAAAAGCAAAACTCCTTATGTATAAAAGTTATGACTTCCCTATTGTCACCTATGGAGGAGAAACATGAACAATGACGGACTGGAGCAGACTGCAAGCAGGGAAATGAAATTTCTCAGAGCAGTTAAGGGAAAAATAAGAATGGACTGACTAAGGAACGTAGATAACGGAAAGGACCCTAAACAAGAAAGTCTGAGAGAAGAAATTGAAAAAAAGAGACTAAGATGGTATGGGAATGTTAAGAAGATGTGGGTGCAGAGACTCCTCAAAATTATGAAAAAACTAAAGATGGATGGAAAAAGACCTTGACGGTGCCCAAAAACACGGAGGAAAACAGGAGTGAGAATATCGATGGAAAGGAGAGGTGTGACCTGGCAGCAAGTGGAGGAAGAAAAGTGGTGGGAGGACCGAGCGAAATGGAGAGGACTCGCTAGCACTCAGACCCGGCAGTAGCTGGAGCGGGATCCGATATAGATAGACGAGCATATGGAATAGGTTCTCAGATATGTGAATGGCTCGAAGATTTCATAAGTCTTACAACCCCGTATGTTGTCCTCGATGACGAGTGCTCATGAGAGGCAAGTGTACCGTCAGAAGTGCTCCAGAGAAGTGAAGACATGCTGTAGTACTTCGCGCACTATGGGCTGGACAGCCATCATGTTGGTATCACAGGGTCCTCTTCGTCTGTAGAGGAACATTTTCTAGTATCCGCGGAAGATGGTCTGTTAGGAGGCTACGACACTTGTGCACGTTGTGTTCCGTCTGTGAAAAACGGACCTATGAGCTGATGGTTCATTGTTGTATACCACACGTTTGCACTTAATGGACGCCGACATTTCACCTGACAAAGCCAACGCGGATTGTCAACAGACTAATAGTGCATATTTCGTCGATTTACCTGGCCTTAATTGGTAAATGTGGCTTCTTAACTAAACAAGATTCATGATACATCTGGAGCATTCTGTCTTAATGCCCGTGTACAGAAGTTAACACGATTTTCGCAATAGTTTCCATGCAGCTCTTGATAGAGACAGATGTGATAGCGATGAAACATGTCAATGAAGAATGCGTAGGGCACTTGCCTGACTCATGCCACTTCCCCGTGTGATTGTGCCCGAAACTAACGGGCGAATCAACTGCAACAGCGGCAAGAAGATGAATTTCCACCTCTTGTAAGACCCCCCTATTTCCTTACGTATCGTTGTCCAGGTGTTACACTATCACTTTCACGTAACTGGTACAAGAGATTGATAATGGCCGAGATGGTTGACGTCTATTGGGATTTCTTGCTGCATACACCGTACAGTAACGAACTGCATTCTTGCTACACTCTTCACACATCATGAGTAGGTCGACTTCTTCTGCATTGGTAAATCCCACCGCTCACTCACTACCTATTGTTTGGACTGTCACACACTAAATGACTAGCAAGTCGCAGTGCACTTAAGCAACAAGCAAACACATTGTAATGAAACATAGCAACATCGTATCTATCAGCTACGAAGGTTCAATGACACAAACAAGAGTTGGAGTGGAAACATTTTCAAAAACCTTATCTCGTAAACGTCTCGCACTAAAATCCTCCAACAAACACCACTGACATTCCTAATTTACCCTACTTTTGGTTTGTTATGCCAGTAGGCATCGTTCCATTTAAAATGTATGTTTGCACAAAAAATACACTTTGTAAGTGTTGTTACAGTCTGTTGATTAGCTAATAATAAGAGCCCCTAATTACTAATCCATTCGGTCAAAACCGCACGTCAGTAGCAGTTCCAATTTCCGAAATATCTGCGACAGTGGCTGCATGGTACAGCGCCTATTAGACCGCAGTCTCTGTATCAAAGTGTGACAGAATAAAATGTCTCTAGCATACAACCACGTATATTCGGACGTAAGTTCATTAGACCTTTTTTATTCCGTATACTCTCATCGATCAATAACCCTGTGTACAACATGTCCCAAAAGAAACACCAACAAACATTAGAGCACGTTCCTTGCACCAAAACAAGGAAAAATAACTAGTAAAAAAAGTCTCTTTAGCGCATACTTTAAGGGATATGAGCCCTTGTTCAGCCCTGATACTATGAAACACATCTCTTCTGCTGCAATCTCTTTTCTTGCCGTATTTTGGGAAGAGGTAGTATGGACAACAACAAGAAAAAAATGTCTAGTAAACATGGGATTCTAAAATGCATACCTTAAGACCTATGAACACCTGTTCAGTAACAGGGCTGTGTTCCACATTAGCCAAGATGAACAAGTGCCCACAATTCTTAAAGTAGACAATGCCGACTCCATATTTATTAGATGCTTTTGTTTCTTGCTTTGGGCAACACTCCCTCCTCCCAAAAATGAGGAAACCAAAGACTTTGCAATAGAAGAGATCTGTTTCATAGTATGCAAGATTAAAAAATGGTTCAAATGGCTCTGAGCACTACGGGACTTAACAGCTGAGATCATCAGTCCCCTAGAACTTAGAACTACTTAAACAAAACTAACCTAAGGACATCACACACATCCATACCCGACGCAGGATTCGAACCTGCGACCATGGCTGTCGCGCAGTTCCAGACTGAAGCGCCTAGAACCGTTCGGCCACTCCGGCCGGCATACAAGATTAACAAGTGCTCATAGCTCCTAAGATATGCCCATATCTACTACACATTTTTTACTTATTTGTGTTTAAGGAACCTCTCTCTAAAGTTTATTAGTGTTCTTAATCTTTAACGAAAACTTTGATCAAAGGGTGTGGTTTGCATAGTCATTAAGATAGAGCTTAATCTTTAAATGAGAACCTGGTACTGAACAACAAAGTCTGACTAACACTTGCGAAGAAACGTAATTATAAGAACAACAAGTGAAGGCAAATCCACAGCTGCATACGCCGAGAGCATTACCAACTGCGCGCCTCTTTCTTATTTAAGACCAACGAACAATGCTAACAGAATGAACACATACATTTATATCTTTAACAAAAGTGCACAACAGAATGCTTCACAGCTTTAGTTTCCAGTGTCTCTTTATTCAAACCAGTGCTTCAGAAATTCACCAAGTAATAATATGTAAGACATCCTGGTCTCCGGACCTTCACTGCTTACATATTCCGCACCCACAATCATATTCCGCACATCAAGACGCTTCATTCGAACCCAAACTCGATAAGATAAAGTCAATGTTGTATGAATTCATGTAAACGACATGCAGTTAACAAGTAAGCGCACCGTGGTTGAAATATTTGAGGCTGGCGTACACACATACATTCCCGACACGACGGTCACAGAAGCTTTTAGTTTGGAAGAGAAACCGCACAACGGGACGCCTGTCCCTTCAGAGGACGACCCAGCCCATGTCGGCTGGTGACCGCCAGTGTAGCAGACAGCGTGGGCCTGAGTGAAAGGGGGGAACAACCCCGTGTTCGGCTTAAAAGCAAATTCCGCTACATTGCGTGGGAGCGGCCAAGAGTTTCAGAGATTTTCACGGGGAGACAGTTCAAGGCTAGATGTAACACTCACGCAGAAATCGAAACAGAAACCCCGATTAAAGTAATACATGACATGCCACAGGACCAGGCACAGTATCTAGAAAAACGGAACACATACATTCAGCCAATAGCAATCGAAAGACAAGCAACCGAACCAGTAGATCCAATGACACAACATAATAGCAGCACAGGTACTATACCATGAACGACGAGAGTAGAAACACATGAACAACACTTTTGTTCACCAATGATACGATATGACGCGGATATGAGTCAGGAAATTGAGAATAGGCGGACAGGCGGTAGATTACCAGAGAATAAACACGACGACACAAGCAATGGCAGATTATTTGAGTCCATGAATCAGCCACAAACCGGATTTATGAGTAGATATGGTACAGACCACTTCCTGACAGTTAGAAAATTTCAACATGTCAAGGAAAAAGGCGATAGCTTGCATGCACGCAGATTCATCGACCAGTTCTAAGTAGGCTTACCAAACCACTGGAGCGTAGCTCACAAACTTGACTTCATTTGTGCACACGTGTCAGGGACAGTAGCAGTGGTGATGCAAAAGATCGCGGCTACCTGTACGTCTTACCTACAGTTCAGAACAACGTTTCTCAAAAGATATTGGTCCAAGGAGGCGAAAAACAAAAATAAATACGAGTTACTTCAGATGACACCATATGAAAACTCAGGAGAGAAAAGCGTGGTAAAATTCTTTGATGTAATGGACAAAAAGAATCAATGCCTAGACAAACCATACAGTAACGGAAGCTGATACATTTGTGTAGAATGAAATTACCGGTAAGGTATCAACAGACAACAGTAGGAAAAAATGAAAATACCGAAAAAATCAAAGAGGTTTCAAGGGAACTCGAATTTATGTTTAAAGAAGACGAGGTGAAAGGAAAAAGAAAGGAAAGGGAACAGCAAAAGGAGAGGACTAGGAACGAATATTCCAATAATAATAAAAATCGTAATCCTAACACCAATAATTTCAGGCAATTTAACAGACAAGGACAGTGGCACAATGGAGACAATTGGCATAGAAACGATAACCAGAATAATTGGTACCGAAATAGGAACGGTAATGGACACTCATACAGTGGCGGATATGGATTTAGGAATCAAAATGCCAATGGTCAAGCCCGCATCTCGTGGTCGTGCGGTAGCGTTCTCGCTTCCCACGCACGGGTTCCCGGGTTCGATTCCCGGCGGGGTCAGGGATTTTCTCTGCCTCGTGATGGCTGGGTGTTGTGTGATGTCCTTAGGTTAGTTAGGTTTAAGTAGTTCTAAGTTCTAGGGGACTGATGACCATAGATGTTAAGTCCCATAGTGCTCAGAGCCATTTGAGCCAATGGTCAAGGGTACTTTGAAAGAGGTCACAATGTTAGAAACAGCAATAGGCGAGACCAGGGTGCGAATAATTGCCGAGGAAATCATGGTCTACAGAGACAAGAACCACACAGCAAAGGGAAACCAGAAGTAGAAATTAGGCAACCAAACACTGCAAAACGTAAATATTGAAGTTAAAAATTGCGGAAGAGGTTAGGCAAACTAACGTCCACCCTATCTTATACTAACCACTAAATAAAACTTAAATTAATAGAATGAACAAAATAACACACTAATTAAAAGAAAAGAGAGACACAATACACACTAACCCTACCTTGCAGTATCAAGTACACTACAACATGCGCACAAACAATAAATGGTACACATGAAATTAAAAGAATGAGGAAGTGGTAGGACATAATTAGAATAAAGAAATTATATATATATATATATATATATATATATATATATATATATATATATATATATATATATATATACAATAATTTTTGCCACTATCAGAAAATTTTTGCATTATATAAAATCAGAGTTTTTTTGTAAATAACAAATATATGTAAAACAAAAAATTGTAAATATTTCTATGCGTCAGAGGGACATTGCCACCAACACCAATCACCAGCTCCCTTAACACCAGATGCTTCGAGATAGCGACGGAGAGGGTACAAACATGTTGAGAAAGCACTTAGGCAATAACAACAACATGAAGACCAACGCCACACTGGAAATTCAGGTTGCAACTAGGTTGGACTTCAGGAGGACAACATGTAGCATGGACATGTCATATGTCACGACACTGCTACACAACAGAAGAGTGTAGGGAGAATCTCAATGTGACGAGACGACAATGAAGGTACAAAAAATTACTAAGATCTACAAACTCATCAAGTAACAGTTGGAAAGGCAGTCAGATCCTACAAATCCTATATCACTCCTACACTAAAATTCACATACTCCTAGCCCAAGAAGAACAGAAGAATGCAAGAAAGAAGAGAAGAACAGAAGATGCAAGATGAAGAAGGGCAGAAGACAGCAAGATACCTTTCTTGCATATCCTACAAAGCAAATTGCTACAAACGTCTTTCCATGAACTTTGAGGCATAGCAACTACTACAACCACCTCTCCAAAAATAAACCTTGAATCGTCAAACAAATACAAGCAAACGGCAAACGGAATATTAAGTAGTACCAACCAACATTATCTAGAAATAGATTCAGCGAAATGAACAGTATTCTCCCTACCACATCATCATGTTGCCACACCGTCCCAGGTGTGACAGCAAAGGAGTACCAACACATCACTGTTTATGCATTAAACCACAGTCATCATCATCGGTTAAAGGTACCACTCCATGACCACAATGTCAACAAGTAAGACCTGGCATCAGATGCTAGAGTTCTTCTCTCATGATTTGCGACACCCATACAAAAGAGTCGATGCCATCCAGCATTTCAGTGGGGATCATCGAGCACAGATCTGACGCAGCAAAAAAGAAAAAGGAATCATAAAACAGAAATGTAGAGTTAAGAACATGATACATTTGTAAAAGTACCTTTTGCCTTTCTTGTAAAAGTAATTATTTTTATTATGTATTTAAAATCCACAATTTATAGATACCTTAAACCTTTTGTAAAGAAACATAGTATAGTTATATAATGTCACAAACTCATGGAAAGTCTATTTATTTATTTTATATGTAAAATTATAAAAGGATTTGTGCAGGATTTTTCTTCTTTAAGTAACATTCAAAAACACCTTTTTGGGGTAATAATATTAATACCTAGAGCGAGGATAGAATTAAGAGGAAACGCTTCTTCATTCTTACAAAAAGAAAAAAAAAGACACATGAAGAAAAATATAATGCCTAAATAAATAAAACAAAGTAACACAACAGAGCTTTTGCGAACATTTACGCAAGCTTAACTAAAGGAAATATATAACCACACTAAAACATGATACACTGTACACTTACGAGTTTAGAAAAATTAATATTGTAAAAAATTTTTGGAAATGAAAAAGAAAAACCGAGACGCGTACTGGCAATGACAAAGAATAACAACCTTTTTAAAGCCTATAATTGCCTAACAATGGAACATAAATTGTAGAATTAAAAAAATAGAAACAATAGCTATAAAGAAATCATTAGAAAAAATTGTTAAGAATGGCTGAGAAAAGTGTATGAGAAAATCTAAAAGAACATTTTTTTCCTGACTTTGTCAATGTTTTCCTCGGCATTGACAAACCCCACACAAAAATTTTGTCAGAAGGATGGAGGTATGTAAGACGTCGTGGTCTCCGGACCTACATTGCTTATATATTCCGCTCTCACACTCATATTCCGCACATCAAGACGCTTCATTCGAACCCAAACTCGATAAGATGAAGTCAGTGTTGCATGAATTCATGTAAGCGATATGCAATTAACAAGTAAGTGCACTGTAGTTGAAATACTCGAGGCTGGCATACACACATACATTCCAGACACGACGGTCACAGAAGCTTTTAGTTTGGGAGAGAAACCGCACGACAGGACGCCTGCCCCTTCACAGGACGGCCCAGCCCATGTCGGCTGGTGACCGCCCGTGTAGCGGACAGCGTGGGCCCGAGTGAAAGGGGGGAACAACCCCGTGTTCGGCTTAAAAGCAAATTCTGCTACATTGTGTGGGAGTGGCCAGCCTACACATTCTTTACACATAGCACGCAGTTTCAGAGATTTTCACAGGGAGACAGCAAACGCCAAACGCCAATGCTTCAGGTTTCCGGATTGGTCGCCTTAAATGAAACGTCATTCTAACGTTTTAGAAGCGCAATGCTGATTGGCAGACGATATTTCTGATGCCTTGAGATGAAGGAATAATGGAAGACACCAAAAGAAATACCCCTTCACGTCTGGTGTGGAGGGGCGCCGTTCCGTTGTCGCTCTTGGAGCAAGGAACAAGTCTCTCCTCAGTACTTCACTGGGAGAGCACCTCTGTCGAGAGCGAATCGAAGTGCTACTCTATATTGAGTCCTTGCGATTAAGCGTTGTTCACTGTGTTGGCCAACACACTTATTGTGCGGTGTGAACGGACAGAGATTAAAGTTAAACGCCTGCAAGCGAATTTTGAGTGGCATCGCGGTGGACTGGTTATCTGACCAGTGTACCACGCTAATAGTTAGACTAGGGGTGAATAGGAATGCTTGACTTCATCAAGGCATAGGGAGAGTTTAATTGGCGAAGGTCAATCCAGATAGAACGAGAGTTATCTTATTTGTCAGCAGCGAGCGGCGCAGACAGCAGTCATCGCAGCTTACGGTATTGTGTGCTACAGCTATTGCGAGCCCCATATTTCCTCCACAACAGTACACTTCACTGCATTTCACACGAGACAGCCTTGACCGTACCTAGTAACATTCTAAAGGATAATTATTCAAGTTGAGTGGGCGCGCCTCTCAGCCATTCTGCCAAGTCAACAACCATCTTAAACTTTGTATAGAAATTTCATTAGCGAATCCTTTCCTTGAGAGGTAACTTCACATTACGAAAAGAACCAGGATATAACTTGTTCAATTCATATCTAAAAGTGCCATTGCGATTTCTCAGAACTTTTGCAAAATAAATAATAACTTTCGTTAGTTTCATATTTTTCTTACACTAACTAGCATTACTCCAGTACCCAAGTATCCCACTAGTTGCGTAAGAAATTTTGTGAATTTTTGTGTCTTTTCCTTACAGCGGACGACTCCAGAAGATATTTATTGCTGAATGTTTTTCAGGCATTTCTCTTTAGAACGTTAGGAGCGTCTTTCTGACTTCTGTAGTAGTGTGGGGGTGGAAAGTGCATCTTGCAGGAGCCGCAGGGTAAAGGGTACATCTCAGATTAATCCGTTGCGCAGAATAACAGAATAACAGATCAACCCCACACCAGAGAAATAAATTGAACTTGGGCGTGAAACCGTGTAACGCAACTAGTCTGCATTGAATCGCCGTAGCAATGGTTAGTTTAAATGCGTAGTAACACTATACAGTTCTGATGGTGAACAACAAACCATGGGTCACTGTTCTTGCAGAGGAAGCCGGGGACTCACATAGACAAGAGTACAAACGTGTCAAAATGTGCTCACCAAATCCAAATGCGCTGTAGCAACTACAGAGTATTCCGGTGAGTCTCTGTGGGATTCTATGGGGGGTTCTCACGCCTGATGGAATGGACCTGGTGCCTCAAGGCAGAGGTGCCCCGGAGGCGTTGCCGTTCAGTGGCGAACTCTTGTTGTGCCCCATGTCGCCCCTTACGTCGGCCCCTTGGCTTTATACAGGGTCGCAGATATATATACATGCGTCCCATCGTTATGACCCACAATTCATTTATTGAGGAATGCGTGGAAATACGAATGATAGAAGATATAATTTGTGAGACCGTGGCCTTCAACTTGACAAGGCTTGGCAATCGGGATAACAATGATTTCTGCCACAAAACAAAATTTTACTCTACATAACACGCCCAGCGACAGTTTGGTTTCACTTCTTAACAACAGAATTGTAACTCGGCAATCTGGGAGGTGGACAGAAGATGGGTATGTGATATCATCTTTGGACCGTTGCATATTCACCTGCCAGCCTCAGATGGAGCAATATTCGAGAGAGTGGGTTAAACTCAACCGAGGACAATGAACTAGTGAAAATCTATACGCAAACACAACCGCGCCAATTTTCGGTAGAAAGTCAGCGATGTGCACCAGCACTTACCAGTGTAAAATTCCCTGAAGCTGGCTCAGCGGTTGTTATTAGAAGAATCGTGGAAAGATGTGGGCGTCATCCGGCTGCAGGGACGGGAAAAATTGACAAGTAACGGAATTATTGTCACCTTTATTAATTTTCTGGTTAACGTGAAGGTAAACAATAGAACAAGGCGCTTCTGTGGCGCAAGGAACGTAAATACCGGACTACCACCAACGAAAGTAAGTGATACGGCAGGACTAGTCTTGTTTCACACTCTCTCCGTTCGTACCACTTACCTTCTCTCGTGGTATCATTTGCCGGAAACTAGCTTCGAATACTTGAAACTGTTTATGAAATTTCAATGCCGCCATAGATAGGTAATTTCAGCTGCTTTTAAAATAATGGGTGCATGTTGATCTGTCTTCTGCAGAACAGCTGCGTAATTGTTGCGGCAATATCAGCCTAACTTTATGCACATATTATACACTGTCTAGAACGAAACAAAAAAAGGTAGGTGTAAGACACACCCAGCGCCCTTGAGAATAGAGGACTGTATGAGAACTGTATGACGTACAAGAAACTCGAAACAGGGCGATATAAGTGTCTTAAGATTGAGCAGGCCTGATGAACGATTTATTTCTCTTATTAACGGAATTGATTCCTTTCCTGTATAAGTGATAACTGCGATAAGTCAGTAACCGTCGAAACTCGGCACTATCAGTCAAGCAAGATTAGTTTGTATGAAATATGAATATGCGGGTGGAGCTGTGTGAACATATATACCATATTCAGAGGAGCGACACTGTGACAGGGTTCTGACAGTTTAAATTTAGCAGTTCTCTTCACTGAACGTGGAGAGGTGTTACTTTTTCGCTGAAGTATGTCAGAGAGTGTGCAGAGCCCTAGCACGGATGCTTCTAGCCGAGACAAAGAGAGAGACATCTACACATAACAAAAAACGTTTAGCATCACCCCGGTTCCCAGAACTCCTGAAGATAGACGTTGACTGCGGATATTGTATCACAGACACAGTCCGTTTGACTGTTCAGAGATGTCACTAAACCCACCCTAAGATGTAAACAACCATGCATGAGCAGCGCCTATTAGATGGAGGGGGTCTGACAGCCGATCAGTTCCAGTCATTCCACCAGGAAGGAAGTTCACGGCTCGTGTTGTCTGTATTCAACCATGCCGCGGTTCTATCGCACCCGTATTGTTACTTACTGCCAGGAAGGGTTCTCAACAAGTGAAGTGTCCAGGAACCTCGGAGTGAACCAAAGCGATGTTGTTCCAGCACATAGAAGATACACAGACAGGAACTGTCAATGACATGCCTGGCTCAGGCCGCTCAAGGGCTGCTACTGGAATGGATGACCGTTACCTACGGATTATGGCTCGGAGGAACCGTGACAGCAACGCCACGATGTTGAATAACGCTTATCGTGCAGCAACATAACGTCGTGTTACGACTCAAACTGTGTGCAATAGGCTGCATGATGCGCAACTTCACTCCCAACGTCCATGGCGAGTTTCATCTTTGCAACCACGACACCATGCAGCGCAGTACAGAAGGGCCCAACAACAAGCCGAATGGACCGTTCAGGATTGGCATCACGTTCTATTCAGCGATGAGTGTCGAATATACCATCACCCAGACAATCGTCGGAGACGTGTTTGGAGGCAACCCGGTCAGGAGGAACGCCTTAGACACACTGTTCGGCGCATGCAGCGCTGGGCCGACATACGCCACTGGTGGTCATGGAAAGTGCCGTAATGGCTGTACGATACTTGAATGCCATCCTTCGCCCGACAGTGCAACCACATCGGCAGCATATTGGCGAGGCATTCGACTTCATGGACGACAATTTGCCCTCCTATCGTGCACATCTTGTGAATGACTTCCTTCAGGATAACGAAATCGCTCGACTAGAGTGGCCAGCATATTCTCCAGACATGAACGCTATCGGACATGCCTGGGATAGATTGAAAAGGGCTGTTTGTGGACGACGTGATTCACCAACCACTCTGAGGGATCTACGCCGCATCGCTGTTGAGGAGTGGGACAGTCTGGACCAACAGTACCTTGATGAACTTGTGGATAGTATGAAACGACGGGTACAGACATGTATCGATTCAAGAGGACGTGCTACTGCGTAGTAGAGGTACCGGTGTGCACAATCTGGACCACCACCTCTGACGGTCTCGCTGTATGGTGGTACAACATGCTATGTGTGGTTTTCATGAGCAATAAAAAGGCGGAAATGATGTTTATGTTGCTTTCTATTCTAATTTTCTGTACAGGTTCGGAAACTCTCGGAACCGAGGCGATGCAAAAAAAATATTTTATGTGTGTAGTTAATGCAGCGGTGGCAGCAGGCACGCTTCCCATACAGAACACCGACTTTCCGGTGCCTTATACAGCAGTGATTTGTTCCAGAATGCTATACATTTTCACTGGGTTGCGGTTTACTGTGACCATCGTCAGCTGAATGTTGTTGCTATTTTTTCGGTTTTTATCTTTGTACTATCACCAATGTTTATAGTAATTTTGCTTCTATTGTTTTTTACTCTCATTTGTACTGTAGTCAACATGCTGTATTACCAGATACCCTTTAAGAAGGATGGAATGCCTGTGTCCTGACGTGGAACTCCACAGCTGCTGCGTACTTCCTCATGACTTGTTCACTGTAGGTCAGTAGTATTGCTGCAAGAGTAGTAGCGTTTATCGGTACGCACGCTACAACATGTGCTATCAGTAAGTTCCAGAACGTTGCACATATAAACGGGATTCTTTTCGGGACTCGTACCTCAGGTTCTGTTGATAATTGAAAGGTATGGTCATGTGTTCAGGATACCCCTTTGGATATGAACCATTTGTACAGAAGGATCGGCTTACTGTTACTAAGGCGTAGGCGTTAGCACACTGGACTCGCATTCTGGATAACGGCATTTCAAATACCCGTTCGGCTCTTCAGATTTAGCTTTCACTCCAGGGAAATGCCGGTTTGGGGACCCTTTGAAAGTGGTGCGTCCGAATTCCATCCCCATGCTTTCGTAATTCGAGGTAGTGCTATGCCTGTAAGGCGTCACTGTCGGCGGGACGTCAAACTCTTACTCTTCCTTACTTCAAGAACTGGTGACTCACGCGCCACACTATAAAGGCCCTGCTCCTTGTTGCTGACACATGGGTGCCTAGCCATCCGTCATCTGATATTGTGTATTATCGTTCGACAAATTATCGATGGATGTGCTGGTACGTCTAATCACGTGTGCACGTTCGTTCTTTTCACCTAGTAACATATTTCTTTCATAAGTTAGATAGATTTTAGTGAAATATTTATGTATAGATGTTGTGTATTAGACACACTACAGCGTAGCGTTCTCCTTTGGTTAAATGTTTACCAATTTCCTTAACACATGATGTCTGCCTCAGTAGGTGAGTGGTCAAGGTAGTTGGTTGCCATGCACAGGACCAAGGTTCGATTCCTAATACTTCCCAGAAATTTTCATTGGTGAGAGGACTTGTTCGAAGTGCACTCCGATTCGTGATGAAAACTGGGGAGTTCCTTGATTGAAAAATAGCTGCTCCATGGTTCCGAAAGGCAGAAAAACGGCCAGGAGAGAGGTGTGCTGAGCACACAGCCCTCCATACCGCATCCAACAAACGCCGCGTTGCAGAGGATGACACGAAGGCCGGTCGACATCCCTTTAGTCTTCAGCTCTTGGACGAGGAGCTCGTTATTACATGGTATATGTGGAATCTGGAACTTTTTAGTTTAATAGAAATAACGTATGATGAGTTTTACAGTAATTACTGCAGGTACGTACAGATATGACAATAAGTCTGTTTACTTTGTTCAGTGTCCCAAAGACGGTGCACTGCAGACACCAGAATCGTCAGGAGATGATGAAAGACCTTTAAATGCAGCTGACGGATTCATATTTCAAAAAATATCGGCCCTCTTGTTATAGAAGTCACACAAAACTACACGATGGAAATCAACGACCGTTATAATTGTAGTACGAAGGATTGGGAAAATAGTTTGTTGCATTGACATTTATTGCCCTTTACAGCTGACCATTATCCAGAAGAGTGATAGCATGAAAATTCCTCTTTCTCATATCTGACGTACATCAGTCACTTTCCACGAACCGGAAATCCATTCTCAGAAAAAATAACACTCTACGAACCAGAATGATACCACGGCACAAAAAAACTTCTCCTTTTTTCCAGAGCTAATATCGCTTCCACATGAATGAATCTATTTAAGTTTGTACCGTATCCAGGTTTATTATAACCGTATTAACTACTTTGTAGCTTTTACTCTATAAATCTAATGTTCCTTTGGTCCAAAATGACATTCACGTCTCTTCTGTAAACAGTGACCTTTCGCACTCTCCGAACTCAATTTATTCAGTGCATGTTTTATAGCACCATCATCGACTCCACATAATTTGCCTCACTACATTATCTGTCACGCATACTCTCCTGAGTTCAGGAAGAAGCTCCTTGCAACAGAATAATTGCTTCACAGAACTGTTCTTCGTCTGACTAAATCACAGACCGCCTTAAAACAAGCAGTGCAAGATGAACATCTTTTTAGAGAAAGTCGTATACATTACGTTTAAGCAGTCACTGCTAGCCAGTTAAAAATATACGATGGTGAGTCAAATGAAAACCTTAAATATTTTTTATTGTGCAGAAGTGGTACAAAGCTGTATAACTTTTCGTCATAATCTCCCCCACGCTCAATGTAAGTCCTCCAGCGCTTACAAAGTGCATAAATTCCTTTAGAAAAAAATTCTTTGATAGTCCGCGCAACCACTCATGCAGCGCATAGCGTACCTCTTCATCAGAAAGGAACTTCTTTCCTCCCATTGCGTCTCTAAGTGGTCCAAACATATGTAAATCGCTTGGAGAAAGGTCTGGTGAGTATGGTGGATGAGGAAGACACTCAAAATGCAGTCCTGTGATTGTTGCAACTGTTGTACGGGCAGTGTGGGGCCTTGCATTGTCATGTTGCAAAAGGACACCTGCTGACAGCAATCCACGTCGCTTTGAATTGATTGCAGGCCGCAGATGATTTTTTAGGAGATCTGTATATGATGCACTGGTGACAGTGGTCCATCTAGGCATGTAATGCTCCAAAATAACGCCTTTTTCGTCCCAAAAGAGCATGGCCATCCCTGCTGATGGTTCTGTTCGAAACTTCTTTGGTTTTGGTGATGAGGAATAACGTCATTCCTTGCTCGCTCTCTTCGTTTGCGGTTGGTGGAAGTGAACCGAGGTTTCGTCCCCAGTAACGATTCTTGCAAGGAAGCCATCACCTTCTCGTTCAAAGCGCCGAAGAAGTTCTTCACAAGCATCAACACGTCGTTCTCTCAATTCAGGAGTCAGTTGCCGTGGCACCCATCTTGCAGACACTTTGTAAAACTGGAGCACATCATGCACAATGTGGTGTGCTGACCCATGACTAATCTATAAACATTCTGTAATGTCATTCAGTGTCACTCGGCGGTTTTCCTTCACTATGGCTTCAACTGCTGCAGTGTTCTGTGGAGTCACAACTCGTTGTGCCTGACCTAGACGAGGAGCATCTTCCAAAGAAGTCACACAATTTGCGAACATCCTACTCCATTCGTAGACTGGCTGCTGTGACAAGCATGCATCACCGTACTCAACCTTCATTCGTCGATTAATTTCAATAGGTTTCACACCTTCACTCCGCAAAAACCGAATAACAGAACGCTGTTCTTCCCTGGTGCAAGTCACAGGAAGGGCGGCCATCTTTATACTGATACTGCGACGGTATGTGTGCATCTGCACTATGCTGCCATCTACAGGAAATTCTGCACGCTGTTTGTAGCACGCTTACCAAATTACAGGATAACGGCGCCAAATTTCGGTTTGTTGTTACGAATTTAAGGTTTTCATTTGACTCACCCTCCTACAAACGTGTTGATTAAGTTATAGGTATGAAGTTCGACTGAAAAATGGAGAGACTGTTGTTTTTAGGTTAACAATACAAGTGTTTTAAAATGTAAGTCTTCTAGGTGAATCTACTTTATCAAACGTTTTTCCAGTTAGCAGGATCCAAATAGGAATTTACGAGTGCCATTAATCTTCGTTTACTAACTTCTTAAGTCACAAAAATAATACCGTGGTGGAATGGGTGGAATTAAGACAGTTACAGCTGTGGAAACTTCAAATTGTAATGTGTACTGGCTATTATTTACCGTAATAAAGGACATCAGTTTTAGTGTTTGCGGATTTTCTAGATATATGGTGACCTCTCTGTAATGAAAGTTCTCCTGTTGCACAAATGTTAGTTATGACCGTGGACCTTAAATAAATAAAGCGTCGGAATACGTCTACTGGCTGGGTTGATGATTCCTGATACATAGTTTGACCCTCAGGCGCCGGAGAGCAAACTTAAGTATAAATAAAATGAGGGAATAATTTTAAATGTATTTTTTACTTTAGCAAATACAACTTGAGATCATATCAAACACCACAAAGTAGGAAACATCAATGATTTTACGTCTTGTAACGGGACTATTCATTAATATCCCAATCATGTTAGTGTGTCATGAAAAAGGCCAAATTAAATACCGAAGTAATGCTTCATTTCTATGTTACTTGCTATTCATTCAGCGGAGAGTGAGGAACGAATGTAAAAGTACATCGCAGTATATCCATTGGTATGTAGCATATAAAGAATGTCTTGATGATTGAAATCACTACCTGTGCTGTATCCCTGCTGTAGATGCTATATTATCAACGTTGTCTGAAAGGAACATTTTCCCGTGAATCAAAGCTTAAGAAAGATCAGAAAACTACATTTGTCATTTTTGAAACAGAAGACTGAGGGACCTACGATTTCTGGTGTTGCTGCCACAGAGTAACTGATGGTCGGTAAAACGGAGAAAGTAGATTAGAAACGAGTTCGATCCATCTTATGAAGTTATCCAATAAGGCGCGTAGGCGGGGACGATCTGTTGGACAGCTTCCGTAATTTCCATGAGGCATAAGTGACGTGTGTGATGTACGATACTCCGGACCGTGCCATTTAGTGAAAATTATGTTCCTAACCTGACATAACAATCAGACTGATGGCCATCCTTCCCTCTAGCCAGGATGATTTAGTGCGTTAACGCGTTTAGTGACATGTTAATTGTCAACAGACATCCTCAGTTTGCAATGGCGGACGTCTCTTGATGCATCTTGCTAACTACACGACTACGTAAAACTCCTTATGAAAAATGCTATGGAAAGATAATTTAGTTGAATTTACGTTGTTTCCATATTCATTACATAATCTTGAGACAGTGAAAATTCTAGGTATGAGAGTGCTTTTTGCGATTATCGGCAGAATAAATCTATTTAAGTAAGTGGAGTTTAAGGTTAATTTTCCCTGAGATCGTCACATTATTAAGAGGGGTGATCATGCAAGATTTTTCATAGACATAGTCCTCTGCTACAAGGTCAGTATGCATCATGTATAAGTGACTACTTTAACATTTGTTAGAGAACTCATACTCCACTCTTCCTCACAGAAAAAAAAGGAAAATACGAATTCGCTACCTGCTCCATCAGCCAGACATACGTAACAATTCAGCACCAGTTTTTAGAAAGGTAGTCCATGTCACTGATATTGACGACCTAACGCTTGCACTGAAATTTGAAAACTCTTTCGTCATTCGCCGTTATTCTTTTCAAAAACGAAAATGTGATGTGGTTCTGCAGTCTATTTTAACAGCAACTACCGATCTTTTTCTCCCGTTTTCAGCGAAAGTTGAAATCTACTAAACATGCGAACATAGAAATCTGAACATTACTTTCTTCACAGTAAAATAGTGTGAATAAGTCTCTCAGAAACTATTGACACTCCCTTACGTATTTAGTAATCAGAAGGTACCTAGCTTGAAAACACTACAGTTATTGAATGTGCACTACGACTGACACAGTTGGGAAACTGAAGAAATTTTTTCCTTCAAGGATATCGATGTGAACTAATTCTTGGGCGTAGTGCAATTTTTATTCGAGGGCAACAGAATTACATTAATTCTTCTAATCTTTCTCCAGTTTTCATTGTAGTGTCTTACAGTTTCTGTTACACTACGCAGCAAATAAGTGTTCAAAGATTGGACGCCAGTGCGTCCATGTATCATTAAGCACCTCCACACCATAACACCTACGCCACGAAAACGATCACATTCGATAATGTTCGTGGATGCATTTCGCGTCCCTTTTCTCGCCGCATGAAGTATGTAAAGCAGTCTGGAAGACTGTCGAACGTGATCGTTTTAGTAGCCCAGGTGTTATGATGTGGGGAGGCATTAGTTGCATGGGCGTGCCGAACATGGTTCACTCACTTGTCACCCATGTTTTGATATTGTACTCCTTACCCATGTGAATATTTCCAACGGCGCTTTCTTCTCTGACTTCATTTCTAAGGAAGCAAGGCTCGATTGCATCGAACAACGGAGGTGGAGGAGACTTTGGGAGGACATTTGGCGAATGGACTTAAATCCGAGCGATCACCTGTGAAATGCGTTGGGGGACGTTTTTCAGCACATTCTCGTGCACAAGCTTTCGTCCAGCAGTTGCCAACAGCGGTGATGGAGGAATGTAATTCACTATCACAAGTACTCCTTGACAACATTGTAGCCATTACGGAAGCACGTTGCAGAACATGGACGAAGCCCCATGGTTATCACATACCCTATTAAGAACCATGTCATACCTTCTGTAATGTGAGCCCGCCGTCATGAAAGACTGACCACTGCAGCCTAACTAATTTCGAAGCCTTTCTCAGTTTAGAATTTTACCCATATACGGATGATTAATTTCTCGAAAGATGTTTTTGAACTTATACACAATATATTCGCTGCGCTGATGGATTAGTGTTCAAACTTGCATGTATGTCTGAAGGACATTTTCATGTAATTATACAAATACCGTCAATACAGACGCTGCGGTAACTAAGTGTGCTACTTTCTTCACCTAAATGAAACACTTAACAACTTTTTGCGATTTTATTTTTACGAATACAATTCTCCATTTTGGAAGAAACAATTATTTTCTCTCTAAGTTATGGCAGTAAGTAATCTGAAGATATACGAGCGCTATAACGCTTATAAATAGCACAATGTGTACTACGCGCAAATAGTCTATGCACTGGTCTATTAACTTATCCATGATTCCACGATCCTCAAGATATTATACAACACTAATAAGACGAGACTTAAAGCGTGTCACTACAGGCGGCCCAGTCTATCAGTAGCAATATACAGGGTATTTCTATAAGACCGCGCAAAAATTTAAAAGGACTTAGAGGATGCTCCAGTGAACAGTTTGAGTTAGGGAACCTGGTGTTGGGGATGCCAGCTTAAGGAGGTAACAAGAATAAAACCACACTTCTGTTTATTTTTTATTTACATTAGTGATCTTCAAATACCATCATTGACACAATGAACGAATCATTTGTACTGTATCTTGCAACGTGTGCTGATACCGAAGGCCATCAACTTCAATGCAAGCCTCATATCTACGAACAAGTTTCTGACGCACCCTGTCAAATATCACTGGTGTGCCTCGGATCAGATAACAGGTAGCTACAATTCTGGCACCTAATTCCATACCCGTATCCACTGGAGTCTCATACACAAGTGACTTTAGATATCCGCATTGAAATAATCAAGGGGATTTAGGTCAGGTGACCTCGCAGGCCAAAGAATAGGACCTTCCCTTTCAGTCCAGCGTCAAAGAAATACTGTACCGGTACTGCTCCATCGTACTATACTACACTCCTGGAAATTGAAATAAGAACACCGTGAATTCATTGTCCCAGGAAGGGGAAACTTTATTGACACATTCCTGGGGTCAGATACATCACATGATCACACTGACAGAACCACAGGCACATAGACACAGGCAACAGAGCATGCACAATGTCGGCACTAGTACACTGTATATCCACCTTTCGCAGCAATGCAGGCTGCTATTCTCCCATGGAGACGATCGTAGAGATGCTGGATGTAGTCCTGTGGAACGGCTTGCCATGCCATTTCCACCTGGCGCCTCAGTTGGACCAGCGTTCGTGCTGG
This sequence comes from Schistocerca nitens, assembly GCF_023898315.1. Lineage (NCBI taxonomy): Eukaryota > Metazoa > Arthropoda > Insecta > Orthoptera > Acrididae > Schistocerca > Schistocerca nitens. Next base: position 555,492,528 of record NC_064620.1, on the reverse strand, counting down.
ACGTGCAGACCGCGTGAGACGACGCTTCATCCAGTCCCAAACATGCTCAATGGGGGACAGATCCGGAGATCTTGCTGGCCAGGGTAGTTGACTTATACCTTCTAGAGCACGTTGGGTGGCACGGGATACATGCGGACGTGCATTGTCCTGTTGGAACAGCAAGTTCCCTTGCCGGTCTAGGAATGGTAGAACGATGGGTTCGATGACGGTTTGGATGTACCGTGCACTATTCAGTGTCCCCACGACGATCACCAGTGGTGTACGGCCAGTGTAGGAGATCGCTCCCCACACCATGATGCCGGCTGTTGGCCCTGTGTGCCTCGGTCGTATGCAGTCCTGATTGTGGCGCTCACCTGCACGGCGCCAAACACGCATACGACCATCATTGGCACCAAGGCAGAAGCGACTCTCATCGCTGAAGACGACACGTCTCCATTCGTCCCTCCATTCACGCCTGTCGCGACACCACTGGAGGCGGGCTGCACGATGCTGGGGCGTGAGCCGAAGACGGCCTAACGGTGTGCGGGACCGTAGCCCAGCTTCATGGAGACGGTTGCGAATGGTCCTCGCCGATACCCCAGGAGCAACAGTGTCCCTAATTTGCTGGGAAGTGGCGGTGCGGTCCCCTACGGCACTGCGTAGGATCCTACGGTCTTGGCGTGCATCCGTGCGTCGCTGCGGTCCGGTCCCAGGTCGACGGGCACGTGCACCTTCCGCCGACCACTGGCGACAACATCGATGTACTGTGGAAACCTCACGCCCCACGTGTTGAGCAATTCGGCGGTACGTCCACCCGGCCTCCCGCATGCCCACTATACGCCCTCGCTCAAAGTCCGTCAACTGCACATACGGTTCACGTCCACGCTGTCGCGGCATGCTACCAGTGTTAAAGACTGCGATGGAGCTCCGTATGCCACGGCAAACTGGCTGACACTGACGGCGGCGGTGCACAAATGCTGCGCAGCTAGCGCCATTCGACGGCCAACACCGCGGTTCCTGGTGTGTCCGCTGTGCCGTGCGTGTGATCATTGCTTGTACAGCCCTCTCGCAGTGTCCGGAGCAAGTATGGTGGGTCTGACACACCGGTGTCAATGTGTTCTTTTTTCCATTTCCAGGAGTGTATATGTCTTTGAATAGCACTAACTAATAAATGGGTCTGTCGTTGATTCATAACACGTTCTGTCATAGGACAATGTAAATACGATACCACAGAGCTACCTTATAGACAAGTAAACCAAACAAAACAAGAATGATAATTTCCTGCTAATCAGGTTCGTCCTCCTTGTTTCCTTGCAGGAAATAAAAAATGTACGTGTAAATAAAGAGCACATTTTGTGTAAACTTGTACCCATGTTAGTTGTAAATAAGCTGGAAAACAGTAATGCTAGACAAAGCGGTAGACAAATTTACTTCCGTATCTCCTTAAGCCGTCTTCTCCGATCCCAGCTTCCCTACCTCAAGTTTCTCTATGTCCTGTTACATTTTTGCAGGCTCTTACGGAAACACAATGTATAAAGCATAGTATAATCTCGCAAGTTCTCAGAAGCGGGAAGTCACACCCTGCAGTGATATCCCCGAAAGTGACACATAAAAACCAATTCAGAACAAATAAATGTGAATTTAGTCTGGCACAAAGGAGAACATACTTCCTGAAATGAATTAAAATAGCCCCGATCCATCGGTTACGAATAAGCCTATTTGGCGGTGTCCCTCAGCTTTCAGATAAATGTCTGGACTGCTGAGCCCCTCCCATTTGTTCCCAATTGGGAAACACTTTCTCACAGAACCAGCTTGCATGGCATTTGGCTGAGACGAATCGCAATTTTATAATGAGCCTCAGAACCTCAGAGCACACCCTGTTCTACAAGCTATCTTCAGGTAATACAGAATCACGACCTTCCTATAGAAAAAGTAATAATGAAACCTTTTTGTCAAGAGCACCCCGCTTTGGTAGCGCACTACCGGTCGGAAAGAATAACATAGGTACAAAGACTGTAACTGCGAAGAAACCATGGGCAACAGAAGAAATACTTCAGTTGATCGATGAAAGAAGCGGGAACAAAAATGTTCAGGGAAGTTCAGGAACACAGAAATACAAATCACCCAGGAATGAAATAAATAGGAAGTGCAGGGAAGCTGAAATGAAATGGCTGCACGAAGAATGTGAAGAAACTGAAAAATAAATGTTTTTTGGAAGCACTGACTCAGCATATACCAAAGTCTAAAACAACCTTCTGTCACACTAAGAGCAAGGGTCGTAATCATAAGAGCGCAGTGGGAATTCCACTGTTAAATGGAGAGGAGAGAGCAGATAGTTGGAAAGAGTAAAATGAAGGCGGCCTTCATGGAGAAATACTTGTCGGATGACGTGGCGGAAGAAGAAACAGGGGTCTATATAGAAGAGATAGGGGATAGAGTATCAGAATCAGTATTTAAAGGAGCTTTAGAAGACAAAAGGTTAAATAAGGCAGAAGGAATAAATAAAATTTTGTCAGAATTTCTAAAATCATTGAGAAAAGTGGCAAAAAAGGACTATAAAGAACGGAATGTAGAATGCATCAGTCTCGCGACCTTCCGTCCTATTTTAGGAAAAACATCATCCACACAATTCCGAAAGTTACAAGTGCGAGAATTATAGCACAGTCAGCTTAACAGCTCCAGCAGCTACGTTGCTGATAAGAATAATATACTGAAGAATGGCAAAGAAAATTGAGGACGTATTAGATGACGGTCAGTTTGGCTTCAGGAGAGGTAAAGGCACATGAGAGGCAATTTTGACGTTGCTGTTGATAACGGAAGCAAAGAGAAATCAAGACACGTTCATCGGATTTGTCGACGTGGAAAAAGCGTTCGATGGTGTCACATGGTACAAAATGTTCAAAATTCTGAGGAAAGTAGGGGTGAGCAGTAGTGAAAGTCGTTTAATATGCAAGAACCAAGAAGAAACAATAAGAATGGAAGACAAAGAATGAAGTGCACGGATTAAAAAGAGTGTAAGACATGGATGTTGTCTTTCGCACCTACTGTTCAACCTATACGTCGATGAAGCAATGATGAAAATAAACGAAATTATCGAGAGTGGAATTAAAATTCAAAGTGAAAGGCTATCAACGATAAGATTCGATGATGACATTGCTATCCTCAATGAAAGTGCAGAAGAATTACAGGACCTGATTAATGGAATGAACAGTCAAACTTGTACAGATCATGAACTGAGAGTAAATCGAAGGGAGAGGAAAGTAATGAGAAGTAGCAGATATTAAAACAGCGAGAAACGTAACTTCAGGATTGCTCGTCACGAAGTAGATGGAGTTAAGGAATTTTGCTACCTAAGAACCAAATAATCAATGATGGACGGAGCGAGATGGCCTCAAAAGCGGACTGGCATTAGCGAAAAGGGCATTCCAGGCCGAGAAAGGTCAACTAGTATCAAACATAGGCCTTAACTTGGGGAAGAAACTTCTGAGAAAGTACGTTTGGTGGTCAGCATTGAATGGTAGTGAAACATGGACTGTGGGAAAAACATAACAGAAGAGAGTCGAAGCAGGACTGTTGATGTAAGGAGTGATGAGGTTCTCGGATCGACGAGGAAAGGAAAATGTGGAAAACACTGACCAGAAGGATGGACAAGATGATAGGGCACCTATTAAGACGTGATGGATTATGTTCAGTGGTATTAGAGGAAGCTGTAGAGGGTAAAAACTGTAGAGGAAGGATGAAGACAGGGATTGAAATACACACAGAAAATAACTGAGGAAGTAGGTTGCAAAGCTACTCTGAGATGGAAAGGTTGGCACAGCAGAGGAATTCGTGGCTGGCCGGGTCAAACAAGTTCCGCTTACTGCCTTGAAATGTATGTCTCCAGACGCAAGAAAAGGCTGGTTCAGCAGATAACTAACACCATGATGAAACGAGAAAAAACATCTACATCTAGATACTGTAGATACTTCGCAAGCCACCGTACGGTGCATAGCGGAGTGTACCCTGAACCACTACTAGTCATTTCCTTTCCTGTTCCACTCGCTAATAGCGCGAGGCAAATACGATTGTTCCGTATGACCACTGATTTCTTGTAGCGTATATTTGTGGCCCTTAAGCGAATTATGTGTTGGTGGCTGCAGAATGGTTCTGCAGTCAGCTTAAAAAGGCAGTTCTCTAAATTTTCTCAACAGTATTCTTTGAAGAAACGTTGCCATCCGCCCAGAGATTCCGACTTGAAATCCTGAAACATCTCAGTAATATTTGCGTGTTGTTCGAAACTGCCCGTGGCAAATGTAGCAGCCTGTCTCTGAATTGCTTCCATTTCTTCCTTTAATCCGACCTGGTGTGGATCCCAAAACTCTCGAGCAGTACTCTAGAACGGGTCACGCTAGCGTCCTACACGTATTCTCCTTTACTGATGAACCACACGTACCCAAAATTCTATCAATAAACCGAAGTCGAACATTTACCTCCCTACCACGGTCTATAAAGACTCATTGCGTTTCATATCGCTTTGCAGCGTTACGCCCGGATATTTAAACGACGTGACTGTGTCAAATAGGATACTACTAATTCTGTAGCCGAAAATTACGAGTTTCTTGAGGCTGTTTTTCCTACTCATCCGCATTAACTCACATTTTTCTGCATTTAGAAATAGCTGCCATTCATCACACAATCCATAAATTTTCTCTAAGACGTCTTGTATCCTCCTACAGTAACTCAACTTAGACATTCTGTCGTACACCACAGAATCAACAGCAAACAACCGATGATTACTGTCCACCCTGTCTGCCGGATCATTAATACGTATAAAAAGTAATAGCAGTCGTATTAAATTTCCCCGGAGCGCTCCTGACGAAATCCTTTTCTCCTCGCCGTTGAGGATAAAATATTGATTTCTATTACTTTAGAAGTCATTAAGCCACTCACATATTTGGGAATCAGTTCCATATGCTCATACTTTCGTTAACTGTCTACACTGGTGCACCGCTCAAATGCTTTCCGCAAATCTATAAATGTGGAATCTTCCTGTTGCCCTTCATCCACAGATCGCAGTATATCGCATGAGAAAAGGACAAGCTTAGATGGGCACTAACCCTGCTTTCTTAAACAGTGCTGATTCGTCAACATATTCTTTTTGTTCTCAAGGAAGTTTTGTCTCCATCTGAGAATATGATCAAGAATTCTACAGCACACCGAGCTATTGGTCTGTAATTTTGCTGGTCTGTTCTTTTAACTTTCTTATATACAGGAGTCATCTGCGCTTTTTTCCACTCGCTTGGCACTTTGCACTGGGCCAGAGACTCACGACAAATGCAAACTAAGGAAGGACCCAATGCGGTAGAGTCCTCTTTGTAAAACCGAATTGGGTTTACATCCGGATCTAGTGACTTATTTGTTTTCAACGTTTTCGATTGTTTCTCTACATCTTATTACTATAGAGTCAATACGGTCGTCAGTTCGAAGGTCAAACAACGCGTGAACGATTTCTTGAATGCAAAATTTATAACTTTGGCTTTCCTTTTTCTGTCTGCTGCTGCCATACCAGACAGGTCAACGACTGACAGGTATTAACCTTCGACCAACGTTTGCTCTCTGCTGTTGCCACACCAGACTAGTCAACGAGTGACAGGGTATAAACCATCGACCAACTTTTGCTGTCTGCTGCTGCCACACCAGACTCGTCAACGCGTGACAGGGTAGAAACCTTGAACCAACTTCTGATGTCTGCTTCTGGCACAGCTGACTGGTCAACGAGTGACAGGGTATAAACGATCGACCAACTTGGAATTTCCTCGGGTTCTCGGCCAGATTTTTGCTACGGTATGACTGCGGTAGTTGCTGTACATTTCGCTAGTAGATCTCTTCAGAGACGCAGGAATTTGTAGCAATCTTCGCCTGTCGTCATTTGCGCGATTTCTGTAGAACCGAGAGCGCAACGGCTTTCGCTTCCTTAGAATCGTTGTTAAGCTTAGGTGGGTCTTTTTCGTCCTTAATTCATAGTCACTTAGTTCTCCGGAAGCCTATCATAAACTTATTTCCTCGACCTTAGCTGTGATACCATATTTCCTGCTGAAGAGACAATACCTGCACTCAGTTACTCGTATCACGCACCCAAAACAGAAGTGATATACTCGTGGTTTACACATCATTGGTGTAACAGTCGTCTGATCTGAAGTTCATGCAATTTCTGATATTATAAACTATAAACTACTTCTTCTATTGGTTCCAGAGCAACATATAAATTTGTCTTTCCCACAATAAGCATTCCACTGTCCAGTTCTCACTCCATAGGACGCTGTAAGCCGTTCATCGGCTGTTGTAATTGGTAATAAACTACATCATGTGGAAGTACCTCTGAGTCGGACGACGTGTAACATCTTACTTCCACTGGCATAATCTATCTTATAATGACCGTAACGACGCACGATTCTCGAATCAAGCGAGGAATCAAGGAAAAGCGGGGAGGGGGGTTGATGGTATCATGAGAAAAACACTCCACCACAAACCGTAATTTGGGTAGTGAAGTATAGTACTGTATTTTCCACAGGATGTGCATATCGCCAAAACTTCTAGAAATGTGCCACGCGAGGTAGCCGTGTGGTCTCAGGCGTCTTGTCACGGTTCTTGCGGCTCGCTCCGTAGGAGGTTCGAGTCCTCCCTCGGCCATAGGTGTGAGTGTTGTCCTTAGCATAAGTTAGTTTAAATTAGGTTAATTAGTGTGTAAGCCTAGGGACTGATGACCTCATCAGTTTGGTCCCTTATTCCTTATCACAAATTTCCAATTTTACTTTTAGAAATTTAAATAAACCTCGCAAAAATGAACATTCCCTTTCCAACAAGTAATAAAACATTAGCGAGTGGTTCAAATGGCTCTAAGCACTATGGGACTTAACATCTGAGGTCAGCAGTCCCCTAGATTTAGAACTACTTAAACCTAACTAACCTAAGGACATCACACACATCCACGGCCGAGGCCGAATTCGAACCTGCGACCGTAGCGGTCGCGCGGTTCCGGACTGAAGCTCCTAGAACCGCTCGGCCACAACGGCCGGCCCATTAGCGAGTGTAAACAAACTCAAACTTAGTGGTTTAGCAGCATATTACCTACAAGAAATGGTTATAAAGATCTGCATGATAAATGATAAGCCGGCTGAAGTGGCCGAGCGGTTCTAGGCGCTACAGTCTGGAGCCGCGCGACCGCTACGGTCGTAGGTTCGAATCCTGTCTCGGGCGTGGATGTGTGTGATGTCCTTAGGTTAGTTAGGTTTAAGTAGTTCTAAGTTCTAGGAGACTGATGACCTCAGATGTTAAGTCCCATAGTGCTCAGAGCCACTTGAACCATTTTTTTGTTAAATGATAAATTTGGAATTCTATGTATGTATGAAATAGCTCTGTGCTTAAAATTTAGTTGTAGTCACTAACCTAAGTAAGTGCTATAGTTGTACCGTTTCCTGCAGTAAGCCAATAAAATCAATTAAATAACAATAATACATTTTTCTTGGTATCTTCTGGTCAAGTCATTTGAATCTGGACGAATGTGACATATGTTTCTCCAGTAGGCATTGTTATTCTGTCCTTTCCTTACAATAAGTATTTTTGTCTGATAAGACAATATATCGCGTTTTCTTCTGGATGGGCACGAAAGCCACGGTAAGTATGAAAGAATCACATAATTCCACCACCCTGTATTTTAAAATTGTACTTTTATTCAGTATAAAAGTTTTGGGCGTGGACCAATTTAAAGTGCATCTACAATCGGCTATGGAAAAATCTATCGATGCTGAACGAAGTACTACTTTAAAATAGAACACGGTGGGGTGATATCTTTTATCAAAGCCACATTTTTTTTTCTTCGATTTGGATGTGTGTTCATCCTTTAGGCAACGTTGTGTATTACTGAGTAATTGGCTAGATACTTCTACTTCGTAAATTTAATTCGAGTTCAGAGTGACCACTTCCATAAAAAAGCAAAACAAAAACTTATATTCTAAAGGGCCATTTTCTTCCGTCCGCATTATAATGACTGGTGGCTACGCAACTGATCACATCTAGTTATAGAAAGTTTAGTACAATTGTGGAGGTATGCAGTTTCTAGATTTTTATGCCTTTGTCTTCATCTCTTCTTCATTACCACAGTTAGTTCGGCCGTCATTTCGTAGTTGCTCTGACCTGATTTATGTTTGTGATAGGCTATATGAAACGACCGTGTACTTACTGTTTGTGCTTGAAAATAAAGTTACAGGAACATGTAACTGGATAGAACAGTGCTATAAACGAACTATTCGGGAGCTAAAAGTTGCCCACCACGTTCCAAAGTCGTGCGCGAAAGGCCAACATTACAGGAATGTTTACAGGATTTGCTTCCTTTGAACCTCTCCGCGCGGAGAGCAGACACAGAAGAAAACACACCCGTGCCCTTCTGGCAGAGCAGTTAACGGTGAAGGACAAGCGAAGCTAAGATCAAAATGATGAAGAGTAATAGCAGAACGGCGTGCTGCAATGACTTAGTAATGAGTCAGGCTTATAACAGCGACAGTTAATGTAGCTGTGCAAACGGATGCGAGACTGTATATAAGAACCGCGTAAGCAAGGTTAAGAAGAGTAGCGACACTTTTTGGGAAGGTAAAATAACGCAGCAAATGAGTGCTATATGTCGGGAGGAAACTATCAAACTAAGTGATTTTTTCCACAAAGTTATGGTTATCAGAGTTTATGACGAAGTAAAAGAAATTGAGAATAAAATTACGAACGACGACAAAAGCATAAATGAAGTGGCACTGAGAGTAACACGTCACGTGCACTTAGGGGTATCTCAGGCACTTCACTTGTATAGCCGTACTGCAACAACCTCATTTACCCAGGGTGATTCAACAGGTTGTGCACAAACTGAACGACCTGATACAGGAGTCGTAACAGGCTACAACTTTGGAATTGGAACTTACGGTCGTGGAGAGCCAACAATTCTGAATGTCAGCAACAACATGAAGAATCAATGCACAGATGCAGTTAGTTCAGCACAACTGCTTCTGGTGGAACATCAAAGGCCTCCTGTGCGTGACACCAGTTCTCGATGAAGCAACACTCCTCGCTAGGACACCTGCAGCGACTGACCGTGTTGGTGCATTTCCTGATGTACTCGGTATAGTGCGCCAGAATTTTTTACGAAGATTTTACGCCTGTGTTGAACGTGGTGGTCAGCATTTTGAACACATCCCGTAATTCACATCATGGCAGGGTGAGCAGTAAATTATCTTTGCTGAACTTAATGTGCATGTGGATTGATTTTCCTTGTTGCCCCTCATTATACGAAACTTGCGCATGCTCAGAATTACTTCCAGATCCGTCAGCTCCAAATACTAAGTACTTGTATTTCCTCTATCAGCTACTTTAATTTCTGAGCAACCTTGTAATTACCATTGCGACTATCCCCCTCTCCACCCTTGGAATGAAGAAGCCAAATTGGTAGTGTTCCCTGAGACCCTGTGTTGCAGGAAGCCTCCGAGAAGCTAGTGGTTGCAAACTTCCACACATGGGGAAACGTTACTAAAACTAATTAACACAGAATGAATAACTACAGATTTCATAGTCGCAACTGAATTATGGTGGCGGGTTCACTAGAACAGTTAAAAAGGTCACACTATCTGCTACATGAAACTCAGTGATCGAGCAATATTAATTTATTTGTAAAAAAAAAAACAAGAGGAACAGGGTCGCCCCAAGCAACAAATGCTCCAAAATAATAAAATATATAGAAAGCTCTAACACGAGAAATGATACATTTTTAATAACAAATAACTCGTAAACTTCATTTATTTGAAATGTGTGAAGGAAAGACTACGGCGGTTATGGTTAAAGAAGCAAATGCTATTACCTTTCTCACAACTCAGCAACCTGTATTCCCTGTTAAAATGAGTAATTACACGGGTCAAAAAGTGTAAGGAGAAAAAGTCAAAAGATAATTAAGCACACGCCAAACATCTGTGGTCGCCAGAAAAACATGCCGGGTGGTTATAATTAAACCTTCTGTATGTAACACGTTATAACACGGGAACTAGTTACCGTACGATTATTAAACTTGGTAGCATTAATCTCAAGGACATGTGGAAGAGAAGTAATGCAGAATCGGTTCAACTGAAACACTTTTAATGTGCTACTACAGGGTGGTCCAAAAGTACGGAAACGCCATCATAAAATTCAAATGGAGTAGCAAACAACGAATCAGAGTCCATACAAACGAGGAACGGGAAGGGGGAAACTTTATACGCTATGCCACCAACATGGCGGCCACCTTGAAAGCCGCCATCTTGGATTCAACTCCAAAATTTCAAATAGGAATGTGGTCACGTGACATATAGAGAATTTCAGTCGAAAACCGATGCCGTTGTTATTTTAATCATATCTTTATTCATTCTCGGGTTATAGCCAGTTACATGTGGCAGCGGTGGGACGCTCGGCAGCACGCGTGTTATGTGCCGAAGAGACATTACGCCGATGTTACACAGTCCCGAGAGACCACCAACAGTCATAGGAATGGCACGATAGGTTGTCCATTATGTTGGATTGTTAATGCTATCCTCCAAACCAAGTCCTGATGAACTTTGACCTACACATCTGGCTGAAATTGACAACACGCATCAACAATGCGCTGCTTTAGATGATGCAAATCCCGTATTTTCATAGAATAAACCAGTGCTTTGACATGACCCCAAAGACAAAAATCCAAAGGAGTCAAATCTGGTGAACGTGGTGGCCACTCCACAGCACCCCTACGACCAATCCACTTTTGAGGGAACTGCACATCCAGGTATGCTCGCACATTGTGCCCATAATGTGGTGGGGCTCCATCATGCTGGAAGAATTCCGGAAATGTCCCGTCCTCCGTTAACGAGGGAAACACTTCTTCATCCAATAACCTCAGATGACCGTTGGCTGTTTACGTACCATCAATAAAAAAAGGTCCAACGATTTTCGTACCCCACACACCACACCAGACCATCACTTTTTGTGAGTCGACCGTTTTGGAAGCATCAATCCAGTGCGGATATGTGTCGGACCAGTCTGTGATTCTGCTTGTTCACTTCACCATTGAAAAAGAAACTGGCTTCATCACTGAAGTGCACCTGATAGGGGAAACCTGGGTTTATCTGCAGCTGCTCTGTCACCCATTCTGCGAACTGTACCCGACGGTCTGGGTCATCCTCGTTCAGGTGTTGGAGCAGCTGAATTTTGTACGGGTGCCACTTGTGCTGCGATAAAATTCGCAGTGTGGAGGTACGGCTAATCCCACAGTCTTGTGACAGGCGACGAGTACTCCGTTGCGGACTCATACTAAATGATGGCAACATGCTCACTGTTGTTGCTTCATCGGTGGCGGGTTTTCATCTTCCAACCTCAGGTTTATCTGCGACAGAACCTGTTGCTCGGAATTTGGCCAAAAGCTTAGCAACTGCACTGTGAGTAATGGGCTGTCTGGTTGGGTGACGACTGTTGAAATCCTCAGCAATGACCCGTGTGCTTCTTTCTCCTGATATCAAGATGATTTCAATGCGTTCTTCATGTGTTAAGTTCATTTTGTAACCTGCAAATAAGGAAACAATGATTAAAACGTTAGCGTGAGTAAATGATGCCTAACAGTTAAACACATGTAACATATCAGGCATGGGATAGTCACTTTGCACCGTTTCAGACTCCATTTTATGACTTCTCAGTGCGTAATATCACGCTGCCGAGCGTTCCACTGCTGCCACAAGTAATTGGCTATAACCCGAGAACGAATAAAGCTATGTTTAAAATAACAACGGCATTGTTTTTCTGGTGAAATTCTCTATCTGTTTGATGTGTCACGTGACCACATTCCCATTTGAAATTTTGGAGTTGAATCCAAGATGGCGGCTTTCAAGATGGCCGCCATGTTGGTGGCATAGCCTATAAAGTTTCCCCCTTCCCGTTCCTTGTGTGTAGGGACTCTGTCTCCTTGTTTGCTACTCCATTTGGATTTTATCAGGGTGTTTCCGGGCATTTGGACCACAAAGTGTTAAAAAAAAAAAAAAAAACGAACACCTCATTACGTGTGAAAAAGATTAATTCTATTTCTCTTAAAATGTTACTGACACTTCATATATGAATAATTATATGAATAAGTTATTTGGAAATCAAAGATTTCCAAAACAGCGATTAATTCGTTATTCAGCTTTTGAGAGAGAACCAAAGAATATAATTTAAATATTTACAACATGGAGCAAGAGAATTTTTTCAATATCTCTGTTCGGATCAAATACTCCAGATTGGAGTTTCTAAATCAATTCAAATCCTTTACTGAATGAAATGCTTGAAAGATTCACACAATTTTAATATCAGCGAACCAGTGTGTGTCAAATATTATCTTACTGTGAATTTATGGGAAAGCGATAACCAAAATAAAGGCAGTGAGATCAAATGTTCTAATCTTTGCACAGCCGTGAAATCAAATTTCGCTTGTTCGGTGCAACGGTGGTCCTCATGCGGACATCCACTGTGTGAGGAGAGTCACTGAGATGACGTACTCCAAATGTCAAGTGGTCTCAGGCATGCTCCGCCTCTGGTTCACCTCAGCAGACGCCTTTCAGCCTAGGGCACTCGATTCCTGCTTCGTGGAGTAACATGCTCTTGAGGCTTGTTCGATGTCTTGAAAGATAAGCACGTTACGGATGTGATGAACGTGGGGTTGGACAATGGATTGGGGTATCCTATCCCGTACAGCACAGTCCTCAATTTTCCCTCGACAGCGGTAAGAGGCATCCAGAATGAACCCATTCCAAAACGAGGACGACACAAGTCCTCGAAGAATCCGTGGGATGTGGTAGTTGGCCGCCTCCACACACTTCTATGGCGATCACCAGACAAATCTTTCACTCTTCGGTAAGGATAACCGAGCATTTTTCAACCAAGTGCCACTCTGAGTGTTCCATTGCCCTCTGTCGCGCTATGGCAGTGAGGCTGGGTAAGATAGTCGTGAATTCGTTCGAAATGGGCACCTGCAGGACAAACTGATCGTGTAGAGGTGACCACGGACTGAGTCGCCAGAATCATAGATGTTCTCTCGAAAAAAGCTGATCGCAGATCTCTCTGCTTCTCTTCGGAGTACATAAGAGCCATAATTAGTCAGTAGCAGTGAGCAAGTGTGTTGTTCACCGCGTCTGATGACTACGAGCAAATAACCACTGATCTGAGTCTACTTTGTGTCATTAAAACTATCCAGATACCGCTATGTGTTGCATAGCCGACCACTAGATGTCACGGGATGCGAACCTGTAAGCATAAAAGGAAGTGAAAATTATTGCGTTGACGGTAGAAAAAAGAGTAACAGGAGCTTGGGTTGGTCAGGATAGCTGATTGTCTTCGAACGTGGGCCAGTCACTGGATACCACGTAACTAACAAATTCATAGTGGACACTGAAACCCTTCTAAAGCTGCCAAAGACGACAGTTGGTGATGAGAATTGGAAATGTGAAGAAAATACCACAACTAAACCGAGGCCAGGTACTTATCGATGGACAGGGAAGTCGATCATTGCGGAGGATGGTTGTAAAAAAATGCTTGAAATCAGAGGAAGGAATTACTTCTGCTAACAGCTGTCCAGCTAGTAAATTGGCTGTGCATAGGTAGTGAGAGGGATTCGGGTTCACTGCTCGAGCAGCACCCCTCAAAAGCCACGCATTTGTATAGATCAAAGCTGAGACCCAAACCTCCAGATGTCAGACACTGTGACACGTACCAATAGAGCATCAACCGAAGCAGCTATTTAGTTCGTGCTGTGCTCTGTCGTCCAGTCAGAACATGCGTAAACGGTAATTAAATGTAACACCGAAACTACGGAGTACAGGAAAAGATATCTCTGAGTGATAGTGTAGCAGTGGTCGCATGAGTGAGTTGGGTAGAGAGAGAGGTCGTCGCACCAAAGGTCCCGTTTTCAAACTCCACTGATGACATTTAGTCGTAACTGTTTTATGGGAGAACATTTTCCTGAAATGTAGAAGAACTTTTCGGAGTTTGTAACGTTCTTTTGTCAGTGTCCTTTCGTTTCGTTGGTTGAAAGTAGTAAACCTACAGAGCACATTTGTACAGACAGATGTATTCTACAGTCGGATATGTGCGACAGAATAGACACTACTCATGATGAAGCAGTTAGTGTATTTGCAGTTTTACAGAACCGAAGTAAACAATCGAAGCAAAAGAATAAGGAAACAGTTGCATAGCGGCAAAAAACGGTTTCATCCATAATACAGTAAAAATTGTCATCATTTTAGTATGAACCCAGGACCCTGGGTACGACTGTCTACCGCTCTACCAACTTCCCCACGGAAGCTATGCGTACTCTTTAACCTCAGATATGCTTTTCCTATACCCGGTAATTCTGGCGTTACTTTGAATTAAAGTTTACGCTCGTTCTGCTGGACGAAATTATGTAGTACGAAATAAATCGGAGTTTCGGTTGGTTATCGACATACGACGTTCGGTACCGATCTGATTGTCTGACATCTGGAGGCCTGGGTACAAGCCGCGCTAAAGAGCGACGCCATCGGACAGTGGATGACCGGAAACGAATGACTTGATCATGTGGCTATGTGACGGAAGTGTTTGGACTTGGAGAACGCCTGGCGAGCGCTACATGCGATCGTGCACCGTGCCAGCAGTGAACTATCGAGAAGGTTGCAGTGCAGTGCGGGAGTGTTTTTCGTGGTTAATGTGCTTAAGGGGCTCCGGAACGCCCTATACTTGCAATGTTAAAATAACGCTTATAAATTACATCTTTCCTCACAAAGTATTTGAGGTAGCAAGTTGAACTTTTTACAGATTATTTATTGGAATATGGGCTACAACTTAACACAGGGATTTTACAAAAATTTAGTTCAGTTATTAAAGATGATTTTTTTTCAATTGTAATGAAAATTCACAACATTTTTTTGCAATTTTTTATTTATATATTCAAAAATATACAGTTTTTTGGAAAAAGGCTGTGTTAAATTATGCAGAAGGTACTGTGTAACATTTACTGAAAGTTTGAAACAAATATGTTTGGAAGATCCTTAGAAAACATGTAATTAGTATGAGAAAATAAAAGTTTTTGGAATCGAGCGACAAAGATTGGATTAACTTTGTAGTGCATTCCAGGTCCATAGGATGGATTATCTTCATCCTCTGCAAACTCCTCCTCCAGCTTCCTCTTGTTCCTCCTCCTGTTTACTCTTGCTTGTATTTCTAGACTCTTTACAGCCCTGTCTGCAGCCCGAAGGCGTTCCTTGTCTAAAGCAAGCATCGCTCGTACCATGTTAGAACCTATCTTCATTCCCATATTTCTAAATACCTTTGGCTTTCCAACATTTCTCCTTTTCTTAAAAGCCTTCAGAGGATTTCTAATAACTTTACTTTTACTCATTATTATACTTCAACAAAACAGAGACTCAAGAAACAGAATTAGTTACGAATATTTTCGAGATAACGACAGAGTAAATAAACATGAAACAATCGACAATCACACCAGCGATATATATTGAACCATCACAGGTTAGCCACAACACATACTTTATCTCACATCACTAAAATGTACCTGATGAACACGGACGTTAATAATAACACCATTTGACAGCCCTTTAACAGCGCCACAGTGGGTCACGCCCATGTAGAACACATTTAAAAAAAAATTAAAAATAGTTGTAATCTTCGGAATTGAATAAATTATATATCTATTAAAAGGTAATAGTCTGCAGATTCAGAAAACGCAAAAAAGTAAAAATTGAACTTTTCATGATTTTGAGTCTTTCCGGAGCCCCTTAAGAAATTGCACTGGCTACAATGAAGAGCCAAAGAAACTGGTATACCTGCCTAATATCGTGTAGGGCCCCAGCGAGCACGCAGAAGTGCCGCAACACGACGTGGCATGGACTCGACTAATGTCTGAAGTAGTGCTGGAAGAAACTGACACGATGAATCCTGCAGGGCTGTCTATAAATCCGTAAGAGTACGAGGAGGTGGAGAACTCTTCTGAACAGCACGTTGCAAGGCATCCCACATATGGTCAATAATGTTCATGTCTGGAGAGTTTGGTGGCCAGCAGAAGTGTTTGAACTCAGAAGAATATTCCTGGAGCCACTCTGTACCAATTCCGGATGTGTGGAGTGTCGCATTGCCCTACTGGAATTGCCCAACCCGGTCGAAATGCACAATGGACATTAATGGATGCAGGTGATTAGACAGGGTGCTTACGGACATGTCACCTGTCAGAGTCATATCAGTGGTCCCATATCCCTACAGCTGCACACATCCCACACAATTACAGAGCCGCCACCAGCTTGGACAGTTCCCTGCTGACATGCAAGTTCCATGGATTGAGCTGCCCCACGGCAGATATGCGTACTCGCTAACCACAGATATGCTTCTCCTATGCACCGTAATTCTGGCGCTACTTTTAATTAAAGGTTACCCCCGTTCTGCCGGACGAAATTATGTAGTACGAACTAAATCGGAGTTTCGGTTGATTATCGACTTACGACTTTCGGTACCGATCAGACTGATTGACACAGGCTCCCAGGTAGATTCCATTTTCCTTGACTTCCGTGTGGCGTTCGATACAGTTCCGCACTGTCGCCTGAGAAACAAAGTAAGAGGCCGCGGAATATCAGACCAGCTGTGTGGCTGGATTGAAGAGTTTTTGGCAAACTGAACACAGCATGTTGTTCTCAATGGAGAGACGTCTACAGACGTTAAAGTAACCTCTGGCGTGCCACAGGGGAGTGTTATGGGACCATTGCTTACGGTCATATGTATATAAATGACCTAGTAGATAGTGTCGGAAGTTCCATGCGGCTTTTCGCGGATGATGCTGTAGTATACAGAGAAGTTGCAGCATTAGAAAATTGCAGCGAAATGCAGGAAGATCTGCAGCGGATACGCACTTGGTGCAGGAAGTGGCAACTGACCCTTAACATAGACAAATGTAATGTATTGCGAATGCATAGAAAGAAGGATCCTTTATTGAATGGTTATATGATAGCTGAACAAACACTGGTAGCAGTTACTTCTGTAAAATATCTGAGAATATGCGTACGGAACGATTTGAAGTGGAATGATCATATAAAATTAATTGTTGGTGAGGCGGGTGTAAGGTTGAGATTCATTGGGAGAGTCCTTAGAACATGTTGTCCATCAACAAAGGAGGTGGCTTACAAAACACTCGTTGGACCTATACTTGAGTATTGCTCATCTGTGTTGGATCCGTACCAGGTAGGGTTCACCGAGCGAGGTGGCGCAGTGGTTTGCACACTGGACTCGCATTCGGGAGGACGACGGTTCAATCCCGTCTCCGGCCATCCTGATATAGGTTTTCCGTGATTTCCCTAAATCGTTTCAGGCAAATGCCGGGATGGTTCCTTTGAAAGGGCACGGCCGATTTCCTTCCCAATCCTTCCCTAACCCGAGCTTGCGCTCCGTCTCTAATGACCTCGTTGTCGACGGGACGTTAAACACTAACCACCACCACCACCAGGTAGGGTTCACAGGGAGATAGAGAACATCCAAAGAAGAGCGGTGCGTTTCGTCACAGGGTTATTAGGTAAGCGTGATAACTTTACGGAGATGTTTAGCAAACTCAAGTGGGAGACTATGCAAGAGAGGCGCTCTGCATCGCGGTGTAGCTTGCTGTCCAGGTTTCGAGAGGGTGCGTTTCTGGATGAGGTATCTAATATATTGCTTCCCCCTACTTATACCTCCCGAGGAGATCACGAATGTAAAATTAGAGAGATTCGAGCATGCACGGAGGCTTTCCGGCAGTCGTTCTTCCCGCGAACCATACGCGACTGGAACAGGAAAGGGAGGTAATGACAGTGGCACGTAAAGTGCCCTCCGCCACACACCGTTGGGTAGCTTGCGGAGTACAAATGTAGATGTAGACATCAAGCGCACACTATTGGGTCTTCGACTCCGAAAGCCCATGTAGGTGACGCTTCGTTGAATGGTTCGCGCCGGCTTGTGTGGCCGTGCGGTTCTAGGCGCTTCAGTCTGGAACCGCGTGACCGCTACGGTCGCAGGTTCGAATCCTGCCTCGGGCATGGATGTGTGTGATGTCCTTAGGTTAGTTAGGTTTAAGTAGTTCTAAGTTCTAGGGGACTGATGACCACAGATGTTAAGTCCCATAGTGCTCAGAGCCATTTGAACCATTTTTGAATGGTTCGCACGTTGACGTTGACGGCGCAGCATTGAAATCTGCAGCAATTGCAGCGTTGAACGATTCTCTTCAGTCGTCATTGGTCCCGTTCTTGCAGGATCTTTTTCCGGCCGCAGCAGTGTTGGACATTCGATGTTTTACCGGGCTCGTGATATTCAAGGTACAGTCGTGAAATGGTCGTACGGGAAAATCCCCATTTCATCGCTACATCGGAGATGCTTTGTCCCATCGCTCGTACGGCGATTGTAGCACCACGTTCAAACTCACTTAAATCTTGATAATCTGCTATTGTAGCAGCAGTAATCTTCCTAACAACTGCGCCAGACACATTTTGTCTTATATAGCCGCAGCTGATCGCAGCGACGTCTTCTGCCTATTTACGTATCTCTGTATTTGAATACGCATGCCAATACCAGTTGATTCAGCGCTTCAGCGTATAAACATGTTTCACAGTATTATGTGCTGCGTGAGGTGGAGGAACCGTTGGGAAATGATTATTTTATCTGGATGAGAATGCAGCCTGTCATAAAACACCATCTGTGAGGCAACGGCTTGTTGACAATGACATTCCTGAAATGAACTAGCCTGTCCAGACTCCTAACCTGAACCCATTAGAGTACCTATGAGATGAGTTACAAAGGTCCAGTATCACTCACTATCTTCTTTGGTTTCCGCTCTTGGGGCTACAATGGCTTCTATTGCTGACAGATCCGTCAGTCACGTTATATCAAATGACCAGTTCGCGTTCGAATATACTGAGTTCCCCTAAGCGACCCATTCTGCTGTTACTGCTCCGCTACTTACGAGGGAAACTCCGCATGGCAACCCACTCACATTTAGTGGTAAGAGGGCCCAATGGACAGCCCGTAAAAAAATGAACACAGGTCAGGCATGACAAGAGGAAGAAGACGTACTGAACTGTGAACATGAAAAGAAAAATAGAAACAATGTTCGGTTCAAGGACAATAAGAGCAATATAGAGGAGCCTGAAACGGCAATAACACCTTGGATAAACGGTCACGGTGTTGAATTGCCAAGTGTGTGAGCCCTCGTGCCACTTATTTTTGCACTGTTCGCTGTACTCAAATTTGTGTCTGGGTCGTGGTGTAACGTCCGTTTGCAAAAGCTGGTTGTAAGTGACCTATAATGACGGCTGATTCTGCTACTCTATTAGCAGCCGAAAGAAAGTGGCTTTCCAATGGGAACCGCAAACCACTGATGGAAACATGTCTGGTGTTAAAATTGAGGCTTTCACGACCGGGTGACATAGCTGCTGGTAATCCTTTCGGGATATGAGGTCGTGTTCCAAGAAAGTCTTCTGTTACTGACCGAAGGACAAGGATGAACCACAACGACGTAACAATACAGTTTCTCTCCCTTTTATTAAAAAAATACCTAATAAGATGAGTAAGATTTATAGAAACATGACGTCAGCCTGGTCTTTAGAAAATAAGTCAAGTACTCCGATCTGACATGGATAAACGCTCTCATCTGTCGAGATGTGATATATACAAAATTCCGTGTACGTGTGGTAAAGTTTATATTGGATCTACCAAGAGGAGCGTAAATACACTGCTAAAAGAGCACAAAAGTTTTTGCCGACTAGTTGTAGAATTTTGGAACACGTATTATGTCTGAGTATAATGACTTTTCAGGAGACTAGAAATCTACTCTGTAGGAATCAGCATGGGTTTCGAAAAAGACGATCGTGTGAAACCCAGCTCGCGCTTTGCGTCCACGAGATTCAGAGGGCCATAGACACGGGTTCCCAGGTAGATGCCGTGTTTCTTGATTTCCGCAAGGTGTTTCATACAGTTCCCCATAGTCGTTTAATCAACAAAGTAAGAGCATAAGGACTATCAGACCAATTGTGTGACTGGATTGAAGAGTTCCTAGATAAAAGAACGCAGCATGTCATTCTCAATGGAGAGAAGTCTTCTGAAGTAAGAGTGACTTCAAGTGTGCCGCAGGGGATTGTCGTAGGATCGTTGCTATTCATAATATATATAAATGACCTTGTGGATAACATCGGAAGTTCACTGAGGCTTTTTGCGGATGATGCTGTAGTATATGGAGAGGTTGTGACAATGGAAAATTGTACTGAAATGCAGGAGGATCTGCAACGAATTGACGCATGGTGCAGGGAATGACAATTGAATCTCAGTGTAGACAAGTGTAATGTGCTGAGAATACATGGAAAGAAAGATACTTTACCATTTAGCTACAATATAGCAGGTCAGCATCTGGAAGAAGTTAATTTCATAAATTATCTGGGAGTAGGCATTAGGAGTGATTTGAAATGGATTAACCATATAAAATTAATCGTCGGTAAAGAAGATGCCAGACTGAGATTCATTGGGAGAATCCTAAGGAAATGCAGTCCGAAAACAAAGGAAGTAGGTTACAGTACACTTGTTCGCCCACTGCTTGAATACTGCGAACCGGTGTGGGATCCCTACCAGATACGGTTGATAGAATAGATAGGGAAGATCCAACGAAGAGCAGCACGCTTCGTTACAGGATCATTTAGTAATCGTGAAAACGTTACGGACATGACAGATAAACTCCAGTGGAAGATTCTGCAAGAAAGACGTTCAGTAGTTCGGCACGGCCTTTTGTTGAAGTTTCGAGAACATACCTTCACCGAGGAGTCAAGCAGCATACTGTTCCCTGCTACGTATATCTCGCTAAGAGACCATGAGGATAAAATCTGAGGTATTAGAGCCCACCCAGAGGCATACCGACAGTAATTTCTTTCCACGAACAATACGAGACTGGAATAGAAGGGAGAACCGAGAGAGGTACTCAGGGTACCCTCTGCCACATACCGTAAGGTGGCTTGCGGAGTATGGATGTAGATGTAGATGTATTAAAAATAGAGAAATCAGCTGTAGGAGAGCATGCTCTTCAGTCAGGGAACCACAACGTGAAGTTTTCTGAAGCAGAAATTTTATCTACAACGTCAGATTATCATCCACGACTATGTAGAGAAGCCACTGAAATTTATAAGCATTGTGATCATTTTAATAGAAAAGAAGAGGCAGTGAAACTTAGCGACATATGGACAGTAGCTCCGCAGAATCGCTAGACAATTTTATTATTGACAAGACAATAATCGATAGTTAAATTTTATCTTTGACAGGGATTATCTCTGCTCATCAAGTGTTACTTCGACCAAGCCCCCTTTCCTACAGTATACAGGGTGAAGTGAAATTCGCGCACTCGCACTTCGCCGCGCGACTCCTCACAAGCCAGCGATAAAAAAATGTCTGCCACAAAATTTGTTCTGGCGAGTACATCCGCCAGAAAAAGGACGTCAAAGAGTGACAATCTGGCAACACTGTAACCAGATGTATATATCTAGCTCTGTCAACACCTTAGGCTTGTATTGTACTGTTGATGCAATGGATAGAGTTTTGGGTTAGCATGCAGGATGTCGAGGGTTCGGTCCTGGGTTCAAGAATATGTTTTTTATTTGGTAAATGTAGTCTAAGTGGTACGGCATATGGCATCTTACTCGTCGACAGCGATTGTAGCGGGTCCTGTGGAAAGCATTTGCACTTACATACAACAACCATAGAAATGGAACATTGGTCAGCTTTGAAAGATGCCCTTTCCATGTCGTGGGCTCGAATTTATTCGCACCACTTCCTCTACTAGAAGCGAAACCTGTTTTCTTTGTACCTTCCTCTAATGGTCACATAGATTAATACCAACTATAATTCTTGTCTCGTTCAGGTCCATTAGATTTCGTTAGGGCCTTATGTTACCAGTAAGACTAGCAACGTGCTTTGCGAATAATGTCCAAACTCGGTTACTAGTTTTATATGAAGAGCAGCACGCTTCGTTACAGGATCATTTAGTAATCGTGAAAGCGTTACGGACATGACAGATAAACTCCAGTGGAAGATTCTGCAAGAAAGACGCTCAGTAGTTCGGCACGGCCTTTTGTTAAAGTTTCGAGAACATACCTTCACCGAGGAGTCAAGCAGCGTACTTTAATTCTTTGAACTGTCTATTTCTTACCTGTCTACCACGTATTTGTTGTCTTCAGCGTTACAAAATGTGGTAAATTTAATGTACCTGTGACATAAGAAACGGTGTATATTACAGTATGAAATGTCAGAATGGAATTAGCAAATAAAAAAACATGCACCCCAACCCAGGATCGAATTCTCGACCTCCTGCATGCTAACCAAAAACTCTATCCCTTGCGTCAGTTGTGCAGCGTGATTTACATCTGTTGTCAGAGGTAGTAACTATACCTGTTCTTACAGTCTTTCCAGATTGCCACTGTTTAACGTCCTTTTTCTGGCAGATATACTCGCCAGACGAAATTTTGTGACAGACATTTTTTTTATCGTTGGCATGTGAGGAGTCGCGTTGCGAAGCCCGAGTGCGGGAATCTCGCTTCACCCTGTATATTTCGCTCTCGGACATCCGACCAGTCAGTCGGCAAGACTAAGCAAAGGAGCGCCTCTGAAGATGTCCAGCACTGTCCTGGACGAAACGCCACGAACAGAAGAGTTCCTTGGACAACGACCGCACATCCCGAAAGGTTTATCAGCAGCCACGTCTGGTGTATCCTACATGGCACTAGTGACAGTACGTGTGTCGTATGATAGGAATATCATACCGACGTACCTAATTTCTAGGTTTGGTAAGTGCGTCAGGTATGCCTCGTTACCCGCTTTAGGTGTTCGTATGAATGTGAATGTGATCGCTCCCAAGGAAATGATGACAATATAATAGTTGTCATTTCGTAAAATCGGGTGTACTGCCGGTGGTCCGCGTCTTCCCAACATGATATTTCGACGTCGTAACTCGGTGTCTGAGGTATTCTCTGAGACTCAGGGAACACCTGATGAAGACGCCGAGCTACGTCGTCGAAATATCGTGTTGGGAAGACGCGGACCACCGGCAGTACACCCGATTCTACGAAATGACAACAAACCACCGGGAAAGTCTTAGAATTTATAATACAATAGTTTGTCACATAAGCTGCAAGAAATGGACGCAACACACAGTTTCCCTGTGCTCTGTCAAAACGTATTTTTAACAAAAAAATGGCTCTGAGCACTATGGGACTTAACTTCTGAGGTCATCAGTCCCCTAGAACTTAGAACTAGTGAAACCTAACTAAGATAAGGACATCACACACATCCATGCCCGAGGCAGGATTCGAACCTGCGGCCGTAGCGGTCGCGCGGTTCCAGACTGTAGCGCTTAGAACCGCTCGACCACTTCGGCCGTCTATGTTTTCAACGTTTTTGGAGTTGCGTTCCGTTTTGTGAGCTTTGACTCGTGAATTCCTTTGCTGTAACATTGTTCATATCCGTTTATTTGTTGTTTTCATTTCTGTGAGACTTGTACGTGGTATCTCGCTTGCTCTCACTATTCATCACATTTACTAGCGACGGTAACGTATTCTTACTACATGACTCATATTCTGTAACAAATGTATAGTATGACAACTGCCAAGACTACAGAAAGAGAACAAACATTTCAGTGACGGGACGGACAGTACGTGATTTTGTGAAAAAAAATAAAAATAAAAGGCGCGATGGAATTTTGAGCCCGGCTTGTCTGGTTTAAAGTTAAACACATAGGTGCTGTTCAATTTCTCTCGATATTTCACACGTTAAGCTGAGAAAGTTCACTGTTTTTATTTAGCTTCTTTTCACAGTTCACAACACGTTCTACCTGTTTTCATGCTTGATCTGTGTTCAGCTTCTTATGGGCAATCCACTGGGGCATCTTACCGATAAATCTGAAGGGGGTGCGATGGGGAGTCTCCACTGTGAGAACAGTATACTTGAAACTCGTTTTACACGCGAGCCCGTCTCCTTTTACATCTCGAGGTCAGTTCTACCAGGTGATCAAAAAGTCAGTATAAATTTGGAAACTTAATAAACCACGGAATAACGTAGGTAGAGAGGTAAAAATTTACACACATGCTTGGAATGACATTGGGTTTTATTAGAACCACCCCATATTGCTAGACGCGTGGAAGATCTCTTGCGCCCGTCGTTTCGTGATGATCGTCTGCTCAGCCGCCACTTTCGTCATGCTTGGCCTCCCAGGTCCCCAGACCTCAGTCCGTGCGATTATTGGCGATCGGAAGTCGCAAGTGTATCGTGATCGACCGACATCTCTAGGGATGCTGAAAGACAACATCCGACGCCAATGCCTCACCATAACTCCGGTCGTGCTTAACAGTGCTGTTCACAACCTTATTCCTTGACTACAGCTATTGTTGAGGAATGATGCTGGACATATTGAGCATTTCCTGTAAAGAACATCATCTTTGCTTTGTCTTACTTTGTTATGCTAATTATTGCTATTCTGATCAGATGAAGCGCCATATGTCGGACATTTTTTGAACTTTTGTATTTTTTTTGGTTCTAATAAAACCCCATGTCATTCCAAGCATTTGTGTCAATTTGTACCTCTATATCTACATTATTCCGTCATTTATCCAGTTTTCAAATTTATACTGACTTTTTGATCACCCGATACATTAGACAAGGATCTCCTGATAGTTTTTGATCAGATGGTGTAATTTGCTGTACGGAGAGCTATGATGTTGTTAGAAGAGTATCGTGATTGGGGATTCCAACAGAGAAATCGCAAGTAATACGAGTTAGAAGAAAGCGCATGTTGTCCATCACACTAAACAAATCGCTCAAGCCTCCGTCACAGACTCATTGTTTTTAATGCTGCCCGGCCTCAGGGAGACACCTGCACGTGTCGGATCAGTGCTCGCCCTCGGCGCCGGTATTTCAGCGGCGCCTGTTCTCTCGGAAACTACCGCTGCTGGGGCACTTTGCTTGGCGCAGCAGAAGCGTCCGCGCCTGTGGCTGACGCGCAGAATTGGCACTTTTACTGCCAGCCGTAAAAATAAAACGCACCGTAAAGCGTGTTAAGGTGCTTTAAGCGCCGTATGAAGGCACCAGATAAAGACGAAAATCTATTTGCGGCGAGCGCCCTCAGGCGACGTGCAAAGGATAACAAGGAATTATATCAACTTGATGTCGGCGTTAGTCACTACCATGTCCCGGATATGCTGCCAGATAGCTCGCAAAGATTAGCATCATTACTGGCAGTGACGTCACCTTCCGCAGAAATAAGGGTTCATAAATGCAGTATTCACATCTTCGTTTCATTGTCTGGCATCATGCTTGGAACTTTTTTCACCCCTGAGCGAAACATCTTAATTTTAGATTAGTATCTACGTCCAAAGCCCTCAACTACACTGGTTAAATACGTTTTTGTTGCAAAGAATGTGAACAGTGTTCTCAGCTAAAGTTGTGGATGCTAAATTCGAGCAGCGCGGGGTAGCCGCACGGTCTGGGGTGTCTTGTCTCGGTCTGCGCGGCTCCCCGCGTCGGAGGTTCGAGTCCTCCCTCAGGCATGAGTGCGTGTCTTGTCCTTAGCGTAAGTTAGTTTAAGTTAGATTAAGTAGGCACCGATGACCTCAGCAGTTTGGTCCAATAGGACTTACCACAACTTTCCAGTTACTGAATTCGAGCAGATCAGTTTTCTGCTATCGGGTTGAATTTTCTTCTAACATGCCACTGTTTATCTACCGAAATCTTTGCAAGTTCTTCTGTCGATTATATATTCCGCCCATTTAACTGCTGAAAAATAACAAAAATGTGTACAAGCGCTTGTCACATACGACTGTGACTTCATAAATCTTCCAAGAAATGAATGTAGTTTGACAGCACGGCCGATGAGTCAGTTTTGAACACATATAATCACATGTTACTAGCTACATGTTAATACTGAGAGCTCTGATAATTTTTGGAAGTGACTGCTTGCCGTTCTTAGTTTATGAATGTTTCTGTTCTTTTGAGTCAATTCACAAGAAGTAATGTTTCGTAACTGTGTAATTAGCGTAAATTTGTTTTGTCTTATCGAAAATTTAGTCCTTTTAAACATAAGGAAGTGGTACGATTTTAATTTCGGGTTTAAATTAGCGACCAGGAGAGGACTTCGGGCTTCCACACATGCTGATCGTCGTGAACTACAATCGTGACAGGTTCACTAAAAGGATCACGTCATATGTCCTTTGCTGTCGTCATGATTTGGAGGGAACCAAAGGACCACAGAAAGGATTGTTATTTTTGTCTGGTAAGATGGATGGAATCACGTAGAAAACAAGGAAGACTCTGCAATATACACTCCTGGAAATGGAAAAAAGAACACATTGACACCGGTGTGTCAGATCCACCATACTTGCTCCGGACACTGCGAGAGGGCTGTACAAGCAATGATCACACGCACGGCACAGCGGACACACCAGGAACCGCGGTGTTGGCCGTCGAATGGCGCTAGCTGCGCAGCATTTGTGCACCGCCGCCGTCAGTGTCAGCCAGTTTGCCGTGGCATACGGAGCTCCATCGCAGTCTTTAACACTGGTAGCATGCCGCGACAGCGTGGACGTGAACCGTATGTGCAGTTGACGGACTTTGAGCGAGGGCGTATAGTGGGCATGCGGGAGGCCGGGTGGAGGTACCGCCGAATTGCTCAACACGTGGGGCGTGAGGTCTCCACAGTACATCGATGTTGTCGCCAGTGGTCGGCGGAAGGTGCACGTGCCCGTCGACCTGGGAGCGGACCGCAGCGACGCACGGATGCACGCCAAGACCGTAGGATCCTACGCAGTGCCGTAGGGGACCGCACCGCCACTTCCCAGCAAATTAGGAACACTGTTGCTCCTGGGGTATCGGCGAGGACCATTCGCAACCGTCTCCATGAAGCTGGGCTACGGTCCCGCACACCGTTAGGCCGTCTTCCGCTCACGCCCCAACATCGTGCAGCCCGCCTCCAGAGGTGTCGCGACAGGCGTGAATGGAGGGACGAATGGAGACGTGTCGTCTTCAGCGATGAGAGTCGCTTCTGCCTTGGTGCCAATGATGGTCGTATGTGTGTTTGGCGCCGTGCAGGTGAGCGCCACAATCAGGACTGCATACGACCGAGGCACACAGGGCCAACAGCCGGCATCATGGTGTGGGGAGCGATCTCCTACACTGGCCGTACACCACTGGTGATCGTCGAGGGGACACTGAACAGTGCACGGTACATCCAAACCGTCATCGAACCCATCGTTCTACCATTCCTAGATCGGCAAGGGAACTTGCTGTTCCAACAGGACAATGCACGTCCGCATGTATCCCGTGCCACCCAACGTGCTCTAGAAGGTGTAAGTCAACTACCCTGGCCAGCAAGATCTCCGGATCTGTCCCCCATTGAGCATGTTTGGGACTGGATGAAGCGTCGTCTCACGCGGTCTGCACGTCCAGCACGAACGCTGGTCCTACTGAGGCGCCAGGTGGAAATGGCATGGCAAGCCGTTCCACAGGACTACATCCAGCATCTCTACGATCGTCTCCATGGGGGAATAGCAGCCTGCATTGCTGCGAAAGGTGGATATACACTGTACTAGTGGCGACATTGTGCATGCTCTGTTGCCTGTGTCTATGTGCCTGTGGTTCTGTCAGTGTGATCATGTGATGTATCTGACCCCAGGAATGTGTCAATAAAGTTTCCCCTTCCTGGGACAATGAATTCACGGTGTTCTTATTTCAATTTCCAGGAGTGTACTAATTTACCGTGTAGTATAACTGCTCTAAGGCGCAGTGAAAAACTACAGATATCACAGCCTCCTGAGAATTTGACAGTGAATGAAGAGATATACAGAGACAAAAACACACACACACACACACACACACACACACACTCACACATACACACACACAGACGATAGCATACTTTTGAAGGCTACTGCCAATCAAATGAGTCACCCATTATAAAATTTTGTCCCAGCGAGACATCAGAAACTTCGTTTGTGATTCTGTCGAAGCAACAGCGTGAGCTGGTAGCTTCGCCATTAAACTGTTGGCTCTTTTTCTTTGTGAGACGAAAGTGATTGCAGTGATCACCACGCTCTTTCCCTGAATGTTACTCCGTGGAAGGTAACGTGGTTTTCAGTAACGATTTCCTGACCGTTATGGAGACTCTTCGTGATGATTTCGGCGTAATCGAATGGCGCTTTTTGTTAAATTCCAGAATGTGAATGTGAAAGCAATACTTCTCTGCATTAGAAACAAATTTCCTTCTATTTCGATTACTTAATCAGATAATCTGGAGGAAGACGTTGCCAATTTGCTGGTATATCAGAGCAGTCTGCCCATCGAGTGTAAAAGAAATGATGTACAACTCGCAGTCATGAAACACGGCGTATGTACAGTGTTCGTAAAGTGGTCCTAATCGCCAGTAAACACGGCAAGTGGTAGGCACTGTCAATGACAATCGGTTTCATTCTCAGTAGGAACTGCTGCTGTCATCATATGCGAGTCATTCTCAAGCATTTCCCGAGAGAACACTGCGAAGGCAACAGCGTGCATGCGGATTCTGAACTGACTGCCTCGCAAATGACGCGTAAAGCTACACGCCTTCAATTGGCCAGAAAACACAACTGCTGGACATTAGCTGTTTGGAGGTGTGTACTGTGATATGATCCGACGAGTCGTGAATTTGTGAGTGATGCAACGCACGGAGTTGACCGACTGCCCAATGAGCACTTTAACCGAGTGGACGATGTGCTTCAGGGAGGAGGTAGTTTCATATCTCTTGTTGGTAAATTCGAAGAATGATTGCCTATCGCAGTTGCGAAGTCCAAACGATACACATCGAACGAGCGATCGTAAATCGATCATGCGATTCCGGTGGCGGGCGTTATGAGTTTGTTTACGGTGTTCGCTACAGCAACGAGTGAAGAAGAGCATTACAAATATACTTGCACTTGCAAAGGAGAAGACTTACTTACTCGTCGGTGTTGGCATCATGTGAAAGTCCATTACGGCGGTCTGGATGGATAATGTGAACGAGTCAAACCATGTATTCTTCCTGATACTCGTACGTTTTCCTCACTGTCCGCAATACCATTGTAAACGGTATTTCAGCATCGAAACTGTTGTTACGAAGTTTTACACACTTCGCACCACCACTGTCTCCACAGTCCCTTAGTACTCCATATTTGCGACAAAAAGTCGAACAATTTTCTATGTTGTATAAACATGGAATTAGAATTTTCCACGTGAGAGAATCCACCGAAGAAACGCCAAGAACACCAGACATCCCACTCACTAATGACATAAATTTTCTGGGATTCCCTAGCGACTCACAAATAATTCGCGGGGGTATGTAATTTAGAGCTACTAAGGGAACGACAAAAAAGAGATAAAAATGACGATCACAAATAATTGAGCACAACGCCCGCCACCAGAGCCGCATGATCGATTTCTACCACAGTCGCATGATCGATTTACGATAGCACATTCGATGTGTATCGATTAGACACCGACTTCGACAGGCAATCATTTTTGGAAATTACCCTCTTGTACTATGACTGTGACCGGCTTTTGCGGGTTACCATGAAAGTGAATCACGTTTTTATCTCAACATTATCTGTGACCAGGTACTCTATCATCTGTTTCATCATGGTGAGCATGTACGGACACATGTGCTCCAAGATTACAAAAAAATATTCAAATGTGTGTGAAATCTTATGGGACTTAACTGCTAAGGTCATCAGTCCCTAAGCTTACGCACTACTTCACCTAAATTATCCTAAGGACAAACACACACACACCCATGCCCGAGGAAGGATTCGAACCTCCAAAATTATAACGGTGGTGTTTACAGAGCTAGTTTGCTGAGCATTCGGCAGCCTGATCATATCTCGAGTGGCCTGCTACATTAGTCGACATTAATCCGACACAACACACCTATAAATTAATACCCCCGCAATTTGGTAGCTATACGGTAACTGACCATCACCTCCATACTCACACAAAAAGAATCTTGTGATGTCTCTTTGTAAAGCACCCCGCAACACCCTGCTTAAATATCGTGCACTTGTATTGTCTCTTATTACGAATGACTGTTCACACGTACTTAACTATGTGACCTTGTTACAACCGAAGATGGCTGTCTTAGACTATGACTATGGGCTCGTAATAACTGATAGAATTTACGCTTCGGGAACTGTTTTTTACATAAACAGGAAAGTCTGTTATAAAAGTAAACCAATTTTTAAATTGGCCTTTTCGGGGCTGCTTTTATGCCTGATTTCATTTTTATAAATGAAAATCCACGACCGAATCGAACAGACCAGTTGGAGGAGCTCTTGGAACGATATTTGGCGAATGGGCCAGACTGCCCTTTCTGCCCGTCTTAAATCAAATTGAGCAATTGTAAGATGCCTTGGAAATATGTATCGCAGCATGTCCACATGCACCAGCGACCATCCAGCAGTTATAGGCAGCGCTGGCGGAGTAATGGAGCGCCCTATCGTAACAACTATCCTGTGGTCAGCGTGGGAGCACGGTCTGCAGCATGCGCTTCCACCGGTGGTGATAGCAGTCTGTTAAGAACCTTGCATCGCGTTGTGTAGTGTCCAAGAACCATCATAATTCTTCAAATAAAATTGTAATTTCTGTTTGTTTCATTGCGTATTTCTTACATTACCTTCTGTACAATGCTGTTGCATTGATTTCTACACTACTGCCCATTAAAATTGCTACATCACGAAGTTGACGTGCTACAGACATGAAATTTAACCGACAAGATGCTGCGATATGCAAATGATTAGCTTTTCAGAGCATTCACACAAGGTTGGCGCCGGTGGTGACACCTACAATGTGCTGACATGAGGAAAGTTTCCAACCTATTTCTCATACACAAACAGCAGTTGACAGGCGTTGCCTGGTGTAATGTTACTGTGATGCCTCGTGTAAGAAGGAGAAATGCGTACCATCACGTTTCCGATTTTGAGAAAGGTCGGATTGTAGCCTATCACGATTGCGATTTATCGTATCGCGACATTGCTGCTCGCGTTGGTCGAGATCCAATGACTGTTAGCATAATATGGAATCTGTGGGAATCGGTGGGTTCAGGAGGGTAATACGGAACGCCGTGCTGGATCCCAATGGCCTCGTATCACTAGCAGTGGAGATGACAGGTATCTTATGCCCATGGCTGTAACGGATCGTGCAGCCACGTCTCGATCCCTGAGTCAACAGATGGGGACGTTTGCAAGACAACAACCATCTGCACGAACAGTTCGACGACTTTTTTTTCAGCAGCATGGACTATCTGCTCGGAGACCATGACTGCGGTTACCCTTGACGCTCCATCACAGACAGAAGCGCCTGCGATGGTGTACTCAAAGACGAACCTGGGTGCAAGAATGGCAAAACGTCATTTTTTCGGATGAATCCAGGTTCTGTTTACAGCAGCATGATGGTCGCATCCGTGTTTGGCGACATCGCGGTGAACGCACATTGGAAGCGTGTATTCGTCGTCGCCATACTGGCGTATCACCAGGCTTGATAGTATGGGCTGCCCATTACTTACACATCTCGGTCACAGCTTGCTCGCATTGACGGCACTTTGGACAGTGGACGTTACATTTCGGATGTGTTACGACTCGTGGCTCTACACTTCATTCGATCCCTGCGAAACCCTACATTTCAGCAGGATATTGCACGACTGCGTGTTGCAGGTCCTGTACGGGCCTTTCTGGATACAGAAAATGTTCGACTGCTGCCCTGGCCAGCACATTCTCCAGATCTCTCACCAATTGAAAACGTCTGGTCATTGGTGGCCGAGCAACTGTCACAATACACCAGTCACTACTCTTGATGTACTGTGGTATCGTGATGAAGCTGCATGGGTAGCTGCACATGTACGCGCCATCCAAGCTCTGTTTGATTCAATGCCCAGGCGTATCAAGGCCGTTATTACGGCCAGAGGTTGTTGTTCTGGGTACAGATTTCTCAGGATCTATGCATCCAAATTGCGTGAAAATGTAATCACATGTCAGTTCTAGTAAAATATATTTGTCCAATGAATACCCGTTTATCATTTGCATTTTTTCTTGGTGTAGCAATTTTAATGGCCCGTAGTGTATATATGGTTTAAGTTTCATCGAGCTGTATTACTTGGTAGTGGCACATAACGCTTACGTTACTTTCAACCTTTCAGTTTTGCGAACCAGTGTAGGATGCTGCCCGTGACTAGGTGCTTGTCTCGAATTCGACTGTTCATGAATATGAAATGTTTTGCTATGGGGTGCTTCAAATCTGATAAGCACCGGACAACTACGTTTCAGCACTACTCATGACTGTTCTTCAGTCTAGGAGTGAGTACTTTTGCAACATTATTGATCTATAAGAAGAAGATAGAACATTTAGTTCTTGCACAGTGCTTGTTATAGCGAACAATTACAAAGATATTGTCAAAGGGATATAAGGACTTTCTGCTTACAAGTATCTAGCGTGGGATTTGAGATCAAATGGCGTTTTAAAGAGTTTTTGACAATAATTATCTGTTAAATATGATTGGAAATAGTAATGCAAGCATTTATAGACTATGGTGATGTATTTGTGCGTGACGATTGTTTGGAGGATCGAAACTTCGTGGAAAATAAAGGCAACTAACATAGCACTTGTTGGCGTATTTATACATTACGACTTTCATGACAAGTATAAGCGAATAAAGGAATTACGTGTCTTACATCTGCACTATTCAAGTGATGGTCTTCCGTCCAGTGATAAATGTTTGGCAGCGGCGTTCGAATGAGCTTTTCGTGTCTCTTAACACCTCTTTTTAAGATCAGTAGACTTTTTATAAGAAATGAAAAATTAATAAGGGTAAAAACAGTGCCGAGTATCTTTGGTAAGTGGAACAGTTTCAGATCTTTGCTTCCGATGTATCTGCAACTGAAATCAGTTTTGACTAAGATATATGAAGATATGAGTGACTGGTACTGCTAGGGTGCCCATCGCGCGAGGCATCAGGAAGTGATCTTCCAACTACAGATCCGTAATTGCTGTTCCAGGTTTCTGGCCCGCGCGCTACGCAATTTTATGTGAAGGCAGAGCCCAAAATAGATATAAGATGGGCAATACAAAATAAGTCACACAATACACATATATTAATTACTTGTACAAAACTAGTACTCAACCTTTAACGTTGACAGATTCGTTTCTCAGAATCGAAAGTCCAGCACGATGATTGACTCAACACTTTGAAGATAACTATCTGGTCAAAAAATTTCAGCAGGACTGCTCTAGTGGCCAGATCTGTCTATGACTAATAACCTCACTAGACACTTGGTATGGAACAGTCCGGCGATTGTTCGAAAGTTGCGGCTGGCTAATGAGGTGGCGATGAAAATAGGACGACTTATGTAGTCCGGTAATGTAGAACTGAAGGCGACCCATCGTGTATTCCTCATGAACTGCGATGTGATTTGCAACTGAACGGCCCCGTGAACTGTTTGAATGAAAATGGGCGCGCGTTGCCATTTATTCAGCAATTGTCAGAATAATGTTGCGTCCTTAAAGAGGTAGTTATGAATGGAACGATAATTAAATGGATTCTAGTGCAACACGTAGCCATGTTAATGGATAATCGACTAAAAGACTTGGTTTTATTCCAAGACAGAATAATACATCCAGACAAAGACGTAACTAAAGTGGAAGTGTCGGCATGAATTTATAAGAATGATGACTGTAATGTTTGCGTAAATGTGGAGCAAACCTTTAATCAGCTGTGGATGTCAAATGATGGGCGACACTGATGAACAGTATTAAATGGATATAGCAGTTCCTGCGGCTCAGAGGTACTAATTTTCTGTTGTGGAAAAAATCTTCTGACAGTCTGTATTATGCCACTATGATCGAGAGACAAAACGCTGCTCAGTTCAGCGCTAATAGAAACTGCAGTGGGGTTTAAGCTATAGCATGGAATCCACCTGGGGCAGCTGACACTGGCAACACATTTATAATAATCGCCTCTTTTACACTTCTGGCCCATCCTGCCACATATTAGTTTGCTTTTACAAGGGGCGATCGAAAAGAAACAAGCCGGAAACTAGAATGCACAAACCGGTGACGGGAGGGTAATGTCGTGGAGTGTGTAACGAGATGTGGTTCCGATCTGAGCGTGGAAGTTCACAGCCCGTCGCTACAGGGCAAGCGTGCACGTCACGTGACTATACATAGCTAGCAGCAGCTTTCATCAATCGTCCAAAGCTGGCAGTCACATTGCAAACAGTGACATGGAGGCGTTAAAAGAAGAGCAAAGAGGAGTTATTCGTTTTCTGACAGCGGAAGGAGTAGGAGGAACGGACAAGTGTACGGCAAACACTGCATGTCCCTTGTAAGGGTCAAGGCGTGGCACAAGCGCTTCAGGGAAGGACGGGTGTCGTTAGCCGATGACGCACGGTCTGCAGCACCACACTGCATTACCGATGACATCGTCCACCTGGTGGATGCACTAATTCCCCAGGACGGCCGAGTGACAGTGAAAGCCATAACCGCCGTGGTCGGATTGAGCGTCGGAATTGTTCACACCATCATGAAGGAACGACTGCACATGCGCAAAGTGTGTCCCCAATGGGTGCCCCACAGTCTTCAACCACACCAGGAAGCATGTCGAATGGCCCACTGTGTTGCTCATCTGCAGCGCTATGCTCTGGAGGGGAATGCGTTCGCTGACGCGAGTGGTGGCTGGAGAGGAGTCATGGTGTCATCACTTCGAACCAGAATCAAATCGACAAAGTCTTCACTGGAAGCATGCATGGTCGCCATCACTAAAAAAAAGCCAAGGCCATCCACAAGAGTGCAGGAAAGATTATGATGACGTTCTTCTTTGACCAAGACGGTCCCCTTCTGATTCACTTCCTGTAGCACGGGACAACGGTGAATGCCCAGCATTACTTGCAAACCTTGTCCACCCTACGCCAAACGATCAAATCAAAACGACCAAGCAATCTCACCTGTGGGGTAATTCTGCTCCACGATAATGTAAAACCTCATACGGCCAACACAGTCGCGGCACTCCTGCAAAAATTCAAATGGGAGGTTCTCGGCCACCATCAATACCGTCTGGACCTCTCTCCCTGTGATTACGCCATTTTTGATCCCCTTAAAAAGGCACTGAGAGGCAAACGATTTATCTCGGACGACGACGTCCAGCTGTACGTGCAGAACTGGTTAAATCGGAGCCCGGGGAATTTTACGAAACAGCCATTCATCGCCTTGTGCCACAGTGGAACAAGTTTCTCAACAGCCAGGGTCAATACTTCTAACATACAGGTACTGGTTTCTATATCTATGCCTCCGCCTCGTTTCTTTTTGAAAGCCCCTTATATTTGTTTCAGCCAAGATAATTATGAATAGGATATTTTCTTGCCACAGTATTTGAAATTGAATTTAGATCACTGCGAGACGCCTATCTATGCTTCCATTTACAAATATTAGAAGATGTCTGGCACATCGCTGCGACTGCAGGTACGTCGCAACTGTAGATTAACCGTAGTGAAGAGGAGCTTCCCAACTCGGTACAGCCGCGAAGATGTGAAAGGACACTATCGCGAAAGGTGCGTTTCCATGTGCATCAAATGCTCTTGATATAACTGGTAAAATTCATATATATAGCCCCGCTGTATATTTCGTAACCGGGAAGCTGTGAGAAATGTTGGAGGAACCCCAAAGATTAAATTATTTGGTGTCGTTGAAAGTATTCTTGTAATATACACGGCACAACAAATGCAGAAGTATGTCGAAAAATCGTAGCAGCACGGAAGGATAAAATCACAAGTCCGATTCAGATGCGTACTAATGTATTCCATACACTTACATCAAATGCATACTCATGGAACACAGGTGCTTAACTTAAATATTTCCGGATATGTGCAAGATATCGTAATGAATTGTGAGGAAGGCCTCACTAAAGAATGATTGTCTCTTTTCCTAGCTATATTAATTATCAACTTTATTTTATCAAATATAGGAGTTTGCTTCTAGTACAGAAGTTTTAAAAGTGACGAATGAAACTCTATTTCAGATTAGTAGTTTCGGAATATCTACAGCATTTAGAATTGATACTGTCTTTCTCAATGTTTCGTTTATGTGTGTCGAGTGCTGGTTAGTTAGTAAAAATAAATCCCTTTCACAAACCAAGAGGCGCTAGATAGCATCATTCTTTACGAAGAACGGAGAAGAAAACAAGAAGACGGGTTGAATGATACGTACAAAAGTATCCCGACAGACAGACATGAATGACAGCTCAACAAATGCTCAAAAAATTATTATAGGCAGATGGTAAGGATCACGCCTGCATCGACATAACGAAATAGGTTTTCCAGGAGCTGTTGCTGATAATCTGTACGTTAGCCCCAGAGAAAATACGAGTGCCTCTGCAATAAGTCAAGCCGACGCTGTTCTCATTTTTGTTGCGAATAACATCCATCCGTTTCACTTTAAATACATGAATGTGGGTGTTAACAGGACAATGGGTACCCGACTCAGTGTTTGCTTTTGGCTAGGAAAGCGCTTCCTCGAATCTTTCATGTTAGCTGTAGAGAACGTGCAGGAGTTTCCAGTTTGTCTGTTGACTCGCGTGATTTGGATCCATTGGAAATTTTTCACTGCGATGATCTCAAACCTGAAGTGTATGAATAAATTCCGACAACCAACGAGGAACTGAAACAATACAACATATGCAGTGCTACGAGCGATATCTCTTCATTCTGTCCACATGTGCTTGCACGAACAGCCGGAAACGTGTATTTCAATAGATTGTTGGCATTTCGCAGACTTGATAACGTTAATTGAATTTTAAGGTAGTGTTTATCAGCGTATGTATTTGTGATTTCTATTTCGCTGCTGTTCCTGATGTAACTGATGTAATTTCAACAGTGTACTAGTACGCGTATGTCGTAACATTAACCTTTTGACATTAAGTTATTACTTAACTTTCTTTAAAACTCAGTTCCCTGATTTATAATTCCACGCAGTCTTGGTCTTTTCTATTCGAATATCCGACAGAAACGAGACCAGAACGTTACCTCTGTTAATTCCTGCTTAAATACCACGTCTATTGCTTTCCCGTTGGTGTGTGGGTCCAACCACATGTAGCCAAGTGACATTACGATCAGTTTCATGTTAAAATTTTCTCCTCTATTCACCCATTGTTCGTACACTCTCTTATACGTGGTAAGCTGCAACGTCATATCAGGTTGGTATGTCAGTATCGTATAAAAGCATGATCTTCCTTCAAAATACATAAATTCTAAGCAATACACATTGAAGATTCTCCAGAACTACTACTCCTATTTTCAAGAGAGAAACGCTATTTAATTTCCAGAATGAGATTTCCACTCTGCAGCGGAGTGTGCGCTGATATGAAACTTCCTGGCAGATTAAAACTGTGTGCCCGACCGAGACTCGAACTCGGGATCTTTGCCTTTCGTGGGCAAGTGCTCTACCATCTGAGCTACCGAAGCACGACTCACACCTGGTCCTCACAGCTTTAATTCTGCCAGTATCTCGTCTCCTACCTTCCAACCTTTGCAGAAACTCTCCTGCGAACCATTAATTTCTCTCTCTTAGAACTACGATACCAGGAGTAGAAATTACTGTGTTCCACTTGAGAAAATTAAGTTAATACTGTTATTTCTCTAATTAATATAACTATGAAAAGAGACTATACGTCATTTAGTGACGGCGTTTTGACATTTCTCACAGCATGGACACAGTAACTGACGATTCCCAGGATGCGCGTGAATAGTACTTTCTCAGGAAAACGTAGGTTCTGCAAAACACAAATAAAGGATCCTCCTGACCAGGTACAAATAAGACGAAGTAGAAGTGCGTCGTGACGTAGATCAGGACGGGAACTGTGAAGTACAGGTTCACAGTTCCAAAGATGACCTCACGTCCTGGGACACTGCGATCGCGGAAATGATGGCAGGCGGCTCCGTGTGGCTGCCGCAGAATAGCCTTCCAGGGTGGGTGCTGGATCGGCGTCGCAGCAAGATGCAGATCCAGAGGCAGGGATAGGCTGGACGGATCTGCTGGGAGCCCGGCGAGAGGTATGATTGATGCGCCGCCAATCAGCCGGTCTAAAGCACGGGGCGTGAGCGTAAGCTGTCTGCTATCTGTCAAACAGCGTTTTAAACAGACCGCAGGCAGAAGAATATCGGCGATGTGCTACGGGAACACTTGAGCTATGTGTGTAACATATTACTGCGATTGAAGCGCTGAGGCTGGCGCTTCTGGTGGTGTCTGGAAGTGCCTGGAGTCTCAAAAGGCGAATTTCCGGTTATCATCTGTATGTTGATAGACGCACACATTGTACTTGCATCGCTCCGGTAGAGAACCGTCTCTTGCACTGGAGCAACACTACTCATTGATCGTGGGTGCTGTGCTGGAAGCTGTAGGGGCAGGCCAATGGCTGCAGGCATGGACTGTGCGGCTGTTCCTGGCGAAGGTTCGAGTCCTACCTCGGGCATGGATGTGTGTGTTTGTCCTTAGGATAATTTAGGTTAAGTAGTGTGTAAGACTAGGGACTGATGACCTTAGCAGTTAAGTCCCATAAGATTTCACACACATTTAAACATTTTTAAACAGGCCAATGGCCACATGTAATAAGAACATAATTGTGATGTCTTTAACGGATGAGGAAATATCTGGGATGAAAAGTTTAGCTGAATGACCCTGATGCACCAACAGCGTAATATTGTTGTGTAAATTTTAAGTGAAACGCTAATACTGTGCCATGGTTTAGTGCATGCAATTGTTCGGTTTAGCGGCGCTGCAGCGGGTCGCCAGTTGAAACCCAATACCAATAATTATTTTTATTTAGTATGTATCATTTTTCGAAGGGACTCGAAATATCTTACGTCTGTAGTGTTCATATATGCTAGAATGTTCTGTGTCCATATGAACAGCAGCAGCCTCTGTCCAGGAGTTCAGTTCTGTTCCAGCTATACGTTAGTGTTTGTAATCGATGCGTTTTCAGTGCTAATTGCCGTATTCCCTTCACGACCATGCTCTCAGATTTGAACATAATTGTGGTTACGATTTGATATTGATTGGTGGAGACGCTGGTTACTTCACGTCTACAGTGCCATGCCGCAATCAGGTAGAGTAAATGTCGTCGCCTACACAGACAGGAATCGAAATACAGTCGTTCCTAGGAGCTGTATGTTCATGAGATCAATAGCCTCCAAAACAGCAGTAAGTCAGCTGCACGTGAACCATCGACCAATGTTTTTCGAAGATGCTGGTCAGGACTCAACAAAATTGCTAGAAGGATTCAACCGAGTCACCAACTGCCATAGGTGGTACGATGATGTATTTGGCAAATGTATAGTTTCATTTGGACAGCACATCCCAATTGTGGTCCGAGAACAACGAAGAGCAGCTCAGTAGCTGGAAGAAATTCCGGAACGAACTGAAGAAAACTTTGACTGACAACCGTCTACGCGGAAGGACAACCGAAGAAGGGCGCCTAACGTCATATTGAGTTGACAGAGTCTTACGTAAAGAGTGAATCCGGAAAATGAAAGAAGCCGACAGAACCTCATATCTGATGAAAGAAGTCGCAGAACACACGTACCAAGCTCTTACGGTAAAACATATCACAGCAACAGAAGAACTCAAAAAATGATGTTAACGCACAGAGGAAACGCAACAGAAAAAAGGAGAATGTAATCCATATGGCAGTCATGGTAGATCACCACCAACTTTCCTCTGTCATATGCCAGGTTATAAGAAGAGACATACAGCTCTTAAGGCATCTAGAAATGTA
The DNA here is from genome assembly GCF_023898315.1 of Schistocerca nitens. Lineage (NCBI taxonomy): Eukaryota > Metazoa > Arthropoda > Insecta > Orthoptera > Acrididae > Schistocerca > Schistocerca nitens. The sequence goes on along the minus strand of NC_064620.1, from coordinate 555,452,669 downwards.
AGGCCGAGTACAAAAGAGATAGTGACCATGATCTTGGACCCCATATGTCAGAAAGTTGTAGAGAATGTTGAAAAAGAATCTGTCGATATTTCACATTACGTTCCATTGCCAGTGGAAAGCACCACGAAGAAGGGAGTCACCAAAAAGCGGGCTTACGCCGCCGTCATCAAACGACATCCCATCATACGACCAGCCGAGGTACAACCATCTTCTCAACAAAGTACAACGACTTGCAGAAGGACCGACGCCTGGAAGAGAGAAGAAAGCACACGGTCTATTCTCACTGTGGACTTCCCCGACACATTCTGCGCTACTGCAGAGAAGTAAGACCAATAATCGACGATTATTAAGCCCCTCGGCGTCAACCATCGCAACTGTGCTACTCGTGTCAGTCAACTGTTGACGACTCTAGACTAACAGTGGAGTGACGCTTATCGCCTTGCTCTGGTACAGGACACTCGTCAACCGACGGTAGTTTTCCTCTGATGCCACAATACTGAGGTGCCAGGAGCTCGCCTAGCTGCAGACTTCAGGGAAACCAAGCGAGGCAATAATTATGGAGATTAGGCTGTCACAGATGAAAATCATCCATGGACAGCATACACCAAGATGACAGGAAATCTCATTGACGTCATCACCGATGGCCAACGAGTCTTGGCGTTAATAGACTTAGAGGATTTCTTCTGTAATGTCGAACACTTATCGCCGCCAGCTAAAGAAGACTGTTTTCCTGATTTTGCTGAATGTCACGCAAATGGGAGACAAATCCAGCTGGCAGGAGCACATATTGCAAGAATAAATACCGGTGTCAGAAGACAACCATTCTTATTTTTCATTTAATCAGAATGCAGTAATTATGTTATTTTGGGTCTGGACTTCCTGCAGGCGTCAGTAGCAGTCATAGACTGTGGAAGATAGGAGCTCCAGAATGACGAAGTTAATCAAACAAGTACACACATAACTTACACATGTTTTTGGGGCGCTCACCTGTTTATATAGAGTTTTCTGTGAAAAACAAGATCGTTTCATTTTAAGACCTTCATTCCTTTTACTAGTTTCGACAGAACAGAGGTGTCATCTTCAGACTGACATTACACATTGCGTATATGTTCACATACACGTGTCGTCGACATTTAGTGAACAAGAGCTACTCATGCTCACAAAAGAAATCAATAGGCTAGCGATAGTCATTAGCACTGTAGGTGATCAAGGAAAACGTTGGCTAGCTGTCACAAGCAGCCGCAACCCGTCCCCAGGGGTATGTGCTTAAGGTCAGCCAAAAGTGTCCATGAAGGACAGCGAAGTATATCGAGGAAGGATCGTGTTCCGCTAGCACTACAGATACGCAGTAGAGGAATTTAATACAGATCTGCAGCTTGAATCTGACCTGAATGAGGAATAACGTCATAATGTCAACAGTACTGATATAATTTTCGGCTGCTTACAATTCCAGGGTGGAGGAAAGACGACCAGACAGTCCACGGTAGAAAACCATATCAACACTGGTGATTTTCTACCAATTGGCCAGCGCTCACTTAGGATGTCGCCAACTGAATGACGGATAATCTGGGTGGAAGTGGAGGGGACGCTGAAAGATGACATCACTGAAGCGTCAGAGATCCATTGGTATTCTCCAGCGGAGAAGAACCGCTTTCTGTGTCAACAACCGACGACTGAATAAAATCGTGATGATAGCTATGTACCAACTGTCACGCATTTATTACTCAGTAGACTGCTTGAAAGGAGCAAGGTATTTTTCAACTCTGGACATGCAGACAGACTACTGGAAAACTGAAGTTGACGAGGATCCTGGCGGCCACTGTGAGTTCGATGTATTGCGGACTGATCTGTGTAAAGCTCCAGGCAACTTACGGTGGACAACCTAATACAGTGCCTTAAATAAACGATGCTTCTTTGCTGTCTGGGTAACACTGTCATTCTTTTGAAGATATTTGGAGAACATCTAAATCACCTGGCAGTTGTGATGAACTGTGTTCAGACTGTATTCTTCTTCCTGAATCCGAAAAGTGCCTCTTCGCTAACCAGGAAATAAATTTCTTGGGTCATCTAGTGGATGGGGAAAAAGTTCGTCACCTCCAAAGGAAGTCACAGATGTTTCGACTCCTCAACACATTCGTGAAGTGAGAAGATGAGTCAAGTACTTGCGTCCACTGGAATTTGCATTACCACTCTAATAGCGTGTAACACCGCTGACCACAACGGCGTGATCTGGAGGTCGTTTCCCTGGAGCTATAGACGGACTCTTCTGAGAAAGTGAGTTTCTGCAGTGTCCCCGGAGAGAGTGGAAGGTAGCACCTGCCACATTTTCGAAGATCTGTACTTTCAAGATTAATTACTGCATAAAAACAAAAATAAAAAAATTAAAAACATAAGAATATAAAAGAGTGAGCAAGAGTGAATCCAAAAGTGCAACTGCGGCTGCCTCGAGTCGAATGAGCCTGCAGCTGCCTCAGTAGCGGATGCTGTTACTGACAAGAACTGGGCGCGGCAGGAAGTAGCGCCCTGATAAACCGCGATTGCGGCGCCGGAAGCGGCTCTTTCCAGCGGATCGCGCTTAGTTAAAACTATAGCGCGATCCCCCCCCCACCAACTTCCCCTCCAGCGCCTCGTGTACCTCCCCGACGTCGTTACGTAACTGCAGCCGCTAAGTCAACACAGCCATGCACTTATTTGATATGTACTTCTACACATTGATCTTGCCAAAAGCCGAGAAGCGATTCTTCTTAGTGTTTTAGCTCTCTGGGTCACTCTGGGATGCTCTCTGGGGCACTCTGGGATACTCCCTGGTGGACTCTGGGAACCTCTCTGTTACACTTTTGGATTCAATCTTGCTCACTCTTTTATATTCTTATGTTTTTAATTTTTTTATTTTTGTTTTTAAAGTTGCTAATCATCCTTATCTATCTCGTGAGATTTTTTTATTTTAAAAAGTTTACTTACAAGTTCACCAAAAATGTTATCTTTTAGATCTATTCATCAATTTATTATTCATTATTATAATCTATGGGTTGCAGGGGTTCCGACCCCTGGGGAGGTAGATGGGTGTTTATGCATGGCTGTGTTGACTTAGCCGCTCTGTATGTCTGGTTGATTGGTTTTCTGATGTCGTAAGTGGAAGAGTGCATCGGCTGACTTAATATGATGCTGGATCAGAGAAAAGGGCGCCTGTGTACCGTGTGATCCGTTGGTGGCTGTAGACTGTTGTGAGCCGCATGCGTCACTCGAAGTCGGCCAACTCGTTCAGAGCTTGCGTCTGCGTTAGGAACTGACTAGCTGACCTCCACGCGAAAATGGCTAATGTGTGTGTGAGTGCGTTTTCTGGAGCAAATTGACATCATCTCTTGGACAATCGAGCCATGCATGCTGGTTTGACTTCCACAATTCCGTGAGTTTGGTGTTTCGCGTATGTACTTCGTCGCATGTAAAATCGTATTTGTCGGTTATCGTGTACTTCCTTCTGTTGATTGACGCCGCTTAGTTACGGTTGTTAGCATTACAGCTTGATAATATTCTTCTGTTACGGTTGCTGTGAATTCTGTGCGGGTTGTGGATCGACAAAGCGGTAATCCGCACGTCGTACGTGGGAATGCCTGAGTTGTTTGTTTCTTCTTGTTTGTTATTTGAAAAACTGGCAACGCAGTGAGTGTAGCCTCATCAGTTTTGGTAAACACTGTCAAGATTGCTTGCTTCTGTTGGCTGGGTGAGGCGGGTTGTGAAAGCTACGTCTGAGGGACGTAAAGTTGCCTTGATTATGTTTCATGCATGTTAACTTGTTGGTTCGAGTTATTTTATCTAATTTCGTCCGTGGTGAAAATTCTTAGGAGAGTGATCGCACTCCTTTGGATAAAAAATTTGCAGTCGTCGTTTCTCTGGCTGTGACTGCTTGGTCTATTGCAGTGTTTTCGTTCATGGTGGGGATCTTTTAGCCTGTGAAGGGTGGTTATTGCGCACGGCGTATTTTAGCTAGCGCAGTATATTAGCCTCGTTTGCTTCTTACCGGATCTTTCGGAATAGGCCTCGGAGCGCAAACTGTTTGTCTGTGGCAAATAACGTTAGTACACTGACCACTATCGAGATCCAAATTAAGTTATAATTTAAGAATTAATTGTCTCACATTAATACCAGTGTGGGAAGAGAGAGAGATTACTTCCCACAGTTAACTAAGGTACATTTAGTAGCGCCGGCTCACAATAAACGGGTTAGTACCCAACAGCTTAACTAAAACTTGGTATTAATGCCCAACGCTGTCTCCTTAGCGACACTTAGTACTAGTTCTAATGTGGGCCATACAATATGCACTATTTTCTTCATAGCTTACTAAGTGGTTGTGGTAGTAGGGTTGTGTTACCAGTAATTTTAATAATTGGAGACAGGACGGAGTAGTTGTGAGTTGTCTAACAACCTTATTGACGCTTTTCGCTTGTACAGGGTGACACACGAGAGGTGAACGGTTTTGAACTGCGTAGTACTGAGGGCGCGGTGGTGGGAGGTGGTCGTGTTGGGGATAGTTCTGATCCACACAAGACACCATTTCATTTATTCAGTCAGTATGCAGCAGTGGGACTTGCGACGTCGAGTGTTTGTCTATGACAGTTTGGTGAAAAGTAGTGAGTCTATTATTGCTATGCAGCGACTGTTTCGTGCGCGGTTTAATGTCGGTAGACATGGAGCTGTTCCGAGCCGTAACACAATCCTCAGGTGGGTGGCAAACTTCTGATCAACTGTAAACATACTGGATAAGAAGCATCCTGGCCCAAGATGCAGAGTAACGACAACAGAAAATGTTGAAAGGGTAATGCAAGCGGCAGTCAGAAGCCCAGGACGGTCAGCCAGACATCATGCTAGTGAGTTACGAATCAATCGTGAATCGGTTGGACGAATTTTGTATAAAGAATTAAAATTCCATCCCTACAAAATGCTCATTGTCCAACAACTTAAGGAAACTGACTTTGCTGTACGAGAAGACTTCGCTCACAGAATGCAAGTAATTTTGGGATCGAATGAAAATTACATTTTATTGATGAGCGATGAAGCTCATTTTCATTTAAACGGGACCGTGAATAAGCAAAACCTACGTTACTGGGCTCCAGAGCATCCACAAATTATCCACCAGCGTCCTCTACACTCAGAAAAAGTAACAGTCTGGTGTGATCTTGGCTCTGTTGGCATTATTGGACTTATTTTCTCGAAGAGAACGGGGCCACAGTTACTGTTAATTCTGTTCGTTACATTCGTGTGCTTGAAACATTCCTTAAACCAGAACTAAGAAGACGACGAATCCCCTTAAAACGCGTTTGGTTCCAGCAGGATGGGGCAACATCGCACACCACAAACAATTCAATGACAGTTTTTAGACGCATGTTTCCTGGCCAGATTATCTCACGTTTTGGCAATGTTCCTTGGCCTCCCAGGTCTCCCGACTTGTCAGTTTATGACTTTTTTTCTGTGGGGGTAGCTTAAGAACTGTGTCTATAACCAAAAACCACGAAATTTGGACGAGTTGAAGAATGCAATCATTCAAGAAATTGCTGCCATCCCTGCAGAGATTTTAGTTCGTGTAATGGAGGATTTTAGGAAGAGACTTGAGCCCTGCATTCGAAATGATGGACATCACCTTGACGACATTATTTTTCGCAAATAACTTGTTAACTGAAATGGCAAATAATGAGCTTTGATTGTGTGTAAATAAACATGCATTAATTTTAAAGTTTGCTGAGTATTATTTCATTAAAAACCGTCCGTCTCCCGTGTGTCACCCTGTATTTATTTGTGCTGATTATCCATTCGTGCTGTTTCACATGAGGAGCGTTTGTGTGTGTGGTGGTGCATACTGAGGTCCACATTTTAGAGACATTGCTGATTTGATACTACAAACTTAAAGACGCCGTCCATCAAAGACTGAATTATGTTAATGAAAGCAGTCGTTTTTGATGTTTTAGGGAAGTTTGTTTGTGCTGGAAGATACTCAAAAATTTTAATTGACTGTGATAATCGTCGCAATCCAAGGACACGGTGCATCTGAAAGTTTAAGTTATTTCCACCTGCAAATCTGCTGTAAGGAGTATGTCAGTTACAAAAGGCCACATTCTTTATATGACACAGGAGGACTTATTTTCTGTTAAAGATTTAAATAAAGGAAACATTCACCTCAGATGACTTTCAATCCATAAAACCGAGCCCTCCATTCAGCAACGTCGCTACATGGTACAAATTTTTCTCAGAATGTGCTTGTACTATCCGCGATTCATAAAGGACTTATACCAAAGCACACTGCACACCCTAACAGGAACTACTTGAGAAAGACACCAAACTTTCCTGGCTTGAGGTGCAAGAAGAATCTTTAAGGAGGTGCTATCATCCTCTCCACTTGTAGCACAGTATGTGAGAACTTCACAACGATAATAGCTGTTACGAGGTAGGTGCAGTTCTAGTGAAAATTCAAGAAGGCGCTGAAAATTGACAGTTTATGCTTCCGAAGTACACTCCAAGCGACCGATGAAATATTCTACAACTGAGAAAGATCGTCTTTCAGTTGTTTGTCGTGTTTATTTGACAACCCATTCACCATTGTCATGGAACTCCACTCTCAGTGCTGGCTGGCAGCCTTAAGATCCAAGTGGGTCGTGCCTCGGGCATGGATGTGAGTGATGTCCTAAGGTTAGTTAGGTTTAAGTAGTTCTAAGTCTAGGGGAATGATGACCTCAGATGTTAAGTCCCATAGCGCTTAGTGCCATTTAAACCATCCAAGTGGGTCGAAAGACATAAAGGCCACTGAGACTTCAGCAGTACAACATCACAGCGATATACAAAAACAGGTTTGAACACAAGGACGCTGACCGCCTTTCCGGGAAAGCTTTGAGGGAACAATGCAGCGCGGATAGAATATCAGTTTCCGCTGCCGTTGCTGCTGAAGAGATGAAAGATACAGCGCGGCTGACCAACATAGAAGCTTTGAAGAAGGAGCAATGGGGTTTAATCGAGTTGCTGTACATCGGTTTTTCGATCTGTTAGAAAGTCAGACACATTCAAGTTTACGGGAGACAGAATTGTCAGTTGCGATGAGACTTGTTTAACAGTCATTCCAAAAGGTCACACAAAGGTGGTTGCATTGAAAGGGCGCAGACAGGTGGGAGCAGTTACTTCAGCAGAAAGAGGTCAGACTGTGGCTGCAGAAATCTGTGTTTCAGCGTCGGGATGTTACGTACCACCTATGTAAATTTATCCTCGAAAACGAATGCAACGAGCGTTTGAGACTGGCCTGCCCCTGGTGCCTGGGAAGAAGTCCAAGAAACTGGTTCGATGACGAAAGAACTATTTTTGACACCAAGAATTTATAATTGATAGATGTGGCCCGCGAAAATGGGGTTGTCTTGCTGTGTTTGCCACCACACTGCTCAAACCGTCTTCAACAATTTGACGTGGCATTTATGAAACCTCTCAGTATATTTTACGAAGATGAAGTAAGATCTTGGGTTCGCACCCATCCTGGAAAAAGTTGTTACGCTGCATCATATCGCAAGTTTATTCGGCAAAGTCTTCATTCATTCAGCTACAATGTCCACAGCAGTGAACGGGTTCGGAAAACAGGCATTTGTCCTGTAAACAGAAATGTTTTTCAAGAAAGTGATTACCTTCCCTGTTCAACTACACACATTCATCAAGCTCAGGCATCTGAAGTTACAGAAACGGAAGACCAAATACCAGAGATGTTGTCAAGACGTAAAACACCTGAACAATTAACAACTGACTATCAAGCCTCTGTTTCGTCTAACTTTCAGGTTACCAACCCTGAAATGGTGTTAGCTATTCCAAAGCTGGATAAAAAAAACCAAAAGAAACCATCTGACAGGCGTGGAAAACCCGTTGTTTTAACCGAATCTCCTTATAGGAGTGAACTATCTGAAGAAATTAAACGAAAACAAATCCGCAAACGTGCTGCATGTAAACGAAAACTCTTCTCAAAGACGTTTAATAAACCTGGGATACCACCAAAAGGACATAAAGACAACGAAAAAGAGACGAACGTTACTGATGTCTTAACCACCCCTTCATGCTCAAGGGATAATAAACTGAAGTCGAATGACAATGAGGAAGAGGGTGAAGAATGTTAATACTGCTATGACTTCTGTGAAGGAGGCTGGATACGGTGTATTAGCTGCGGACGCTGGGCCCACGACACTTGTGCAGGGATAGAAGGTGATGATGACGAGGCTGTCCACACTTGTGTACTATGTGAAAGTAAGAGGCCTAAATAAAACGTAATACCTGGTTCTGCAATTCGCAGATCCATGTTTCGAAACCTTATCGTCACATGATTTCGTTATTCCAGTCCTTATTTAAGCTTTAGAGATGAATTGATGCTAGTTCCCCATCTTACACCGCATATGGGGCAAGACGGGGAACTGGTAGTTAACGTTTCAAATCGACATATTTCTAACTAAATGCAACAGGTTTGCACGTTTCTTTGCATGCTATTGTAATTCAATGGTTAAGTAAACAAATGATAATCAAACCTACTTGAATTTGCTTATTTTTGTCCCTTTTGTAAGGGTTTAAAGTTGGCTTCCCCATCTTGCCCCGCCTTCCCCTATATTTTAGGGCTGACAGGAGAAGCCTTCTCTTCGTAATGCTATCATTTGGTATAGTCCTAACTGCCACCTCTCGTTCTTAGAATAGCTCACTCCACAGTGGAAGCTTGCAGTTCAACATTTCTTCAGTGGGAACAAGCCAAAAACGGCGCACTCGAGCCAACGGGACGTCACCATCTTTAACGCCTTTCAAGGGTCACCGCATTGTCCCCCGAATCCTGGTGCCGCGTCTTTCATCGATAGCCGTGGCTTCACTCACCCGCCAGCGACCGCAGACAATGCGGACGTCTTGCTGGATCAAAAATGGCTCTGAGCACTATGGGTCTTAACATCTATGGTCATCAGTCCCCTAGAACTTAGAACTACTTAAACCTAACTAACCTAAGGACAGCACACAACACCCAGCCATCACGAGGCAGAGAAAATCCCTGACCCCGCCGGGAATCGAACCCGGGAACCCGGGCGTGGGAAGCGAGAACGCTACCGCACGACCACGAGATGCGGGCTCTTGCTGGATCCACCTGCGCATAGGACAACGGACGTTTCTCCGAAGTTCGTCTTTCCATGCCGCAGCAACCCATCCTGTTTGCACGCGAACCTGGTTTTCTCTTACCAGGATCGCTACCAACTCAGATCTTACAATATATCAGAGAAAATTATCAGTACTGCATCCATCTAGTCAATTAAGATTGAGAAGAGAAAAGGAAATGGTATCGCCTCTACAATCACTGTTTTTAATCTATTGTTTGTGTCAAAATGCGTTTATTCGGTGTACATGACTTTAGCAGAAGTGTAATCAGAATCAAACGAAAAGAGACAAGGTTTTTGAAAACAGCCCTAAAGTTGCACTTTGTACACACTTTACAAAAGGTTTTGCATCACCCCTGTTCCCAGTACTGCTGAATATTGATATTGTTTGTGGATACTGTATCACGGACACAGTCGCTTTGACTGTTCAGAGATGTCACTAAACCCGCCCAAATGTGTAAACAACCACACATGAGCAGCGCCTATTACACGGAGGAGGTCCGACAGCCAATCGGTTACATTCATTCCATCAGGAAGCAGGTACACGGCTAGTGTTGTCTGTAGTTCAACTATGCCTAGACGGTCAATACCGCGTTTCGATCGCGTCCGCATTGTTACTTCGAACCAGGAAGGCTCTCAACAAGGGAGGTGTCCAAGCGTCTCGAAGTGAACCAAAGCGATGTTGTTCGCAAATGGAGGAGATACAGGGAGAGAGACAGGAATTGTCGATGACATGCCTCGCTGAGGCCGCCCAAGGGCTACGAATGCAGTGGATGATCGCTACCTACGGATTATGTCTCGGAGGAACCCAGACAGCAAAGCCACCATGTTGAATAATGCTTTTCGTGCAGTCACAGAACGTTGTGTTACGACTCAACCTGTGTACAGCAGGCTGCATGATACGCAACTTCACTCCCGATGTTCATGGCGAGATCTATCTTTGCAACCACGACACCATGCAGCGCCGTACAGATAGGCCGAACAACATGCCGAATGGACCGTTCAGGATTGGCATCATGTTCTCTTCACCGATGAGTGTCGCATATGCATTCAACCAGACAATCGTCAGACACGTGTTTGGAGGCAACCCGGTCAGGATGAAGCCTTAGCACGCTGTCCAGCGAGTGCAGCAAAGTGGAGGTTCTCTGCTGTTTTGGGATGGAATTATGTGTGGCCGATGTACGCCGCTGATGGTCATGGAAGGCGCCGTAACGACTGTACGTATCGGCAGCATATTCGCCAAGCATTCGTCTTCATGGACCATAATTCGGCCCCCGTCGTGCACATTTTGTGAATGACTTCCTTCAGGACAACGACATCGCTCGACTAGAGTGGACAACATGTTCTCCAGACATGAACCCTATCGAACATGCCTGGGATAGAATGAAAAGGACTGTTAATGGACGACGTGACCCACCAACCACTCTGAGGGATCTACGCCGAATCGCCGTTGAGGAGTGCGACAAGCTGGACTAAGTGTGTCTTGATGAACTTGTAGATAGTATGCCACGACGAAACAAGGCATGTATCAAGGCGAGAGGACGTTGTACTGGGTATTAGAGGTACCGGTGTGTACAGCAATCTGGACCACCACCTCTGAAGCTCTCACTGTATGGTGGTGCAACATGCAATGTGTGGTTTTTATGAGCAGTAAAAAAGGCGGAAATAATGTTTATGATGATCTCTGTTACAATTTTCTGTACAGGTTTCGGAACTCTCAGAATCGAGGTGATGGAAAACTTTTTTTGATGTGTGCATTTTTTATTTAACGGTTTCGCTCTTCTAAAGAACAAGAGCATCATCAGAATATAAAGTTTAAGGTAGGCTGAGAGCTTTAAGGATGGCGTTTAAAGTTGGCTGACAGCACTAAAAGGTTAAAGTGGCTGTACTGTAGTACTTAAACTTACGTTCAAGGTAAATTAGTAAATGATGACACTGACATTGCTGTGGTAGCGTACAACGATGTGGTGTGGTAATACGTACGACAACAGGAATCAGATGCAAAGTTAGTAGTCATTCTTATTATAAAAATATAATTTTTTCGCTTTCAAAGGGCGTAACAAGTATTGTTAACTCCTCAATTACGAAATTAAGTTCCATATCCTCAATTAGGCTCTGCATTGCTCGCAGAGTCGCAATCATAGTTGCGTACTAGCATCAATCCGAAATTCACCGCCCCTTAGCTGACGACGCAACGGCCCATTCGATTGGAATAATTAACTGACACTGAGAAATGTAATATGTAGTAGTACAAGTGATTGTCAGTAGCTGCTACGATGTCATTTACTCTTCTTTGACTCTTTTATTCTAATTTGGATGCCTTATATAAGTGAAAGGCTATTTACAATTTGTACAGAAACCAGATGGCAGTTATAAGAGTCGAGGGGCATGAAAGGGAAGCAGTGGTCGGGAAAGGAGTGAGACAGGGTTGTAGCCTCTCCCCGATGTTATTCAATCTGTATATTGAGCAAGCAGTAAAGGAAACAAAAGAAAAATTCGGAGTAGGTATTAAAATTCATGGAGAAGAAATAAAAACTTTGAGGTTCGCCGATGACATTGTAATTCTGTCAGAGACAGCAAAGGACTTGGAAGAGCAGTTGAACGGAATGGACAGTGTCTTGAAAGGAGGATATAAGATGAACATCAACAAAAGCAAAACGAGGATAATAGAATGTAGTCAAATTAAGTCGGGTGATGCTGAGGGGATTAGATTAGGAAATGAGACACTTAAAGTAGTAAAGGAGTTTTGCTATTTAGGGAGTAAAATAACTGATGATGGTCGAAGTAGGGAGGATATATAATGTAGACTGGCAATGGCAAGGAAATCGTTTCTGAAGAAGAGAAATTTGTTAACATCTAGTATAGATTTAAGTGTCAGGAAGTCGTTTCTGAAAGTATTTGTATGGAGTGTAGCCATGTATGGAAGTGAAACATGGACGATAACCAGTTTGGACAAGAAGAGAATAGAAGCTTTCGAAATGTGGTGCTACAGAAGAATGCTGAATATAAGGTGGGTAGATCACGTAACTAATGAGGAGGTATTGAATAGGATTGGGGAGAAGTTTGTGGCACAACTTGACTAGAAGAAGGGATCGGTTGGTAGGACATGTTTTGAGGCATCAAGGGATCACAAATTTAGCATTGGAGGGCAGCGTGGAGGGTAAAAATCGTAGAGGGAGACCAAGAGATCAATACACTAAACAGATTCAGAAGGATGTAGGTTGCAGTAGGTACTGGGAGATGAAGAAGCTTGCACAGGATAGAGTAGCATGGAGAGCTGCATCAAACGAGTCTCAGGACTGAAGACCACAACAACAACAACAATATAAGTGAGAGGACGCTGAAAGCAAATTGAGGTGAGGCCACCGAGCCGTGGGGTCACAGAGTGCACAACCCTCGGTGTGGTTCTCAGACGGCAACACCAGGAGGGGGAACAGGTCGTTGTAGTGCCACATTTGAGAGACTGAAGCACCACAGACAAACAGAGACAAGGTCTCCTGTGCTGCAAAAACCACAGCGGCAACCGTTTTTATCACACAGTAGTGGAATGAGAAGGGATACTGACTTCCGCAAAGTCCAAGAAGGCACGATTTTGCACAAAACGTCGAAAGCTGTGTTCCCAGTAGAAAGCGCTTGATTCTGTTGATGCTATCTCAAAAATGGCGTGGGGAGCTGCAGTTTTGAGATGCTTTGTAGGTGTGAGGCATTGCGGAATGCTGACTTCACAAAAACCAAATGTTTATGCAATTTAACAATTTACAGGATTGACTAATATGAATAAACTCGAGATCAGACAGAGAAACACGAGTATCCTGATGAGAAACCATTTCAATGGCCCTGGAGAGAGATGAAAAGAGAGATGTCCTTGTTCAGTAATAAATAATAGGACGCTTGTTAGTGATTAACTGCCTGAAGAATAGCCTAGGGAAGGGGCGCAGCCTTATCTCAGGAACGTTTTTACCGGTCGGCACTCGAAAGATCCAGAGCCCAGCGAATCTGAATAAACAGTGCGAAAACAGTATATGATAGTTTTCCTTTCGGGGAACACTCGGAGCAAAATTACTTCTTCTTCGTAGAGAGCTACCTCCACTTCATCTCAAAGTGTCTCGAGTTTTCGGGCTGATGTGCACTTAGTCGTTGACGACAGTAGTTGGTGAGCTGCCAATGACTGATTTTGCAGCCATCTGAGCCGCCACATGCAGTTATGAGAGGCATTCACATTTTTGCTGAGAGTATATTGATTTTGCTGAGGATTCCAGTACACTGTATTATTAACCACTCTTTTGGCTATGGAAATCTATTTTCCAACATGATCTCCGTACTATGCGACTGCCTTGCGCCACCTTACTGGGAGGGGGGGCTGTATGCTTACATGGCATCACTCTGCTTGCCGACGTCGTAGCCTGGTCTTGTTGTAGCAGTAACATCCCTAGCATCGATGTACTGCATCCTGCTGAGTGCATCCTTCATTGGATCAAACAGATGTAAGTCGTAAAGTATAGAATACGAGCTGTTTGATGGATGAGGAAGAACGGCCAATGAAGCTTTGTGAGCTTCTCTCGGGCGCGCAGACTTGCGTATGGTCTTGTGTTGCCATGGAGGAGAAGTTCGTTTGCATTTTTGTGGCGACGAACACGCTAAAGAGTGTGTGAACAACCAGCTTCCGTGAGATCGGACAGGTCTGTTCGACACTGTTGCGATGATGACAGATATTTCGCCCGACGACTCAACGTGCTTTTGTTCCTTGCTGGGTCTCTGTGGACACTCTGCAAGAGCCAGCAAGTATTTGTGATGCTCTAGTTTTCCGCCGAAAGAAACAGGATCTCTCTGCTTGGAACGCACCACCGTTACAGGTCTGTATTGGAGGCTGCGTATAGCGCCATCACCTAACAGAACTTCACGAAAGTATAGAGACTGAAGGGAGAATATTCGACGATGTCCCACAAGAAATTCCAAACTTTTCAACCGAAACTGGCCGATAAAAAAAATGTTGTATAACTTATTGAACGCCCCTCATGCTATGATGACACGCTGGACATAAAAATAATTTTATGGAATTTCATAACTTTAATCTTCAGTTTGAAGAACTGTATTCAGATTCAGTGACCAGCTAGCTTTCAACTCTGACTACATGTTCAATGCATTCCCTCGTGTCGCACTATCAACCTTCTCTACTAACATCTCTAAACGAGCGGTACAACTACTTGAAATATTTTCATTTGCATGATTATTAGAATCTTACCATAGATTATTTGATCAGAAATGGCGAGGTTTTACTACAAAAATAATATTATATCCTATCAAATGTTTTCTTTAATGGCTTAAACTGAATTAATTATGACTATTTTTTTATTTAACAGTCATTTAATTCCTAATTCATTGTTTTGGAGGTTGTTTAATTAATGAACGTCATATCCAGTATCTAATTTCCACACTTTCACATTGAATAAGACGAGAGTAACCTATCTGTATTTGACAGTTACGGATATGACTTCTCTGAGTATACATGAAATACATTAAACAATGAGTTCTCTTTCTAACATTTCAAATGTTAATCCACTTCACCAAGCATTTCAGGCCCTGCGAGACCATCTTTAGGTGTATCTCGGTGTTTACATTAATTTTCTGAACCTTGATCGATTACGTTAGTGCGTTCCTGTCGTTGGAAAGCCAGGTGTTAAATCAGTAGCTGCAGAAAAAAAAAGTGAGAAAACATATAGGAGTCACCTGACAAGCTCAGTAGAATTTTCCGGGATGTCATACTGTTGTTTAATCCTTATAATTGTGTATCACTTCACCACATTATTTTGCATGAGGTACACATGCTTATTTGTAGGTGTTAGGAGTTCACAGGTGTGATATACAAAGCGCAAATACAACAAGTTCTAAGCCTGAATATACACATCGAAGGTAAGTTTCCGAAGCAATTGAAGACATGTGCAATCATTGTCGACTAGACCGCTTATGATTCAGAGAGGAAACAACTTTCAGCCTTATTGCATTCGTTTTATTGTTTCACCAGTACTAGTACGGTTTTTTTCTAGCCACACCTCATACAGCGCCATCACCTAACAGAACTTCACGAAAGTATAGGGACTGAAGGGAGAATATTCGACGATGTCCCACAAGAAATTCCAAACTTTTCAACCGAAACTGGCCGAAAAAAAAAAATGTTGTATAACTTATTGAACGCCCCTCATGCTATGATGAGATCGCGCCTCAACTTCAATATGACGCGCTGGACATAAAAATAATTTTATGGAATTTCATGACTTTAATCTTCAGTTTGAAGAACTGTATTCAGATTCAGTGACCAGCTAGCTTTCAACTCTGACTATATGTTTAATGCATTCCCTCGTGTGGTACTATCTACCTTCTCTACTAACATCTCTAAACGGGTGGTACATCTACTTGAAATATTTTCATTTGCATGATTATTAGAATCTTACCATAGATTATTTGATCAGAAATGGCGAGGTTTTATTACAAAAATAATGTTATATCCTATCAAATGTTTTCTTCAATGGCTTAAACTGAATTAATTATGACTATTTTTTTAACAGTCATTTAATTCCTAATTCATTGTTTTGGAGGGTGTTTAATTAATGAACGTCATATCCAGTATCTAATTTCCACACTTTCACATTGAATAAGACGAGAGTAACCTATCTGTATTTGACAGTTACGGATATGACTTCTCTGAGTATACATGAAATACATTAAACAATGAGTTCTCTTTCTAACATTTCAAATGTTAATCCACTTCACCAAGCATTTCAGGCCCTGCGAGACCATCTTTAGGTGTATCGCGGTGTTTACATTAATTTTCTGAACCTTGATCGATTACGTTAGTGCGTTCCTGTCGTTGGAAAGCCAGGTGTTAAATCTGTAGCTGCAGAAAAAAAAAGTGAGAAAACATATAGGAGTCACCTGACAAGCTCAGTAGAATTTTCCGGGATGTCATACTGTTGTTTAATCCTTATAATTGTGTATCACTTCACCACATTATTTTGCATGAGGTACACATGCTTATTTGTAGGTGTTAGGAGTTCACAGGTGTGATATACAAAGCGCAAATACTACAAGTTCTAAGCCTGAATATACACATCGAAGGTAAGTTTCCGAAGCAATTGAAGACATGTGCAATCATTGTCGACTAGACCGCTTATGATTCAGAGAGGAAACTACGTACTTATGTAAGTTGATCAGAGACATCGCCTACCATATTGCATTGAGATTAAACAATAACAAGCTCTCAGATAGGCACATACGGTTGGTCCAGGTTAATCTGAGAAGCGCGGAAAGGAAACTAGATAATGGATTGCTACAGGACACAGTACTTCCCGCAATACTTTCAACGTTTATACAGGGCTATTACAAATGATTGAAGCGATTTCATAAATTCACTGTAGCTCCATTCATTGACATATGGTCACGACACACTACAGATACGTAGAAAAACTCATAAATTTGTGTTCGGCTGAAGCCGCACTTCAGGTTTCTGCCGCCAGAGCGCTCGAGAACGCAGTGAGACAAAATGGCGACAGGAGCCGAGAAAGCGTATGTCGTGCTTGAAATGCACTACATCAGTCAGTCATAACAGTGCAACGACACTTCAGGACGAAGTTCAACAAAGATCCACCAACTGCTAACTCCATTCGGCGATGGTATGCGCAGTTTAAAGCTTCTGGATGCTTCTGTAAGGGGAATTCAACGGGTCGGCCTGCAGTAAGCGAAGAAACGGTTGAACGCGTGTGGGCAAGTTTCACGCATAGTGATGTGAAAGATTCAGTGTTTAAACCTCCTCTACCAAGAAACGTGCCAGAACTGCGAGCTCGCATCAACAATGCTTTCGAACTCATTGATGGGGACATGCTGCTACGAGTGTGGGAGGAACTTGATTATCAGCTTGATGTCTGCCGAATCACTAAAGGGGCACATATCGAACATTTGTGAATGCCTAAAAAAACTTTTTGAGTTTTTGTACGTGTGTGCAAAGCATTGTAAAAATATCTCAAATAATAAAGTTATTGTAGAGCTGTGAAATCGCTTCAATCATTTGTAATAACCCTGTATTTCCGAGACAAATGAAACAAGTGCAAAGAGGGTTGGAAATACGGATTAAACACTTGGTGTGCCCCGGACGGCGAAAAAAATTTGGTCTGTAACCTACTTGTTCTATGGGAATCTTTTTCCAGGGTTCTCCTGCATATCCTATTCAATAGGAGGCTCTCTGAAAAGTAATAGCAGCAAGTGGAACACAGTAAGTGAATTACTAGGTACCATCGGCAGCACGTTGTCTACGTCACTCGGAGATATTGTCATAGTAGCGGCAATAAATTCTGATGCTAAAGTGTTGTCAGGAGAGACTAGAGGAATTGCGTGGAGTCGTTTCTGTGAAAAGCCGTGCGATTAGAAGGGAGCGGCGTCGGGCTGCCCCAGGCGTCCTGACAGGTGGCTCTGGGGCGGTCGTGGTGCCGCCTGTAGGGGGGGGGGGGGTGTTGGGACGGCGCGGCGGGAAACCAATTAACTGGCGGCCAACTTTCAATTTGCTGAGGGCTGCCGGGTAAGCTGGCCCCGGGCTGCCAACTTCTAAAAACTGAAAGACAGAGGGAGAGAGAGAGAAAGAGAGAGACACAGAGAGAAGAAGAGGTGGTGAGAAAGGCGTGGCGACACGCTGCTCCTGACACACAGAGTGACCTCCCAAAGTGGCGCTCCGCCGCCTTTACTCGCCTCAGAAACTGTGCCACAATGTCTGGTCGCTTCGCTGCGTTAAGTGAACAGAGACAACGGCCAAGTGCGAAAGTTGTGAGACAAACATTTGACCATTATTTTGAGGGATGTGATCAGCGTGTGACATGATTATAAGGTAACTTTAAGGGAGATTTGGTCGCAATAAAGTTCAACTGTACAGCAACATCGCATTTTCTTTGAAGGGATGCCAACGGAAATATTAATCTAAAGATGGCATTTTTTGCGTACTTTTACTTTACTGTGTCATCAGGTTTCCTATTTTAGAGTAGCTCCACAAATAGGAAGTACTTAGAGTGTCAATGAGCGTAATGACACTCATTTGTGGTGTGAATTCACAACTGAGTCCTGGACTCGAGCATTCTAAATAAGTGTATTATAATACGTTTTCTAACATGTTCCACGCCCGCAAGAATCTGCTCATTTCTCGGTCTATGGAATAAAAAATAAATGTAATCTAACGTCAATAAAACAATTCATTTTTTCATGGTATATAATACGCAACCTCCCATGAACCATGGACCTTGACGTTGGTGGGGAGGCTTGTGTGCCTCAGCTACACAGATAGCCGTACCGTAGATGCAACCACAACAGAGGGGTATCTGTTGAGATGCCAAACAAACGTGTGGTTCCTGAAGAGGGGCAGCAGCCTTTTTAGTGGTTGCAGGGGCTACGGTCTGGATGATGGACTGATCTGGCTTTGTAACACTAACCAAAACGGCCTTGCTGTAATGGTACTGCGAACGGCTGAAAGCAAGTGGAAATTACAGCCGTAATTTTTCCCGAGGGCATTCATCTTTACTGTATTGTTAAATGATGATTGCGTCATCTTGCGTAAAATATTCTGGAGGTAAAATAATCCCCCATTCTGATTTCCGGGCAAGGACTACTCAGGAGGACGTCGTTATTAGGAGAAAGAAAACTGGCGTTCTACGGATCGGAGCATGGAATGTCAGATCCCTTAATTGGGCCGGTAGGTTAGAAAATTTAAAAAGGGAAATCGATAGGTTAAAGTTAGATATAGAGGGAATTAGTGAAGTACGGTGGCAAGAGGAGCAAGACTTTTGGTCAGGTGAATACAGGGCTATAAATACAAAATCAAATAGGGGTAATGTAGGAGTAGGCTTGATAATGAATAAGCTACTACAAACAGCATAGTGAACGCACTATTGTGGCCAAGGTAGACATGAACCCCACGCCTACCACAGTAGTAGATGTTTATATACAAATAGCTACGCAGATGATGAAGGGATTGATAAAATGTATGATCAGATAAAAGAAATTATTCAGATAGTGAAGAGAGATGAAAATTTGATAGTCATGAGTGACTGGAATTCGATATTAGGAAAAGGAAGAGAAGGAAACGTAGTAGGTGAATATGGAATGGGGGTAATAAATGGAAGAGGAAGCTGCCTGGTAGAATTTTGCACAGAGCATAACTTAATCTTAGCTAATACTTGGTTCACTTATCATGAAAGAAGGTTGTATTCATGGAAGAGGCCTGGGGATACTAGATTGTTTCAGATAGATTATGTAATGGTAAGACAGAGATTT
Organism: Schistocerca nitens; assembly: GCF_023898315.1. NCBI lineage: Eukaryota > Metazoa > Arthropoda > Insecta > Orthoptera > Acrididae > Schistocerca > Schistocerca nitens. The sequence continues at coordinate 555,433,227 of NC_064620.1, read as the reverse complement.
AGGAACCAGGTTTTAAATTGTAAGACATGTCCAGGGGAAAATGTGGACTCTGACCACAATCTATTGGTTATAAACTGTAGATTAAAACTGAAGAAACTGCAAAAAGTTGGGAATTTAATGAGATGGGACCTGGATAAACTTACAGAACCAAAGGTTGTAGAGAGTTTCAGGCAGAACATTAGGGAACGATTGACAGGAATGGGGAAAAGGAATACAATAGAAGATGAATGGGTAGCTTTGAGGGATGAAATAGTCAAGGCAGCAGAGAGTCAAGTAGGTAAAAAGCGAGGGCTAGTAGAAATCCTTCGGTAACAGAACATATATTGAATTTAATTGATGAAAGGAGAAAACACAAAAATGCAGTAAATGAAGCAGGCAAAAAGGAGTAAAAATGTCTCAAAATGAGATTGACAGGAAGTGGAAAATGGCTAAACAGGGATGGCTAGAGGACAAATGTAACGATATAGAGGCACATATCACTAGGGGTAAGATAGATACTGCCTATAAGAAAATTAGAGAGACCTTTGGAGGAAAGAAAACTAACTGTATGAATATCAAGAGCTCAGATGGAAAACCAGTTCTAAGCAATGAAGGGAAAGCAGAAAGATGGAAGGAATATATAGAGGGTCTATACAAGGGCTATGGACTTGAGAGCAATATTATGGAAATGGAAAAGGACGTAAGTTAAGATGAAATATATGATTCTGCGTTAAGAATTTGACAGAGCATTGAAAGTCCTAAGTCGAAACAATGCCCCGGGAGTAGACAACGTTCCATTAGAACTACTGATAGGCTTGGAGAACCAGCCCTGACAAAACTCTACCATCTGGTGAGCAAAAATTATGAGACCGGCAAATACCCTGAGACTTCAAGAAGAATATAATAATTCCAACCCCAAAGAAAGCAGGTACTGACAGAAGTGAAAATTACCGTACTATCAGTTTAATAAGTCACGGCTGCAAAATAATAACGCGAATTCATTACAGACGAATGGAAAAACTGGTAGAAGTTGACCTCGGGGAAGATCAGTGTGGATTCCGCAGAAATGTTGGAACACGTGAGGCAATACTGTCCCTACGACTTATCTTAGAAGAAAAATTATACGTTTCTAGCATTTGTAGACTTAGAGAAAGCTTTTGACAATGTTAACTGGAATACTCTCTTTCAAATTCTGAAGGTGGCAGGGGTAAAATACAGGGAGCGAAAGGCTATTTACAATTTGTACAGAAACCAGATGGCAGTTATAAAAGTCGAGGGGCATGAAAGGGAAGCAGTGATAGGGAAGGGAGTGAGACAGGGTTGTAGTCTCTCCCCGATGTTATTCAATCTGTATATTGAGCAAGCAGTAAAGGAAACAAAAGAAAAATTCGGAGTAGGTATTAAAATTCATGGAGAAGAAGTAAAAATTTTGAGGTTTGCCGATGACATTGTAATTCTGTCAGAGACAGCAAAGGACTTGGAAGAGCAGTTGAACGGAATGGACAGTGTCTTGAAAGGGGGATATAAGATGAACATCAACAAAATCAAAACGAGGATAATGGAATGTAGTCGAATTAAGTCGGGTGATGCTGAGGGAATTAGATTAGGAAATGAGACACTTAAAGTAGTAAATGAGTTTTGCTATTTGGGGAAGCAAAATAACTGATGATGGTCGCAGTAGAGAGGATATAAAATTTAGTAGACTGGCAGTGGCCAGGAAAGCGTTTCTGAACAAGAGAAATTTTTTAACATCGAGTGTAGATTTAAGTCTCAGAAAGTCGTTTCTGAAAGTTTTGTATGGAGTGTAGCCATGTATGGAAGTGAAACGTGGACTATAAATAGTTTGGACAAGAAGAGAATAGAAGCTTTCGAATGTGGTGCTACAGAAGATGGGTAGATCACAAAACTAATGAGGAGGTATTGAATGGAACTGGAGAGAAGAAAAATTTGTGGCACAACTTGACTAGAAGAAGGGATCGGTTGGTAGGACATATTCAGAGGCATCAAGGGATCACCAATTAGTATTGGAGGGCAGCGTGGAGAGTAAAAATTGTAGAGGGAGTCCAAGAGATGAATACACTAAGCAGATTCAGGAGGTTGTAGGTTGCAGTAGGTACTGGGAGATGAAGAAGCTTGCACACGACAGAGTAGAATGGAGAGCTGCATCAAACCAGTCTCAGGACTGAAGACCACAACAACAACTTAATGCTCAAAGACAATCACAACAAAATTTAATGAATTTGCACATATACAGGATGATTCAGTTGCCCCTTCCGGTCCGTTTTACGCAGATCGCATTGCCTTCAAAAACCACTCGCCAAATTTTCATGTCCTCTTGCTCGCTATGTGCATGCTGTTAAGTCCTACGGAAAAAATGAGTAGGACCTTTGTAGGAAACTTAATGTAGTTAAATTTTGTGGTAAGGTACGTTTTCACTGTTGTTGAGGAGAAGCGTCATTCATAAAATGTAACTACACTAAATTTTGTACAAAAAGGAGCTGTTTAATTCTTCTATGTGACTTACAGTTTGGGCTCTCAGTTTGTTATTCTTCACCCACACACTCCAAAATACAGCCTGCCGTCACCTCCTCCCTTCTATCCTAACGTGCGACGAATACCCAGGAGTTTAATAGCTATCCCAAGACTTTTTTCACCTCATTGTCATCATCAGTTCCTTTTGGCCTTTGTTCCACTTCAGTGCGGGGTCAAGCTTGTTACTATGGAACTGGGCAATGTTAGTGACAGGGGGTAGCCGGATGCCCTTCCTGCCGCCACCCTGAATCCCCGGGGCGGAGTCGACAGTTGTTGAACTATATGAAGAAATCTAAATTAGTTACGAACTACGGCGTGCAAACTTTATTCAACATGTAAACGTCACTACGGATATTTGTATTTAGGTTATGACATGTTCCATATGGCTGCCATCATTGGCGATGATCTGACGGAGATGAATAACGAAATTCTGCATGAAACCCTGAAGCGTGGGAACATCGAAGCTGTGAGATGACCTCCTGAAGGTCTGTTTTCAGCCTAGCAATGGTTTTGGGTTTATTGCAGTACACCTTGTCTTTAATATAGCCCCACAAATCGATGCCGGCCAATCTAGTTCCAAGCCAATGGCCTGTGGGTATCCCAGAGCCAGAATGTGGTCTCCAGAGTGCTCCTTCAGGAAATCCAACACTCTTCTGCTTCGCTGAGGTCGATCTCCGTTTTGCATGAACCACATCTTGTCTAAATCAGGATCACTTTGGATAATCCTCCAAAACGTTCACGTACCGTTCGTTAGTCACCGTGCTATAAAGAATATCGCACCGATTATTCCGTGACATTGCACACCATATAGTCATCGGATGAGGGTGAAGAGACTCCTCGATGGCGAAATACGGATTCTCAGTCCCGAAAATGGACCAATTTTGCTTATTGACGAACCCATCCAAATGAAAGAGGGCTTCGTCGCTAAACAAAACCATGGATGCGCATATTAATCGTCATCACGCCCCGTGTCCAACCGTGGAGTTTGAATGTCGTAACGCAAACCATTCAGCAGTTATGACGACTTTATTTCACACAGTTCAATAATTGTCTCCTGTATAATGTTTTAATAGAGCAATAATAACTTTTATACATCAGTGCTTTGTCCAAGGGTATGTCAATATGTAGCTTTACTTTCGTTTTTAACGCATCGACTTCAGTGACGATTCTGGTTCTTGGAGCCATTAGCTTTATTTCCACGTTTCACATCCCAGCCACTAACGCATATAATTAAAGTGATGTAGGCTACCCAGTTACAACTATCGCAGGAAATTGCGCCAGTAGAATCGACTTGATGTCTGATCGAATGCTGTAATAAAAGTTGGAGGGGCTACCCGTAGGCCTACGTAACAAAGCTTTTCGTTTGGTAACTTCTATTAAATTATCTTTGGGTTTCTTTATGGTAACAGGGTAGAACTTCTTAATATTGAGCTATCACAACAAAGTCAAAACTTTAAAATAAATGACTTTTAGGAAAGTTTTGAGTAGCTACAAAGAACGAATCACTTCGTACGTCTTCGTCTTCGTATCGAATGACCGACCATCAAAGTGAGTTTGGCCAAACAGTTAGGTTGTACGTCACGCAGCACAGTCGTCAGTTAAGGGTCCGAAAAGTTGGGTTGGATGGATGGCAGTACGAATGTAAGATTGCAGCTCTAAGAGCAATGCAGAGCATAAGTGATTTTAGCAAATGGTAATCTGGTCTGTGAAAAGTTAAGGGGCTCCGGAGCGCCCTATACTTGCAATGTTAAAATAACGCTTATAAATTACATCTTTCCTCGCAAAGTATTTGAGGTAGGAAGTTGAACTTTTTACAGATTATTTATTGGAATATGGGCTACAACTTAACACAGGGATTTTAGAGAATTTTAGTTCAGTTATTAAAGATGATTTTTTTTCAATTGTAATGAAAATTCACAACATTTTTTTGCAATTTTTTATTTATATATTCAAAAATATACAGTCTTTTGGAAAAAGGCTGTGTTAAATTATGCAGAAGGTACTGTTTAACATTTACTGAAAGTTTGAAACAAATATGTTTGGAAGACCCTTAGAAAACATGTAATTAGTATGAGAAAATAAAAGTTTTTGGAATCGAGCGACAAAGATTGGATTAACTTTGTAGTGCATTCCAGGTCCATAGGATGGATTATCTTCATCCTCTGCAAACTCCTCCTCCAGCTTCCTCTTGTTCCTCCTCCTGTTTACTCTTGCTTGTATTTATAGACTCTTTACAGCCCTGTCTGCAGCCCGAAGGCGTTCCTTGTCTAAAGCAAGCATCGCTCGTACCATGTTAGAACCTGTCTTCATTCCCATATTTCTAAATACCTTGCACCTTACAATGTTGCCATCATTGAAAGTCGCAACAGCATCATACACACCAAAGTGAAGTGTTTCTATTCCAACAAATACAGTCTTGGGGATTCTCGACCATATAACACTATTTACACTTTCGTTGGGGTTTTGAGTTTTTCCGTGAATACACTTTTTCAACAGTTCAGGTGCTGCTAAGTCTCAGAAAATAGGTTTTATCACCTCCATTATTGCATGAGGCAGACTATGCTTATAAGTGTACACTTCAGCAGTTAGCAATCCTTTGTTATATTTACACCAACTGTCTTCTTCTTTGGGACACAAGCTATGTTGGGGATTTTCATCGTCTTTATTGTTTACAGTAATAACTCATACCTTTGGCTTTCCAACATTTCTCCTTTTCTTAAAAGCCTTCAGAGGATTTCTAATAACTTTACTTTTACTCATTATTATACTTCAACAAAACAGAGACTCAAGAAACAGAATTAATTACGAATATTTTCGAGATAACGACAGAGTAAATAAACATGAAACAATCGACAATCACACCAGCGATATATATTGAACCATCACAGGTTAGCCACAACACATACTTTATCTCACATCACTAAAATGTACCTGATGAACACGGACGTTAATAATAACACCATTTGACAGCAGTTTAACAGCGCCACAGTGGGTCACGCCCATGTAGAACACATTTCAAAAAAAATTTAAAAATAGTTGTAGTCTTCGGAATTGAATAAATTATATATCTATTAAAAGGTAATAGTCTGCAGATTCAGAAAACGCAAAAAAGTAAAAATTGAACTTTTCATAATTTTGAGCCTTTCCGGAGCCCCTTAAAGGTATTTGCTATTCTATATGTTTGAAAGACGAATTATATTTTGAACAATAACAATGATTTGTAACTTTGCATTTGATTCCTGGGGGTGCATACGTTAAGAGACCGCGTCATTTTGCGTTACAACACGTAAATTGGGCATCACAGATGTGTTCCAGGCGGCCTGAACGAGAAGAGCTTGTACCAGCTAGAGGACTAGTTAAGGAGTGATAGGCGACCGTGATACATCAGGGTGATTCAAAAAGAATACCACAACTTTAAAAATGTGTATTTAATGAAAGAAACATAATATAACCTTCTGTTGTACATCATTACAAAGAGTATTTAAAAATGTTTATTTTCACTCAAAAACAAGAAAAAATGGCTCTGAGCACTATGGGACTCAACTGCTGTGGTCATAAGTCCCCTAGAACTTAGAACTACTTAAACCTAACTAACCTAAGGACAGCACACAACACCCAGCCATCACGAGGCAGAGAAAATCCCTGACCCCGCCGGGAATCGAACCCGGGAACCCGGGCGTGGGAAGCGAGAACGCTACCGCACGACCACGAGATGCGGGCTCAAAAACAAGTTCAGAGATGTTCAATATGGCCCCCTCCAGACACACGAGCAATATCAACCCGATACTCCAACTCGTTCCACACTCTCTGTAGCATATCAGGCGTAACAGTTTGGATAGCTGCTGTTATTTCTCGTTTTTCAAATCATCAATGGTGGCTGGGAGAGGTGGCCGAAACACCATATCCTTAACATACCCCCATAAGAAAAAATCGCAGGGGGGTAAGATCAGACCTTCTTTGAGACCAGTGATGAAGTGCTCTGTCACGGGCTGCCTGGCGGCCGATCCATCGCCTCGGGTAGTTGACGTTCAGGTTTCATAACTGACCTTTTTCGTAGGACACTCCATACAGTTGAGTGTGGAATTTGCAGCTCTCTGCTAGCTCTGCGAGTCGATTTTCCTGGGCTGCGAACAAATGCTTGCTGGATGCGTGCTACATTTTCATCACTCGTTCTCGGCCGTCCAGAACTTTTCCCTTTGCACAAACACCCATTCTCTGTAAACTGTTTATACCAACGTTTAATACACCACCTATCAGGAGGTTTAACACCATACTTCGTTCGAAATGCACGCTGAACAACTGTCGTCGATTCACTTCTGCCGTACTCAATAACACAAAAAGCTTTCTGTTGAGCGGTCGCCATCTTAGCATCAACTGCCGCTGACGCCTAGTCAACAGCGCCTCAAGCGAACAAATCTACAACTAAATGAAACTTTATAGCTCCCTTAATTCGCCGACAGATAGTGCTTAGCTCTGCCTTTTGTCGTTGCAGAGTTTTAAATTCCTAAAGTTGTGGTATTCTTTTTGAATCACCCTGTATATTAATATTATACCCGGTAACAGATCGTGGGAAGATATGGACTACGGGTCTACTTGCATGGAGGCATGGACTCGAATGGATACTGAGAAAAATGGTAAAGTTCGCTACATTAATAAATAAAAGGTTTAGAAAATAAACAAAATGATATATTCTGAAATCACTATAGAACGAGCTACTCTTAATCGAGGACAGCCTCCACCGACATAAAACAGTATAACTTGAGAACAGGTTGGAGAAAGATTACTGAATCATTATAGCCAGATTTAGGCCACAAGCAGGGGAGTGGCTGACTTTGGTGAACCGCAACGTGTGGTGTCACCGCCAGACACTACAATTGCTAGGTGGTAGCCTTTAAATCGGCCGCGGTCCGTTAGTATACGTCGAACCCGCGTGTCGCCACTATCAGTGATTGCAGACCGAGCGCCGCCACACGGCAGGTCTAGAAAGACTTCCTAGCACTCGCCCCAGTTGTACAGCCGACTTTGCTAGCGATGGTTCACTGACAAATTACGCTCTCATTTGCCGAGACGATAGCATAGCCTTCAGCTACGTCATTTGCTACGACCTAGCAAGGCGCCATTATCATTTGCTATTCATCTTGTGATGCATGTACCGTCAAGAGCTATGTTCACCACTTATGGATTAAAGTTAAGTATTCCAGCAGCTTCGTACTTTATTTGCTAGTCTCAATTACTTTACCTTTTTTCCAGACCTCACGCCAGCCTATGTGAACTTAAACGCGTGCCTTTCGGCTTCCTCATAGTGGCTTGGCTGTCTTTCCAAGTCACAACAGCTTGGCGCCGAGGATTGGCGACGAGCCAATTCGCGTTTGTACCAATACTGCCCTAATTTACTTGTGTAATGGCTTCGCCACCATCTCCAGATGTACTGTCCGAATTTTATCGCTTACAGAATCAGCAGGCGCAGGCCTTAATGGATGCCCTTGGACAGCTCGTCCAGGGTCAACGTGCAATGCAAAACGATGCGGCGGCCGCCGCTTCACCGCTACCGCAGCCACAAAACGCAGTTGCACCACTTTTTCGTCCTTTTGATGCGGCACTGGAAAGATGACGGAGTGGTCACGCCAATTTGGATTCCATCTCGCCGCCTACAGAATTCAAGGTAACGAGCGGCAGCCTTATCTCCTTTCGTCCGTCGGCGTTCACACGTACCGTGTGATAGTCAAATTATTTCCCCGACCCGACGCAGCAACTCTGTCCTACGACGAAATTTTGTCTGCATTAGACGCATATTTCAAAGAATCAGTCAATGTACGTAGTTGCCAAACGGTATACGTTCCTTTGTACAAAACTTACGGCCGGTCAGACTAATAGGGAGTGGGTTGCAACCTTGCAAGGCCTTACTAAGGATTGTGCTTTTGAGTGTGAATGAGGACTCCCTTATTCCGATACTATAGTACGTGATGCAATTGCACAGAACGTTTCTGATGTTCGTATAACGGAACAGATTTTGAAACTAGTCAAACCCTCCCTTCAACAAGTGATGGACATATTGGATCGGCAGGGCACACTTGACTTTGCTCAGGAATAATTTGAAACTTCGCCACCCATGTGTCAGGTTAACCGGCCCGCCGGGCGCGCTGCATGGAACAGTAAACAGTCCTCGCGCCCGGCCACGCCAAAGCCGCCTGGCTCTCAGCCACGTGTACCACGCCAGCAAGCACATGCAGTGAAATCATACCCGCGGTGTGCTACTAGACATTCGCATGAGAATTGCCCGTCACGCCAAGCTATTGGCTTTTTCTGTAATAAAAAAGGACATGTTCATAGTGTTTGCCAGAAAAAGCTCTGATCGGAAGCTCAAAACCATTCCAGGCCCTTTGCTTCGCGCCGGAATCGGAATCGAACCAAGGATATTCAGTCTCACGACACTTCGCCCATGGAAATTCATGCAGTTCGTTCCACTCCGCCCAGTGCCACTCTCTCTAACAGTGACTGTGTTCGTCCCACAAATAGTGTGCGTCGACATCGCCGGAAATCCCGTCAAGTCACAAGTGCTTCTGTACCAGAGTCAGTTCACGTTGCACGAGACAGTCGCTCTTGTCGTCAGCAGGACAATAAACTTTTTGTAGACTTGGACATTAACGGCAAAGTGATACCATTCCAGCTCGATACCGGAGCTGCAGTTTCACTGATCAATCAAGACACGTACAAACAGCTGGGCAGACCTCCGGTGCGTGCCGCAAATGTTAAGCTAACTACATATTCAGGTCACGGGCTCCCTGTGTTAGGACAGCGCAGCCTTCTTGCAACATACAAAGGACAAACAAAACTCGTGTCATTTTACGTCCTTCGTTCTTCTTCTGCTGTGAACTTGTTTGGTTTAGATTTATTTCAGTTGTTTAACTTGTCTATAGTCAATCAGGTCCTCTCAGTGAACCACACTGTGCCTTCAGACAGTGTTTCTGGTCTCTGTGAAGAATTTTCAGACATTTTTGCACCGGGCCTTGGTTGTGCTAAGAACTATAAAGCACATTTGGATCTGAAAGTCAACGCGCAACCGAAATTTTTCAGAGCGCGCAATGTTCCCCATGCATTGCGTGATGAGGTCGCAAGAACCTTACACGATTTGGAATCACAAGGTGTGATTGAACGTGTGCAGGCTTCTCTCTGGGCATCACCCTTAGTAATTTTGCAAAAACCTTCCGGAAAATTGAGACTTTGCGTGGATTTCAAGGCAACAGTGAATCCACAACTAGTGATTGCAACTTTTCCTTTACCCCGCCCAGAAGATCTTTTGATAAACTGTGCCCGGGTAAATATTTTTCGAAGTTGGACCTAGCAGATGCATCCTTGCAACTACCGGTGGACGTAGAATCCCAGCGCGTCTTGGTGGTTAACATGCATCTTGGTTTGTACCGATTCAAACGACTGCCATTCGGGTGTGCATCCGCCCCTGCATTGTTTCAGCAATATCTACAAACTGTTTGTGCGTCAGTCCCTACTGCAGCAAACTATCTGGACGATATTGTGATCTCCGGGAAGACGGAAGAAGGACATTTAGCCAGTCTCAGAACATTATTTCAGGTCTTGCGCCAAAATGGTCTTCGCTTGCGGAAGGACAAATGTGTGTTTTTTGCTCGCGACTTGTCCTACCTGGGACATGTAATCAATGCCCAAGGCATACATCCCAGTCCCGTGCACCGTGCCATACAAGACTTGCCTTCGCCGCAGAATTTGAAGCAGCTACAGTGTGCTGGGAAAAATCAATTATTATCATCGCTATGTGCGCCACGCCTCTTCCATTTCAGCTCCGCTTCATCGCTTACGCCGTCAAGGTGTTCCGTTCGTATGGACGACGGAATGCGAACGCGTCTTTCGCCAGTTGAAATCGGCGTTGCTTTCCAATACTTGCGTTTCGCCATTCGATCCCCGGAAACCCCTTTTGTTGATGGTAGATGCATCGGATTTCGGGATCGGTGCTGAGCTTGCGCACAAAGATGGATCGCACGATCGCCCTATTGCCTTTGCGTCCAAATTGCTCTCGTCTGCGCAAAGTAATTATTCACAGATCGAGAAAGAAGCATTGGCTCTCGTATTTGGTGTTACTAAGTTTCATGATTTCTTGTATGGTCGTCACTTTACCATCATCACAGACCACAAACGTTTGACATCCCTTTTTCATCCGAACAAACCTGTACCTCCACGTACAGCGCAGAAATTCATTCGCTGGACTATTTTCCTCTCGCAGTACCGCTACGATATCTTGTATCGGTACACTGCTAAGCTTGGAAACGACGATGCGTTGTCCCGTTTGCCTGTTGCTGAGGATGGAGCCTTCGATTCCTCCGAACTTGCTTGCATGTTCATTGATTCGGAAACCGATGACGTGGTCGAATCGTTTCCGATTGATTTTCGTCGTGTAGCTACAGCCACAGCTGCCGACCCTGTCCTTGCTACCGTTCTGCGTTTTGTTGCTACACAATGGCCCTTGTCAAAGTCACGGATCGAGGATCCGTTGGTTCGCCGATTTTTTGCTCACAAGGAGAGACTTTTGGTACGAAGTGGTGTTTTGCTGTTGCGTTCTGATAATGATCAGTCCAGGGTCGTGGTCCCACGTTCGTTACAGTCCTCTGCCTTACGGCTTCTCCACCAAGGACATTGGGGTATAGTGCGAACGAAACAACTTGCTCGTCAGCACTGTACTTGGTTCGGAATCGATGCTGGGATTATGAATATGTGCTCTTCTTGCATGGCGTGTGCCGAACAACAGTCCGCACCACCGCGGAAATTGTTTGCGTGGCCGAAAGCCACTACCCCTTGGCAACGCTTACACATCGATTTTGCTGGTCCATTCTGGAATGCTCGATGGTTGGTGCTGGTCGATTCATTCCGTAATTTTCCTTTTGTTGTCCGGATGTCTTCCACGACGTCATCTCCCACCATCCAAACGTTATCCGCCATCTTTTGCATTGAAGGTCTTCCACAGACTATTGTTTCCGACAATGGACCACAATTCATGTCCGCAGAATTTCAGTCATTCTGCAAGGCCAATGGTATTCAACATCTGACGTCCGCGCCGTTTTCGCCACAGTCCAACGGTGCCGGTGAACGTTTGGTCCGGACTTTCAAGTCACAGATGTTGAAGTTGAAAGCGTCACATTCTCGGGAGGACACATTATTGCTCTTTTTGTCCTCGTATCGCTCTCAGCCCCGAGATGGTCGCTCGCCGGCTGAGTTTCTCCACGGTCGTCCTCATCGAACCTTGATGTCTTTGCTACATCCGCCGCATCAGGTTCCTGTGCAGCGGCAGACACCTGCTTTTGCTCCAGGCGACGTTGTCTACTATCGTAACTATCGAGGTTCTCGGCGTTGGCTCGAAGGGCGCATTCTTCGCTGCCTCAGCCGCGCTATGTATCTGGTTTTGGGGGCCTGTGGTGAGGTGCGTAGGCATCTCAATCAGCTGCGCCTCTGTCGTCGCACGGGTTCTGCCGCTCCCCATCTGCTTTCAGCGACGGTGCCGTCCTGTCAGCGCCCTGGGGACCAATCTACTGGCTCGCCTCAGCCCCAGGTGTTACCGACGATGCCTTCCATTTTGCCTCATGGCGATGCGCCGCCGCCGCCGCCGCCTGTTCTCCCGCCGGTGACGCCCACAGTGGACGCGTCGCTGCAACTCCCGGGCGCCTCCCTGGGTCACGCGCCGCCGATCGCTTCCCGTGACTAGTTGTCCTCCGCCATGGAACTCTTGCCTGCACCGGACCATATATCGTCTTCGCCTGTCGGGTGCCCCGGCTCGATGGAGGTCGACCCTTCGGCCCCTCCTGTCTCTCTACGGGCGCATACACCGCATGCTGGCGGGCACCCTGAAGCAGGTTTTCAGGCGTTTCCTAGCTCCCCTCAGGCCGAATGGCAGGGTGCGGGTGGCACAGCCTCGCCTGTTGTTAGGCTCCCCACCTCATCGCATACGCCAACATGGGGTCCTCTCCAAGGCGGACGGAAGCCTTATACCACAACCGTCCGCCGATTTTCGGGGGAGGAATGTGGTGTCACCGCCAGATACCACACTTGCTAGGTGGCAGGCTTTAAATCGGCCGCGGTCCGTTAGTATACGTCGGACCCGCGTGTCGCCACTATCAGTGATTGCAGACCGAGCGCCGCGACACGGCAGGTCTAGAGAGACTTCCTAGCACTCGCCCCAGTTGTACAGCTGTTTTTGCTAGCGATGGTTCACTGACAAATTACGCTCTCACTTGCCGAGACGATAGTTAGCATAGCCTTCAGCTACGTCATTTGCTACGACCTAGCAAGGCGCCATTATCATTTGCTGTTTATCGTGTGATGCATGTACCGTCAAGAACTATGTTCACCACTTATGGATTAAAGTTAAGTATTCCAGCAGCTAACGTACTTTATTTGCTAGTCTCAATTACTTTACCTGTTCCAGACCTCACGCCAGCCTGCGTGAGCTTAAACGCGTGCCTTTCGGCTTCCTCATAGTGGCTTGGCTGTCTTGCCAAGTCACAACACAACGTATGGCTGGCGCCGCTGCTCTCCCATACTGTCACGAAATACTCTCGATCCGAAACAATCGAAACGGCTATCGAGCCCGAGCGTCGTTACTAGATTGTGTCCGAAGTGACGAACCGTTAAACTGTACCGCAGCGTGGCAGGAGGTACCTGTACACAAGACGCAGTAGCGAGCGGGATGGCAGTTGGTGGCCCTTCCCGGAGATCGTTGCAGAATGCCCCGGAGCGCCGGTGCTCAGGACTTTTGTTAGCTGTCCGGCACCTCTCAACAAGTGTGCCTAAGGCTGAAAAAGTAGTTCTGGTGCTATGCTGCGTGGTCAACAGGCTGGCTAGGTGTAAACTGCTGCTGCCGCAAAACTCACCGGTTTCTTTTTGCCCAAAAGTTTCCAAAGGTGGCGCAGCTTCGGCTATTGGAGCGGTAGGCTTTTCTGTATTTTTGCACGAATCAAGACCAAGAAGATGCTTCGTTCAAATTTGAATATTTTAACAGCCGCCATACCGAACAATTAATTCCTCTCAGAATGACGGGCCGGCGGCTGTGGGCGAGCGGTTCTAGGCGCTTCAATCTGGAATCACACGGCTGCTATGGTCGCAGGTTCGAATCCTGCCTCAGGCATGGATGTGTGTGATGTCCTTAGGTTAGTTCGGTTTACGTAGTTCTAAATCTAGGGGACTGATGACCTCAGATGCTAAGTCCCATAGTGCTTAGAGCCATTTGAACCACTTGAGTCAGAATGACAGCTGAATATGTTTATAGATTTTGGGTGCTCTGTATCCAGAGAACCCTTATCGTAATGTTTATTTCCTTTCTATAATTATTTTGATACATTTTTATTCGCACTTGAATTTTTATATAAGCTGAAATAACACTGATATGTAAATTATGAATACAGCTGCCGTTTCGTCCTCATCAATTAGTCCCGAAACTGTCCCCTGGTTTCGTATTTATCAATTACTTCTCGACCCATCCTTTGTTTCCGGCCTTGCGTGGCCGCTCACCAGCTCGTCACAGCACGTGGCGTTCTTCGGAAGGTTCGTAACCCGGAGTATGGTAACTTCCACCCTCACGTACTCTGAGTGAGATAGCCCAGTTAATTTTGGTTCAGTCACACCTTCCGCTTCCGAAATAGCATTATCCTTCATAAAAATATTTAGCCTAAGACATTAATGAGTCAATACGAGGGATGAACACTACTATTAAACCAAAACAAAACGTTATATAACAATGGGACAAATGTTGCATAGGACAACAGGGGCCATAATATGACGTTGGTTTTTTGTTGCTAGGTGGGGTCGTGTCAGAGATGTGAAGGTCAACTTTGTTTTTTTGAGTGGGATGCTATAGTTTGGTACTTACAGGGCTATTACAAATGATTGAAGCGATTTCATAAATTCGCTATAGCTCCATTCATTGACATAAGGTCATGACACACTACAGATACGTAGAAAAACTCATAAAGTTTTGTTCGGCTGAAGCCGCACTTCAGGTTTCTGCCGCCAGAGCGCTCGAGAGCGCAGTGAGACAAAATGGCGACAGGAGCCGAGAAAGCGTATGTCGTGCTTGAACGGCACTCTCATCAGTCAGTCATAACAGTGCAACGACACTTCAGGACGAAGTTCAACAAAGATCCACCAACTGCTAACTCCATTCGGCGATGGTATGCGCAGTTTAAAGCTTCTGGATGCCTCTGTAAGGGGAAATCAACGGGTCGGCCTGCAGTGAGCGAAGAAACGGTTGAACGCGTGCGGGCAAGATTCACGCGTATCCAGCGGAAATTGGCTCATGCCAAAACTGGAGACCGACAGCGCCGACTTCATCTTTCAACAGGATGGTGCTCCACCGCACTTCCATCATGATGTTCGGCATTTCTTAAACAGGAGATTGGAAAACCGATGGATCGGTCGTGGTGGAGATCATGATCAGCAATTCATGTCGTGGCCTCCACGCTCTCCCGACTTAACCCCGTGCGATTTCTTTCTGTGGGGTTATGTGAAAGATTCAGTGTTTAAACCTCCTCTACCAAGAAGCGTGCCAGAACTGCGAGCTCGCATCAACGATGCTTTCGAACTCATTGATGGGGACATGCTGCGCCGAGTGTGGGAGGAACTTGATTATCGGCTTGATGTCTGCTAAACGGGCACATATCGAACATTTGTGAGTGCCTAAAAAAACTTTTTGAGTTTTTGTATGTGTGTGCAAAGCATTGTGAAAATATCTCAAATAATAAAGTTATTGTAGAGCTGTGAAATCGCTTCAATCATTTGTAATAACCCTGTATTTTCTGATAACGGCTATCAGGACGAATCTAATGATGTGTAACAGTAAGGTCTTTAAAGGTCAACGAAGGTCAAAAAGGTGGCACGAACGTCCATTTACAGAAGGTGTTCGAAGTGACGACCATTGCTATCAGTGCAGTGCTGCCATCTTCTTATCATGGATTGAGCGGTATTCCTGGTCATTGCGGCACTTACCGAAGCACATGCTCTGACAATTGTCTCTCGTATAACGTGCAAATAGTAAATATGCGCCGAATACGGCGTATCCATCCAACGTGCCATTAACATCTAAACACCATTCGACGGTTTCGCAATACGACACTAATGGCAACCGTAAAACTAGTATCATCGAATCAAGCGAATTTGAGTGATGTATTCTTTCAATGAACAGGTCGATATGCTTCTCATTTTCGGAGAATGCTAACGAAATTCAGTGAGAGCTAGAGACTTATTCGCTGAAAGATATCCTCAACTTGACCTACACGCCGTACATTTAAATATGTGTATGATAAATTAAGAACAACTGGATCTTTAACGCATCAGATACATATCCGGCAAGGGAAAGATACTAACGAGGAAACGGAAATTGGTACTCTTGGGACTGTGGTTCCTTGTGTTAGTTCGCGTCAGATCGTAAGGGAATCTGGCATGAGCCAGAGTAGTGTTGTTCGTGTTCTGCATAGCCATAAATATCATACGTACCAAACCAGTCTCCAGCAAGAATTAACCGGTACGTAATGCATGCGTCGCATTGAATTCTGCCGATGGGCTCAACTTCAGATTCAGAAGGATGAAAATTTGTCAGTTTCATTTTATTTACTGACGAGGCTACACTCACGAAAAATGGAAATGTTATTTTGCATAACATGCATTACTGGGCAACTGAAAATCCATGTTGGTTACAAGTTGCACACCAAAAACTGTGGTCGGTGAATGTATGATGAGGGATTCAGGAGGGCAGAATTATAGTCCCGTATTTCGTCGAAGGAAATCTTAATGGTAGAAAGTACACCACCTTCCTGCAAGAAGCATTAGATCTGTTATTGGAAGAAATACCTCTAGGAACAAGGAACAGAATGCGGTATCAACAAGATGGGTGTCCAGCACATTTTTCGCTGATGGCTAGAAATTAGCTGCAGAAACAATTCCCAAATTGTTGGATTGGACGCGGAGGAGATGTGTCTTGGCCGGCTCGTTCGCCACACTTGATGCCTCTGGATTTTTATGTTTTGGGTGTTAGTAACAGACATTGTTTATAAAGACTTTCCAACTACACTTGAAGATCTGTAAAAGAGAATTGTCAAAGCATGTGCTTCGGTAAGAGCCGCAGTGATAAGGAATACCACTCAGTCCATGATAAGAAGATTGCAGCACTACATTGATACCAACGGTCGCCACTTCGAAAACCTTCTGTAAACGGGCGTTCATGCCACCTTTTTGTCCTTCGTTGACCTTCAAAAGTATTACTCTTACACATCATTGGATTCGTCTTGACAGACGCAAACAAATATAAGTACCAAACTATAGCATACCACTTAAAAATGCAACGTTGACCCTCATGTCTCTGACGTGACCCCAACCTATCAACAAAACATCAACGCCATATTATAGTCACCGTTGTTCCATGCGACATTTGTCCCACAAAATTTTAAGCTCCTATCATACTTTCGGAGTTATTCTTGGTGGCAATAGTTAGTGACTCACCATGTATATACGTTATATGATCGAAAGTATCCGGTCACCCCCCCCCCCCCCAAAAAAAAATACGTTTTTCGTATTAGGCGGATTGTGCTGCCACATACTACCAGATACTCCATATCAGCAACCTCAGTAGTCACTAGACACCGTGAGAGAGCAGAATGGGGCGCTCCACGGAACTCACGGACTTCGAACGTGGTCAGGTGATTGGGTGTCACTTGTGTCTGTGTACGACTCTACGTGAGATTTCTACACTCCTAAGCATCAATGGATCCACTGTTTGCTATGTGATAGTGACGTGGAAACCTGAAGGGAAACTTACATCACAAAGGCGTACAGGCCGACCTCGTCTGCTTTCTGACAGAGACCACCGACAGTTGAAGAGGGTGGTAATGTGTAATAGGCAGACATCTATCCAGACTATCACACAGAAATTCCAAAATGCGTCAGGATCCACTGCAATTACTATGACAGTTGCGCGGGAGGTGAGAAAACGTGGATTTCAAGGTAGAGCGACTGCTCATAAGCCACACATCACACCGGTAAATGCCAAACGACGCCTCGCTTGGTGTAATGGGCGTAAACATTGGACGATTGAGCAGTGGAACAACGTTGCGTGGTGTGACGAATCACGGTACATAATGTGGCGATCCGATGGCAGAGTGTGGGTTTGGCGAATGTTCGGTGAACGGCATCTGCCAACGTGTGTAGTGCCAACATTAAAATTCGAAGGCGAAGGTGTTCTGGTGTGGTCGTGTTTTTCATGTAGGGGGCTTGCACCCCTTGTTGCGTGGCACTATCACAGCACAGGCCAACATTGATGTTTTAGGCACCTTCTTGCTTCCCACTGCTGCAGAGCAATTCAGAAATGGCTATTGCATCTTTCAACAAGATCGAGCACCTGTTCATAATTGACGGCCTGTGGCGGAGTAGTTACACGACAGTAACATCCCTGTAATGTACTGGCCTGCACAGAGTCCTGACCTGAATCCTACAGAACACCTTTGGGATGTTTTGGAATGCCGAACACGTGCCAGGCCTCACCGACCGACATCGATACCTCTCCTCAGTGCTGCACTCGGTGTAGAGTGGACTGCCTTTCCTCAAGAAACCTTCAAGCACCTGATTCAACGTATGCTTGCGAGAGTGGAAGCTGTAATCAAGGCTAAGGGTGGGCCAACACCATACTGAATTCCAGCATTACCGATGGGGAGCGCCACGAACTTCTGAGTCATTTTCAAAAAAGTGGTTCAAATGGCTCTGAGTACTATGGGACTTCACATCTGAGGTCATCAGTCCCCTATAACTTAGAACTACTTAAACCTAACTAACCTAAGGACAGCACACACATCAATGCCAAAGGCAGGATCCGAACCTGCGACCGTATCGGTCGCGCGGTTCCGGACTGAAGTGCCTAGAACCTCTCGGCCACACTGGCTGGCTGAGTCATTTTCAGCCAGGTGTCCGGAAGGACGAACACGAAACCTGTGCGGACGAAGTCTGGAGATTTTCGATGCTGTGCCAGCTAACATTCGTATACCCTTAGTGACTGTAGTGGATGAAACCAGTTTAGATCTGTGTTATCAGCAGTGGCATCGGACGAAATAATGGCCGAGTTGCACGTCACAGTCTGACAGCATTATGCGTCATGTACCCTACTTAGGCTACCAGACATAAATTTTCCTTGGAAAAACTGAAGTAAACAATGATATTAACACAATACACACAATATATTATAATAGCACCGTCGGTGGGTGGGTTGGGGTCTGTCTCCTTGTATGCACCATGTCTAGGGGTAGCGTGTTTGGTTAGTAATCAAAACGTCCTCGGTCCAGGGTTCGAACCCCGCCACCGCTTGGACTTCAAATAAAATTATCAGCATTGGTGACAAAAGACTTCCGGCGTGAGAGGACACCCCACATTCAGTCAATGGCGAGGGAGGCGGAGAGGCGGACAAAAGTTGAAGGCACCATCTTGACCTTGATGTGGAAAACTGTCCTTGAAGGCGGAAGAATCAGCAAAAACCTACGGTATGAGGATGCAGAAGGAAATGGAAACCAATACATTTAAGACACATAACATGTAACCAAAGGGCATGCGGCCTGTGACTGAAAAAGTGTCCTGAGGATCTTTCCATTGGCAAAAGATTCCGGAACACTACCCCAAGCTGATCTAGAAAGGGAACTGCCAACGAGGAGGCAGGAAATGGTATGACAGGAGTAGGATTCGTTCTGAATATGAAGATAGGGCAGAAAGTGTAAGCGATTCTCATCAGAAAGCGACGACGATATTTCAGGTATAGATGCCGACATGGCAAGATGAAGAGACAGAGAAAGTTTATGAGAATATTGAACGTGTAATTCAATACGTAAAGGGAAATGAAAATCTAATAGTCATGGGGGACTGATATGCGGTTTAGAGGAAGGAGTAGAAGAGAGGGTTACGGGAGAATATGGACTTGGTATTAGGAATGAGAGAGGAGAAAAATAAATAGAGTTCCGCAATAAATTTCGGATATTAATAGCGAATGTTCAAGAGTCACAAGAGGATGAGGTATACTTAGAAAAAGCCGGATGATACGGGAAGATTTCAGTTAGATTACATCATGGTCAGGCAGAGATTCTATAATCGGATACTGGATTGTAAGGTATACCCAGAAACAGATACAGACTTAGACCACAATTTAGTGGTGATGAAGAGTAAGATAAAACTTAAGACAATAGTCAGGAAGAGTCAATATACAAAGAAGTCGGATACGGAAGTACTAAGGAATGAAGAGGTACGCTTCGAGTTTTCTGAGACTACAGATACTGCGATAATATGTAGTTCAGAAGGAAGTACAGTTGAACAGGAATGGTTATCGCCAGAAAGGGCAGTCACGGAAGTTGGAAAGAAAAAATAGGTATCAACGAAGTAACTGCGAAGAAACCATGGGTAACAGAGGAAACATTTGAGTTGATGGATGAAAGAAGGAAGTATAAAAACGTGCCGGGAAATTCAGGAATGTAGAAATACAACCCACTTCGGAATGAAATAAACAGGAAGGGCTTGGAAGCTAAGGCAAAACGGCTGCATAAAAATGTGAAGAAATTGAAAACGAAATGACTATCGGAAGGAATGACTAAAGATGCAGGAAAGTCAAAACAAACTTCGCTGAAACCAAAACCAAGGAGGGAAACATTAAAAATTGGAATACCACTATTAAATGCAGAGGAGAGAGCGGGTAAGTGGGAAGAATCCACTTAAGGCCTCTAGAAAGTGGAGGACTTCTCTGATGACGTGATAGAAGGAGAAAAAGGAGTCATAGAGGAGATAGGGATCTAGTATTAGAATCATAATTTAAAAGAGCTTTGGGGGATTTAAGATCAAATAAAGCTGAAGGAATACATAAAATTTCATCAAAATTTCTAAAACCATTTGGGGGGACGTGACAAAAAACGATAATTCGCGATGGTGTGCAGTCTGGCGATATACCATCTGACTTTCAGAGAAATATCAACCACACAATTCCGAAGATAGCAAGAGCTGTAAAGTGCGAGAATTATCACCCAGTCAGCTTAACAGCTCATGCATCAAAGTTGCTGACCGGGATGATAAACGGAAGATTGGAAAAGAGAACTGAGGATGTGTTAGATGATGATCGGTTTTGCTTTAAGAAAGGGAAAGGCACCAGAGAGGTAACGCTGACATTTTAGTTGATAACGGAATCAATGTTAAATAAAAGTCAAGACACGTTCATAGGATCTGTCGATCTGAAAAAAGCGTTCGACAATGTAAAATGGTGCAAGATGTTCGAAATTATGAGAAAAGATGGGTAAGCTATAGAGAATGGCAGGTGATATACAGAATGTGCAAGAACCAAGAGGGAATAATACGAGTGGAAGACCAAGTACGGAACCCTCGGACCGGATTAAAATGGGTGTAAGATAGAGATGTACACTTCCGCTCCTGCTGTTCAATGCATACATCGAAGACGCATTGACGGAAATAAAAGAAAAGAAAAGGTGCAAGAGTGGGAATACAATTCAAGGTGAAAGAATATCAATGATAAGACTCGCTGGTGACATTACTATCGTCGGTGAAAGTGAAGAAGAATTACAGGATCTGCTGTATGGAATGAACAGTCCAATAAGTACAAAATATGGTTTGAGAGTAGATCGAATAAAGTCGAAAGCAATGAGAAGTGGCAAAAATGAGAACAGCGAGAAACTAAACATCAGGTGTGATGATCAAGAAGTGGATGAAGATAAGGGATTCTGCTAAGAGGGCAACAAAATAATGTATGATGAACGGATGAAGGAGGACATCAAAAGCAGACCAGCACTGCCAAAAATGGACATTTCTGGTTAGGAGAAGTCTGTTAATATCAAACGTAGACCTTTATCTGTGGGAGAAATTTCTGAGAGTGTACGTTTCAAGGACAGTGTTGTACGGTAGTGAAACTCTGAGTGTGGGAAAACCAAAAAAGAAGAGACTGGAAGCAGTTGAAATGCGGTGCTACAGAACAATATTGAAAATTAGATGGGCTGATAACAGAAGGAATGAGGATGTTCACCGCAAAATCGGTAAGGAAAGGAATATATTGATGACGCTGACGAGAAGAAGAGACAGGATGATAAAACTTCAGTTAGGACATCAGGGAATAGCTTCCATAGTTCTAGAGGGAGCTGTAGAGGCTACAATTGTTGAGGAAGACAGAGATTGGAATATACCAGGAAATAATTGAGGGCATAGTTTGCAAGTGCTGTTCTGCGATAAGGAGGTTGGCACAGGAGAGGAATCTGTGGCGGGCCGCGGCAAACCAGTCAGAAGACTGATGACTCGAAAGAAAAATGAACTTTTGCCTTTTGTCCCTCAAACGATCTATCTGGCGCATTGGTTAAGACACTGGAATAGTTTTAGAGAAAGTGACAATTACGGTTCCCTCCGAACCACTGATACTTTTGTTATACTGGTTGGTGTAAATCGCTTACATCTACTCCAGGTCCAGACCCAAGTTCATGACGTAATGGCACAAAAGACACAACATTTACCTTTTGTGCAAAATATAAAACACGGTGTATTACCTGAAACCAAATTATATGAACACAAGTGCAGAATGATGTGAGAGAGTAATTTTGAAAAGTACATCAGTCTTATAATACACAATAAAAGGTCCGAAATGCTGACGCGGCAATAAATTCATGATAAAAGCTGAAAATCTGCAATGTAAGAATGTCGACAGAAAGCATCATGTTTGTTGAAAGGATGGATACCGTCTATAGGAGAATTAAAGAGGCATATGGACAAAAGAGGGGCACCTTTATGAATATTAAATACTCAGATGCCATCCTGTATCATGAGGAAGCGAAACGTGGGTGGAAGATGTAGAAAGGCTGTACAAATATAATGAACTTGAAACTCATATCATGGAAAAGCAAGAGATGGTGATAAGATGTGATAACGCGAGGAGAATTTGACAAAATCATCACAGACATAACTCAAAACAAAGAACGTTTAGTAGATAACATTCCATCAAAATTATTAAAAACCTTGGGAGAATTAACACGACAAAATTTTTCCACCAAATATGCATAATTTCTGAAACATGCATAATGCCATCAAGCTTTAATAAGGTGCTAAGGTAGGTACAAATCATTGTGTTACTGAACTGTAAGTTAATTATTTAGAGAAGAGCGAGAAATTGATGGAAGCAGTCCATGATGAAGGTCACTTTGGATCTTCGAAAAACTTTAGTAAACGCGAGACAATAAAAACTGTATGACAGATCTTAGAAGGAAGTCGGAAGAAAGGAAAACCTAAATTTATAGCAATTGTGAATTTAGGAAGATCTTTTCCCCTGTGTTGGCAAGAATACACTCTTCAGAAATTTTGAAATTAGCGAAGATACAATACAGTGAGCGAAAGTTTAAATAAAACTTTTATAGCTCTAAGGCCGCAGTTACAAGAACCAATGTACATGGAAAGGGGTAGCCTATCCGTGATGGTTCTCGGTCTGTTCATTATTGAGTTACCATCCATGAACAGATTTGTTGCACAGTAAAGACAAAAAAGTATTGATTTCTGATATATATATATATATATATATATATATATATATATATATATATATATATATATATATATATATATATAAAATCCGTAGTTACGTAAAATACCCCCTTCCTGAGAAAAAAGGTTAAAAGCACAGAGATGGTTGGATGTTGGTGTAACTTCCAACAAGGACACACCATTGGCTGGTATGTTAACGATTAGTATTGCAATTGAAAGGTAGACTGGACACCACAATTCATTAGCATT
The DNA here is from genome assembly GCF_023898315.1 of Schistocerca nitens. NCBI lineage: Eukaryota > Metazoa > Arthropoda > Insecta > Orthoptera > Acrididae > Schistocerca > Schistocerca nitens. The sequence continues at coordinate 555,409,914 of NC_064620.1, read as the reverse complement.
GTTCGTGTTTAGCGTTGTTACAAAGCGTGGTATGGTATAGGAGAACCCAAAAGCCTTGGATGTTGAGTGATGACTGTGAAGGACGCGGAGAAACAGCGTGCACATGAGTCAGCGTTATCAGCAGCTGACAGAGTTTGAAAGGGTCTTCATTGTAGGCCTCCATTTGGCAGGCTTGTGCTGTATCCTGATCTGTGGTGTATTCGCACGTGGCAGTGGCCCGATACTGGACTGCATGGTAACCCGAGAGCAGGAACATCCGTCGTCAAGTTTCCAGTCGATTACGTCTAACCCCCACAAGGGAGGATAACCGTAACAGTGCACCAAGCGCAAGGTAGCTTCCATGCGAAAACAAATAAAGGTGTCCCTGACAAATACTGTGCCATCCCGGCTACTGGTCCAACTGAGAGATTATCGGTCATGCCTGGGCTGCCATTAACACCATAACGAAAATGACTGTTTTTGGAGTAGTGCATGACCGGGAGGAACGATAAAAGACGGCGCATTGTGTTCATTAATACAGAGCGATCTCACAGTACCAGGATGGTCATCATCGCCAGTATGGCGGCGAACTGGAGAGAGGTCCAATTCCTCCAACGTTTCTAAGAGCCAGGGAAATATTACTCATGGTGTCATGGCTTGGGTAGCCATCGCGGCTAGGACAATGCTCGTCCAAACATGAGACGTGTCTCTACGAACACTATGATTGATGCTGAGGTACTCACATAGCCAGCAGGATCCCCACATCTGTCCCCGACAGAACGTGTGGCAGCTGTTCAGAGCCTAAAGCTGCCCCCATGGCAGTATCGAGGTTATGAGGGACCAGTTACAACAGTTGTCTGCCACTTTCCCTCCAGATATATAATTGCTTTATAACACCATTCCCAGCCGAATCAGTACATGAATCCAAGCCAGAGCGTTGCAGTGTCTTACTGACCAGTGGGCTCATACTGCGAATTTCTTCGTAAATCTGACTCGATTGGTAATCAGAATAATTATATCACGTGTCCTAATAGTCATCTTTGGGTTGAAGCTCTGTTTTTCATAGTTTGCTTTAACAATAAGTATGTTTTGGATAAGGCCCGCCTTTAGCAAAAGACAGTTTTTTTTTTTTTAACCCAAACATGTTTCACTGCCGTTACACCATCTTCAGTGGGCTTTTACATTATGGCTTCTTACCACATGGTGTGGTTTTTCTGATGTGTTGTGTTTCTACAGTGACTGTTTTGTTCCACAATTTGCCATCTGCAACCACTTACAAGTTTTCTTTTTCCTCATCCTCCTCACTGTCAAACACTATATATTGAGTTGCCACTGTCACTGTTAATATCACTGTTTTACTGTTTACCAGCTGTAAAAGCAAGCTGGTTAAGAGTTAAACAGTGACTATATATTGAGTTGCCACTGTCACTGTCAATATCACTGTTTTACTGTTTACCAGCTGTAAAAACAGGCTGGTAAAGAGTGAAACTGTGACTATATATTGAGTTGCCACTGTTTTACTGTTTACCAGCTGTAAAAACAGGCTGGTAAAGAGTGAAACACTGACTATATATTGAGTTGCCACTGTCACTGTCAATATCACTGTTTTACTGTTTACCAGCTGTAAAAACAGGCTGGTAAAGAGTGAAACAGCGACTATATATTGAGTTGCCACTGTCACTGTCAATAAAACTGTTTTACAGTTTACCAGCTGTAAAAGCAGGCTGGTAAAGAGTGAAACAGTGACTATATATTGAGTTGCCACTGTCACTGTCAATATCACTGTTTTACTGTTTACCAGCTGTAAAAGCAGGCTGGTAAAGAGTGAAACAGTGACTATATATTGAGTTGCCACTGTCACTGTCAATATCACTGTTTTACTTTTTACCAGCTGTAAAAGCAGGCTGGTAAAGCGTGAAACAGTGACTATATATTGAGTTGCCACTGTCACTGTCAATATCACTGTTTTACTGTTTACCAGCTGTAAAAACAGGCTGGTAAAGAGTGAAACAGTGACTGTATATTGAGTTGCCACTGTTGTACTGTTTACCAGCTGTAAAAACAGGCTGGCAAAGAGTGAAACAGTGACCATATATTGAGTTGCCACTGTCACTGTCAATATCACTGTTTTACTGTTTACCAGCTGTAAAAGCAGGCTGGTAAAGAGTGAAACAGTGACCATATATTGAGTTGCCACTGTCACTGTCAATATCACTGTTTTACTGTTTACCAGCTGTAAAAACAGGCTGGTAAAGAGTGAAACAGTGACTATATATTGAGTTGCCACTGTTTTACTGTTTACCAGCCGTAAAAACAGGCTGATAAAGAGTGAAACAGTGACTATATATTGAGTTGCCACTGTCACTGTCAATATCACTGTTTTACTGTTTACCAGCTGTAAAAACAGGCTGGTAAAGAGTGAAACAGTGACTATATATTGAGTTGCCACTGTTTTACTGTTTACCAGCCGTAAAAACAGGCTGGTAAAGAGTGAAACAGTGACTATATATTGAGTTGCCACTGTCACTGTCAATATCACTATTTTACTGTTTACCAGCTGTAAAAGCAGGCTGGTAAAGAGTGAAACAGTGACTACATATTGAGTTGCCACTGTCACTGTCAATATCACTGTTTTACTGTTTACCAGCTGTAAAAACAGGCTGGTAAAGAGTGAAACAGTGACTATATATTGAGTTACCACTGTCACTTTCAATATCACTGTTTTACTGTTTACCAGCTGTAAAAACAGGCTGGCAAACAGTGAAACAGTGATAGTGACAGTGGCAACTCAATATATAGTGTTTGACAGTGATGAAGATGAGGAAAAAGAAGAAGTGGTTGCACGTGGCAGGTTGTGGAACAAAACAGTCACTGTAGAAACACAACACATCAGAAAAACCACACCATGTGGTAAAAAGCCATAATGTAATAGCCCACTGAAGATGCTGCAGCGGCAGTGAAACATGTCTGGGTTAAAAATCAAAATTGTGTTTTGCTAAAGGCGGACCCTATCCAAAAGCATACGTATCACGTGTCCTCTCAAGTCGTCACGTTTCATGTCTGTTCCTCCTCCCTTTGGCTGCCGCATTTTTGTGTCAGGCAAGGGTATTTTGCAGCATTACAGATCTGGTACGAAAAGCACGTATTAAATATTCCTTTGTAAATACTTACAGATAAACTTTTCTGCCATACGAAAATAACGATCAGATACTTTTGACTTTCATAGCTTTTATTGCTTGTGTTGATATTCAGAAGGAACTGTGCTTATTTCTCGAAGAAAACGCGAACACTATTCATCTTGCAGAGACATAATAGTGGATTTTTTTTTTTTTTTTTTTGCGGTTCGTCATTTTGCCTCTTTTCTCAGATACAACTGGCCAAAGACCACTATTGTGCCGGCGAACAACTCGCCTCTGAATGTAACAGAAATGATGAGAACATTGATGACTTTTGAAATATACCAATGAGGAAATGATTCTGTTGCAGTACAAACCCTGTCCGTTTTCACAGCTGCCTGCTGTAGCAACCCTATCTATTGACTGGTACAATATCATCATCACATTATGATTAGAAAATCACTCCACCGACTATCATCACTTGGCATCTGCTCTGCTTGCCACACGAGCGAATCCGTTCCCGTTCTGTCCATATAAAACAGCCGGATTAATTTTCTGCGACAGTTCTCTTGTGAATGCCTGACTTGGCAAATTTGTAACGTCGAAAAAATACGCTCACAAATTTAAAATTTGTTTTTTCATATACACCACAGTATTACCTGCATCATATAATATATTTGGAAACTTCATATCTTACAATTTTAAGATTAGTGATAATTAACATGAAGAGCAAAAGAATGGCATCCACTCCATACTGCTAAGATGCAGCAGTTGCAGAGCTTCAGTAAACTGTAATAGTGCGTCACCGTGTCCTGCACATGTAATCTGAAGCGTCGCAAATCTGCGACGTGTGAAAATTGCGAGAAAATGCTTCATGCTATGCAGATAAAGTAATGGAAGCGTTACTAATTTGTTGAGCTCGTCTAAGAGGGTTAACGTCCAGTTAGCAACGAGTTCGTTAGAGATCGAGCACAAGCTAAGTCCATCAAGGACAGGAATGGAAAACGCCTGTGGCATTGTTCAGAAACATACGCTTTGTACATCCTAGCAACACCACTGAAACTTTAACTGTGGATTACCGGGAAGGGATTAGAATTCGCACTACTTACGAATGAAAGTATATTGTTTCGGTGATTTAGCTTGTGTGAATTAGTGTGAACGAAGAGACGTGAGTATTTATAGTCTCTCAAAGTGTGGGTATAGGGTCATATTAATAGATTCCTCTTGCGAAGAATCCTCATTTCGCCAGTGCTAGTGTGTTGAGAATGACCTTACTGAGTCGTGAATTATTTGTTACTTTATTTCCAAGGTAGCAATAGCTCTTCACTTCTACTAATCCCGAATTTTAATATTAAATTTTGCCTTTCTTTCGCTTGCTCTGAATCCATACTATGTACTTAGTACATAAATGCCCATCCGTCAAGTATCTCGGTGTGACTATTTTAAATGATCTCAAATGGAATGATCAGATTACACAAGTAACGGGTACGCGAACTCTAGATTGCGGTTTATTGGTAGAATCCCGAACCAATGCAGTCCTTCGACAAAGGAAATAGCTTACAATACGTTTTTTCGTCTAGTCTTCGAGTATTGTTCGTCTGTGTGGGACCCTTACCAGTTGGGTCTGATTCAATAGATTAAGAAGGTCCAAAGAAGAACGGCAAGATTCGTGACTGATACATTTAGCCATCGCGAAAGCGTTACAAATCTCATAGAAAGTTTGAAGTGGGACACGCTTGCAGATAGACGGGGCCCTAAGCGGAAGGGGCTGCTTTCCAAATTCCGAAATCCGATCTTCGCCAAGGATGTAGAGCATAATATATTATTACCACCAACTTTCAAATCACGCAATGATCACCATTCAAAGATAAGGGAAATCACAGCTCGTACTGAGGCGTTCAGACAGTCGTTCTTCCCCGCGCGATCCGCGAGTGGAACAGACGGGGGGAAATTTTGGCGTGAATTGTGCCCTCCGCCACACACCGCTTATTGGCTAGCGGAGTATATATGTAGATGTAGAAAAGCGTTCACTTTAGGTGAGTATTTTTCGTGCTCAGTAATGTGATGAGGTTTCTGGAGTCCCCACGTGCACACAATATGTCGGTTTACGTTACCGCTAATGTGAAATGTTTCTTAATCACTGAAAAGTAACTGCGGTAAAAATGTATCTTCTTCCATGTCCTCTAGCAGAGCTTTTCTGAAATCAACTTTCCACTTTATCAATACCCGAAGAGCGTGCACCAATTGTTGTCTGTATGGTTTATAGACCAAACGACGCCTATACTTTTGCCAAAGAGTCGTTACCAGTTCTCTGCTTTCGCAACGAATACACTTTCATGGACTACTCTCAAAGCCGGCTGGAGTGGCCTAGCGGTTGTAGGCGCTACAGTCTGGAGCTGTGCGACCGCTACGGTCGCAGGTTCGAATCCTGCCTCGGGCATGGATGTGTGTGATGTCCTTAGGTTAGTTAGGTTTAAGTAGTTCTAAGAATCCTGGAGATACTAATAGGTATCAGATAGATTATATAATGGTAAGACAGAGATTTAGGAACCAGGTTTTAAATTGTAAGACATTTCCAGGGGCAGATGTGGATTCTGACCACAATCTATTGGTTATGAACTGCAGATTGAAACTGAAGAAACTGCAAAAAGGTGGGAATTTAAGGAGATGGGACCTGGATAAACTGAAAGAACCAGAGGTTGTAGAGAGTTTCAGGGAGAGCATAAGGGAACAATTGACAGGAATGGGGGAAAGAAATACAGTAGAAGAACAATGGGTAGCTCTGAGGGATGAAGTAGTGAAGGCAGCAGAGGATCAAGTAGGTAAAAAGACGAGGGCTAATAGAAATCCTTGGGTAACAGAAGAAATATTGAATTTAATTGATGAAAGGAGAAAATATAAAAATGCAGTAAATGAAGCAGGCAAAAGGGAATACAAACGTCTCAAAAATGATATCGACAGAAAGTGCAAAATGGCTAAGCAGGGATGGCTAGAGGACAAATGTAAGGATGTAGAGGCTTGTCTCACTAGGGGTAAGATAGATACTGCCTACAGGAAAATTAAAGAGACCTTTGGAGAGAAGAGAACCACTTGTATAAATATCAAGAGCGCAGATGGCAACCCAGTTCTAAGCAAAGAAGGGAAGGCAGAAAGGTGGAAGGAGTATACAGAGGGTCTATACAAGGGCGATGTACTTGAGGACAATATTATGGAAATGGATGAGGATGTAGACGAAGATGAAATGGGAGATAAGATACTGCGTGAAGAGTTTGACAGAGCACTGAAAGACCTGAGTCGAAACAAGGCCCCGGGAGTAGACAACATTCAATTAGAACTACTGATGGCCTTGGGAGAGCCAGTCATGACAAAACTCTACCATCTGGTGAGCAAGATGTATGAGACAGGCGAAATACCCACAGACTTCAAGAAGAATATAATAATTCCAATACCAAAGAAAGCAGGTGTTGACAGATGTGAAAATTACCGAACTATCAGTTTAATAAGTCACAGCTGCAAAATACTAACGCGAATTCTTTACAGACGAATGGAAAAACTGGTAGAAGCGGACCTGGGGGAAGATCAGTTTGGATTCCGTAGAAATGTTGGAACACGTGAGGCAATACGACTTATCTTAGAAGAAAGATTAAGAAAAGGCAAACCTACGTTTCTAACATTTGTAGACTTAGATAAAGCTTTTGACAACGTTAACTGGAATACTCTCTTTCAAATTCTGAAGGTGGCAGGGGTAAAATACAGGGAGCGAAAGGCTATTTACAATTTGAACAGAAACCAGATGGCAGTTATAAGAGTCGAGGGGCATGAAAGGGAAGCAGTGGTTGGGAAAGGAGTGAGACAGGGTTGTAGCCTCTCCCCGATGTTATTCAATCTGTATATTGAGCAAGCAGTAAAGGAAACAAAAGAAAAATTCGGAGTAGGTATTAAAACTCATGGAGAAGAAGTAAAAACTTTGAGGTTCGCCGATGACATTGTAATTGTGTCAGAGATAGCAAAGGACTTGGAAGAGCAGTTGAACGGAATGGACATTGTCTTGAAAGGGGGATATAAGATGAACATCAACAAAAGCAAAACGAGGATAATGGAATGTAGTCAAATTAAATCGGGTGATGCTGAGGGGATTAAACTAGGAAATGAGACACTTAAAGTAGTAAAGGAGTTTTGCTATTTAGGTTGTAAAATAGCTGATGATGGTCGAAGTAGTGAGGATATAAAATGTAGACTGGCAATGGCAAGGAAAGCGTTTCTCGAGAAGAGAAATTTGTTAACATCAAGTATAGATTTAAGTGTCAGGAAGTCATTTCTGAAAGTATTTGTATGGAGTGTAGCCATGTATGGAAGTGAAACATGGACGATAACTAGTTTGGACAAGAAGAGAATAGAAGCTTTCGAAATGTGGTGCTACAGAAGAATGCTGAAGATAAGATGGGTAGATCACGTAACTAATGAGGCGGTATGGAATAGGATTGGGGAGAAGAGAAGTTTGTGGCACAACTTGACTAGAAGAAGGGATCGGTTGGTAGGACATGTTTTGAGGCATCAAGGGATCACAAATTTAGCAATGGAGGGCAGCGTGGAGGGTAAAAATCGTAGAGGGAGACCAAGAGATGAATACACTAAGCAGATTCAGAAGGATGTTGGTTGCAGTATGTACTGGGAGATGAAGAAGCTTGCACAGGATAGAGTAGCATGGAGAGCTGCATCAAACCAGTCTCAGGACTGAAGACCACAACAACAAGAACAACAAGTTCTAGGGGACTGATGACCTCAGAAGTTAAGTCCCATAGTGCTCAGAGCCATTTGAACCATTTTTTAACTACTCTCAAACGTTTGCCGAATTCTTTCCACCACGCTATTAGAAGAACAAGGGCGACCTAGACTCTTGCATATACACAGGCATCCTGTCCCTTTAAATTGGCGATATCAGCGACGATTGCTGTTGTTTCTGTCGAGTGGACGGCACCTCATTTCTGACTCACTGCAAACTGAGAGGGTGAGTTGTCTGACACTTTACGTGCGATTTTTTGAAACCCTTGGCGACGTCCATCCAAACGACACTCATTTCCTTGCAGCACATCCCATATTTCGTAGTTATTACCGCCAAAAATCGGGCCATTCTCTTCGAAATATCCTCTACAAGTAGTACTTATTTTCGTTGTATTATGATGACAGTCATATGAGATGGTCCTTCGCTGAATAAACAAATAAGAAAAATGAAAGAGCAATGGATGTATTACTCTGAGATGAAGAGTTTGGTACTAGAGATAAAGTCGTGGCGTGCCACAGCAAACCGGCCAGAATTCAGAAGGCTGACCGACACCCCCCCCCCCCCCCAAAAAAAAAGAGAGCCTTTCTATGTTGGCTAACTGAGGTGACCATACCCCAAGCCCTCATTTGAGAGGACAGCGTCCCCTTTCACCAGCAAGAACGGCTCCCTCAGCAGACTATCTGGACGCAGACGAATGTGCAGCAACTTCGCAGAATCCAGTCGCCTCCTCCGGAGTAGAACGCCAGCCGCCCGGGAGGCAAAAACCGCAGCGGAGCCGCCCTAGCGTATCGCGCTGGAACTAATAGGCTGAATTACAGATATCGGAAAACTGATTTTCGCTGGTGTTGCGTTGCCGACTCTCGGTCTTCTCAGGCCGGCGTCAGCACGGATCGCCCCACACCCCGCGCCCGTAGCGGATCCCTCTCCAGTGAACTCCAGAGTTTCGGATTAGCATCTAATGGCTGCACTGATTAAGCAGTCCCAGTGATTCCACTGTGCGCCGGCGTGCCGGCTGGAAGGAGGCGAATCGATGGGCCGCAATTGCAGTTCTTATACCTCGGTGCACACACCTAGGGCGCGCCGGCGGACGTGGCAGGGACGGGAATTGGGATGAATCTCCTCGAATATTAGGGCGGGCCTGCAAGCTACTGAAGAGGAAGTCAGTCTCCCAAGCGACGAACAACGAGAAAGTTGCGCCATTACATTAATTCTGGTAACGACAATTATACAGCTTTGTTCTTATCAGGGTCCACAGCCTTAAAGTGTTTTAAGAATGAAAACATGGTTGAAATAGGACGTATTCTTTTTATTATCTGTGCAATCAGCTAGTTTCAACATTGGGTCTCTTTCAAGCACATATCTTAAGCTCCGAGCTCCATTTTACATCGTAATACATCGCTGAAACATATTGATAGGAATACATATTACTCCTGCGCCTATGTGGCACAAATACAATACAGTATTGTATGCGGTTACATCTATTTGCCGACACAGTCAGCAGTAAGACGTATTCCTGCCCATATTTACCGGCGATGTGTTACTATGTAAAATGAAACTGGAAGCTTAAGATCGTGTTCCAAAATGACCCAAGGTTGAAACTGGCCAGTCGCACAGATAACAAAAGGAATACAGCCTACGGGGACCACGCTTCCCTTTTTAAAATCATAAAAATTGGATTATTTTGAAAATCAGCCTTATGCAAACACAATTATTTTTTTTTTATTTTGATATTTTCCCAGAAATGTTTCGACACCTATGTCTCATCATCTGTGGGCAAAATTTTTATTTCTGTAAAATACAATATGAAATTTATAGTAATTTTATTGTAGGCCTAAGAACCACAATACGTGCGTTTTGCTTTTTTTTTTAGTCGCTTACCCTAAAATTACATCGCCAAATGAACTGCATTATTATATATCGTTTTCTGTCCCCTTTATCCGTGTATTTGTGAAGAACTGTTTCGTGGGTAGAGGTTATGTGCGTTTCTGTACTTACATTTTTCGTCCTGTTGCGTGTCTCTGGTTGGTGTCTCGATCAACTGCTACTCAGTGCACTGTTTCCACAAAGTTTTTCACAAAATTTTCGCTCACTAGTTCACCTCACACAAAATGTGGCGAAACGTGGTCTGAGCTGACAGTTCTGTCTCCATTATCAATGAGAAATGTTATGTTATTGTCGCTGCTCACTTTTTCATCGTTGGTCTTGTCTTCGTTGTGGCGCTAGTTTTGAATGTTGCGTCATAACACCTCAGCAGAAAAGTTCTCCAAAGCTGGAATGTATCAGCTAACCTGTAGTTCATGTCAGTCGGTGTACATAGGCCAAATATGCAGAAATTTCAAAACGAGGGACTCTGTAACCTCAGAGCCCTAAGAAGTGATAGTACACACTCCACTTTTGCAGATCATCTAATACAAGAAAACTACCATCCAAAAACCATGGGACTGATCTTCAGATCCTCAGAGAAAGCAACAGTCTCTATCAAAAACTCACAATAGAGGAGAATTACCACATACAAAAAGCAATAATATAAGGAAAGAATGTCCTGAATGAAAATACGACACTGTGCAACAAAACGCTGTTTGGAATACTCAGTAAACTATACAAAGGACCTCCTCTCATAGAACATAACAATCAAACACTCTCAAAAAAATGAAAACCCGTTTTTCCGGTTCCCTCCACACCCCTCTTTCCAGCTCTCTCTCTCTCTCTCTCTTATTCCGTGCGTACACACACACACACACACACACACACACACACACACTGCCCTCTCCCAGCAGCCGCAGTTTTAATCGATAAGAACGGAAGGCTTAAAGGATCACTTTGTTGCCCGTCCGTCTGTGTAACTGACTGTTAAAAAGTTTTATTCTCAGTAAGTTAACACTTACGTCGTGTACTGAGTTCTATGGTTTCTTGGCGGTGTAACAAATGTTGGCTTCTAGGACAATGCAGGCGAAGCATACGTCCATTTATGTCATTAATTTTAATACTCGAATACTCACTCATCGTACTTCCCTTTGACCTAGAATCATGAACTTTGGCAAGAAATAAGGTTTCATACTGTAGCTTAAGGAAAACAATGGGAAAACAGTGAATTTGTAAACATATCACACGAAAAATTTAATGTCATTTGTTATAAGACTGTCTGTCCGTTCGTCTGTTATGACCACTTTTTCTGGACAGGTTGGACATATTATATTGAAATTCATGTCACATACTAAGGTCTATAGTCCCTTGGCAGTATAATAACGTTAACTTCTAGGTCAACACAATCAGATGACACGGCCGTGTTTGCCGTATTTTGCTACAAACCCACTCATCAAACCCTATACGATACTTCCCGTTGATCTGGAGTCATAAATTTTGATAAGAAGCAATATTCACTGTACAACTAAAGCAAAAATCCGAAAATAGTTCATTTGTAATTTTACACCACGAAAAAACTACTTCATGTCATATTTCACCCGACGGTGTATCTGTTTTTCTGTTAAGAGACTTTTCTCCCATTAATGGGTAGAGACATTCCAGGATGGATGAACTATCTATACAGGATGATTTCTTCCACGGTGTACAAACTCTAGGGACTGATCGAGGAAAGGATACGAGGCGGAAAGGTCTAATGAGCTTAGTACGGAAACGCATGGTTTCCCTGCTAGAGGCCATTTATTCAGTCGTACCTTATTACAGAGACTGCGGTCTAATACGCATTGTACCATGCAGCTTTTGTTACAGTATTTGTTGAAAATGGTTTCCATTTGTCTCAACGCATGTGTCTACGCGCCGTAGCAGGTTCTGTCTCATACGTTCACATCGGGCAGGGCGCATCCGAACAGTGTCAAAGGGAGCATGAATACGCTGCTTCAGCGTTCCCACATTTGGAATGGGCTCTGCATACACGATACTTCTGAGATGGCCTGACAACCAGAAATCGCAAGGGTTGAGATCCGGTGAACGAGCAGGCGATACAACCTGAACTCCGATCCATCGACCAGAGAAAACACGACTGAGATGCGTCCCGACGTTAACGGCGAAGTGGGCTGGAGCACAATCATGTAGCAGTCATCAATGAAGCTTCTTCCGGTAGGGAAGGCAAAGTCACCCGCAAGATACGCTGATAGTTGTTTCCTTTTGGGCGACGTGGAAGAATGACTGGCCCCAAACTACGGTCTCCAATTACCCGGCCCACACATTCCGGCTGCACCGGTCTGATGATTCACTGTCACCATACCATGAGGGTTCCGCATACTTTCCCACAGATGACTGTTATGAAAATTGAAGATATCACTCCTTATAAAGCTGGCCTCATCTGTGAATAGGGTGGATGACACAAATCTCGGTATTGTACATCTACATCTACATTTATACTCCGCAAACCACCCAACGGTGTGTGACGGGGGGCACTTTACGTGCCACTGTCATTACCTCCCTTTCCTGTTCCAGTCGCGTATGGTTCGCGGGAAGAACGACTGCCGGAAAGCCTCCGTGCATGCTCGAATCTCTCTAATTTTACATTCGTGATCTCCTCGGGAGGTATAAGTAAGGGGAAGCAATATATTCGATACCTCATCCAGAAACGTACCCTCTCGAAACCTGGACAGCAAGCTACACTCGCGATGCAGAGCGCCTCTCTTGCAGAGTCTGCCACTTGAGTTTGATAAACATCTCCGTAATGTTATCACGCTTACCAAATAACCCTGTGGCGAAACGCGCCGCTCTTCTTTCGATCCTCTCTATCTCCTCTGTCAACCCGACCTGGTACGAATCCCATACTGGTAAGCAATACTCAAGTATAGGTCGAATGAGTGTTTTGTAAGCCACCTCCTTTGTTGATGGACTACATTTCCTAAGGACTCTCCCAATGAATCTCAACCTGGTACCCGCCTTACCAACAATTAATTTTATATGATCATTCCACTTCAAATAGTTCTGCACGCACGCTCCCAGATATTTTACAGAAGTAACTGCTACGAGTGTTTGTTCCGCTATCATATAATCATACAATAAAGGATCCTTCTTTCTATGTATTCGCAATACATTACATTTGTCTACGTTAAGGGTCAGTTGCCACTTACTGCACCAAGTGCCTATCCGCTGCAGATCTTCCTGCATTTCGCTGCAATTTTCTAATGCTGCAACCTCTCTGTATACTACAGCATCATCCGCGGAAAGACGCATTCAACTTCCGACACTATCTACTAGGTCATTTATATACATTGTGAAAAGCAATGGTCCCATAACACTCCCCTGTGGCACACCAGAGGTTACTTTAACGTCTGTAGACGTCTCTCCAATGAGAACAACATGCTGTGTTCTGTTTGCTAAAATCTCCTCAATCCAGCCACACAGCTGGTGTAATATTCCGTAGGCTCTTACTTTGTTTATCAGGCGACAGTGCGGAACCGTATCGAACGCCTTCCGGAAGTGAAGGAAAAGGCATCTACCTGGGAACCTGTATCTAATATTTTCTGGGTCCCATGAACAAATAAAGGGAGTTGGGTCTCACACGATCGCTGCTTCCGGAATCCATGTTGATTCCTACAGAGTAGATTCTGGGTTTCCAGAAACGACATGATACGCGAGCAGAAAACATGCTCCAAAATTCTACAACAGATCGATGTCAGAGATATATGTCTATAGTTTTGCGCATCTGCTCGACGACCCTTCTTGAAGACTTGGACTACCTGTGCTCTTTTCCAATCATTTGAAACCTTCCGTTCCTCTACAGACTTGCGGTACACGGCTGTTAGAATGAGGACAAGCTCTTTCGCGTACTCTGTGTAGAATCGAATTGGTATCCCGTCAGGTCCAGTGGACTTTACTCTGTTGAGTGATTTCAGTTCCTTTTCTATTCCTTCGACACTTATTTCGATGTCAGCCATTTTTTCCTTTGTGCGAGGATTTAGAGAAGGAACCGCAATGCGGTCTTCCTCTGTGAAGCAGCTTTGGAAAAAGGTGTTTAGTATTTCAGCTTTACGCGTGTCATCTTCTGTTTCAATGCCATCATCATCCCGGAGTGTCTGGATATGCTGTTTCGAGCCACTTACTGATATAACGTAAGACGGGAACTTCCTATGATTTTCTGTCGAGTCGGTACGTATAATTTTACTTTCAAATTCACTGAACGCTTCACGCATAGCCCTCCTTACGCTAACTTTGACATCGTTTAGCTTCTGTTTGTCTGAGAGGTTTTGGCTGCGTTTAAACTTGCAGTGAAGCTCTCATTGCTTGCGCAGTAGTTTCCTAACTTTGTGGTTGCCTGGTGGAGAAACCCGTGACAAAACTGCTCCAGATGTGGAAAGTCTGTCGCTAGTAAGCCCTGCACTCTCTATATGTGATAATGATAGTAACAATTGTCGTGGAGAATGTTCCACACGGTCGTCTGACTTACCTTGTACTGGCGGCCCAACTGCCTGGTTCTGACGCAGAGGACGTCTTCCACGGTCTAGTAACATTTTCCTCCAAGTCTGGTGTCCGAACATTTCTGGTACGTCTTTCGTGGTTCTGCTTCCTGTAACGACCCTGCAGTTGTCGATAGGGAGAGGTCTCCTGATACAACTTCGTTGCCCGACGCCCGTTGCCATTCGCCTTTCCGTACGTTAACACGCTGGAGAGTGTGCTACGGCATGACTTACGAGGAAAAGTAACACCCTGTAAGAGGAAACAGTGAAAACTGCAACTGTGGCTGGATGGATGAGTGCTTGTTAGACCGCAGTCTCTGTAACAAAGTATGATTGAGTAAATGGTCTCTAGCATGGACACAATTACATTTCCGGACATAAAGTTCAGCCGGCCTCGGTGGCCAAGCGGTTCTAGGCGCTTCAGTCCGGAACCGCGCGACTGCTACGGTCGCAGGTTCGAATCCTGCCTCGGGCATGGTTGTGTGTGATGTCTTTAGGTTAGTTAGGTTTAAGTAATTCTATGTTCTGGGGGCCTTATGACCTCAGATATTGCGTCCCATAGTGCTCAGAGCTATTAGAACCATAAAGTTCATCAGACGATTTTTGCCGGCCGGCGAGGCCGAGTCTGGAACCGCGCAACCGTTACGTCCGCAGGTTCGAATCCTGCCTCGGGCATAGATGTGTGTAATGTCCTTAGTTAGGTTTAAGTAGTTCTAGGGGACTCTTGACCTTAGATGTTAAGTCCCACAGTGCTCAGAGCCATTTGAACCATCAGACGATTTCTGTTCCGTATCCTCTCACCGATCAGTCCCTAGAGTTTGCACACGGTAAAAAAAAATCATCCCGTATACATAATTAAGTCAGTATGGAATTGTAGGATTGTAATTCCTACTCATTCATGACTTTTTCTGTTTTCCTGTGTTGATTGTAAGTGTACATCTCCACTCGCACAATCTTGCCAGAATATCCCGTTACAGGTACTCGCACGATGGGAGGCAGGCAGTGTGAGGAGTGTGGGGCCAGCGATGAAGTCGCTGCCGCAGCCGACTTTCACCGCCCCGCTTGGTCCGCGACGACGCTGCAGCCGTGCGCTGTAATTGTTTACTCCCTGCGCCCCTACTCCGCCCCTGGCTAAGCGGCTCGCATTACTCAGGGCTAATGCGACAGCATCCGGACAGAGGCGCAGCGCAGATAAATCCCCGCAGCCAGCCGACTGCAAAAAAAGCCTGCCGGCGTCTCGGCAGCGTCCTGAGCGGCGCATAAGCGCCATAACTCAGCGACAGCCGGCGCCGCCGCTCGCTGGCTGCCCTGCGGTCGCGGCACGGCGAGGCGGCGTGCGGCGGGTTGCGGTGCGGCCAGGCGCTCTGCCTGCGCAAAGTCGTTATTCCTTTCCGCCGCGCGCCGCAACCGACATGTCCGCTGCAACTACTGCATCATCTCTGATGCGGATTATCCCCCATGTTCGCGCATTTTCTCTGATCTTTATTATTCATATTTCCTAATTCTTGTTAAAGTGAGCGTCGAGGAAATAGACAGATCAACTTAATCTCACCTTTTACAGTATTGCCAGTTAACCGATAATTGCAAATGTTAGCAAACATTCCGAATACATTTTTTTTGAGTCATCAGTCTTCTGGCTGGTTTGATGCGGTCCGCCACGAATTATTCTCCCGTGCCAACCTCTTCATCCCATAGTAACACTTGCAACGTAGCCGGCCGCGGTGGTCTCGCGGTTCTAGGCGCGCAGTCCGGAACCGTGCGACTGCTACGGTTGTAGGTTCGAATCCTGCCTCGGGCATGGATGTGTGTGATGTCCTTAGGTTAGTTAGGTTTAAGTAGTTCTAAGTTCTAGGGGACTTATGACCACAGCAGTTGAGTCCCATAGTGCTCAGAGCCATTTGAACCATTTTTGAACTTGCAACGTACGTCCTCAATCATTTGCTGGATGTATTCCAATCTCTGTCTTCCTCTACAGTTTTTGGCCTCTACTGATGTCTCTAGTACTATGGACATCGTTCCCTGATGTCTTAACAGACGTCCTACCTTCCTATCCCTTCTCCATGTCAGTGATTTCCACATATTCCTTCCCTCTACGATTCTGCGCAGAACCTCCTCATTCCTCACCTTATCAGTCCACTTAATTTTCAACATTCATCCGTAGCAGCACATCTAAAATGCTTCGATTTTCTTCTGCCCCGGTTTTTTCCCCACAGTTCGTGGGGATCAATGCTTTGTTCCAGACGCACATTCTCACAAATTTCTTCCTCAAATTTCGTCTATAGCACAATATCTCAAAGGCTTCGATTCTCTTCTGTTCCGGTTTTTCCACACTCCATGTTCCACTACCATACAATGCTGTGCTCGAAACGTGCATTCTCAGAAATTTCTTACCCATAGTATCACACACCTCCATTTTTAGTCTACAACAGTGGTTCCCAACAGGTGGTCTGCGGACACCCAGGGGTCCGCGAGCTACGCCAGAGGGGGCCGCAAGATGCTATTAGAATAAAAATCATTTTAAATATATTTCGTATGATAACAGATATTTTGTTTTAGCCACTTCCTGCATGAGCAGAGCTTTAGCGAACGCTAACTTCTGCGTCTAACCTCTTCCTAGAGCCAACTGACACTAGCACAATCTAGCGCAAAACTAGAATTAGATAGAAGCAAATAGTTCTGCTGTATGCCGTTATACTGCGCGCGCTGCCTCTTTGCAGCTCATTTTTCAATAATGAATATGTCAATGTTTTCTCTGACTACCAAAAATAGAAAACGTATAAAAGACGCTTAATTTGGCTATTTTAGTTACTTGATACTGTGATATGACAAGGTACCAATCATGATCGATGAGGGGGTCCTCGAGAAAATTTTGTTGGGAACTCCTGGTCTAGAATATACTGGAGTACTTTACAAAACACGAAAGTAAAGTAAAATAAAAATAAAATTATTGGCAGTCATTAGACCGAGGTGACAGAAGTCCTTGGATATCGTGTCGAATTTCATTTTGCCCGGCGCGGTGCATGAACTCGCTTACATAGCATGGACTCAACATGTCGTTGGCAGTTCCTTGAACAAATATTGAGCCATTTGTGTCTATAGTCATCCATAACTGCGAAAGTGTTGCCGGTGCAGGATTTTGTGCAAGACTTACCTCTCGATTATGATCTGAAGAAACAATCAGTCCTGCTTGCAGTGTTAATTTTTTTGCTGTTTCCCAATGTCGCGTGTCATCTTAATTTAGGCATCTTCGGATTGGCTGATAGTTCGCAGCGACGCGTACTTGGGGTACCGAACGTAAAGTATCCCAGCACGGAAATGCCCATTTATATCCCACTGATTTTCGATGGGACTCATGCGGGCGATTTGGGCGGTCAATAGATTTATCTAGAATGTTCTCCAAACCAGTCGTGAACAACTGTGTCCCGGTGACATGGCCCACTGTCATCATAAAAATTCGTTGTTTGGGAATATTCTGTCCACGAATGGCACCAAATGGTCCCCAGGTGGCCGAAGTTAACCGTGTCAGGCCAATGCTCGGTTCATTTGGACCAGTGGACGCTGTCCATGCCATATAAACACATCCCGCATCTCGATGGAGCAACCACCAGGTTGCACAGTGTCTTGTGAAAACTTGGGTCCTAGGCTTCATAACGTCTGTCCCACACTGCAACCGTACCATAAGCTCTCACCACCCATCGGGAAATTTGACCAAGCCACTGGTTTCTAGTCGTCTAGGGTCTATGCGACATTGCCACGAGCCCAGAAGAGGCGCTACCGGCGATGTCGTACTGCCAGCAAAGGCACTAGCGACATTCGTCCTCTGCCATAACCAATTAACGCTAAATTTTGCCGCACTGTTCTAATGGATACGTTCGTCGTACGTCCCACATTGATTTCTGCAGCTGTTTCACTCATTGTTGCTCGTCTGTTAGATCTGACAACTCTATGCAAACAACATTGTTCTTGGTCGTTATGTGAAGGCCGTTGACCACAGCTTTGTTGGTGATTTAATGCTAGAAATTTGATATTCTCTGAACACTCTCCACACTGTGGATCTCGAAATTCTGTATCACCTAACTATTTCCTAAATTAAATGTTTCATACGTCTAGCTATAACTACCATTCTGTACTCAGAGCCTGTTAATTTCCGTTGTGCAGCCATAATCACACGGAAACCATTACAAATGAATCATCTGAGTACAAATGACAGCTCCACCAATGCATTTCCCTACTGTACCTTGTGTACACAATACCACCGCCATCTGTATATGTTCATATCACTATCGTCAGACTTTGGCCACGTTGGTGTGCGAAAGAGGAAAACTAAACTACTGGAAATTTTCAAGATATATATACAGGGTGTTTCAAAAATGACCGGTATATTTGAAACGGCAATAAAAACTAAACGAGCAGCGATAGAAATACACCGTTTGTTGCAATATGCTTGGGACAACAGTACATTTTCAGGCAGACAAACTTTCGAAATTACAGTAGTTACAATTGTCAACAACAGATGGCGCTGCCGTCTGGGAAACTCTATAGTACGATATTTTCCACATATCCACCATGCGTAGCAATAATATGGCGGAATGGCTTCACATGCAGATGAGATGTACTGCTTCAGCTGTTCAATTGTTTCTGGATTCTGGCAGTACACCTGGTCTTTCAAGTGTCCCCACAGAAAGAAGTCACAGGGGTTCATGTCTGGCGAATAGGGAGGCCAATCCACGCCGCCTCCTGTATGTTTCGGATAGCCCAAAGCAATCACACGATCATCGAAATATTCATTCAGGAAATTAAAGACGTCGGCCGTGCGATGTGGCCGGGCACCATCTTGCATAAACCAGTGTTCGCAGTGTCGTCTAAGGCAGTTTGTACCGCCACAAATTCACGAAGAATGTCCAGATAGCGTGATGCAGTAATCGTATCGGATCTGAAAAATGGGCCAATGATTCCTTTGGAAGACATGGCGGCCCAGACCAGTACTTTTTGAGGATGCAGGGACGATGGGACTGCAACATGGGGCTTTTCGGTTCCCCATATGCGCCAGTTCTGTTTATTGACGAAGCCGTCCAGGTAAAAATAAGCTTCGTCAGTAAACCAAATGCTGCCCACATGCATATCGCCGTCATCAATCCTGTGCACTATATCGTTAGCGAATGTCTCTCGTGCAGCAATGGTAGCGGCGCTGAGGGATTGCTGCGTTTGAATTTTGTATGGATAGAGGTGTAAACTCTGGCGCATGAGACGATACGTGGTCGTTGGCGTCACTTGGACCGCAGCTGCAACACGGCGAACGGAAACCCGAGGCCGCTGTTGGATCACCTGCTGCACTAGCTGCGCGTTGCCCTCTGTGGTTGCCGCACGCGGTCGCCCTACCTTTCCAGCACGTTCATCCGTCACGTTCCCAGTCCGTTGAAATTTTTCAAACAGATCCTTTATTGTATCGCTTTTCGGTCCTTTGGTTACATTAAACCTCCGTTGAAAACTTCGTCTTGTTGCAACAACACTGTGTTCTAGGCGGTGGAATTCCAACACCAGAAAAATCCTCTGTTCTGAGGAATAAACCATGTTGTCTACAGCACACTTGCACGTTGTGAACAGCACACGCTTACAGCACAAAGACGACGTACAGAATGGCGCACCCACAGACTGCGTTGTCTTCTATATCTTTCACATCACTTGCAGCGCCATCTGTTGTTGAAAATTGTAACTACTGTAATTTCGGAAGTTTGTCCGCCTGAAAATGTACTGTTGTCCCAAGCATATTGCAACAAACGGTGTATTTCTATCACTGCTCGTTTAGTTTTTATTGCCGTTTCAAATATACCGGTCATTTTTGAAACACCCTGTATATATACAGGGTGAGTCACCTAACGTTAGCGCTGGATATATTTCGTAAACCACATCAAATACTGACGAATCTATTCCACAGACCGAACGTGAGGAGAGGGGCTAGTGTAATTGGTTAATACAAACCATAAAATAATGCACGGAAGTACGTTTTTTAACACAAACCTACGTTTTTAAAGATGGAACCCCGTTAGTTTTGTTAGCACATCTGAACATATAAACAAATACGTAATCAGTGTCGTTTGTTGCATTGTAAAATGTTAATGACATCTGGAGATATTGTAACCTAAAGTTGACGCTTGAGTACCACTCCTCCGCTGTTCGATCGTTTGTATCGGGGAGCACCGAATTACGTAGGGATCCAAAGGGAACGGTGATGGACCTTAGGTACAGAAGGGATTGGAACAGCACATTACGTCCACATGCTAACACCTTTTTATTGGTCTTTTTCACCGACGCACATGTACATTACCATGAGGGGTGAGGTACACGTACACACGTGGTTTCCGTTTTCAATTACGGAGCGGAATAGAGTGTGTCCCGACATGTGAGGCCAATAGACGTTCAATGTGGTGGCCATCATTTGCTGCACACAATTGCAATCTCTGGCGTAATGGATGTCGTACACGCCGCAGTACATCTGGTGTAATGTCGCCGCAGGCTGCCACAATACGTTGTTTCATATCCTCTGGGGTTGTAGGCCCATCACGGTACACATTCTCCTTTAACGTACCCCACAGAAAGAAGTCCAGAGGTGTAAGATCAGGAGAACGAGCTGGCCAATTTATGCGTCCTCCACGTCCTATGAAACGCCCGTCGAACGTGTACCTTACCCCTCATGATAATGTACATGTACGTCAGTGAAAAAGGCCAATAAAAAGGTGTTAGCATGTGGACGTAATGTGCTGTTCCAGTCTCTTCTGTACCTAAGGTCCATCACCGTTCCCTTTGTATCCCTACGTTATTCGGTGCTCTCCGATACACACAATCGAACAGCGGAGGAGTGGTACTCAAGCGTCAACTTTAGGTTACAATATCTCCGGATGTAATTAACAATTTACAATGCAACAAACGGCACTGATTACGTATTTGTTTATATGTTCAGAAGTGCTAACAAAACTAAGGGGGTTCCATTTCAAAAAACGTAACTTTGTGTTAAAAAACATACTTCCGTGCATTTTTTTATGGTTTGTATTAACCAATTACACTAGCCCCTCTCCTCACGTTCGGTCTGTGGAATCGATTCGTCAGTATTTGATGTGTTTTACGAAATATATCCAGCGGTAACGTTAGGTGACTCACCCTGTGTATATTATTATTATTATTATTGTTGTTGTTTTGCCCTTAAAGAGCGCATTTGGACTAAATTACATGGCAAGTTCCTTTTGCTGCCTTCCTTGCTGCCCAAACTTCCCTCATTCGTTCGCTGTGTTTCTGTTTCCGGTCCTCTGCCCATGCTTTTTGTCGGCTTTGTGTCTTCGGCTTCATCTTGATTGCCTTTTTGGTTGCCCATATTTCTTTCATCTTCTGGCTATGATCTTGCTTGCGTTCTTCGGTCCATTTTATGCCTGTTCGTTTGTCATATTGTATCTCATGTAGTTTACTTTTCTTAATGATGTTTCTGAATTTTATTCTGTCGTTTATTGTGTCTGCTGTTATGTGAGTTGGTTCAGGTCGTTTTCTACCTCTGCCACCCATTTGTTGTTTCTAGTGGTTACCCAGTCAAAGATCTGTTTGGTCAGCCTGTGTGATGGCATTCTGTATAGGTGTCCATAGAATTGCAGTCTGCATTTTCTAATCTTTTCTGTGATTGTCTCCGTATGTTTGTACAGTTCCTCTGTAGGTTTCTTGATCCATATTCCATTGTTGTTAGTTGCGCCAAATATTTTCCTAAGTATTTTCCGTTCTACTTTTTCTAATTTTCTGATACGTGTATGCCCTAGGATTAGTGTGGTCTCTGCTGCATATAGTGCCTCGAGGAGCACCACCGTGTCGTAATGGCGTAATTTGGCTTTTTGTGAGATAGACTTCTTGTTGTAATGATTCCACACTACTTTGTATGCCTTGTCCAGTTTAGTCTTTCTTTCTTCGTTTGAGTCTCTGTTATGTCCACTCATTTGTAGTGTTTCACCGAGGTATTTTAAGTTTGCCGTTTTGTAAATCGTACTATACTTTGTGTTCAGACATGAGAGTTTCTTTTTGCTTATAAACTGTGTCTTTTCATAAGAGATCTGTAGTCCAGTTTTGGAAGCGATTTCGTGTAGTTTTTCAATAGCGTCTTTTGTTTCCTTTATACCTTTTGTGACAATCGCCAAATCGTCTGCAAAAGCCAGGCATTTAATCTGTAGGTTTCCTAAGGTTATCCCCTGTTGTGATGTTTCCCATTCTTTTATGACCTTATCTAACACCAGATTGAAAAGGAGAGGTGAGAGGCCATCGCCTTGTCGGACACCTGTGCGAATTTCAAAGGGTTCTGATAGTTCCCCACAGAACTTTACTTTGGAGGTCGTGTTGGTTAAAGTTTGCTCTATGATAGCCCGTGTTCTGTTGTCTACTTTGTATTCTGCTAGAATTTTGAAAAGAGTTTTCCGGTCGATAGAGTCGTACGCCTTTTTGAAGTCAACAAAGGTAATGATCAGGTTCTGTTTGTGTTGTAAAATCATTTTCAGGTTCCAAATTTGTTCCGCACAAGACCGCCCTTTACGGAAGCCTGCTTGGTATTCCCCAATCAAGTGGTCGGTCTGGCATTCTAGTTTGTTCAGTAAAGCTTTAGAGAGGATCTTGTATGTGACCGGTAGTAGGGATATTCCTCTGTAGTTGTTCGGGTCTGTCTTGTCACCTTTTTTGTGTAGTGGGTGTATCAGGGCAGTTGTCCAGTCGTCAGGAATTTTCATGGTCTTCCAGATGTCTTCCAAGATCCTGTTGATGTCTTTGGTGAGTTCTGGGTCTTGTAACTTCCAGATTTCCGCGATGATGCCATCTTCTCCTGGTGCTCTACGATTCTTGAGTGACTTAATTATTTCTTTAACTTCTTCTAGAGTTGGAGGTTCACTATCTGGATTGTATGTTCTCGTTTCTGTCATTATTTCTTCCATAGGGGGGTCCGTGTTGAGCAGTTTTTCAAAGTACTTTGCCAGAATGTCACAATTGTTTTTGGTATTGGTTTCTAGGGTTCCATCCGGCCTTCTGAAGCACAAGTTGGGTGGTTGATATCCAGTCATATTTTCTCTGAACGTTCTGTAGAAGTTTCTTGTATTGTTCTTCATGAAGTCCGATTCGATCTCTGTCAGTCGCCGTTTGTCATACTGTCGTTTTTCACTGCGAATGATTTTGCTTGATTGCTTCTGTGTTTTCAAGAAGTTCATCCAATTCTCTTGGGATTTATGGCTACTAAATTTTTTCCATGCACTGATTCGTTGGTCAATAGCTTGGTCACATGTGTGGTCCCACCAACGGTGTTTCCGTGTGCGTGGTGCTTTTGCTAGTTTCATGGCCTCTCGGATTCTTTGTGAAAGTTGTGTCCAGTCTGTCGTTTTCTCCATTTTAATTTTGTGTAATATTTGTGTCTGGTTTAAAGTAACGTATTCTGGATCTGGTCTAACAATTTTGTTCTTCTGGAGCTTTTTCTTGGGCAAAAGGCGAATCCTGATCTGTAGTAGGCGGTGGCCTGAGTCGAAGTAGCCTTTACGGGTGTCTATGTTCAAAATTTCTTTTTGTGAGTCTTTCTGCACTATTACGTGGTCGATTTGTAGTTCTTGCTTTCCGCTGGGGAATTTCCATGTGGTAAGTTTTCGTGTTGGTTTCTTGAATTTTGTTGACATAATGGTGAGGTCGTGGCTTTTGCAAAAGTCTATCAGATGTTTTCCGTTTTTGTTGGTGTCCTTGTGTGGAGTATGTTTTCCTGTGATATGTCTGTATATCTTTTCTTTTCCAAGTTTAGCGTTGAAGTCTCCCAGTATTATTTTGACTCTATGTGCAGGAATTTTTCTGATAGTTTCTTCCATTGTCGTCCAGAAGTCATCAATTTCGTCCGGGTTTTTCCTGTTGTAGTCATTAGTCGGTGCATGTGCGTTGATTATTGTGTAGGATTTATTGGCTGATTTCACTGTGATGGTGCTGATTCTTTCGTTTGGTGACGATAAGTCGATTATGCTGTCCGTGATGGACCTGTGTACTGCAAATCCTGTGCCAAAAAGCCTTAGGTGTTTCAGTTGTCTCGATGGTTTTCCTTTGTATATTCTGAAATTCTCCGTGTTGAAATGGTCTTCGTCTGTGAATCGTGTTTCTTGCAGTGCACATATTTTGATTTGAAATTTTTCGAGAGTGTCTGTCAGTTGTTTCAACTTTCCTGTCTTCATCAGTGTGTTGACGTTGAGTGTGCCGATGTAGTGTTTGCGTTTGGTCTTGAGGGAGTTTGAGAAGCTCCGATTCTTCTCATGATGTCCGTGAGCCCCCGGAATCCGATGTTCACGACGATCCCAGTCTATTGACTGGGGCCCGGGGTAATGAGATTTTTCTCGTTGTACCATCATGATGTTTAGTAGTTGGATGTATTGCATGCTGCTGACTACAACCTGACTTACCAGATCAGGAGTTTGATTGAGGCCGCCACTGACATGTGGAGCAGACGCCTTTTGTAGCCGCAAACTGTGGGAACAGACGCTACTAGTAGTTTTGGTCCGCCCCGAGTATTTCATCTCCTCGGTACCACCTATATCTAGGAGGCATTCCCCTATCCGCCACCTGGGGAGGCGCTCGGTTGCGGGTCTACTAACCGCCCCGATATATATACGAGGTGTGGCTAGAAAAAAACCGGACTAGTACTGGTGTAACAATAAAACGAATGCAATAAGGCTGAAAGTCGCGTGTCCTGTCACGTGACTCTCGCTCCGCCTACTGCTCGAGTTTCATCTGCCTCCTGCACTCAGTCTGCCCGTGGCGTCTGTTTTAAGTAGTTGACGTTCTGTCTGTGCGTCGGAAAATGTTGAGTGTACAGAAAGAACAGCGTGTTAACATCAAATTTTGTTTCTAACTAGGAAAATCTGCAAGTGAAACGTTTGTAATGTTACAACAAGTGTACGGCGATGATTGTTTATCGCGAACAAAAGTGTTTGAGTGGTTTAAACGATTTAAAGATGGCCGCGAAGACACCAGTGATGACACTCGCACTGGCAGACCATTGTCAGCAAAAACTGATGCAAACATTGAAAAAATCGGTAAACTTTTTCGACAAGATCGCCGTTTAACAATCAGAGCAGTGTCTGAGTTAACAGGAGTTGACAAGGAAAGTGTTAGGCAGATTCTTCATGAAAGTTTCAACATGAACAAAGTGTGTTCAAAAATGGTTCCAAAGTGTCTCACAATTGAACAGAAGGAACGCCGAAGAATGATTTGTTCTGACATCCTGGAAAACATTGAAAGTGATCCCACCTTCTTACAAAATGTTATTACTTGCGATGAATCGTGGTTTTTTACTTACGGTCCCGAAACTAAACGCCAATCGATGCATTGGAAAACTCCTGGTTCTCCACTACAAAAAAAAAGCACGAATGTCAAAATCGAAATTCAAGGCAATGATGATTGTTTTTTTTTGACATCAAAGGGATTGTGCACATTGATTGGGTACCAGAGGGACAAACAGTGAATCAGCATTACTACATTAGCGTCCTGGCTACCCTACGGGAGCGAGTACGGAGAAAACGGAACGATTTGTGGAGAAAAAAGTCATGGATCCTTCACAAGACAATTCCCCAGCTCACAGTGCGTTGTCAGTGAAGACGTTTTTGGCAAAACACAACATTCCCATCTTAGATCATCCACCCTACTCACCTGATTTGGCCCCCTGTGACTTTTTTCTTTTCTCTAAAGTCAAGTCAGCTTTGAAAGGAACTAGATTTGAGACTGTTGAAGCAGTAAAAGAAAAAGCGACGGAAGTAATGTATGGACTTACCGAAAATGATCTGCAGCATTGCTATGAACAGTGGAAAATTCGTATGGAGCGGTGTACAGACCGAGGAGGAGAGTACATTGAAGGAGATAACATGAAATTGTAAATAATTGTAAATAAATGTTTTTTCCAGCATCAGTCCGGTTTCTTTCTAGCCGCACCTCGTATATATATATATATATATATATATATATATATATATATATATATATATATATATATATATATATATATATACCCGTGGGAAATCAATCAACACTGACATATTTAGACTGAGAAAACTATGAACATTCTCAAAGTTTATAGATACACGTGATTCGCTTTTTATCATGAATGAACAAAAGTATTCCGAGATAGGATACTGTAACAGGTGTGAAAGAGTTTCGACTGTGAAACGAAAAGTACAGGGTGACAATTACTGAACTATATGAAAAAAACGCAAATTAGTTACAAACTATAGCGTGCACACATTTTATTCAACATGAAAACGTTACTGCAGATATTCGGATTTAGGTTATGACATGCTCGATATGCCTGTCATCATTGACGATGATGTGGCGCAGACAAATAGCGAAATTCTGAATGAGTCGCAGAAGTGTCGGAACATCCATGCTGACGATGACCTCCTGTTTTCAGCTCAGCAGTGGTTTTAGTGTTATAACTGCACACATTGTCTTTAATACAGCCCCACAAATAGGAGTCGCATGTGTTCAGATCCGGAGATTATGGCGGCCAACTGAGGCCCATTCCAGTGGCCTCTGGGTACCGCAGAACCAAAAGGCGGTCCCCAAAGTCCTCCTCCAAACACTCACCTGCTTCTATGGGGTCGAGCTCCCTCTTCCATGAACCACATCTTGTCGAAATCAGGCTCACTTTGGTTAATGGGGATGAAATCACTTTCCAAAACTTTCACGTACCATTCGGTAGTCACCGTGCCATCAAGAAATATCGCACCAATTATTCCGTGACAGGACCTTGCACGCCATATAGTCATCCGTTGAGGGTGAAGAGACATTTCGCTCGCGAGATACAAATTTTCAGACCCGCAAATGTACCAATTTTGCCTAGTGACGAAACCATAGAAATGAAAGCGGACTTCGTCGCTAAACCAAACTACGCATACGCATACTGATTCCGATCATGCCCCGCTCCCAACAGTGCAATTTGAACGTCCTAAACCAAACCGTTCAGAAGTTATGACGACTTCATTTCATATAGTTCAATAATTGTCGCCCTGTATCTTAGGTGATATTTGCCTTCCGACTGACCACGTATAAACTTGCTAAGAAAGCTATAAAATTAATTTATGTAAGATCTGAAGCAATCGTATTTTGTGTCACCTATGGGGGCAATGTACTGTATGTCAACATCAAAATTTTTGTTCTGACTGTTCGCCTTCATAGAACCGAGGATATTCCTCACCTCATGAGATTTTTTATATGCATTGATTGCTGGTAGGTTACCACTGCACATATTACCCAAAACGCCGATGTATATCATAAACGTAACTTACAGGCCCGACGAGTTCGAAAGACCATCAGAACGCATGGACCTAAGTGACAGCTGCTAGCCGGCGCCTCAGCGTTAAGTGTGGGCTACCACGCTCCCTCCTCCCTACCCCCCCCCCCTCCGACCACAATACTGTTCTAGTGTTCCTTGCAATCAAGGTCGCTTAATTCTTGATCACCTCGAGGAGAACGATCTGTCGATGCGCAGTCAATATACACTCCTGGAAATGGAAAAAAGAACACATTGACACCGGTGTGTCAGACCAACCATACTTGCTCCGGACACTGCGAGAGGGTTGTACAAGCAATGATCACACGCACGGCACAGCGGACACACCAGGAACCGCGGTGTTGGCCGTCGAATGGCGCTAGCTGCGCAGCATTTGTGCACCGCCGCCGTCAGTGTCAGCCAGTTTGCCGTGGCATACGGAGCTCCATCGCAGTCTTTAACACTGGTAGCATGCCGCGACAGCGTGGACGTGAACCGTATGTGCAGTTGACGGACTTTGAGCGAGGGCGTATAGTGGGCATGCGGGAGGCCGGGTGGACGTACCGCCGAATTGCTCAACACGTGGGGCGTCAGGTCTCCACAGTACATCGATGTTGTCGCCAGTGGTCGGCGGAAGGTGCACGTGCCCGTCGACCTGGGACCGGACCGCAGCGACGCACGGATGCACGCCAAGACCGTAGGATCCTACGCAGTGCCGTAGGGGACCGCACCGCCACTTCCCAGCAAATTAGGGACACTGTTGCTCCTGGGGTATCGGCGAGGACCATTCGCAACCGTCTCCATGAAGCTGGGCTACGGTCCCGCACACCGTTAGGCCGTCTTCCGCTCACGCCCCAACATCGTGCAGCCCGCCTCCAGTGGTGTCACGACAGGCGTGAATGGAGGGACGAATGGTGACGTGTCGTCTTCAGCGATGAGAGTCGCTTCTGCCTTGGTGCCAATGATGGTCGTATGCGTGTTTGGCGCCGTGCAGGTGAGCGCCACAATCGGGACTGCATACGACCGAGGCACACAGGGCCAACACCCGGCATCATGGTGTGGGGAGCGATCTCCTACACTGGCCGTACACCACTGGTGATCGTCGAGGGGACACTGAATAGTGCACGGTACATCCAAACCGTCATCGAACCCATCGTTCTTCCATTCCTAGACCGGCAAGGTAACTTGCTGTTCCAACAGGACAATGCACGTCCGCATGTATCCCGTGCCACCCAACGTGCTCTAGAAGGTGTAAGTCAACTACCCTGGCCAGCAAGATCTCCGGATCTGTCCCCCATTGAGCATGTGTGGGACTGGATGAAGCGTCGTCTCACGCGGTCTGCACGTCCAGCACGAACGCTGGTCCAACTGAGGCGCCAGGTGGAAATGGCATGGCAAGCCGTTCCACAGGACTACATCCAGCATCTGTACGATCGTCTCCATGGGAGAATAGCAGCCTGCATTGCTGCGAAAGGTGGATATACACTGTACTAGTGCCGACATTGTGCATGCTCTGTTGCCTGCGTCTATGTGCCTGTGGTTCTGTCAGTGTGATCATGTGATGTATCTGACCCCAGGAATGTGTCAATAAAGTTTCCCCTTCCTGGGACAATGAATTCACAGTGTTCTTATTTCAATTTCCAGGAGTGTAGGTTTAGAAAACATCGTTCTTGTGAAGCACAACTAGGTCTTTACCCACTGAAGTGTTGAGTTCTGACTATTGCGTGCTGAGTGCTACCGGAAGATATTCCGATTTGCTTCCGTGTTTCTAGGTTTACAGAAGTCTTTTGATACCATACCTCACAAGCAGATTGTAATCAAATTGCGTAGTTATCGAATGTCGCGTCGGTTGTGCGAGTGGATTAGTGATTTCCTGTGTCAGAAGTCACAGTTCGTAGTAACAGACAGAAAATCATCGAGTAAAATAGGAGTGATTTCTGCCGTTCCCCAAGGTAGTTTATAGATCTTCTGCCGTTCCTTGTTTGTTCAAGCGATTTGGGAGACAATCAGATCAGCCATCGTAACTTGTTTGCAGATGACGCTGTCGTTTATTGTCTACTAAAGTCCTCAAAAGATTGAAACCAACTGCAAAACGTTTTAGATGAGATATCTGCATGGTCATAACATTGGCAAATGACTCTAAATAATGAAAAGTGTCAGATCACCCACATTAGTGCTAAATGGCATCCTTTCAACTTCGGTTACACGCTAAATCACTCAAATCTAAAGGCTGTAAATTGAACTAAATGCCTAGGAATTACAATTACGGACAACTGAAATTGGAACGCACACAAAATGCTGTGGGGAAGTTGTGGGGTAGGCGAACCAAAAGTTTCATTTTATTGGTAGAACCCTTAGAAGATGCAACAGATCTGCTGGCAAGACTGCCAACACTACGCTTGTTCGTCTTCTTTTGGAGTATTGCTGCGCGGTGTGGGATCTTTACCAGGTAGAAAGTTCGAACCAGGAAAGTACGTTTTGTAATATCGAGAAATACGACAGAGAGTGCCACGGACATGTTACAGGATATGGGGTGGAAATCGTTAAAACAAAGGCGTTTTTCATCGCGGCGGGATCTTCTCACATAAATTTCAATCACCAACTTTCTCCCCCGTATGCGAAACTATACTGTTGACGCCGACCTACATAGTGAGAAACGATTATCGTAGTAAAATAAAGGAAATTAGAGCTCCCACGGAAAGATATAGGTGCTCGTTTTTAAAGCGCACTATTCGAGATTGGAAAGATGAAAATTACTGTGGACGTGGTTCGATGAACCCTCTGCCAGGAACGTAAGTGTGATTTGCAGAGTAGCCTCGTAAATATAGAGGTGGATGTAGCGTTGTATGGATCACGCGAGAGCACTACAAATGTGCTGTAAATCCTAGTAAGCGCACACTAGAAGAGAAACGCCAATTATTCCGCGAAAGCCTGCTTTCTAAGTTTCTAGAATCAATATTGAATGGCCAATCTAGAAATAAACTTCAGCCCTCTGCGTGTCGCTGCCACAGGGACCGAGAAGACAAGGTTAGACCAATTGGAGTGCACAGTAGATTTTACTAATAATTTGCTACAACGCTGCAGAGTATCCGGTAGTGTCTGGTACACGTCTACCTACTCAAACAGAGTTGAAAAGGTGTTAAACGAAACGTGTAGGCTTGTTACAGGTTGTTTGGAACCTACCATACTTGTAGAACTCTACTAACCCTCAGGCATAGCACGACCACATTATTCGTCGTGAAGAAGCTCCCAACATGGAAAGAACAACTCATACTCATCAGAAAACCCAACCACTACAAGGGCACGTTGTAGCACACCCAAATCTGTGGTCCCGAAGAAGTTTACTCAATAGCTGGTATCCCAAGGACACAGTTTTGAATTTCCCGAATTGAGAATAACTCCATTGGGTCCCTCCCTTCAGAATGCCTGCCACACGGGCATGAACAAAACTGGATCATATGTAGATTACTCAATCGTCTTAGTTCTGGATTTGGAAGATCATTGAGTAACTCCCAGAGATGGCACACCCCTGTCGATAGTACGATTTTGACTGCGAAGCACCATAGCCCATTGAGTATCTACTGGAATGGCAAGTGACCCTTAATCTTGCACTGAATTATGTCTTCTTCTTGCCTCTACTAGCGCAATTGATGTCGCAAGGTTGAGTTTAACAGAAATGCAAATTATTATTATTCTAATTCAATTGTCATGGTAATAACCATGCATAGTATTTACACTGAAGCGCCTAAGAGACTGGTAACGCCACAGAGATATGTAAACAGGTACAATACGGTACTGCGGCCGGCAACGCCTATATATGGCAGGAAGTGTCTGGCGCAGTTGTTAGATCGCTTACTGCTGCGACAGTGATGGGTTATCAAGATTTAACTGAGTTTGAAGGTGGTGTTACAATCGACGCAAGAGCGATGGGACGCGGGGATTCTACCGCATGACCATTTCATGAGTGTACCGTGAATATCAAGACCCCCGTAAAACATCAAATCTCCGACATCGCTGCGGCTGGAAAAAGATCCTGCGAGAACGGGACCAACGACGACTGAAGAGAATCGTTCAACGTGACAGAAGTGCAACTCTTCCGCAAATTACTGTAGATTTCAGTGCTGGGCCATCGACAAGTGTCAGCGTGGGAACATTCAACGAAACACTATCGACATGGGCTTTCGGAGCCGAACGCCCACTTGTATAACTTTGATTACTGCACGACACAAAGCTATACGCCTCGCCTGGGCCGCCCGCAGTGGCCGAGCGGTTCTAGGCGCTTCAGTCTGGAACCGCACGACCGCTACGGTCGCAGGTTCCAATCCTACTTCGGGCATAGATGTGCGTGATGTCCTTAGGTTAGTTAGGTTTAAATAGTTCTAACTTCCAGGGGACTGATGACCTCAGATGTTACGCCCCATAGTGCTCAGAGCCATTTGAACCATTCTTTTGAGCCTCGCGTGGGCCCATCAACACCGACGTTGGAGTTTTGATGACTGGAAACATGATGCCTGGTCGGACGAGTATCGTTTCAAATTGTATTGAGAAGAGAGAAATGTACGGGTGTGGAGACAACCCCATGAATCCATGGAACCTACATGCAGCAGGGGACTGTTCAAGCTGCTGGAGGCTCTGTAATGGTGTGTGCGGTTGGAGTGATATGGGAACCCTGATACATCTAGATACGATTCTGATAGGCGACACGTATGTAAACATCCTGTCTGATCACCTGCATCCATTCATGTCCGTTGTGGATTCGTACAGACTTGGGCAATTTCAGCAGCACAGTGCGACAACCCACACGTCCAGAATTGCTACAGAATGGCTCCAGGACCACTCTTCTGAGTTTAAACACTTCCGCTGGCCATCAAACTCCCCAGACGTGAACATTATTGAACATATCGGGCTGCCTTGCAATGTGGTGCTCGGAAGAGATCTCCACTCCCTCGTACTCTTACGGATTTAGGGACATCTCTGTAAGATTCACGTTGTCAGTTCCCTCCAGCACTACTTCAGACATTAGTCCTGTCCGTGCCAAGACATGCTGCGGCACTTCTGCGTGCTCGCGGGAGCCCTGCACTTTATTAGGCAGGTGTACCATTTTCTTTGGCTCATCATTATATTTGTGACTCGAAAAAATAAATAGAACGTTTGTACTGATTGACTAACTTCTCTTCGAGTCTAATTAATACGGTTTTCTTAAAAGCTGAGTGTTCATAAGCTAATGCTGTGGACAATATCTACGAGACATCTTTTTCAAGCCGACGGAGGTGGCCGAGCGGGTCTAGGCGCTACAGTCTGGAACCGCGCGACCGCTACGGTGGCAGCTTCGAATCCTGCCTCGGGTATGGATGTGTGTGATGTCCTTAGGTTAGTTAGGTTTAAGTAGTTCTAGGTTATAGGGGACTGATGACCTCAGAAGGTAAGTCCCATAGTGATAAGAGCCATTTGAACCATCTTTTTCAAGGTATGATTTTCCTTTCTTGTGTCGACCTGTAATACTAAGATTAGCGCTACAAGCGGCGACTTTTGGGAGACCGGAAGTAGAAATGGTTTTTGTATCGGGAGGCACTCCCCCAGTTCTCTCCTTGCCAGTTTCTTCTAGGAAGGATGGCGGTGACCTGTTTCCACTGGTAGGCGCAGTGAACGAAGAATAAGAATTAGTTATTTATCCCCCTAAGTTACAATCAGTGTCTTGAGTCACTATTCACATAGCTGTCGATTTCTGCCCAAGAATCGTGTTATAAGCGGCTTTTAGTCCGTTCAAGGTGTGCTTACGCCGCATGCACAGTTCCCAGCCGGTGGGTGCTATGGCGGTTTGCCACCTGCGGTGGCTCCGGCGCTGGCATTACCGTACTATCCCGGCAGTGAATGAAGCTTGAGCGTCTATTGGATTTGGCTCTGAGCACTATGGGACTCAACTGCTGAGGTCATTAGTCCCCTAGAACTCAGAACTAGTTAAACCTAACTAACCTAAGGACATCACAAACATCCATGCCCGAGGCAGGATTCGAACCAGCGACCGTAGCGGTCTCGCGGTTCCAGACTGCAGCACCTTTAACCGCACGGCCACTTCGGCCGGCTATTGGATTTGTACACACCGATTTCGGAGGGAAGACCATCTGGTCCATCCACGTCAGCGAAAGACTGTGGTGCTATTGAACTCGACTGCTGGTGATTACGGCGAGGCAGCTTTCTCTCTACAAAACGGCTGTCGTTGCTCAGTAGGACGCAGGAAATCTACAACAGACTTGTGCGAGACGTCACGTTATTGTAATCAGGGAATCGATTGCTGTCGTTGTGTACGCCATCGATCCGTCTGATCGATTACCTTAACAACTACAATGCTAGGGTAGTTGTGGAACGAAGCAGTGGCTAAAGTTTGCCCGACGTCACTTGTCATTACCACATACACTAAGTGATCAGAAGTATCCGAACACAACCGAAAACATACGTTTTTCGTATTAGCTGCTTTGTAGTGCTACCTACTGCGAGGCACTCCATATCAGCGACCTCAGTGGTCATTAGACATCGTGAGAGAGCAGAATGGGGCGCCCCGCGGAACTCACGGACTTCGAACGTGGTCAGGTGATTGGGTGTCACTTGTATCATACTTCTGTACGCGAGATTTTCACACTCCTAAACATCCCTAGGTCCATTGTTCCCCGTGTGACAGTGAAGTGGAGACGTGAAGGGACACGTACAGCACAAAAGCGTAAGGCCCGCCTCGTCTGCTCGTTGACAGAGACCGCTGACAGTTGAAGAGGATAGACATCTATCCAGACCATCAGACAGGAATTCCAAAGTGGATCAGGATCCACTGCAAGTACTATGACAGTTATAAACTGGAAAACTTGGATTTTATGGTCGAGCGGCTGCTCATAAGCCACAAACCACGCCGGTAAATGCCAACGACACCTCGGTTGGTGTAAGGAGCGTAAACATTGGACGATTGAACAGTGGAAAAACGTTGTGTGGAGTGACTAATCACTGCCACTATGTGGCGATCCGATGGCAGGGTGTGGGTTTGGCGAAGGCCCGGTGAACGTCATCTGCCATCGTGACTAGTGCCAACAGTAAAATTCGGAGGCGGGGGTATTATGGTGTGGCCGTGTTTTTCATGGAGGGGGCTTGCACCCGTTGTTGTTTTGCGTGGCACTATCACAGCACAGACCTACATTGATGTTTTAAGCACGTGCTTGCTTCCCACTGTTGAAGAGCAATTTGGGGATGCCGATTGCATCTTTCAACACTATCGAGCACCTGGTAATAATGCACGGACTGTGGAGGAGTGGTTACACGACAGTAACATCCCTGTAATATACTGGCCTGCACAGAGTCATGACCTCAATCCTGCAGAACACCTTAGCGATGTTTAGGAAACTCCAACTTCATGCCAGGCCCCAAAGACCGACATTGATACCTCTCCTCAGTGCAGTTCTCCGTGAAGAATGGGCTGTCATTCTCAAGAAACCTCCCAGCACCTGATTGAGCATATGCCTGCGAGAGTGAAAGCTGTCACAAGGACTAAGTGTGGACCAACACTGTATTGAATTCCAGCATTACCGATGGAGGGCGCCACGAACTTGAAGTCATTTTCAGCCAGGTCTCCCGATACTTTTGATCACATAGTATAGGTCTTGCTGGTATGAAGATATCGGCAGTTCTCACTCTACCATGCTTGCTTAACGAGTTTATTGTCGTATAGGATTGGTTCGTAAAGGCTCTTGGCAAGTGTTATTACGTTAGCAATAGCTTTTCTTTCATCACAGTACAAAGGTGATGCGATATTGTTCAGCTGCTCTGCCCCACTCCATTTCTGCTGAGGTCCACCGTCTGGTTCGTCAGAAGCGCCGATGTTGTGTTTTCCCTGACCCACTATAGGTGGTGAAATGTAATTCTTTCCGCCCACCACCTATGACATTGGAAAATTTTAACCATTTGCTGCATCATACAAGGTTGACATGCAATAGCACTTACACCCAACACCTCAATTATTTGTTCGGAATGTCATAGTCTCTATCTTCGGTATACAGCTCCCTTTGGCACGATGGAAGTTATTCTTTGATTTCTGAATACAGGTCCATTCACACTCGTGCTTGTACTATACATCGTTGTCTATATATTACTCTGTTCGCCTATTCTGCGGAAAACCTTCTCATTTCTTGTCAGTTAAATTAATTATCAACATCCTTCTGTAACGCCACATTCCCTAGCCTTCAGTTCCCTTGTAGGTTAAAACTTACACCTAAGAATTGTAAATATGTACATAACATTTTAAAAAAAATTCTGAGGCCGGCCAGAGTGGCCGAGCGATTCAAGGCGCTTCAGTCTGGAATAAAATTTTAATCATTTAGAACTTAAGTAATTGATTTACAGATTAAATGAATTCTCAAAGGCCCTCTGGTATCTTTACTGCAGCCCTAAAATCACATTGCTTCTATATTTTTATAAGCTCTGGATAATTAAGTCAAATGTTCACATCTCATCCACACATAGTAGAGACACTTATGGAACGTTATCTACGGTTACTATTATGATGTAACGCAGAACCGTTGGTATTATACGTCGCATGTGCCAATATTTCCAGTAATTCTCTTGTGTTTGGTTCAAATGGCTCTGAACACTGTGGGATTTAACATCTGAGGTCATCAGTCCCCTAGAACATAGGACTACTTAAACCTAACTAACTTAAGGACATCACACACATCCATGCCCGAGGTAGGATTCGAACCTGCGACGGTAGCGGTCGCGCGGTTCCAGACTGAAGAGCCTAAAACCGATCAGACACACTGGCGGGCTCTGTCGT
This sequence comes from Schistocerca nitens, assembly GCF_023898315.1. Lineage (NCBI taxonomy): Eukaryota > Metazoa > Arthropoda > Insecta > Orthoptera > Acrididae > Schistocerca > Schistocerca nitens. The sequence continues at coordinate 555,373,535 of NC_064620.1, read as the reverse complement.
GTTTATTCCAAAGTACTTTGACATTTAACTAACCAGCTACCGTTGGGTTTATAAATTTAGTAAAGTTATAAACGAGTCATGAAACAGTAACATAACGTTTAAGTTATTTACATATTCTGTAGCGGTTTTTGAAGTTTTTAGCATCTCATCCAGGAAAATATATTGCCCACTCCAATACCCTCTTCAAAATAATTTAGTAACGTTGTGATATGTTGAAAAGTTGACATAGCTGCATATTTTAATAAAATTTCCGTAACACAACACATCTGATTCTTTTAATGCCAAACGTATAGTGCTGGTACACATTTGACAACGGTGCCTTCCATCCTTGTATGCCAAAGTTCATTTTCACGTGGTCCACTGGAGTAACGTAGTTTGTCGTTATAATCCCGTAATTGTAAATTTTTGTGTATTATGCTCTCTGACCTTTGGTTACTGCATAGCATTTTCTTCTTCAGATAACTGTGTTATCTAATAAAAGAAAAAGGTTTAACGTCTTTGTTAGGATCACTTTCACCTTTCCATTCAACATCATGCGTGAAAAGTTCATAAATATTCTTCTTGACAGGATAATTTATTAGATAAGAACTAACTGGTATATTTTTATACTGGAAATTAGTATTTTTTCAGATGTGTACCATTGGCTTTGCAGTTAAATATAACGTTCAACACACTAGCGAAAATGCATAACCTTATACTCCACGCGCTTACAATTTGCGACCCGTTTCCCGGTTTAATGCATCTAGTGAAACATCTTCTTTAGTGTTGACTCTGCGGAATTTATATACCATCAGAAAAAGGTGGTATAAAATTGTGGAAAGTGAGAAACATGTCATATTCGTATGTCAATTCTTTAGTCTGAATATAGTCACGAAACCCTTTTTGAGTTACGTGGTAATGTCTAGCTGAAAGATATTATGGTATCCTTGAATATTTAATTTACGTTCCATAATTTCATTGCATTTTTATCGATGACAGTCTCAACAATGCTCAAATGAAATTCAGATATTCTAAACGACGGTTAAGTTGTGGGCGTCGGTCTCAGTGAACGGAGGATATGCAACGAGGTGTATAAAGAACGAAGTGATACACCCGACTCACACCTATCCCTCATGAAGGGGTGAGTGCCATAGACGAACAAAAAGCGGGGAACGAATGATTGCTAATTTAAACGACTCTCTTATCTTGGGGTTGAGAAACTGACATCGATTGTGGATGAATGTCGTTCAACTTCAACGGATGGACAATGCAGAAGTCAAGGAGAAACTACCGTACTGAAGATCCTTAAGAACACCTCAAGCTCTGTAACCAGAATGGGTAGAAGCGAAATAAATCAGACCAGAAATCACGGGGTCCGAGACTGAAATCTACGAGTAAAATTCTATTCCCCCCCTCTCCCCCCCAAAAAAGTATTTTATTGTATTTCACTCGAAGTCAGTGCTGCTCTTTACAGAAAACAATAAAATGTACTCACGTCTACTGCGGTCTGCCTCATCAGGTGTACGTATAAATTAGAATCACGTACTCCACAGGCAGTGAGGGAATTAATAAAACGTTCACTGACGCATACACTTTACAATAAGCAGCTAGTCTCTCTTATCGGCAGTCTTAACGTGTACAACGCCCGGTGCAGGGGAATTAAACTGTACTAAATGTCAAGTAGAACGATTGCAATACTCTCATAAAAAGGGAAAGAGATAAAACATACACAACAAAAATTGTGGAAACAAAAAGTTGTAAACTAACTCATAGTGCATGTTTATCAGGCCTAAGTCGTAAATGAAAGTCCACTTCCCACAATTCTGAATAAAAATGTACAAATCCATAAAAAGTGATAATACTAAATAAAAGAACTGTTTACGTTATGGACAACCAGCTTAAAAGGTACAAAAGGGACCAACTTGAGTAAAGTAGAACAGGCACTTACAGTAATTAATGCCAACACGAAAACTACAAAGAGAATAGACGGGGTCAGCAATGGACAGTGCGCGTGCAACGACAACAATCGTCCCGGAACACATTACAGAGCTACATAGCGTCAATATCACAACAGATGTTCAGATGTGATTAGAGGTGATAGCGTTAGTAGTGGTTGTCATACAGCATACGCATAATCGTAATTTGGGTACATCAACCACTTGCCTGGAACTCGTACTAGGGTTCGTCTCAATATCCTGTAGAAACTGGACATCCGAATATGACGTATGCACAATCCGCCGCCTCCCTGGAAGGGGCCACGATCACACAAACGCCCAAAATTGGTTTTAAATATTGTGTGATGTGTTTGGGATCAGCTAGTGTACTTGTTTTGTTATAGCCGTGCTGCCTCTCATGACATCTGCCTGGCCGTACACAAACACCATATCCACTTGTTCCCGAGAAGAATACAAGACCACTCCACTGCTCACAGTCCGCTGCGCTAATCACACAGCTTGCAGCGCAGAAGGAACACACGGCACGTGGTCACAGGAACTGTTATTTGTCAGCGCTATCTACGGCGTCAAGGAAGAGTTTCCGGACACGTACACTTAGGTCTTTTTTTCCTCCATTTCCAATCAGGAATTCGATCCTGCAGTTTGTCGGTTTTATTGATGTTCACCATATGTACATACTTATCCGCCAGAATATTGTGACCATAGACCTATTACCGATGGAAACGCGTCCAGGCGACAGCAGTGTACCTGAAGATGAATGACTGCTAGTCAGACACATGCACGGTGCATGTGAGCGCACGGTCCATGTGTAGAATGCGGAAGACGCGCGATCGATCTGTTTGACCGAGGGCAGATTGTGATAGCCTAGAGGAAACTGCACGACTTGACGGGTGTTCGAAGCGTGCTGTGGTGAGTATCTTCAACACGTGGCGAAATCAAGGTGAAACCATGTCTAGACGTCACAATTTTAAGCATCACCCTCATTACAAATATCGGACGCCGTATGCTGGCACACTGATGAAACAGGACAGGCGGTGAAATGTGGCGGAAGTAACATCACACTTTAATGCCGGGCACAGAACAAGTGTGTCGGAACACACAGCGCACCTGACTCTCCTAACGATGGGCCTCCGCAGCTGACAACGAATGCATGTGCAGTCTCTGCAGGAAACTGCACGACTTGACGGGTGTTCGAAGCGTGCTGTGGTGAGTATCCTCAACACGTGGCGAAATCAAGGTGAAACCATGTCTAGACGTCACAATTTTAAGCATCACCCTCATTACAAATATCGGACGCCGTATGCTGGCACACTGATGAAACAGGACAGGCGGTGAAATGTGGCGGAAGTAACATCACACTTTAATGCCGGGCACAGAACAAGTGTGTCGGAACACACAGCGCACCTGACTCTCCTAACGATGGGCCTCCGCAGCTGACAACGAATGCATGTGCAGTCTCTGCAGGAAACTGCACGACTTGACGGGTGTTCGAAGCGTGCTGTGGTGAGTATCCTCAACACGTGGCGAAATCAAGGTGAAACCATGTCTAGACGTCACAATTTTAAGCATCACCCTCATTACAAATATCGGACGCCGTATGCTGGCACACTGATGAAACAGGACAGGCGGTGAAATGTGGCGGAAGTAACATCACACTTTAATGCCGGGCACAGAACAAGTGTGTCGGAACACACAGCGCACCTGACTCTCCTAACGATGGGCCTCCGCAGCTGACAACGAATGCATGTGCAGTCTCTGCAGGAAACTGCACGACTTGACGGGTGTTCGAAGCGTGCTGTGGTGAGTATCCTCAACACGTGGCGAAATCAAGGTGAAACCATGTCTAGACGTCACAATTTTAAGCATCACCCTCATTACAAATATCGGACGCCGTATGCTGGCACACTGATGAAACAGGACAGGCGGTGAAATGTGGCGGAAGTAACATCACACTTTAATGCCGGGCACAGAACAAGTGTGTCGGAACACACAGCGCACCTGACTCTCCTAACGATGGGCCTCCGCAGCTGACAACGAATGCATGTGCAGTCTCTGCAGGAAACTGCACGACTTGACGGGTGTTCGAAGCGTGCTGTGGTGAGTATCCTCAACACGTGGCGAAATCAAGGTGAAACCATGTCTAGACGTCACAATTTTAAGCATCACCCTCATTACAAATATCGGACGCCGTATGCTGGCACACTGATGAAACAGGACAGGCGGTGAAATGTGGCGGAAGTAACATCACACTTTAATGCCGGGCACAGAACAAGTGTGTCGGAACACACAGCGCACCTGACTCTCCTAACGATGGGCCTCCGCAGCTGACAACGAATGCATGTGCAGTCTCTGCAGGAAACTGCACGACTTGACGGGTGTTCGAAGCGTGCTGTGGTGAGTATCCTCAACACGTGGCGAAATCAAGGTGAAACCATGTCTAGACGTCACAATTTTAAGCATCACCCTCATTACAAATATCGGACGCCGTATGCTGGCACACTGATGAAACAGGACAGGCGGTGAAATGTGGCGGAAGTAACATCACACTTTAATGCCGGGCACAGAACACGTGTGTCGGAACACACAGCGCACCTGACTCTCCTAACGATGGGCCTCCGCAGCTGACAACGCATGCATGTGCCAATGTTAACACAACACCATCGGCAACTACCACTGGTATATGGGCACGTGAGCATCGGTACTGGACGTTGGCGTAGTGGCGGCGGGTTGCCTGGTTTGATAAATCCCGGTACGTCCTACATCACGCCGATGGTAGGGCGCGAATCCACCATCTTCCAGGGAACAGCTCCTTGACACTGGTATTGCGGGACTGTGACAAGCTGGCGGCGCTCAATCATGTTCCCGATAGCACTGAGCATTCACTTGGGCATCCACGGATCAAACGGAGCTCATGAAAGGCACCATGACGTCCAAGGTGTATCGTACACTGGTTGCAGACCACGTACACACCCTCCATGACGATCAGTTTCCCAACGGCATTTATCATAAGACTAGCTGACCCGGCGAACTCTGTTCCGCCTTAAAGCCAATAAATAATCAGATTTTGGGTGTTAAGTTCAATTTTTTATTAGGAAATAAAAATAAAAAAAAATTAGTATTTTAATGATTGTCTGTTCTTTATGTTTTTTGGTGCATAGCTTCCACTCTTCAATTAAGTACCTTGTGACACACGACATTTTTTGTTTCATTATCAGGCGCAAGAACAAACAACGCAGATGGTCTTCTGACCCGTGAACATGTCACATATAACTGACCATGTGAAAAACATGGATATTCCAGATTTAAACCACAAACTTTCAAGGATTGGCCTTGTGATTTGTTAATGGTCATGGAGAATGCAAGCTGGATCGGAAATTAAAGTCTTTTAAACTCAAACGGCATATCGGTTGGGATCATCGGGATCCTCGGAATGAGAACTTCCTCCCCTTCGAATTTTCCTTTGAGTATCGTCGCGTAAATAAGATTGTTCATCAATTTACTTACCACCGAACGCGTACCGTTGCACAGTTTTGCTTGGTTTATGTTTCAAAGCGTGATTACTACGGAGCCAACTTTTAGGCGTAAATCGTGCTGTGGTAAGCCAGGCACATCCAAGGAGTTTAAAAATTCAATTGGATAGTTGGTGGCTTATTCTTCATTTGTTACACACTCAATAGATTTGAATGAATGTATTTTACCAATGATCTCATTCTGAATTATGTAGTTTAGGTCATCTACATCTTTATTCTTACCCGCTAAAATTCCTCGCTCACTCAACCATTCATTACTTTTGTAGTTAGTAATGATGTTTGGGATTACTTTCTTGATAAGTTCGTCTTTCGATACAAATTATTTCTTTAAATTTTTAATTAATGATATATACTGATACCTAACCATAGACGTTTAGCTGTCATTTGCGTTTTGTTATTCCATGTCAGATGCGTTTTTGTTATACCGCGTTTTATAGTGACGTTTAGCTGACATTTTCGTTTTGTTATTCCATGCCAGTTGCGTTTTTGTTATGCCACGTTTTATAGCAGTCGAACGGGATAAAAAGTATCCTATGTCCGTCTCCTGGTTCTAAGCTACCTCTCCACCAATTTTCAGCCAAATCGGTCCAGCCGTTCTTGAGTTATAAATAGTGTAACTAACACGACTTTCTTTTATGTATTTTGACAAAAAAAATTTGACAGCTCCGAAACTAAAGAACTTTTAGGGAAAATAACGCATTTCTCAAGTATTCGTCAATTTTTCATTATTTTTAAGATGTATTCTGCTATTCGGGGCGGAGACAAATCCAACAAATCAAAAACCATGAAAATTTTTATTGGTCAATTTTTCATTATTTTTAAGATGTATTCTGCTATTCGGGGCGGAGACAAATCCAACAAATCAAAAACCATGAAAATTGGTCCAGCAGATCTCGAGTTATAAGTGTTGTAACAAACCCGACTTTGTTTTATATATATAGATAATGCGCCATGTCACGAGGACAACAGACTGATGGAGTGGTTCGAGCAACACAGTGGCGAGTTCCAATTGATATGCTGGCCCACCAACTCGCCACACCTGAACCTGATCGAACACACCTGGGATGAGATTGAACATGGTGACAGAGCTCATCGCCATCCCCATCCTTCACCCCCTTCTGAGAATTTATGGGAATTAGGTGACATGTGTGCGCCGATGTGATGCCAACACCATCTAGCGACCTACCAAGGCCTCACTGCTTCCATGCCACGACGCGTCGTTACTGCTACCCGTGCCGAAGGTGGACAGACTGGCTTTAGATAGGTGGTCATAGTGTATATCGGTTATTAGGTAGGTGATCGTAAAGTTCTGGCTTATTCGTCTATGTCCGACATTGACCGGAAGAAGATACGATGTCGGTAGTAGGACTTCCATGTGCAACGCCGTAAGAGAGTGATGTCTGTTGCCCCACCGTATGTGAGTGGAGTTAATATACATGTCATGGAATGACAGAACAGCGTGTTATAATGATTTGGGCGTGTAATCCTCACAACACCAGTTGATACTTAACACGTTACATTTTTGTAACGTTCTGTGCTCGTACTGTGAACGGTTGAAAGCAAAGGGAGACTAAAACCGTAATGTTTTCTGAGGGCATACAGCTCTACTGCATGGGTAAATGATGATGGCGTTCTCATGAGTAAAGTACTCCCAAGGTAAAACAGTCCCCCACCCCCCCAATTTCGAGTTACCGGCGGAGAAAAATTGTGCAGATAACTCAAAAAATTGAAAAAGAGAACTGAATAGGTTGAAGTTGGAAGTTCTGTAGTAGGAGGAAAATGACGTCTTCTCAGGGGAATATAGGTTCAGAAATACAAATACGGAAAATGCAGGAGTGGGTTTAATAATGAACGAAAAAAATAACAATGCAGTTAAGCTACTATGAACAGCGTAGTTGATGCATTATCGTAGCTGAGATAGACACGAAGCCCACACCCACCACAGCAGTGCAAGTTTATATGCCAATTAGCACCGCAAATGACGAAAAGATTGAATAAATGTAAGATGAGATAAAAGATATTATTCAGATAGTTAAGGAAGACCAAAATTTAATTGTGATGAGGGGCTGGAATTCGATAGTGGGAAAAGGAAGATAAGGAGAAATAACAGGTGAATATGGACTGGAGGAAAAGAATGAAAGAGGAAGCACCCTGGTAGAATTCAGTAATCGCTAACACTTGGTTTAAGTATCGTCAAGGATCGTTGTGTACGTGGAAGAGACCTGGAGACACTGGAAGGTTTCAATTTGGTTACATAATGGTAAGACAGAGATTTCGTTAACAGATTTTAAAATTGTAAGACGTTTCTAACCACAATTAATTGATTCCGAAATGTAGATTAAAACTGAATAAATTGCGAAAATGTAGAATTTAAGGAGATGGCACCTGAGTAAGTTCAAAGAACCAGAGGTTTTTAAGCGTTTCAGAGGGAACTTTAGGCAACGGTTGACTAGCACAGTAGAAGACGAACGGTCAGTTTTAAAAGACCTAGTAAAAATCCTTCGATAACAGGAAATTTATAATTTAATCGTTAAAAGGAGAAAATATGGAAATGTAGCAAATGACGCAGGAAAAAGGGAATACAAGAGTCTAAGAAATGAGATTAACAGGAAGTGGAAACCTGCTAAAAAGGAATAGTTACAAGCCGAATGTAAGGATTTAGAAGCATATTTCACCATGGGAGAGATGAACACCAACTACAAGAAACTTAAAGATGCCTTTGGGGAAAAGAGAAGAAGCTGAATGACTATCAAGATCTCAGATGGAAAAACAGTCCTAAGCATAAAAGGGTAAGCTGAAAGGCGTAAGGTGAGACCTGGAGAGCTATACAAGGGAAATTAGCTCGTAAGAAATTTTAGAGAAATGGAAAATGACGTAGACGATGACGGGATGAGAGACAGGATAATGCGAGAAGAATTTGACAGAGCATTCAATGACCTACGTCGACACAATGCCATGGGACTAGACGATATACCATCCGAACTACTGATAGCCTTGGGAGAGCCAGCCATGGCAAAACTTTTCCACCTGGTGTGTAATATGTATGAGACAGGCGAAACGCCCTAAGACTTCAACAAGGATGTAATAATTCCTAACACGGATTATTTACCGAAAAATGAAAAAAAACTGGTAGAAGCCGACCTCGGGGAAGATCAGTTTGAATTCCGGAGAAATATAGGAACACGCAAGGCAACACTGACACAACGACTTATATTAAAATATAGGTTAAGGAAGAGCAGACTTAAAGAAAGCTTTTGTCAATGTTGACTGCTATTCTCTCTTTTAAATTATAATGATAGCAGGTATAAAATACAGGGAGCGAAAGGTTATTTACAACTTGTACAGAAATCAGACAGCAGTTATAACAGTCGAGGGGCATGAAAGGGAAGCAGTAGTTGAGCAGGGATATAGACAGGGTTGTAGCCTATCCCAGATATTGTTCAATCTGTACACTGAACAACAAATAAAAATTGGGAATCAGAATTAAAACCCATGGAGTAGAAATGAAAATGTTGAGGTTCTGTAATGTCATTATATTTCTTTCAGAGAAACAAAAGGGCTTGGACGAGCAGCTGAACGGAATGGACAGCGTCTTTTGCAGTTATTTGCACCACATTGTGAGCTCTGTGACGGCGGTATCAGTTAAAAATGTTATGATTGCTTGTAAGACGAAACCGGTTAATGAAATAAGCTAATGGCTTAAAAAATGGTTCAAATGGCTCTGAGCACTATGGGACTTAACATCTGTGGTCATCAGTCCCCTAGAACTTAGAACTACGTAAACCTAACTAACCTAAGGACATCACACACATCCATGCCCGGGGCAGGATTCGAACCTGCGACCGTAGCGGTCACGCGGTTCCAGACTGCAGCGCCTAGAACTGCACGGCCACACCGGACGGCCTAATGGCTTAAAACATCCACAATTTTCTATTTTTTTAATTATGTTGTTGTACCAGGAAATCACTGAAGAATTAGTTAACACAAACGTAGCCTTCGGAATCAGTCCTTCATTAGGAGGACAAATGTTCATGTTCGAGGAAAATCATAACCGCCGTAGCACATCTGAGGTCGAATCACAGACGCTTGGAGGAACATCTGCAACGCATCTCTGTTACACTGCCCACACTATGAGTGTGAGGTCAAGAACAGGACACCAACCATGTCCGCTTCCATAAATTAGGGTAGTTCTACAAACACTTTATTGTAAGCTCTGGTAAAACTGTTCACCTCCTGACATTAGAGACCCATTATTGGAACTTCTAGGTATACAGTCTCTTTTACATATTTTTAGTCTGTACCTCCGTCACATCTAAAAACGGTCATAAAACAATTTACGCGGACAAATAAAGGTAACAGCGAAAAACGGTGGGGATCAGAAGAAATAATTAAACTGAAAGACGGACGAAGAGATGAAGAAAATATTAGGGAAAAGAGAGGAATTCAGTTATAGGAATGAATATGTACGTAGAGTTTGGAAGCTATAGGGAAATGGCTGCAAGGAAAATTTGAAGATGCCAAAAACGAAATGGTCTTCTGAAAGATTCATTCAGCATGTAGAAAAATTGAAACATTTGTAGGAGAAAATAAAAGCAAGGGTGTCAACATTAAGCGTGCAATCGAAGTTCCACTGTTAAATGCAGAAATATTGCACACTCAGCTTAACAGCACATACATCCATGTTTCTGACAAGAATAACACACAGACAAATCGAAAAGTAAGGTCAGGATATGTTACATGGCGGTCAGTTTCGGTTTAGGAAAGGAAAAGGCACCAAAGAGACAGTTCAGACATTGCGGTTGGTAATGTAAGCATAGACTAGACAAAAATCAAGGCAGCCTTATAGGATTTGTCGACCTTAAAAAAGCGTTCAACAATGTAAAATGGTGTAAGATATTCGAAATTCTGAGAAAAATGGGAATAAGCTATACAGGAAGACGGGTTATATACATTATGTGCAAGAGCCAAAAGGGAACTATAACATCCTGAGACCAAGAATAAACGTCCCGGCTGAAAAAGAATCTAACGAATGCAGCATTTGGACCAGATTGTTTAATCTGACACAGAGAGAACAACGATAAAAGAAATATTTAAGAGTGGGTTTAAAATTCCCAGTGAAATGATATCAACGATATGATTTGCTGACGCCTTTGCTTTCCACTGTGAAACTTAAGAGGAATTACAGGACCTCTTGCAGGGAATGAACGATCTAACGAGTTCAGAGTAAGGATCGAAGATAAACCGAAAAAGTGCGAAATTGCTGACGTTAACCATAAACTTAACTTCAAAACTCGTAACGATATGGTAGATGAAGTGAAGAAATTATTTATTTAATTAGAGGGACAAATTTCTGAGAATGTGTGTCGGGAGCACAGGATGATATGGCAGTGACTCATGAACTCTGGGAAAAGGGGTATATTAGAGACCGGAATTGTATGAGACAATGCTGAAAATTAGACGGGCTGATTAAATAAAAATGAGGAAGTTTTCCGCAGAATCATCATGGAGAAGAGCATGTTGAAAGTAGTAAGTAAAAGGGGAAACTTTTTTTTCACCTGCCGCCCTGACTTTACGACCCACCACCTGATTGCTTAAGGTGGGTCTTTATTAACCACTTGGCCGCTGCGATCGATATATGGGCGCTGATGTGGCTGAACCTCCACACCAGTTCCCACATTCGATCGCACCGTTGCCCGTGTCCCCCCACGTGGAGGCGGGTCATAGTTGACCATGTTTTGTTTTTGTCTCTTCTATTTTTTTTCTTTTACTTGGTTATCTTTGTTAGTTATTTGTCTTTCTTTTCTTCTCTTTATGGCAGATTTCCCAAACCGTTTAGCAAAAATTTACATGAAATTTAAATTTTGAAAAAGAAATACAAAAATATAGTTTAGAATGAAGAAGAGGAAAGAAGATAGGAAAGGAAGAAGTTTATAGTCCCTCCAGCATGAGGAACTGAGGATGAAAGCCTTGGAATTAGTCGTCAAGCCATTGATCCTCAGTCTCCAATCCTTTGCTTACCTTTAACTAAGAAGATCTGTGCTAATCTATAATTACTATAATAATTACTAAAGCTGTTACTAAGATAATTACGCTATTGACAGGTTTAAAGTGCCGTGTTTACCTGTGGCAATTGCGACGGTGCGCCGACACTGTTTACGTCTATTCATGTTGAGCTTTAGTTATGTGTAATCTATTGTGATATCTGTACATTATGTTTAGACTAATGAATTTCTGTCGGTCTTCTTTCTGTCTCGGTTTTCATCCTCCACACTATGGCGTCTAGGCAGGTGCTGCATCTAGGTTTGTCGTCTGTACGGTCTCTAGCTCCTGTACTCTTTATGGCATTCAACTAAGATTTTTTTCTGTCAGTAAGTTTAGTACGTCTCATAATTCTGGTGTTCTGATTGCATCACATATGTGTCGTTCAGTTTGTAAGTGCTGTATTTCTGGTGTGTTCCTGTGTTGTCTGTATTTCCCGCAGAATAGGATTGTGTGTTCGGGGGTTCCCATTCCTCCGCATATACATGTAGATGTGTCTCTTAGACTCACGCGGTTCATGTGAGTGGGATAAGGTCCGTACCCAGTCAAGAAATGCACCATGCCGCAGCTAGGATCGGCATGTTTCATTCTTAACCTTTCCGTGATATCCGGAAAATATGTATGTACTCTCCGTCCCTTATCACTTGTACCCCATTCATCTTGCCATGTTTCGATTTTCCATTGTTTGAGGTCCCGCTTGTTGTTCAGCGGAGAACCAGTTTATTATATTAACCTGGTCTAGTCTGCTCATCTTTAACCAGTACCGTGCGGCCCGATGAAAAATTGTTATATCTATCGGGAAGATTCCAGGCACTACACACAGCGCTTCGATCGATATCGTGCCAAATGCTCCAGATAGTCGCATTAGGACACTTCTCTGTCCTCGCCCAACCGCTGTTCTGTGTACCCATGTACTGGCCGCAAAACGTAGTACTGATTCGAAGAGTGCGCAGTGGTAAGTTCGTGTGACTGACAAAGGAAGTCGGTATTGTCTTGAATTTATCGTTGCCAGTTTGTGCAGCATTTTTTCTGCCTTGTCTGTTGATATTCTAATGGGTTTATGGAAATTCAGCTTTTCATCTATGTGTACGTCCAAGTATCGGGTTACTCTCGTTCTTTGTGTGTTGTTTTCCCCTATTTTGACTGATGGGTTGCGTGTTAATTGACATTCCAGAAGCGTGTATGTCGTTTTGTTACCCACTATCTTGACCTTGTTGCACCATTGTGTTATTGTTTGCAATGTGCCACTCGCCTTCTCCTCTAGCTGGGCTCTTGTGTGTTCCTGAAATGACGACAAGCAGGTCGTCTGCATATGCGACAACTCCATCTGTCCTACTGTCCCCATCCAGCAGTTGCAGGAGGGGTTCAAAGATTACGCCCCAGAAGATGGGCCCACAGATCGAACCCTGGGGACAACCTTCGGGAATTTTCCTTATTACTTTCTGGTTGCCCACACGCCATTCCACTATTCTATCCCTGCAGTAGTCTAATAGACTATTATATAGGCCTGCGGATACTTCCATCTGGAGTAACCTCAGAAACAAAGCTGGCCACCACAGGTTGTCAGTAACCCCTGCGATGTCAATCATAATTGCCAATGGGTATTTGTTGTCTGTATTTTGTGTAATTTCGAGAGCTCTGTTAATTGCATCATGAATGCTTTTGCCTTTTCTCGATCCAAACTAGTGTGGTTTTAGTCCAGGTAGGGCTTTGTGAGCCTGCAAGCGGTCACACAGTAGCCTCTCTTGGACTTTTGCCATGATATTTATTAGACATATTGGTCTGTATGATTTAGGATCTGATGGGTCTCTGTCTGCTGACTTACGTATAATAACTGCGCTTGAAGTTTTCCAGATTGTCAGTACGCGGCCTAGCCGTAAGGCGTCATTTAATAGTTCTGTTAAGTAGGGGGTGATCTGTGGTGCTAGCCTCTTAAGCACCTCTGCATGGATCCGATCCTGTCCTGGTACTTTCTTATGTTTTAGTTCTCTTATCGCTAACGCGATTTCCTCGTGCGCAAAGTGACAGGTGACAGTAATTGTGTTATACGGTTCGTGTAATTCGTACCTTAGTACAGTCTGTTCTTGTGTGTCTGTGTCGATGAAGTCCTCCGGGAGGAGTTTGTTCAGCAGATATTGTGCTGTGTTTCTCCATCCCGTTGTCATCGTACCGTCATCCTGCCGTAGCGTGCCTACTGCCAATGGGGTCTTAATTTTGTGTGTCAATATTCTGTATTGTTCCCCCCCAGATGTTATGTTGTGTATGTGTGGCCACGTAGCTTTCCCATTGTTGTTGTTTGATTTGCAACAAGGTTTTTTTTTTAAAAAAAAAGAGGCCTTTAGCTTCCCTATATGCACCCAATCCTATTGGTCTGTCTCTTTGTCTCTCTGATACAGTCTTATCCTTCTTGTGATGTCCCTTTATAGTCTGGTTAGTTCGTTTGAACATGGAGTTACCCATTTCTGTAATTTATGTGCCCTATAGTCCACGCTTCCTTGTATGTTCTGTATGTTTTCATGTTGAACCATTCGATGTAGTCTAATCCAGTTCGCCCTTTTGAAATTGACATGTACTGTGTTGTATTTAGTACGGTTATTGTTTGCTGTGAGTTTGATTTCAATTATGTTATGGTCGCTAGTAGTCAGAGAGTCGGGTATGGTCCATCTGTGTAACTGTCCTAGTGCTTTATCGTTCATTATGGTAACGTCGATTTTGCTACTGGATCCGTCTGCTCCTCTGCAGGTAGGTGTAGGTCCGTCCTCGTTTGTGATATGTAATTGTGTCTCCTGCATGGCGTCATTGACTTTACGTCCCCTGTCATCTGTTCTGTCAAAGTGCCACAGTGTGGATCTGGCGTTCATGTCTGTACATATAATTAGATTCTTATGTCTAGAGTACAAAGCTATGTCCTTAATCATTTCTATATATGGTTCTATATCATCGCTATACTGCGCGTACAGTGACGCAATCACCAATGTATCTCCTCCTTTAGTTAGCTCTGCAGTGACCATGTGATTATTGCACAGCTGCGAGATCTTTATGGTGTTTATCTTTCTGTTTAAAACCACCAGGGCAGCCTTGCAATCCTGACTGTCACATATTGCCTCAGCGTCCCGGGGCAAATTTGTCAATATACCCTGGGTTGTTGCGCAGGGTTCCTGCAGGCAGAGAATGTCCGCGGCAGTTTTGCACTTACAAGGGTACTCTATTCGTGTTTAATTGAAGCATGCTCATGGTTGTTTCGCTTGTAGATAAAATTTACTGCCGGCCTGTGTGTAGTCAATGTCAGTTTTACCGTGAGCCCTCACTTGGTCCTTGTACACCTGGTGTGGGTTGAAGGTTTCTTCCCTCCGACTTCACGCAAGTATTACTAGTTTTTCCATTTCAGCAGGGTCAGAAGAGGTATTTTCTGTCTTCAGTGTCACTCTGTCCGATTGTTCGGTGGTCGGGAAGCAGACGTAGCCACCAAGTGGATGGAGTAGTCTGGTCAGTAGTCTCTGGGCTGTAACAAAGATATCTTTATGTTCTAACCTACTTAATATAAGATTTATTTCCACGTTATCATAGTCAGTATGCCATTGTTTTTGACTGACATTACCCTTCCGATCTTTTTCTGTGTACGGGATGATTCCATCACGCTTTTCCCGTAGGGCGGATGACGTCGGTGTGGCATCTTGCTGGGTCTTCTGTGATGTTGATCCGCTGGCCGCAGCTCTTCCTTTTTACCGAAACTTTCCTTTTTATTTACACTATCGGCTTCACTCTCCTCACTTTCCTTTTATTTGCACTGTAGTCTACACTCTCGTCATCTTCACTAGCGTGATTGTCTGTTAGGAGGTTTTCATCGAGAGGTATTACTCTCTTCCCTTTAGTTTCGCAGCTACTGGTATGCTGTTGTGATGGTTTGTGCTGAAGGGGACAGGACGAAATGACGTGCGTGAAGATATCAGGGTAGCTAAGAAAGCCGCAGAGCGTAAAAGCTATGGGAGTAGAGATTATAATGTACCCAACAGACAACTGAACGCATTGGTTGTAAGTGCTGTTCTAAGATGAAGAGGTCGCCACGCGACGGGAATTAGTGGTGCGCAGCATCGAATCAGTCAGTACCCTGGTGACTAGAAAAAAACTTGGCCCTGTAAGCGAAAAACCAGTTGACGAAAGTAGGTTCCTACGGCAGAACGTCCAAAGTTATATGTTGCTGATTAATAATTAGGAAGCTGTTTTACT
Organism: Schistocerca nitens; assembly: GCF_023898315.1. Lineage (NCBI taxonomy): Eukaryota > Metazoa > Arthropoda > Insecta > Orthoptera > Acrididae > Schistocerca > Schistocerca nitens. The sequence continues at coordinate 555,357,805 of NC_064620.1, read as the reverse complement.
GAGATGACGAGAAAGAATCAGTTAACACAAGACAAGAACACCAACCATATAATATTAGTTGGTATAAATTATGGTGGTTTCACAAACTGTCAGATATCAGATCTGCTAAATCTGATTCCTTACCAGCATCAGGCTTTGAGCTTAGAATTCTATCAGAAATAGGCAGAAACAACTGAAAAAAAAACTGAGTCGAAACAAAACAGAAAAATAATAAATTGCTTTATTCTCCATTGTAAAATATTTATCAACGTAATATCACTAACTGTAAGAGACGTGGTAAAATGCCACTAAGTAAAGTCGGAAAAAAAATTCTTTGTGATACCTTGTTCGGTTCTTAGAAACTGATGGTGAATTCGAACTCTTGTCCGTATTACCAGTGTTTTGGGTGAGAATGACAAACTTATCGAAATAACTCGCCTCATTGAAACGATACACTTGTTGTAACACCTCAGTCATTTCTCGACGTACTGCCCGGATTGCAAGGTATCTTTCCTTGACTCTCACCATCGTTGCGATGTTCTTTGCTGCATCGCACTTGCTCTCTGCAGAGTTCCGTAACTAATGCAATAATGAGGTTCGTAAAACTCAATTTCAAGTTCTCGTCTGTGAAAACAAGAGTGTAATTTTACTTCTTTTCATTGTTAAAACTGTTTTATCTCTTAAGGAGCACTAGCTTCTTTCCTCGCACAATCTAATTAAAGAGTTTTTGGTTTAAAAATTAATTCTCTTTCTTAAATCGTAATTATCCAGAATTTGCAACTCAGCAATTCGTATGCCGCTTAGTTGCTATAATAGCCCATTTTTGAATTTTAATTTGTTATTTGAACGTGGCTCCGAAAGCAATATCCGTTTAAAATTCTTTTGAAATTACTTAGGTCTACATAAGTTACGATATGTTACGTTGATACTGTTGAGTAGACTTAATTATCGTTATTAATGGCGATATCATTTAATTGTTATCACAGAAACTAAAATCATAACTGTAAGTATCACATACGCAACATGATAAAGGAGAGATAAGCAATGCACAAAGAATTACTGTGGTATAAATCACAACATTGGTTCAGGCAAGTCTCATCTTACGTCAAACATCTGAACACAATACGAATAATTAGACATAAAATTTCAGATTGTAAAACCGTAACAGCACCACTTACTTATCTAAGGAAAGTCAATGGCTCAATAGATGGAGACAGAATAATTAGAAACAAACAGAGTTTTCAAACAAAGAAGCGAAAATTACTTTCTATTGAATACAACAAGTTCGAAGTGAACTTTAATTGAGAAATAAAATCCAATGGATTATAGGAGATTTGCCACTTTATACAGTCACATGTGTTGGCCAAAACTGTAGGTTTCTGGAACAGAGAATTTGGAAATCAGTTAAACAAGCCACTCTTGGGAGGAAATCTAGGTAACTTAGCGTAAACTACCTGGTTTGTGCAAAAGCGTTTACAAGATCCTCCGAAAAATTGATAGAAGCAGTACCACAACCAGTCTACAGGAAATTGTCATAGTTTAAACATTCTATTTTGGTGAGCCGAGAGGCAACACGAGAAATTCAATAGAATAATGGAACTATTACCGAGGTCATCATGTTCTTCAGTGTGTTTATGGCTGCGGGCGCGGTGGCACATGTGTGTGTGTGTGTGTGTGTGTGTGTGTGTGTGTCTGTGTGTGTGTGTGTGTGCGCGTGTTCAGTGAAGTCTTGTGTAGCGTAGTGTAGTGTGCATTTGTATGACGTTTGGACAGTGGTCAGTGGTGTCACACAAATGAATAGTTCTAAAATCGTTTCTATAAAACAATATCACTGTACGCATAAATTAGTTAGCGTTATAGAAAATTGATTCCTTTTGCAGTTTAGATAACATGTCCGATATCAGCTTGTAAATGACCAGTGTATGAATAAACAAATAATTAGCTGAAGAACTTAATTTGGTGGAGTTAGCGAAGACGGTTTTGTTTGAATACTGACTGTAAGAATGACACACACAAAAACCATTCAGAATACGTGAAAGTAGAAGTGGGTACTTCAGAATAATCGCAATATTTAAGTAAGTTAGTGGAATCAAACAAAAACAACGGTTTAGTGTGTTCAGAATAAGGTATGATACGAAGCCTACTTACGTTAACTAAGACATAACAGAAAATGTGTCTATAGGAAAACATAACTTGGGCACTACCGAATATTTGTGAGATAGAACGCCTATATGGGCAAGAATGCTTAATAATCGGTTACAAACTGTGTATTCTAAACAGGTTACAAATTATAAGAACATAGTGAATACAATGTAGACAAACGATAGATAGAACATGAGAACAAGTTGAGAAATTAGCCTGGATGAATAAAGAGTGTCTTATAGCATATGAGTTGATGAATTATCTCTTATTACTTTCATGAGAAGTCATTTTAAGCAAAGTAATACTCGCTACACTTTGAATGGCTTGAATCATACGAAGGAGAGAAACTGAGTAAGAAACTGTTTTTAAGAATGAGCTTAAACTCGTTTTTACGTTAGTGGTATACCTGTAAAAAAGCAGTAGATCCGAATCAAAATGTACAGAGCAAGGGGCACGGTCACATGGAGAACAGCAGGAAACATATGGACCGAAAACAAAGGAAATCTAACACAAACTGGACGGTACTCACCGTTCCGCAAACTGACAGAAAGTGCATATACGCTTATTCATAAAGCATTAGAGCCATGATCAAGTTACAAGCTAGAATAGAATGATCTTCTTTTAAATTTACGACTGTCAGCTTCTCAGAATATGAATGCATTGTTTCAAACTGTGATGTTCGATGATTTGAAAGCTACGAGCAATCAATAATAACACATATTTTAGACGAGATAAAGTTGCAGTTGAGTAGACAGTGACCCATGTAAAGCGGAGGAGCTGTGACGTCACCGCCTTTGAACGATCTGTAGGAAGGTATGCCACACACAGAATATTACTACAGATGGAACCCAGAAAAGAAAACTGTGATGGGAGAATATAAATAATGTTAAGTACGGTCATTTACTGGAATAAATTAGTTGCTTATGTTAGTTACGCTGAATGTGGACTAGATGTGTTTGTAAATTCAGTATCGTTAAGTCAATGAAAGAGTTTGATGCGCCGTGTTTATAGTAACAAGATTTGAAAACAGGAAATAAATAATCAGATATGTCAAAGCTGACAGTAAATTTGGATGTAGGTGGTACTTGGTGGAGAATTTGAGACTAATCTGAAAGTTTTATTTTTATTGCAGTGTACAATATAATAATGTTTTTGCTTATGAAAGAAGACAGTGTTACAAAATTTATACTCAAAGTAGAGTCATCACATAGGTGAGACAACACCTTCAGCTGTAAAGGAATAACAGTAAGGCAGTGAAAAAAATGCAGATTGTATTTCTAAAATCTTGGATGGGAGTTCATCTAGATTCTTTATTAAGAAAAGAAAACTAAGCTGAAGATGCTGTTAGACGTATCTTCGTTATAGCAAATATACCTTACAAAATTATTGTAGCTGTCTTAGAACACCCGTCACGCTTTTGCTCTCACTAAACGAACTTTTGCGAAATGCGCAGCAAATTTTTTAAAACTATGTTTGTTTGATACACTGAATCACACCCGATAAGTTTCCCAGGAAACCGAGCAGTCCTAAAGTGTGGTAGGAACTAAGCTACCTCTCTCTCCTAGCAGAATTGCATTTTCTTAGACTTCTCCCAAGTAATCTCACTTATCAGTGTGCCACAGCGTAAACAATTGGGGCAGCATCCTCTTAGACATTTGCGGTTATGGCTGTAACCAGCGACTGATCGCAGGCGATGTAATAAACTAACAACGTTCCACCAATAGGATTAACAGCGCTGCATTTAATTTGTGTACGTTTACTATTAGTTATCAGTCCCGGCATCATTTGCCGATCGCCTGTGAGGTCTGCTTGAATTTTGGTACAATTTATTGGGTCACATAGAGGTTAACGTAGTGCTAGGGACAAATTTCTATAGCTTGTACATGTTGTCTTCACGAAGGTACTGAGGAACAGCTAGAAGCAACGGTGGTACAAATTCAAGTTTGTTGCCGAAATGTCGGTGTAGTGCCATAGGTTCTTTAGCGTAATTAGATAATGGTTCTCATGAGTTCTTATTTTCAGTTTTGTTTTCAAAACAGCTTCGCACCCCCATCCAAAGTTTCTCGATATCATTACACCCTTTACATTCTTGTAATTGTCTAGAGCCTGAAGACTGATTCATACAGATCTCCACGCTAAGCTACCCTATGCAAAACTCTTCGTCTCAGAATAGCTATCACACCTCACAACCATTATTGTATTCGAGTCTACTTCTACAATTTTACCTCCTACACTGCCTTCCATTACCAAATTGAAGACTCTTTCCAGAATGAGATTTTCACTCTGCAGCGGAGTATGCGCTGACATGAAACTTCCTGGCAGATTAAAACTGTGTGCCCGACCGAGACTCGAACTCGGGACCTAGCCCTGTCTCCGCAGCATCCTTTTTTTCAGGAGTGCTAGTTCTGCATGGTTCGCAGGAGAGCTTCTGTAAAGTTTGGAAGGTAGGAGACGAGATACTGGCAGAAGTAAAGCTGTGAGGACCGAGCGTGAGTCGTGCTTCGATAGCTCAGATGGTAGAGCACTTGCCCGCGAAAGGCAAAGGTCCCGAGTTCGAGTCTCGGTCGGGCACAAAGTTTTAATTTGAAGACTCTTTGTTACCTTTCGCTGAGTCCTAGCACCCGACCTCTTGTATTTTTTCAAGTTGTTGAGAGAAAGTCCTTGTCTCCCAGTATTTCCTCATTCGTTGTCCACCTGTCTAATTTTTAACATTCTGCAGCACGACATTTCGAAAGTTTCAATTCTCTTCTTGTATGAAGTGTTTATCAGCCACTTTTAATTCCGGCGCAGTGCAACACAACATACAAATTCGTTCAGAAAGGACTCGCTAACGCATTTATATTAATCAACAAATACCTTTTTTTTCAGAAACGTTCATCTTGCTGTTGTTCATCTCCATTTCATATCCTCTTAACTGATCTGATTCTGTCAGAATCTCCCGATCTAATTCCGGCTTACAACACCCCTGTCTGCTACTGCTGTACCATAACCTTAAAGTTGTAGGCAGGTCGTGAAATAAAACTATCTTGTTAAAGCAATTACGGCATAAAGCAACAGAGCAGTGTTGCCCTCTGAGAAGAATTTTGTTATGTTGACCGTGTTGTACCTAACGGAGGTGGTTTATCGGAAATGAAAGTTAGAATTACGTAAATATTTGAACAGTGACAAACAAAATTTTGCCTATCTGCACTGTTTAAATGACTCACCTTCTGCGACTTTCAACAGGCAGTAATGTGATCATTTACTAAGCAAAACTTTATAAGCCTCAGTCTTAGGAACTTTTAATTTGAAGTTGGAAACAACACATTAATAAGCAGTTTTACCAGGAAAATTATTTTCAGCAAGCATCATTAACTCACTCTCTTGCCACATTAACTTTAACTTTCTTTTCACTACGTTCAATAAGCATCAATTAGAAAAACACTGGGCTTTAATGTTCTTTCAGTAAGGACACTCGGAAATCAGTTTAGTTCAAACGGAGAGGAACCTGAGAGGTGTTACGATAAGGAGAAAAAACAAGGTAGGTACATAAATTCAGTTATAAATTACCTTATATTTGAGCACACTAACACATCCATTAAGCTGATCCTTCACTGTACATTACTATAGTGCTCCTTTACAGTGATTGCGCAATGAGGTGGCGATTGCATGTCGGTAGGTGGAATTGCAGGTAGAATTGCTGGACTCTGTCATTTCTTGGTGGCGATGATAGATACAAATTCCAGAATAGTTCCAGCTATTTATCCATCCATCCGAGGCATTGGAAAGCGGCAGGAAAAGCCTCTCTCAGAACCAGCACAATATGCAACATTTACATGGCAGTGCACAGTTTGGTAGCTCGTCCCCGACTAGTAGCTCGTCCCCGACTGACTCCTGTTTCCACCTTTTCTACCTATGCCAACCACAATTGCGCGTGCTGCACAGTTCTGTTCCCGAGGGAAACCACAACACCTTTTACATACAAAATAACTAAGAATCCTAAGTGAAGGTCAGCAGTTTGCATAACAGCAAACAAACACATTAAATAAAACAGAACATTTTCACATATTGACATTTCTACAAAAATTATTCACATAGAAATTACAATTATATATATAGTAAGTTTTGTTCCCTCCAAATGGGACAAAGAATTTAAATGACAGATACACTACATTGCATAGAATTAAATCAAGAGATCAAAGTTCTTACAAAGAAAGGGGTATACAATTTTATATTACCGATTCAAACACATTTACAGATACTCAATGATGTAACATTAAATGAAACAAAACCAAAATAAATCAGTACAGCATTAGAGCTATGGTGTTACACATGCCCCATGTTTCGTTGAAGTTTCCTGTCAGGGATACTTCAAGGAAACATCTATAACACCTAAGTGCTGTTGGCTACAGAAAACATTATACCATCCAACTTCAGTTGGGAAAAAAAACACATATTACAGACATACAGTACACACACTAAGAAATTTCACACATTTCTTCCAAAACATTTTCAAAATAAGACATTTACAGTAATTTTCATTTTCACACTGGTCTTAGGATACTAATTTTCATCATTACACAAGACATTTTTAAGCATGTTCGTTTCATACACATACAGCTTAAATAACAGTCAAACAGTACACAAATAATCTGCATATTAGTAGAATAGGTATAGCCTTAAAAAAATTTAAAAAAATGAATACATATACAGTAGCACAGAACATTCTAACTTAAATGGCAGAAATTAGTCTTTCAATATTATAAAAAAATATAAATATTCACAGACACAGAAGCATGTTAATGATCATAGTACATTTCACAAGGTTCAGCCATTAATGAGATATTGAAAATTTCAGTTTGCATCCACATATGCACAAATATTTACACTAACAGCTTTGAGAACCTTTTCCAACTGACTCTTTAAATACCAAAGTAACTTTGCCAGGTTTTTGTTTCAAAATTTTTAACTTTAAAGCTGCTCTTCATTAATAGCACTCCAAAATGTTTGTTGCACATTAACACGCTAACCTATTCAGAACCTATCTTTAATCATCACTGCTGTGTTTTAAAACAAGGCAGTCCAAAACTTTAAGTTATTCCAAGAAACCTCGTCTCGAAAACATCTACATTTATTTGAACAAGATTCGAAATACATTTTATAATACTTTTTACTGACTTCAAAAAGAATAGTCAGTTCATAACACATTGACCAAAAAACCTAACTTACTTCACTGCTTGCCTCTGCACTAGCAGTCCATGTTACACATTCTGCCCATTATTGGTTTGGCAGTCTTTGTGTGTACACATTTAGGCATAAAACACAATTTAGGTTAAGAACATTAAAAGACACATTTTTAAATTAATACACTGCCCCATCCTCTAGGTTTGGCAGTTCGTGACCACTTACCAACTTCTTGCCTCACATTGGCAAGTCCTTTGGCTACTACTCACACAGCATATTTGGTAGCCCTCAACTTCAGGACCACAGCATTTTTATTCTTTTGTCTTGTTTTGCCGCCCAACAACATATTTTTTGAGCAGTTTATTGTCATCATCTCCAGGTTTTTTCATCTTCATATCACATCTTTGGTAAAATTTGCTTTAATGGTATAAAACATAAAACCTGCAACTTTGAAACAGGAATAAGACACTGGTAATATAAAATTTTTCTTTACGCCATGACAAAATCAGGTAATATACACATTAATCAAATAAATTTTAAATGACATTTTTGGTATAATGACAATGTTCAGGAGTTATTTGAGAGTCCCAGATTCGTGGTTTTCCTCCCCACTTTCTAATTCGGTAATATTTGTTTTAAAGTCAGTATTCAAATTAATAATTTTTTACACACATTTATGTCATCACATATGTCAAGATCAGGAAAATAATTTTATATCTTATTACAATTTATTTCTGCCAACCTTTTGTGGCACTAGACACATACCAATCATATCTATTTTATATAAATTAGTCAGGTTCATCTCCTCAGTTTTTGACACATGCAGTATTTTAATATAATAATTATCCCTATTTTCAGAAAAACATTTACATTCAGTCATTTTATAATATTCATTTACCTTGTTTTTAGTATTCTTACTTTTTCTCATCCATAATTTTCTTTCCAATTACTTTTCCATTACATTTTTCCTTTTCAATACCCACTATACTTTCATTATTCTTGGTCATTTTCTAGTGTACCCAATTTAATTATTCATTTACTTGTCCTCAAACAATACACAGTCTCTTACCTTATTTCCACACTTTTCAGTTTACTCTGATAGAGAAGAAGGACAGAAGATAGTAAAAGTTCTGACTGATGAAGAGCAGCACAAAAAGAAACGGAAGTAGTGCTGGCAACGACTGAGGTACCTAGTGCTCGTCAGACACTTGACAATGCAAAGAGTGCATGTCCCCTGAGGCTCAACAACCCTCATCTGAGGACATGTATCTTTAAATACATAACATGGTGCAAACATAAGCCCTTTCTGGTCTTTAAGTACAATAGAAATTAATTATTATCTTGTGGAATTCTTTGCACTTTCATAAAGTTACTATAAGCATAGTTATTCACAATGTTTTCAGGTTTCTCACACTACATGGCTCTCTCTTCATAATTAGACTGGCAACAATAAGTATTCAATTAAAATTAAACATTTCCTAAGCAAAGACAAATAGTACAGTACAGTACAGTACAGTAAATAAGCAACACCTGCCCCATTCTCAACATCAACAAAACAATAATTCACTTTCAGGTAACACTCAGATACAACAATAATAAAGTCATGCATAATATTAACAGTATATATACATACTGCAGCCTGCCCCCAGTCTCTTTATTAACAAGGCAGTCTTTTATGGTTCATAAAACAGTCACTTAAATCTGGTGGCTTTTTGGGCCTACTGTTTTCTACATCTTTCACTAAGCTATTCAGATCTAGCCAACGTTTTGTTTCATCAGGTGGGTTTTTAGGGTTTGGAATTTCAGAGTCTTTAGCAAGGCACAACATCTCCTGTCCTGCTATTATTTTATCAAGTGGTTCTTTTTGTTCCTGTAATTCACACCCATTCAAAACATTGGTTAAGGCTTGCCCCAGTATAGTATCGTCTGGAGGTTCCTGCAGATTATGCCCATGTGTTACATTACTGAATAATTCATTCGGTTTTGGCCCAGTTTCACTTTCTGTATCTTGCTTTGGAAAAATGTCACTAATTTTCTCATACCTTCTTTCAGTAAAAGTATATTCACTTTCATTTACACCTGAGAATTCATCTTCACTGGAGTCATCACTACTCTCATCCTCACCACCAGATACACTTAAGTACGTGACTTTTGAACAATAGGGAAGGTTAGTATATTCATTCTTATCTGTATTCATATACCCTTCATCATCTGAACTATCACTGATTTCATTTTCGTCATCAGATTCGAGCAGGAAAGCAACTTTTAAACAGTGGAGCAGATTATCACTAGATGTTTCAGCCACTTCGTTTTTCGACTCATTTCCGACACACTGCACATCGTTCGGAGACTCAGGCACTTCTGTTGTATCACTTTGAACGATTTCAGCCTTAACTTCATACTTATTATAATCGTCATATACTTCGATAACCTTCATTTCATTTTCTTCCATACTATCATTTTCAGGCAATCGTGCGAAATTCCTACTAGACCCTTCTGCATTAGAATCACAGAACACCTTTCCATCAACGGTAATTTCACCTGCATTGCTTATAATGTAATGTTTACTAACGTCCTCCTCTACATCATTTTCACCTATTATTAATTGTGCACACGTCTTTTGCGTGGCATATTAAACCTTCCTTTCCTCTTTATTCATCATAACCTCCCCCATATCTAAGTCTTTTACCTCATACTCAGCATTAACAGTACCAATATACTCCTTTTCACTCGCCTTTTCTGGCTCCCTTTCATTCTTTAATAAAGTCTTTTCGCACGATTCCGATACCTAGTTATCCTTATCATATGACATATTAACTTTATTTCCATTTTTACATTCATCTATTACTGAAACCGGCCAACGGAAGTGTCCGATTCCGCCTCTTCTGTTTCTCTCTACGGCAGCCCTCTTGTTCTGACGTCTGCCATTTGTGTGTCCTGCCAAGTGCAATGTACGGTGCTCGAGCAAGCGCTGTCCCGAGCACAAACGGTCACGTGACTTCGCACTGGGCTCGCCACTACGTATCACTCCGCGCACGTCTTCCATAGGCGCGTCCTTAACCTTCCTGCCCTGTAGTTTACATCTTTCCTTCTCGAATCTATTATTTGACACCTTTTCTTTCGGCCCAAAACCGGTTTCCGCGTGAATCCGGCCCGTAACACACGCGGTTTTCAGTTTTCCATTTCGTCTCTAGTTTGGAAATTCCGCGCCATGTATCCTCTGCCGCGCGTCGTATAATTTCCTCTACCTCTCGCACGACCTATCGTTTTCAGGTCGTTCGTTTTGGTCATTGCTTTCTCGCGAATAATTGTTGTTATTACGGGGACGGGACTCGCGATTTCTTCGCCAGTGACCATCATCCTCTACCTTTTCCACAAACGCAGAAAAACTTCTATGGGTACTCCCAACATGTCGTTTAGAATCCTCAGACAGTTTCTGCCAAAGAACCCAAACGATCTCAGTTTCAGTCCTCCTACCCTTCAGATGTATCAACTTTCTGTACCACGATTCGCAAAACTCTTTCATGGTTTGCTTGCCTCTGATATCATACAACCTGGCCATTAGAAACTCACGCCACAACTGGTCTTGTTTTTATTCTGACCAGTACTCGTCAATAAATTTTTGTTTAAAGCTTTCAAAAGACATCTGGTTTGTATCCAGATTCAACCCCCACCTTTTTGCTTCTCCCGTTAATGCACTGATCACAACATTGATTTTTTCCTGGTCAGTCAAATATTCAGGAAAATTTCTTTCGCAATTCTTTACCAAATCAAGGGGGTCCCAACCGTTACGTCTATTTGCAGGGTCGAATTTTTCCTCGCCCTCTAATATTTTACTGAAAGGCATTTTTTCAGTAAAATGTGTAGCTCCTGATTGTATTTTTCTTTCCAAGTCATACATTTTGCCTTGGATTTGTGAAGTGTTATGTTCACACTTCTTTTCGCAAGTAACAATCTGTTTGGTTAATTCTCTACTTGTTTTTGTTACAGATTGTTTAATCTGTGCAACTTCCACGTTACATTCTGTTTGTATTTCGGATTTAATACCGAATACCTTTTCATCCACTTTAGTACAGACTAAGGGTTCTATTTGATCTTGAATTTTAATTACTTCAGTATCAAATCTTTCGTTAGTGTCATCAATCTGTCCTTGTATGTTGGCAATATTGCCATTGATAACAGTAATTTCGCTTTTAAGATTATTAATTTCATTGCTCACTACTCCAACCCTTGAGTTGACTTCTTCAATTTGTTTACTAAGTCTGGTATCCTGCATTTGGATTTGTTTACTTTGTTGCCCAAATGCTGCGATTTGTGCATTAATATTGTCATTTTGCGCAGCATTTTGATTCCCCTGTGCTGCGATTTGTGCCTTAATGTTGTCATTTTGCGCAGACAGTATTCTAAGCAAGTCAGTCAGATCTAGTGTCTTTTAACTTTTAGATTCTACTGCCTTTTTGTGTTCAGATCCTACACCCCTTTCTGGTTTTGGTGTTTCAAACATATCCCTCGATTCATCAGCATAGCCACTGTCTTCGACAACATCGCCTACATTGTCTTGCTAAGTACGTGCGACGTTCATAGCGTCTATCTGTTTATTTACCTCCGCGTGATAACGTACGTAATTTAACTTGCGCGTAATGCCATCTGTTGGTGTGCTGCCTGAACTTCTCTCGATTGCATACTTTTCTCACATGTCTAGATTTATTTCTAGTTTCCTGTCCATTTTAGCTATTATTAAGTACTGATACCTTTTATTTTCAATTTAAACTGAACTTTCACCATCCGTTCTGTCAAATAATGTACAGGTTCGTGCCGCTGGACGTATTATGTTCACTCTATGATTGTAAAATACTAACTACTTATAATTTTTTCCGTCTGTAGGTGCAAACTGAACAACGTCCTCTAACGCGGCGCCACGTATAACACCCCTGTCTGCTACTGCTGTACCATAACCTTAAAGTTGTAGGCAGGTCGTGAAATAAAACTATCTTGTTAAAGCAATTACGGCATAAAGCAACAGAGCAGTGTTGCCCTCTGAGAAGAATTTTGTTATGTTGACCGTGTTGTACCTAACGGAGGTGGTTTATCGGAAATGAAAGTTAGAATTACGTAAATATTTGAACAGTGACAAACAAAATTTTGCCTATCTGCACTGTTTAACTGACTCACCTTCTGCGACTTTCAACAGGCAGTAATGTGATCATTTACTAAGCAAAACTTTATAAGCCTCAGTCTTAGGAACTTTTAATTTGAAGTTGGAAACAACACATTAATAAGCAGTTTTACCAGGAAAATTATTTTCAGCAAGCATCATTAACTCACTCTCTTGCCACATTAACTTCAACTTTCTTTTCACTACGTTCAATAAGCATCAATTAGAAAAACACTGGGCTTTAATGTTCTTTCAGTACGGACACTCGGAAATCAGTTTAGTTCAAACGGAGAGGAACCAGAGAGGTGTTATGATAAGGAGAAAAATCAAGGTAGGTACATAAATTCAGTTATAAATTACCTTATATTTGAGCACACTAACACATCCATTAAGCTGATCCTTCACTGTACTTTTAGCTATTATTAAGTACTGATACCTTTTATTTTCAATTTAAACTGAACTTTCACCATCCGTTCTGTCAAATAATGTACAGGTTCGTGCCGCTGGACGTATTATGTTCACTCTATGATTGTAAAATACTAACTACTTATAATTTTTTCCGTCTGTAGGTGCAAACTGAACAACGTCCTCTAACGCGGCGCCACGTATAACACCCCTGTCTGCTACTGCTGTACCATAACCTTAAAGTTGTAGGCAGGTCGTGAAATAAAACTATCTTCTTAAAGCAATTATGGTATAAAGCAACAGAGCAGTGTTACCCTCTGGGAGGAATTTTGTTATGTTGACCGTGTTGTACCTAACGGAGGTGGCTTATTGGAAATGAAAGTCAGAATTACGTAAATATTTGAACAGTAACAAACAAAATTTTGCTTATCTGCACTGTTTAACTGATAAGGAATACGGTCGCCAGCCTAATTTGGCAAGAGAATGATTAACATTCCTGTGCAAGAAAATAGTTATTAGTAACTTTAATGGATAAACACAACCTATACTTAGTCATACGCGAGTGCAGTGAACTCTGACACATACATATGTGAAAAATTATAACAGATACCGAAACACACTATTACTTTCAGGGCTTATGCAAACTGAATGGTCTTTATAACGTTATTATTACTATTCACTGCAGAATCGTTAATTGGATATAGGTTAAGTCTCTCTCAGTTAAATACTTTACTTTTTAAAATTAAAGTTAGTTGAAATTCACTGACAGGTTACTTCTCACTGTCTTTCCAATAAATAGATTATGGTTTTCGTAAATAGAGATCTTTCCGTTACTTGTTACCTAGCATTAGCACAATAGACAGACTGTGAGTCCTGTTATACTATTAATATGCACTTCTAATACACAAGAGAGACAAACACTTAGCAAACAAGAGTATATAACGTTTCACAACTGCAGTTTTCCACTTTTACTACAGTGAGAGACAAAATTAACATATATGTAAGACACTGACTCACCTTCTGCGACTTTCAACAGGCAGTAATGTGATCATTTACTAAGCAAAACTTTATAAGCCTCAGTCTTAGGAACTTTAAATTTTAAGTTGGAAACAACACATTATTAAGCAGTTTTAATAGGAAAATTATTTTCAGCAAGCATCATTAACTCACTCTCTTGCCACATTAACTTTAACTTTCTTTTCACTACGTTCAATAAGCATCAATTAGAAAAACACTGGGCTTTAATGTTCTTTCAGTAAGGACACTCGGAAATCAGTTTAGTTCAAACGGAGAGGAACCTGAGAGGTGTTACGATAAGGAGAAAAAACAAGGTAGGTACATAAATTCAGTTATAGATTACCTTATATTTGAGCGCACTAACACATCCATTAAGCTGATCCTTCACTGTACATTACTATAGTGCTCCATTACAGTGATTGCGCAATGAGGTGGCGATTGCATGTCGGTAGGTGGAATTGCAGGTAGAATTGCTGGACTCTGTCATTTCTTGGTGGCGATGATAGATACAAATTCCAGAATAGTTCCAGCTATTTATCCATCCATCCGAGGCATTGGAAAGCGGCAGGAAAAGCCTCTCTCGGAACCAGCACAATATGCAACATTTACATGGCAGTACACAGTTTGGTAGCTCGTCCCCGACTAGTAGCTCGTCCCCGACTGACTCCTGTTTCCACCTTTTCTACCTATGCCAACCACAATTTGCGCGTGCTACACAGTTCTGTTCCCGAGGGAAACCGCAACACCTTTTACATACAAAATAACTAAGAATCCTAAGTGAAGGTCAGTGGTTTCTATAACAGCAAACAAACACATTAAATAAAACAGAACATTTTCACATATTGACATTTCTACAAAAAATTATTCACATAGAAATTACAATTATATATAGTAATTTTATTCCCTCCAAATGGGACAAAGAATTTAAAAGACAGATACACTACACTGCATAGAATTAAATCAAGACATCAAAGTTCTTACAAAGAAAGGAGTATACAATTTTATATTATCGACTCAAACACATTTACAGATACTCAATGATGTAACATTAAATGAAAGAAAAGCAAAATAAATCAGTACAGCATTAAAGCTATGGTGCTACAAGCTCAACCCATTATTAGTGCTTTGCTTTTATAGAAATTTTTCTTATAATGTCTTTTCACAGCAGTATTTATTCCGTCTCTGAGAAAATTACAATGCCATCGGCAAACAGCAAATTTTTATGTCGTCTACCTGAAATTTTGTTTCGTTTCTCTTTGTTTTCTTTTACTGCTTTCTCAACGTGCTCGAATAGCGTTGTGGAGATTACAACACTGGGTCACTTCTTTCTCGATCACTGTTTCGCTTTCACGTACCTCAATTCTTGTAAGTGTCGTCTGGTTTCTGTACAAGTTGTGAATACCATTTTGTCCCTCCTTTTTATCCCTGCCGTCCTTTAATTTTCAGTTAGTTTATTCTAGTCAAAAGCTTTCTCTAAGTCTACAAATTCTGTAAACGTGGATTTGCCTTTTTTCAGTCTATTTCCTAAGATAAGTCGTGCGGTAAATATGGCTTCGGCCGTTCCTACAACTATCAGGAACAAACACACCGCTCGATTTCTGCCAGTTTGGTGCATTTTTCTGTAAGTAAATGGCGTCAATATTTTGCAAGTAGGTGATTTTTGTGCTGACGGTTCAGTAATATTAACACCTTTCAACATCTGCCTTCCTTGTAATAGCAGTAGGAATTACTATATTTTTCAAATTCTGAGGTCATACCTCTTATAATGCGCCGCTGCATCACAGCAGCGCAAGCAATGCAGTAGTTACAGCTTTCGATCCACATTTTCGAGAACACTTGTTTAAATTCGTGCATGGTCCCGATTGGAACTGAGACGGCCAAATTTCTTCCTAAGAATTGTTATGTTCGAGCTTACCTTCCATCACTGATGGATTTTTCGTCGACAGGATATCATAATTTCTCTTTCCTTCATCCTATAAAACTGATTTGTACTACACAAAAATAATCTTTGACTTCTGAATATTTGGAGCCGTTTTATATGATGTCATCTGTACAGTAACGGCGTAATATATCCTAATTTCCCATTTCGTTCCATAATCTGCAGTGTGTAACACAAACAGATGGCTTCCAAGCAGTCGCGTAAGATGACTAAAACAGGAATATAGCTATATGGACGAAAGTAACTGGCTGGAGGTAGCGCGGGATCCGTTTGATATCTACATACCAAATCACACTGTTCACAAGACGCTTGTATTAACGTTCCCTCCATTGTGTTAGCACTACACTGATAGAAATGTATGAGCCAGCCTGAGGTCTCCAACAAGCGAGACATACCCACCCTGGCGGAGTCAACAGCCAACAGAATAGTGCATGAGCCCCTGACGCGTTTGCTGACTAGCAAAGTCTTCCGTGAAGGGCAGTGTTGTGGTGAGACGTGGAGATTCGTATACATAGCGCAACTGCTCCAACCGATTGGCGGCAATCCAGGGCTTCCTGGGAATCAGTAGCAAACAAGCTATGCACCTTGTGCTGTTTACTATTTCTGTTTGACAAGAGCTGGAGGTTCCTACCACGTAACGAATAGCGGACAGTGCCTGATGTGTTTTCTAAATGTAAAGTCAAACGATAATTTAACCACACCAATCATCTGGAAGCTGTAACACAAGGAGAAACATTCTAAGTTAGACGTAATGCAGAGGCTATGTTAGCTGCAAGAAAATAATTTACAAATTAAGATGATGGGTATGCACGGCGTCTTCACTATCCTGTACTACACAGTCTCTAGCTGCCCAGCATTTAGATCTATCACACTGGGTGTAACAAACAGTATAGGTAACCTTGCAGCATGCAGCATAGGTCTGGATATCAAAAACTTTATTTCCATGAGTGAATTTTCTTCTACAACTCTTCATAGTAGATTAATCACAGAGAATACTCTGTCGAGCATTGTTTTTCACGTGAAATGACGAAGAGCTGTAATTACCCACTGTTACGTTCAATCAAATGGACATCTGCCAACTCCCCCTATTGCGACGTACCCTGTAGCAAGCGCATAATGAGCGCTTTACTTTGTGGGCTCATCAGTCTTCTGACTGGTTTGAACCGGCCTGTGACGAAGTCCTGTAATGTCTCAATCTCATCAATTCACATTGCCACTGCACCCAACTTCACCAGTTGTTTGTTGGACATACCGCAGTCTCTGTCTTCCATAACAGTTTCTACCCTCGACAGTTTCCTCTAGTACCATGTGAGTTATTCCTGATATCTTAACATATGTTCTATCACCCTGTCTCTCCTTGACAGAGTATTTCACACGTTTCTCTCTTCGCTTATTCTGCCGAGAGCCTCCTCATTTTTCATCTTGTCAGTGCACCTAACTTTCTGTCTTCTTCTGCAGCACCGCATCCGAAACGCTTCGATTGGTTTCCGGTTGTCCCCCACTCAGTGACTGAGTTCCATACAATGTTCTGCTCCAAACGTACATTCTCGGAAACTCCTTCCTCAAATTAAGACTGAAGTTTGGTTTTAGCAGGCTTCTTTTGCCATGGAATGCTTTCTTTGCCCGCGATATCCTGCTTTTTATGTTCTTATTGCTACATACGTCACGTGTCATTTTTCCTCCAAGGTACCAAATTCACTTTGTCTATTAATTGAGTCCCAATTTTGATGGCAATTTTCTGAGTAATCTCATTCCTGCCACATCCCACTGTAAACGTCGTCCGTAGATATTCTCTCAGTCCATACTCTCAGTTCATGTTCTCCTCGCTAACATTCGTCATGTGTCATTTTGCTTCCAAGGTAGCAAAATAAATTTTGTCTCTTTCCTGAGTCCCAATTTTGATGGTAAGTTTCTCAGTAATCTCATTATTGACACAGCCCATTGCTGCCGTCTTTCTTAGATACACCCTCACTCCATATTCTGTGCGCAGCACTCAGTTTTTTTCATTCAATAAGTTCTATACTCTTGCTTTGCTTTCACTGAGGATCGGAATATGATAGGAAATCTTCTCATTAGAAGAAATGTAATTGCATTTGCTAATACTTCAGCTGCATCATTTATTAGACGTACATGAAAATCAGTGCCGGGACGGGAGTAGCCGCCTTAGGAACTTCCCTACTCGAGCGCGCCTCTCGGACCGACACAAGCCTCCATATGAAACCATATGTCTACGTTTTGCACACGCACAGGGAAAGATTTATTATTGTCGCTGCCTGTCTAGGCATGTAATACTATTTTTCAGTGTCTGTCTTTTGATGTACACTATGCAATGTCCTTCAGACGTGTGTTTGTACTTCTGAAGGACATAAACGTAACGCTACAAAATAGTGATCTTCTTATTGATAGCGCTTCCGCCTGATACTTAATCCCAATCTTGATTCTTTTTTTTTTTTTTTTTTTCGTCATTGAATTTTCAATGAAGATACTGAGTTGCAGGGGAGACAGACTGCATCCCTGTCTTACATCCTGTTCAAATCGATCAACTCGTTCTTGGAATGAACGCCAATATACACTCCTGGAAATTGAAATAAGAACACCGTGAATTCATTGTCCCAGGAAAGGGAAACTTTATTGACACATTCCTGGAGTCAGATACATCACATGATCTCACTGACAGAACCACAGGCACATAGACACAGGCAACAGAGCATGCACAATGTCGGCACTAGTACAGTGTATATCCACCTTTCGCAGCAATGCAGGCTGCTATTCTCCCATGGAGACGATCGTAGAGATGCTGGATGTAGTCCTGTGGAACGGCTTGCCATGCCATTTCCACCTGGCGCCTCAGTTGGACCAGCGTTCGTGCTGGACGTGCAGACCGCGTGAGACGACGCTTCATCCAGTCCCAAACATGCTCAATGGGGGACAGATCCGGAGATCTTGCTGGCCAGGGTAGTTGACTTACACATTCTAGAGCACGTTGGGTGGCATGGGATACATGCGGACGTGCATTGTCCTGTTGGAACAGCAAGTTCCCTTGCCGGTCTAGGAATGGTAGAACGATGGGTTCGATGACGGTTTGGATGTACCGTGCACTATTCAGTGTCCCCTAGACGATCACCAGTGGTGTACGCCCAGTGTTGGAGATCGCTCCCCACACCATGATGCCGGGTGTTGGCCCTGTTTGCCTCGGTCGTATGCAGTCCTGATTGTGGCGCTCACCTGCACGGCGCCAAACACGCATACGACCATCATTGGCACCAAGGCAGAAGCGACTCTCATCGCTGAAGACGACACGTCTCCATTCGTCCCTCCATTCACGCCTGTCGCGACACCACTGGAGGCGGGCTGCACGATGTTGGGGCGTGAGCGGAAGACGGCCTAACGGTGTGCGGGACCGTAGCCCAGCTTCATGGAGACGGTTGCGAATGGTCCTCGCCGATACCCCAGGAGCAACAGTGTCCCTAATTTGCTGGGAAGTGGCGGTGCGGTCCCCTACGGCACTGCGTAGTATCCTACGGTCTTGGCGTGCGTCCGTGCGTCGCTGCGGTCCGGTCCCAGGTCGACGGGCACGTGCACCTTCCGCCGACCACTGGCGACAACATCGATGTACAGTGGAGACCTCACGCCCCACGTGTTGAGCAATTCGGCGGTACGTCCACCCGGCCTCCCGCATGCCCACTATACGCCCTCGCTCAAAGTCCGTCAACTGCACATACGGTTCACGTCCACGCTGTCGCGGCATGCTACCAGTGTTAAAGACTGCGATGGAGCTCTGTATGCCACGGCAAACTGGCTGACACTGACGGCGGCGGTGCAAAAATGCTGCGCAGCTAGCGCCATTCGACGGCCAACAGCGCGGTTCCTGGTGTGTCCGCTGTGCCGTGCGTGTGATCATTGCTTGTACAGCCCTCTCGCAGTGTCCGGAGCAAGTATGGTGGGTCTGACACACCGGTGTCAATGTGTTCTTTTTTCCATTTCCAGGAGTGTATTAGTGCCGTGTGGCAAGGGCCTCCCTGTGGGTAGACCGTTCGCCTGGTGCAAGTCTTTCGCGTTGACGCCACTTCGGCGACTTGCGTGTCGATGGGGATGAAATGATTATGATAAGGATAACACAACACCCAGTCCTGAGCAGGGAAAATCTACGCCCCAGCCGGGAATCGAACCCGGGCCGTTAGGTATGACCTTCCGTCGCGCTGACTACTCAGCTACCTGGGACATCGCCAATAAAGATGACATGTTTTCACCAAGTGAAATACTATGCTACGTGCAATTAAAGAGTGTTACAAAAGGACCCATCCGATTTCACAAGACTATATCGTCTACGTGAATGGCTTGGGCAAATTTTAACGCCGGACTAAACGTTTACCTTGGCGACATTTGTAAGTGGCCAGTTCTCTTGCTTGCCGGTAAGGTTCTTGAAGGTGAAGTCAGCTCACGTTATTCAATGTGCTGTAAGTAGAAATGGCGATAAGATAGGGACAAATGGCGTTTGGCGATATCCGTTTCAGCAGGTGCATGAGAGTTACCTCTGTGTACCGTCAGTTTCAACGAGAGTACGGCACGGCATCCCCTACAGCTAAAAGCTTTCCCGATGTCACTATCAGTTTCAAGAGGCTGGTTGTTTATGTAACGTGAAATCCACAGGACACCCTTTGTGCTCGTTAAAGTGCTTTTAAATTAAACCTTAGAAATTTACTCGTACATTTAGACGAGAATTAATCATATCTCATGGTCTGTCTGGTGTATTTCGCGGCGGCGGTTGTGTTGCAAATTATGCAGGGTAGAAGAACGTTGGCTAGAGTATCCAACCTAAGGGAAATGTTGTTTTTCTCTGCCACCATGTCGCAGACAAGCGTATGAAATACATCTGCATAAACTGAATTAATTCTACAACTATAAAACAAGTGGATTATTTATAGGAGTGGGTAGTATCTGTTCTTTCTGACATGTGGTTAACGCACCTGCCTAGTAAGCAGGAGATGCCGGGTTCGAATCCCCGTACGGTACACACTTTCGCGTAATGTCCCACTGCAGCTGACAGCAGTGATGCCCTTCAATTTACATACAAATGTATTATTACTACAAATACCACCTTTGTAGCAGAAAACTGAGCTTACGTGAAAGAACGCAAAATGCCCACTTTTCCAGCAGATAGGATAAAGTCGCCAGAGGCAGAGAAAAGGAAAAAAAGAAGACTCAGATGAAGATTTTGGGACATTGTGGATACGAAAAGATTGTGAAATAAGGGTGGTACATATTTAAAGAACACAATGTGTTCCAATTTGAGAGAAAATGTTTGTATAATTAATAACCAATAATTTCACATTGCCAAATTGTAATAGAATTTCGGTTTACAAGCTATGCAGTAACACTTGCCATACGTTCAAAGTCAAAAGTCAAGTAGTAACAAAATATTCACACATAAATACGGTATCAGCTGCCTCACAAACAGGAAATTCCTCATGATCACACTGTTTACAATTAGAGAATTTGATCTAACCTTAATTACGCTTAGAGTTACAGAAAGTTTCGCTAAAATACAAAAATTGATGATTGGGTAGTTCTTAACCACTCAATGATATTTTCGGAGAATAAATGACATGAGTATCAAGTTTGGTTCAAATCGGTCCGGTGGCTTAGGAGGAGATTTGGAGTATAAGTATCTAGATAAATACACCCCCGCCCCCCATTTTTATAATTTGTATGGATTTGAGCTTTTTGGCGTAATAATTACAATTTTGTGACCACTTGTCATAAAAGTAAATTCTTTGGGAAGTATGTAGATGAGTTGGGTACACACTATCTTGCCCTGACTGTTCCTAACCACCAGCTCTACCTTAGCAGAATTTTCGTACATAGAAATAGACGAATAAATGTTTCGCGAAGTTTTTGCCATGTCAGAATTTATCTGTAGGCTATGTGGTATTTGATTCATTTGCGCGAGTTATATCATGGAGACATCATGAAATTATGAAAGTTCCATGTGTTATCAGACATATTGCCGATGTATATGATGGAAGCACAATGCTAGTGATGTTGATTTCGTTAGATCATAGATAACTCCGCTTATTTCTTTTTTGCCTTTCAGCACCAAGTACCTGTTTCCATGAACCACTGAGGATGCAGCCAATATACTGCTTAAAGTAGTTGTTGCACATTCTCAATGGCTTCTATGATAACAGAATCCCAGACGCATGGGATATATCCTTTTCAGCAAATATAGTGTATTTGTTATGAGACTGTGTTAGACAACAGCACATTTCTCAACGTCTGCAGTATTTCATGTAGCATTGGTGTTCTGTGCAGCATTCTGCTAGCGTTCTTATACTTTCACATTCACATGAGACTTAAAAATTCCAAGAACGATGAGACCAAGATCATCATTTGCTTGGCGTTGTATCTCTTTAAATTTGATGGTTGGCCGGAAGATAGATTGAATACCGCGTTTGCCGGATAGTCTACCTGTTTTATTTGCTACAGCTCCAAAGAAAGAAGGGCCTGCTATAGGTTGATCATCTTTTGATGTCTGAATATGTCTGTGTCTCTGTTTCTTAGATAGCTAACTTAATATCTCGTCACTATCATCATTCTTTCGGAACATGTTTCATAGACATCTAATCTCTGAATCCAGGTGGTTCTCGTCAGAAACAGTTTTCGTTCTATATTTCAGCATGTTTAAACCTGCTGTCTTTCAAGACGGCATAAAGGTTATTACTTCTGATTGAACTAACTGTACCATTACTGCTCTAAAGACCGAA
Source organism: Schistocerca nitens (assembly GCF_023898315.1). Lineage (NCBI taxonomy): Eukaryota > Metazoa > Arthropoda > Insecta > Orthoptera > Acrididae > Schistocerca > Schistocerca nitens. Next base: position 555,335,241 of record NC_064620.1, on the reverse strand, counting down.
ATACTGCTTTTCACTACGAATATATAAAGGATGTACTAACGGAATTTGTTCTTAACCGAATGACAAATGACTCTCTCTTCGCTGGCTACCGTTTTATCGGAATAAGTCTTAACTGAACAAATAACTAATATGTGATCGAGTCTTATGTTTTCACTTGCTAAGAAAAAGTATACGTATGTCATCTCTCTCTATTTGGTCTCTCTCTATCACACACACACACACACACACACACACACACACACACACACACCTACACACACACAAACACAAACGTACACACACACACACACACACACACACACACACACACACACACACACACTGACGCATCCACGCACACACACAACTCACTTATAAACAAATACAAATATAAAATTACAACGCTGTTTATACATTTAGGTATGTAAAAGAAATTACGTGCTGTTTCACAGAGAGTTTCTGAATACAGATACTAATGTAACTAATGGAAAGTTTCCCTTGTAATGTTACAGGTGATTGACATGTTGTGCATCTACTGAAACTCTGTTATACGTACTGTTATACGTAATTACTTGTAACTGGACTCAAACTCAAACGCGTAGAAGCTACAACTAAGTTCCAAACACCGTTCATGTAGTCATATTGCTATGTGTGACCTTTCATTAATATGGCAACGGTGAACTAATCTTTAAACGAAGTTATAGGACCAAGGTGAATAAAACAAGCTATGAATGATTTAGTACTTCTGTCTCATAAAAACAATGGTTTCCTGTGTGAGAATTATATATTAACAGAAAATAATCAACTCTGGATAACATCGTAACCTTTTACGCAGTGTAGAACATATTTTGTGATATTACAAACTTTAGGTTTTACTTACAATGCCTGAATGTACTTTGCTACTGACTATAATTTAATATACAGTATACAAACACAGGCTCGCCTGTTTGTTGTGTAAAAAGCTGCTCAAAGGTGTAGAATCGTTTCTATCACCTTAGGTGCAATTGTTGCTACCGAAGATATTCGCTGGATCTGTGATGTGGCAGATGCTCCACCGGACCAAACGAACCTGACAATATGTGGGTGATCAGTTTCGTAAAGAAACACATACTCTGAAAAATATTAAGCCTCAGAATGCTGCTTTGGTGTTCAGTATTCCTACTAAAACCCTTTAAATGCTTAGGATAAGATATTTCGATGAGTTCCCCTGGGTTAATTCACAGATACACACAGTATTTTCTTCCCAGCAATGGACGTCCATGCAAGAATTCATTTGTGAGACATGTTGTAAATTTATTGGACTTTTCGCTCTCAAACTAAACCAGTGCTTAGACCATATAATAAATAGTCAGACAATCACTGCCCTGTTCTCAGATTGTTTTCTTAGAACTAAAGGATTCCATGATATTCACCTTTTCATTACACCGTGCGCGTCCGTAGTTAACTGTCTCCTGATGTAATTCTGTACTTTCATGTTTCATGAAAACCGTACAATTTCTGTTCATTCAGTTACTTAATTTCTTCGAGCCTAATGGTCTGTATCAACTGCCTCATAATAAATCTCTTCTATTCTATTCCCAATCTTCTGTCTTGATAAACAGATTTAAGGTTTTAATAATGTGCGCACCTAATAGCTCATATGAAAATCGCACTCACTCATATGACTTCTTTAACTCTTCTTTTTTTTTTTTTGTTTCACTTCGCTTCTTGCTACCCACATTTAGCTTGAAATAAAGTTATTCGCCAAAAATTGACGAACATGAACTTCAGGGAACGCATCTTCGACTGACACACACCTCCCACAAAGACAAAATTGTACGCTACTGGCCAATAGCAATTAATATTAACAGTTAATATTACATAGAGTTATTTCTGAATGTACATGAATAATAAAAGACACATATTTACAGATTACATTGGATTTATTTATATTCATGCTGCAATTGTGGCTTTGTACATACAAAAAATTTGATCACATATTACATCTGAGTCTGCCTCAGAACCATATATCATGGCTCAAAGACGCCACACAGATTTATAACGCAAAAAATTTCCGTCACAATTGTTCTTAAAGTGTTTGCACCGGTTACCTGACCATATGTGTTGACTTTTGATAAACGGAATAGCCTAGCTGCTCTTCTGACTTTTACTCAAGCAGAACATCCAAAAATAAAAGTTATCTTTCTCTCTCCGCCTCAACGGTAAAACTGATATCATGGCGCATACTATGAACAGGTGAAGAGTGGCAACACAAACGAAAGAAGCAAAATGGACGAATGGGAGCTGAATTTAACATGTGTCCTTCGAAGAGCTCCATAGTGAATTTAGCCATTGTTCGAGGAAATGGAAAACCCATAGCTATTCTGCTAATCATTTCGCTATATTTACCACTGTAAAAAAATAGATGGTCGTCAAAATACGGCTAAAGAATTATAGTCTCAGGATAGAAGTGACCTGCTGAAAACTTTAATGTATCATTCACAAGGACTTCTGGAAAAAGAAACTTCACCCAAACTGACCATAACTTCACCTGGACTGATTCTGATTTGTTTTATTATGTCCATGAACATTTGACAGTTTTTGGTATTACGTTCGCAGTGACCAAATTGATTTGGGTAATTTGAATAGATATTTGGCTAGCCTGAAATTTGGAGAATATATAGTATTAACAGTAGTCGCGGTGGAATGCCTTTTTTATGTATTTTATGCAAACCATGCGGCTTTGGTAGCCAAAGAGTTCACGTTCGCAGATTCTTCATCACATTGTCTGGAAGGCAAGAATTCTTCTGCAGCTACGCCATTCTTCTGTTAAGTGGTAAAGAAGGACCACGTTTTATAGTTTTGTATGTAGCATCTTCCAAAAGTGATAACACTTTATCATGATACGCTGGAGCATTAGCTATGACTGTAGCATTACCCTTGTCAGCAAGAAGCACAGTTAAAGCTATGTCTCTTCGTAAACATGGAGTACATCTCTGTCTGCTCTAATAATTTATGATTAGGAAGCGTTGCCATCGGTAATGTTTGATCTATAGCGAGCCTTATCTCATAGCCTTGTATCACTGACCTGTTAGAGATGCCGCACTGCCTCTTTCATGTCACTGACGGTATCCGCATTAGGTAATGTGTGTGGCGTAGGAGCGACGTTCAGAATTACGTTCAGTGGGAAGATGGTTCCTCGTCGATATTCTTGTTTGGCAAATTGATGACCGTGAGTGTGCTATCTCTCTAGATAACGCTCATACTTCTTACTGTGTTTATTGTTAATTTAGCTGTTGTTTTGTTGAAGAGATGTAGAAGGGAAACAGTCATTTCCTCCACTTCTTTCCACCCTGTGGTTGCATATTGTCTATAACACTGGCAGTCCAAAAAGTGATACCTTACAGGTGGACTTCACTGTCAGCCTTGCTGTGTTCCTTTCATTGTTTGCCGTTGGTGTATTGTGTCGCATTTCGTTTCGGAATTGTGTACACTACTATTAAAATGGAAGGAAAGAATTTTAATATTTTACTGTGGATTGTCATAATAATATTAACGATGAAACGACGTGCAGTTGGTTTTAGGGTTCAGGTAACGTAAAATGCAGGGACTAATATAAATACAGGGCTATTACAAATGATTGAAGCGATTTCATAAATTCACCGTAGCTCCATTCATTGACATATGGTCACGACACACTACAGATACGTAGAAAAACTCATAAAGTTTTGTTCGGCTGAAGCCGCACTTCAGGTTTCTGCCGCCAGAGCGCTCGAGAGCGCAGTGAGACAAAATGGCGACAGGAGCCGAGAAAGCGTATGTCGTGCTTGAAATGCACTCACATCAGTCAGTCATAACAGTGCAACGACACTTCAGGACGAAGTTCAACAAAGATCCACCAACTGCTAACTCCATTCGGCGATGGTATGCGCAGTTTAAAGCTTCTGGATGCCTCTGTAAGGGGAAATCAGCGGGTCGGCCTGCAGTGAGCGAAGAAACGGTTGAACGCGTGCGGGCAAGTTTCACGCGTAGCCCGCGGAAGTCGACGAATGAAGCAAGCAGGGAGCTAAACGTACCACAGCCGATGGTTTGGAAAATCTTACGGAAAAGGCTAAAGCAGAAGCCTTACCGTTTACAATTGCTACAAGCCCTGACACCCGATGACAAAGTCAAACGCTTTGAATTTTCGGCGCGGTTGCAACAGCTCATGGAAGAGGGTGCGTTCAGTGCGAAACTTGTTTTCAGTGATGAAGCAACACTTTTTCTTAATGGTGAAGTGAACAGACACAATGCGCGAATCTCGGCGGTAGAGAATCCTCACGCATCCGTGCAGCAAATTCGCAATTCACCAAAAGTTAACGTGTTTTGTGCAATCTCACGGTTTAAAGTTCATGGCCCCTTTTTCTTCTGCGAAAAAAACGTTACAGGACACGTGTATCTGGACATGCTGGAAAATTGGCTCATGCCACAACTGGAGACCGACAGCGCCAACTTCATCTTTCAACATGATGGTGCTCCACCACACTTCCATCATGATGTTCGGCATTTCTTAAACAGGAAATTGGAAAACCGATGGATCGGTCGTGGTGGAGATCATGATCAGCAATTCATGTCATGGCCTCCACGCTCTCCCGACTTAACCCCATGCGATTTCTTTCTGTGGGGTTATGTGAAAGATTCAGTGTTTAAACCTCCTCTACCAAGAAACGTGCCAGAACTGCGAGTTCGCATCAAAGATGCTTTCGATCACATTGAGGGGAACATGCTGCGCCGAGTGTGGGAGGAACTTGATTATCGGCTTGATGTCTGCCAAATCACTAAACGGGCACATATCGAACATTTGTGAATGCCTAAAAAACCTTTTTGAGTTTTTGTATGTGTGTGCAAAGCATTGTGAAAATATCTCAAATAATAAGGTTATTGTAGAGCTGTGAAATCGCTTCAATCATTTGTAATAACCCTGTACATATGAAATATTTACTGTTTTAGATTCGCTGCAAGAGGAATCGCAGCAGAATATTTAAAGAACAGATTACTGTCACAGTCTAAATTTATGACGTAAAAGACTATAAAAATAAATTTTTGTTGATTCTCGTTTGTAGTACTAGTGACAAAGGAGACTGAAGCATGCATGTAGACAAAAGTGAAACACCTACGACTGGCGACGTTTTAACTGCAGAGTGTATAGCGACCAGATAATACACTGCAGTTGTTGTGTGCATAGTGACAGCATTAATAAACTATTTACACCACCTTTACTGATATACTGGACGTACAAATGAAGAACTTTACCGCAATTATTTTGGGTCCTTTAATACGCTGCAAAAGTGAGGCGCTTTAATGTGTTCACGTCATCTGTTCATTTAGATACAGTGCTGACGTAATTGCATTTATGAAAATGTTTTTAGAGTGGCGCCTGCTACACATAGCATAAACGACCCGCTATCACATTCCTATAGCGTGCATTATTCTGAACACTGAGTGGTACCAACTCAGCTGACAGCATCGTCGTAGTAATATAAATTAAAATTGGTCGTTTCGGAATTATATGTTGTTGTTGTTGTGGTCTTCAGTCCTGAGACTGGTTTGATGCAGCTCTCCATGCTACTCTGTCCTGTGCAAGCTTCTTCATCTCCCAGTACCTACTGCAACCTACATCCTTCTGAATCTGTTTAGTGTATTGATCTCTTGGTCTCCCTCTACGATTTTTACCCTCCACGCTGCCCTACAATGCTAAATTTGTGATCCCTTGATGCCTCAAAACATGTCCTACCAACCGATCCCTTCTTCCAGTCAAGTTGTGCCACAAACTTCTCTTCTCCCCAATCCTATTCAATACCTCCTCATTAGTTACGTGATCTACCCACCTTATCTTCAGCATTCTTCTGTAGCACCACATTTCGAAAGCTTCTATTCTCTTCTTGTCCAAACTGGTTATCGTCCATGTTTCACATCCATACGTGGCTACACTCCATACAAATACTTTCAGAAACGACTTCCTGACACTTAAATCTATACTCGATGTTAACAAATTTCTCTTCTTCAGAAACGATTTCCTTGCCATTGCCAGTCTACATTTTATATCCTCTCTACTTCGACCGTCATCAGTTATTTTACTCCCTAAATAGCAAAACTCCTTTACTACTTTAAGTGTCTCATTTCCTAATCTAATCCCCTCAGCATCACCCGATTTAATTTGACTACATTCCATTATTCTCGTTTTGCTTTTGTTGATGTTCATCTTATATCCTCCTCTCAAGACACTGTCCATTCTGTTCAACTGCTCTTCCAAGTCCTTTGCTGTCTCTGACAGAATTACAATGTCATCGGCGAACCTCAAAGTTTTTACTTCTTCTCCTTGAATTTTAATTCCTACTCCGAATTTTTCTTTTGTTTCCTTTACTGCTTGCTCAATATACAGATTGAATAACATCGGGGAGAGGCTACAACCCTGTCTCACTCCTTTCCCAACCACTGCTTCCCTTTCATGCCCCTCGACTCTTATAACTGCCATCTGGTTTCTGTTCAAATTGTAAATAGCCTTTCGCTCCCTGTATTTTACCCCTGCCACCGTCAGAATTTGAAAGAGAGTATTCCAGTTAACGTTGTCAAAAGCTTTCTCTAAGTCTACAAATGCTAGAAACGTAGGTTTGCCTTTTCCTAATCTTTCTTCTAAGATAAGTCGTAAGGTCAGTATTGCCTCACGTGTTCCAACATTTCTACGGAATCCAAACTGATCTTCCCCGAGGTCCGCTTCTACCAGTTTTTCCATTCGTCTGTAAAGAATTCGCGTTAGTATTTTGCAGCTGTGACTTTATAATGTATCTAAAATGCTTCCGGTTCCAAAAAAGAGCATTATCTAACTTATTTTTCTTTTCTCGGTAACACATGGTAACTTTTTACACAGATTTCAGAATGTGATAATTAGTAATTTATTCGTCTAACCTAATTGCACACTCGAAATTAATGAAGTCTCCCTGTGGCTAGGCAATACAATGAAATTAATTTAGATTTCGTACTATAGGTAAGGTTTTCATGTTTATCCACGTCCACAGCCGGCCCAAACACACTGGCGTGATTGCTCTGCCCGTAGAAGGAAGAAATTTTCTTCGATGCTAACGGTGACTTTTAGTTGCCAGTCATTAAACGTCCTTCCTTCGCCTCTCCGCCCAGTTTCATGCAATGAGAGCACTGAGACAGTGTTAAACGTTTATCGTTCGCAGTAGATAGTTAATACTATATTCCACAAATGAATACAAAGTCAGTTATTCAGTGCAGATACGAACTATTCAGGGTATTCCACTATTATGGGTAGAAACGAAAGAGGCGACAAGAAAATAATGAAAGAAGCAAATAATTCTAATATAAATAAGTCCGAAACCAAAGTTTTCGACAGTAAGACGTATGAACAATTGCAGTCATACATGTGTTATTCCGAAACACCAGAGGCAAATTGCAAAGTCGTAAAGAGTCTTCGTTTGATTTTACCGTCAGTCCCGATACCAAAGTTTTTGGACAACAAGTGTATCGGTCGCTGCTCGTCATTATCATGATATCCCGGTACCCCACCTTGAACGCTTTGGATTTTTTGTCTAGGGATATTAAAAATCTGTGGTATATTGCGGCCCTGTTTGCAGTGTCGATGAACTCTTGGAAACGTTGTGCATGGTTGTCAGTGCGTGCGGAACGTGCCTGGAATTTCTGAACACGAGCTGCTATCGACGATGGGTTGTGTTGAAGTCTATCTTCAATATGCGGCGGCCACTGTGAATCACCGCAATATGTTTGGAAACTAATTCAGAATTTAGACCGAAATGCTTTTGCCGTTTTCTTCCCTGTTACAATGACCACCGCAGGGAGAAATTATGAAACGCCTAAACAAGAATGGTAATACTAATGCTGTATTACTTCCACTACGGATGGTCACCTTAAATTAATTGGGTTACCTGCGTGGGTGGTCGTCGGGCTCCGAATCGTTGGCTAGCGGATGAGTTTGATGATGGCGGACCATGTTTGTATGAAATACGATGCAACAAAATAATTTGCATCGCATTACAAGACGCAAATCTGACCTCGATCAACAAATTTAGACTGCAAGGTAAGACTTTTTTCGTGTCGTGCAAGTCTGTACATAATGACGCGCAAACGACCCGCGAATGAACACTTAGCCAAACTGATCGCCTTCCAACGTAAATCACGCTGAAATATTACAAACGAAAGTTTGTAACCTCACAATGATAAATAAAACATTAACTAAATCAGTATTTCCAGTTATTACGTCTAAAGCTGTTATGAACAAATACAAAGGATGCTTACACTCTGACATGCAGTAAAAGACACATAGAAGGTAGGAGGCGATTATTGCCCCTTATTTTGAAAAATGAACATTGAAAACAGCACGAACGAAGTCTGTAGAAATATAGTAGTGGGAATATATAATTTTATTTTATCCATGTAGGATATCGTGAAACCTGCGGCTGTTTATAATAGCTGGTAAATAGTGCAACCAGTCAGTGCCATAACCGGCTTCGCGCTGCGGTGCCCATCTTCAGGTGGCAAGTATTTTTCGTTACACACTGCAGTGATGTACTTCAGGATCATCACATTACAACAACTGCCCAGCGTAGTGTAATTAATTATTTCACTTTGCTTGGAACAAGGAATGAGAGAGGAGAAGACTAATTGATTTTTGTAATAAATTTCAGCTAGTAATGGCGAATAGTCTATTCAAGAGCACAAGACGAGGAGGTATACTTGGAAAAGACCGGGTGATACGGGAAAGTTGCAGTTAGCTTACATCAAGGAAGGACAGAGATTTCGAAAACAGACACTGGATCGTAAGGCGTACCCAATAGCAGACATAGGCTCAGATCACAGTGCAGTAGTGCCGAAGAGTAGGATTGAGTTCAAGAGTTTAGTCAGGAAGAATGAATGCAAAGAAGTGGAATACAGAAGTACTAAGAGATGACGAGACAAACTGAAAGTTCTCTAAGGCTTTAGATACTTCAATAAGGAATAGCTGAGTAGGCAGTACAGTTGAAGAGGAATGGACACCTCTAAAAAGGGCTGTCATAGATGTTGGAAAGAAAAACATAGGTAGAAGGAATGTAACTGTGAAGAAACATGGGTAACAGAAGAAATACTTGTTGATCGATGTAAGGAGGAAGTACAAAAACGTGCAGGAAAATTCAGGAATACAGAAATGCAAGAATCTGAGAAATGAAGTAAATAGGAAGTGCGGGGAAGCTAAGACGAAATGGCTGGATTAAAAATGTGAAGAAGTCGAAAAACAAATAATTGTCGGAAGGACTGATTATGCATACAGGAAAGTCAAAGCAATCTTCGGTGAAGTAAAAAGCAAGGGTAGTACCATTAAGAGTGCAATGGGAATTCAACTGCTAAATGCAGAGGACAGACCGGATAGGTGGAAAGAGTAAATTGAAGACCTCTATGAGGGGGAAGATATGTCTGATGTGATGGAAGAAGTAGGAATCGATTTAGAAGAGATAGGGGATGCACTACTACAGTTTAAGAGAGCTTTGCAGGACTTAAGATCAAATAAGGCAGAAGGCATAGATAACATTCCATCAGAATTTCTAAAATCATTGGAAGAAATGGCAACAAAACTACTATTCACGTTGGTGTGTAGAATGTATGAGTCTAGCGAAAAACCATCTAACTTTCGGAAAAACATCATGCACACAATTCTGAACTGAAAGAAAGAGCTGACAAATGCGAGTATTATCGCACAATCAGCCTAACAGCTCAAGCATCCAAGTTGCTTACAAGAATAATATTCAGAAGAGTGGAAAATAAAATTGAGGATGTGTTAGATGACGATCAGTTTGGCTTTCAGAAAGGTAAAGGCATGAGAGAGGCAATTCTGACGTTGTGGTTGATAATGGGAGCAAGGCTAAAGAAAAATCAAAACACCTTCATAGCATTTGTCGACCTGGAAAAAGCGTTCGACAATGTACAATGGTGCAAGATGTTGGAAATTCTGAGAAAATGGGGGTAAGTTATAGGGAGAGGCAGATAATATACAATATGTATAACAGCCAAGAGCGAAAAATAAAAGTAAAGTCAACAAGAACGAGAAGTTCAGGTTAAAAAGAGCATGAGACAGCTATGTAGTCTTTCGCTCTTACTGTTCAATCTGTGCATCGAAGAAGCAACGATAGAAATAATAGAAAGAGTCAGGAGATGGGATTAAAATCCGAGGTGAAAGGATACCAATGATACGATAAAGATGCTACTCGAGTGAAAGTGAGGAAGAATTGCATAACCTGCTGAATGGAATGAACAACCTAATGAGTACGAAATATAGACTGAGAGTGAATCGCAGCAAAGTAACAAAGTAATGTGAAGCAGCAGAAATGAGAACAGCGAGAAATTTAACATCAGGATTGACGGTCACGAAGTAACTGATGTTAAGGAATTCTACTACCTAGGCAGCAAAATAACCAATGACGGACGGAGAAAGGAGGATATCAAAAGCAGACCAGCACTGGCAAAAAGGGCATTCATGGCCAAGAGAAATCTATTAGTATCAAACACAGGTTTTAATTTGAGAAAGAAATTTCTGAGAATGTAAGTTTGGAGCACAGAATTGTATGGTAGTTAAACATGGACTGTGGGAAAACCGGAACAGAAGAGAATCGAAGCATTTGTGTTATGGTACTACAGGCGATCGTTGAAAATTAGACGACTGATAATGTAAGGAATGAGCAGGTTCTGCGCAGAATCGGGGGAGGGGGGGGGGGGGGGGAAGGAATGTATGGAAAACACTGACAAGGAGAAGGCGCAGGATTATAGGACCATTTATGACATCAGGGAATGGCTTCCATGGTACTAGAGGGAGCTGTAGAGGGCCAAAACTGTAGAGGAAGTCAGAGACTGGAATACATCCAGCAATTAATTGAGGACGTAGGTTGCAAGTGCTAATCTGAGATGACGAGGTTGGCACAGGAGAGAAATTCGTGGCGGGACGCAATAAACCAGTCAGAGGACTGATGACACAAAAAAAGAAAAGAAGAGAAATTGTTGGCAGATTTTATTCTTTTTTGTCTCCATTCTTATCGCCGTATACGGCATGACGCTCGCCCCTCTCACCTTCACAGAGGAATCATTTAAATCAGGCGTCGCCAGGGAGGGCTCGCCATACGTAGCAAAGTGGCACTGCACACGCCGCAATACCTCACTGCCTGCAACTGTGATTGGACCGCGCGCTTTTTTAAGTCGGCTTACTTACGAGGTGCATTCATATCCTAAGGCCTCCGATTTTTTTTCTAATTAACTACTCACCCGAAATCGTTGAAACTGGCGTTAATTCTCGACGTAATCGCCCTGCAGACGTGCACGTTTTTCACAACGCTGACGCCATGATTCCATGGCAGCGGCGAAGGCTTCTTTAGTAGTCTGTTTTGACCACTGGAAAATCGCTGAGGATAGCAGCACGGCTGGTGAATGTGCGGCCACGGAGAGTGTCTTTCATTGTTGGAAAAAGCCAAAAGTCACTAGGAGCCAGGTCAGGTGAGTAGCGAACATGACGAATCACTTCATAGTCGTTATCACGAAGAAACTGTTGCGTAACGTTAGCTCGATGTGCGGGTGCGTTGTCTTGGTGGAACAGCACACGCGCAGCCCTTCCCGGACGTTTTTGTTGCAGTGCAGGAAGGAATTTGTTCTTCAAAACATTTTCGTAGGATGCACCTGTTACCGTAGTGCCCTTTGGAACGCAATGGGTAAGGATTACGCCCTCGCTGTCCCAGAACATGGACACCATCATTTTTTCAGCACTGGCGGTTACCCGAAATTTTTTTGGTGGCGGTGAATCTATATGCTTCCATTGAGCTGACTGGCGCTTTGTTTCTGGATTGAAAAATGGCATCCACGTCTCATCCATTGTCACAACCGACGAAAAGGAAGTCCTATTCATGCTACCGTTGCGCATCAACATTGCTTGGCAACATGCCACACGGGCAGCCATGTGGTCGTCCGTCAGCATTCGTGGCACCCACCTGGATGACACTTTTGGCATTTTCAGGCCGTCATGCAGGATTATGTGCACAGAACCCACAGAAATGCCAACTCTGGAGGCGATCTGTTCAACAGTCATTCGGCGATCCCCCAAAACAATTCTCTCCACTTTCTCGATCATGTCGTCAGACCGGCTTGTGCGAGCCCGAGGTTGTTTCGGTTTGTTGTCACACGATGTTCTGCTTTCATTAAACTGTCGCACCCACGAACGCACTTTCGACACATCCATAACTGAATCACCACATGTCTCCTTCAACTTTTGATGAAATTCAATTGGTTTCACACCACGCAAATTCAGAAAACGAATGATTGCACGCTGTTCAAGTACGGAAAACGTCGCCATTTTAAGTATTTAAAACAGTTCTCACTCTCGCCGCTGGTGGTAAAATTCCATCTGCCGTACGGTGCTGCCATCTCTGGGACGTATTGACAATGAACGCGGCCTCATTTTAAAACAATGCGCATGTTTCTATCTCTTTCCAGTCCGGAGAAAAAAAAATCGGAGGCCTTAGAACTTGAATGCACCTCGTAGAAGTTCTCCTCCCCTTATCTCCAAATTATCATGAGACTACTCTCATGTCACACCAAACATGCCGACCACAGAGCAATGAGAACATTTATGAACCTAGTACGAGGCTGTTACTACTCCGACAGCTAATACTACTGGAACAGAGAAAGAAAGAGACTGCAGAGAGCATGGTCTTTTCTCACATGATATACTGCGTATCATGGATTAAGAATAACAGGCTGATTCCGTATTTTTAGATTGCCGAAAAGCAAGGCAGACTGCTAGTCGAATACGTCTTAAGTAATAGAACCCAGTATGTTTTCTTCGACGGCCAGTGTTCATCGGATATAGGGTTAAGATCAGGAATGCCTCAGGAAAGTGTGATGAGACTGTTGCTGTTTTCTATGTACATAAATGATCTGACAGACAGGCGGGCAGCAATATGCGGTTGTTCGCTGATGATGCTGTGATGTACAGGAAGGTGTCGGAGATAGGGGAATGTAGTTTGATACAAGATGATCTAATGTTTCTAGTTGGCGTCTTGAGTGTCAGCTGGGTATTAATGTGGAAAAATGTAAGTTCATGGTAGTAAGTAGGCCAAAGAAATCCGTAATGTTCAGATACAGCATTACTAGTGTCCTACTTGACACAGTCACTGCGTTTAAATATCTGGGCGTAAAGTTGCGAAGCGATATGATATGGAACGAGCATATGAGGATTGTGTTAAGGAAGGCAAATGGTTGACTTCGGTTTATTGGGATAATTTTAGGATAGTGTGGTTCATCTGTAAATGAGACTGCACATAGGACACTAGTGCGACCTATTCTTGAGTACTGCTGGAGCGTTTGGGATCCGCACGAGGGCGGATTGAGAGGAGACATCGAAGCAATTCAGAGGCGAGCTGCTAGATTTCGTACCGGTAGTTTCCATAAGCATGAAAGTGTACAAGCATGCTTCGGAACTTACAGGTGTGCTTCTGGAGCTCAAATGGGAATTCCTAAAGGGAAGAAGACATTCATTTCGAAGACCACTACTGAGAAAGTTTAGAGAATGGGCATTTAAAGCTGATTGCAAAACGATGCTATTGGTGACAACATACATTGAGCGTGGGGACCACGAAGATAAGATGCGAGAAATTAGGCCTCATACGGAGGCATGTAAACAGTCGTTTCTCCCTTGCTCTGTCTGCGAGCGGAAGAGGAAAGAAAACGACAAGTTTGGGTACAGGGTACCCTCCACCAAGCACCGTACGGTGGCTTACGGAGTATGTGTGTAGCTGTAGATGCAGATGTAGAACACGAAGTTACATTTACCAGATACTGTATTACGGAGTGAGACATTTATGACAGACCATCATAAATATATCAAGAATGAATAAATACTGTACATCGAAGTGCGGTTTTCATCAAGTTATAACGTTCAAATGGCTCTGAGCACTATGGGACTCAACTGTTGTGGTTATCAGTCCCCTAGAACTTAGAACTACTTAAACCTAACTAACCTAAGGACATCACACACAGCCATGCCCGAGGCAGGATTCGAACCTGCGACCGTAGCAGTCGCACGGTTCCGGACTGCGCGCCTAGAACCGCGAGACCACCGCGGCCGGCCTCAAGTTATAACGGGCAATATGCTAAATTTCCTGACTTTAGCAAGTAAGTTTCATCTTTATAGCCGCCGAATTAATAAAACGATTTCTTTTAACGAACCAATATACATTTTTCTGTAGCGTGGTCTTGTACTTATTTGTGCGCTTGAAGCCCGGCAGTCTATGTTCTGCACATGTAGAAATCAGATAACTCGCTCGAAAGGCTATTGACACAGTCACATTGTAAACGGCCCACGAAAAAGTGATTTTCGACGGACGATTAGTGTATGTTTCGAAGGTTGACTTCCTCACAGTTTGTAAATGATGCTTCTTCTTTACACAAAATTTTATGCAGATATGCCGCATCACTTTGCACTTTTCATAGATAACATACCGCGAACTGACTTCTGGAAGTCATTGCCATGAAGCTGCAGAAATATGAAATGCAACGGAATGTAGTGGTCCTGGGAGACTCGTTTCGTTGATGCCTCTCGTACTTCTGAGACGCCTTTTAGTCATGTTTGGATTGTGTTATTGCTCCTAAAATGTCAGTTTCATCTCTATCATCAGTTATTATTCATTTTTCTTAGTGTATTTTATTTTCCACCCTTCAAGTTTCTGGAAAATTTTTATAATGTATCGTGCTTCTCACAGTGTGGATCATCTTCAGCATTGAGCTTCACCGCTTCTTCAATAGTTTGGCGACATTCGCCACAGACGATATTCACTTTTTCAGCATCGTGTGCAGTGTGAATATCTCAGTAGTTTTACGAGCAACACGTTATCTGCTGGCGCACAGTAAACACAAGAACGACACGTCAGTTACGTGTTTGCTTACATTTGGTGCAATGGGGCATACATTTGTTGAACCTCTCCTCCTGACGGCGACCGAGCGAGGTGGCGCAGTGGTTAGCACACTGGACTCGCATTCGGGAGGACGACGGTTCAATCCCGTCTCCAGCCATCCTGATTTAGGTTTTCCGTGATTTCCCTAAAAATCGTTTCAGGCAAATGCCGGGATGGTTCCTTTGAAAGGGCACGGCCGATTTCCTTCCCAATCCTTCCCTAACCCGAGCTTGCGCTCCGTCTCTAATGACCTCGTTGTCGCCGGGACGTTAAACACTAACCACCACCACCACCACCACCTGACGGCGGGACAATGATTTGCGGTGCAGTTATCTTGCTGCTGTTTGATGAATTCTCATACGTATCACGACGTTGAGGTTCTCTTGAAAATTTCTTTAATATGCCACAGAAAAGTTATTTATAGTTTTATTAGGAAAAAGAAAAGACGGCAGGCGGTGGCGCAATTCGACGACTATAAAGGATAAAAATTACCGACATCAGGAAATTCTCCACATTGTCCGTACCTCTATATACGGCAGTTACACATTCTTGATATGGTGGCGTGTCTTTGTTGCCTCATCCTGCATATTTGAAATAAATACATTTACTATTCCATCATTTTATGGTGTTTGGTATGTTCTAGAGTGTTCATTCACCTCGTTATAGTGACAGACATAACACTTATAAAAGGACAATGTCTACAATAGTATCCGTTTTCGACAGCTAGCAACTTTCGCACAATATTTCAATATTCTTTTGTAATGATCTGCCTTCAGTATTAACTCCAGAGTGTTTCAAAAACATGTTTATACGATTTCCAAGACTGATCTTTAACAGGAATGAACGTAGGAACTTGAGGTGAATTTTATCTTTCAGATGGGGCAACGACGTACTTTTGCCTAAAATCACATCGCACAATCTTAACTGAGCTGCGCGTGTTGAAACGGGAAAATGAAAACGCCTTGTGGCGGTGTGTTATCGCCACCTTGGCTTGACACACAGAGGGTGACAAAAGAGTTAACGGGCCTGCTAATTGCACCAAAGACACGGCTCTGAGCACTATGGGTCTCAACTGCTGAGGTTATTAGTCCCCTAGAACTTAGAACTAGTTAAACCTAACTAACCTAAGGACATCACAAACATCCATGCCCGAGGCAGGATTCGAACCTGCGACCGTAGCGGTCTTGCGGCTCCAGACTGCAGCGCCTTTAACCGCACGGCGCACCAAAGACACGCTTTCCATCACGTGAACCGGCAACTTACAACTACTACCGACGTAAGATTTTTTGAGCCGTGCCCCCTTTCGTTCTATTAATTTTCCTCCAGGAATCGAAATATTTCGGCGCTCGTGATGTGGTCACAACGTGGTGCGCACGTGAGACGACCGGCCGAGCGAACGTGCGGAGTGAGAGTCAGGTAGTAACAGCCTGTGGTTGGTTGTGATCACAATGGGCTGCCTTGTCGGCGACTACTGTCGCTATGAAGACGTCCATTCGGGTAGGCGCCGGCTGTATTGGGTGCGTTCTGGGATGGACTGCGCAGCGAAGACGTTTGGTGGTCGTTTGCCGATAATGTGTTGTTGGGAGTCCTGACTCGAGACCTACCTTTCCGGTGTCGTTGGACACGGACTTCAACTGAAGTAACAAGGTGACATCATTGCATTTATGTCATTCGCTGGAGAGACATTTTCTGCCCTCCCTGTTGCAAGTATGATGAACCTGAGACAAATTACTGGTTGATTCTCAATGACGAAACTCTGTGCACAATTTATCTTGTGGCTCTCCATTACGAAACTTGTTGTGCCATTCTGACAGTAGTAATTCGTGTTGGCGTCTGATTGCGTCTAGATTCTGGTTTACCAATTAAGCCTTGGGTCTTAATGTGTATTTTTTCTCAAGCTTAGTGTTTAGTCTGTTTTAGAAAGCAGTGTGTCTCATTGAACAGACCGATGCACCACTGTATGGTCATTCCACCAGATCTGTCTGCGCAGCCTTGAATCTTTGTAATTATTGTAAGGCTAATTTATCATTTTATACCTTTTCTTGAACCAGTCTTATGTTAGTGTGACTTGAATTGCTTGTTTAAGGGGAGTAGGACGTCAAACGGGTCCGACTTGGAGCAGAAGAGGCACCACAGGACATTTTAATTTCCACTGTCTATACTTTTACAGATAAATTCATAAAACTTTAACAGCATGACCAGGAAGGATTCATGATTCATACTCGAAGCAGTGGAAGCTCAAACACGTAACAAAACACATTTGTTTTGCATGTGAAATTTCATTACTTTCACTTACTACTAGCTGCATTTGTTGCTATAGGTACACTTTTCTTCCTAAGTTAGAGAGAGTCTTCGATGACTTTTGCACAGCGTAGAAACAATAGTTACAGGTGTATGAATCTCTAGAAGTTATTTAATTTATGAAAAAATGAATGAACTGTTACATTTTAAACTTCATGTTTAGAAAAAACTCAAGTTTTATAGTTAATTATCTTAATTTTTTTCACATTTTTTAATAGATTTGGAGAATTCTAGAGTTACATACACCTGTAACTACTGTTTGCATGCTATGAAAAATGCATCCAAGAATCTCTCTTACTTAGGAAGAAAAGCGTACCTATAGCAACAAATGCAGTCAGAAATAAGTGAAAAAATGATGAAATTTCATATGTAAAAAAGGTATTTTGCTACGTTTTTGAACTTCCACTGCGATGAGTGTGAGTCCTCAATCCTTCCTGGTCGTGGTGACAAAGTTTTATGAATTTCATTGTAAAAGTATAGACCGTAGAAATTAAAATGTCCTGTGGTGACTCTTCTGCTCCAAGTCGGCGCCGGCCGGTGTGGCCGAGCGGTTCTAGGCGCTGCAGTCTGGAACCGCGCGACCGCTACGGTCGCAGGTTCGAATCCTGCCTCGGGCATGGATGTGTGTGATGTCCTTAGGTTAGTTAGGTTTAAGTAGTTCTAAGTTCTAGGGGACTGATGACCTCAGATGTTAAGTCTCATACTGCTCAGAGCCATTTGCCAAGTCGGCCCGTTTGACGTCCTACCCCCTTTAAAATACCTGGGGTTTGAGTGTGATTTGGTTACAGCACGGAGGCCGCGACAATTTGTTTAAGGCGCTTTGATATTAATTTGTTGTTGTCTTATCTCGTATTGTTCTAAGTGCACTGCCTTGGATTTATTAGGATATAATTATTTACTTAAGGAATTTAAGTCGTATCGTATCGGAACGCACGATTTATTAGATCGTAATTTCTTACGATTTGTAGTATCCCTGAGCGTCGGTTATGGGATTGACCTACGGCTTCGGCCCCTTGCGTGTCTTTCTTATTTCGTGGATGCCAAGGTTCCGTTTATGCTCCAGCTACACCCACTAACAGTTACCAGGTTTATTTACTTACGGAGTTTAAGTTGTAGCGTGTTCGTTATCGTATTGGGATGGCTGTGTTGAAGTTAGTACTATTTGACGGAGTATATGTGAAACAAAACAAAATGGTTCACATGGCTCTGAGTACTATGGGACTTAACTTCTAAGGTGGTCCCCTAGAGCTTAGAACTACTTAAACCTTACTAACCTAAGGACATCACACACATCCATGCCCAGGGCAGGATTCGAACCTGCGACCGTAGCGGTCGCGAGGTTCCAGACTGTAGCTCCTAGAACCGCTCGGCCATCCCGCCGGCTATGTGAGACAAAGTCGGCCTGAGACTTGTATACCTCGCACTATTGGTGGGGCCGTCAGTTAGTGGTCGAGCGGAACAACTGGGCCTCGTCCAAGCTGTTGTACATGGCGCTCATGTCTGCATCTGTTTAGCACCTGGAGCTCAGATATTTTATAAGATAATATCTGTGTATGTAATAATTGCCTGTTGTTTTCAGGCGTTAGCTACGTTTTGTTTCAGTTGCATGTTTAAAGTTGTCCATTCTGTTTATTCTGCTACGAATGCATTTAGCAAGCGTGTCATTTACTGTCTCTCAGTCGTACCTGTTTTCTAAATAAAAGAGCCTTTTCTTGCTGCAACATAATTTATTTTTCCCAGTCGCGTTTTGCTTTTTCCTTACTCTAAGCTATCAATAGCATAGTTTGTTGGCAACTGCGTTTTCTCTCATCTGGTCTGTAGGTCGCACTACCACTTCATTTCCATAACATAAGCACAATTTTGTATTACAAACTTTCGGAAACAAAGTGGTAGTACGACTTCCAAACCAGATGAGAGGAAACGCGGATGCCAACAAACTATTTCACTGAAGGTGCCTTAGAGTAAGAAAAAGGCGACACGCGTTTGGGAAAAGTAAATTAAGTTGTAGCAAGAAAAGGCGGTTTTATTTATAAAGCAAGTGTTTCTGCGCTTGCTGCGGAGGATGGCCACGCGAATAAACTTCTCCGTACGTCGATTTTTTTTTTTCGCTGTCCAGTTCGTGTTCCGTCTAGACCTCAAGATACTTAGCATTTAAAACATTTTATTGTAGTCGCGTTACTATAATCGCATGAAATTTAGCATTAACATAAATTGGCTTCTGCGGTTTAATCTGCAACGATTGATTCCTATCATTCTACTGTTAATTATAGTACAATAATCCCATATACGTGTCATTAGCGTAATGACTATACGGCAAACTGTTCAGAAAACTGTTATTTAATCATAGTTATGATTTTAATAATTATATCCGTATCAGAAATATTATCTCAAGGTCAAACTTGTGCCTATTTAGATACCTGGTAACCACACATTTGGCAAAATTTTTTATTATAATTTTTATTTGAATTAACTGTTAGCAATAAAACTTTGTGTGCAATAAAAGGTGAATGAAGTTCTCCTTCCCCCAAGGTTCAGTCCTTCGACTTTGTCCTTTGTGGGCGTTTTATGACGCG
The DNA here is from genome assembly GCF_023898315.1 of Schistocerca nitens. Taxonomy (NCBI): domain Eukaryota; kingdom Metazoa; phylum Arthropoda; class Insecta; order Orthoptera; family Acrididae; genus Schistocerca; species Schistocerca nitens. The sequence goes on along the minus strand of NC_064620.1, from coordinate 555,315,428 downwards.
CCTATGTATCCCCTTATCACTTTTAGTTTCGATGTGTATGTTGAAACCTATGATGGTTGTGTTTTCTTCTAACAGTAAGTGTGTATTACTCTTCATCTTAAGAGTCGGCGAGCAACTGGAACTATGAAGTGGTTTTGCACCGATAAAGTTAGTCCACTGTTTGATAAAATGTAGTAAATATTCCTTGCCTCTGTTCTATTGGTAATACAGCCGAAATTAATGTCCATCAATCGGACATCCTAAATCTGTTACGCCGTGGTAGTCAACCGAAACACGGACATTGAAGATATAACATCCTTACACAGAGAACCACAAATAGTCTAGGTTTTCCGTCCTTGATTCGTAATCTAAACATTCTCGGTCCGTTGTTCGAACCCCGCCATTACTTAAATTTAGAATAAAAAATCATTAGCAATGGTGGCCGAAGACCTCCGGCATAAGGCGTCACTCTCATTCTGCCAACGGCTTTGCAAAGAAGGCGGTGGGGCGGATGGAATTTCAGGACACTCTCTTCTCCATGGGGTGGGAAACTGCACTAAAAGACAGAGCAATCAACAATTATCAACCCCATGAGGAAATGGAAAGTAATGGAAACCACTGCATTAAAGGCACATAACGTGTATTCTCAGGACATATGAGCTGTAAGTGTAATGATGATCTCTTTGTTGGCAAAAGATTTCGGACGAATCCTCATTCGGAACTCCTGGAGGGGACTGACAAGAGAAAGGCGACCATAGGAAAAAGACTGAATAACCGACAAAAAGGCTAATGTCCAATGAGTTGGGGTGTGGAACGTCAGAAGTTTGGTAGGGAGGTAAGAAAATCGGAAAAGGGAAATGCTAGCACTCAGTCGGTGAAGCGAAATGGAAAGAAGACAAGAATATCTGGTCAGACGAGTATAGGGTAATATCAACAGCAGCAGAAATGGGTGCAGGGGTCGTTACGAATAGTAAGGTAGGGCAGACAGTTACTGTGAATGGTTAAGTGACAGGGTTATTCTCATCAGATTCGACAGCAAACCAGCATCGACAACTACAGTTCAGGTACACATACAGACGTCGTAGGATGAAGATGAAGAGACAGAGGAAGTGAATGAGGATACTGACCGGGTAAAGCAGTACGTAAAGAGATGGGGAAATCTAATAGTCGCAGGGGATTGGAATGAGATTGCAGTTGGACAAGTAGGGGAAGGATTATGAGAATATTGGGTTTGGTTGTAGAAATGTGAGAGGAGAAAGAGTAATTGTGTTCTCCATTAAACTCTTCAGGAATCACAAGAAGAGGCATACTTGCAAAAGCCCGGGAGATACATGGAGATTTCAAATAGTTTGCATCATGGTCAGGGAGAGATTCCGAACTCAGATATTGGATTGTAAGTCACTCCCAGGTGCAGATAGAAGACTCAAAGCACAATCTAGTAGAGTGAAAAGTAGGTTGAGGTGTCCAAATAGGCCTAAGGAGGTCCACTGGTGCCGATGGTCGGCCGTGTCATCCTCAGCCGATAGGCGTCAACTGAAATAGAAAAGCAACTGGAATCACTGAACAGAGGAAAGTCCACTGGACCTGACGGGATACCAATTCGATTCTACACAGAGTACGCGAAAGAACTTGCCCCCCTTCTAACAGCCGTGTACCGCAAGTCTCTAGAGGAACGGAGGGTTCCAAATGATTGGAAAAGAGCACAGGTAGTCCCAGTCTTCAAGAAGGGTCGTCGAGCAGATGCGCAAAACTGTAGACCTATATCTCTGACGTCGATCTGTTGTAGAATTTTAGAACATGTTTTTTGCTCGAGTATCATGTCGTTTTTGGAAACCCAGAATCCACTATGTAGGAATCAACATGGATTCCGGAAACAGCGATCGTGTGAGACCCAACTCGCTTTATTTGTTCATGAGACCCAGAAAATATTAGATACAGGCTCCCAGGTAGATGCTATTTTTCTTGACTTCCGGAAGGCGTTCGATACAGTTCCGCACTGTCGCCTGATAAACAAAGTAAGAGCCTACGGAATATCAGATCAGCTGTGTGGCTGGATTGAAGAGTATTTAGCAAACAGAACACAGGATGTTGTTATCAATGGAGAGACGTCTACAGACGTTAAAGTAACCTCTGGCGTGCCACAGGGGAGTGTTATGGGACCATTGCTTTTCACAATATATATAAATGACCTAGGAGAGAGTGTCGGAAGTTCCATGCGGCTTTTCGCGGATGATGCTGTAGTATACAGAGAAGTTGCAGCGTTATAAAATTGTAGCGAAATGCAGGAAGATCTGCAGCGGATAGGCACTTGGTGCAGGGAGTGGCAACTGTCCCTTAACATAGACAAATGTAATGTATTGCAAATACATAGAAAGAAGGATCCTTTATTGTATGATTATATGATAGCGGAACAAACACTGGTAGCAGTTACTTCTGTAAAATATCTGGGAGTATGCGTGCGGAACGATTTGAAGTGGAACGATCATATAAAATTAATTGTTGGTAAGGCGGGTACCAGGTTGAGATTCATTGGGAGAGTGCTTAGAAAATGTAGTCCATCAACAAAGGAGGTGGCTTACAAAACACTCGTTCGACCTATACTTGAGTATTGCTCATCAGTGTGGGATCCGTAGCAGATCGGGTTGACGTAGGAGATAGAGAAGATCCAAAGAAGAGCGGCGCGTTTCGTCACAGGGTTATTTGGTAACCGTGATAGCGTTACGGAGATGTTTAATAAACTCAAGTGGCAGTCTCTGCAAGAGAGGCGCTCTGCATCGCGGTGTAGCTTGCTCGCGAGGTTTCGAGAGGGTGCGTTTCTGGATGAGGTATCGAATATATTGCTTCCCCCTACTTATACCTCCCGAGGAGATCACGAATGTAAAATTAGAGAGATTAGAGCGCGCACGGAGGCTTTCAGACAGTCGTTCTTCCCGCGAACCATACGCGACTGGAACAGGAAAGGGAGGTAATGACAGTGGCATGTAAAGTGCCCTCCGCCACACACCGTTGGGTGGCTTGCGGAGTATAAATGTAGATGTAGATGTAGAGACTAGTCAGGAAGAATCAGTGCCCAAAGAAGAGGGATACCGAAGTACTAAGAAATGAATAGATATACTTGAGGTTCTCTAAAAGAGTAGATATTGCGATAATGAATAGCTCAGTAGTCAATTCAGTTCAGCCCGAATGACTCCGTCCAAACAGGCCTAAGGAGATCCACTGGTGCCGATGGTCGGCCGTGTCATCCTCACCCGATAGGCGGCAACTGACTGCAGTATTGAGGGGCCTGTGGTGAGCACTCCGCTCTACGGGGCATTGTCAGCACTTCTTATTCAAACACCTCCTCAGTTGCCTCACAAGGGCGGAGTGCACCGCTGTTAACAACAGCAACTGGCAGACACGGACGGTGACCAGACAAGTGCTGGGCAAGCACGACAGTGCATAACTTTAATGATCTGACGGGAACCGGTATTACCACAGCGGAAAGGCCTTTGGCGAAGCGGAATGGACATCTCTAGAAACTGCAGTCACAGAGGCTGCAGAGAAAAATGTAGGAACAAGGAAGGTAACTGCGAATAAATCATGAATAACTCAAGAAATTCTTTAGTTGACCGAAGAAAGAAGGAAGCACAAAAACGTGCCGGGAAATTCAGAAATACAGAAATACGAGTCACTTCGGGATAAAATGGATGGGAAGGAGGATAAGCAAAGGTGAAACGGCTACCTGAAAAATGTGAAGAAGTCGAAAAATAATGAGTGTCGGAATTACTGACTCGTACAGAAAAGCCGGCCGCAGTGGCCCTGCGGTTCTAGGCGCTTCAGTCTGGATCCGCGCGACCGCTACGGTCGCGGGTTCGAGTCCTGCCTCGGGCATGGATGTGTGTGATGTCCTTAGGTTAGTTAGGTTTAAGTAGTTCTAAGTTCTAGGGGACTGATGACCTTAGAAGTTAACTCCCATAGTGCTCAGAGCCATTTGAACCATTTTTGAACCGTACAGAAAAGTCGAAACAACCTTCCTTTAAATTAATCCTTTATTTGGCAAATGGTGAAAATAAAAGCAAAAAAAAAATCTGTGTTTATATTTATTTATTATGCTTAAAAAAATACAATTGAGTTAGTTTTAGAAATTTTTGACAAAAATTATGAAGTGTTGCTTACAAGCAACATTGCCAGCAGTAGACCTCATTTATACATATTATAGAAAAAAAGGGATTGTCAATAACCTCAAGCAAAAGGTTCCCTGTGCGTGAATAATTTAATTTATAAACACATTTATGCATTCCTGCTGTGTAATAGAATTGTTTCATTTTCCCTTCTAGTTCTTCTTGCAATGGAATTTTTGGAAACTGTTCCTCTTTGGAACGAAGCACAATACTAAATTGCATTTTGAACACATGACTGTAGAATATCCAGATGGACAATAACGACAACGACCTTTGGGACCGTATACAGGCCAGTGCTCCATATTATCAAATCGGACATCTTGTGTAACAGTCGGAGCTGCTGGCTTCCTCCTCTTCTTTTGTGGTGGTGTTATGTCTATTGAGGGCCTTCCTACTGCCCTTTTCCCTGAAAACATTAAACCATTGGAAATATCTGCCCTGAATGACTTCAATGAGGTCTTCTTGTCCAGAGATTCTCTTCGAAATACCAGCCAGGCATTTACAACACTCAGATCTAGCATAAATCCAAACAATCTCATGTACCAACGCCTAGTTTTCATTGGTACTCTGTAGAGCTCTGTCAGTATACCAGCAAGATCAACTCCTCCCATATGCTTGTTATACTGACGTACAGTACTGGGACAGGGCACGTCAGTTCTTCTTTTTTCATTGCTGTCCCATCGTTTTACTGTTGAGAGTGGTTGGACACCACAAAATGAGCTTGCAAGTGTCACTATTTTATTGTCTGCCCACCTTACTAAAATGAGGTCTGAGTGTCTGTCCTTCCTGTAGTCATAGCTGCCTCGTCCTTGTTTCAGTAACTGCTTCTCGTCTTGTAGAGGACAGTTCTTTATTCGGTTCTTCCTTATGGTGCCCATGGACTCAATGTTTTGATTTTTTAAAGTATGTTATAAGTTCAAGGCTGCAAAAGAAATTGTCCAAAAAACTCTGAGAGAAATATCTCTTCGAATACTTTTGCAAAGTGTAACCACAACTTGTCCTCCAATTCCAAATACTTTCTCGTCATCAGCAAGATCAGTTAACGTCCCCTAGCCAGTATAGGGAAGAAAATCATAGACAACTCCAGACACACCAGCACGAACAAAAATCTTAAAACCCCCACATGTTTGGCTTGTTTTGAATATATTGGCGCAAATTACCTGCTCTTGTACCTTTATATGGAACCATCATCTCATCTATAGAAAATTCCGAGTCTTGTTTCTGCTCACGGCAGTTCTTTACAATGGTCTCAAGAACAGGTCTTATTTTGAAAAGTCTGTCAGAAGAGTTCACAGAATTCTCATTGTTCGTAAAATGCAGGTATCGGCGGAGTTTCTGAAAGCGCTTTAAACTGAAAATACTCGTGATTTTTACACAATTCATTGACTGAGACCAATAGTCAGTGTACGAAGGCATAGAAACAAGACCCATGTATATCAGAACACTGAAAAATTGTTCCATTTCATTTATATTGGTGTTTACTGACGTGGTAGTTCGTCGCACAGAGTATAAGTTCGTTTCCTGCACAATTTTGTCAGTTAGTTCTGAATCAAAGAATCTTCTGAAATAACTCAGTGGTGTATTGCCTTCATCAGAAAACACAGGAGAGAATCTTTCTGCCCTAGCACTTTTATTTTCCTTTACCCACATGTAAGTGACTGCTTTTGTAATTTTCTTTTTCATTTGACTGGCACTTGCACTAGAATGATTCACTGCAGAACGTCCTTGCACATGTTCAGCTTCTGAGATTTCAGTTCCTGAATCAGAATCAGTTTCTGGTATAACTAGGTTATGGAACAGAGATTGACGCTCTGGAATATAGTCTGGATCATCATCACTACAGTCTGCCAAAACGTCGACTTCAGACTCTTCAGGATCGCTTAGATCAGACAAAGCTGGGTTTTCTGGTGGAACTACTATTCCTCTCGCTTTTTTAATTCCATAAAATATTATGGAATCCATAGCTAAAAAGCCCCTGAAAATAAAAATGTATATTCTGCCACGCCGTAATCAAATATAATATACTAATGGCCCATGTCCCAACTATGGGCAATGTTGCTCACAGACAACATAAAACTTTTATACTATTTACGTAATTCAAAACAATATTATATTGAAATATTTCTGCTGTAACCTCACCTCTGGGTATATCTTGAAGAAAATCTGCTAATATTACTGCCAATGTATTGAAATCCACTCTTTCAGAACCAAAATAAGACACCGCTGTTGCTCACGCGAGGAGATCTCTGTAACACCACTGCACAAATTGCCATCTTGTGTGGAAAACCTTGAACTATTACACCAGCTGGCATTCGCAGTGTGTAAAGGAACGTTGCCGGGAGGCAACAATGCCAGTAAAAGGCCCTGGGAAGTGTTTGTTGTCCCATAAGGCCAACATAAATTTGATGTTGCTTGAGAGCAGCACTGCCAAATAAAGGGTTAAAAACAAGGGCGCTTACATTAAGAGTGTGCAATGGCAGTTCTACTTTTAAATGCAAAGGAGAGAGCGGTTAGGTGGAAAGAGTACATCGAGGGCCTTTACGACAGGGAGAACTTATCTGATGACGTGACAGAAGAAGTAATAGAAATTTATAGAGAAGATATAGGAGATCTAGTGGTAGAACAAGAATTTAGAAGAGCTCTGGAAGACTTAAAATCAAATGAAGCTCAGGGAACAGATAACATTCCATCGAAATCTCTAAAACCGTTGGCGCAAGTGGCAGCAACACCATTATATACGCGGGTTTGTAGAGTGTACGAGACTGGCGATATACCATCAGACTTTCGGGAAAACATCATTCACGCAATTCCAAGGACTGCGATAGGCGACAAGGGTGAGAATTACAGCACAGTCAGCTCATGTATACAAGTTACTCACAAGAATAGTATACAGAAGAATCGAAAAGGAAACTGGGGATTTGTTAGGCACTAGGGAGGCAGTTGACGTTGCGGTTGATAATAGAAGCATAACTGCAGAAATATCAAGACACGTTCTTATTCTTTCCAATGGGCCAGCTAAGGACTACGATATTCAACTTTTCAGCCTGAAGAGGGACTTGATGTTTGCACAGTAATCCCGCATTCTCTGGTTATCTTTCTCCTTTCTCTCCCTTATCCAAAGGACGCGGGTCTTTTTACAGGATGATCTGTCCTGAAACCTCTTTTAATTTAGTATCCTTCTGGGAAGTGCTCGGTTTCTAATGTCACTTTGAGTTATGTTCAGTTCCTGGATGTCTTTCTTGACTTCTATCAGCCATGGTGTCACGGTCTTCCTGCTCTTCCAGCAGTTTAGAAGTCGGTTGTTCACTCTTGTTTGGTCCATCCTTGTGATATGTCCGTAGAAACCGAGATGTCTCTTCCTGGCTACATCTGTGATATTCTTAGTATGATTGTGTAGATACTGGTTTGATTGTCTTCTGTACTCACCATCTGTTTTGATCGGTCCCAGAATTCTTCTCAGAATCCGCCTCTCCTAAATCTCTAGTTTATCTGTCAAGCCTTTCCTGTTCAGATTTAAGCATTCTGAGGCATATAGGGCTTCAGGGCGGATAACTGTTTGGTAGTGTTTTAGTTTGGAATTGTGAGATAGGCGTTTCTTATTATGAATGTACAATGATATGCTAATTGTAACTTATTAATACGAGTTGTTAGTGCTGTTCCTTCTGATAGATTAGGTTCCAACCATTCTCCTAGATACTTAAATCTCTCAACTTTCTCAATTTGACCTTGTTCCATCTGTAGTTCACTGGGTGTATCACTGATGTTGGTGAGGTATTTTGCCATTTCTAGTGACAATTGAATTCCTATCTTCGCAACCTGGAGTTTGAACATATTGAGCTGCTTTACTGTTACTTCCACTGAGCTTGCTATAAGCGCCAGATCATCTACGAAAGCTAAACAGTCTACTACTAGTCCCTTCCGTTTGAGTCCCAGGTAAATACCGGTCGGTATATTTTGTACTTCCATTTCTTTTCGCCATCCTCTGATCACCTTGTCCAGTGCAGAGTTGAAGAGAAGAGGTGAAAGTTCATCTCCCTCGATCCATATTCATTGATTATGTCGTCATGGAAGAAAACATTGGACAGTGTCAAATGGGACACGATATTCGAAATCATTAGTAAAATAGGGGTAAATTATAGAGAAACACGGGTAATATACAATATGTACAACAAACAAGAGGGAACGGTGAGAGTGGAAGACCAAGAACGACGTGCACGGACTGAAAACAGTGTAAGACAGGGGTGTCTTCCCCTTCCTCCCCTAATGAATTTTTTCTGTACTCCCCAACTGTGTATATTTCTTGTTTTACCTAATGCTGCTCATTGTGCTTCGTCTTTCGTTTCCATTTACCTTTCTTAGATATGCGTTCTGCTAAACCCAAGTTTCGGCGATTTATTTATTTAACTCTGCGTCTGAATGTCCTTACGGTAGCCGCTATCATCATTTATTTAGGTGAAGGAGCTCATGAGAGCCCTTTGCCTGCGAATTGTATTGGGTTTGTCCTGTGGGTGATCCTATTTCAACTGTTTGTGCAGTGTATTGTATCTGGTGGAAGATGGAGTTCAGTGCAGCATTTGCCTAAACATCGGTGCACGCTGGCCGGGTTATTAGTTCCACGGAGTGGGAAGTGAAAGAAGAAGTGCTGTAGTGGCAACAGACCAAACGAATGGGGGTGTTTGGTCTACGATCCTGGCCTAAGTCACTTTCCTGTCCCGCAAGCTAGTTCACCGTGCGCTACGCTGTACGGATATCTTACTGAAAGATACCCGCAATTTTGTTATGGTTCTTACCATTGCATAGCTTGACACAGATTGAGGAGTCGAAATTAGATAATCGCTAGAAAGTAAATAAATTTCTCTATCTACAAACTTTAGGGATAAGCGCCGGATGTTTGTAACTTGCTGGTGCGATGTTTCGGCGCAGCGTTTTCTGGTCATCTTCAGGTGAATACTGACAAACAATACACTAAAACTCCCCTGATCCACCCGGCCCATGCGTGGTGACAGAGTTGGCACTGCGCATCCGTTGTATGAGCGCATGCCCTTCTGCTGTAAGCCTGTGCGTTGCTCTGCGTGCCCTCCCTGTCTTTGCACGGTAAGATCACAGGACAACGCCGATCACGTGGAGCACGAAGTTTGTCTTTAATCGGATCTCATGCAGTAATTGATTAAAAACCAACGTCTCGATTCGTGTGGGATTTAGACAACTGAAACATTTCCAATACGTGGGAGATAAGCAGTCGTTTTGAAATGCTCGTCCACTTGCTTGTTCTGTAGTTTGTATGTCTGCAGCGCTCTCTACACTTGTTGAGATGATTATCCTTCGTTCAGGAGCACATTTTTCAGGTGCTCCAGTTCTATTTGCTATCAAAAATGCTGCAGGAGCGGCCTCATTGCCACTGCAGTGCGAGGCGGCGAAACGTCGTAAAGAAGGAAACGCATGACGATAACGCTGTGTGGGCTGCATGAAATCAGGCGTAATTCCTCACAGGCACTTATACTTGGCGGAAGACACTGTTTTCTAGGCACCTTTAGGTGCTCACTGTGCGCTGAGAAATGAAAAGAGCGAAGTGATGCGATCGATGGGCATATCTATGCAAAGATTCGTCAAAATTTCACTGTGGTTTCCATTTCACGATCAGTCGGACCGTACTTTCCGAGTATCCCTCTCAGAACGAAATGCCTTGAACTGTCTGCAACAGTACGTGGTTTCCACAAACATACATGCAGCTGGGATGGGATAGGTATCAAGGTTCATTTTTAAAATTCTCAATAAAACTGGGTAGGAACCGTCGAGGGGTTTTTCGAACTAGGTGTCTTAGAGTGACCCTTTGCCATTTTATTCACGCGTATGTCAACATCGCATCTCCCCCGCACCCCTTCCCACCCTCATACCAAACTTTATTCCTTGTTGGTACCAACCTGCAAATGACAGTAAAAGTTCGGTGGGGCAACCACGTTCAAGGCGAATGCTGCCCCATATAGCCCTTAGAGAATGGCTGAAACGTGCTGGACTGTCAGCAAAATCAGCGTCTCCCGTCGCTCATTGCATTGCAAACTTCCATCTTCCACCACGATGTGGGTGGGAGTCATCGCCCCAAGAGAAGGTGGATCATTGACGCTCTTTAAGCAACACCTGCGCCCTTCGTTTTAATTCTGGGCGGCGGTGTGTCTGAAATGTGTTCCTCGGCCTACCACGAGAAAAGTCCGTGATTTCAGTGATGGGTGTCGCAGTTGTGACCTCTATCTCAATGGCGTCAAACGAAAGACTAAGACGTCCACTGTGGCAACGGACAGAAATGTGGTGAAATTTGGTGTGGATGTGACATCATTAAGCCATCTTACAGCTCATACGAACTTCTGAGCTGCGGCCAGTTTTGAAGTATCATTGAGCCAGGACTGACGTCGCAGGGCGCCAGTTTTTATCGAAGAAGGCTGTAGGTACTTTGAGAAAAATCTAAAATTTCTGTGACGTAGTGCGTGTTAATTATGGAATTTCTAAACAGTGATCCTTTAATTCTATTGCAGATTGAATTTTGCGATACTGACCTGTGATGATTGACTTCTGGGTGATATGCTGTTAGAAGTATACTTATCAGGTTGGTAAGGCTGAATTTTGATCTTTTAAGGATATTGAGTACCAGCAGTCATTTGCAATTTGCTTCTGTATCTATCATTCCGATCCCACCCTCTTCAAAGTGTAATATTATTGTGCTGTATTTTCCCTTGAAACTATTTCAATGGCTTACGAAATACAGTAGACTTCTGGCTATTGGCGCTGGCAATGGCAAAAGTGGACCCTATTTAATACACTTCCGATAAAATGAAGTCTTTCACCAATTTGTCTTCCTGGATCATCTGGGGACTTGGCTTAAAGTGTAGGTCAATTCTGGCCCTAAATTTGTTCACCAATTTCATTATCTTAGATTTGTTACTATTTATCATGGATGCTATTGTTGGACTGTACGTGTTCAGTATATGTTGTGAGTGCTGTGTCTGGTCTTGTGTTGACACGAATACCCTCTAATCATCTGCAAACACTCTAAATACGATTTTCTTTCGTAATAAGGTGAGGTCTGGGAACTGGGAACTGGTAACTTTCGTTACCAGAGGTTCGACCGCAGTTGCGTGTAGTGCCGCCGACAATCGGCATCACCGACGGAATGACCACTTCATATGGTACGCCGCACTTAGTTATCCACTGATCCTGATTTTTTGGCTGGGCCCCTCCAAAGCTGACTCTCACAAGTGGTGAGTATTTGTTGCAGGTACCTAACTTCCTTACTGCTTTAGCGGAAATCCGAGAAAGATTCCACAGAAAGCTTTCGAAAAATAAACTGATATCACGCACCACCTTGTTTCACATATATCCGTGCCTGTTTCGTCATGGTATTCATTCAGGGTGTGTGCTGCGGAGGTGTGGTAATCACGTTTTTCATCACGATTTTCCTTCACTTCTCGGGCTATTAATGGTTTGGTTGCTTTTAATGACGGGGCTAGACCAAATAGCCAGGGTAATCATCCTCTCAGCAAACATTATTGTGTCTGTTCGAAAATCGGGGTTCCACTGATGACGACTTAAAGAGGAAAAAGCTAAATGCATCTGAGAGAAATAAAATACAGGTCACCAAGAAAAGGCACTATTTATTTACAAAAAAAATTATTCGATGATAGTTGGCGGGTCTTTCTTGGCCACCGACATGATAGACCTCTCCTGGAACCCTATAGGGAGCTGTTGGACTTTCCACGAATCATTCCATACTTTATTTATACTGGTCGTAGTTGTGTTCCAAAAATGAACAGCATAGAGACTGAAGTGATGACCAGCATTTTGCAGGGCAATGCTCGTGCACGTACAGTGCAAGCTGTTACTGATTTGTTTGATTGACTGATGGGGCTGCTAAGTGTTATACCACCTACTGCAGCCCCCGGACTTGAGCCCTAGTAAGTTCAACTCGATTTCTAAACTGAAGGACAAACTTCACGGAATTCGCTTCAAAACTGCTTCAAATTTGTCGAGCAATAGGCCACGCCGCTCGAACTCTAAACGCACCTGGCGCTGCCAAGGGTATCCTACGACTTCCACATCGCTGGCAATGGGTTATACACAATGCTGGTGACTACTTTGAAGGTCAGTAAAACTTTGAAACGCGTATCTGTTTTGTGCGAGCTGTAAGTAAACAGTTACCACTGTTACTGATTCAGCCCTCGTAATAACACTTCCGTGAATAGTTAGCTGGCAGAAGTGTTGTCCGCTTCTGCCAGCACGTCAACAATAACAATTTGAAAAACTGGTTCGAGGTTCTCATCTATGTCTACTGCAGTATACAACTCATGGAAACGTTGCAGCACTGCGCTTTTGATATAACAGTGCTGTTATGTTGCCTCATTTCGTATCTTGTGTTCATTCTTATTTTATGTTTTGTCCTTTACCGTGTTAGGATTAGGTGGTACAGTTATTTATTTTCCACTTGGATAATACTGTCACCTCCAGATCTCACATTAAGACCTTCTAGTTTTCTTCTCTGCATTCACATATGCTTTGTCTGTATCTGTTAATGATTATGTCTCGTGTGTCTTGGTACAATTCTCAGAGGCACATGAAATAAAATTTTTCTCACTTTTATTATGGCCATTTTGTCTTCCCAATCTGCGTAGTTTGCATTTTGCATGCTCCATCCGCCAGTTTAATCTGCGGGGATATTTCATTACGCTAGTGACGTAGGCCCCCGTGTTTCCACCACAGGTATTGCCTCGTCACAGGCTAAGGTGGAATTTAATTTCTATTAAGCTTTCCCACGAAGAGCTGTTCCCTTTTGTAAAATGACTTTGGTAATACAAGTACAGTGGTTGGAAAAATTTGTAGGCCACATTTCTAACGTAGTGATGTTACGTAATAAATCTTATGAGATGTAAATCCGGTCTTTCCTTCTCGCTGAAGGTCTATACACCTACGTGTATAATAGTGAGTCTGCGTTTGTTGCGTTTCACGTGTCAATCATACTTAAATTTCTAACCATATATTTAAGTTCCACGCATGTATCTGAATTTGGCTTTTGCCCTTTTTTACAAACAACAGAGATAAATCGCCATCAAATACGAATTTGGTCCACGTCGTTGGGACGGCCGCTGTGGCCGAACGGTTCTAGGTGCTTTACTCCAGCACCGCGCTGCTGCTACGATCGCAGGTTCGACTCCTACCTCGGGCATGGATGTGTGTGTTCTCCCTAGCTTAGTTAGGTTTAAGTAGTTCTAAGCCTAGGGGACAGATGACCTCAGATGTTTAGTCCCACACTGCTTAGAGACATTTGAACCATTTGAAGAATAGAAAAGTAGTACTAGCGAATCGGAGATAGCGACATTTATAACATGCGTATTCTGTACTTCAATTGACCTACGTATATCAATTGAAGTATAGGATACTAGTGCTACGGAAGACGAAAAATAGAGCCAAACATAACATTTGTGTCCTGCTCTTCAGTTGACCGGTGGATAAAGATCGGAATTCAGTGTTGTGATTAACAACATGATGCTGATAACCCCTATTCCCCAAATCCCTATATGAAGAAAAACCATCTGAAATCACTACGGAACCCTCTACAACATGAATTTCAATTAATGTAACCAAAACTTCCTTCGTTCGATTGGGACCTACTTTAAATGCTACTTCGTCACATCTTGACCTGAAACTACAGCCCCCCCAAACCCATAATCCAACAGGCGGTTCCCCCTGTTGTACTTCCTTTTGCCAAAATGCGACTCGTCGATTTCGACTATAATACCCGGCCACCCAACGGCCCCCTGTACTTTAAATATTCCCTACAAACTTCCCTACAAAATGAGGATCAGTCTACAACTGTACGCTCACTCACATGATATTCATGCATGCACAGCCACACAGGATACACCAAAAATATCCCTCAAGGCGAGCTTAAATTTCACGACCCATGTTCCTCGTCTAATGAAACGCCACCACCGATCTTTGCTGCAGCGCCATACAAATAAGTCGTGGGTACGGCGAGCGGACATACTTGTCAGGCGCATATGTTCGTCGCACTCACGACATCGAACTTAACCGGCTACAGGAACATACATTTGTAAAAATCGAGTCATGGCCATCATGTCTAAGCCCATAGCCTCCTTTAAATCATCCAGGTTCATTCGAATAGATAAATCCATACCTACAAACTAAAAGGAACAAGAAAAAATTCTCATAAAAAAAACTATTCGTCCAAATTATCCCAAACTCACTAAGAATGTAATTAAGTACCGAATGAATTGCAAAATACCAATTACTGAAATCAATGCAAACAAAAGAAATTTTGCGAATATCTATCTCTGTCTTTTAAAACAACTTTCACTTTTTTAAATGTACAATGATGGCGCTTATCCGCAGCAGACACCCGATTTATTATCTATGGTTGGAATGTAAAGACATTAATTTCTATGAGCTACCTAGGACGTCATTGGTCAAAGCTGACTGGTTGTATCCCGTGTTTCAGTAGACCCTGCTGATCTGATGCCTTTATTGACGGTACTTCAGATAGAATTTTTCAGTGGCGTCAGCCGTTTACCCGTAAGAAGTACTCAATGAGTCTCTGTTTCGTTTGTGGTTCAGTTGTGGTTGTACGTAATGTGAAGTACCGGTTAGTGCGGGGGCTGGAGCAATGGAATCAGTTCAGCATTCATTTTGCCTACACCAAGGCCACGGCGGTTTTTTCATATGACAGCTGATCACTTCTGCTAACGGTTAATTCGAGCGCATGCCTGAGTTTTACATTTCTCACAGCTTCACTGACTCTCTTCAGCTTTTAACTAACTTGGTTTTCGGGTATGGGGCGCACATAGTACTTCCGATGTGCAGAAACTCTACTGTGTACCACTACGAAAGGAGCCACTGTAGAGGAGTTTCTATTTTTTTGTGCAATATGTTCGACTTCCCTTACTCGATACATAAATTCGCAAGTATATATGTTAAATAGCTCTTTAACCATAAATTTGGGAATCAGGAAGGCGTCGAGTGCAAACCTTGTTCGTTATAATGGGATAGTAGTTTTGTACACGAAAGCAATAGCGTGATTGACAACATTACATGTACCAGTAAAGAAGTAAAAAAATGTTATCAATATCCTGATGGAGTACGACAAAATGGTGGTAACTTAAGAGTTACAGCCACCTATATTTCTCATCAAGCAGTATGCGCAGCATCTCAGGAACAGACAACGAGGGACCGGCCAGTGCAAGTTTGAAGGTAGGTACATAATTTACTGTCTGGTGTATATACGAAATTGTAGCGAGTACACCCAGTATTGTGTACTTTCAGTGGCTGATAATTTTTACGATAAGTATTATTTAGAATTTTAACGTGCAGGAAGAAGGATTTGTGGATTCACATGCACAATTGTTTAGATCTAACTGCGATATCAGCATGACCATATGAGCACAGAAAATGTGTTATCATATCTTAGAACTCTGTCTGATGCCACCCGTTCTAGACAGCATTAATCGAACTTTCCTAGTGTATTCTATTAAGTGTGGTGGGGGTCCGCAGAATAACGTTCCTGTACAACTATGGAATTTTTGGTTGTTTTGACGCAAGTATGCAGCACTCGTCAAATTCTGCAGGTGACACCCACAGAATCTTGCTCAACAAAACTGTGTGTGGGAGGAATGAGTCTGTTGATATACTTACGAAAAACTCCAAAGGAAAACTAGTTGCTACCAAGTATCTAATCTAGGCACACAGCAAGATTGTTTCAGTTTAAATTTCATTCAAAAGGTGATCGATCTGTGAAACTGTAATCCTGTGCTCCACTTTCCAACACCTCAGCACAATCATAGCCAGAAAAGAGATTTTTATCTGTTTGTACAGTAGTCATAATACTCCATTCGTTCCTTTCCCTTCCAAACAAGAACGTTTTCTTTTCTTGTCAACTAACACAGCAGTAGAATTGGCAAATGGAAAATTATTTGGGATGAATTTTGAAGTACTAGGGGGCTATAAGCTTATGTATCACAGATTACATTAAAATGTATCCACACACATGTAAGTGTCTTGTCTCTACAATCATACATCACCATAGTTAGAAATAGACACAGTATATATCACATAAAATTTCGTTTATTATTTAATCAAAAGTGTAATAAGAACAAATGATATATTTCACTGAAATTCAGAATCTTGCGACGCGAATCATGTTGTAGCTGGCAGCCGGACTGGTGACAGAACGCGTGTTGTATCTGGCAGCAGGACTGGTGACACTGTGTGTGCTGAATCCGGCAGCAGGACTGGTGACACAGCGTGTGCTGTATCTGGCAACCGGATTGTTGCCTTGATGGGTGTTGTATCTGGCAACAGGACTGGTGGTAGGATGCATGCTGTAGCAGGCAATGGGGATGGCGGATGCTATTCGTGTTGGGGATGACGAAGATGCTTTGGACACCACCTGCCCTAAAGGTTCGGAGGCTACACGTTTTGTGGTTAGATGGGCTGCTGGTGATGTTTTGCCTGACGATGAGGCTCGAAGAATTGCTCTTGTTTTGGGTGGCAACGCCACTTCAATTGTAGGTGCCGACGTCACTTGTGTCATGCCTGATGAGACATGTGTTGTAGATGGGGACGTGGCGGGAGATGCCAAGTGTGTAGCAGCTGCTGGTTCAAGTTGTGTTGTGGATGGCAATACGGCTGGAGACTCCAGTTGTGTTGTGGCCTCCTTGGCCACTCCTGTTGTGGCTGGTGACGCGGCTGGTGCAACCACTTGTGGCGCAGCTGGTCGTTCAACTGGTACTGAGAATGGTGACGCAGGTGGAGACGCCTCTCCTCTTGTGGCTTCTGCTGGCTCTCCTCCTGTGTCCGTCAACGTGGCTGGCGATACCTGCAGTGTTGCAGTGGGCGACGTGTCTGGTGACGTCGCTGTTGTTGCTAATGCTGGCTCCTGTAAGAAAAAGATATAATGGATGATATTAGGAGGTTGCTAAAAGTGTTCCATGTGATAAAAATTGAGAGAAGATCTTTTCACAATAATGTAGATCATCAGAGTAACATTAAATATTGCCAGTTCTTTGGTACATCTATTCAGTACTTATTTAAATCGAAAGAAAGTAAGAATTTTTTAACGGGCAATATAGGGACATTATAAATACTGTGAGATTATATTGGTGTATAAACTATTCTCGTGGATTTTATTTGTCCAGTTTGGAGCTTCTTATTCTGCGTAGTAATCTAAACATTAGCAAAAGACTATCACTGCTCGACGTTCCACACAATGAGACAGTCTCAGTCACAACATGACGTTGTGATATCTCCCAATCGCTTGATATGGACCATGCCTGTAAGCTCACTTCCGCACTTACGACAAGAGAGGGAAGCATACGCAAATCCACCTCGCAGGGTTTCATGGTGGTCTGTGTGCTACGAACTTATACAGACGATCCAAAATCCTGCCTCCAATCCTCCAATCCTGCTCTGCAGTCCGCAAATGATTCCGACCATTACGTACCGTGATGAGGAGAGGACATCGAAAGTCTTATCGCCTACTGCAGGTTTCACCGTCGTTCAACTTTCTTTCATAGCTCACGACAGCCAAATAAGTTAACCATTCACGAATGATTGTCCCTAAGCACCTGACACAGCAGACTACCCGTTCTCAGAGGCGCTGGAGTCAGTGCATTTCCGCATTATCGACCCGTATCGTCGCTAGAATGAATCTTCATTTATTTCTGCTCCGTTTCGATACCTTCATTAGCGCACCACGTATTGCCAATCCGACGAGGGAGCTTTCAAAGTTGAGGTACACAATGGGCATAATGTTTACGCTAATTAGAATAAAGCCACTATATAACATGCCACACTTACGTTTTCCTCATAATTTCCCACTATTACTCTTGGTCATTAGTTCCTTATTCGATTGATAAATGTAGAAATACGTTTGACACCTTATGCGAGTGCCACTTTTGATTCCCATCGATGTATAAGGACTAACCACTTAACATGAGAACAGCGAATCCCGCAACTGAAGAAAGTGACATTTCTTGACTCTTACAAATAACAGTAAAGTAGGTAACGCCCAGAACGTAGTCTAAAGGAAGCAGTAATTCAGAACACCACTTTTTATCCCAGCCACTAGCTAAGAAAGATTGCCAAGGTTTCACAAAATACCTAATAGTGCGTGCATATGTGATAGATGAAAATAGCGCTTTTAAATCAAGTTGGCCTGTTCCGTCGATGCCTCTCAGAAAGCAGGCACCACGGCGCCCCTCACCTCTTTGCTGTCCAGTGGGTGGCCAGGGGCGGTCTTCTCCTGCGGCGGGTCGTCTGCCTCTCTCCCCTCCCCAGTGGTACAGCAGGGCAGCCACCGGCGAAACCGGCGAAACATCTTCTGCAGGATAGAAATACACTAAATATTGTCTGACATTGCGTGTGAATGCGGTGCTCCTTCAACGCATCACACTAGGAGTAGACAATAACGCAAAAATGTAACGGTTGTAACGTACCAGTCCAATTACAGAGTTAGATGGGCCGATGGATAATTATTCTGTTACGTAGCATGAAACAGTACTATGTGAACTTCAACTGGGATTATATTAAAGAAGGTATCTAGAGCCACCACCTACTACTTATTTACCTCGCACATTTTTTTCGAAAGAAAGAACAGTTAGTGGATAGGCTTCAGTTCAGGAAAAATGTATGTAATTTTGATATAGCTTGATAATCCTTCATTAATTCTGCAGGAGAACCAGATTGTTAAGTGCTCTTAAATATATTAAAAATCATACACGTCTGAGCTAATCTGGTCTGCGAAAACGTTGACAGGGGACTGAATAAATACCGGCTGAGTCACTGATGTCAGCAAAGGCATTACTTTTAGGATTAAATCTTAAAATGGGATGCACTCGAACAAACGTGTATTTAACAGGAAAACCTTAATTTACCGTAGATTGTTTGTACCGAATACTGCCGGTAAAACCGACTCAAAAACATATGTGAATTACACGATCATTTTAAACCAGGAGTGCCGTGGAAGATATGGATTACGCACACACACACATTAAGAATAACTATTCATACACAGAAACAAGTCGCTCAATATTTAATACATGAAACATCTAAATTGGGTTAGAGAGAGAACAGCCAAGATGGTCAAATATTTTAAAAGAAAATTATTCCAAAATTAATACAAAATTCGCTATTTGGCTATGAAAACAATGAATCAGGACTACGAACTATGTTTTTCAAACGATTATGATGTATAGGCCTACCTCTATGAGCAACTGCCTTGTCTGAAAGCATATCGTGTGTGTCTTGTATTATTGTGTGTATCTTGTATTATTTCCTAAGCAGTTGTAGCAGCTTTATGTGTCATTTTGGACTACTTAATGTAATTCGATCCTGTGTGTGCTAAATTGATGTCTGTCTAACGGCGGACAAGGACAGAAAGGACCACTTATTACATACCTGTTCCGAAGAACTGGTGTCCGGCTGGAAAAATGGACGTTTAGGTTTCTTCTCAGATGGTAATACGAAGCTTTCAAACTTTCTTCTTTATGTTAACTGTTAAGTTACGGTTTTTTCAGAACACCTCGAGACAATACTAGAGCGCACGAGAACTATACGAACTCGCAATGTTCCTGAGCAACGGCACAGATCGCTTCAAGCGACACTGCATTGTTGACAGACGACCCAGATGACGATGCATGCTCTGTTAACCGACTGCGTCTTACTGTTGCTACACAATGTTTCAGTCTCCATATATTACAACATTTTCGTATTCGTGTCTCCCTTGAACGTAAGTGTAAATTAAGGAGCGAACGCTAGGTGTTTTCTTTGATTTAACGAAGGCTTTTGACTGTGTTGACCACAAAATATTACTGCAGAAGTTGGACCATTATGGAGTAAGGGGAGTAGCTTACAATTGGTTCGCCTCTTACTTTAAGAACAGAAAGCAAAGGGTAATTCTCCGCAATATTGAGAGTGGTAGTGATGTTCAGTCCCAATGGGGCACTGTTAAGTGGGGCGTTCCCCAAGGGTCGGTGCTGGGGCCACTGCTGTTTCTTATTTATATAAATGATATGCCTTCTAGTATTACAGGTGATTCAAAAATATTTCTGTTTGCTGATGACACCAGCTTGATAGTAAAGGATCTTGCGTGTAATATTGAAACAGTAACAAATAATTTAGTTCATGAAATAAGTTCGTGGCTTGTGGAAAATAATTTGATGCTAAATCACAGTAAGACTCAGTTTTTACAGTTTCTAACTCACAATTCAACAAGAACTGACATTTTAATCAGACAGAATGGGCATGTTATAAGCGAGACGGAACAGTTCAAGTTCCTAGGCGTACGGATAGATAGTAAGCTGTTGTGGAAAGCCCATATTCAGGATCTTGTTCAGAAACTAAATGCTGCTTTATTTACCATAAGAACAGTATCTGAAATAAGTGACACTTCAACACGAAAAGTAGTCTACTTCGCATATTTTCATACGCTTATGTCGTATGGTATTATTTTTTGGGGTAATTCTTCTCATTCAAAAAGGGTATTTTTGGCTCAAAAACGGGCTGTTCGAGCTATATGTGGTGTAAGTTCGAGAACCTCTTGTCGACCCCTATTCAAAAATCTGGGAATTCTGACATTGCCCTCACAGTATATATTTTCTTTAATGTCGTTTGTTGTTAGCAATATTAGCCTATTCCCAAGAGTTAGCAGCTTTCACTCAGTTAATACTAGGCAGAAATCAAATCTGCATGTAGAATGCAGTTCCTTGACTCTTGTGCAGAAAGGAGTGCAGTATTCTGCTGCATCCATTTTCAATAAGCTACCACAAGAACTCAAAAATCTTAGCAGTAGCCCAAACTCTTTTAAGTCTAAACTGAAGAGTTTCCTCATGGCTCACTCCTTCTATTCTGTCGAGGAGCTCCTGGAAGAGCTAAAAAATTAAGCAAATTCCAGTGTTACATTGTTGATTGTCTTCATTTAAACTTATGACTTGTCACCTGAATATGTTTTTTTTTCTATATTTCATTTTATCTGTTTCTAATATCGTGTTATAATTTCATGTATTGACTCGTTCCATGACCATGGAGATTTCTCCTTAATTTGGTCCCACGGAACAATAAATAAATAAATAAATAAATAAAAAAGATCTAAAGGCAAAAATTATTGCTTCAAATACAAAATATGCCAATGCGATTTCCGAATATACCTCTACATCATACTCCACATGTCACTTAATGTTGTGTGGCGGAGGGTACTTTCGACACCACTATCTGATCTATCCAACTCTGTTCCACTCGCGAATAGTGCGTGAAAAATTTCATTCTTTCACCTACTGAACTACAGAACAAGTTTTACGTGACTTTAAGAAGCCCCATTCATGACCATTGAAGATATGTTTTCAATTTTTTGTAGTAATGTATTTCCCTACGCTATTAAAAGATTCCTTTATAGACTAGGATTTTAATAGCTGTTGTCAACCACAGAGGAGGAGCCTAGATGCCTTATACTGTATTTGTATCTAAGTGCATACAAGACAGTGTTATACGAAATGTTAGCAACTTGTTACTACAGACGTACGCTGTCACAGGGGAACCCCACGGCCAGTTTGCCTGTGAGCCCAGCTTATGGTGTCGCTGTGATTACTGAAGTACGATAGCTAATTTCATTCTTATCCGAGTGTGAGCGAGGCGGTGTGTTCGGCAAACGAAAAAGAAGAAAAGCGATTCACTCTACTGATATTACAACAGTTAATTCAATTAGCTGTTTCTCGTTGGTAGTGATATGTTCGTTTAACTGAAATGTATGTATGTTCGTTGCGAAATATTCAGCTAGATTAATTCGAATGTCGGTGCAGGTGTGCATGTCCAGACATAACACAGGAAGTGACTCTGAGAAGAAAAGATATACTCAAATGAGAAAATTGCAGTTTCACAATGATGGCCGAATAGTTTCACGAGTTTTCGGTGTTAAAGGTATTGCCACCCACCGGCTACATTTACAAATTTATAGACACAAACACGGGTCACACGTTTTGGTGAGCGTTTCATCAGGGGAGACAATAATGTGCAAATGTTGGGGGAGTTCATGTTATGCCATGTTAAATAAATATCTTAATGTAGGTTATTATGATATTGTCCCTGTTTTCTATATTTTCCCTTCTCGTATCATAGAGTACTTTACTGGCTGTCTTCATAGCACTAAATAATACACATAAAAAGGGAAAAAAGCAGGATCATATACCGTGAGATGAGATGACCTTTGACCCCAGTGGTGCAATGGGAGGCCCGTCCCCCATAAGGCGGCCAGTCTTGCAGCTCACTACTGAGAAATGCTGTCACAATTTACATGATGGTACCACTTAGGTGATACTCCATCATGTTCAAAAATGAAATACTAATAAAGCCACATCTGCGATATTTAGGTACCAAAAATCCTGTAATCGTCTTCTCCGCAAAAAGAACGGTCCTTAAACGTGTTCTCGAAGAATGGATCAAGCACATGAAGTTTTGGAGAGTCTCCCTCAGGCTTGTCTACGTTGCTGTGTACCCAAATTCTTTCGTTCTGTCGCTACACTTCTCTTGATAAAATTTACCCTCATCACTGAACACTAATCCTGAAAGGACAGTGTTATCTTCCATCTCAATGCACATACCGAAATTACAAATCTGAACACGTTGTTTACTGCTACCAGATTGACTTGTTTGCAATTGAATGCTGTATTGCGAAAAACTCATATATCGTCCCAAATCTTGCCATACGGAATGGTGAAGTCCTGATTGTTACGCAGACTAAACTGCTACGGATTACATTTAAATCCAGAAATGAAAATTAGAGAAGTAGTCTTAACTCTCTGATAACGTGCTCTGCGCCTTGGGGATGCGTACAGGGCGGCTCTCTCACAGACAAGAAGAGTGTCGAAATAATGACACAAATCGTAGGATCGCTTCAGTTATGGAAGATGCAATATCGCATTCTTGGAGAAAACCACGTCGCACCGTCGTAAATGAATTGTGCCGGGGGAAACGGAGAATGTAATACGCTATTTGTTGCCTGTTATCTCTATCTTGATTTCGCGCTTGTTGGGTAATGGATGAGCGAACGTACGAGTTTGGTTCTCGAAGGAGAAGAGTTCCTGCTGCAAGTACATGAACCGGCAACTTACAGTAGGCACCAATGTACACTTTTAGCTTCGAAGTGGACGTTAAATTTCATTCCAAGTTTCTTTATTGATTCGCGTAATAAATAAAGAGCGTTGGAGTCGAAAGTATGTATATTGTGTTTCAGCTGTCGGTCTGAGTGCATAATAGTTTCTACACCTTCAGCAAACATAATTTTAATTCCGAAAATAAATTAAATAACACAGCACCATAGATAATAACATAGCGTGTGAAAATGCGACTATCAGCCAGCAGAGAACTAAAAGAAAGTAGACCGCATCACAGCATTCAGGTATGCAAACCAAGGGGTACTGGAACTGTTTTAGGAAACCATTCCTGAAAATCTATAAATGTAGCTAGGTGTTTTTCTTAATATGAACGCAGTGACCATGCGTTTGATTGTCATCTCTTAGGTCATGAAAGGTACTTGTGCTGGCAATCAAGAGACTAACGGAATGGACCACTGCGTCCACATTCTTAGATAATTGTATTGTTTATCGGTTTAAACCTAAACTGTTACTGTCACTTCAAGAAAGCATAAGTGTTGAGGTAAAAAATTGGAAGTCCACATCATTTTCCCTTAGATCATAGCTCTGAACTGACATTGTAGAAAATTTTGACTTTTGATGCGTTACTAGGGAGTTTGTACCTGGATTGCGATTTAAGTAATAGCCGGAAGACATATTTCCTGTTAGTAATATCTTTAAGAAGAAGTTAAAGCCAAGGTCTTTCTATTTCGGGGGGAATCTTCTCTATCCTCTGTCGCCCACTACATTACTATATTTCACACATATCGCAATGTTCTCAAACAGATAATTTCAGTACTCTGTACTGAGACAGAAGTTGCTCATCAGAACACCTGAGACACAATACGATTTCTTTCTACCTCTCGTCCCCATCGCATGCGGGATCGCTGGTTAAACAACAGCACTTCTTCCGGTTGGCACAGCTGGTAATTGAACGTTTTTTCTCTGTTACGCCAAATGGGTAACCAGCTGCCTACGGTTATAAGGCTCGTCCTTCTCGTATTACAACTGATTCGTTATAACATACCCAGCCTAGAAGTTATTTGTCTCTTGGTCATCTTGAACAGCAGCAAGTTGTGGTAGCTTGCGGCTCCCCTCGATGTAGATCACCGAAAGCCACGAAGAGGCAGACCACTTTGTACCTCCGAGTCTCTCAGTTTGTTTAGGAATTATCTCTTTTGATTACAATTTTACATAAAAATGTAGTTTATAACTTTAGTTTGGACATAATAAAACAGGTAAATATAAAATTAGTCTTTGACGTGAAACTCACATCAGTTATTAAGATGCGTAAGGAGATTAAAGAAAAAGATAGGTCATAGGAAAGAGCATGTGGACAATACGCTACAACATTAGGTGTCAGAATAGCGGGCGTTGTCTGTTCACTACGACCTTTGGGCCCACTGCCTGCATTACGGTCACAAGATGTGGTGAGTGCTGACAAAATTATTCTTTTTGAGTGTTGGACGTTTTATTTCTTTATTGTTTTTTCGAGTATGGCACCTGTCAAGCCACATTTTAGATGTTTTGCGTGTGCATAGTATTTTTTGTTGTCAGAGTAAGTGTTAGTGTATTTGAGGCAGTAAGATGTATTAATTTTTTGGTGCCATTTAACTACTTTTGTATTGGTTTATGATGATACTGAGTATCATGAGACGGAGCTGCAGGAAGTCAGGTTGTTCTTCTACTTAAATGTTTTGTTTCGGGACTAACTGGGAACGAAAGCAACACAATGACAGAGTCAACGACGCAAGGTGTGTCGGAATCAGCAGCGGTTCGGATTCTGATGGAAAACATAGCACAATTGACAGTGAACAATACGCAGTTGAGAAATAAATTAACATCTAGAAGTGAGCCGGAAACCGCATGTGATCAGTCGTTGTTGCCTAGGGTACAGAAGATTGATCCAGCCGCCGTAAGTTTGATAACTCTGTTTTTTGGCAAGGCAACTGAGGATGAGCGTTCGTTTGTGGAGGACTTGGAGACTTCAGCGGTAATGAACGTCCCGTTTGATGAGCAGTTGTTACATATAGCCAAGATTAGATTAACAGGTAAAGCGAAAACATATGCAAGGTGTGCTGAGGCCTTAAGGGAGGCAGGACAGTTTAAGCAGTTAAAGGAAGGGCTTTTATAAAGGTACAAGAAACAGAATAGCGCTCAGTACTTTAGGGAGAGGTTAAGTACAATGACAAAGAGACTGGGGGAGACGATAGAGAAATTTGCGGACAGGATAAGGGAAATTAATGAGTTTACTTACGAGTTGGATCAGAGCGATGAAGCGAATACTGTTCTGTTGCAGGAGGCCGAGCAAAGGGCACTCGATGTATTTTTGAGAGGGTTACCGGCGCATCTGTCACAGGAAATGCGTGAAGGGAATCCGAAAGATTTGTATTCGGCCATTCAGCTGGCAATCCAATGTGAGGAAATAGATATGGCAACAGCGGTACGCGAGAAGCAAACAGTGTTTACGGCGCGGGTAAAATGTTATAATTGTGGTCGTACGGCTCATGTGCAGAGGCAATGTACCCAGTCGCCAAGGAATAGAGGAAGGGGTGAAAATCAGCAGCGTGGAGGATGGAGAAGTGGAGATAGGAGAGCTGTACAAGCGTTAAACGGTAGAGGGGGCCCAAGACCCACCTAAGGCAGCTCCCATTTAACTTCAATGCTACGAATACGTATGCAGAGGTGGAATGTTCAGTGGTTGGATCCATAGGAACTAAAAAGCTTAAGATATTGTTGGACACATGAGCGCAAGTGTCAGTGGCTACTAAGAATATAATGGGACAAAGGAAGTTAGACCCACCACGTTATAGATTGCGTGGAGTGGAGGATAAGGAGGTCACGACTTTGGGGTCAGTGACAGTTGACTTTCGAATAGGGAAAGTCCGATTTAATGCATGCCTGGAGGTAGTACCATGGGTAAGCGAGGGCTACGACATGATCCTACGAGTAGATTTCTTGCATCAACTTCATGCCAAAATTGACCTTGGACAACGAACTGTGGAACTTGGTGGAATGTTATTTCCACTAGGGGAAACTGTTGTCAATGCAGAGCTGTCGCGAAGGGGGTTCAACGTAATGAACAAACCAATTGAATGGCGTACATTAGCATTAAGGCTTAATTTGCATGAGTGTGTGTCTAGTGGCATCGGGAAGTCGGTTTGGGTAAGTGTGGAGTCAAATCTACCTGTGGGTACAGTATGTGTTATTGAACCATTTTAGGATAATGACGTTTTGGGTTCACTGGGTTGTTTTGTGGAACGTAGTGTTGTACGCGTACAGGAGGGGAACGAGGGGCGAGTAGTTCCCGTGAACGTGGATAATTTTAGCGCTGTAGACGCGAATTCGAGCAAAGGAGTTTTAGTAGCACATCTAGATGTGCCAGATGACGAAAACTGGGGTTCGAGAGGTAGGCGAAGCGATCAACCACTATCTGCCGATATAACTTCATTGCGTGACAAAATTAAGCATTTGAAAGGAGGAGAAAGAGAGCATATGGAAAAATTATTGTGGGAATTTAAAGATTTGCTTTTTTCCACAAGAGCCGTTACCAGCAACCTAGGATGCCAACAGGGAATGAAGCACCTGTTTACCGCAAACCATACATAATACCGAGTTATTTGCAGCCGATTGTGGAAGATTTCATTGATCGGCAGCTGGCGGACGGTATTATAGAGCATAGACATAGTAGCTGGGGAGCGGGCATTGTCCTTGTGCCTAAAAAATCTACGGGTGGAACTAAGAAATACAGGTTCTGTTGTGACTACAGATACCTCAATAATAAGACAGTAACGGACGAATACACCATTCCAAACATATCGGAGACTTTGGATCACTTAGGACAGTGTCAGTAATTTTCTACGATGGATTTGACAAGTGGTTATCATCAGTTAGAGGTGGCCCCAGATGATCATCCAAACACTGCTTTCTCTAAACCTGGAGGCCATAACCGGTACATTAGAATGCCATTCGGTTTGAAAAACGCTCTAAAAACGTTTCAGAGGTTGTTAGACAGTGTTTTAAGGGGTATGAAACTACGGCAGTGTCTTGTCTATTTGGATGACCTTATAGTGTTATCAAGTAGTATTATGGAGCAGCATAGACAGCGGTTAAGGGAAGTCGTTATGAGGTTAAGAGCAGCCCGTTTGACGTTGAGCTTGGAGAAGTGTCATTTTGCGTTAGAAAAAGATAAATATTTAGGTCATATTATCAGTAAGGACGGAGTACGAACAGATGCGAGGTTGGTACAGGCTGTAAGGGATTTTCGGGAACCGAAAACAGTTCAGGAAGTGCAATCATTCATCGGAATTTGCAATTTCTCTCGAAAGCACGTGCAGCGTTTTGCAGATTTAGCCCAGCCATTGACGCGATTGTTACAAAAGGGTGTGAAACTTGAGTGGACAAGAGAGAGTCACAAAGCGTTCGACAAACTGAAAGAAGTGTTAACATCAAGTCCGGTTCTAGTGTTTCCAGATTTTGAAAAGCAGTTTATACTAGCAAGCTATGCATCTAATCAAGCATTAAGGTGTGTTCCTAGCAATGAAATTGATGGGAAAGAACATCCTGTAGCTTATGCGTCTAGGCAGTTGAATGCAGCAGAGAATAATTACTCAACAACAGAGAGGGAGATGCTTAGCGTAATCCATGGAGTCAAATATTTTAAATGTTATATACATGGGAGAAGATTTTCGGTAGTGACAGATAATGCTGCGTTGAGGTATTGGTGGGGAGGTGTGGATCAGTATGTGCGCAGAGAGCAGATTTGAGTCGGATGTCCATTCTCTTTGCTCGGGATTGATGTCTTAGGACCTTTTAGGAACTTTTAGGCTATGCCGAATCAACAGGCAATGGTCGCGCAAGCGTTAGTAAACAACTGGATTTTAAAGTTTGGTGTACCAGTGGCAAGAAGAAGGCAGAAACTTGATGTCGGATTTAATGATGGAGCTGTGTAAATTGTTGACGGTAAAGAAGTGACGACGAGCGCGTTGCATCCTCAGGCCAACGGTAGGAAAGAACGGGTACACAGAACATCGGGAAGATGCTGAGTTTTTATGTGGATTCTCAACACCATCAGTGGAACGAGTATTTGAAGCATATTGTACGCACATACAATGGAGAAGTCCAAACAAATACCGATTTGTCTCCATATGAGGTAGCATACGGGCGAAAAATGCCGTCAG
Source organism: Schistocerca nitens (assembly GCF_023898315.1). Classification (NCBI taxonomy): domain Eukaryota; kingdom Metazoa; phylum Arthropoda; class Insecta; order Orthoptera; family Acrididae; genus Schistocerca; species Schistocerca nitens. The sequence goes on along the minus strand of NC_064620.1, from coordinate 555,286,931 downwards.
CGTTTGTTTTAGTGAAGTTACAGAAGAGAAGGACAGGTGAATCTGTACGTCAATTCGCGAGAACAATTCGGGATGTTTGGAAACAAAGGAGAATACAAAGGCTTTGGAAAAGCAGGAAGACACAGTAAAGCGGAAACGAAGTTAATCGCAGTATAAAGTGGGGCAATGGGTAACGCTGCACAGCCTCTATACGCAAAAATGGAAAACGAAGGTATCACGTGCAATATCAAGTTGTTGAAACCACATACCCCGTTAATGTTAAGCTTCAGCTACCAACGAGAGGAAGGACGAAGGGGAGAGTGAAGAGAGGTGTTCAGCGCAGAGAATACCAGGAAGATAGAGTACAGCATGAAGTACCATTTGCTTTGCGATCCTGGAAATAGTAGAGTATTTGTAGTTTTTTTGTTTTGTTTTGTTTTGTTTTTGTGTCATGTATCATTGGGTTGCGTAGGTGAAGTAGGCATTCTGCTTTCGTATATGTGTTTTCGAGTATTGTGAACCTGCTGCGTCAGCAGGCTTTTTAAAGAGGGAGGAAGGTTGATGGTGTAATCCCTGTCCTTAAGTCACTGGAAACGGAAGTGTAGCGCCTGAGGTGTGTGGAGTGTTGTTGTAGGAGAAATCAAACGCAGTTCTGTAGAAATAAATGGCTCTGAGCACTATGGCACTTAACACCTGTTGTCATCCGTCCCCTAGAACTTATAACTACTTAAACCTAACTAACCTAAGGACATCACAGACATCCATGCCCGAGGCAGGAATCGATCCTGCGACCGTAGCAGTCACGTGGTTTCAGACTGAAGCGCCTAGAACCGCACGGCCACAACGGCCGGCTAGAAATAAATGCGTCGGAATTAATTTTGCGAGATAGAAGTAAAAAATATGTGTTGCGCGATGTCAGAGCCATACGATTTCTTGTTTAAATTTTTAGTTTTCGATAGTGCTGCGTCAGGGAAGTCGTGTTTATTGCACCATTTCATATAATGCAAATTTAAGGATGAAAGTAGTCGTCACACAATCGGTGTTGAGTTTGGATAAAAATAGTGAATGTTGGAGGAAAAAGTGTGAAACTTCAAATATGGGACACGTGCACGGTGCACCTATTATTAGCCAGGGGAAAGGAACAGACTGTCCAAGGGACATCAAGGAGCCAAAACTGAGCTTGCAATGGGTCCACTGTTCACATCCGATGACAGTTTAGAAATTATGCTATGCCTGCATCAGCCAAGCCATGTATAAAATGTTCGTTAGCAATGGGGAATACCTCTTACAAGGAAACAGATAAACACATAGCAGCAGCTTCCAAGATGTGAAAATTACAAGTCATTCGGCCACTAATTCTGTAAACAGCACATTGTCAGGCGCATGTATACATAGAGATTGCAGTGCCTCACAAACACCTTTCGCTAACTTAGAGATATTACTTATGAAGCTAAAGTCTCGATTTTACACCCAAGATGCGACAGGTGGATGAAGAACATCACATAAAACGTACTTCGTTTAGAGGAATTTGTCACGTTTCATCACAGATGAGATGGAAGTCCTCTGATGACCGACAGATTTACCATCAACAATCGCAAGTAGACAGTGCTTTATATCATACAGAACACGTGGCTGTGTACGAGTCGAACGCGGGGCTATGTAACGCGACTGATGCATCCTGAAAGAACAGTGGGAAACTTGCCCAGCAGCAAATTTTCCCTTTCTAGAATGTATCATCAGTCTACCATTAAATCGTACCTCGCTACAGCTTTTACTCAGTTAATCACCACGTCCAATCTCTGTCATCATTTAATGCACATGCTTATAAGTTTAGAGGTGGATGGTTGTCTGTCTTTCTGAAAGCGCCATACCGTAGTCAACTCGCGTTTATCACTGGTACCTCAACAGACATAAAGTATATGTTGTCTCGACGGAAAAAATAATTGACTGCTTCCCTGATTCTCTTCGATTCCATGTTCACATTTTCTCGGATTCCTCTTGCTGCCATATACTTGCTTCAATGTACAAATTGTTCTCCACCAACCAGAAGATACGCACGTACTTCCTCAATTTTCCCGCATTTCGGTGTATATTCGGTCAAATTGTACCTATTCCCCCGCGATTTTCCGAAATTCTATCAATTTTAAGTCAGTTCTGCCCATGAGATAAACTCTCGTTCTTTGTTCTAAAATTGCTTGTGAATGAAGTACAGCTGCAAAATGCACTGATTGGGAGGCGTCGTTTTCTGTACATCTCTGTATATGCATGTGTCGTGGATTTCTCACATCACAACACTTTCAAATCTGTTACTATACATCGACAAGGAGTGCTAATCTCCTCTTAATGGGCGTATCTCGAGAAATCTTGTGCACCTGAATGGGCGAGGACTCGGCGAGCTCCATTCACTCACAAGACGTGGAATACAGCGGTCTTCTTCTGGTCGGTTGCAGGTGAAACTGGCAATGGTGCTGCAGGTCTGGTTGGTCAATGGCCGTGTGAGGGGGTGCCTTTCAGTCTCTAATTTTACCCTAAGACTCCAAGAATGCTATGAGATTCCCATCAGCATAGAGATGGATCGTAAACTAATCGCTATAATCGAGGTTTTAGAAATACGTAGAGCTCTGTCTGATATACTTTGATGATGTATGTGTTCGAGAATTAACAATGAATAGACTTACAGGACAGCCATCTATCTACATTCGCAATGACACTCACAAATTGGAGAACGGGTGGTTTAGCCATGATACTGAAATTGGGAAACATGCTGTCACATCACTGATTGGTGTTGAACGTACTGTAAAATTGATAAAATTGTTCACACTTCCAACTATAATGTTTCTTATTTTAGTACATCGACGTCGTCTTTTCCATCCCATCCGTCCACTGACATGCTGTTGGTTACCACATAATGATTGACTGACATCGCTTGTTTGAGTTGGAGCAAGAGATTTGTGGAGGGGTGACACGTTCTGGGGGTGGCTAGCACAGTGATCGCGTACAGAACCACAATATGAGGAATCAGTTGAAATGGAATGCAGAGCTATCAGCTACTCCATCGCTGTGACAGATGAGTTCAAATGTAGAGCTCGTGAATCACCTTCAGACTGCAGTTTGGAAACCCCCCTCAAAGCCACAAAACTCTTCCAATTTCCTTATGTTGTAATTGACTTTTAATTGAAATCATACAGTGTGTGTGTTGTGTTATGGTAACAGCGGTAACAACATGATTTACATCGTGCGACGTCTAGTTTCCTGCTAGAGGTCGTGAAAAAGAAAGTGTGAATGTCAGTTTAGAGCCTTACACATACCTCGAAGTTGTGGTAGAAAAACAAAATGTCAAAATGTTTGGCTGTATACAAAGTGTGTTAGAGGAGAAAAAAATAATGTCTAAACAACGAGAAAGAGTCACAGGGCGCATCTCTTGAGACTTACAATATAGTCTGCGGGATATGGTCATCCTGCTAGAGCACATGTGATGAAACTTTAAACTGGTCTGTGCAGTTGATCAATGCCTGTATATTTAATAGGATTGTCACATGTGCTCGATGACTCCAGCATGCAGTATTTGTTTTCGACATGAGGGAGGAGAGAGATGCGGTAAAAATCTTATCGATTTCTCTATTGGATAAAGTTACTGGAGCTTTTATAGTTCCTAATTTTTCTCTGTTGGAAGGTACATATTAACGAAGATAGCAGTTTGGGAAGATAGATGTGAATGGACATTTATCTTCAGTACTTGTATATAGTTTGGGGACGCACCACAGTGCAGTAGCAAAAATCCTTGTCCTTCTACCAGTTCCCGTTTCCATCGACTGGTCAAAACACAGTCCTGTCGCAGAACGCAGCTTAGCCTGTTTCGACTAGGGTTGCAGAAGGTGGTAGATATATTTACCTCCGACTCCTTGCAGCTCCGACTTGAAATGGAACGATCACATGTGTAAAGCTGGTGAAATGGCAGCAGCTGCAAGGTGCATGAGAGTTATCTAATACGATGGTGGAATTTTACTGTAGCAGATACCTTCGAGAAAGGTGACTCGTTTCGAGATACGAGAGTGCCAGAAATATGATTGACTAGTGGCTTTAATCAATAAAGGACTTCTCCATAGGATCCAACGCAGTTATGTGCGTGAATGGGAAGACTTGATTCCAAATCCCACACAGCAATTCTAGCGGACAGCGTAGCACTAGAGATCTGAACAGTTAGTGTAAGTTTCTTACAACCTCAATCAGCACACCATCCACTGTTTGTGATCCTTCTCAGTCAAGCATTGCCTATAGCCCAATCGATATATCACCGAACCTCTGTCATGGCATCGAGACAGAATGCATTACAAATACCGGAGAAATATCTAGCGGCGGTGAGGTGAGGGAGTCGCAAATACCACGTTCATTAGCTGAATCACTTTTTTTATTGTGTAACATCGTTACGAGGAAGCACCATCGGCAACATGTAAGCGCACTATTGGTCTGATACAATATACTCCAGCGAACACCGTCAAATTACGTGTTATGGTATTTGTCTGGACAAATAACCACTTTATTCACAGGTGATGTCGTTCCTCGATTGGTAAAGCGGTTATAGCTTTTAACATGGATACTTGTGTGCACCGGTAGAACCAAGACCGCTTGTGATGGTAATATGATTGTATTTTATAACATCTCGCTGCTTGTAACACGATTACGCCCCTCTTTCTAGGACACAGTGGTACCACTCACAAGAAAACTTATTAGACATGTCTACCGATCCATGATTTTTGGTCAGTATTATTTCCTGCCGCGAGAAATCAGTTATTGACGAAGTATTGTAGTTAGCAGTAGAGGATATTGATACGCTCGCCTTGAGCATCAGAATTATAAAGTATATGTTTGGGTTCAGGCATGTGCAAAAGAAATGACTATGACCAGTCGTAAGGAAGGTGTGGATTTCAAGTAGACTACCGTGACGGCGAAGGGAGGTGTATGTCAAGTCATAAGAATGGTACAGATGTTTCTATTTCCAGAGCCATAGCCGTCAGCAGGATGTTTTTCCGATACTTCCCTCACTGTCGAATGTCATTCAACTGAAACCACAATACTAACATTTAATTGTAAGTATAGCGATCAAATATATATATGTGACCGATTTTGTAGGATGATTCTGTCTATGCGTGGCCTGTGGCGGGAATGATTCACGTTTCCCGCTAACAGGAGGGACCGTCCAAATGGAGAGGGCTGTTGCAGCGCAGGAATGAAGTTCACTTAACTGTGTAGTCCTCTAGACGCCCGAATCGTGCACTAATACTTAGTATGTGCTGGACAGCTTTCTTGATCAAGTGCAAATCTGATGAGATTCAACATGAACATTTATTTGCACTGGGCCATTATTCCATCCCATGTAAATTGTTCTGTTGAATCAGTCTACGCATTTGATTTCTTTACTTAGTTGAGGAAAGTTCGATTGTGGTGTATGCAGCTAGCAGGTAGAAGACACGTTTGCTGGTTGTCTAGAAATGAGAAACACCTTATTTGACTTTGTAAATTATATGGATAATTTGGAATCTGATAAATCAGCGACATCAGTATTCGTGAGTGAAAATATCAGATTGCTCTATTTTTTATTTTTTCAAGGTTGTTCACATAAAGGTCTTTGGAGACGGGCTAAGTTTCTAGTTACTCAGTTGTTTACGGAGCGCTCCACCTCGCTAAAGTTTCGGGTTTGTAGAGAAATAATTCCCAGTCTATATCTGTATAATTATGTTGCGCGAGCGCTCACTTAGGATACTGCTATGTACGTGATATCGAGAAGCTTCGCGTAAATGGTATAATGATCTAGCAAACCATGTAAAAATGCAAGTAGTCTTGTAAGCCCCAGAGTCTGGAGATGGGTGTAGAAAAGCAAGCAGTTCGGGACCAGAAAAAGTAACGTCTTTGTGTCGAGGGGAACCGATCCAGTCTTTGTACAACACTTCTGAGAGTGACTTCGGTCCACTGAGGGTGCTCTGGTCACCCATTGGGAGTGGATAACCGCCTGACCTCATAGGAAACATCTAGTGCAGTGAGGAGTATATATGGTGCTGTCCATCTTTGCGGTATACATACGAGTTTATGGCAGTCGATAGCTATACGAGTGATGTAATTTTGTATGTCGCAGGATAGAAATTGTACGTTTACTACATCGACGCAGTAGTTGGTGATATATTGTTGGGTTGGATATCAGTTTAACGCTCTAATATTCAAGTTTCCATCCTTACAAGGGAACCTCCCCATCGCAACCCCCTCAGATTTAGTTGTAAATTGACACAGTGGATAGGCCTTGAAAAACTGAACACAGATCAATCGAGAAAACAGGAAGAAGTTGTGTGGAACTATGGAAAAATAAACAAAATATACAAACTGAGTAGTCCAAGTGTAACATATCCAACATCTAGGACTATATGACACGAAGAGCGCCGTGGTCACGTGGTTAGGGTGAGCAACTGCGAAATGGGAGGTCCTTGGTTCGAGTCCTCCCTCGAGCATAAATTTTACTTACTTTATTTTCGCAAAGTTACGATCTGACCGTTCATTCATTGATGTCTCTGTTCACTGTAATAAGTTTAGCGTCTGTGTTTTGCGACCGCACCACAAAACAGTGCGATTAGTAGACGAAAGGACGTGCCTCTCCAATAGGAACCGAAAACATTTGATCGCAAATTCATAGGTCAACCGATTCCTCCACAGGAAAACACGTCTGAAATATTCTATACGACACTGGTGACGGCATGTGCGTCACATTACAGGAATATGTTGTCGACCCACCTAACTTGCACACTTGGCGAATGGGTAAAAAGATTCTTCTACCTTGCCCGATTTAGGTTTTCTTGTGGATGTGATAATCAGTCCCAAAAAAGTGATGAAAACATTAAGTTTGTCGCATAAACGGCAACAAATGAATGCAACAGTTTCACAGTCGCACAGTTTTCCCTGTGCTCTGTCAAAACAAACGTTTTTAACGTTTTCAAGTTTTTCCGTGTGTAGACCGTGAAATCCTGCATGTGTCCAAGAAAATCTGAACATGTCCTGGAATTTTGGAGAGCAAAGTTGATCATGTCTGAGTGCATGAACTTTGATAATTGTCTGAAAATAAAAAATTAAAACTTTTCATTTGAGGGAGGGTTGAACCAGGTACCTTCCGTTCCGTAGCCGCTCACGGTAACCACGGGACCTCGGTGCTCCTCAGTGAACAGGTACCTTAATGTGACATATCATGCACACGGACTACTCAGTTTGTATATTTTGCTTATTTTTTTCATAGTTCCATACAACTTCTTCTTGTTTTCTAGATTGATCTGTGTTCAGTTGTTCATGGCCTATCACTGTGCCAACTTATAACTAAATCTGAGGGGGGTGCGATGGGGAGGTTCCCTTGTTGGCAGCAGAGCAGTGTAATTGAGTACGAGTCTTTCCATATTTGACGATCTGTAAGACACTTTAGCAGGGTTTAATGGCCGGTGCAATATAGCGATCTGTGTGAAGTAGTTTTTTGCCGTTGAAAGTCTCATCTTCAGAAAGAAGATAAAAGGCAGACGATGCTTCCATAGCCTTGGCATCAGTATTTCGGCGGATAAATTCGATAAGAGTCAATCATAAAGCTCTCTTCTTTCATTCAAAAGTCATCCTTTGTGCTGGGGTACAGGAGTTTCTAGATAGCGGTGAGAACATTGCGTATGTTGAAAGCAGGAAGGTTAACACGTGAGCAACGGAGTGCCACGATAGGACCGCGAGGAAGAATACATTCGACGTTTTACTGCACTATTTTCGTAAACAGGTTGTGTTAGGGCAAGATTTTCCATGAAAAGAAGCTGAGACATCACGAAAGCTCCTACAAAAGTGAGCGCTAACTCTTGCTGGTGCACTATACAATTTCTGAGAGGTTCTTATTTTACATAGCCGCGTCAATCATTATAACATTGAGAAACTTTTTAGATGCGCTTGCGATGGTGTGTAGCTATGAACGCGCATTTCATGGTGATGCATCAGTCACCCCGGACAGGTAAGCATATGTGCTCAGTTAGACGCAGTTTGATGTCCTATTTTAATCGTAAGGAAGAGAAAGCAGCCTGTGCTATTCTGGGAAGCAATGGAACAGATTTCTCCAGCGTCTGCAAGGGTGAGTCACTCTGCAAGTAGGTCTTCTCCCACGTCCAGTCGTACCATAAGTGGTGCCCAGGTGAACACGTATTTCGAGAAAAATTTCTAAGGTGTCAAATATGATAGGGATAATGCCGCCTCGTGCTTGTGGGACCCAAATGGCCTCAGCAGCTGACAGTCGCATCATCACTTCGTGGGGGCTGCCGGTGCATCCCGATTTCCGGGAGTGTGAGCGATAGCATCCTGTGCCGTCAAGTGGTCTGGGGGCAATGGCTGGTGCGTGTTCGCGTAGATTGTGTGTCTGTTGCTTTATTTTGCAAGAAGATATGTAAGCTGTGCTATGCTTTATTTCGACAGTTTACGAGTAGTGACCATGTCTGCAGAGCGTTTTACATGCATTATTTTGATAATTTGGGAGTTGTTTTCGTGACTGCTCTTCAGTGAACTGCATTATTTCGATGATTTAGGTGCGATTTACAGGTCTGTATGCTGTGTGCTGCATTATTTCCGTAATTTACGAGTAGTTTTGCGTGTCTGAACATTAGTGTACTGCATTAATTACTAGTATTTACAGGTCTGCAGACTCTGTATTGTGAACAAAGCTCATCAGAGCGAGTTTTTTGTATCATTATAGTAAATGATCTGCATGAAATCCGTGCCTAAGTAAATTGTTCCAAAATAAATAAAATACACTTGTTCCACTCTCCAGCATCCCAGCATTGGCTGGGTAATTTTCCTGCCACTTTCCCCCAACCCAGACCACCATCTAGAATTACATAATGGAAGGGATGACAGCACCTTCTGGGGGCAGTACTATGTACGAAGTCATTTGGACTCAAAAGCCTCATGGTGAACACTCTTGATTGTGGTAATGCCTCTAATTGTTTCAGTAAGGACATATGTCCAACACAGGCTGAGTCCTTTTCCTGCCATATTCCCCACCTCAGACCACCATCTTGGATTACATCACTGAAGGGATGACAGAACCCTGTGGTGGAGGTACTGTGTACTAGGTCAGTTGGATTCTGGATCTCATAGTGAACACACTTCATTGTGGTACTGTCTCTAATTGTTTAAATAAAGACTGCAAGCAAAATAAAGACTTATGGCTATCTCATTCCGAGTTCTTTTCCTGTGAATTCCACGGATGAGGTGGCGGTCAGATGACTTATGTTAGTGGAGGTAGCGCAAGTAACCTATTTTCCCGCCATTTCCTTAGGTTAGTAGAGGTAGGCGTGGTGTGTTGAATTGTACTGGTGGAATTTGAACTTCCCGCCATTTTCTAGGGAGGGAATGTCATTAGGTAAGTGGAGGTGGCCCAGTTGACCTATCTTCCTGCCAATACTCAAACGTCCAGCCAAAAGGCGCAGTCTTGGATAATGGTACTTGTGCCATCAGCTGTCACAGCCGCCATCTTGGATGAAGTCATCACCGCCACCTTGGATAACGGATCTCTGGGGTAGCACCCGCTCTGTCCCCCTACTCCCATCTGCATGCAGCTGTGCATATGGCAGTGAAATGTGATCATAAAGTCGAACATCCCAGATATATCGAACACGCATATTCATAAGCAGTATGAGGCCTGTGAGCATTTCTGAGAAAGCCTTGCAGGGTAACATCCCTGTAATCATTTCGAGGTCATAAAGGAAGAGCTCCTTATATTTTTGTGGGGCACATAGAGATGCTAATAAATTAGAGCACATTGCAGTTATGTGCTCAGTCCAATTTAGATTTTCAACTCTTATTACTTCTAGACACTTCGCTGAAGGCGACAAGTTGGAATTTCTCCCATTTAGTGTTTAAGATGGCAGGGACTCCCGATATTTTGGACTAACGAACCTAGAATGGGCAACAAGTACCTCTTGAGTTTCGGAAGGGTTGAGTTTTAGCCCTATATCCTGCGCCAATTTTGAGTGCGCATACTGGACGGTGTTGAGATTCTCGAAAGCTTTTTATTGCTTTTTGCACTTAGGTACAACTGGAGTCCATCAACGTAGATGCGGTATTTGCAGTAGCATAAAACTGAACATAAAGCTGATGAGAATATTGGACCTAATACCGAACACTGGGTAACGCCTGATACTACCCTCCTCCATTGCGATTTTATGATAACGAATATGAAGCACTGCTGGCGAGATATCAGGTATGAGCGAAACCATTGCCTTACATTTGTCAAGAAATTTAGACTTCTAATTTTTGAAAGATAAAATATCACAGATAGCAGTGTCAAAGCTTTTCTAAAGAGTATGAATCACATGAAAGCTGTCTCTCGTGCTTCTATTTGAAGGAAAACGCTGACCTGCCATGTATGCGGAAACCTGATTGGTGTTGGTCTAGTAGGTTGTTTGCAGTTGGGTAGTTTGTTACCTGGACGTGGACTGTACGTTCTAACGCCTTAGACATTACACGATGAATGCAAATAGGTCAGAAACCAGAGGTTGCTGTGTAAATGTCTTTTTTAGTAATGCCTTAACTAGTACCTCTATCCAAATCTCAGGGAAAACGCTTGGGTGAAATAATGTGTTACAGCGGGCAGCAATGGGTCAGCAATAAGCTTCATCATTTGGACTGTGATGAGATAATTTCCAGCAGATGCTGATCGAATCTACTGAAGAACAACATACAACCCGTCGGCTTTGACCAATGACGTCATAATTTGCCAGAGATCATTTAGTACAAAGATGTAACAGCTAGGAGGAGTGTTCAGAAACAAGGGAATACAGGAGAGAAAAAAATATGGTAAACATATATCAAGCGAGTAATACTTCGACCTTAATGGTAAGGATATCGCTTGTTTGTGTCCTGGTACTTCTGTGGAAAATAAAGGGAAAAAATGGGATAGAAGTAGCGATAGCATAGAATACCTCACGTCACATATATACGAGTTGTATCTCGAACTTCAGTCGAGATGTGTAGGCTAACTGTAGAACAGGATACCAATTTAACGTACGTCGATTTCTTCGTTTTCGTTAGCATTAGTATTCTGTTGTTAAGTTGAACTATATAGATCACCTGAAGTACGGGACACAAATTGTATATGTGTTGATTCTTTCATCCTTTCGCCTCCGCTACCACTAAAGTTAGTAGTGCTTTCGACGGTGGAAAGGTCTACGTACATAATATTTGTACCACACGAACCATTTGAAGAATAGAAAAATAGTACTAGCGAATGGGAGATAACGTCATTTATAACATGCGTATTCTGTACTTCAATTGACCTACGTATATCAATTGAAGTATAGGATACTAGTGCTACGGAAGACGAAAAATAGAGCCATACATAACATTTGTATCCTGCTCATCAGTTGACCGGTGGATAAAGATCGGAATTCAGTATTGTGATTAACAACATGATGCTGATAACCCCTATTCCCCTAATCCCTATATTAAGAAAAACCATCTGAAATCACTATCGATTGGGAACTACTTTAAAAACTACTTCGTCACATCATGACCTCAAACTACAGCCCCCCAAACCCATAATCCTACAGGAGGTTCCCCCTGTTGTACTTCCTTTTGCCAAAATGCGACTCGTCGATTTCGATTATAACACCCGGCCACCCAACGGCCCCCTGTACTTTAAATACTCCCCACAAACTTCCCTACATAAAGAGTACCAGTCTACAACTGCACGCCCACTCACACGACATCCATGCACGCACAGCCACACAGGATACCTCATACACCAACAATATCCCTCAAGGCGAGCTTAGATTTCTCGATCCACGTTCCTCGTCTATTGGACAGCCACCACCGATCTTTGCTGCAGCGCCATACGAATAAGTCGTGAGTACGGCAAGCGGACACACTTGTCAGGCGCATATGTTCGTCGCACTCACGACATCGAACATAACCGGCAACAGGAACATACATTTGTGAAAATCGAATTATGGCCATCACGTCTACACACATAGCATCATTTAAATCATCCAGGTTCATTGGAATAGATAAATCCATACCTTCAAACTAAAATGAAGAAGTAAAAACTCACGTAAAATAAAATATTATTAGTACAAATTTTCTCAAACTCACTAAGAATGAAATTAAATAGTGGATCAATTGTAAAATTCCAATTACTGAAATCAATGAAAACGAAAAAAATTTACGCAATATCTATCACTGTCTTTTAAAACCACATTCAATTTTTAAACAGACAACCGATTTAATGTCTGTGGCTGGAAAGTAAAGATAATATCTATAAACTACCTAGGACGTCATTGGTCAAAGCTGACGGGTTGTATCCCGTGCTTCAGTACACCCTGCTGATCTGATGCCTTTATTGACGGTACTGCAAGTAACAAGCTTCAGATAGAAATTTTCAGTGGCGGCAGTCGTTTACCCGTGAGAAGTAGTCAATGAGTCTCTGTATCGTTTGTAGCTCAGTTGTGGTTGTAGGTAACGTGAAGTAGCGGTTCAGTTCGTGGGCTGAAGCAATGGAATCAGTTGCAGCATTCGTTTTGCCTACACCAAGACCACTGATGTTTTTTCGTATGACAGCTGATCACTTCTGCTAACGCTAAATGCGTACGCATGCCTGAGTTTTGCATTTCTCACAGCTTGATTGACTCTGTTCCTCTTCAGTTTGTAAGTAATATGATTTTCGGGGATGGGGCTTAGATTTCATTTCCGATGTCCAGAAACCTTACTATGTACCGCTACGAAAGGAGCCACCCGTAGAGGAGTTTCTAATTTTTGTTTTGTTTTGGTACAGACGGTTCGCCTTGCCTTACTCGATACCTAAATTCGCAAGTCATTGTGATTAATAGCTTTTTAAACATTACATTTGGGAATCACGAAGGCATTAATTGACAACCTTGTTCGTTACAATCGGACAGTGGTTTTGTACACGAAAGCAATGGCGTGATTGACAACATTACATGTACCAGTAAAGAAGTAAAAGAATTTATCAGTGTACTGTTGAAATACGACAAAATGGTGGGAATGCAAGAGTTACAGCCCCCTGCATTTCTCATCATGCAATATTTGCAGCATCTCAGGAAAGGAAAATAAGGGACCGGGGACGGGAAGTTTGTAGGTAGGTACACCATTTACTGTTTAGAGTATATACAAAATTGTAGCGAGTACACCCAGTAATGTGTATTTTCAGAGCTTGATACATTTTTCGATATGTATTATTTAGAATTTTAATGTTCAGGAGGAAGGACTTCTGAATTCACATGCACAATTGTTTAGATATAACTGGGCCATCAGCATGACCATACGAGCACAGAAAAATGGTTCAAATGGCTCTGAGCACTATGCGACTTAACTTCTGAGGTCATCAGTCACCTAGAACTTAGAACTAATTAAACCTAACTAACCTAAGTACATCACACACATCCATGCCCGAGGCAGGATTCGAACCTGCGACCGTAGCGGTCACTCGGCTCCAGACTGCAGCGCCTCGAACCGCACGGCCACTCCGGCCGGCCGAGCACAGATGATGTGTTATCAGATCTTTGAACTTTGTTTCATACCACCCGCTCTAAACAGCATTAATCGAACTTTCTCATATCAGTTCTTCCTAGTGTATTCTATTAAGTGTGGTGGGGGTCCGCTGAGTAAAGTTCCTGTCCAAGTATGGAAGTTTTGGGTGTTTCGATGCAAATATGCAGCACTTGTCAAATTTTGCATGTGACACACACAGACTCTTGCTCCATGTAACGTCTCTTAGTAAAACACTTATTATATGTGGTAAGAAAAGGAGAAAAGAATAATTGAACTGGATGATTGTAATTGCGTGGACAACGATTGTGTTAACTTTATGTAATAAACAGAAAGCATTATGTATCTTGTTGTAACCTCCCCACAAAAAATGAAATGAATGTTAATGGGCATCATGCTGAACGTAACCTCCCAGCAGAAATAAAAGAAAAGTCTATGAAAATGAAAACGAGCCAAATGTTTGCTCCCCACAAAAATTATAGAATAATAATGACCCGAATGCAAACTCGACACAAAAATTAAGAAATGAAGGATGATCATTAAACCCACAATAATAGGACAGCTGCGCTGACCTTAGGCCCTGTGCAACAATTAATCAGATAAATTGATTCTGGAAGGAAAAGCATAGGAAATATTGTTTCAATTGAAATGATTCTTTTCTTATAAACGATTGCTTTGAAAACAAAATTATTATTGGGGCAATTCTTGAACAAATTAATTACAATTAACATACATTACATTATCAGATGTGCGCAATGCTGCTTCATTACCTTATGTTACAATATACCTCGTCCCGAACCGTGACCAGAGACCCATGTCGACGCCCGCCGACTCCTCACACACAACTTTACCAGACTGAGTACAGCTCGCAACTGAGTCCAACTCGCAACTGAACTCTCGGGCAGTCAAGCGCAGACTAGCAACGATAAATAACTCTCTGGTCAGAGATTCTGTCATGCCTCGCCATCGCTGTTAATAAAAACATATGAAACGTACGCGTTTCAATGTTTTGTATACGAATTATGTACCGTATTTTTAAAAGATAATATCTGTGTCGGCGAGTACTGAAACCACCACAGACGATACTTATTAAATATCAAACAAAGATGAGAATATGTGACAAGTATAAATAGTAGTGACCGAACGTTAATTTCTCTGTCGTCTTCTTGGATTTACGTGAGTAGGAAGAGCCTGTGACGTCATATTGTACGCTTGCGTAGCATTCTTTTCTGAGGATTGAGAGACGTACGCCATTAAGTGCCCATTGTAAGGTTATGTAATAATTTAACCTGTTGAAATGTTTTGAATAGAGTTACTTAGTGAAAACTTCCATTATGATTTGCAATAAGCTTGCCTGGTATTTTATCCCATCCGTTTAAGACATTTTCAGTTATTTAAATATTATTCATGGTGCACAGCTGCGCTACGAACGAAGGAACGAGTCGCTACCGCGGCGCATTCAAACTGCATTAAATGAAACCAATCATACCGCAAAGAAGCGGACAGGTAATAGTAAACTAAAATAATTTCTTTCAGCTTTCGGAATTGCACAGCAGAACAGCAGATTTTATGATTGGTTATACAAGTGGACGCGGGCTGCCGATAATATATGATTAACAGTGCAAAAAGATAATATATCTTCATAAGATAAAAGAAATCATGCTGCGCGTGGTTCTGGTCTGGCAAACATTATAGTAAAAACATCCTTTTCTCTGATAATAGTCTCATGTTCTCGTGTTAGTCGTGGTAATTAATAGTGTTTTACTGTTAACAAAAATCCACTGAAAAATTTTGATGATGAACGAACATGGCGTACTATAAAGCCGGCCTTGGTGGCCGTGCGGTTCTAGGCGCTCCAGCCCGGAGCCGCTCTGCTGCTACGGTCGCAGGTTCGAATCCTGCCTTGCGCATGGGTGTGTGATGTCCTTAGGTTAGTTAGGTTTAAGTAGTTCTAAGTTCTAGGGGACTGATAACCACAGCAGTTGAGTCCCATAGTGCTCAGAGCCATTTCGTACTGTAACATCAGTATTGATAACGAAATAATTTTCAGTAAGTTTTTCAATAACTGTAAAGTAGGGAAGATATGTTGAACTTTATGGCGAGTTACAGTAACGAAAAAAATGATCCTTTAATAGAAAGCCAGATCCAGAATAATAAGAACGTAATATAATTTGTTTTGTTAAGAATTAATGAACCAAAGAAAGTCACAGCACAGGATCCCTAAAAAGTATTTCGGGGCTCTTTTCGTAGCAACATATTTTATCTCAAATATTAGTTGTTACGCCAGTAATAAAACAAAGCAAATAGAGCTAGCGAAATCAACAAAACTGTGTTTGGGAGGAATGACTCTGTTGATATACCTACTAATAACTCAAAAGGAAAACTAGCTGCTCTCAGCTATCCAATCTAGGCACAGAGCACGATTGTTTCAGTTTAAATTTCACTATCCACTATCCAATATCTCAGGGCAATCATAGCCATGAAAGAGATGTTTATCTGTTTGCACGGTAGTCATAATGCTCCAATTCGTGCCTTTCACTTCCAAATAAGAACTAATTCTTTTCATGTCAACTAACACTGCAGTAGAACTGGCATCTGGAAAATTACTTAGGATGAATTGTGAAGTACCAGAAGGCTATAATGTTATGTATTGCTGGTTACATTAAAATTTATCCACACACCTTACAGTGTCGTGTATCCATACGCATATATCAGCATCATTACAAATAGACTCAGTATACAACACATAAAATTTCGTTTTTATTTAACCAAAAGTGTCATAAGAACAAATGATATATTTCACTGACATTCAAAATCTTGCTACACGAATCATGGTGTAGCTAGCAACAGGATTGGTGGCAGAATGCGTGTTGTATCCGACAGCAGGACTAGTGAGAGAATGCATGTTGTATCTGGCAGCAGGACTGGTGACACTGCGTGTGCTGAATCCAGCAGCAGGACTGGTGACACTGCGTGTGCTGAATCTGGCAGCAGGACTGGTGACACTGCGTGTGCTGAATCTGGCAACAGGACTGGTGACACTGCGTGTGCTGAATCCCGCAGGAAGGCTGGTGACAGGATGTGTGTCGTATCCAGCAGCAGGACTGGTGACACAGCGTGTGCTGTATCTGGCAATAGGATTGGTGCCTTGATGGGTGTTGTATCTGGCAACAGGACTGGTGATAAGATGCATGCTGTAGCAGGCAATGGGGATGGCGGATGCTATTTGTGATTAGGCTGACGGCGATGCTTTGGACACCACCTGGCCTAAAGGTACCGAGGTTACTCGTTTTGTGGTTAGATGGGCTGCTGGTGATGTTTCGCCTGACGATGAGGCTAAGAGAATTGCTCTTGTTTTGGGTGGCAGCGCCACATCAATTGTAGGTGCCGACGTCACTTGTGTCATGCCTGATGAGACATGTGTTGTAGATGGGGACGTGGCGGGAGATGCCATGTGTTTTGCAGCTGCTGGTTCAAGTTGTGTTGTGGATGGCAATACGGCTGGAGACTCCAGTTGTGTTGTGGCCTGCTTGGCCGCTCCTGTTGTGGCTGGTGACGCGGCTGGTGCTACCACTTGTATCGCAGTTGGTCGTTCAACTGGTGCTGTGGATGGTGACGCAGGTGGAGACGCCTCTTCTCTTGTGGCTTCTGCTGGCTCTCCTCCTGTGTCCGGCAACGTGGCTGGCGACACCTGCCGTGTTGCAGTGGGCGACGTGGCTGGTGACGTCGCTGTGGTTGCTAATGCCGGCTCCTGTGAGAAGAAGATATAATGAATGATGTTAAGACGTCGCTAAATGTGATCCATCTGATAAAAATTGAGAGAAGATCTATTCACAATAATTTAGATCATTAAAGTAACATTAAATATTGCCAGTTCTTTGGTACATCTATTCAGTACATATTTAAATCGAATGAAAGCAAGAATTTTTTAACAGGCAGTATAGTGACATTATAAATACTGTGAGATTATATTGATGTATAAATTTTTCTTGTGCATTTTATTTGTGCAGGTTGGATCTTTAAGAGCTTGTTATTCTGCATAGTAATCTAAACATTAGCAAAAGACTATCACTGCTCGACGTTCCACACAATGAGAATGTCTCATTCACAACATGACGTTGTGATGTCTCCCAATCACTTGATATGGACCATGCCTGTAAACTCACTTCTGCACTTACGAGAAGAGAGAAGAGTATCCGCACATCCACCTCGCAGGGTTCCATGGTGGTCTGTGTCCTACAATCTTATACTGACGATCCAAAATAATACGACCGAATATTTAATATGGTGTTGTGCCGCCTCATGCATACAATACACAAGAGGTTCTGGATATCGCGGATTAGGCCATTGTGCCTGTACAAGCAATCTGCTCTGTCGTCAAATCTGCCACAGGTAGCCTCAAATGCTGCTCTACAGTCCGCAAATGATTCCGACCATTACGTACCGTGATGAGGAGAGGACATCGAATGTCTTATCACCTGCTGCAGTTTTCACCGTCATTCAACCTCCCTTTCATAGCTCACGACATCCAAACAAGTTAACCATTTACGAATGATTGTCCCTATGCACCTGACTACAGACTACCCGTTCTCAAAGACGCTGACGTCAGTGCATTTCCGCATTATCGACCCGTATCGTCGCTAGATTGGCTTTTCATTTATTTCTACTCCGTTTCGATACCTTCATTAGCGCACAACGTATTCCCAATCCCACGAGGGAGCTTTCAAAATCGAGATACACAATGGGCATAATCTCTACGCAAATTAGAATAAATCCACTGTATAACATGCCACACTTACGTTTTCCTCTAATTTCACACTATTACTCTTTGTCATTAGTTCCTTATTCGATTGATAAATGTAGAAATACGTTTGACACCTTATGCGAGTGCCACTTTTGATTCTCATATATGTATAAGGACTAACCACTTAACTTGAGAACAGCGAATCCCGCAGCTGTAGAAAGCGACATTTCTTGACTCTTACAAATAACAGTAAAGAAGCAACGCTCAAAACGTAGTCTGAAGGAAGCAGTAATTCATAACACCACTTTGTATCCCAGCCACTAGCTATGAAAGATTTCCATGGTTTCACTAAATAACTAAGAGCGCGTGCACATGTGATAGATGAAAATAGCGCTATTAAATCAAGTAGGCTGCTCCGTCGATGCCTCTCAGAAGGCAGGCACCACGGCACCCCTCACCTCCATGCAGTCCAGTGGGTGGCCAGGGGCGGTCTTCTCCTCCGGCGGGTCGTCTGCCTCTCTCCCCTCCCCAGTGGTACAGCAGGGCAGCCACCGGCGAAACCGGCGAAACATCTTCTGCAGGAGAGAAACACACTGAATATTGTCTGACATTGTGTGTGAATGCGGTGCTCTTTCAACGCATCACACTTGTAATAGACAATAACACAAAGTTGAAACGGTTGTAACGTACCAGACCAATTACACGGTTAGATGGTTCTATGGTTAACTATTCTCTTACTTAGCATGAAACGGTATTATGTGAACTTCAACTGGGATTATATTAAAGTAGGTATCTCGAGCCACCACCTACTATTTATTTACCTCGCACATTTGTTTCGAAAGAAATAACAGTTAGTGGATAGGCTTCAGTTCAGGAGAAATGTATAGAATGTTGATATAGCTTGATAATCCTTGATTAATTCTGCAGGAGAATCAGATTGTTAAGTGCTCTTAAATATATTAAAAATGATACATGCCTGAGCCAATCTGGTCTGCGAGAACGTTGACAGGGGACTGAATAAATATCGGCTGAGTTACTGAATGTCAGCAAAGGCATTTCTTTTAGGATTAAATCTTAAAATGGGAAGCACACAAACAAACGTGTATTTAACAGGAAAACCTTAATTTACCGTAGATTGTTTGTACCGAATACTGCCGGTAAAACCGACTCAAAAACATATTTGAATTACACGATCATTTTAAACCACGAGTGCCGTGGAAGATATGGATTACGCACACACACACATTAAGAATAACTATTCATTCACAGAAACAAGTCGCTCAATAATTTAATACATGAATCATCTAAATTGGGTTAGAGAGAGAACAGCCAAGTTGGTCGAATATTTTAATAGAAAATTATTCCAAAATTAATACAAAATTCGCTAGTCGGCTATGGAAACAATGAATCCGAACTACGATCTATGTTTTTTCAAACGAGTATCATGTATAGGCCTACCTCTATGAGCAACTGTGTATTATTGTGTGGATCTTGTACTAATTCTAAGCAGTTGTAGCAGTTTTAGTGTAATTTTGGACTACTTAATGTAGTTCGATCCTGTGTGTGCGAAATTGATGTCTGTCTAACGGCGGACAAGGACAGAAAGCACCACTTATTACATACCTGTTCCGAAGAACTGGTGTCCGGCTGGAAAAATGGACGGTTAGGCTTCTTCTCAGATGGTAATACGAAGCTTTCACAACTTTCTTCTTTACGTTAACTGTTAAGTTACGGTTTTTTCAGAACACCTCGAGACAATACTAGAGCGCACGAGAACTATACGAACTCGCAATGTTCCTGAGCAACGGCACAAATCGCTTCAAGCGACACTGTATTGTTGACAGACGACCCAGATGACGATGCATGCTCTGTTAACTGACTGCGTCTTACTGTTGCTACACAATGTTTCAGTCTCCATATATTACAGCATTTTCGTAATCGTGTCTCTTTTGAACGTAAGTGTAAATTAAGGAGTCAAATATCTAAAGGCAAAAATTATTCCTTCAAATATCAAATATGCCAATGCGATTCCCAAATATACCTCTACACCTGCATCATACTCCGCAAGCCACCTAATGGAGTGTGGCGGAGGGTACTTTCGGATGCACTATCTGATCCCTCCAACTCTGTTCCACTCGCAAATAGTGCGTGAAAAATTTCATTCTTTCACCTACTGAACTACAGAACAAGTTTTACGTGACCCTAAGAAGCCCTATTCATGACCATTGAAGATATGTTTCGTCAATTTTTTTGTAGTAATGTATTGCCTTACGCTATTAAAAGATTCCTTTATAGAGTAGGATTTTAATAGCTGTTGTCAACCACAGAGGAGGAGCCTAGATGCCTTATACTGTTTTTGTATCTAATTGCATACAAGACAGTGTTATACGAAATGTTAGCAACTTGTCACTACAGACGTACGCTGTCACAGGGGAACCCCACGACCAGTTTGCCTGTGAGCCCAGCTTATTGTGTCGCTGTGCTTACTGAAGTACGAAAGCTAATTTCTTTCTTATCCGAGTGTGAGCGTGGCTGTGTGTTCGGCAAACGAAAAAGAAGAAAAGCGGTTCACTCTACTGATATTAGAACAGTTAATTCAATTAGCTCTTTCTCGTTGGTAGTGCTGTGTTCGTTGAACTGAAATTTATGTATGTTCGTTGCGAAGTATTCAGTAAGATTAATTCGAATGTCGGTGCAGCTGTGCATGTCCAGACATAACACAGGAAGTGTCTCTGAGAAGAAAAGATATACTCAGATGAGAAAATTGCTCTCTCACAATGATGGCCGAAGACTTTCACGAGTTTTCGGTGTGAAGGGTACTGCCACCCACCGGCTCACATTTACAAATTTATAGATACAAACACGGCTCACACGTTTCATCAGGGGAGACAATAATGTGCAAATGTTGCGGGAGTTATTGTTATGCCATGTTAAATAAATATCTGAATGTAGGTTAATATGATATTGTCCTTGTTTTCTATATTTTCCCTTCACGTATCAGAGAGTACTTTACTGGCTGTCTTCATAGCACTAATTAATACACATAAAATTTACCCTCATCACAGAACACTAAACCTGAAAAGACGGTGTTATCTTCCATCTCAATGCACACACCGAAATTACAAATTTGAACACGTTGTTTACTGCCATCAGATTGGCTTGTTTGCAATTGAATGCTGTATTGCGTGAAAGTCTAATATCGTCCCAAATCTTGCCGTACGGAATGGGGAGCTCCTGATTGTTACTCAGACTAAACTGCTACGGATTACATTTAAATCCAGAAAGGAAAATTAGAGAACTGTACTTAACATTCTGATAACGTGCTCTGCGCCTTGGGGATGCGTACAGGCCGGCTCTCTCACAGACAAGAAGAGTGTCGAAAAAATGACACAAATCGTAGGATCGATTCAGTTATAGAAGACGCAATATCGCATTCTTGGAGAAAACAACGTCTCACCGTCGTAAATGAATTGTGCCGGGGGAAAAGGAGAATGTAATACGCTATTTGTTGCCTGTTATCTCTATCTTGATTTCGCGCTTGTTGGGTAATGGATGAGCGAACGTACGTGTTTGGATCTCGAAGGAGAAGAGTTCCTGCTGCAAGTACATGAACCGGCAACTTACAGTAGCCACCAATGTACACTTTTAGCTTCGAAGTGGAAGTTAAATTTCATTCCAAGTTTCTATAATGATTCGCGTAATAAATAAAGAGCGTTGGAGTCGAAAGAATTTTGTGTTTCAGCTGTCGGTCTGAGTGCATAATAGCTTCTACACCTTCAACAAACGTAATTTTATATTTCGAAAATAAATTAAATAACACAGCACCATCGGTAATAACATAGCGTGTGAAAATGCGACTATCAGCAAGCAGAGAACTAAAAGAAAGTAGATTGCATCACAGCATTCAGGTATGCAAAACAAGGGGTACTGGAACTGATGATTTATTTAAGCTTTTAGGAAACCATTCCTGAAAATCTGTAAATGTATCCAAGTACCTTATCGTAACATGAACGCAATGAATATGCGTTTAGTTGTCATCTCTAAGGTCATGGAAGGTATTTTTGCTGTGAATCAAGAGACTAACGGAATGGACCACTGCGTCCACATTTTTAGATAATTGTATTGTTTATCATTTTAAAATCTAAACTGTTACTGTCACTTCAAGAATGCATAAGTGTTGAGGTAAAAAGCGAATGTCCACATCATTTTCTCTTCGATAATAGCTCTGAACTGACATTGTATCACCAGGAAATTACTTTTTTTCCGCCGAGAAGAAAATTTTGACTTTTCATCCGTTACTAGGAAATTTGTACCTGGATTGCGATTTAAGTAATTGCCGGAACACATATTTCCTGTTAGTAACATCTTTAAGAAGAAGTTAAAGCCAAGGTCTTTCTATATCGGGGGGAATCTTCTCTATCCTCTGGCGCCCACTACATTTCTATATTTCACACATACAGCAATGATCTCAAATAGATAATTTCAGTACTCTGTACTGAGACAGAAGTTGCTCATCAGAACACCTGAGACACAATACGATTTCTTTCTACCTCCCCTCCCCTTCGCATGCGGGACCGCTGGTTAAACAACAGCACTTCTTCCGGTTGGCACAGCTGGTAACTGAACGGTTTTTCTCCGTTACGCCAAATGGGTAACCATCTGCCTACGGTTAAAAGGTTCGTCCTTCTCTTATTACAACTGATTCGTTATAACATACCCAGCCTAGATGTTATTTGTCTCTCGTTCATCGTGAACAGTAGCAAGTTGTGGTAGCTTCTGGCTACCCTCGATGTAGCCCGCCGAAAGCCACGAAGAGGCAGACCACTTCATATCTCCCAGTTACTCAGTTTGTTTGGTTATTATCTCTTTTGATTACAATTTTACATAAAAATGTAGTTTATTATTTTGTCTTGTATATAATAAAATAATTAAATATAAAATAAGTCTAGGACGTGATACATCAGTTATTAAGTTGCGTAAGGAGATTTAAAAAATATATAGGTCATAGGAAAGAGCAACTACGGAGAAAGGGAAAGAGACGACCGATGATGTGTCTAACCGAGCCAGCGAGATCCGGATGCCTTCGAGTCTGGCAGTTTTGGATCAAACTGTTTCTTCTAAAAATACTTAGTTACGTACTTTACATACTATTTACAATTCGGAAAGATCTGTGTACTTGTTCAGTATCACGTGATTTTCGAGTGTAAATTAATAGCTAAGTTGTTAGTATTACTGCAACTGTTTCCTCGATGAAAATCAACCTCGATAAAAATCGACATTGTGTATGCACTGCCATATGTGTTTGTTAATTGTTATCTGATTTGGTTAAATTACGAGTGCTGCAATAAAGATTTTACATGTCAGTGGAGGTATAATGACTGCGAGAATGTTATAATAAAATTTTTACTATAATAATATAATTATTGCAAGTTCCACATATTTATTGCGATTAATGACCACGAAACTATTAATGCTATTTTACTATTCTAAATACCACCTTAACCCAATTCATGTATCGTCTTGTCTACGTTCTGTGTCCTTCATGCATTGTCCGTGAAACATAATCATTTATTAATATCCATTTGGCTCTGCTCCTGATTGGCTATATCATACCACCATCGAGACGTAAGTGTTTGATGTTCCGCCGCGTGTAGGTGACAGTGAAAAAGTATGAGTTCGAGTAAGGTCCACGCGGTGTATTTTGGGCAGCAAGCGTTACATTTCTCACACTCAGTGAGTGGGTCCTGTCTCCGAGATTCGGGCAGGGAGTACAAATAACATCACAATCAGAGGCAACTGAATAAGACCGCTGCATCAGTAGTGGGAATACTGTGCGCAAAATGATTTCAGCAACTCGTCACTACACATGAAAGCAAACAACTGATTAATTACCCTCAAGAATCCTGATGAACATCTGTGACTCGTGTTAATACCATTGTCAAGAAGCAAAAGAATTGAAAATATGTGACAGATATTCCTTCGCGTTGGTGCCTGTGTTTATCTTAGTCACATACTTCCCTGATATGCTGAAATAAATGTGGAGCAGCACAGGGTATATTATACTTCCCATGGTTCAGGTTTATTTTGGTTCACTGACCGTCTTGTTCGTTGGGCGTAGGTTATAGTCCAATGTGCAGCATCTCTAAGGTTTACCGTTACGGAAAGGACCCACTGTAGGAGAGTTCCAGTTTATTTTTTCAATGTGTTTGACTTACTTAACTTGATACCTAAATTCGCAAGTACATATGAGTCATACCTTTTTAAACATTAAATCTAGAAATCAGGAAAGTCTCAAGTGGAAACCGTGTTCGTTGAAATCGGATGGTTGTTTGTAGACGAGAGCAATAGCGAAGACGACTCCATAACATGTACCAGTAAAAAAGTAAAAAAAAAACTGTCGTAATATGACAAAATGGTTGGAATGTAAGAGTTATAGCTAAACTCCTATATGACTCATCATCCAGTATTAGCATCATCTCAGGAAAAGTCTATGAGGGACTGGATACCGGAAATTTGTAGATGTTGTTGTTGTGGTCTTCAGTCCTCAGACTGGTTTGATGCAGCTCTCCATGCTACTCTATCCTGTGCAAGCTTCTTCATCTCCCAGTACCTACTGCAACCTACATCCTTCTGAATCTGCTTAGTGTATTGATCTCTTGGTCTCCCTCTACGATTTTTACCCTCCACGCTGCCCTCCAATGCTAAATTTGTGATCCCTTGATGCCTCAAAATATGTCCTACCAACCGATCCCTTCTTCTAGTCAAGTTGTGCCACAAATTTCTCTTCTCCCCAATCCTATTCAATACCTCCTCATTAGTTACGTGATCTACCCACCTTATCTTCAGCATTCTTCTGTAGCACCACATTTCGAAAGCTTCTATTCTCTTCTTGTCCAAACTGGTTATCGTCCATGTTTCACTTCCATACATGGCTACACTCCATACAAATACTTTCAGAAACGAATTCCTGACACTTAAATCTATACTCGATGTTAACAAATTTCTCTTCTTGAGAAACGCTTTCCTTGCCATTGCCAGTCTACATTTTATATCCTCTCTACTTCGTCCATCATCAGTTATTTTACTCCCTAAATAGCAAAACTCCTTTATTACTTTAAGTGTCTCATTTCCTAATCTAATCCCCTCAGCATCACCCGATTTAATTTGACTACATTCCATTATTCTCGTTTTGTTTTTGTTGATGTTCATCTTATATCCTCCTTTCAAGACACTGACCATTCCGTTCAACTGCTCTTCCAAGTCCTTTGCTGTCTCTGACAGAATTACAATGTCATCGGCGAACCTCAAAGTTTTTACTTCTTCTCCATGAATTTTAATACCTACTCCGAATTTTTCTTTTGTTTCCTTTACTGCTTGCTCAATATACAGATTGAATAACATCGGGGAGAGGCTACAACCCTGTCTCACTCCTTTCCCAACCACTGCTTCCCTTTCATGCCCCTCGACTCTTATAACTGCCATCTGGTTTCTGTACAAATTGTAAATAGCCATTCGCTCCCTGTATTTTACCCCTGCCACCTTCAGAATTTGAAAGAGAGTATTCCAGTTAACGTTGTCAAAAGCTTTCTCTAAGTCTACAAATGCTAGAAACGTACGTTTGCCTTTTCTTAATCTTTCTTCTAAGATAAGTCGTAAGGTTAGTATTGCCTCACGTGTTCCAACATTTCTACGGAATCCAAACTGATCTTCCCCGAGGTCCGCTTCTACCAGTTTTTCCATTCGTCTGTAAAGAATGCGCGTTAGTATTTTGCAGCTGTGACTTATTAAACTGATAGTTCGGTAATTTTCACATCTGTCAACACCTACTTTCTTTGGTATTGGAATTATTATATTCTTCTTGAAGTCTGTGGGTATTTCGCCTGTCTCATACATCTTGCTCACCAGATGGTAGAGTTTTGTCATGACTGGCTCTCCCAAGGCCATCAGTAGTTCTAATGGAATGTTGTCTACTCCCGGGGCCTTGTTTCGACTCAGGTCTTTCAGTGCTCTGTCAAACTCTTCACGCAGTATCTTATCTCCCATTTCATCTTCATCTACATCCTCTTCCATTTCCATAATATTGTCCTCAAGTACATCGCCCTTGTATAAACCCTCTATATACTCCTTCCACCTTTCTGCCTTCCCTTCTTTGCTTAGAACTGGGTTGCCATCTGAGCTCTTGATATTCATACAAGTGGTTCTCTTCCCTCCAAAGGTCTCTTTAATTTTCCTGTAGGCAGTATCTATCTTACCCCTAGTGAGACAAGCCTCTACATCCTTACATTTGTCCTCTAGCCATCCCTGCTTAGCCATTTTGCACTTTCTGTCGATCTCATTTTTGAGACGTTTGTATTCCCTTTTGCCTGCTTCATTTACTGCATTTTTATATTTTCTCCTTTCATCAATTAAATTCAATATTTCTTCTGTTACCCAAGGATTTCTATTAGCCCTCGTCTTTTTACCTACTTGATCCTCTGCTGCCTTCACTATTTCATCCCTCAGAGCTACCCATTCTTCTTCTACTGTATTTCTTTCCCCCATTCCTGTCAATTGTTCCCTTATGCTGTCCCTGAAACTCTCTACAACCTCTGGTTCTTTCAGTTTATCCAGGTACCATCTCCTTAAATTCCCACCTTTTTGTAGATAGGTACAGTATTTACTGCCTGGAGTAAATACAAAAGTGTACGGAGTACACGCAGTAATATGCAATTTCAGTGGTTGATACATTTTATGATGTGTATTATTTAGAAATTTTGCGTGCAGGAGAAAGTACTACTGAATGCACATGCACAATTGTTTGGATCTAACTGGAGCATCAGCATGACTATCAGCACAGATGATGTGTGGTCATCTCTTTGAACCCTATTGATGCCAACCGCTCTAAAAAGCATGAACCGAATTTTCACATACCAGTTCTTCCAGCAGCACTCTATTAACTGTGATGGGGTTCCACAGAATAAAGTGCCTCTAAAAGTATTGAACTTTTGGTTGTTTTGATGCAAATGTGAAGCACTCGTCGAATTTTGCAGGCACACACACACAGACTCTTGCTCCACAAATTGTTTCTAGCAGGTATGACCCTCTTGGTGTACCTATGAATAATCCCAAAGAAAAATTAGCTGCTACCAAGTATCTAATCTACTCACAAAGCAAGATTGTTTTAAATTAAATTTCATTCAAAACGTGATTGATCTGTAAAACTCAAATGCTGGGCAACACGCTTTCCAATATTTCGACTCAATCATAGCCATGCGAGAGATGTTAAGCTGTCTGCACAGTAGTCATAATGCTCCATTCGTGCCTTTAACCTTTAAACAACAACGCTTTCTTCTCATATCACCTAACACTGCAGTAGTATTAGCATCTGGAAATTTACTTAGGATCAGTTGTGAAGCACTAGAAAGTATGAGAATATGTTTTACTGATTGAATTAACATGTAGCCAAAGACATATCAGCTTTGTTAGAAATTGACCCAGTATGTAACACACAAAATTTTGTTTTTATTTCGCCAAAAGTGTAAAATGAACGAATCATATATTTCGCTGAAATTCAGAATCATACGACAAGAATCATATTGTAGTCAGTAACAGGACCGATGGCAGGATGTATGTTGTAACAAGCAACCGGACCGGTGGCAGGACACGTGGTGTAGCCAGCAAAAGAAGCAGTGGCAGGACGCATGCTGTAGCCGGCAACAGGACTGATGGCAGGATATGTTGTGTAGCCGGCAACAGGACTGTTGGAAAGACGCATGCTGTAGCCGGCAACAGGACTGGTGGCAGTATGTGTTTTGTAGCCGGCAACAATACTGGTGGCAGGACACGTCCTGTAGTTGGCAACAGGACTGGTGGAAGGACACGTGCTGTAGCTGGCAACAGGACCAGTGGCAGGACATGTGTTGTAGCCGGCAGCAGGACTGGTGGCAGGACACATGCTGTAGCCGGCAACAGGACCAGTGGAAGGACATGTGCTGTAGCCAGCAAGAGGTCTGGTGGCAAGACGCATGATGTAGCTGGCAACAGGTCTGGTGGCAGGACGTGTGCTGTAGCCAGCAACAGGACTGGTGGCAGGATGCGTGCTGTATCCAGCAACAGAACTGGTGGCAGGATGTGTGTTGCAGACGGCAACAATACTGGTGGCAGGACACGTGCTGTAGTTGGCAACTGGTGGCAGGACGCATGCTGTAACCAGCAACAGGACCAGTGGAAGGACATGTGCTGTAGCCAGCAAGAGGTCTGGTGGCAGGATGCATGCTGTATCCAGCAACAGGACTGCTGGCAGGACGCATGCCTTAGCTGGCAACAGGACTCGTGGCAGGAAGCGTGCTTTAGCCGGCAACAGGACTGGTGGAAGGACGCGTGCTGTATGCAGCAACAGGTCTGGTGGCAGGATGCATGCTGTATCCGGCAACAGGACTGGTGTCAGGACGCGTGCCTTAGCTGGCAACAGGACTGGTGGCAGGACATGTGCTGTAGCCGGCAACAGGTGTGGTGGCAGGACTCTGCTGTATCTGGCAACAGGACTGGTGGCAGGATGCGTACTGTAGCCAGCAACAGGATCAGTGGCAGGACGCATACTGCAGCTGGCAACAGGACTGGTGGAAGGACGCGTGCTGTAGCCGGCTACAGGACTGGTGGAAGGACGGGTTGACGGAGGAGATAGAGAAGAACAAAAGAAGAGCGGCGCGTTTCGTCACAGGGTTATTTGGTAACCGTGATAGCGTTACGGAGATGTTTAACAAACTCAAGTGGCAGACTCTGCAAGAGAGGCGCTCTGCATCGCGGTGTAGCTTGTTGTCCAGGTTTCGAGAGGGTGCGTTTCTGGATGAGGTATCGAATATATTGCTTCCCCCTACTTATACCTCCCGAGGAGATCACGAATGTAAAATTAGAGAGATTAGAGCGCGCACGGAGGCTTTCAGACAGTCGTTCTTCCCACGAACCATACGCGACTGGAACAGGAAAGGGAGGTAATGACAGTGGCACGTAAAGTGCCCCCCGCCACACACCGTTGGGTGGCTTGCGGAGTATAAATGTAGATGTAGATGTAGAAGGACGCGTGCTGTAGGTAGCAACAGGACTGGAGGCAGGACATCTGTTGTAGCCCACAAGAGGACTGGTGACACGATGCGAGATATAGCTGCCGCTGGGATTGGTACCACATCTCATGTTGTATTTGGCGATGGGATTTGCGGTGTGACTCGAAGTGTAGTTGTCAATGGCGCTTGGGATTCTACCCTTGTTGTAGCTTCTGATACTGCTCATTAACGGCATTCACGTTGAGACTGAGGATACTGTGTGGAACACCACTTGAACTGTAGGTACTGACGCCACACTGCTTTTGGTTAGAAGCACTGCTGGTGGTTTCACTTGTGTTTTGCCTGGCGATGAGGCTCGAAGGGTCGCTCTTGTTGAGGATGGCGACGCCACTAGTATTGTAGGTGCCGACGCCACTTGTGTCATGCCTGATGAAACGTGTTGTAGCTGGAGACGTGGCTGGAGATGCCACGTGTGTTGCAAATGGTGGCTCCTGTAAGAAAAAGATATTATAGATGATGCTAAGACGATGCTAAATGTGTTACATGTGATACAAATTGAGAGAAGATTTACACAAAATAATTTAAAATGTTAAAGTAGTTCCAGTTCTTTTGTACAACTCCTCTGTATATATTTCAAATGAACAAAGATGATAACTTTTTAACAATCAGTATTGTGAAATAATCAATATTCTGAAATTATATTGATTACCATTTTATTCTCGTGCATTTTATTTGTTCGGATATGGATCCTTAAGAGCGTGTTATTCTGCATAATAATCTAAACATTAGCAAAAGACTATCACTGCTCGAAGCGCCGTACGATGAGACAATTTGATTCACAACATGACCTTCTACTGTGATGCTTTCCTATCACTTGATCTGGACAATGCCTGTAAGCTTGCTTCTGCACTTACGAGAAAAGAGGCGAAGATGCATATTTCCATTCCGTAGGGCTTCATGATGGTCTGTGTACTGCTAACTTATACTGGCGACCCAAAACAATGTGACCGAATATTTAATAGGATGTTGGTCCACCTCTGGAACGCAATACACCAGCGCTTGTGGCTCTAGGAGATTAGGCCATTGTGCCTCTACCAGCATTGCACTCTGTCGTGACAACTGCCACAGATAGCCACCAGTCCACCTCTAGAGACCGTAGACGATTCCGTCCTCCACATTCCGTGAGAAGGTTCAAAAATGGCTCTGAGCACTATGGGACTTAACTGCCGTGGTCATCAGTCCCCTAGAACGTAGAACTACTTAAACCTAACTAACCTAAGGACATCACACACATCCATGCCCGAGGCAGGATTCGAACCTGCGACCGTAGCAGTCGCGCGGTTCCAGACTGTAGCGCCTAGAACCGCTCGGCCAACCCCGCCGGCCTCCGTGAGAAGGAGTGGACATCGCAGATTCTAGCGCCTGCTTCCGGTTTCAGCGTCATTCAACCTCTTTTCATAGATCGCGACAGCCAACCAAGTTCGCCATTTCCGAATGGTTGGCCCCTGGCACCTGGCCGTAAGAGACTGCCTTCTCTCAGAGACAATTAAGTCAGTGCATTTCCGTATTATCGGCCTGTATGGTAGCTAGATTGATACTTCATTTATTGCTGCTACATTTTGATAGCTTCCTTAACGCACCAAGTGCTGCCAATGCCAGGAGGCAGCATTTAATCTTGAGGTACACAGTGTGCATATTGTTTACGGTAATCAGTATTAGGCCAGTATATATCATTCCACAGAGCTGTTTTCCTCGTAATTTCCCCCTATTAATTTTGGTCAGTAGTTCCTTATTCTACTGATAAATATAAAAATACGTTTGACTCCTTATGTTAGTGCTAATTTTCATTCCTGTGAATGTATAAGGGGGAGAACAGAGAATCGCATAACTGACGAAAGTGGTGTTTTCTTGACTCTTTCAAATAACAGTATAAGAGTAAACGCTCAAAACGTGGTGTAAAGGTAGCAGTAATTTAGAAAACCGTTTTTTACCCCAGCCACTTGCTAAGAAAGATTGACAGGTTTCACAAAACACTTAATAGTAAGTGCACATGCGATATATGGAAAATGGCGCTTTTAAATCAAGTTTGCTGCTCCGACGATGCCTCTCAGAAGGCAGGCACCACGGCGCCCCTCACCCCCATGCTGTCCAGTGGGTGGCCACGGGCGGTCTTCTCCTTCGGCGGGTCGTCTGCCTCGCTCCCCTCCCCAGTGGTACACCAGGCCAGCCACCGACGAAACCGGAGGAATATGTTCTGCAGAAAATAAACACACTAAATACTGTCCGACATTCTGTGTGAATGCGATGCTCTTACAACGCTTCACACCTCGAAGAGACAATAACGCAAAACTGGGTAATTTCCAAGAATGATTGCATATCGAAGTCGGATGGGTTAAAACGATACATATCGAAAGTGCGATAGTAAATCGAGTATGGAAGTCTCGTGGTGGGCGTTGCGAGTATGTTCCAAGTTGTCACTACAGCAACGACAAAAGAAAAGCGTTAGAGAAGCACTTGTAAATTCAAACGAGACGACTTACCTTACTCGTCGTCGGTGTTATCGTTTTGTGACAGTCCGTGTGATGTAGAAGCTAAGGGGCAATTCCTTTTTTCCCGTAGCCAGGGTAAACTCTGCCAATATCGCGCAGAAATATCGGCAGAGTGTCGCATGCGTCGACTTTCCCCTGCAAACTTAAGTTGTGGAAGTATAGGTACTGGAAGAAGTGCAGTTCGTCCCTTTGTCCTGGACGTCCTTCTCTTTTTGTGGTAGACTTGAAAGACTTCCGCAGCCGTTCAATATTCTGGGTGAGGACAATGGCGTCATCCGAAGAAACAAACTCCACAGAATGGTTCACGAATTCGTGATCGAACCCTTCAGCTTTCAGAGTCTGATACGACTGAAACCCGTCTGTGATGACTTTTGTTCCAGGCAGTATGAAGTGTTTTTATGAGACCCACTAAAGTCACCTAGTCTCGGGACAATACCCTCACAAACAAACACTTACGGGACTCTCTTTCTATCCCATCGAATACGCAAATATGATCTACTTCACTTTCAGAAGGTCGTCGTCTCTGGTTCTTTCGTCTAGCAATATGAGATTCGTCTACTTCTACTATTTTAATCGCTCCACCAACTGGCACACTGTCATTTGTCACTACCACCTAACAGACTTCTCGGCAAAACCCGAAATAGTCACACACGGTATTTGCCGATAACTCAGTTTCTGATGCTCTGGCTTGCAATGAGTAATCTCCAATCCAGCACGACACAAGAATTACGCTCGTCTGAATCGATAATTTGAAGGCCGGAGTGACCCAAGCGGTTCTAGGCGCTACAGTCTGGAATCGCGCGACCGCTACGGTGGCAGGTTCGAATCCTGCCTCGGGCATGGATATGTGTGATGTCCTTAGATTAGTTAGGTTTAAGTAGTTCTAAGTTCTAGGGGACTGATGTCCTCAGCAGTTAAGTCCCATAGTGCTCAGAGCCATTTGAACCATTTGATAATTTGGAGGACTCGAACCACGTATTTTTCCTGATGCTGGTTCGCTTTCCGCAAAGTCCGAAATGAAATTGCTACGGTATGTCAGTGTCGACACTCCTCTTACGAAGTTTTACAGACTTCGCAGCACCACAGTCTCTCCTTTCCTCGTCCGGCAGAACTCCATATATGCGGCAGAAAGTCAAACATTTGTCTAAGCTGGATATGCATGGAATTAGAGTTTTCCATGTCAGACAATCTGCAGAAGAAACGTGAGAAACAGCAAACATTACACTCGCTATCGATAGAAACCGTGTGGGTTTCCCAATCAAATCACAAATAATTACGTCGGGAATGTAATGTACATGGACTGAAGAAGGAACAAATAATTGATCATAACGCCCGCCACGAGACTACCATAATCGATTTACTATCGCACGTTCGATATGTATCGTCTGGCCCCCTCCGGCTATCGATAGGCAATCATTCTTACAACGCTTCACACTTCGAACAGCCAATAACGGAAAACTGTAACGGTTGTGACGTACCTGTTTAATTACATATTTTCTGACAAAAGGAGTGCTGCCAGGGAAAGGCCTATACAGTATACTCCTTTGAAACAAATACAGGGAAGACACATGGGTCAAAATGTCTTCACGATTAAAAGAAGGAAATTTCAAAATATTTCCTATACCAAGAACGTAAGTTGTACTTTGCTAAATTACTGAATGGAAATGAATAGTCGCTGCGTTGCAAAAATTACTAATTTGATGCTGTTGGAGTGTTTTGCTGACGCGCACAACAGAAATGGTTGCGATCTGTGAGAGCAAATATGGTATCTGTCTAACTGGGAACAAGGATCTAGAGGATCGCTCATTATATACCTGTTCCAAAGAACTAGTGTCCACCTGGAAAAATGGACCTTTAAGCTTCTTTCCAGGTGGTAATAAGAAGCTTGCACAACTGTGTTGTTTAAATTAAATGTTAAGTTACATTTTTTCAGAGCACTTCGAAAGAATACTAGAGCGAGCGAGAATATACGGACTCGCAATGTTTCTAGACAACAGCACAGATCACTTCAGGTGAGGTTGCATTGTTGACAGACAACCCAGATAACTAACTGTATGTATGCTATTAACTGACTGTGTCTTACTGTTGTTACACAATGTTTCAGAGTCTATATATTACCGCATTTCATAATCGTGTCTCTTTTGAGCAGAAGTGTAAATTAAGAAAATAAACATGTAAGTACAAAAATTATTACTTGAAATAACAAATCAGCCAGTACGATGTTCGAATGCACAACGTGGAAAATTTAATTCTTTGAATATTGAAACAGGGAATAAATTTTATTTTGCAAAAGTAGTCCTTTTATGGACATTGAACGTAAGTTTCGCAATATTTTTTATTTATGTTTTTCGTTAATAAGATGCAGGATTTTAACAGTCATAGTCAACAACAGCGGAAGAGCCTAGGTCTCTTACACTATACTTGAATTTCTTTGAATACAAGACAGGTTAGCAAGACGCTTTTTCTATAGACGGAACTGCGGCAGAGAAGCATAGCTGCAGGACGGCGTGTGAGCTGAGGTAAGGATGGAACAGTGGTTGTTAGAGCAAGAAAGCGTATCTCATTCTGATCCGTGTGGGAGCGACGTCGTGTGTTTGGGAAATGAACAAAACCAAAGCAGCTCGATCTAAAGATACTAGAACAGTTACCAGATTCAAATTTTCTCAGTGGAAATACGACCCCGTCACCCGTTACTGAAGTTTGTGAATGTGAGTTGGTAAATATTCAGTAAAAGTAGTCGAAGGCTGGTGCAAATGCTTACGTTCAGACTTGAAAAAATAGTGACTCTGCGAAACCAGGGTAACTTCAAGGAGAAAACTGCTCGTACAAATGACCACGCTGGCAGTTTCACGAGTTTTCGAGACGAAAGGTACCTTCATCAACTTGCTGTCATAGAAAGTGGCAATTTTTTAACGCGACAGCAGACAAACTCTGGTGATACCTTTCAACAGTGAAGACAATTACGAGCAAATGCAGCGGCACTTAACATTCAGCAAGTTAAACAAATATCAGTGTTGCCCTTGTCTTGATTTACCCTTTACGTATCAGAAGTTACTTTATACACGCTTCACAACTAAGAGAGATACATGTACCGTAACATCAGACGATCTTGAAGATCAGTGGTGCGATGCGAGGTCTGCCCGCCTCTTATCGCCACAGCTTTGAGGCAGCTCCCTATTGATCAGTGCTGTTGAGAAATGAGAGTATCAGCGTGATCTCAGAACCACTGACAAACCAGATCTGGGACATTTCCAGTAACAGAATTACTGTAAGCCACTCTTCCGGAAAATGAACAGGCCGTAAATCTGTTTTCAAGGAACGGTACAAAACAGATGAAGCTTTGGAGAGTCTGTCTCTCTCTCTCTCTCATATTCAATCATCCTGCACTGGACCCAACATTCTTATGTTGTGGCGGTTCATTTTTCCTCTTAAATGGAACGTAGCCTCGTCAGTGAACGGTAAAAGTAAGGATATTATTATCTTCCATCTCCACACCCTGATAGAACTTACGAAGCTCTGTATATTGTTGTTTTATCACCATAATGAGGGTTTTTTTGCAAAATGAATCCTATACAGTTTGAAACTGAAACATCATCGTAAAAGACGCCAGAGAGACTCATGAGGAATGACATACTGTTTTGTACATAAGACCAACTACAGTCAAGAAAGTACATTGTTAATATTTAAGTATCTTGAAAACCGCTCTTACTAAAAGAACGTCTTATGAATTAATGGAATGCGCAGTGAATGAAAAATCTTCAGGCTGCTTTAGCTGTTTCCTAGTCCTTTATTGGGAACACTGCAGATTTCGCATCGTTGCAAATGCAACCTGAAGTGATGTGTCTTTAAATAAGCTGCAGGTACGTAGAATTAGATTTTATAAGAAACAGTAAAAATTATAAAATTTCTTAAAGATATTTTCATATGTGCTGTACCTGAATTAAAAAAAAAAAAAAGAACATTGTTCGCATGTCGCATGACAGCCCTGAAACAATCGGGAACCTACGATGTCCCTTAGTTCAGCTGCATCACTGTATATAGAAAATGTTAATTCATTATAGACTGATTATAGGCTGTTGTCAATAGTAAAACTGACATTAATCACCAGTAGGTGAACGTCAAACAGGACATATGTGGTGGTGAGACTAAGTACAAAAATAACTACAGTCTTTAAAACTTTTAGCTAAAGCACATAAAAATTTTTAACAATGTTTTCGGTATGTAACGTCTGTCGGTTCTACGAAAGTGAATAATAGCTACCTATCAAAAGTACTACTACTACTACGTTTAAGATCACTAACCATTAAGCAAATCTGGAAGCGGCCATTGCTACGTAATGGTAATTGTTGGTGTTGTACAAGAAACTTATATTGGCAAACCTTTATCCAGAATTTGATACCATAAATCATGCTATCCTCTGTGATGGAAAGAACGAAAATGAGTGAACCTGTTGCAAGGAACTACTTGCAGGAACTCTGGCCGACCGTTATGGTAAACGAACGGCACAGTCCCATAAAAGTAACGTTACTTACCGAGGGTTTTTGCAGAGACGCCTTTATAAAATCGTAAAACATGTAAAACCATTCCCATAATAGGTGATGACATCGGCGGACGTGGAACCAGTACGGGATGCAACCGCGTCGTATCTGTAGTTAATTAAAGTACATATTGTCTGCACTTGTGAACTATGTTTATAACAAACTGTTTGGAATAAATAATGCACGGTTTATGAAATACGCTCACTGGAATATAACATAATATAGCATTTCTGAATACAAACAGTCGTATGCTGACGGTAGAAGGCAGTTAACCAGTTGTGTTAAAGCGACCGAAGTTCGCCAAAACCCTCCGATGCCTAAGATCGATCTGGCTGATCAGAGTGTGGGTGAGTGACTGTTTTAATGCTCTCATAACCTCCACTTCCTCTAGGATATTCAGTGTGTTCCCTATAATTTCACTGAACAGAATTATTAATTCATGAGGAATGGCTAACACTTGCCTGGCACACCGAGGGAACTTCTGAGGGCTGTCTTTAAAGCTCAGATAAATGCGCTGTTCGCCTTGACCCAGCACAGGCCGATGATTGTTACACACACAACCAGCACTGTGAGAACGTTTCAGGCACCGTGGAGTCCTCTGAGTTGTACAAGGAATAATGTATTCTCGACGAAAGTGACGCAGAGGCCGTTGCCACTGAATTACAGTGAGAAATCAAAACGCCTTTTGTTGACGTGTTAGCTGAATCTTGACCCGGTTCACAGTGAGTCATTAACGAGCGTAAGTTCAAATTCAATCCTACTTTCTGTCTTCAGCCTTGTAGTGGACATAGACTTGTGAAATTAGATGGACCTCTTTAAACACACTGTGTTTTCAATAAATGGTGTATACAGCCAGCCGGCTGCATATATTTTATTGCGACAAACTTCATGCAACCGATTGACTGTATACCTCATCTATTGAAAGTTTATTTACTGTTACTGCTGCAAGCATCATTTAAAACTGTGAACCTAAATTTTGTATACTTTCTGTCGTATTTTAGTTATGGGATCACATTAAAATACGCATTGCCGTAAATCATAACAGAGCGGCTGAGTACCACAGATTTATTTATAATTAGGTAGAATCATCGTAACTATGTACACGAGGGCAAAAGGTACCGAAACTTATAGATTACTTAAGCACTGAGGAAACGATTCATGACCACTGGCAACTGTAACTTACGATTGGCCACTGATCTTACCACGCATGCATTTAACTGTCATCACAAAGAGACAAGAATGGTGTTTGATCTCGGAACCGACAAATTAACGCACTGGTTTATTGACTCCACTCTGTTAGATTATTCCATCGTTCATAGCGTGATTTCAAGCCCAAAAATATAAACAATTACCATCACTTTAAGAAAGAAAAAATTTTGTGACGAAATATAGAGAGATCATACAGTTCCACCTGTATCGTACTTCTGCTATGAAAGTGAGACAGAGACTCATCTAGAAATTAGATTAGGTTTCCTTCCATTAGGAAAGTGGCCGCACTCAGCGACTGTTATGTAACGTATAAACGATAAAGTGCAGCAATCAGTCGTCAGAGGATTTAAAGAACTGTGACTGACGCCTGAACAAGAAGGAACTAACATGCATCGAGATTAAAAAATAGTGCACTGATAATGGATAGGAACGAGCCGAAATCTGGATTTGCGTAACAAAACCTGCAAGAAAAAAAGGAGGACTGATAGCTGCTCTATCATTTATAAGAAATTACATTCGTGCTCAAAAATTTGCGATAATGCTGATACACGGTGAAACACCGCTCTGGTGGGCGTTTTGCGGTTTTAAATCACCTCGGGGTGTTACCTTGCGGTGTATTTGACCTGCGGTCGTCGCACGGTGGCGCTGGCAGCGGTCCACGTACGCAGAGGTGTGTTGGTGCATGTCAGAGTACGGTGCAGCGAGTAAATGTGCAGACGTTTCCAGACGTGCTAATGGTGACTGTGTTTTGAAAATGGCTCAAAAAACACATATTGATGACGTTA
The DNA here is from genome assembly GCF_023898315.1 of Schistocerca nitens. Classification (NCBI taxonomy): domain Eukaryota; kingdom Metazoa; phylum Arthropoda; class Insecta; order Orthoptera; family Acrididae; genus Schistocerca; species Schistocerca nitens. The sequence continues at coordinate 555,248,534 of NC_064620.1, read as the reverse complement.
TGAGGAGGAGAATACCAGGACGACTGGAGGCTGGTCAAACACAACAGGTCGTAGCACGGGCCCTCCGTGTGCCACAAAGTGTGATCTCAAGATTATGGCAACGATTCCGGCAGACAGGAAATGTGTCCAGGAGCTGCAGTACGGGACGTCCACGGTGTACAACACCGCAATAAGACCGATATCTCACCATCAGTGCCCCCAGACGGCCACGGAATATTGAAGGTAGCCTTGCTCGCGACCTTACCGCAGCCACTGGGTTGTCTCCAGTCAAACAGTCTGCTTACGACTGAACAGACATGGTTTATTCGCCCGTATACCTGAAAGGGGCATTCCACTGACCCCTGGTCACAGGAGGGCCCGTAAAGCCCGGTGTCAAGAACACAGTACATGGTCATTACAACAGTGGTCCCAGGTTATGTTCAAGGACGAGTCCAGGCATAGTCTGAATAGTGCTTCTCGCCGGGTTTTCATCTGGGGTGAACCAGGAACCAGATACCAACCCCTTAATGTCCTTGAAAGCGTCCTATATGGAGGTCGTGGTTTGATGGTGTGGGGTGGGCTTATGATTGGTGCATAAAACCCCTGCACGTCTTTCACAGAGAAACTGAATCGGGACGTCATTTTGCACCAGTATGTCCGCCTTTTCAGGGGTGCAGTGGGTCCCATCTTCCTTCTAATGGATGATAACGCACGGCCCCACCGAGCTGCCATCGTGGAGGAGTACGTTGAAACAGAAGATATCAGGGAATGGAGTGGTCTGCCTGTTCTCCAGACCTAGACCCCATCGAGCACTTCTGGGATGCTCTCGGTCGACGTATCGTTGCACGTCTTCAAACCCCTACGACACATCAGGAACTCCGACAGGCACTGGTGCAAGAATGGGAGGCTATACCCCGGCAGCTGATCGAACACCTGATCCAGAGTACGCCAATATGTTGTGCGGCCTGTGTACGTGTGGATCGTGATTATATCCCATATTGATGTCGGGGTACATGCGCAGGAAACAGTGGCGTTTTGTAGTACATCTGTTTCGGGACGGTTTTCTCAACTTACAACCAATACTGTGGACTTACAGATCTGTGTCGCGTGTGTTGCCTATGTCCCTATACTATTAACCCCAGTTTTGTGTAGTGCCACGTTGTGTGGCACCACATTCTGCAATTATCCTTAATTTATGAGCATGAGTGTAGGTATTTCACACTGGCATGAGATAAGACGTGTCATTCGTTACAAGGAAATCTGTGCCTGCGCTGTTATTTAAATTGTGGCTTACAATCATCTTTCATTCGCATTAATGTGACCACCTGCCAAAAGCCTGAATAACCACCTTCTGCAGCACAGGTTGCTGCGAGACGTGCAGGAAGAGAATTGTGTTCTGCAAGGTACCAACAGGGATGTGCTGCAATGGCGATTCCAGTGCCGTGACCAGCTGGCTAGATTTCTTGGTTGAGGATCGATGGTGCAACAGCACGACCGAAATGTTTCCACAAATCTCGATCAGCTTTGAACTAGGGGTTCAGATGGTCAGAAGTATACCCTAAACTCATCCTGATTCTTCAAATCGCGCACAGACACTGCGAGCTGTGTGACTCGTTGTGTTCTCCTTCTAGTAGGTGCCCCCGTGCTGAAGAAAAACAAACCGCATCGTGGGGTGGCCATGGATAGATGTATATTTGTGTTGACGGAATGTACCTTCCAGAATGACTGGATCACTGAGGGAAAGTCACGAAAACATTCCCCAGAACATACCGCTACCTACGCCGGACTGTATTCTTCCGACGATTGTTGTGGGGCGTTTGCTTGCAGACTTTGATGCCGATGGAGCATGAAACGTGATTCACCTGAAAAGGTCACCAGTCGCATACATGTATTGATACACTGTGACTTCCAGAAAGAGGTGATCGATCGAGGATGCTACCTCAGTGGACGCACAGTTGCGGCACTGGCGTGCGAATTTCAACTTTTGTCGCCGATGAATAGCAGTCAGCATGGGTGCACGAGCCAGGCGCCTGCTGCAGAATTCCATACACAGCCACGTTCGCTGAACTATGGTTGAGGAGACACTGTTTGTAGTCCCTTGGTTCATCTCGGCGGTCAGTTGCTAAACAGTTCACACAACTGTTCACCTGTACACGTCTCAGCAGCCGTCATTCACCCCTGTCATCTGTGGTCCACCACAGTTTCCTCAACGCCGGTTTTGGAAAGCGCTATTATGACAGTCACGGTATGCCTTAACCACGGCAGCACGTAAACAGTTTACAGACGTAGCCGTTCGGTAATGAGTTGGCCCAAAAGCTAATGACCACGCCCTTTTGGACTTCAGATAAATCGCTCTGTTTCAGCATTATAAGTAGGACGCCACAGTTTTCCACGTCCTCTGGGCACGCTTTATACATTCTCCACTGCTAGAACTGCAATCTGCCGTCTACGAGTGGTTATGGCACGTTGACATCGAACATAGGCGGTGGTCACATCAGTCTGATTGGACTGTATCTTCGAGAACAGCCAAAAACCAAGCTCTATCCTTTTAATGTATTATGAAGGGAGTTCAAAATACAAATTTCACATTGCTGAGAGTTCTTCCGGGTTGTATGGCCGTGGTCCATGGAACTCTTCAATCCATGACGTTTCGTCTAAGGCTACGTTGGACATTTTCAGAGGCGCACCTTCGAATATGTCCAACGTAGCCTTGGACGAAGCGTCAGGGATTGAAGAGTTCCATGGATCACGGCCATACAACCCGGAAGAATTCTCAGCAGCTGAAACTTCCGGTCGTGAAAGCCTTCATTGTATGAAATTTTCACATTATAGTGGAAGTCCGAGTACCTTTTATTGAACTCTGTACTACACTTCAGAGTGACAATATATGTCACTACTACCAATATTTATTCTGTCGAGTCATTAGTCTTCTGACTGATTTGATGCGGCCCACCACGAATTCCTTTCCTGTGCCAACCTCTTCCTCTCTACGTCCTCTATTATCTGCTGGATGTACTCCAATCTCTGCCTCCCTCTACAGTTTGTTCCCTCTACAACGTCCTCGAGTACCATGGAAGTCATTCTCTGATGTCTTAACACAAATCCTATCATCCTGTCCCTTCTCCTTGTCAGTGTTTCCTACACATTACTTTCCTCTCCGGCCCTGCGCAGAACCTCCTCATTCCTTACCTTATCAGTCCACCTGTTTTTCACCATTCACCTGTAGCACCACATCTCAAATGCTTCTATTCTCTTCTGTTCCGGTTTGCCCACAATCCACGATTCATTACTGTACAATGCTATGCTCCAAACGTACAATCTGAGAAATTTCTTCCTCAAATTAAGGACTATGTTCGATACTAGTAGACTTCTCTTGGCCAGGGATGCCCTTTGTGCGAGTGCTAGTCTGCGTTTGATGTCCTGATGGCTCCTTCCTTTTGCTGCCTAGGTAGCTGAATTTCTTAACTACATCTACTTCGTGACCATCAGTCCTGATGTTAAGTTTATCGCTGTTGTCATTTCTGCTACTTCTCATTACTTTCGTATTTCTTCGATTTACTCTTCGTCCATATTCTTTACTCACTAGACTGTTCATTACATTCGGCAGGCCGGCCAGGGTGGCCTAGCGGTTCTAGGCGCTACAGTCTGGAACCGCGCGACCGCTACGGTTGCAGGTTCGAATCCTTCCTCGGGCATGGATGTTTGTGATGTCCTTAGGTTAGTTAGGTTTAAGTAGTTCTACGTTCTAGGGGACTGATGACCTCAGAAGTTAAGTACCATAGTGCTCAGAGCCATTTGAACCATTTTTGAACATTCGCCAGGTAATGTAATTCTTCTTTACTTTCACTCGTGCTAGCAATGTCATCAGCGAATCGTATCAACATCTTTTCACCGCAAATTTAATTCCCCTCCTTAGCCTTCCTTTCATTTCCATCATTGCTTCTTCGACGAACAGATTCAACAGTAGACTCGAAAGACAACATCCCTGGCTTACATTTTTTTAATCAGAGTACTTCGTTCTGGGTCGTCAACTCTTATTATTCCGTCTTGGCTGTTGTGCATATTGATTTTACCCGTCTCTCCCTGTAACTTACCCTATTTTTCTCAGAATTTCGAACATCTTGCACCATTTTACATTGTCGAACGCTTTTTCCAGGTCGACAACTCCGATGAACGTTTCTTGATTTCCCTTTAGTCTTGCTTCCATTATTAACCGCAACGTCACTATTGCCTCTCTGGTGCCTTTACCTTTCCTAAAGCCGAACTGATCGTCATCTAACACATCCTCAGTTTTCCTTTCCTTTTCATTTCTATTTTCCATTATTCTGTACATTATGCTTTTCAATATAGTCACCAAGCTTCTGTGGATAACGGAACGTTATATCAGTCATTGAATGTCTCATTTAAGGAATTCCGCTTAATGGTCAGAGAGCGATGGTAGGAAAATTTTCGATGTCTGTGAATAAAATACTCGATTGCCTTGACTTTGTCTTGTGTGGTCGACGACGAAGTGTCTCCTTCCCAACTACCATCACCCTCGTCTGCACGGCCTTGGTAAAATTTCTGGCGACGTTTCTCTGCATCTGACCCATATACGGTCAAATTTTGAAGCTGGATCTTAATGCGATTTAGACCTTTTTCCCTACAAAAATTGTAGTTCTCCGCGTACTTGCTGCTTTGGGTACGTTTCCAGTTGCCACGCTGTTACGCTCCCACACTGTGATACAACTGTAATTCGTACCACAGCAGATTTCTCCCTAGCTGAAAGAAGAGGAGCGGTCTCGGAAAATGACATACGGCTGGGAGAGCGATGTGCTGACCACATGCCCCCCCCCCCCCCCCCCATATCTGCATCCAGTGACGCCTATGACCTGAGAATGTAAGAATGATACGGTGGCCGATAGGTACCGTTGGGCCTTCTGGCCTGTTCGGGGTGAGGCTTTTTTTATTTTTTTTTATTACTACCCGATTTGGCTATCTTGACATGAAACCAAACAGTCGTAGAGCGTGGAGACCCCGTTGATAAGTGCAAATGTTAACCCAAACCAGACTGCTAACTAACTGACACACTGGAAAGACAACACAGAAGGCTTCGTATATCCATTATTGAAACGGACGACTTGGGACGTCAGTTAGTATATGTTAAAAAATGACGAAATTCCTCAAGCTGTATTAAGGTGTTGGTTTTATTGGCAACTGGTTTCGATGTTGTTACAACATCATCTTTAGGCCCATACTTGTTGACAGTAACCGTATGTGTGTAACACTAGTAGTCAGTGGTGAGAGAGGCGTGTTCCATGCGGAAGGCAGGTAGTATGGGCCTGAAGATGATGTCGTAACAACATCTAAACTTGTTGACAATAAAACCAACACCTTAATACAGCTGGAGGAATTTCGTAATTCTTTTAACATATAACACAGAAGGCGGTCGGACTAGAGCACCAGCGAAACATAAGAGGTTGGAGCGAGTCTCCACAAACTCTGACTCATCAGACGAACTGGGAAACATACTGCGAGACTTGAAAGAAAATTAAGCAGCAGACCATGATAACATACGAACTGAACAAATAAAGCAGTTTCATTCAAAAGCTAACGATTCGCTAGAGACAATTATGAACAGATGTTGGGAAACATTCCTGATTCCCAAACTGTGGAGGAAGCAATGAAAGTTATTCGAAAGATTGATTCTGTCCAGAATAGCAACCAAAATCGATACAAACCCACTCCTGAAAAAACTAGCTTCAGACCAGGCAGAACTTGTAGCAGTCAGATACTAAATCTGACTCGACGCACTGAAGACGGGTTTGAGTGACTACTTCCTGTTGCATATGATACAGTACACCACCAAAGACTCCCGGTCGCAGGTTCAAATCCTGCCTCGGGCATGGATGTGTGTGATGTCCTTAGGCTAGTTAGGTTTAAGTAGTTCTAAGTCTAGGGGACTGATGACGTCAGATGTTAAGTCCCATGGTGCTTAGAGCCATTTCAACCATTTGAACTCCTTACGGAAGTCTAGGAAATAACAAAGCACATTCGATTGGCTGACATGTTATGCTGCATGCTGTAGAATCGAAGATTCTGCGTAAACCTCCAGGGGAAGAAAAGTATATGTAGAAACCAAAAGTATTGATTACCACAAGAGGATTTTCCTGTACAATGTGTACACAAACGACAAGCCACACCAGCCGAAAATGAAGTGGTTCATATATGCAGACAACACTGCAATTACTGCTGAAGGAATAACTTTTGAAGAGGCTGAAAAAAACTGGCAGAGGCTTTGCATACCTTGGGGAACTGCTGTGGAGAAAATCCAGAAAAAATTACATGCCTAATAGAAAAGTCTCAAGACAGTTGTAGACAGAATTCAGAGCGGTTACTCTGCAACATTGCACCAAACCAAATTACCGGACACTGTCATTTAAAAAACAATGAACTGACCTGAAAAGAAAAATATGGGCGAGACACAATATTATACGCAAACTGTCTTGTTCAACATGGGGAGCACAACAGGAAGTTCTTCGATCATCAGGAAGGGGACTCTTTTTTTGCAGTTGGAGAATTTTCGGCACCAGAAAGGGTGTCTAGCACCTCCAGGCAAGAAGACGTTCTTTAAAAGAGACTGTCGTTATTCTCACCGGATACGAAACGCCTATACCTGTTCACAAAACTTGCGACCATAACAACACCAAATATGGTGCTAAGTAGCCAATGGAACATAAAGGAAAAAAGAAAAAGCATACCTACGGCGCTTAATGTTTAATCACCAGACAGTTGCAACTCGTCTTAAGTGAAGGAAGAGCTCTGTCCAACGGACAACACCACTGGACCTGAGAACCTCCGCCTTTCTTTATGGTTGGACTCTCTGCAAAATACAAACCTGCACCTCAGAGAGGAAATCAGACAAGGGCAGCACCTACTGTTTAGTACAGGGAGAACACTCTATAGATTAAGGAGTTGCAAAATGAAAAGCGAACATAATTAAGTTGGGCTGGACTGAAGATGACCAGTGTGAATGTGGAGAAACGCAGACGATTTAGTAGTTGGTCGTGTGCTCACGGGTGGAGTTTGTTTGCACTGCGAAAGACGTGCTCTTGGGCAATGCCAAAGCCATTAAAGCTGCAGAGGTTTGGAAGAAGAGAGTTTAGATATTTTCGCCCGGAAGCGAAAAGTAAGTAAACAAGCAGAACCCTGTCTGCAGGGAAGTCAGCTCTCTGCTGACTGTGAGTGACTCTTGTAGCACAGTGATCTCTGCGTGGGCTGACATGTGGCACTTACTTCTTGAACTACTCTCGTATGTGTCCTATGTCTCTCGCTCTTGACACCAGTTTACTACAGATCTCAGACGTAGCAACCATCTCAGACAGAATTTCTATGCTGTATACTGAAACAGAATTGGCACACCAGAATAACCGAGCGACAATACGATTTCTTTCTTCCTTCTCCCTCTCCATGCGTTAAACATCATGATCATATCCGATTCTCATAGCTGGTAATTCAGACAGCCGCATTACATTTCAAAAGTGCTGACGCCAGTGGATTGTGACCTACCTCGGAGGTCCAGGCAGCGAGTACGCGTAAAACCTAGCAGGACCTGTTACTTAGATGCATGTTCCACAGATAATTTCAACGATTCAGGTATCGAATTGATGTGGAACGAGTTAGTTTATAACAACATGATTAGTGTTAACATTAATGAACACGGTACTATTTTTAGTCCTACCGTGCAAATACACTTTTTACTGGCTACCAGTGTTTAATTAGTCAACTAGCCAATGGAAGAGGAGGAATTGTTCAGGAGAAATCATTTTAAATTAGATTTTAAATTTGCTTAACTACCTGTCAGACATTTTGTGTTATAGGGCAAATGAACAAAAATATTTGTTATTGCTTATTGAATTCTTCTTTGAGCCGCTGAGACCATTAACAATGGGGAATAAAGGACATTTTTCCCTCTAGTGTTGTAGATATGGACATCACTATTCTTTTCAAGTTGTAATGCACTATCTATGATGAATTTGGTTAGGGTTATATGTATTGCGACGTCGCAATTAAAATGCCCAACTCCATGAAGAGGTAATTGTATGATATCACTGTGTGAACACGAAAAGTAATTCTTATTGTTCGTTTTCGTGAAATCAACATTTTCTTTCTACGTAACGAGTTACCGCAAAAAATTATTCCGTAAGACATTACTGAGTGGAAATACGCGAAATATGTCAGGATTAGGTAGAATGGTTACCAACATGAGCAATTATATGAAGTGCAAAAGTAGTTGAACTTAACTGTTAGAGAAACTCAGCAATGGGTTCCTTTCAGTTCAAGTGTTCACCAGTATGTACACATTGAAACATGGAGTAGTCTGCCCTATTTACTCACTCCTGCTCATGTGCTGGATCAATTTTTGGTGTTACTCTATTTTTTGTACAAAGTCGAAGGTACTGTTTTTTTTAAGAATTTAGGGAGAGTCTATTTTCAGAGAACCATTCAACAATTGATTGGAAAATATAATTTACCAACTCTTCTATTGCTTCCCTCTAATGAGATTTATTATAATATAACTATCGTCTGCAAAAAGGAGAAATTTTACTCGCTGAATGTTAAATGGAAGGTCATTCATACACCGAAGAGCCAAAGAAACTGGTATACCTGCCTAATATCGTGTAGGGTTCCAGCGAGCACACAGTAGTGCCGCAACACGACGTGGCATAGACCCGACTGCCGGCCGCGGTGGCCGAGCGGTTCTAGGGGCTTCAGTCCGGAACCGCGCGACTGCTGCGGTCGCAGGTTAGAATCCTGTCTCGGTCATGGATGTGTTTGATGTCCTTAGGTTAGTCAGCTTTATGTAGTTCTAAGTTCTAGGGGACTGATGACCTGAGATGTCAAGTCCCATAGTGCTCAGAGCGTTAGACTCGACTAATGTCTAACGCAGTGCTGGAGGGAATTCACACCATGAATCCTGCAGGGCTGTCCATAGAACGAGGGGTGGAAGATATCTTCTGAACAGCACATTGCAAGTCATCCTAGATATGCTCAACAATGTTCAAGTCTGGAAAGTTTGGTAGCCAGTGGAAGTGTTTAAACTCAGAAGAGTGTTCCTGGAGAGGCTCTATAGCGATTCTGGACGGGTAGGGTGTCGCATTGTCCTCTTGGAATTGCCCAAGTCCGTCGGAATGCACAATTGACATGAATGGATGAGGTGATCAGACAGGATGCTTATACGAGGTGCGGCTAGAAAAAAACCGGACTGATGCTGGAAAAAACATTTATTTACAATTATTTACAATTTCATGTTATCTCCTTCAATGTACTCTCCTCCTCGGTCTCTACATCGCTCCATACGAATTTTCCACTGTTCATAGCAATGCTGCAGATCATTTTCGGTAAGTCCATACATTACTTCCGTCGCTTTTTCTTTTACTGCTTCAACAGTCTCAAATCTAGTTCCTTTCAAAGCTGACTTGATTTTAGGGAAAAGAAAAAAGTCACAGGGGGCCAAATCAGGTGAGTAGGGTGGATGATCTAAGATGGGAATGTTGTGTTTTGCCAAAAACGTCTTCACAGACAACGCACTGTGAGCTGGGGCATTGTCTTGGTGAAGGATCCATGACTTTTTTCTCCACAAATCGTTCCGTTTTCTCCGTACTCGCTCACGTAGGGTAGCCAGGACGCTAATGTAGTAATGCTGATTCACTGTTTGTCCCTCTGGTACCCAATCAATGTGCACAATCCCTTTGATGTCAGTTTTTGCTGACAATGGTCTGCCAGTGCGAGTGTCATCACTGGTGTCTTCGCGGCCATCTTTAAATCGTTTAAACCACTCAAACACTTGTGTTCGCGATAAACAATCATCGCCGTACACTTGTTGTAACATTACAAACGTTTCACTTGCAGATTTTTCTAGTTTGAAACAAAATTTGATGTTAACACGCTGTTCTTTCTGTACACTCAACATTTTCCGACGCACAGACAAAACGTCAACTACTTAAAACAGACGCCACGGGCAGACTGAGTGCAGGAGGCAGATGAAACTCGAGCAGTAGGCGGAGCAAGAGTCACGTGACAGGCCACGCGACTTTCAGCCTTATTGCATTCGTTTTATTGTTTCACCAGTACTAGTCCGGTTTTTTTCTAGCCACACCTCGTATACGTATCACATATGACACTCGTATCTACACGTATCAGGGGTCCCATATCACTCCAAATGCACACACCTCACACCATTACAGAGTCCCTACCAGCTTCAACAGTCCTCTGCTTACATACAGGGTCCATGGATTCATCAGGTTGTCTCCATACCCGTACACGTCCGTCCGCTCGATACGAGACTCGTCCCAACAGGCAACATGTTTCATGTCATCAACAGGCCAATGACGGTACTGATGGGTCCAGGCAACGCGTAAAGCTTTGTGTCGTGCAGTCATCTAGAGTGGACGAGTGGGCCTTCGGTTCCGAAAGCTAATATCGATGATGTTTCGTTGAATGTTTCGCAGCTGACACTTGTTGAAGGCCCAGCACTGAAATCTGCAGCAATTTGCGAAAGGGTTGCACTTCTGTCACTTTGAACGATTCTCTTCAGTCGCCGTTGGTCCCGTTCTTGCAGGATCTTTTCCCTACCGCAGCGATGTCGTAGATTTGATGTTTTACCGGATTACTGATATTCACAGTACAATCGTGAAATGGTCGTATGGGAAAATCGCCACCTCGGAGATGCTGTGTCCCATCGCTCGACGGCGACTACATCTCCACGCTGAAACTCACTAAAATCTTAATAACCTTCCATTGTAGCAGTAGGAACCGATCTAACAACTGCACCATACACTTGTCCTCTTATATAGGCGTTGCCGTATTCTGCCTTTTTACGTATTTCGGCATTTGAATAAGCACGCCTGTACCAGTTTCTTTGGCGCTTCAGTGTATATGCTGGGTGTAAATTTTAAGTTGACAAACCAGAATAACTCGAAAAATAAGAGACGAAAAAACGTGTAGGATCCAAAGTTGCTTACTTTCGAGGGGGACATCTGCTGGTGCTAAAATTAGACCGCCGCCCCAGCCCTCTGGGGGTGGAGCGGGAGGCAACTTTAAAATTTTAGATGGGAACCCCCATTTTTTAGTGCAGAATAAGATGCTACATAAAAAAAACCTACGTACATTTTGTCTTAAACATTTGTTTTGATTCTTGGTAGTTGTCACTGTAATTCAAGAAAATCCATGTTCTTATTTCTGCGTCGAAAATGGTTGCGGACAAATAAAAAATACTTACATACTTCTCAAATTTTGATTCGCTGAAACTAAAACTCTCCCTCTATCCCCATAAGGTGGGGTTTGAGAGAGAGGAATTAGAGTTTTACAAAAGTTTACCCACATATTAATTTTTTTGGGGGGGGGGGAGGAGGGGGTCAACATCTGTAAAACTCTAATTCCTCTCTCTCAAACACTGTCCTATGGGGACAGAGGGAGAGTTTTAGTTTTAGCGAATCAAAATTTACGAAGTAAATAAGTATTTTTTATTTATCTGTAACCATTTTCCACTCAAAAATGAGAACATGCATTTTCTTGAATTACAGCTCCAACTACCAAGAATCAAAACAAATGTTTAAGACAAAATGTACGTATTTTTTATGTGCAATCTGATTCTGCAATAAAAAATTGGGGTTCCTATTTGAAATTTTAAAGTTGCCTCCCGCTCCACCTACAGGGGCCTGGGGTGGCGGGCTGTTTTAGCGCCAGCAGATGTCCCCCTCGAAAATAATCAACTTTGGATTCTACATAGTTTTTCATGTGAAGCTTATTTTTCGAGCTATTCTGGTTTGCCAACTTAAAATTTACACCCTATATAAGGAGTAGTAGTGGACAAAAAACTGAACCCTGTGGGACACACTTTGTACTTATTTCCCTAGTCACTAAAATTTTCTACCTTTCTGACATTGTCTGAGTTATTGAGCACAACGTTTTTCATTTTCAAACGAATAAGGTGACTGGATTGGTCGACGAAATATTGTGCATAGAATGGAATCAACAGTTCGTCAGACCACCAGTAGGCACACCATTAATTAATGACGCCGAGAAAATTTGAGGGAGCACAAGTGACCCATTTTCATAACACGAGAAAAGAAAAGTACTGAAAACCCCCTACTGATATTCCTTCCAATTGATGCTTATGTTTATCTGAGACATTTGTTCCTCTGCTGAGCTGAAGTATATGGTAAGGGTGGGAGGGGAGGGGAGTGCAGCGCCGCATGATATGAGATCCAGGGTGAGATAAACAGGGGCATCGAATCCCGCTTCCTAGAGTGGCTAAGAGAAGGCGCGGCCCGCCGTCAGCAAACTTGTAATAAACGACAGCTGAGATGGTGGGCGTCTTAGTCAACACAAACGTCCGGTGAATCCCCCTCACCAATTGGGCTTAGCGAGGATGCGTTACTGGAGGCTAGAGCGGCCTGGCTCAGAGGCATTTGAAGGCCCGAGTTACTGCTGAACTCTGGGAACAAAGCGGCGCCGGCGGTAAAGCCAAGTGCTGGGGGCGACGTTACGGCGGCTCTAAGACAAATACCTGGCGGCGCTGACTCGCAGAACCCGTCCCATGTCGCCTACTGTACCTGCTGCCTGCTATGTAGGGTGATTCACGAAAAACGTGACATCCCATTTACTTCGTCAACGGTTCCGGATATCGAAATGATAGTACGCTAACGGGCATGTAATTCGTGTGTAATAGTGTCCTCACCCTTGTAACCATCGAGATTTCAGGCAAGCATGATTTCTTAAACGGAAGGGTATACTTTTTTGACGGCACCCGGAAGCTCTTGAAACGATGAGTACAGAAACGTAACGCTTGTTAATTCTGAGCCAGAACTCTTGTCGAAATAATGCGAGAAATAGTCTAAAATTGAAAGATAAGTCGGCCTAAATAAGCTATTGCCTTGCAAAAACACCCTCATGCCCGGCTCACTCTTCCAGGGCTGTAACACAAATACTGGACGAAAAGTTAGATAGACGGAATGCTTCAATAAAATGGTCAAGTCCGCTGATTTGACTCCTCTTGATATATTTCTATGGGAAGCACTGAAAGATCCAGTCTATCATCAAGCAGCAACTACATCAGACAACATGCGCCATGAAATCGTCACAGCACGCAATGGCTATCATCAATTGTACTTTCATATGTCTATTTGTCTCTCGAATAGCGATTTCAAATGTGTCTCGCAGCTGATTGTAAACAATTTGAGCACATCGTAAGTGTAAATATACTTTTCGTTACGAGAAGTACACACATCAAAAAAAGTTTTGCATCACCCCGGTTCCCAGAACTCTTGAAGATAGACATTAACTGTGGATATCGTATCATAGACACAGTCCCTTTGACTGTTCAGAGATGTCACTGAACCCCGCCCCCCCCCCCCCCCCCCAAAGATGTAAACAATCATGCATGAGCAGCGCCTATTATACGGAGGGGGTCAGACAGCCGATCAGTTCCAGTCATTACACCAGGAAGGAGGTACACGGCTGTTGTCTGTACTTCAACCATGCGTAGACGGTCAATACCGCGGTTCGATCGCGTCCGCATTGTTACTTTGTGCCTGGGAGAGCTCTCAACAAAGGAAGTGTTCAGGCATCTCAGAATGAACCAAAGCGAAGTCAAAAGACATCATGTTTACGCCAGTGACTGCTAATCTTTTTATTTCCACTACTGCAATTTCGGCCTTAGGCCATTATCAAGTGCAGATGTTTTGGCTTTAAGCCATTTCTACTTTTTACAAGCTGACATTTATATGTCGTTCTCATTGGCTACTACTGCAGTGGATGACCGCTACCTACCAATTATGTTACGACTCAAACTGTGCTCAATAGGCGGCATGACGCTCAACTTCACTCCAGACGTCCATGGTGAGGTCCATCTTTGCAGCCACAACACCATGCACCAAGGTGAAGGTTCCCCGCTGGTTTGGGGTGGCATTATGTGGGGCCAACGTACGCCGCTGGCGGTCATGGAAGGCGCCGTAACGGCTGTACGATACGTGAGTACCATCCTCCGACCGATAGTGCGACGATATCGGCAGCTTATGGGCGAGGCATTCGCCTTCATGGACGACAGTTCACGCCTCCATCGTGCACATCTTGTGAATTACTTCCTTCAGGCCGGCCGAAGTGGCCGTGCGGTTAAAGGCGCTGCAGTCTGGAACCGCAAGACCGCTACGGTCGCAGGTTCGAATCCTGCCTCGGGCATGGATGTTTGTGATGTCCTTAGGTTAGTTAGGTTTAACTAGTTCTAAGTTCTAGGGGACTAATGACCTCAGCAGTTGAGTCCCATAGTGCTCAGAGCCATTTGAACTTCCTTCAGGATAACGACATCGCTCGACTAGAGTGGCCAGCACGTTCTCCAGACGTGAACCTTATCGAACATGCGTGGGATAGATTGAAAAGGGGTGTTTATGGACGACGTGACCCACCAACGACTCCAAGGGATCTACGCCGAGTCGCCGTTGAGGAGTGGGACAATCAGGACCAACAGTACCTTGAGAAACTTGTGGATAGTATGCTGCGACGAATACAGGCGTGCATCAATGCAAGAGGACTTGCTATTGGGTATTACAGGTACCGGCGTGTACAGCGTCTGGACCACCACCTCTGAAGGTCTCGCTGTACACAATGTGTGGTTTTCATGAGCAATAAAAAGGATGGATATGATGTTTATGCTGATCTCTATTCCAATTTTCTGTACAGGTTCTGGAACTCTCGGGACCGATGTGATAGAAAACTTTTTTTGATGTGTGTAGAAAACACTGATAAGAGGGAGGGACAGGATCATGGCAATGTGTGGAAAGACATCAGGCAATAATTTCCATTGTACCAGAGGGATATGCAGAGGGCAAAAACTGTAGGGGACGACAGGAGATTCGCAAGCATCCAACTAATATTTAAGAGCACTGCGTACAAGAGCCATTATGAAACGTGAAGGTTTGCACAGGAGGGGATTTTGTGGCATGCCGCATCGAACCAATCAGAAGGAGGGAGGGAGTGCTTCACCACTTCCGACAGATTACCGCAAGATCGTAAGATCATCCCAACAGCTCCAGTCAGTACAAAACCCTGCAACACAGCATTTGAAGAACCAGTACACCTTCCACGTAATGTACCGGCAGAATATCACAGTAAATCTGTGTGCTAATTAGTAGCTTTCCTCACAAGAATCTTACTGTCCCGAGTACTTTACAATTAGAATAGGTTTCCAGTTGCCGCGCCATCTTGATCGCTGCATCTCATCTACCTGTTACACGTACCGCAGCGGAATTTTGCGTGCAGGAAACCCCAAAATGTACTCTCTTCTGACGATGCGGCATTTTTTTTGTTGGAAGATCTTAGTGTGACACGACATGTATAAATAACTTCCTCTAGTTCCTTCGTGTACTTTTTTGTATGCAAAATTCTGACATACTCACAGTACCACGGTTTACATATTTACATCGTAAAACACCGATGAGACTGCTAACTAATCCTCCTGCAAGGTCCTGGCTGCTTACACGAGGTTTGGTTCGTTGGCGATCGGCAACCTCCAACGACTCTCGTTATATTAAAGTAATCTGGTGGTTACTTTATGAATGGATGATATTAGAAAGACTAACTTCGATATTAATCAAGCTTCTAGTATGACTGGCAAAACGTTCTATTAAATCATTTTATCTGAGTACAGCGTTGCGGAAGTACATATCTTTTCGAGTCTTCTGTATGTCCTTCCCCAACATTCCCTTCTCTCTGTCGATCTTCATTACCCCCTCTCTCTGTGCACCTCCTCCATTTCTATTCTCTGTCCACGTTCTCCTGCTCTGTCCATATACTCAATCCTTGCCCTCTCCCCCCCCCCCCCCGCCTAATTCCATCCCATCCTCCGCTGCTCTTTGTCAGTCTCCTCCCCCATTTCTCTCACCTTCTGCTCCTCTCCCTCTCTCTGTCCATCTGCTCCTCCCCCCTCTCGCTGCTCATCTCCTCCCCTTTTCTTTCTTGGTCCATCTCCTCCTTTTCCCTTCCTCTGTCCATATCCTTCTCTGACCTCTCTCCTTCCATTTTCGCGTCCCCTACCTCTGTCCATCTTCCTTCTCCTGTGTTTATCTCCTCCTTCCCCCTATCTGTCAGTCCATCTCCCCTCCCTCCTTCTCATTCCACGTTATCACACTCAATAGGAGGCTGGTGGTTCTTATCCCTACAGGATAACTTTCCACATTGTAACTAATATGTCTACCGTACCAAATTTAATGGAAATCGTTCCAGAGGTTTAGGGTGAGCTTTTTTACCAGTGGCTTTGCCCAAACCAGCATTTGAAATGTATTTCACACATATTTAACATATTTGACACGTATTTGTACACATATCTCACCACTTTGTCTAGCGAATTGTGCCCTGCAGTTTCCTTTTCACGCAGGTCAATGTTTATGGCATCGTATCTCCTGAACGAAGTTCCGTACAGTGATATAATTGTGCAGGTACACTCTGTGGTATATGTGCCTACTGTCTGCGGAATTTGTTTTGAAGAGTGGCAGTAGTAACGATGTAACAAATAAAAACATCATGCATGATGTAGCAGTTTCCCACGTATCTCAGTGTTTACGAAGTCATATCACCTGAGCTAAGTGTCGTGCAGTGATGTAACTTTTCTGGTACATTCATTGGTGTATGCGAATACTGTCTGAAAAATATGTCACGAATACAGTTGGTAATAAATGGGAATTAAATGAAAGCGTCGTGCTACATGTGGCAATTTTACTGCAGGAACAGCGAAAATGTCATAAACGACAAAATGTCATTGTATTGTGAGGTTCGTCGGCGAGAAAAGTTTCGTAAAGTAGTAAAATTATTTCTAAAATTTATTGCTAGTATCTAAGCGCTCTCATTCTGAAATATTGGGTGAGTAAATTATGGGTATTCTTGTTTCGTGGGCCATACTGCTTTTTCTCCCCCCCCCCCCCCCCCCGTCTTTTTATAGATGGGTTGCTCTTATCCCCACTCTACGCCTTTCCAGACGTTAAATGACATGTGTACCAAGTTTGGTTTAAACGGTTTTAGGAGGACATGTGGAACATACACAGATACATAAATATGGTAGCCTACAATTACGGTAACTCACCAACTGAAGATTTCCCACACCGCAGTTACACTCGTACTGGCCACCTGTCAGTGAGCCGGCCGGAGTGGCCGTGCGGTTCTAGGCGCTACAGTCTGGAACCGCGTGACCGCTACGGTTGCAGTTTCGAATCCTGCCTCGGGCATGGATGTGTGTGATGTCCTTAGGTTAGTTAGGTTTAAGTAGTTCTAAGTTCTAGGGGACTGATGACCACAGCAGTTAAGTCCCTTAGTGCTCAGAGCCATTTGAACCATTTGAACCTGTCAGTGCATTTCGGGTACCCATACCAATAGCTTCTTACTACGACTGCTACAGCAGTGAACTTAACTTTTAATTAAATAAATGTAAGTAAATCCGGTCTAGAAGGACAGACCGGATCAGGTTGTGGAAAGGGGCCAAGGTCAATTACTGTTAGTTATACAAGAACACATACAACTTTATTGCTCCAACCAATGCACAGTTTTCTCTTTAAAACAACAAAGATCAATTCACGGCTGAGGGCCCAAGTAACTTCTCCAGAATAAGTTCAGATGATCGCTTTAAAAACACCAGGATTTAGAGTAACGTCTGAAGTCCTTACTTAAGTAAAATTACAATATCTTCTTGGCTAAAGGCCGAAATAATATTTCAGATCAGCCAAGGAAATTCTTTAAAAGCCAAGCATTTACAAATTCCGGCTAAAGGACGTATTAAGGTCCGCAGCTCGTGGTCCTGCGGTAGCGTTCTCGCTTCCCAAGCCCGGGTTCCCGGGTTCGATTCCCGGCGGAGTCAGGGATTTTCTCTGCCTCGTGATGACTGCGTGTTGTGTGACGTCCTTAGGTTAGTTAGGTTTAAGTAGTTCTAAGTTCTAGGGGACTGATGACGATAGCTGTTGAGTCCCATAGTGCTCAGAGCCATTTGAACCATTTTTGACGTATTAAGCAAAATTCAAGTTAATTCTTAGGCTGAAAGCCAAACGAAAAAAAAAAATTCTTTATATAATAAAAGAGAGACTTTAAAGATAAGCTTTTACACAGTACAACAGAAAAACATCTTAAGAAAACTTGAAGTATTGCGTCGGCTGAAGGCCCAAACAATTACTCAAGGATAATTAAAGACAACTTTAAGATAAACATTTACAGAACAGGGCTGAAGGCCGTTTCAAGAATTCAAGATAATTAAAGAGAAACGTTACAGACAAGGATTTACATATTAAAGCCACATATTTTGAAACAAACGCGGCTGAAGGCCTAAATACACAGCAACAAGAATTCTAAATGAAACACGGCTGAAGGCCTACTCTTAAAATAGGTGTCATGAAGTTCGGCTGAAGGCCATATGTTGTTGTGGTCTTCAGTCCTGAGACTGGTTTGATGCAGCTCTCCATGCCACTCCATCCTGTGCAAGCCTCTTCATCTCCCAGTACCTACTGCAACCTACATCCTTCTGAATCTGTTTAGTGTATTGATGTCTTGGTCTCCCTCTACGATTTTTACCCTCGACGCTGCCCTCCAATGCTAAATTTGTGATCCCTTGATGCCTCAAAACATGTCCGACCAACCGATCCCTTCTTCTAGTCAAGTTGTGCCACAAACTTCTCTTCTCCCCAATCCTATTCAATACCTCCTCATTAGTTACGTGATCTACCCACCTTATCTTCAGCATTCTTCTGTAGCACCACATTTCGAAAGCTTCTATTCTCTTCTTGTCCAAACTATTTACCGTCCATGTTTCACTTCCATACATGGCTACACTCCATACAAATACTTTCAGAAATGACTTCCTGACACTTAAATCTATACTCGATGTTAACAAATTTCTCTTCTTCAGAAACGCTTTCCTTGCCATTGCCAGTCTACATTTTATATCCTCCCTACTTCGACCATCATCAGTTATTTTGCTCCCCAAATAACAAAACTCCTTTACTACTTTAAGTGTCTCATTTCCTAATCTAATACTCTCAACATCACCCGACTTAATTCGACTACATTCCATTATCCTCGTTTTGCTTTTGTTGATGTTCATCTTATATCCTCCTTTCAAGACACCATCCATTCCATTCAACTGCTCTTCCAAGTCCTTTGCTGTCTCTGACAGAATTACAATGTCATCGGCGAACCTCAAAGTTTTTATTTCTTCTCCATGAATTTTAATACCTACTCCGAATTTTTCTTTTTTTTTCCTTTATTGCTTGCTCAATATACAGATTGAATAACATCGGGGAGAGACTACAACCCTGTCTCACTTCCTTCCCAACCACTGCTCCCCTTTCATGTCCCTCGACTCTTAGAACTGCCATCTGGTTTCTGTACAAATTGTAAATAGCCTTTCGCTCCCTGTATTTTACCCCTGCCACCTTCAGAATTTGAAAGAGAGTATTCCAGTCAACATTGTCAAAAGCTTTCTCTAAGTCTACAAATGCTAGAAACGTAGGTTTGCCTTTCCTTAATCTTTCTTCTAAGATAAGTCGTAAGGTCAGTATTGCCTCACGTGTTCCAGTATTTCTACGGAATCCAAACTGATCTTCCCCGAGGTCGGCTTCTACTAGTTTTTCCATTCGTCTGTAAAGAATTCGTGTTAGTATTTTGCAGCTGTGGCTTATTAAACTGATAGTTCGGTAATTGTCACATCTGTCAACACCTGCTTTCTTTGGGATTGGAATTATTATATTCTTCTTGAAGTCTGAGGGTATTTCGCCTGTCTCATACATCTTGCTCACCAGATGGTAGAGTTTTGTCAGGACTGGCTCTCCCATGGCCGTCAGTAGTTCCAATGGAATGTTGTCTACTCCGGGGGCCTTGTTTCGACTCAGGTCTTTCAGTGCTCTGTCAAACTCTTCACGCAGTATCGTATCTCCCATTTCATCTTGATCTACATCCTCTTTCGTTTCCATAATATTGTCCTCAAGTACATCGCCCTTGTACAGACCCTCTACATATTCCTTCCACCTTTCTGCTTTGCCTTCTTTGCTTAGAACTGGGTTTCCATCTGAGCTCTTGATATTCATACAAGTGGTTCTCTTCTCTCCAAAGGTGTTTTTAATTTTCCTGTAGGCAGTATCTATCTTACCCCTAGTGAGACAAGCCTCTACATCCTTACATTTGTCCTCTAGCCATCCCTGCTTAGCCATTTTGCACTTCCTGTCGATCTCTTTTTTGAGACGTTTGTATTCCTTTTTGCCTGCTTCATTTACTGCATTTTTATATTTTCTCCTTTCATCAATTAAATTCAATATTTCTTCTGTTACCCGAGGATTTCTACTAGCCCTCGTCTTTTTACCTACTTGATCCTCTGCTGCCTTCACTACTTCATCCCTCAAAGCTACCCATTCTTCTTCTACTGTATTTCTTTCCCCCATTCCTGTCAATTGTTCCCTTGTGCTCTCCCTGAAACTCTGTACGACCTCTGGTTCTTTCAGTTTATCCAGGTCCCATCTCCTTAAATTCTCACCTTTTTGCAGTTTCTTCAGTTTTAATCTACAGGTCATAACCAATAGATTGTGGTCAGAGTCCACATCTGCCCCTGGAAATGTCTTACAATTTAAAACCTGGTTCCTAAATCTCTGTCTTACCATTATATAATCTATCAGATACCTTTTAGTATCTCCAGGGTTCTTCCATGCATACAACCTTCTATCATGATTCTTAAACCAAGTGTTAGCTATGATTAAGTTGTGCTCTGAGCAAAATTCTACCAGGCGGCTTCCTCTTTCATTTCTTAGCCCCAATCCATATTCACCTACTACGTTTCCTTCTCTCCCTTTTCCTACACTCGAATTCCAGTCACCCATGACTATTAAATTTTCGTCTCCCTTCACTATCTGAGTAATTTCTTTTATTTCATCATACATTTCTTCAATTTCTTCGTCATCTGCAGAGCTAGTTGGCATATAAACTTGTACTACTGTAGTAGGTGTGGGCTTCGTATCTATCTTGGCCACAATAATGCGTTCACTAAGCTGTTTGTAGTAGCTTACCCGCGTTCCTATTTTCCTATTCATTATTAAACCTACTCCTGCATTACCCCTATTTGACTTTGTGTTTATAACCCTGTAGTCACCTGACCAGAAGTCTTGTTCCTCCCGCCACCGAACTTCACTAATTCCCACAATATCTAACTTTAACCTATCCATTTCCCTTTTCAAATTTTCTAACCTACCTGCCCGATTAAGGGACCTGACATTTCACGCTCCGATCCGTAGAACGCCAGTTTTCTTTCTCCTGATAACGACATCCTCTTGAGTAGTCCCCGCCCAGAGATCCGAATGGGGGACTATTTTACCTCCGGAATATTTTACCCAAGAGGACGCCATCATCATTTAATCATACAGTAAAGCTGCATGCCCTCGGGAAAAATTACGGCCGTAGTTTCCCCTTGCTTTCAGCCGTTCGCAGTACCAGCACAGCAAGGCCGTTTTGGTTAATGTTACAAGGCCAGATCAGTCAATCATCCAGACTGTTGCCCTTGCAACTACTAAAAAGGCTGCTGCCCCTCTTCAGGAAACACACGTTTGTCTGGTCTCTCAACAGATACCTCTCTGTTGTGGTTGTACCTACGGTACGGCTATCTGTATCGCTGAGGCACGCAAGCCTCCCCACCAATGGCAAGGTCCATGGTTCATGGGGGGTATACTAAATATAAAACAGACAATGTTAATACACTGCTGAAGGCCTGGCGCTTTACCTGCGACCAAATAAAATGACAATCACAAACAACAATCAGTGATGCTCAGAAGTGTTCCAAGGGTCGGCCTGAAGAGGAAACTCTAACAACAGTTTAGGTGATACAGGTAGCCAAGCGTAACACTAAACAATCGGGTGGCAAACACGACCTAGGGACGGCTGAAGAGCCAACAAACATCTAATCAATTCCAACAATTCCCTTCCATCCGACACACTCACTGCTCTATTTCAACCGACCGACTGACTACTCCAGTACACAGACAGTATTCATCTGCTCAGTGGAAATCATAGGAGCTGCACACGGTTCCACGTAAACGCACTTGCACAAGAACTCGAACAATCGTAAAAGCAATCACTATGGAACAACAAGGACGAATCAGTTCGACCCACAAAGGGTTTCCACAAGCGGGCGGCGACCAAATACACGTCTTCCGATGAGACAACCAACCGAACGACCAACTAACGGCGGTCCCGCTCCAGACGATCAACCGAACGACCAACCAACGGCGGTCCAACTCCAATCTCTTTCCGTCGGACAGTTCACGTGTGTCGCCAACGGTCGGCGAGCACTGGCTGTCCGCACCTCACTGGCGCTCCGTCCCCGACTCCACTTCTGTTGCGTCCCCCGACTGAACTCTCCATATGACGACCCGGAAAAACTAGCGGTCGCTCCAGAGATGGTACGACAGTGCACTTATCGGTAAGCGCTGCTGCTGCCACTCACGGGCAAGCAAACCAACAACCTAGCGACGTCAGCAAATGTAATTAAAAGCAAAAACGAGGCGACAGAAGCACAAAAACAAGATGACGAGCAATAAACAGGATGACCGCGAGCCGCGCACGAATCAGTAAGGATCTACACTCCTGGAAATGGAAAAAAGAACACATTGACACCGGTGTGTCAGACCCACCATACTTGCTCCGGACACTGCGAGAGGGCTGTACAAGCAATGATCACACGCACGGCACAGCGGACACACCAGAAACCGCGGTGTTGGCCGTCGAATGGCGCTAGCTGCGCAGCATTTGTGCACCGCCGCCGTCAGTGTCAGCCAGTTTGCCGTGGCATACGGAGCTCCATCGCAGTCTTTAACACTGGTAGCATGCCGCGACAGCGTGGACGTGAACCGTATGTGCAGTTGACGGACTTTGAGCGAGGGCGTATAGTGGGCATGCGGGAGGCCGGGTGGACGTACCGCCGAATTGCTCAACACGTGGGGCGTGAGGTCTCCACAGTACATCGATGTTGTCGCCAGTGGTCGGCGGAAGGTGCACGTGCCCGTCGACCTGGCACCGGACCGCAGCGACGCACGGATGCACGCCAAGACCGTAGGATCCTACGCAGTGCCGTAGGGGACCGCACCGCCACTTCCCAGCAAATTAGGGACACTGTTGCTCCTGGGGTATCGGCGAGGACCATTCGCAACCGTCTCCATGAAGCTGGGCTACGGTCCCGCACACCGTTAGGCCGTCTTCCGCTCACGCCCCAACATCGTGCAGCCCGCCTCCAGTGGTGTCGCGACAGGCGTGAATGGAGGGACGAATGGAGACGTGTCGTCTTCAGCGATGAGAGTCGCTTCTGCCTTGGTGCCAATGATGGTCGTATGCGTGTTTGGCGCCGTGCAGGTGAGGTCCACAATCAGGACTGCATACGACCGAGGCACACAGGGCCAACACCCGGCATCATGGTGTGGGGAGCGATCTCCTACACTGGCCGTACACCACTGGTGATCGTCGAGGGGACACTGAATAGTGCACGGTACATCCAAACCGTCATCGAACCCATCGTTCTGCCATTCCTAGACCGGCAAGGGAACGTGCTGTTCCAACAGGACAATGCACGTCCGCATGTATCCCGTGCCACCCAACGTGCTCTAGAAGGTGTAAGTCAACTACCCTGGCCAGCAAGATCTCCGGATCTGTCCCCCATTGAGCATGTTTGGGACTGGATGAAGCGTCGTCTCACGCGGTCTGCACGTCCAGCACGAACGCTGGTCCAACTGAGGCGCCAGGTGGAAATGGCATGGCAAGCCGTTCCACAGGACTACATCCAGCATCTCTACGATCGTCTCCATGGGAGAATAGCAGCCTGCATTGCTGCGAAAGGTGGATATACACTGTACTAGTGCCGACATTGTGCATGCTCTGTTGCCTGTGTCTATGTGCCTGTGGTTCTGTCAGTGTGATCATGTGATGTATCTGACGCCAGGAATGTGTCAATAAAGTTTCCCCTTCCTGGGACAATGAATTAACGGTGTTCTTATTTCAATTTCCAGGAGTGTAGCATAAACACTACAGCCAGAGCAGTATTATTAAATGCTGACTCATAACTGCAGTCGCTATGATTGTGACATAGAAATCGAAGCACGCATTAAAAATAATGTGGGACGAACACGCAGCATTAGCAAGAGCCTCAGGCGATTTACGCTGGAGATCGGACAGCACGTGCACGTCGGACTGGAATATTGCACAGTGGCAGCAGAAAGCCTCGCTGCGCCCCCGCTCACAGGCGGTGGGGGCTCGTTCTATAAATCTCACGGGCGCTGCCTGGGGCGCAGATTGCGACAGCTCCGGAAGTAGCCACCGAAAATATGCACGCCTCCTTACTGCCGCTGTAAAGCTACGCGATCTACGGCCGTGCGCTGCGGTATGCTTGCCGATGCAGACGCTACGTGCTGTTGCTACTCTACCTGCGACCGTTACTCCCCAGAGCTGCCTGCTTGTCGTACCCCAGTGCCCCACAGGTGCTTCTGATCCCACAGTCACTATCCTCCGGTCAAATCTCACTTGATTCGACCGTTACTGCCCACCTTCCTATCCAGTAATCTGTAATTTCCTGTGTCGTAAGTCAGCGTCGAAGGTGGCAATGTGATCGCAACCCGCCATCCCTCTTCACAGTTTTTGCTGCCTCATCGATGTTTCATGATGGGACAGATCTTTGCTTCTCTCACGATATATCGCTCGAGAACTAAATTGTCTTTGAAGCCTGAAACACGTGGCCCACTTCGCTTTCCCTGTAATCCGAAATCGTTACGTCAGCTAATGCTGACAGAAACTCGGGTCAGCGCTTTTGTGGCGATGAATACTCTACTGGTCGCTATCCTGCTGAAAGGACGTGTCCATGTCCAGCTTTCTAGGTGGACCATGTCGTGTTGGTCGCGTTATGCGCACTGTAACAGGTAACAAAATTGTTCATTTTTAACACGCACATCGATAAAAGCCTTCATCCTCTCTCTTGTTTTCTATATTTATATACCTACCCTGCAGTTCATACTTCATGGTTCATAGAGCTACTTTTCGACTGTATTTCTTGATGCAATACTTTACCAACAGACGTACGTATTGCAGAAATTTATATTATGAACTTCTTATGTGCTACCAGTTTCGGCATTACATTGATACCTTCTTGAGGCCCCACACATCATAGTTGTAAAAGCGCTATACACGGAAGGAGCCATATAACTGTATCCGTGAACCAAATCGTTATGCAACAGCTCTTGGTGGCCAGGCGACACAGAGTCTGTATGGCTCCTTCCGTGTATAACGATTTTACGACTATGACGTGTGGGGCCTGAAGAAGACATCAATGTAATGCCGAAACTGGTAGCCCATAAGAAGTTCATAAAATAAATTTCGGCAATACATACGGCTGTTGGTAAATTATTGCATCCAGAAGTACAGGGTTATTACAAATGATTGAAGCGATTTCACAGCTCTACAATAACTTTATTATTTGAGATATTTCCACAATGCTTTGCACACACTTACAAAAACTCAAAAAGTTTTTTTAGGCATTCATAAATGTTCGATATGTGCCCCTTTAGTGATTCGGCAGACATCAAGCCGATAATCAAGTTCCTCCCATACTCGGCACACCATGTCCCCATCAATGAGTTCGAAAGCATCGTTGATGCGAGCTCGCAGTTCTGGCACGTTTCTTGGTAGAGGAGATTTAAACACTGAATCTTTCACATAACCCCACAGAAAGAAATCGCATGGGGTTAAGTCGGGAGAGCGTGGAGGCCATGACATGAATTGCTGATCATGATCTCCACCACGACCGATTCATCGGTTTTCCAATCTCCTGTTTAAGAAATGCCGAACATCATGATGGAAGTGCGGTGGAGCACCATCCTGTTGAAAGATGAAGTCGGCGCTGTCGGTCTCCAGTTGTGGCATCAGCCAATTTTCCAGCATGTCCAGATACACGCGTCCTGTAACGTTTTTTTTCGCAGAAGAAAAAGGGGCCGTAAACTTTAAACCGTGAGATGCACAAAACACGTTAACTTTTGGTGAATTGCGAATTTGCTGCACGAATGCGTGAGGATTCTCTACCGCCCAGATTCGCACATTGTGTCTGTTCACTTCACCATTAAGAAAAAATGTTGCTTCATCACTGAAAACAAGTTTCGCACTGAACGCATCCTCTTCCATGAGCTGTTGCAACCGCGCCGAAAATTCAAAGCGTTTGACTTTGTCATCGGGTGTCAGGGCTTGTAGCAATTGTAAACGGTAAGGCTTCTGCTTTAACCTTTTCCGTAAGATTTTCCAAACCGTCGGCTGTGGTACGTTTAGCTCCCTGTTTGCTTTATTCGCCGACTTCCGCGGGCTACGCGTGAAACTTTCCCGCACGCGTTCAACCGTTTCTTCGCTCACTGCAGGCCGACCCGTTGATTTCCCCTTACAGAGGCATCCAGAAGCTTTAAACTGCGCATACCATCGCCGAATGGAGTTAGCAGTTGGTGGATCTTTGTTGAACTTCGTCCTGAAGTGTCGTTGCACTGTTATGACTGACTGATGTAGTGCATTTCAAGCACGACATACGCTTTCTCTGCTCCTGTCGCCATTTTGTCTCACTGCGCTCTCGAGCGCTCTGGCGGCAGAAACCTGAAGTGCGGCTTCAGCCGAACAAAACTTTATGAGTTTTTCTACGTATCTGTAGTGTGTCGTGACCATATGTCAATGAATGGAGCTACAGTGAATTTATGAAATCGCTTCAATCATTTGTAATAGCCCTGTACATGCTAGCCGTTGTCCCATGGTCTATAATGGATCAACGAAGACTTTTCGACTGTGTGGGGTGGTTCACTCTGAGATAGCTCGTGGGGGAAATCAACACCGTAATCTTCCCTTGCTTGCTCTGGTATCCCTAATTTTACAACAATGGTGGTTTCTATCGATGTACACGGGAGCCTAAAAAATATTTCGGAATTCGAAGGACAAAGCTAATGGTTGAAATTATATAAAATGATTTCGCCATAACGAAAAACGGCTTTGTTTCAACGATTGCCATCCCACATCCGTGAAATCCTCTCTCCTATAACGCAAAACGACTTGCCCTTTATTGAACGTTTTCCGTATATTCCGACAGTTCTACTGGCTAAGAAACCCACACCACACAGAATACTCCATAAGAAGACGGGCAAGCTTAACATACAGAGCTTCTTCAGTAAAAAATAGCCAGATCTACTGAACCTCCACCGTGAATAATTTTGAAGCGTATTAGTTCGTTTATTACAAGTTATAAGTGTTTTGCCAAGGAAACTCAGTCTTCAAAATGTTCAAATGTGTGTGAAATCTTATGGGACTTAACTGCTAAGGTCATCAGTCCCTAAGCTTACACACTACTTAACCTAAATTATCCTAAGGACAAACACACACACACCCATGCCTTAGGGAGGATTCGAACCTCCGCCGGGACCAGCCGCACAGTCCATGACTGCATCGCCCAAGACCGCTCGGCTAATCCCGAGCGGCAAATCAGTCTTCGATTCGCTATTCCCGCAATATATATTTGGTGTGATGATTCCAATTTCTGTTGGTCGTATCTGTAATCCCGTGGTATTCAGTTGAAGATACAACCTTTAAATTTTTTGTCGTTTATCGTGTAAACCAAATATATTGAATTTTGTTTTTAGTATTTACGTGGACGACCTCACAGTTTCAATCGTTTTGAATGAACTGACAGACCTCATACGATGCTAATATCTTGCCTTAATCATTTTTCAATTCGTTTGAACAGGAGAGTACTAGTGTTGAGCTTTTTTACGCAGTTAAATTGTGATAGTATAGATTTATGAAGGCGCTTCCTGGAAAACAAGTGCAGCTCTGTTGTGGAGCTAATATATTTTCCGTGGTTCCAATATCATTTGTACCTATCCTTATTACTCATGCTAATTACTGAGAGACCCCAAGGCCATAGTTTGACCGAATTATAGTAGTGGTTTGCAATTAATTAGCGATCGGAAGGACTGCAGTTGTATTTGTTTAATGGCTAACTGCTAATTAAACAAGCTGAAAGCCCTATACATATGTTTTCATTGTCGTCTTCTTTCCCGCTATGTCTTACATTTGCTCTTCCTTTCTTTCTGAGTTATGATAGAAGTTGCAATTTATGTATAATTTTGAACAGACAGTGCCCAGCAACACATGGTCACGTGTCTGCCAGCTTTAATCTTCCGGCCACATACGCTAACATTAATATCTGTAATTAGAACCCCCACTCAATTTTTACTTTTTCACTTTAAAACAAATCCGCGCAATTAGTCATATTTCGAAAAAAGTGGCGTGTATTTGTTACAAGAAAATGGAAGAAACTGATAAAGCCGATCTCGCGCAAGATCAGGGTGTGTTCCGAAGTCACGTAGGAACAAAGGAGAACTGACCCTACAGCTTATCTGAAAACACAGATTAAAGCTGGACCAGCTACGTTTGTACCTTTTGTAGATGCAGAGGAAACCTTTGTCACTCTTTGATATTCTGCGAATGTAAATACGTATAAAATACAGGGAGCTAAATGTTATCCCCAATTTCCACAGAAAGTGGACTGCAGTTGTGGGAGACAAAGGCTGTGAATATTAATTAGTAGTTGAGAATGTAATGAGGCTGTACTCTTCTAAGGTTTATAAAGTAAGCAGCAACTAGCCAACCACAAGTACCGTTTTAAAAACGTTATTAAATTCAGAGCATTAAATATTTTCGGATTTCTTACAAATCTATTTTCAAATGACTGTTACAGATTTCCTTGTTTTCCTGCTGGGGTCTCCTTACGTACTCGTTAATGCTCACGCACTAAGGTAAACAAAAAGTTTGTCGTTTACTGTTCGATAAACTTAACGAGAGGGTTCTTATTTTTGAGCTCCACCGAAACATTCATGAAATGACTTTAGAGTTATTAAAACAGAAAAAGTTACCATATCTCCTGGCCTTTGAACGAGCAGTAAAAGAAGCCGTGGCTAAATTAGTGGAAGGAACTAAAGTTGGGGATAAGAAGTAAAAATGTTGAGGTTTGTCTACAGCACAGTAGTTCTGTCAGAGGCATCAAACGACTTGAAAGAAAACTTGAGTAGATTGGATAGTGTCTTTAAAAAGGGGATAAGATGAAAATAAGGAAGAGTAAAACAACGATAGTGGAATATAGTCGAATTAAATCAGGCAATGCCAAGGGATTAGATTAAGAAATGAGACACTAGAAGTAATCGCTGAGTTTGCTATTGAGGCAGCAAAGTAACTGATGATGGCAAAAGTAGGGAGGATATAAAATATAGACTTGTTATGGCACCAAAAGTGTATCCGAAAAAGAGGAGTTGCTGAACTCTAACATGAACTTATGTGTTACAAAGTTTACTCCCAAAATGTATGTCTGGTATGTAGCTTTGCAGGATAGTGAAATGCATACAATAAGTAGATCAGACAAGAAGAGAATCACGCACTAAGGTAAACAAAAAGTTTGTCGTTTACTGTTCGATAAACTTAACGAGAGGGTTCTTATTTTTGAGCTCCACCGATACATTCATGAAATGACTTTAGAGTTATTAAAACAGAAAAAGTTACCATATCTCCTGGCCTTTGAACGAGCAGTAAAAGAAGCCGTGGCTAAATTAGTGGAAGGAACTAAAGTTGGGGATAAGAAGTAAAAATGTTGAGGTTTGTCTACAGCACAGTAATTCTGTCAGAGGCATCAAACGACTTGAAAGAAAACTTGAGTAGATTGGATAGTGTCTTTAAAAAGGGGATAAGATGAAAATAAGGAAGAGTAAAACAACGATAGTGGAATATAGTCGAATTAAATCAGGCAATGCCAAGGGATTAGATTAAGAAATGAGACACTAGAAGTAATCGCTGAGTTTGCTATTGAGGCAGCAAAGTAACTGATGATGGCAAAAGTAGGGAGGATATAAAATACAGACTTGTTATGGCATCAAAAGTGTATCCGAAAAAGAGGAGTTGCTAAACTCTAACATGAACTTAAGTGTTAGAAAGTTTACTCCCAAAATGTTTGTCTGGTATGTAGCTTTGCAGGATAGTGAAATGCATACAATAAGTAGATCAGACAAGAAGAGAATAGAAATTTTGTCGTGGTGCTACACGAGAATGCTGAAGATTAGATGGGTAGATCGAATGATTAATGGGGAGATTCGGAACCTAACTAGGAAAAAATAAATTTATGGTCAAACTTGACTAAAAGAAAGGATAGATTGAGAATACACATCCCGAAGCATCAATGAATCGTCAATTTGACAGTGCAGGGAAGCTGGGAGATAAAAACTTAAGAGAAAGAGGTGGTTCAAATGGTTATAGGTTGCAGCAGTTACCCGGAGGTGAAGAGGTCTTCATAGTGAAGGCCACAACAACAACATTTAGTCGAAGTTGTTGGTAATGATATTGCGTAGCTGGAGTGTAGTGTCATGTGAGTTCCTCTCTTTCGTTTCCAGAATCATAAACCACCCCATTCTGCAACGTGTTAAGGTAAATAGCACATTGACAGCAACATTAAGGTATTTTCCTTCAGCCTGTAAGGTAAATTCGTCTCCGTAAGCGTGCACGAGGTGGAGAGCGAGCGCCAACAGAGAAATTCCAGTGTACAGATTATCACAGATGAGGCACGCAAGCTGACACAGACTCGAGTCATAACTGAGAGTCATTAAGATTTGCTGTAGATTAACTGCAGATCCCCACAATGTGTACTACGAAGAGGGGTCGGGGGGGGGGGCAGGGTTATTTTATGCTTGTAATAAAAAAAATTCATTAATTGTTATTAGAATTCGTTAAGATCAAAATTATGAAATAGCTTCTAATGCATAAGTGCGGTCCAGAAATTGAATACACATTATAACACAATCTTAACGATCACAACGCATTTGCCGTAGCGTGAAAATCAAGAGGAAGGTTAATCAATAAACAATATAAATAACTTTAAAAAATACGAATTTAGTTAACTGTCAATTTTATTTAGAACATACTTTTTGAATTTTCGTATTAGTCTTGGTACGAAGTTTTCCTGCAACTGCAGTACTTTTAGACGCTTATACAAAACTGCGACGCGGTCTTTTACTGTTTTATGAAGCTATAAATCGATACTACTGAGAAGTATTGGAACGACTGCTTCACGACTATGTCCGCTGATCAGCTTTCGCTCAGATATAATAATCACCAGTGACTTATCAGGGTTAAGTTTCAGATGTCCGTCTTGTGCCCCTCATATTACTGAACAAGCATCGTCAGTCACACTTCACATGGCATCAGCAAAATTCCGTGGGATGGAACTTACGTGCAATCAGATTTCGTCAAGTGATAGGCTTACAAGTGTAAAACACAGATGAAACATCAACGTTATAAAACGAGAAAATAATGGACCCAGGACGGATCCCTGGGGGACACCAAGCAGTATATTTTGTCATGACTTTTCCAACCAAAGATGACTCATTGACATCAGTTTTTGAGATATCTGTCGGACTACTGTACTACACTCTTTCAGAAATTGTGCTGTTTCGTTTTGATAAGTAATGCATCAAAATCAACCACATCAAAGTCATTCCTAAAATTAAAAAGTGCTGAACTCCTCGTCGTTGTCGAGGTCGTTAAAGTTAACTCGGGTGCATAAATATATGGGGAGAAAACGACTGTTATCTCGTTGAAGGAATTAATGACACATTCATTTCTGCTGAATGACAGGATACTTGCAAAGCCTTCATAATTACCAGCCTTTGCGCGTGCATCATATTACTCATTACGCCACCGCAGACAGTAGCATTCTCGAGCAGCAGTTTTTCCAGAACTGCGTGGCGTGAGTCTTCTCTCCTCCTGTAGGCAACATACAGGGCGCAAGCGCCGTTCGTTTGTCATCACGGGGCCCTCGGGAGTCATATCTAGGCGCGTATCAGGGTGAACGTAATGCAAGGCGTCGGCACGGATGTTTTTACGCGTTTCCTTCCTGCAAGCGCGGAAAACTGAGAGATAGGAAACACCAGGTACCAGCTTTAAATTTTCTTATCTTAGCGTCCATTTACCTCGCATTTTGTGGGACTTCTGGTGTGTGAGTGGTGGGAGGGCAAGATAGGGATTGGGTGATGGGTGGCAGACGGGAGGGGAGGGGGCACGCGTGGAATGGGTCACTATCCCAGCCAAAAGAATGTGCGAGGTAATTTAATCTGGAACGATCACTTGCAAGTAATCGTAGGAAAGGCAAAAGCAAAACTGAGATGCACTGGAGAAATGCTAGGGGAATGTTTTCTGCTCACGAAGGATGCAGCTTACAAAGCCCTTTTTCGACCAGTACTCTTCTGATGTACAAAGTGGAGACGTTCCAAACTAGAGCAATTCGTATCCTCGCGGGTTTGTTTAGTAAGTGCGAAAGCCTGTGGCGAACACTAGGGTGAGGTCAGCTGAATCGGGTCAAAGTTTGTTAAAATTTAAATAAAAGTAATATTTTCGCATGAGCAATTTTTCAATGTAAATACTTAAAAACTATCACCTTTTGCCCACAAATTCTAAAATATAAAACTACGTCAATGCTGTTCATAGTTTCACAAACTTAATCTGAAAAATGAGATGCATGACCGTATTTGCCTTCTTCAAGTATGGCGAATCGGGTCGTAAATCCGGCAGACAGGTCACTTTAAAACTGTATGCATCACATTAAACACACAGGAGGCGGCTACACGGGTAGCAGGGGCTGTGTGGCGTGGACTGGGCGGTTTTTTAGGTTAGACAGTCTCGGGAAACATCAAAAAGAGCTCCAGTCTCATAGGGTACAGGGCCAAGAAACGACGAGAATCGACCAAGGAACAGTCGCTATTGTACTTGTAAATTGTCGTAGCTG
Organism: Schistocerca nitens; assembly: GCF_023898315.1. Lineage (NCBI taxonomy): Eukaryota > Metazoa > Arthropoda > Insecta > Orthoptera > Acrididae > Schistocerca > Schistocerca nitens. The sequence goes on along the minus strand of NC_064620.1, from coordinate 555,215,683 downwards.
TGTTGGAAAAGTATCAGAGCTTCAAGCGCTGATAGAAAGCACTGAAGCTGAAATCGTTATAGGAACAGAAAGCTAGCTAAAGCCGGAGATAAATTCTGCCGAAATTTGTACACAGGCGCAAACAGCTTTCAGAAAGGATAGATTAAATAAAGTAGGTGGTGGTGTGTTTGTGTCTGTTGTAATAGTTTATCTTGTAGTGAAGTTGAAATAGATAGTTCCTGCGAATTACTATGGGTAGAGGTTATACTCAACAGCCGTACCAAAATAATGATTGGTTCCTTCTACAGACCCCCGAAACAGAAAATATAGTATGAAAACATCTTCCGAAATCGTACTAAATGCTTTCTCTGAGAATTACTTTGAACAATTAGTTCATGGGCCCACACGAATGGTTGCGAAAACACACTTGGTTCAAATGGCTCTGAGCACTATGCGACTTAACTTCTGAGGTCATCAGTCGCCTAGAACTTAGAACTAATTAAACCTAACTAACCTAAGGACATCACACACATCCATGCCCGAGGCAGGATTCGAACCTGCGACCGTAGCGGTCACGCGGTTCCAGACTGAAGCGCCTTTAACCGCACGGCCACACCGGCCGGCAAAACACACTTGACTTGTTGTTGTTGTTGTTGTGGTCTTCACTCCTGAGACTGGTTTGATGCATCTCCCAGTACCTACCGCAGCCTACATCCTTCTGAATCTGCTTACTGTATTCATCTCTTGGTCTCCCTCTACGATTTTTACCCTCCACTCTGCCCTCCAATACTAAATTGGTGATCCGTCAATGTCTCAGAACACGTCCTACCAACCGATCCCTTCTTATAGCCAAGTTGTGCCACAAATTTCTCTTCTCTCCAGTTCTATTCAGTACCTCCTCATTAGTTATGTGATCTACTCATCTAATCTTGAGCATTCTTCTGTAGCACCACATTTCGAAAGCTTCTATTCTCATCTTGTCTAAACTATTTATCGTCCACGTTTCACTTCCATACATGGCGACACTCCATACAAATACTTTCAGAAACGACTTCCTGACACTTAAATCTATACTCGATGTTAACAAATTTCTCTTCTTCAGAAAGACTCTCCTTGCCATTAACAGTCTACATTTTATATCCTCTCTACTTCGACCGTCATCAGTTATTTTGCTCCCCAAATAGCAAAACTCATTTACTACTTTAAGCCTCTCATTTCCTAATCTAAGTCCCGCAACATCACCCGATTTAATTCGACTACACTTCATTTTCCTCGTTTTGCTTTTGTTGAAGTTCCTCTTATATCCTCCTTTCAAGACATTGTCTATTCCGGTCAGCTGCTCTTCCAGGTCCTTTGCTGTCTCTGACAGAATTACAAAGTCATCGGCGAACCTCAAAGTTTTTATTTCTTCTCCATGGATTTTAATACCTACTCCGAATTTTTCTTTTGCTTCCTTTACAGCTTGCTAAATATACAGATTGAATAACACCGGGGAGAGGCTACAACGCTGTCTCATTCCCTTCCCAACCGCTGCTTCCCTTTCGTGCCCCTCGACTCTTATAACTGCCATCTTGAATTCTTAGCAACAAATAATCCTGATCTAATAGAGAGCGTAATGACGGATACAGCGATTAGTGAACACAAGGTCATTGTGGTGAGTCTCAAAACCATATCAACCAAAACCACTAAAAATAAAAGCAAAATATATCTAATTAAAACAGCAGATAAAAATTCGCTCGATGCCTTCCTAAGAGAGAGTCTCCATTCGTTCCAAGCTAATTATGTAAGTGTGGACCAAATACGGCTAAAATTCATAGATACAGTATCGACAGCAATAGATAGAGTCATACCGCATAAGTTAATAAGAGGCGGGACTCATCCACCATGGTACACAAACAACGAAAAAAAGCATGCCAAATTCAAAAGAATGCAAAATCCTCGAGACTGTTTAAGTTTCATGGAAGCTCGAAATTTAGTGCGAACGTCAATGCGAAATGCTTTTAATAGTTTCCACAATGAAACATTGTCTCAAAATAGGGTAGAAAATCCAAAGAAATTCTGGTTGTATGTAAAGTACACCAGTGGCAAAAAAAAAAAAAAAAAAACAGTAAATACCGTCACTGCGCGATAGCGATGGAAATGTTACCGATGATGGTGCCACTAAAGAGGAGTTACTAAATACAGTTTTCCGTAATTCCTTCACGAAAGAAGACAAAGTAAACATTCCAGAATTCGAAACCAGAACAGCTGTTAGCATGAGTGACATAAAAGTAGATATGTTAGGAGTTGCGAAACAACTCAAATCACTTAAGAGAGGCAACTCTTCCGTTCCAGATAGTATACCAATCAGGTTCCTCTCAGAGTATGCAGACACAATAGCGCCTTTCTTAGACAATCACATACAACCGCTCATTTGACGAAAGGTCTGTTCCTCAAGACTGGAAAGTAGCACAGGTCACACCAACATTCAAGAAAGGGAATAGGAGTAACCCATTGAATTACAGACTCATATCACTGACCTCAATTTGCAGTAGGATGTTGGAGTATAGACTGTACTCAAACATTATGAATCACCTTGAAGAAAATGACTTATTGATACATAACCAACACGTATTCAGAAAATATCGTTCTTGTACAACACAGCTAGTTTTTTATTCCCATGAAGTAATGAGTGCTGTCGACAATGGATCTCAGATCGATTCCATATTCCTAGATTTCCAGAAGGCTTTTGATACCGTTCCTCACAAGCGACTATTAAACAAATTGCTTGCATATGGAGTATTGTCTCAGTTGTGTGACTGGATTCGCTATTTTATCTCTGAGAGGTCACAGTTCGTAGTGACAGACAGGAAATCATCGAGTAGAACAGAAGTGATATCTGGCGTTCCGCAAGGTAGTGTCATAGGCCCTCTGCTGTTCCTGATTTATATAAATGATCTAGGTGATAATCTGAGCAGCCCCCTTACATTGTTTGCAGATGACGGTGTAATTTACCGTCTAGTAAAATCATCAGACGAGCAATTCCAATTACAAAATGATCTAGAGAGAATTTCTGTATGGTGCGAAAAGTGGCAATTGACACTAAACAAATAAAAGTGCAAGGTCATCCACATGGGTACGAAAAGGAATCCGATAAATTTTGGGTATATGATAAATCGCACAAATCTACGGGCTGTCAATTCGAATAAATGCCTAGGAATTACAATTACGAGCAACTTAAATTGGAAAGACCACATAGATAATATTGTGGGGAAGGAGAAACAAAGACTGCGCTTTGTTGGCAGAACACATAGAAGATGCGACAAACCCACTAAAGAGACAGCTTACATTACACTTGTCCGTCCTCTGCTGGAATATTGCTGCGCGGTATGGGATCCTTACCCAGGTAGGATAGCCGGAGGACATCGAAAAAGTGCAAAGAAGGACAGCCCGTTTCGTGTTATCCTGCAAGAGGGGCGAGGGTGTCACTGATTTGATACGCGAGCTGTGGTGGCAGTCACTGAAACAAAGGAGGTTTTCTTTGCGGCGAGATCTATTTACGAAATTTCAACCACCTTCTTTCTCTTCCGAATGCATAAATATTTTGCTGACACCCACCTACGTAGGGAGAAATGATGATCATAATAAAATAAGAGAAATCGGAGCTCGAATGGAAAGATTTAGGTGTTCCTTTTTCCCACGCTCCATTCGAGAGTGGAATGCTAGAGAAGTAGCATGAGAATGCTTCGATGAACCCTTTGCCAGGCACTTAAGTGTAAATTGCAGAGTAACCATGTAGATCTAAATCTAGATGTAGAAAGTAGCAACACATTTTCCACAAATTCTTTCCCACTGCACCAACACTGTTCTCCTGGTACCATTCCCTGCCATTGCCTCGACACTGAATTCAGTCACCAAGTTCCGCCGATACCGAATCGCTGTATTTAATCTTGCAGAATTCACAAGATGTGTCATTATCGTCATTTGTTTCTTCGAAGGATTTTCATTAAGCTGACCCTCATGATTCATGTTGCAGGTCTTGTCTGTTCTTAACCTGGTGTTTCTTCAAACAGTCGGGCTGGGATGACATTTTCCTTTTCTTTCAGAATTGCGGTTTCGTTGCATTTATATTTTCTGGGAATGTAACAAGAAGTGCTTTCTTACCGGCAGAAGATTTTGCTGTAGTCTTCTTTGGAGACGGCAACACATCGTGGAATGGAACAAAAGACTTTGGCTTATCATTGTTTGTCCTGTCATGAACTGAACTAGCGGGAGCAAACACAGACCGAAGTTCAGTTTCCTTTGGTGTGTTTTCTCGGTTCTAGCCGGTAAGAACTCGTGTTCAGCCACTGCGTTTTCATTCAACGGAAAAACGCCAGTTGAACTAAATTCATTTTCTCAAATCGCTGGTTTTGTCGCACTCAGCCATACAGTCTTGGAAATACCTTCTAATGTGAGCTTCTTGATCTTCCTTGTTCTTCATTCGTAACACAAGTCCATACATTCACTGTCGTAATATGATTATAGTGGCTTAATAAATAATCTGTATAATGGCTGCAGGCTGTGAGTAGTGTGGCTTGGCAGGTGTATCATACTTATGTTATTTTCTTCGCAAAAATGGAAAGCTTCTAAAGTTTCGTGAGACGCATTACCATCCACAAGGAAAATGCAGTCCCCAGGTACCCTGCCTCATTGAAAATGTTTCAGCAATTTGAGAAATCTTTCTTCATTAATCCATCCCAAATCTGTCATTGTTATCGGGGAACCATTTGGAAAACTGTGATGAAATTCAGGAAAAATTATGTTACCTTTAAATATGAGCATAGGAGGGACAAAGTTTCCTGCGGCATTAACATAAGCTAAGATGGCGACAAGCTCTCCTCTTTCTACGGAAGTCTGCATAAACAGCTTTGTTCCCTTTTTCAGCAAAAACTTCTCTTGTGGGGTTGTTGTTCATTTAGCAACCTGGTTCATCTGCATTATAAATCAGCTGAAGTTTGTCCAGTAAACAAAGATCCCCCATAGTTTTGTTCAAGTAAAAAGAGAAGTCAGCGACATCCACATTATTCAAACCACTGCATCTGGCTAGTGAAAACCCTTTCGCTTTTCTCAAAGACAAATTTTAATTTCGCTCCCTGAACCCTTTTAGCCATTCTTTACCTGCCATTTCGTTGGTGTTTGAAAATGAATGCTTTATTTTGTTGGATTACAGAATCTGAATCCAACAATAAACCACGTGCACATAGCCTCAGGATTCCTGAAAAGAGTTCTCTTTCTTGTCCCTTATTAAATATTGTTTGACCACCTTTTACCTTCGCTGGGGAATCTTTTCCACATTGCAGTCGTCTTTGTAGACAGGAATGCGGCACTCCAAACAATTCTACTGCATGACGCTGACTTCTACATTCCTGGTAAACTGTGAATGCTGTTTGCATGTCATTCTCGGTCTACAAAGTACCAGCTTTTCATTTATATTTTCCCATCTGCAATAAAAAACGAGAAAAGTAATGGAAAACAAAAAAATGTAATAATTGAAATGAATCTAAATTGAAGTATTGACCATTTTCACCCAGATTGTGTTGACCAGATTCGCCGAAAATGCAGAATTGTTTTTCCCTACATTGATAGCTCTACAGAAGTATCTTTACGCGCCGGTAACACCATAACTTCTTCTCTAGTATATAAACTTATTGTGTAACGAATACTTAAGAAATTACTAAACGAATTATCAGAGATATATTAATTTTAATCCAAAGTTATTTTACAAATTATAATATTTTCAGAACTTACCACAAACAGCACAAACTTTTACAGAACAACGAACACACCCGACACCTGACCATGTTTTCCACCTTCCAACTCATACACCGACTTCCAACAGTGGCAGCAAATCAGAACTCATACGGTGGCTTACCAACGGTCGTTCTCCCCTCTCACCATCCGCGACTGGATGAGAAAAGAGACGAGATGTGTGTGTGTAGGTGTGTATATGGGTGGGGGGGGGGGGTTGGCTGGTTAGTAGTTAGTGATACCAGAAGCACCCTCCATCAGACACCGCAAAGAAGTTGGTGGAGAATAGATGTAGATGCCAATGTGATGGATGCCCGTGCCGTACGACCTCTGAAAGATGTGATTGTGCTTCTTTGTTCAAGCCTTATTCGTCATACTTCTCCTCCCTCGCTTTCTCTCTCATCTGCCGTCAGAAATAATCCTTATCGAAAGGTGGGAGAAGAATTAGATTATAAAGTTTTCACATGGTTTGCGGGAAGCACGCGTCTTCAGAACTACCTACCTTACGCAGAACGTTATAACTTTTTATGAACATTTTTAATCGCGATGTTGATCTATTTCCATTTGTGCAACTCTGCCACCTTCAGCGCTCAATAAAAGACCTAACGCTTTAGTTTCTTCTGCGTAATATATGTTGCTGTAACTCATGCGTATAAATGATTGCAAATTATTAGTCGTGTCCCGCTTGCTGTATCTGCATAGTCCTCGTAAGGAAGATAAATTGACTTGTGATTGTATCTGTTAGATGAAGATAGATTTACTGTAAAGGACAGCAAGGACGAATATGATATATACACTGAAAGGCGCTGCGCAGCTAGTTCGTTGGAATGATTACTGTAAGCTAGTTGACTTTGTTCACTTGCTCAGAGCTGAGAGAAAAAACCACCACCCTCCCCTGAGTCATGCATTAACATAACAAAAGGTTAAGCTGTTTGGTTTTTATAAAAATTCTCTGTTCACTGTTAACCCTCTACCATGTTGAAATCATAGTTCACTTTGCTAAGTATAGTATGGTTCAGATCAATGTTATGTGTGAAGAGAATGCGAAGTTTTCCTCTGTCTTCTTGAATACATACTTAATTGAAAAATCGTCGTCATAGCGTATCATTTCATAGCAATAATTTCTCTCGTCATCCCACTGTTTAAAGTAGGTTTCTCATTACACATCACCACATTGTACCATGTGGTATGCAATAGTTTGAACATTATTTGTAGCCGCTGCCTGCTTGCTGTTTGCTGTTGTGCTTTCGAGAAATTAGTAACAATGTTGTCAGGGCGCGAGGTAACTGGAAATTTTGATTGGGGCCAGATAATTATTTCACTTCAGTTGCGCATTTAATACAAAGACAAGCTGTATTCAGGCTAGTTACAGTTCAGTTCAAATTAGGTTCTTTCCAGCCGAAGCTTAGCATACTAGTTAAAGTTGGATAACAGTTTGTGGGTACATAGTTTCGGTAATACGTTGACTTTTTATAGAATGTGAGGTAATCTGGGCTAAATTTCATACAGAGACACATATTGGAGAACTTAAAATTGCTTTGACTTTCCTGTGTATTGACTCTGTCCCTCCGAGACCATTTCTTTACAGACTTCTTTCCGTTTTTTCTGCAGCCATTTCACTTTAGATTTCCCGCGCTTTCTGTTTATGTCATTGCTAAGTGCGTATATTGCTATATTCCTGAATTTTTCTGGGCATTTTTATACATCTTTCATTCATATATCAACTGAAATAGTTTTTATATTAATTGTTTCTTCGCAGTTATTTTCTTTTTACCAACATCTGTCTGCCCATTTTCTTCTACTGGAATTTTTAGAAACGTCTATTCTTTAACAGTTGAATGTGTACAATAGTATTCGTTAACTTTGTGCTCCTGTGGACGTCTTAGAGTCCAAGATTTGATGAAGGAATATTTGTCGCACCATGACGTAATCCACCTAGAATATTGTCTTGCATCCAGGCCGTTTCCAAGTACACTTCCTTTTCTGTGATTTTTGAACAGTGTATTTACTATTACTAGGTGAAATTTGTTGCAGAACTCAATTAGTCTTTCTTCTGTCTTACTCCTACTATGAAGCACTTATTTTGTACTAACTATGTCTACTGTTTCCTCCCCTGTTACTGCATTCCAACCAGCCATTACAAGTAGGTTTTTGTCTCCTGTTACATGCTGAATTACCTGTTCTTATACTTTTATCTCTTCGTGTTCTACTTGTGCCGGCAGCACGTGTACCTGGACTATTGTTGTGGCCGTTCATTTGCTATAGCTTCTGATGATGCGAATAATCCTCTCACTGGAAAAAAACTGAACACAGCAAATCATTCTCCTCCACAGCTCCCTAGTCGCAAAGATTCCTTCTCCCGTTATACCATTTTCTGCTGCTGCTGATACTACGCTACATTCATCTCACCAGAAATTCTTTTTGTTCTGTCTCAGCTCACCTGAACACCACTGTATTCAGACTGAAGCTTTGCATTCCCCTCTCCTGATTTTCTAGCTTCACTATCATTCAGATTTCTGACAATCTACATTCCGAATCGAAGAATGTTATTCTTTCATTGGTTATTTGGTTGTTCAGTCATTCCAGGTCATATGTCCTGTGGATAGACATTAAGTATCTGTAATGCTGTCGTTCCCAGATCCTTTTGCACCCTCATGTCCATGTTAACTTCTTTCACTCACTGGTATTGACAAGGCCATTAGCAGAACGAGGGTAACTTCTTATGCTGCAAGTCCTCCACCTTTTCGTGGTTGGGAAGGAACCCGGGCAGAAGACCGTTTTAATTGCTAGTCAAAGGCGTTATCCCTGTCTGAAGAACGATTGAACTGCCGTCAACTATAGCGTTTTGTGATTCCCATAGATGGAGTAGTATTAACACGACGATAATATAAAATACCTGCGCGAGAGATAAATACTCTGTGGAATTTAAGCATCTCCGTGCGAACTCGATAATAAAGATATACAGAATGTATTAAGCTACGGCAAAGACACAATTATTCCATGTTGGACACTGGAAGGGAGATGTTCTATGTCGGATTGAGAGGAGAGTGTTGGAATCCGCCATTAAGGCAGTAATCTATGTTTTATGGTATGGAAGAAAATAAATACATATAAAAGCACAGAAGGAGTATCAGGTGTGTAAAGTTTATAACCCTTAATCATTTCAAAGCAAATATTCAGTGATTTTATAGACGCAAAGTCGTTCGGAAGTGTTGTGTGGTTTGGCCGGTCGGGGTGGCCGAGCGGTTCTAGGCGCTACAGTCTGGAACCGCGCGACCGCTACGGTCGCAGGTTCGAATCCTGCCTCGGGCATGGAGGTGTGTGATGTCCTTAGGTGAGTTAGATTTAAATAGTTCTAAGTTCTAGGAGACTGATGACCTCAGAAGTTAAGTCCCAATGTGCTCAGAGCCAATTGAACCATTTGTTGAGTGGTTTGATGGTGCGAACCTGCAGTTTTTCACGATTTTGGGATTCGTCGAGAATATTTCTCCGAAGACCTAAAGAATTTCACGCACTTAAGTTGGACGCCACGTTCCATACACATGACACAGTATAGCACTTGGCTGTACCGATCGATTTCCGTAGAGCGATAAATTATCTTTAACGATTTCGGGTGGAGAAGTTCCAGCAAGGAGACTCAACGAGATCTGCTGCTGCGAAACGTATTTGGTGTTACCGTATTCTTTAACTTACGGAGAACAGTAAGCAATATAGACTTCATAACCACCGCAAAAATAATAAAAAGGACTCGACTTAAACAAAAGGACTCGACTTAAATAAAAGGAGCAAAGAGTAAAAAAAGGAATCGCTAAACCAAACCATAAATAACAATAAATTAATAATAATACGCAATCATATTAATGAAACGCTCATTAAATAATAGAATAAAAATAAGAACTTTAAACATTTGGTGTAATGACCGAGGAAATGAGAGAAATTAGAACTCGTACGGATTCGAATAGATAGTCGTTTTCCTCTCATTCCATTTGCGAATAGAGCAGGAAAGTAAATGATCAGTATGTTATACAGCTTGTGGAGTATGTATGTATATGTAGCTGTACCTGTTGAATACTGTTTAACAACTTGAGTATAACATAGTTTTGTCCATATTTTGAAATTGCTTACATGACTATTTAACACATAGGAAGTATACTTCCTGTGTAGCTGAATATAAAATTGTCTTAAATGTGTTGTAGTCCAGGAACAACTAATTGCAACTAGTGAGCATTGTTTTTATATTCACGGAGCTCACGCGAGCGCTAGAGACAGTCATGTGCTGTACCATTTTACCATCGCATCAGAGGTGCGTAACTGGGTTGCGCGGGAAATTACCATGAGCCTGTCATCTTTCCTCATTGGCCTGCAAATGGTATCCTGGACTACACTCATTTCTACTATCAATACTGAATGTCAGGGCTCGTTGGTTGCAGAAAGGTGTAAGGCACCGACCACTCTTCCTACACCCCATCGACAATGGTAAGACTTCGTCGTTGTTATTACTGTTGCAAGAGCCACATTAGAATGTATATTTCCGAATCACTCTCGTAAACTGAAATCAAAACTGCACAACTCAAACCATGTTCCGTAAGATATTCGAAATAAATTTCTAAAACAATTCCGAAGTAAATTGAAGACATTACTACCAGACAGCAGAAGCTCACCAAAGTTACTTGTGAGAAAAGCAATTATTTTTGCATATCTCTGACACGGCTTCGTTTATTATACTGATATTTTGTGTCCAGCTAAATAACTGAGCATTGAGGCAATCATCCAACTGACGTACTAGGTTGAAGACACCCGTTTGCTAAAACACCGTGTCCTGCTGCGCGCAGAAATTCGTTACTGCCTGCTGTACATCCCCCATTTAGCGCACTCACTTCGGAAGAACACGATTCCAAACTAATCCTTTCCCTACATGTCGGCGCTTATATGCCCACAACAGAGTCGCAATACGTTGCATATACGCTGCAGCAACCTCCTCAAACGGAAATTTTTTGATCACCCCTTGTACATTCATGCTTTCGGTATGAGCCCGAGACGTCATTTTTTGAGTCAATGTGTTTTACTTTTGCTATCCGTAGTCCTGCAGCCGTTTCTCAAAGTATCGGCAATGACGGGGATCAATGAATGCTATTGAGCCGTCGCTGGCTCGTGTCATGCTTGTCTTGGATTAAACCTTAATTGCAGTCCTGTAGTTTTATTCCTCCTGTATCGATACTAGTACTGCTATACTATCTTTGGTGTGGCGGATATATACTCCTGGTAATTGAAATAAGAACACCATGAATTCATTGTCCCAGGAAGGGGAAACTTTATTGACACATTCCTGGGGTCAGATACATCACATGATCACACTGACAGAACCACAGGCACATAGACACAGGCAACAGAGCATGCACAATGTCGGCACTAGTACAGTGTATATCCACCTTTCGCAGCAATGCAGGCTGCTATTCTCCCATGGAGACGATCGTAGAGATGCTGGATGTAGTCCTGTGGAACGGCTTGCCATGCCATTTCCACCTGGCGCCTCAGTTGGACCAGCGTTCGTGCTGCACGTGCAGACCGCGTGAGACGACGCTTCATCCAGTCCCAAACATGCTCAATGGGGGACAGATCCGGAGATCTTGCTGGCCAGGGTAGTTGACTTACACCTTCTAGAGCACGTTGGGTGGCACGGGATACATGCGGACGTGCATTGTCCTGTTGGAACAGCAAGTTCCCTTGCCGGTCTAGGAATGGTAGAACGATGGGTTCGATGACGGTTTGGATGTACCGTGCACTATTCAGTGTCCCCTCGACGATCACCAGTGGTGTACGGCCAGTGTAGGAGATCGCTCCCCACACCATGATGCCGGGTGTTGGCCCTGTGTGCCTCGGTCGTATGCAGTCCTGATTGTGGCGCTCACCTGCACGGCGCCAAACACGCATACGACCATCATTGGCACCAAGGCAGAAGCGACTTTCATCGCTGAAGACGACACGTCTCCATTCGTCCCTCCATTCACGCCTGTCGCGACACCACTGGAGGCGGGCTGCACGATGTTGGGGCGTGAGCGGAAGACGGCCTAACGCTGTGCGGGACCGTAGCCCAGCTTCATGGAGACGGTTGCGAACGGTCCTCGCCGATACCCCAGGAGCAACAGTGTCCCTAATTTGCTGGGAAGTGGCGGTGCGGTCCCCTACGGCACTGCGTAGGGTCCTACGGTCTTGGCGTGCATCCGTGCGTCGCTGCGGTCCGGTCCCAGGTCGACGGGCACGTGCACCTTCCGCCGACCACTGGCGACAACATCGATGTACTGTGGAGACCTCACGCCCCACGTGTTGAGCAATTCGGCGGTACGTCCACCCGACCTCCCGCATGCCCACTATACGCCCTCGCTCAAAGTCCGTCAACTGCACATACGGTTCACGTCCACGCTGTCGCGGCATGCTACCAGTGTTAAAGACTGCGATGGAGCTCCGTATGCCACGGCAAACTGGCTGACACTGACGGCGGCGGTGCACAAATGCTGCGCAGCTAGCGCCATTCGACGGCCAACACCGCGGTTCCTGGTGTGTCCGCTGTGCCGTGCGTGTGATCATTGCTTGTACAGCCCTCTCGCAGTGTCCGGAGCAAGTATGGTGGGTCTGACACACCGGTGTCAAAGTGTTCTTTTTTCCATTTCCAGGAGTGTATTTTCCGGCTTGGCGGTGTGTGACTAGTCGGTCGGTTGTCGTGTAGCAGCAAGGAAGTCTCCGTCGCGTGTACTCTGGCCGGGGCCGTTGGCGATGTGCACGTGCGGCTGGAGTGTGAGGTACTGCTTGCAAGTGCTACGTAGTTCGTCGCCCACCGATCTTGTACATGAAAGTTGAGTCCTCAGTTAACCTACTATCGAGCCTCATCCTGGTTGTCGCTTTTGGGACATTCCCCCGTGCAACAACATGTGAGTATTCAAGTCGGCTAAGATTCCTGTGAAGTTTAACTTAATTTATTCCCTGTATCTTCTGCTTTGTGGCCATTGGCGTTCCGGTTACCTGCCCTGGTCGTTGACGTAATTTTCGGCAGTGCATTTTCCTCGTCGTGTTGTTGCTGTCCAGCGCGGCGTGTAGTTTGACAGCTGAGGTGTTGTTGGTCGTTGTGGGCGCCAATATTCTGTGTGTCGTTGTATTGAAATCTTATGGTCATTTTGCTGGTTACGTGGAGCAGGAGTGATTTTGTTGATTGGTCGGTCGGCTGTCTGTCTGTTGGGTTGCCTTCAGATTAGGAAGTTGTTGGACAGGCTGCCTGTCTCACTTAAACGGGCGTTAGTGTTGCAATCCCAGGCCGACCCTTGGAAACTTCTGAGCGCCGTTCCTTGTGTGTTACATAGTAATTTCCCTGTAGGGGGTTTTAGTTATTTGGTTGATGTGGCCTTCAGCCGAGTATCAATTATCTTTTAAATTAATGTTTTTGTCTTGCCCTTAAGGCATGAGATTGTTATTCTTTATATGGGGCCTTCAGCCGAATTTTACATGAGATGTTTTAAAATATGGCCATCTGTCTTTTAAAATAAAACTCTTCTTTCTAGGGCTTAAGCTGTTAAATTATTTGCTAATATGCGGCCTTCAGCCGAGTTTTAATGTATCTTAAATTAATGTTCTTATCTGGCCCTTAAGGCATAAGATTGTTATGCTTTTGTATGGGGCCTTCAGCTGAATTGTGATTGAAATGTTTTAAGATAAGGCCTTATGCCTTTTGATTGAAACTCTTCTTATAGTTTAATATGCAGCCTCCAGCCAAGTTCCATTAAAATTAAATTTCTAGGGCCTTCAGCGAGTTTATATTGAAGATTAAGAAAATATTTTTGGGTGAAACCTCCAGAAGAACCTTGTATTTCAATTTCTTGCTTAGGCTTTGTGTCTTGGATTTTGAGTGTGGCCTACAGCAGATATAAAGTTAATCAAGGGAGGTCGATTAAAGTTTTGAGTGTTTTGCATCCGTGTTGTAATATTGTGTGTTGATAAATAAAGTTGGTATGTTGAGTGACAGCAACTTATTTCGGTCCCTTTCCACAACTTAATCCGCTCTGTCCTGCTAGCCCAGTCATTTCAGCTACAGGGTGTTTCAAAAATGACCGGTATATTTGAAACGGCAATAAAAACTAAACGAGCAGCGATAGAAAGACACCGTTTGTTGCAATATGCTTGGGACAACAGTACATTTTCAGGCAGACAAACTTTCGAAATTACAGTAGTTACAATTTTCAACAACAGATGGCGCTGCAAGTGATGTGAAAGATATAGGAGACAACGCAGTCTGTGGGTGCGCCATTCTGTACGTCGTCTTTCTGCTGTAAGCGTGTGCTGTTCACAACGTGCAAGTGTGCTGTAGACAACATGGTTTATTCCTTAGAACAGAGGATTTTTCTGGTGTTGGAATTCCACCGCCTAGAACACAGTGTTGTTGCAACAAGACGAAGTTTTCAACGGAGGTTTAATGTAACCAAAGGACCGAAAAGCGATACAATAAAGGATCTGTTTGAAAAATTTCAACGGACTGGGAACGTGACAGATGAACGTGCTGGAAAGGTAGGGCGACCGCATACGACAACCACAGAGGGCAACGCGCAGCTAGTGCAGCAGGTGATCCAACAGCGGCCTCGGGTTTCCGTTCGCCGTGTTGCAGCTGCGGTCCAAATGACGCCAACGTCCACGTATCGTCTCATGCGCCAGAGTTTACACCTCTATCCATACAAAATTCAAACGCGGCAACCCCTCAACGCCGCTATCATTGCTGCACGAGAGACATTCGCTAACCATATAGTGCACAGGATTGATGACGGCGATATGCATGTAGGCAGCATTTGGTTTACTGACGAAGCTTATTTTTACCTGGACGGCTTCGTCAATAAACAGAACTGGCGCATATGGGGAACCGAAAAGCCCCATGTTGCAGTCCCATCGTCCCTGCATCCTCAAAAAGTACTGGTCTGGGCCGCCATTTCTTCCAAAGGAATCATTGGCCCATTTTTCAGATGCGAAACGATTACTGCATCACGCTATCTGGACATTCTTCGTGAATTTGTGGCGGTACGAACTGCCTTAGACGACACTGCGAACACCTCGTGGTTTATGCAAGATGGTTCCCGGCCACATCGCACGGCCGACGTCTTTAATTTCCTGAATGAATATTTCGATGATCGTGTGATTGCTTTGGGCTATCCGAAACATACAGGAGGCGGCGTGGATTGGCCTCCCTATTCGCCAGACATGAACCCCTGTGACTTCTTTCTGTGGGGACACTTGAAAGACCAGGTGTACCGCCAGAATCCAGAAACAATTGAACAGCTGAAGCAGTACGTCTCGTCTGCATGTGAAGCCATTCCGCCAGACACGTTGTCAAAGGTTTCGGGTAATTTCATTCAGAGACTACGCCATATTATTGCTACGAATGGTGGATATGTGGAAAATATCGTACTATAGAGTTTCCCAGACCGCAGCGCCATCTGTTGTTGAAAATTGTAACTACTGTAATTTCGAAAGTTTGTCTGTCTGAAAATGTACTGTTGTCCCAAGCATATTGCAACAAACGGTGTATTTCTATCGCTGCTCGTTTAGTTCTTATTGCCGTTTCAAATATACCGGTCATTTTTGAAACACCCTGTATATACTCTCCAATGTCCTTTTGCAAAGGTAACTTTTACTGGTGTGTCACCTTCAGAAGCAGATTTAAGCAAACTCTGAGTAAGAATCTCTTCTGCCGGCACTGAAATGTATCGGTGAGCAGACCACCTGCAGTACTGCTCACAGTTACACAGTTCTTGCGGTACTTATTGATTTTATACGCCGAACACTTTGGTTACTTGTCTGGGGAAACAGGTTCGTTCAGATTGGAGGAGGAGGATTCGTAATCTTTGATCATGCACTGCACAACATCAGCAACGCTTACGATACTAGGACATTGCTCGGTTATCTGAATCAACTGATTTTGTGTGTGTAGTCTGTACCTTGCTTTCCTTTCTCCAGCTATATGCGAGCAAAATCAGCATCACAAGGCAGATAAGAGCCGATCTTTTAGATTGATCTGCTCTCTAGGGAAGGCCCTTAAGTTGAGAATTTTGTGCGGTTGTGTCCAAGATTTTCCTGGATTCACTTGGTTACACTGACAACAATACCTTTAATAATATCGAGAGTTGTAGTAGTGCTGTTTTGGAACGAATGGCTTCAGCTCCTTTGCGCTACGCTGTTAAAAGGAGATTTTGTACTTAAATTAATGTGTGGTTAACATTCATACCTATATCTACATTTCCAGGGATGAATAAATGGAGTTAACCATTTTTCTTCCATGTAGTATACTGTCGCAGGCTCTTTAAGAATTGTCCAATGCGTAATTTTAAGAGCACTTTACACAATCGTAGCTGAGCCACAGTTATTTGTTGACAACATTATCTCCAAACGTTTTTCCTTTTTCGTGTGTTCGTTTATGACTAAAATATGAGGGCTGAGTTACAAGAGTGTGATGCTTTTAATGTCATGATCTTCAGCTGCATTGAAGGATTCGGCTATATTTTGTTTACCGTGTCTGACGTTTTTTTCTGGTGCGTTTGTCACTCTTTTACTCCAATGTTTTATGCCAAATGTTCTTAAGAAATTTGATTCTATTCATTCGGTTACTTCGTTCTTTAAGTTTCAATTAGTTATCCCTTGTTGTAATTAACCCAATTTCCATCATTCCTGCATAAGCATCTACGTCAATAATACGTAAGAAGGTGGGAGGAGGAGTATTTCGTGTATCACCCTCTCTTCCCACCCACCCACCCCTCTTTACATTCCTATTACAAACGCGTATGCTGCGTTGGAAGCACGATTGTCCTCAAGTACCCGTGTTCACTCAAATCTCGCTTCATGTCTTTCCTCTCGCTGACTCTTTCTTTTTTTTTTCTTTTTTACTACAATTACCGATTTTTAGCAGTAAACCACACCATGATGCAGAAAGCCACTCTTGTAGCCGTTGGAGCTGGCTGCGATTACTTCTTTAGATCATCCCTGTTTCTTGTATGAGTTATGTCTGGTACGGACCACAGACTGACGAGTAGAGCCAGTAATCATACATCGGTCGAAACTGGGCTTTGTGGGCTGCCTCCTTCACGGCAAAATTACATTTCTTTAGGATTTTTCCGGTCTAACATCTGCATTTCTGTCTACATCTACATCTACATACATACTCCCTGAGCCACCTTACGGTGTGTGGCGGAGGGTACCCTGTACCACTAGTGTCCTTTTCCATTTCTGTTCCGCTCGCAAATGCAGCGAGGGAAAACCGACTGTCTATATGCCTCCGTATGAGTCCTAATCCCTTTAATCTTATCTTCATGGTTCATATGGGAAATGTATGTTCGCGGCAGTAGAATTGCTCTGCAGTCAGCGTCAAGTGCTGATTCTCTAACTTATATCGAGTGCTCCTCGAAAAGAAAGTCGCTTTCCCTCCAGGTATTCCCATTTCAGTTGCCGGAGCATCTTCCTAATAGCTGCATGTTGTCCCCATCCACCGGTAACAAATCTAGCAGCTCGCTTCTGCTTTGCTTCGATGTCTTATCGTGATCCGACCTGGTACGAATGCCAAACACTCGAACAGTACCCAACAATGCGTCGCACGAGCGTCCTATATGCAAATGAACCACACTTTGCTAAAATTCTGCCAGTAAACCGAAGTCGACCTCTCACCTTTCCTAATACAGCCCTTATACGAGGGTTGTCCAGCAAGTAAGTTACGATCGGTCGCTAAATGGATACCACAGTGAAAACCCGATGAAGCTTTGCACAGATGTGTTGAGTAGTGTCTTTAGTATGACCGCCGATAGCAACTAGACGCTCTTTTGTTTCGAGCGTACTGTGAGCGAGTAAAGGTGCCTAGAACAACGATGTCTCCCGGAAAGTAGGAGGGCCCACTGAGAGGTTTCGCCTTAATGAATACAGCCCACCTAACACAACTGCCACCCACTTCCTTCTTCATGGCAATTCTCGGCCGCACTCTGCAGGGGCAGTGAAGATGCTTCTGCAGCCTTTTCGATGGGAAGTGTTCGATCACCGACAACACAACCCTAACTGCTCGTCCTGAGTATCATATCTGTTCACATGAAACGCAGGATACGAAGACAACACTTGGGCTCCGGCTAGAGAATTATCGGAAAGCACAGGCAGCTGCCTTCTATGAAGATAGTGTTGGAAATTTTGTATAACCCTCCGACAAATGTGTGAGTCGGAGCGGCGACTATGTAGAGAAGTATCTGGAAAGTGTAGCTAACTCTTGCAAATAAAATGTTTCTGATTTTCACTGTGGTTTCCATTTAGCGACCGATCTGAACTTACTTTCTGGACAACCCTCGTATGTTGATTCCATTTCATATTGCTTTACAGCATTGCGCTAAGATATTTAATCGAAATGACTGTAACAAGCAGTTCATAACTAATACTGTATTCGAATACTATGGGAATGTTTTTCCTACTCTTGTGCATTAACTTATACAGCTAGCTGCCATCCATCACACCAATTATAAATTTTGTCCAAGTCATCTAGTATCCTAATAAAGTCACTCAACGACATCTTCCCATACACCACAACATCACTGAAAGACAGCAGCAGACTGCTGCCTACCCTGTTCGCCATATCATTTATCTCTAAGGAAAATAGCAGCGTTCCTACCACACTTCCCTGGGGCACTCCAAAAAATATTCAAATGTGTGTGAAATCTTATGGGACTTAACTGCTAAGGTCATCAGTCCCTAAGCTTACACACTGCTTAACCTAAATTATCCTAAGGACAAACACACACGCCCATACCCGAGGGAGGACTCGAACCTCCGCCGGGATCAGCCGCTTAGTCCATGACTGCAGCGCCTAGACCGCTCGGCTAATCCCGCGCGGCTGGGGCACTCCTGAAAATATCTTTCTTTCTGATGAACACTTGCCGTCGAGGACAACTTACTGGGTTGAGTTACTTAAGAAGTGTTTGAGCCACCGACGTATCTCCTGGGAATCTATTCCGTGAGCTTGTACTTTCGTTAACAGTGGTCAGTGTAGCACCGTGCCAAATGCTTTATGGAAATCTAGGAACATGGACTCCGCCTGTTGCTCTTCAGCCATCGTTCGCAGGATTTCATTTGAGAAAGGAGGAAGCTGAGTTTTGCCCGAGTGATGTGTACAGAAGCCTTTCCTTCTAAAGGAAAAGAGAACTGAGAATATATTGAAGGATTCTGCAGCAAACCGACGTTAAACATATTGGCCGGTATTATTATTGTTCTTACATACAGGAGTCACCTGTGCTTTTCTCCATTCGCTTGGGTCTTTGCGCTGGGCAAGAGATTCGCGATAAACGCAAGCTAAGTAAGGGGTAAAAGCTGTAGAGTAGGATCTAGTCTTTGAAAAATCGAATTAGCGTTTTATCAGGACCTGGCTACTTATTTTCCGTTACTTACTTCAGTTGGTGCTCTACACCTACGATGGTTGTTAGTATGTCCTCGACGAAAGATCCGTACCCAGAGACTGGAAAGTTGCACAGGTTGCGGCGACACGGTTCCTTCCGTCCCTTTACGAAGGACCCGCACCTACCTGTGAACATTGTCTCAGCAGATCATCAGAAGGAAAGCCGAGTGAAACCTACTGTACTTCGACGTGAACCAGGCTGCAATCTAAGTCACTAATCTACGTTTCGGGAGAAAGTTTTCACCCAAATGAAAGGTTGGAAATTTTGTCCTCAATTAATATATTCTGAAACATAGGTGAACAAGTAATACAGTCACCCACAATCCCTTTCACTCACGTTAGCAAGTTTATGCTGTTGCATTTCCCGAAAACGTAATATCTACAAAAATACTGATTGTTTTTGATTGATAATGCTCGCCAAATATTAACTCTGTCGGTACCAAATGCAGTCACAGTTTTTAGCCACCGATCTGCTCAATACGCCACGAGGAATACATGTCTTTTCTCGTCACGAAAAATGGTTCAAATGGCTCTGAGCACTATGGGACTCAACTGCTGTGGTCATCAGTCCCCTAGAACTTAGAACTACTTAAACCTAACTAACCTAAGGACATCACACACATCCATGCCCGAGGCAGGATTCGAACCTGCGACCGTAGCAGTCCCACGGTTCCGGACTGCGCGCCTAGAACCGCGAGACCACCGCGGCCGGCTCTCTCGTCACGAAATTCACTTAAAAATTCCGAAATTTCTACACACGCATCGGAATAATTATACCGTCACTTTCCAACACTTTTGATGTATGAAACACTGCTAGATCCGGCAACTTATCATTTCCAACGGAACTACTACAACACGCGTTCGATCTGTTTCATGGCTAGGCTTCGACTCTTCTCTAGAATGCTTTAAGTCTTCTCTACCAGCAGAGAAAGGCGCGCGAAGAATATTGCTTTACCATTGGTCAGTTTACCCAACAGCCAATAGCAAAACAACATTCCCCCGCGGCAATCCGCGCTCTTCGACAATAACCAATTGCAAAATAGTAAACCAACGACTGCACTTTTTACCGACGTAATTATCTAATATGCTGAAGTTTTGCTTATGCATAAAGTTATTTAGTATTGTTATTTATACCTGAATTAACTTTCCCTTTACCATAAACTTACTTTGCAAATCTATTCTACAAAAATCCCCTTTGTCCATATCCATACGTCTTCGGAATGTTCCCACACTAACTCCTACTACATAAGTCGTTAAACAGTTGTCTTCATATTAACCTTAAATCACACTCACGCATCAATCATTCTGCTAAAACACATTTATAACATTTTACATACACAAAAAGACATAACACTTTATGAAAATACTAGAACAGTTTATGAAAAGCATTCTATTACTTTAGTGCACTCTAGTGGGCACAATCGAAACTAAAATCACAGTCCCCCTATCCAATATTGTCCTCTATCGGCTGATACATAAACTACGTGCGCGTCCAGTCTCGCGTCACCATCTGTCACCATCCAGCTCTGAGACACATGATGTCCCACTTAAACGCCTCCAAGGCAGGTTCGTTACATGGCGCTACGCCTCAAGGTCACACCAATATTCAAGAAAGGTAGTAGCGTTAATCCACTAAATTACAGGCCCATATCATTGACGTCGATATCCAGCAGGATTTTGTACCATATATTGTGTTCGAACATTATGAATTACCTCGAAGAAAACGGTCTATTGACACACAGTCACCACGGGTTTAGAAAACATCTTTCCTGTGAAACACAACTAGCTCCTTATTGACATGAAGTGTTGAGTGCTATTGACAAGGGATTTCAGATCGATTCCGTATTTCTGGATTTCCGGAAGGCTTGTGACACTGTACCACACAATCGGCTCGTAGTGAAACTTTGTGCTTACGGAATATCGTCTCAGTTATGTGACTGGATTTGTGATTTCCTGTCAGAGAGGTCACAGTTCGTAGTAACTGACGGAAAGTCATAGAGTAAAACAGCAGTGGTTTCTGGCGTTCCCCAAGGTAGTGTTATAGGCGTTTTGCTGTTCCTTGTGTATATAAACGATTTTGGAGACAAGCTGAGCAGCCGTCTTCGGTTGTTTGCAGATGACGCTGTCGTTTGTCGACTAATAAAGTCATCAGAAGATCAAAAGAAACTGGAAAACGATTTAGAAAAAGTATCTGAATGGTGCGAAAAGTGGCAGTTGACCCTAAAAAACGAAAAGTGTGAGCTCATCCACGTGACTGCTAAAAGGAGCTCGTTAAACTTCGGTTACACGAAAAATCAGTCTAATCTGAAAGCCGTAAATTCAACTAAATACCTAGGGATGGCAATTACGAACAACTTAAAATGCAAGGGACACATAGAAAATGTTGTGGGGAAGACCAACCAAAGACTGCGTTTTATTGGCAGGACACTTAGAAAATGTAACAGACCTACTGAGGAGACTACGCTTGTCCGTCCCCTTTTACAATACTGCTGCACGTTGTGGGATCATTACCAGATAGGACTGACGGAGTCTATCGAAAAAGTTCAAAGAAAGGCAGCACGTTTTGTATTATCGCGAAATATGGGAGAGAGTGTCACAGAAATGATACAGGATTTGGTCTGGAAATCATTAAAAGAAAGGCATTTTTCGTTGCGACGGAATATTCTCACAAAATTCCAATACGAATTTTCTCCTCTGAATGCGAAAATATGTTTTTGACACCAACCTATATAGGGAGGAACGATCGCCACGATAAAATAAGAGAAATGATGGCTCGTACGGAAAGATACAGATGTTCATTCTTTCCGCGCGCTATACGAGATTGGAATAACAGAATTGTGAAGGTGGTTCGATGAACCCTCTGCCAGGCACTTGAATGTGATTTGCAGAGTGTCCATGTAGATGTAGATGGGAGTCTGTGCTATGGTGGAATGATGGTATGTTTGTACGCTTCTCCTGCGTGAAAGGTTTCTTAAATGCGAATTTAAAACTTCTCTTTACTTTTACTATCTTCTAGTACCACATCAGACTCGTGAACGAGTGACTGGATAGATGCGTTAGAACCTGAAATCCCTAAACACAGGATTGGGTATGGCAGGGAAAGGATGGAAGGACAAACACAGAATACAGTGTCATTTGTTGTTTGAACGGTTACATTTATTTAAACACCACATAACAAGCATGAATAAATAAATACAATAATCTCAAGTAAGTTACTGGGTAAGGATAATTAGTTGCTTACAGCGGTAATCGCCTTTAACAAATGATTTTATCTCAACAAGCCACCACACACAGTGCCAGAACTAACATAAAGCAGTAAACAATTAACTTCCTTCCTTAAAAAAACAGATGCTGCTTAAAGGGCAATAGCAAAGGTCTCTTTCAGACAGTTTAAGAAAAGAATTGGGGGCGTGGGTTGGGGGGCAGCACATCAATTGGAACTCATCACTGTGTTCCTCAGACCATTCCATCACACTGATAACCTTGTGCCATTGAGCATCATCTTGCTGAAAAATGGCTCTGCCATCGGGAAACACGATCGTCACGAATGGGTGTACGTGGTCTGCAACCAGTGTACGATACGCCTTGGCCGTCATGGTGCTTTACCCGAGCTCCGCTGGACCCACGGACGCCCACGTGAATGTTCCGCAGTATATGGAGCCGCCACCAGCTTCACTCACTCCTGCAGTACAGGTGTCAAGGAGTTATTGTCCTGGAAGAAGACGGATTAACACCCTCCCATCGGCATGATGAAGAAGGTATCGAAATTCATCAGACCATGCAACACTCTCCCATTGCGTCAACGTCCGGTGCAGATGGTCACGTGCCCATTTCAATCGTAGTTACCGGCGTCGTGATGTTAACATTGGCACATGCAGAAGTCGTCGGCTGAGGTGGTCCATCGTTAAGTGTTCGGACGCACTGTACTCTGCCCAACATTAAAGTCTGCTGTTAGTTCCGACACAGTTCGCTGCCTGTCCTGTTTAACCAGTCTGCCTAGTCTATTTATGTTTGACCTCCGTATTGAGGAGTGGCCTCCCAACCCCACGACGTCTGGACGTGGTTTCACCTTGATTTCACCACGCGTTGAAGGCACCCACTACAGCACTCCTCGAAAACCCTACAAGGCGTGCAGTTTCCGAAATGCTCGTACCGAGCCTCTGGGACATCGCCGTCTGACCTCCGTCAAACTCAGATGGATTGCACGCCTTCCCCATTCTACACACGGACCCCATATTCACTGTTGACGCTGGTATCTCCTGGACGGGCTTATATCGACAGTAGGTCGATGATCGTAATGTTCTGGCTGATCAGCATATATGTCGACAATGCTGAGTTATGTGTCTTTAATTGCATATTATGCACTCTAAACATGACCCTTTGTATTCTCCAAGATGACGACAAGTAGTTTTCTGGCTCAGTTGAACGGGTTTATGTTTATAGTAGGTCGCTGATCGTAACATTCTGGCTGACCAGTGTAGATGTTGATAATGTTGCGTTCTGTATCGTTAATTGCATATTATGCACTCTTAACTCGACTCTTTGGATTCTCAAAGATGGTGACGTCTAGTTGTTTGGCCCGGTTTTATTCTTTCAATTGCATGATACATGGTCGTGCTCCGACTGTACTTCTACATCTAAATCTACATCCATACTCCGCAAGCCACCTGAACGTTGTGTGGCGGAGGGTACTTTGAGTACCTCTATCGGTTCTCCCTTCTATCCCAGTCTCGTATTGTTCGTGGAAAGATAGATTGTCAGTATGCCTCTGTGTGGGCTCTAATCGCTCTGATTTTATTCTCATGGTCTCCTCACGAGATATACGTAGGAGGGAGCAATATACTGCTTGACTCCTCGGTGAAGGTATATTCTCGAAACTTCAACAAAAGCCCGTACCGAGCTACTGAGCGTCTCTCTTGCAGAGTCTTCCACTGGAGTTTGTCATCTCCGTAACGCTTTCGCGATTACTAAATGATCCTGTAACGAAGCACGCTGCTCTCCGTTGGATCTTCTCTATCTCTTCTATCAACCATATCTTGTACGGATCCCACAGTATTCAAGCAGTGGGCGAACAAGTATAGTGTAAACTACTTCCTTTGTTTTCGGTTTGCATATCCTTAGGATTTTTCCAATGAATCTGTCTGGCATCTGCTTTACCGATGATTAATTTTATATGGTCATTCCATTTTAAATCACTCCTAATGCCTACTCCCAGATAATTTATGGAATTAACCGCTTCCAATTGCTGACCTGCTATATTGTAGCTAAATGATAAGGGATCTTTCATTCTATGTATTCAATTGCCATTCCTTGCATCATGCGTCAATTCGTTGCAGATCCTCCTGCATTTCAGTACAGTTTTCCATTGTTACAACCTCTCGATATACTACAGCATCATCCGCAAAAAACGTCAGTGAACTTCCTATGTCATCCACAAGGTCATTTATGTATATTGTGAATAGCGATAGTCCTACGACACTCCCCTGCGCACACCTGAAATCGCTTTTACTTCGGAAGACTTCTCTCCATTGAGAATGACATGCTGCGTTCTGTTATGTAGGAACTCCTCAATCCAATCACACAATTGGTCTGATAGCCCATATGATCTTACTTTGTTCATTAAACGACTGCGGGGAACTGTATCAAACGCCATGCTGAAGTCAAGAAACACGGAATCTACCT
This sequence comes from Schistocerca nitens, assembly GCF_023898315.1. Taxonomy (NCBI): domain Eukaryota; kingdom Metazoa; phylum Arthropoda; class Insecta; order Orthoptera; family Acrididae; genus Schistocerca; species Schistocerca nitens. The sequence goes on along the minus strand of NC_064620.1, from coordinate 555,190,809 downwards.
GGGGACCTGTGTCTATGGCCCTCTGAGTCTCGTGGACGAATAGCGCGAGCTGGGTTTCACACGATCGTCTGTTTCGAAACCCACGCTGACTCCTACAGCGTAGATTTCTAGTTTCAAGAAAGGTCATTACACTCCAACATAATACGTGTTCCAAAATTCTACAACTGATCGACGTTAGAGATATAGGTCTATAGTTCTGCACATCTATTCGACGTACCTTCTTGAAAACGGGGATGACCTGTGCCCTTTTCCATCCTTAGGAACGCGACGCTCTTCTAGAATCCTACGGTACACCGCTGCAAGAAGGGGGGCAGGTTCCTACGCGTACTCTGTGTAAAATCGAACTGGTATCCCATCAGGTCCAGTGGCCTTTCCTCTTTTGAGCGATTTTAATTGTTGTTCTATCCTTCTGTCATCTATTTCGATAGCTACCATTTTGTCATCTGTGCGACAATCTAGAGAAGGAACTACAGTGCAGTCTCCCTCTGTGAAACTCTCTTCAACTCTGTATCTCCCGATCTAATTGCGTACCCTTCAGTGGGTGTGTTAGTAATTCACGAAGTAACAATAGCCGGCCAGGGTGGCCAGGTGGTTCTAGGCGCTACAGTCTGGAACCGCGCGACCGCTATGGTCGCAGGTTCGAATCCTGCCTCGGGCATGGATGTGTGTGATGTCCTTAGGTTAGTTGGGTTTAAGTAGTTCTAAGTTATAGGGGACTGATGACCTCAGAAGATAAGTCCCATAATGCTAAGAGCCATTTGAACCAATTAACAGTATTTACAGAACCTTTTTCTTATGACATTTCCCTTCCGCGTTTTAAGGTTTCACACTACTGAACGACCACGTGTAAACAGAAATGAATAGGCTTTCCCATCCGATGACAAGGAATTTATGCGCAGTCCAGGACAATATTCGAGCACCTCAAGAAGGGGAACGCGCCAGCTGTTGACGCAAAGGGAGCCAATAACTCTGAAAGTGCCATCGGAGCAACCCTCATCTTCCGCCAGCCCCGACAATAAAATGCGAACGAATAAAGCGAGGCCTCACTTTTACTCCAGAAGAGACGCAATACCCTTGTCTTCCAGTGTCTCCCCGTCTGCTTACGGCGTCTCATAAACCGGCTTTGCCTCTGACCTGATATATTCTGCTGAACTCATCGTTCGTAGCTGTGAGAGTTTATTTACAGTCAATTTAGACATTCAATTTACCCGGGCACCATTTAGCATGTGAACGTCGTAAATACGGATTCAGTTGCGATATTACTTCGGTAGAACACACAATCGCTCTAAGGTTATGTCTGTTTTAATAGGACTTCATTATTTCACGTCCACCTGTTATTCACTCATTTTCCACAACCATTTGTGATATAGTTCTATGGAATTCACCACTTTTTCTTAAATCGAAGGTAGATTACGTGTACTTGATTTGTATGTAACTCATTGCTTCAGAAGGAAGAAATCTGTAAATCATGACAAAACGCTTTGGGTCATAAAAGTTGGTTGGTCACTTTCAGCTGCTACTTACTTGAAATTATACGTCAATTTTCATATCTGGATTACTATTTTATTTTCTTTATCATTTTTCTCTTATGTTCATGTCCTCGTACTTGGTTTAGCTTTTAGAAATTATCCTCACCACTACCAACATTTATTGGAAGCAGAAACCACCAGTTATTCCCAGTGACATAATAATTTTCGTGGAAACTAAATTTTCTGAAATAATACCACAAACTTTATTATAATAATACTGCTCAACCTACTTCGACATTTTCTTTTAAAAGCTTTATGAAGCACTGAAGTATTACAGAGGATGTACACTGTCGAAATACATCGATTCCGGTAATTTACGTCCAAAAAACGGTGCTTCAATTAACATTAATTAACTGAAACACTGAAAGAGATGTATCGATAACTTAAAAATACCTTACTCAGGAAAAATCAAAATCCGAATGTTTACTCTATACTTAAAAAGCAATAATTAAAGCACTAATAAAAAGCAATAATTAAAAAGTAGTCAATTATTAAAAAGCACTAAATACGGAACACATTCTGTATAATTTCTACACTGACGGAAAAAAGTTAATCTCAACACCAAGAAGGAACTGTGCGACATAAACGAAAGTTGGTAGGTGTGTTTCTACGTCATAATAATGATGTCTGTTCAAATTTCACACCAGCCGCATAGGAGTGGCACTTGTAGCGCTATTATGAGGAAACAAGTTAGGTTTACTGTAAACACACGCTGTAACAGGATTGAGCGTTAGTTACCTTTGCAACTAGAAATGGTGAGTTGATGGTAGTCAAGAATGTCTTTAAGGCGGCAACGACGCCATTATGAGCACCTCACTAAAGTTGAACACGATGGCATAATAGGGCTACCAGAAGTTAGGTGTTCCTTCTCTCATACTGCAGAAAGGCTTAGCAGGAATGTAGCTGCTGTACATGACTGCTGTAAGGGAATGTCGCAAGAAGAACGCGCTCCGGAATAGCGCATGACACTACCTTGAGGGAAGAGCAATGTGATCGGCGTATGGCTCTGTTGCATCTGCAGCAGCAACCTGAGCGGCAGTTTGCACCACAGCGAGACAACGAACTTTTACAAATCGGATACTTCAAGGACAGCTCCGAGCCAGATGTCCTGTAGCGTGCAATCCACCGATCCCATCTAAAACCATTTGGGCCTTCAGTGGTGTCTAGCAAGAAATGGCTGGTGGGCAGGATGGAGGTCTGTTGTGTTTTCTGATGAAAGCTGGTTCTGTGTAGTGCCAGTGATGGACTGCAGCCAATCTTCTGCGACTTAGAAACATTCAACCTGCACCTAGAGTTATGGTCCGGAGTGTGATTTCGCATGACAGCAGGAGCGCTCCCTTGGTTGTACCACTCATCCAGACTGCAACGTCAATCTGCTGACTCTACTTCTTGTGTTGATATTCACAGAGAGTATGCCAGAGTGTGTTAACAACTGGATTACGCTCGCCCACATACCGCTGTTGTAACTCAACATGCTCTAAAGAGTGTCAGCATATTGTCTTGGCCTGCTCGACCAGCAGACCTGTATCCAATTGAGCGCATATAGGATATCGTTGGTTTACAACACCCGCGTCACCCACAAACGGCATAAACCATACTGACATTGGCCTACCAGTTGCAACGGGTTGTAACCTCCCCACAAAAATGTAAGTCAATTCATAATCGTGCTAAGTGTAACCTTCCCGCAAAATTTCGAAAGACAATATTTAAATGTTAACGAGAATAGAGCTAAGTGTAACCTCCCAGCAATTAAATTTAATGACAACGACAATAAATGTGAGAACTAGCAATCTGAGCCAAATGTAAGCTGCCCACAAAAAATGTAAGACAATTCAATGATAATGAAATCTCAGTGACAATGAAAACGCAAATAGACCGAAATGTCGATCTTAGGCCCTGTTCACTAATGAAACTCAAATTCTTACCTCAGTAAAACTGCATCTGCTCTTATTTTTCGCCATAGCTTGGAGGAAATGCATCGCAAATATTCTTTGAATTTAAGTAAATTTTTCTTTAAGGAAATGCATGGGAAACTTTCTTTCAATTCAAATGATTGTTTTCTTAAAAAATTGCTTTGAAAACCAAATTATTATATGGGGCGATTCTTGGACAAATTAATTACAGTTAATATACATTACATTATCAGATATGCGCAATGCTGCTTCATTACCTTATTTTAAAAATATACCTCGTCTGAATCTTGACCAGAGGGCCATGTCGACGCCTGCCGACTCCTCACACACAACTCCCACTGTCTCTCGCGCGCTACTACATGCTCTCGCGACTCGCTACTCTCTCGAACTGCCACTACCGACTCCCTACATGCAACAGAACTCTCGCGCGGTCAAGCGCACTCTCTGGTCAGAGATTCTGTCTCGCCATCGCTGCACTAAATACATACGCGATTCAGGGTATAGAACTCCATCCAACAAACTGATATCTTGCACCTGTACAATGCAAAGCACGCACGTTTGCATTCAATAGTCTGCCCGTTCCATCGGTTATCAATGAACCAGGATTTCACATTTGCAATGGCTTACCTCGCACGTACATTAACCTGTGATCTTGCAATGTTTATCTTTTACATATTTTACCTAGACAAATATATTCTTGGAATTTCATTACTCTGTTAGTTACTTTTTGGTGTTGCCATTTTTTCCGCCATTAAATATCGACGTTTGAAGTATCTACGTCCTTCACCTCCGACCACAGATAGCCACATTACAAGCGTGGTATGCAAGTAGCCCATTTTCCGGTTACGCAGGAGACAATCCCATGGCAGACCCAGTTGGCGACAGTAATGGCAGCCACAGCGTATCAACCATACCAAACTTGATAGTGTCCGAAACATGTTGGTCGGTTCTGAAGCGTAACTCCAATCGGGGCCATGAAAACGTTGGTACTAACTTCGCCACGAAAGACATCAGTCACGAGACCTGTGACTCGTACATTCCACAAAGTAGTGCCACAGTCGGAAGCACTACTTTGCTTCCGCTAATCTCGTGCCATCCAAGATTCAAGCAGTCACAAATCCGCCGGATGTGTATTTGGAACGGCGCCAGGCAGCTCTCCACCAGTTCAGTCTCCTGAACCACTTCAAGCAGTTCTGAAGCAGATCAACTACGATGATCTACACCACACGATTATGGCAGCAACCTTATCTGGAAGACCTGGCATTGCCGCCGCAGTGAGAGGCCAGCCATCGCCTGCCGACCTGGCATCCTGTAGACTCAGAGCTGCAAAACTATTATTTTGAAGTGCAACTTAGACTGCCAGCTGTGCTCAGCAGTTGCCATCAGTGTCCTACCTAATGTACTTTGTCACCCTTTCTGCATAGGGACTAGTGATAACTGAATGTAGGAATTACTATCCTTAGCGGAAACTGGTTCACTGAGCAATCAGTTCCATCGTTGAGAAGGCACTTAAATCTTTCAACAGCCTTCATGAACAGATATTAAATAAACATAATTTTTTATCAGTCACTAGCTGAGTACCAAGCGTTGCTGAGGTATATACTTGTTCCATTAGCCCTTCTCTTTGTCCATCTCCTTCTCCCTCCCGTCTCTGCTAACACCCTACAGTCCAGACCAGCTCACCAACTACTTAACTACTAACAACCTACTAGACGAATACCAATCAGGTGTCCGTAAACATCGAAGCACAACATCCGCACTGATAAAGGTGACAGATGACCTGAAACTTGCCATGGACAGACAAGAAGCTACTATCATTTGCTTCTTAGATTTCAGCAAAGCATTTGATACTGTCGACTTCGACATCTTACTAGCCAAACTTAGCGCTCTAAATTTTTCACCAAGTGCAGTGCAATGGTTTCGCTCATACATTACGTCTCGTCAGCAACGCGTTCTGTCCGGGAATATAAAATCACAGTGGCGGCAGGCAGTGTCAGGCGTTCCCCAAGGCTCAGTATTAGGTCCTATACTATTCTCTCTCTATGCCAATGATGTGTCATCGGTCCTGACCTATGGCAAATATCATTTGTATGCTGATGACCTTCAGTTGTATCTAAGTGCGAAACCAAGCAATCTTAAGAAAGCTATTGAAAATTTCAATACTGACGTCGATGCACTATCAAAAGGGGCACAGGACATAGAACTAAAACTAAACTCATCCAAAACCCAAGCGGTACTTGTTGGTCTCTCGAAGCTCATTAGCCCAAAACATCGGGAATCCGTACCATCTCTTATTCTAAATGGAACAAATATTAATTTCTCTCCCTCAGCAATGAGTTAAGGAGTAATAATAGATGAAAATCTAAATTGGTCAAAGCACGTAACTGCAGTGTGCAAAAAAGCATCAGCATCCCTTCATGTCCTACAAAATGATAAAAAAACTCTTCCCTTTCGATCTGAAAATGAAATTAGTATAAACGCTTATACTCCCAAACATTGACTGCAGCGATATTATCCTACACGGCCTCTCTCAGGAAACTTCGCGACGTCTGAACTCGTCATGAATGCCTGCGTCCGATATATCTGTGACGTTCGACTTTTTGATCACATTTCACCTGCATATGCAAAATTTTCCTGGCGGCGTGCAGACAAACGCAGAGATTTCCATACACTCTGTCTCATCTACTACTGCCTTATAAATGTACACTGTCCCTAATATCTCTCCTCGTCCTTAACGCTTATGTCGGAACAACATGACACAAACACACGTTCCCATCACAATAAAATCCTCTCTGTTCCACTGCATCGCTCAGTCACCTTTTCCAAGTCCTTTACAGTAGCGGGAACCCGACTCTGGAATAACCTCCCTCGTTATGTTAGAGTACTTAAAAACATGTCCGGCTTCAAAAAACAGTTAATGACGTATCTACTTAAGCAACAGTAATGCCTTCCTCTGTACATGTATGCACTTCAACTCATTACTTCCCTCTTTCTCCCTCCTTAAATCTCCCTTCCACAAAACTCGCTAGACTAGTAAACATCTACTTTACACACCAAGATATTAATGTACATCTGCACTAATCTTCATTACTATTGCAAAATTGTCTCATGTTCATCATTATTATTTGTTTTTTTCTACTGTTATTATTATAGTTTTTACCATCATTTGTATGTGTAGCACCTGTTGTAAAAATACTGTCAGCATTTACTTTATTAGGTCTTAGTCATTACTCTTTATTCATATTGTCACTAGAGTAATCTAATTTTCTTATTTACACCCTCTGCCTCCTCTTCTCACTCTCTCTGTTCATCTGCTAATCCCCCAACTCTCTGCCTTCTGCTCCTATGTCCAGCTGCTTCTTCGTCCTCTTCGCACATCGTTATCTCCCGCCTATCTCCTAATGCCCCTCTATTTCCTCCTCGCTCCTTTATCTCCTCATCCTTTCTTTCTGTCCGTCTCCTCCTCCCTCTGTTTATCTTCTCTTCCCTTTCAGTGTTTCTTCCCTTCTTCCGGCTCTGTCTTCACTTCCTCTTTCACCCCCTCTGAGTCCTTGTCCTCCTCTCCCCGCCTTCTGTCCATCTCATCCTCTTCCTATGTCCCCCTCCTCTCCCCCTGTCTCTGTCCATCTCATTGTCTTCCCTTTCTCTGTCCATTTTCCCCATCACTCTCACTGACAATCTCCTCCTCCTTCATACCTACGTCCTTTCCCATCTCAATCTGTCCATCTCTTCCTCGCCCCTTCTGTCCCGACATTATCATCCTCACCCCTGTAGGTGGTTACTGGTTTTACCTCCACAGTATTCCTTTCCAGGTAGTAACATGTGTATAAAGTTCAGGAGCAGGTTTTTACTCACGGCTTTTCCGGAGTACGTACAAGTCACATTTACTTCACGTATGTTTAACATATGTTATATATATTTCTACATGTGTTTCACCTGAATCTCTAGGGAATTTCGTCCTGCAGTTACGACTTCACGCATTCAACCTCTAAGACGTTTCATTTCCAGAATAGTCTGTCGCAAAATGATATAATTTCACACGTACATTGTATGATATATTTGGATACTGACTGCAACATATGTCGCGTCGTACAATGATATAATTCTTGCAGGTACATTCTGTGGAATGGATGACTACAGTTCTCGAAATGTGTCATGAATAAAGTTAGTAGTAAAGAAGTAATAAATTTAAACCTCGCTTATGATGATGTATTTTTTCACGCATGTCAGAGTATGTGACGTCATATCTCCTGAATTATTGGTCTTAAAATGATATAATTTTGTAGGTACAATCAGCGGCATATGTGTATACTGCCGGCGAGATTTGTTGCGGGTGGAGTTCGTAGTAGAGAAGTAATAAATTGAAACGTCATGTCTGACGCAGCATTATTTCACGCAGCGGAACGTTTGAGACAGTATCCCCTGCACTACGTATTGTACAAGATGTACAACTTTTCTTCCGCCGTTTTCCACCAACATTTGAGGTTTTAATGAAACAAATTGGCTACACATGTATCATTCAAAGTATTTTCCATCGATGGCGACTACTTTCTCCCATCTTTCGGGCAGAGTACGAATCCCGCGGCGAAAAAATTGTTCATCTTTTGAAGCGATCCACGAATCGATCCAATTTGTGACTTCTTCACGAGATCGGAAGTGTTGGTCAGCCAGGCCAAGCACCATTGATCTAAACAGGCGACACTCAGAGGGAGCAATGTCTGGAGAATGCGGCGGGTGGAGTAGGACTTCCCATTTTAACGTTTCCAAGTACGTTTTTACCTCTTTTGCAACGTGGGGTCGAGCGTTGTCGCGCTGCAAAATCACTTTATCGTGCCTTTCGCTGTATTGCTGCCATTTGTCTTTTAGTGTTCTGCTCAAATGCATTAATTGCGTTCGATAACGAGCACTTGTGATTGTTTCACTTGGTTTTAACACCTCATAGTACACGATGCTGAGCTGGTCCCACCAAACGCAGAGCATGATCTTGGAACCGTGAATATTCGGTTTGGGCGTCGACGTGGAAGCGTGGCCTGGATATCCCCATGATTTTTTGCGTTTACGTTTATCGTAATGAACCCATTTTTCGTCCCTGGTCACAATGCGATGAAGAAATCCCTTCCGTTTTTGCCTCTAAAGCAACTGTTCACAAACCCACAAACGCCGTTCAACGTCTCTTGGTTTCAGCTCACACGGGACCCAAGTTCCTTCTTTCCCATAGCCTTGAGACGTTTTGAAATGGCTTGCTGTGTCACTACCACTAATCGCGCCAATTCTTCGTGAGTTTGACGCGAGTCTTCACTCAGCAATGTCTGCAATCCTGTATCTTCGAAAACATTCTCTCTTCCACCACTATGCTGGTCTAAAACGTTAAAATCACCGTTCTTGAAGCGTTGAAACCACTCACGCCACGTTCTTTCACTAATAGCGTCATTACCATACATACGTGAGAGCATTCGATGACACTCGGCCGCTGTTTTCTTCATATTGAAACAAAACAGTAACACCTCCCACAAATGACGAGAATTAGGCTTGTAAACTGACATTTTCAGTCAAGAACAAGTTTAACATGCAGACACAAATCGATTAATGTTTGAGTGATGTTATGTTGACCGAAGCTCAAGCTAACTGCCTGACGTCTGCGATCTGTTCTTTCCGACTGCTACTTACCGTTGTCGCCACCTATCGGCAAACGGCGAAAGCAAAGTTGTTCACCTTGTACAACTATATAATTTTGTACGTACATTGAGCAGCATATTTCGATACTGTCTCTAAAATATGTTGTGAAGTAATACATTTAAACGTTATACACGATGCGGCAGTTTTTCACGCATCTCAGTGATTATGACGTCATATCTCCTAAAATATGTGTCGTACAATGATATAATTATTCTGATACATTCAGTGGTACGTGAGAATTCTGTCTGCAAAATCCGTAGTACATACAGTTAGTAGTAAAGAAGTTATAAATTGAAAAGTCATGCCTGATGCGGCAGTTTTTCTGCATGAACAGTGACAACTTAATTACGAATAAACTTTTTTCCTTCATCATTTTGTGGGGATGATAAGCAAGAAAAAGTTTCGTAAAGCTTTAAAATTATGTGTAACGTTTGTTGCATGTCACTAGGTGTTTTCGTTCTCAAATACTGGATGAACAAATTGCGTGTATTCGCAAGCAGTGAGTTACACTGACTTTTCAACGCCACCCCCATCGCTTTAATAGGTAAATGATTATAATGCTCACAGCAGTTCTCTCCATACAGTAAGTGGTGTGTGTACCAAGTTTGGGTGAAATCCCATGCATGCATGCAGACATAAATATACACGTACGTTCATTATTATAAAAGTATGGATTAAGTCCCCTTGGCACACTCAGTCAATGTGAAACGAGTTTGTTGTATTTTCTTTGGACTGAAAATAAATGCTAATTGACTAGGACCTGGGACAATTAGTTATTGATGTATGTGGTACCATGTACGACACATGAACATTTATGTACTGATTTTCGTCATTGTACGTTTTCTAGCCATTCTGTCCCCGGATCAACATAATTTGCATACAAATAGAAATAGAAATCTGTGAAGGTATCCGAACTGAATGACTGAATCACTTGCAATTACTCAAGTGACCAGTTTATAAATGAGACACTTCGCAGTTGTTTGATGCAGTAAGAATGAGGCCACAATGAAAAAAGGCTAGTGCAGGTGAAGGTGGGAAGTTGAGGGCTGGTCTGCAGAGTCTTGAGTTATTCTGAACGATAATAAACAGACGTTACGGAAAGTTTTTTTTTTTTGTTTCTCAATCATTTAAAAGCACCTAAAGCATTATTGATGTAGTGGACTTTGAGATAAGTACAAAAAATGGTACAGGAGTTGTTGACTTGTCATTTTGATGGGAATTCGCCTTTCAAAAAGAAACAACTATACATAGGTGGATCTCACACTAAAACTACGATATCATTAGAGATAGAGCCCGAGTCGTAATTGGAGAAGATTTGGAAAGGTGACTAGCTGTTTCGGTATCCAAGAGACCATCCCAGAATATGTGACTTTGGGTACAAACGGAAAATGTAAATCAAAGTCGCCAGACGGGATTTTGCAACCAGCACTTCTCGAATGACAATTCACTGTCTTAACCGCGGAATATGTTGTTAATAGGTAGATGGCTTGCTATATTGAATGGTCCAATTCACTCATAAATCCTTATCCCGTCAGTACTTTCCTGTGAATTTCTAGTTCGATGACCCTTTCAGCTTTTTTCACAAAAATTTCAACAGTTTTGGAAATAGCGTGAAGAGGACATTACAGAGGTTAAAGGATGATGGGATATCAACGGCGTAGCTTATCCCTCGGCATATCCCAGTTGTTATCCTTGTGTACAAGAGGTAAGTATTATCTGTCACACTGTGAGCTATACATGATGTTGTTATTCTTTTCTACTACTTTCCTCCATCTTACCTACTAATCTTACGCTACTATACCTCGTCATCCTCTGACCTACTTTCTTCTTTTCCACTTTAAATCTGTCTGTACCCTTGTTGTATGCTTCTGTTAGACCAGAAAACCTCACCTAATTCCTTGAAGAATCTATTTGCGTTATGATTTAAGAAAAGCCAATTTTTGACGCGCGTCAAAACTTATGACAGTGTATCTCCCGAGCTATGTATCGAGCAATTATATAATGTTGTAGATACATTCAGTGATATATGTAGATAATGTCTGACAATTTTTGCGCATAGATTTAAGAGTAAAAAAGCGATAAATCACAACGTCATGCCTGATACTGAAATTTTGCTGCGTCAGCCGAGGAAATTAGTAAACTTTTTCCTCACATCATTTTGTAGGGAGCGTCAGAGTGATGACTTTTCAAAAAGTTTACAGATTATATGTAAAGTTTGTTGGAAGTCGGTAGGTGTTGTCATTTCGAAATACGGTAACACCATAGTCATGGTAATTTGCACATGAGTTGTGCTGCCTCAGGACAAATACTCAGTTTCCAACCTTTATACTTCATCTGTTGTGTTAAACATTTAACGTAAGGTAGTGCCTTTTATTGAGTATATCATGAAAACATTTTAACTTTTGAAATTTGTTCACAATTGTAGGAACTACCGAAAATCATATTTTTGTTGTCTCTGGAGAGCTTCAGATAGGCAACTTGGAACTGGAACTGAGTGACCGACTGACTGTTTTATCTTTTTAGCAATATAGATATCATTACTCACTTTCGACAAGAGTGAGGAAATTGCTTAACAAAGTGTTATAAAAGAAAGACTGTTCGGCAGGAGTTCAGTATAGCTACCTTCTGAATTTTCCAACAGAGCGGGGAGGCAGTTTTTTAGGCTCATCGCTGTCTGTTCTGGGACAACACCGGTGTGGAAGTAAGGAAGGTAGATTGGGTTTAACGTCCCGTCGACATCGAGACTATTAGAGGCGGAGCACAAGCTCCGATTGTGTCAAGGGTGCGTAAGGAAATCGGCCGTTCGCTTTCAAAGGGCCGGCCGTTGTGACCGAGCGGTTCTAGGCGCTCTAGTCTGGAACCGCGCTGCTGCTACGGTCGCAGGTTCGAATCCTGCTTCGGGCATGCATGTGTGTAATGTCCTTAGGTTAGTTAGGTTTAAGTAGTTGCAAGTGTAGGGGACTGATGACCTCAGATGTTAAGTCCCATAGTGCTTAGAGCCATTTCGACCATTTGAACCTTTCAAAGGAATCATCCCGAAATATTCCTGGAGTGATTTAGGGAAATCACGGAAAACTTAAATGTGGATTGTTGGGCCCGGATTTCGACCGTCGTCCTCCCGAACGCTAATCAAATGTGCTGAGCACTGCGCCACCTCGTTTGGCAACGCCTGTGTGTGATTCTGCTTTTCACTTTCGACAAGCAGGGAACTGTATTGTTTCGTTATTCCTATATTTTGGCACTTAATGTTTATTCCTTGTAACTACACTCCTGGAAATTGAAATAAGAACACCGTGAATTCATTGTCCCAGGAAGGGGAAACTTTATTGACACATTCCTGGGGTCAGATACATCACATGATCACACTGACAGAACCACAGGCACATAGACACAGGTAACAGAGCATGCACAATGTCGGCACTAGTACAGTGTATATCCACCTTTTGCAGCAATGCAGGCTGCTATTCTCCCATGGAGACGATCGTAGAGATGCTGGATGTAGTCCTGTGGAACGGCTTGCCATGCCATTTCCACCTGGCGCCTCAGTTGGACCAGCGTTCGTGCTGGACGTGCAGACCGCGTGAGACGACGCTTCATCCAGTCCCAAACATGCTCAATGGGGAACAGATCCGGAGATCTTGCTGGCCAGGGTAGTTGACTTACACCTTCTAGAGCACGTTGGGTGGCACGGGATACATGCGGACGTGCATTGTCCTGTTGGAACAGCAAGTTCCCTTGCCGGTCTAGGAATGGTAGAACGGTGGGTTCGATGACGGTTTGGATGTACCGTGCACTATTCAGTGTCCCCTCGACGATCACCAGTGGTGTACGGCCAGTGTAGGAGATCGCTCCCCACACCATGATGCCGGGTGTTGGCCCTGTGTGCCTCGGTCGTATGCAGTCCTGATTGTGGCGCTCACCTGCACGGCGCCAAACACGCATACGACCATCATTGGCACCAAGGCAGAAGCGACTCTCATCGCTGAAGACGACACGTCTCCATTCGTCCCTCCATTCACGCCTGTCGCGACACCACTGGAGGCGGGCTGCACGATGTTGGGGCGTGAGCGGAAGACGGCCTAACGGTGAGCGGGACCGTAGCCCAGCCTCATGGAGACGGTTGCGAATTGTCCTCGCCGATACCCCAGGAGCAACAGTGTCCCTAATTTGCTGGGAAGTGGCGGTGCGGTCCCCTACGGCACTGCGTAGGATCCTACGGTCTTGGCGTGCATCCGTGCGTCGCTGCGGTCCGGTCCCAGGTCGACGGGCACGGTGCACCTTCCGCCGACCGCTGGCGACAACATCGATGTACTGTGGAGACCTCACGTGCCACGTGTTGAGCAATTCGGCGGTACGTCCACCCGGCCTCCCGCATGCCCACTATACGCCCTCGCTCAAAGTCCGTCAACTGCACATACGGTTCACGTCCACGCTGTCGCGGCATGCTACCAGTGTTAAAGACTGCGATGGAGCTCCGTATGCCACGGCAAACTGGCTGACACTGACGGCGGCCGTGCACAAATGCTGCGCAGCTAGCGCCATTCGACGGCCAACACCGCGGTTCCTGGTGTGTCCGCTGTGCCGTGCGTGTGATCATTGCTTGTACAGCCCTCTCGCAGTGTCCGGAGCAAGTATGGTGGGTCTGACACACCGGTGTCAATGTGTTCTTTTTTCCATTTCCAGGAGTGTATTACGCCATGCAGGATATGTAGGTACTCTAACGCTCATGAACGCCACATTTAATTTTGAATAGGCAGAGTACTGTACGATTTTATTTTTTGTTTGTATGTCGGCACTAAATGTTTCATTGCTTGTAACTAGTTACACCATACAACGCATGTGACTGTCGTATCCCTTATATACGCAAGCTGTGATTCAAACTGACTTTGTGCTAATATCTGAGCTCCAAATGTGTAATCCTGTGTAACTCATTACGCCATGTGTTGGGCGTCGTTGTTTTAACGATTATATGCGCTCCTTTTCATTTTGTTCCGGATAAAGAAGTGTATTAACTTGTTATACAAATATGTCGGCAGTAGATGTTTATTCCCTTATAGCTATTTACGTCTTCCAATACTTGAAGCTCTTTTAACGCTTATGTACACTACTTTTCATTTTCAACAGGCAGAGAATTATATTGTTTTTTTGTGCTAATAATTCGGCAGTAAATGTAAAATCCATTTTAAGTACACTGACGAGCCAAGACATTATGGCCACTTTCCTAATAGCTTTTGGGCTATCTCTAGAACGTAATAAATGATCTATGCTACGTGTCATGGAACCGACAGTTTGTTGGTAGCTTTTGGAGGTATGTGGCACCAGATTTGTACGCATTAAGTCACGTAATTTCAGTAAACAACGAGCTGCTGATTTGTGGTCGCGGCGTTGCCGCCTAATAGCGACCCAGATGGGTTCCATTTAATTCACAAAGGCAAATTTGGTGGCCAAGATATCAACGTCAATTCATTATCATGTTTTTCAGAACACTGTACCACTGTTCTAGCTTTAAGACACGGACAGTTATCCTGTTCAAAGAAAGCATCAACGTCGGCGAAGAGATTAAGGGGAGACGTTGATGAAATTGAACAAAAATGTCAATTTTCGATTATTTTTTATTTGTTAGTACAACTCATGGACAATAAGTTCCCAAAGTTTCAATGTTGAAATAACACCCAAAGTACCTGAAAATTAATCAAAAGTGTGACGCGGCCTCCCTGCCACTGAAGCAGGACTTCAATACCAGCTCAGTGAATAACGATTCTGTGTATTACTTTCAACCAAACTTGTGCGGGATACCTCTAGAAGGCCGTAATACATACTCTTTGGTTTTATAGATCGTCTTTGGCCGATCCTGCACTTCTCAGAAATTGTGTTCATGGCAAAACCCAAAATCCAAATGAATCTCTAAATTCACTATAATCGAAACGAGGCCCTAAAAACGCATTTGCATTTGCTACAGTTGTCAGAATTTGCTACTTACGATGCAGTTATTGTATTCATTGATGGGAACATCTGGTGGATGAAGGTAATAGAAAGAATGGGCTTCAAGATAGGAAATTTTACTCAAGACATCCTGAGATAAATAGATTTACAGCACGTCTCTGCAGCTGAAAAGTCAGTTGAAGACTTGGTAAAGGAAAGAAGACAGACAACAAGAAACCAGAAGAGAAACCTTGAGGGGAAAGACGACCCGGAGTACAAATGTGGTGCCTTCTGAAGAAGTGACATAAGGAAAAAAGTTAGGTTGAACTGTAAATTGCATTTCCTGAAAAGTTTGTTTTTTAAAGTTTATGTAACTTTTCCACAGATTCTATGAATGATAGAATTATGAAATTTTGCACACATATTTCTGTAAACTTAATAAAGGTTGTCTCAAGAGCAAATTTTGAAATTATGATTGCAAGCTGAGACTGGGGCATAGTGCTTGGAATTTTGCATGAATTTAAAATTGTACTTGTGGGATTATAACTAAATAGTTATGAAAATTCTCCTATTTGACCTATTACAACATATACACCTTACAACATATAAAGAGATTAAACAGAGAAATTTTTATAGAAATCTCCTGAATACTTTCTGAGAAAAAGGAACATACATTAATTTTTGAAAATAAAACTTCAGATTTCATTTAAAAAAGTTGAGTATATATAAGCAAAGGATTTAATATGTAAATGCGTTACTTGCATGAAAAGCGTAGTACAAAATTTCATTGACATATCTCCAATACTGTGGATTTGGTGCATTTTTGAAATAGTGTGTGTTTTTCATCAACGTCCCCCCTTAAGCATGAAACGAAGCAGGTGGTCCGCAGCTATCAGCGTGTCTTCGATTACTACCACAGATGGCATGCGAGCGCAGCAGAATGTCTCTCATAGCATAATACTACTCCCAGTAGCCTGAGTCCTTGGCGCGATGCACGTTTCGAATGACCGCTCGTCATGATGACGGCGTTTCTCTAGACGACCATCGATCTGATGTAGCAAAAACATGATTCATCCAACGAGTCAATGCGTTTCAATTGATCCACGGTCCAATCTGGAAGATTGCTCTGCTCTAGCACTGTGCTTTTCGGAGGAGCTTTCACCGATCTGTGAAAGGTACCTCTCGTGCTTTACTGAGCAGGCAATCCTGCGAATTCAAAGTTCTTGGAAGAGCCGTGGACGTCCAACCACTTATAGCCGATTGGCGATTTCGTTGTCGTTCTACCAATTTCCATATACGCTCACTTCAGCAGCACGTGGAACTTCGGCCGACTACGCCATTTCCGACATATTCGTTCACAGGCTATTAATATCAACATTGTCAAAGTCGCTTATGACAGTAGATTTCCCCATTTGCTTCCCGAGTCGTCGCTAGAACGATTCCCCATCCGTCTTTGTTCCACTCATGTATTTTCCTTGCCGTGTCACGTTCCTGCAACGTCAACCTCGGTGTGGGCAGTGGTCATAATGTATTGTCTTATTAGTGCATGTGCGCCACGGAATGGATTATCTGTTTTAATGTTATATGCGCAACTCATAATTCAGAAATGTAGAGACTTATACAGGGTTATTACAAATGATTGAAGCGATTTCACAGCTCTACAATAACTTTATTATTTGAAATATTTTCACAACGCTTTGCACACACATACAAAAACTCAAAAAGTTTTTTTAGGCATTCACAAATGTTCGATATGTGCCCCTTTAGAGATTCGGCAGACATCAAGCCGATAATCAAGTTCCTCCAACACTCGGCGCAGCATGTCCCCATCAATGAGTTCGAAAGCATCGTTGATGCGAGCTCGCAGTTCTGGCACGTTTCTTGGTAGAGGAGGTTTAAACACTGAATCTTTCACATAACCCCACAGAAAGAAATCGCATGAGGTTAAGTCGGGAGAGCGTGGGGGCCATGACATGAATTGCTGATCATGATCTCCACCACGACCGATCCATCGGTTTTCCAATCTCCTGTTTAAGAAATGCCGAACATCATGTTGGAAGTGCGGTGGAGCACCATCCTGTTGAAAGATGAAGTCGGCGCTGTCGGTCTCCAGTTGTGGCATAAGCCAATTTTCCAGCATGTCCAGATACACGTGTCCTGTAACGTTTTTTTCGCAGAAGAAAAAGGGGCCGTAAACTTTAAACCGTGAGATTGCACAAAACACGTTAACTTTTGGTGAATTGCGAATTTGCTGCACGAATGCGTGAGGATTCTCTACCGCCCAGATTCGCACATTGTGTCTGTTCACTTCACCATTAAGAAAAAATGTTGCTTCATCACTGAAAACAAGTTTCGCACTGAACGCATCCTCTTCCATGAGCTGTCGCAACCGCGCCGAAAATTCAAAGCGTTTTACTTTGTCATCGGGTGTCAGGGCTTGTAGCAATTGTAAACGGTAAGGCTTCTGCTTTAGGCTTTTCCGTAAGATTTTCCAAACCGTCGGCTGTGGTACGTTTAGCTCCCTGCTTGCTTTATTCGTCGACTTCCGCGGGCTACGCGTGAAACTTGCCCGCACGCGTTCAACCGTTTCTTCGCTCACTGCAGGCCGACCCGTTGATTTCCCCTTACAGAGGCATCCAGAAGCTTTAAACTGCGCATACCATCGCCGAATGGAGTTAGCAGTTGGTGGATCTTTGTTGAACTTCGTCCTGAAGTGTCGTTGCACTGTTATGACTGACTGATGTGAGTGCATTTCAAGCACCACATACGCTCCTGTCGCCATTTTGTCTCACTGCGCTCTTGAGCGCTCTGGCGGCAGAAACCTGAAGTGCGGCTTCAGCCGAACAAAACTTTATGAGTTTTTCTACGTATCTGTAGTGTGTCGTGACCATATGTCAATGAATGGAGCTACAGTGAATTTATGAAATCGCTTCAATCATTTGTAATAGCCCTGTATTGTTTCATTATGTTTACATGTCGGCACTAGGTACGTAATTTCTTGTAACTACGAGGGTTGTCCAGAAAGTAAGTTCCTATCGGTCACGAAATGGAAACCAGTGGGAAAATCCCGTAAAGCGTTGCACAGATGTGTTGGTCAGTGTCTCTAGTATGACCGTGGATCGTGTCGCGTCGCTCTTTTTAGTTTTGAGTGAACAGTGAGCACGTAAAGATGCGTAGGGAATAGCGTCTCCCGCCAAATATGAACGCCTGGTTAGAGATTTCGCCTGTGTCATGCAGCCCACATAAAACAACTGCCGAGCAGTTCCTTCTTCACGGCAATTCTCGGCCGCCCACTGCAGGGGCAATGAAGACGCTCCTGCAGCGTAACCGATGAGAAGTGTTTGATCACCCACAATACAGTCCTTAATTGGCTCCCCCCGAGTCTCAACTCTGCTCACAAGAACCGCTGGCTATGAAGACAAAGTTTTTCTACAAACAACGAGCTGCAGCCCAGTGCAGATAACTGGCCGAAAGCACAGGCGGCTGCTTTCTATGACGAGGTTATTGGAAAGTTGATACAGCACTACGACAACACTCTAAGTTGGAGCGGAGACTATGTAGTGAAGTAGGTTGAAGGTGTACCTAACTGTTCCAAATAGAACGTTTCTGGTTTTCACTGTGGTTTCCATTCGCGACCGATCGGAACTTACTTTCAGGACAACCCTCGTATTTACGCCATACAGTGCATAAAGCTGTTTTAGCCATTCCGTACGCTACTTTTGACCTGGAACAATCGGGGAAATGTACTGTTCGGGTTATCTGTTTTGCGCTCGATATCTACACCAAGCTTATTTTAATTGAGATCGTTGTCATTTTTCTACGTCTTTTATCTGTATATACCAATAATTACAACTACGTCTCTCTGGAGCGCCGTACTTTTTATCTGCAGTGACATTTGGGGTCGAACACCTGAATCCTCGTCAATAGTCACAGTGAAAATGCCGTATAGTTCATTATGTAATTTTCTTTACATTACACATATCTTCAGTAAAGTTTTATTACTGTTATTACACTTTTCGTTATATTTCTTTTGGTTTAATGGTGATTGTAAGTCATATTTAATTTCATATGATGGCGCGAAAGCCACTCTTGCAACGCTATCTGGTGTTCAAAATTTTTAACTCATACGATGGCCAGTAATTATGTATCAGTCTGCTCAGTTTCGTTATCTTTACAACACGTAACTATTGTGACCACGGCTACATGTAACTACAACGTCTACTGGTTGCTATCGGTTTCACGGTATGTGTCGTCTAATGATTATAATGATTTAATGTATACCGATGTTGGATCTGTAACTCGTTTTTATTTAATGTGTAATCAAGCGACTTATTCTATTTTAACAGATATCTCATGATGGCGAGCGCCGAAACGCGTAATTCTGAATTGATAAAAACAATCTGCATTCAGTCAATCACTTTTCTGTCAGTCACTTATTCAGAAATCTACCGGGTACATGCACTCAGAAAATAGCCACGAACAACTTCCGAAATTTTGTTGAGAGATATCTAGCGCACTCTGTGTATCAGTATTTCTTTTCTCTAGTCTCTACAAATGAATACTCTAAGAATGGGAGAAGGACCTAGTATCAGTGTTATAAGACTTCCGTTCCTTGGATGAAACAAACGATGTCTTCATTGTTTCCATAAAAAAGTAAGAAACCCTTTAACAGTATTCCTTCGTTACTAATAGGGTTCATCAATTGTAATACTTACCAGAAAAAGAGGGTACCAAAAAGGAATGGCCAAACTTTCAGGAATCAGTCCTCAAACTTGAAGGAGGAAAATATGTTATATAGACATCAGACCCGAAGCACTTATTTCCAAGTTAGAGCTCAGTTTCCACAGCTCTTCAACACATTAATCATGGGAAACTCACAGGAAAAGAACATATCAACACAGTATGGAACACTAAATGAAATGTTCAAAACGCACTCCCTTAGATACGATACAACCCGCCCACAGCATGATGTACCCTGGAGAACTACCTTCCACAAAGCTCCCTACGCCTTATACTGGGGATCCGTACAGAAGAACTTTCATATGCCACCAAAAACAAATGTCTGTTGGGCCTATGTCCGTAGGGCGTGGAGGTTAAGGAAGTGGTCTATCTCTACCTAACCATATGGAACGGAGTCGTTTGCTTAGAAGCCTACGAAAACTAACACTGAAATGAGTAGCTCTGTCGTGCATGCAGTACACATTTGTCGCATTTGTAAAGGCATGTTTTTTAACAGGACAGGCAGAGTGCTCTTTAAGAAAGCATGATGAGTTTCCCCGTTGAGTCTGGGTGTAAGATCTTGAGGGCTCAACAAAACCGTCACCTATAACGCCGGTAAAAACGTTGCCAGTAAATCTTTGTTGATGACATGATTGCAAAATTTTGTGAGGATTCTCAAAAAACCAATACGTTCTGATTTGCTCTAAAGTGGGCACTAACATAGTTGAATAAACCATTCGCCAAAGTGTAAGCGTGCTAAAAAATCAGCTGCTGGCAATGCTTGCACACGTGGAACGGATATAGCATCTACGTTTACATTATACTCGACAGGCTACCTAATGGTGTGTGGTGGAGGTAACACAAACTGTTTCCCCTACCCTGTTCCAATCCGGAATGGCGTCTGGGAAGAATAAGTTGGTAAGCCTCTGTGTTGGCTTTAATTTCTCGAATTTCCTAGACGTGATCACAACGCGAGATGGATGTGGGAGGAAGTATTATGTTGTCAGGCTCATCCCGGAAAGTATTCTCATGAAATTTTATTAGTAAGCCTCTCTTGTAACGTTTGCCAATAGTGTTTGTTGAGCATTTCCGCAACGCTCTCGCGCTGGATATAAGATCTCGTGACGAAACGCGCCTCTTTTCGTTGGATGTTATCTATCTCTTCTATCAGTCCTACCTGGTAGAGATCTCATGTTGATGAAAAATACTTAAGATTCGGTCAAACAAGCGCCTTATATAAACTACTTCCTCCGTGCACGTATCCCATTTCCTTAATATCCTTCCTTCGAATCTGAGCGCGGCATCTACTTTTGCTGTTATTTGTCTAATGTGGTCATTCCATTTAAGGTCGCTCTGGATAGTTATACCTTGATATTTAACAGTAGAGACTGTTTACGGCAGCTTCTCATCAATAGTGTAGTTGTAAAGTAGCGGATTCCTTTTCCTACGTGTGTGCAATATGTTACATTTATTTACGTTCAGGGTCAACTGCCAGACTCTGCACCATTCAACAATTCTCCGCAGGTCATTCTGCAAGTTTGTACCGTTTTCTGGCGTTGCTACTCTGTTATGGGCCACAACATCATCTGCGAACAGTCTTAAAGAGCATCCGTTGCTTTCTACTAGATCATGAAAGTACAGGGTGTTTCAAAAATGACCGGTATATTTGAAACGGCAATAAAAACTAAACGAGCAGCGATAGAAATACACCGTTTGCTGCAATATGCTTGGGACAACAGTACATTTTCAGGCGGACAAACTTTCGAAATTACAGTAGTTACAATTTCCAACAACAGAAGGCGCTGCAAGTGATGTGAAAGATATAGACGACAACGCAGTCTGTGGGTGCGCCATTCTGTACGTCGTCTTTCTGCTGTAAGCGTGTGCTGTTCACAACGTGCAAGTGTGCTGTGGACAACATGGTTTATTCCTTAGAACAGAGGATTTTTCTGGTGTTGGAATTCCACCGCCTAGAACACAATGTTGTTGCAACAAGACGAAGTTTTCAACGGAGGTTTAATGTAACCAAAGGACCGAAAAGCGATACAATAAAGGATCTGTTTGAAAAATTTCAACGGACTGGGAACGTGACGGACGAACGTGCTGGAAAGGTAGGGCGACCGCGTATGGCAACTACAGAGGGCAACGCGCAGCTAGTGCAGCAGGTGATCCAACAGCGGCCTCGGGTTTCCGTTCGCCGTGTTGCAGCTGCGGTCCAAATGACGCCAACGTCCACGTATCGTCTCATGCGCCAGAGTTTACACCTCTATCCATACAAAATTCAAACGCGGCAACCCCTCAGCGCCGCTACCATTGCTGCACAAGAGACATTCGCTAACGATATAGTGCACAGGATTGATGACGGCGATATGCATGTGGGCAGCATTTGGTTTACTGACGAAGCTTATTTTTACCTGGACGGCTTCGTCAATAAACAGAACTGGTGCATATGGGGAACCGAAAAGCCCCATGTTGCAGTCCCATCGTCCCTGCATCCTCAAAAAGTACTGGTCTGGGCCGCCATTTCTTCCAAAGGAATCATTGGCCCATTTTTCAGATCCGAAACGATTACTGCATCACGCTATCTGGACATTCTTCGTGAATTTGTGGCGGTACAAACTGCCTTAGACGACACTGCGAACACCTCGTGGTTTATGCAAGATGGTGCCCGGCCACATCGCACGGCCGACGTCTTTAATTTCCTGAATGAATATTTCGATGATCGTGTGATTGCTTTGGGCTATCCGAAACATACAGGAGGCGGCGTGGATTGGCCTCCCTATTCGCCAGACATGAACCCCTGTGACTTCTTTCTGTGGGGACACTTGAAAGACCAGGTGTACCGCCAGAATCCAGAAACCATTCAACAGCTGAAGCAGTACATCTCATCTGCATGTGAGCCATTCCGCCAGACACGTTGTCAAAGGTTTCGGGTAATTTCATTCAGAGACTACGCCATATTATTGCTACGCATGGTGGATATGTGGAAAATATTGTACTATAGAGTTTCCCAGACCGCAGCGCCATCTGTTGTTGACAATTGTAACTACTGTAATTTCGAAAGTTTGTCTGCCTGAAAATGTACTGTTGTCCCAAGCATATTGCAACAAACGGTGTATTTCTATCGCTGCTCGTTTAGTTTGTATTGCCGTTTCAAATATACCGGTCATTTTTGAAACACCCTGTATATACTGTAAACAATAACGGTCCTATGACACTTCCTTGTGGTACTCCGGAAAATACCTTTACTTCTGTCGATTTTGCATTGGTCCATTGTGCTGTACAGGAGACCGAGACCGTGATGAACGCTAAACAGTCGATGCTACAGGGTGACAACCGTTGCACTATATGAACAAAAAAGTAAATTAGTTACAAACTACGGCTTGCACACTATTCAACCTCACTACAGATATTCAGATTTAGGTTTTGGTATGTTCGCTATGCCTGCCATCATTGGCCACGATGTGGCGCAGACGAATAGCGAAGTTCTCCATGACCCATTGAAGAGTGGGAACCTCGATGCTGTCGGTGACTTCCTGAATGGCTGTTTTCAACTAAACAATGGTTTCTGGGTTATTGCTGCACACTTTATCTTTACTATAGCTCCATAAAAAGGAAGCACATGTGTTCAGATCAGGAGAATATGGCGGGCAATCGAGGCCCATACCAGTGGCTTCTGTGTACCCCAGAGTCAGAATGCGGTCCCCAAATTGCTCCTCCAGGACGTCGGGTCGAGCTCCGTCTTGCATGAACCACATCTTGTCGAAATCAGAGTCACTATGGATAATGGGTATTAAACCATCTTCCAAAACCTTCGTGTACCTTTCGATAGTCACCGTGCCATCAAGGAATATCGTACCGATCATTCTGTGTGAAAAGTCCCCTTAGAAAAATTGTATATGACTGTGCTTAAACTGACACACAATATTTTTAGCGCAAAGGAATCTGACTTTCAATAATCCCTACAAAAGAATGGCCCAGACTAACATTAAACTATACCTTTCACAAATCACTTACCTCACAAAAATCTTCGTTACTCAAGCTACTGCAATACAGCGAGTGCCACTACTGTCAGCTAAATAAAAGATTCAAACTACTGAAGGCACTAACTACTAATAGGCATAGTCAAAAAATGAAAGATTTTGATAAAGAAAAAAAATGTATTTACCTTAATATTGTTCAAAAGTCATATTATATAAATATCAGTTCATGATATCCAGTCTTACAAATTTACTGTCTCTGTCCAGATCATTCGCTATCAAAACTCCGTCATCTCTCTCCCCACATCCACCACTGCTGGCGGCTCACCTCCAACTGCGCAACGCTACGCGCTGTTAACAGCCAACTGCCCAACGCTACAATGGCAGACAACAATGCAAACCAGCCACAGACTGCACACAGCACAGCCAGTGAGTTTCATACAGAGCCCTACGTGGCGTTACCAATAAGAAAACCTAAACAGCCTACTTACACGTGGCTAGTCATTGCACACCACTCAGTCATCCGTTGAGGGTGAAGAGATTTTCGATCGCGAAATGCGGGTTTTCAGTCTCCCAAACATGGCAATTTTGCTTTTTGATGAACCCATCCAAATTAAAGTGGACGACAACAAAAACACGAGTGCGCATGCGCATACTAATTCCCAATATGTCCCGCAGCCAACCTCGCAGTTCAAGCGTCCTAACGCAAACCGTTCAGACGTTAGGTCGATTATATTTCATATAGCTCAGTAATTGTCAGTCTATATGTGCCTGATCCTAGGAGAGCAATGAGGTTTGTCGTGTGACAAGCACTGAAATGACTCACGTGGTAACATTGCCTTCGTTCAATCGAAACAACAAACACTGGCGGGGAACCTCAGAATTACAACTTGTTCTACACTGTAACCAAACGTGACCAAGTGGGGATATTAAACAAGTGTGGCGGTTTTTGTGTATCATCAACATGGACAAATGCAATGAATATGGATGATATGATACTCTATGGTATTCTGCGGTTTGAATTTACTCTGTTATTAGCAGCTAAATTGATTTGATTTTGTAAATGATACTGACAATATTATACACGTGTATAATGCATTATTCATACTATAACTTCTCCTGGATAATTATTTTGTTAAAATTGCACAAGAATTCCACCTGACGTAGTGTAATAATGTTGACTGTAAGTTGTGTTCATATCACTAAAATTACAGATCGTACATCAGAGCTTTTATAATTTTTGTCTTCGATGGATTTAATTATTCTTAGCAAATTGATTATGAAAAGGAACCACAGAATACCACCCGCACACAACACTGACGTATGCTACCAGAAATATTTTTCTCCGTGATTCGTGCGTAGTTTAATTTTGGCCTCATACATCAGCAACGAAATGTTGTTCAACAATAAATACCATCAGCACTGTTCTTAGAAAATGCAGTCTGATTCGATTAATTTTTTCTTTTATAAATAGTATTCAGTTCCACCGGTGCACATTTATTTCTTACACATCGGAATATTTTTTGCAGTTTCAAGTAATTTAAATTTGCCGCTGTGATACAAGTTAAGATGGTTGCCAAAAAAAGTTAGAGGATATCTTTTTTAATTAAGATTTTCCTTTGCTCAATAAATAATTAATCATTTAAATTGATGCCACCAATAAAAAAAATTATTAAATGTTTTTGCAAATTAGTTTAACACAAACCTATGCTATTTTCAACTAGAAGTACAGACAAAGTTGCTATATAATCGCAACTAACAATGGCTGCGCTTCTTGCAGCTATGATAAAACAACTAATACAAAATTATAATTCAAAGAGGAAGTGATTTATCAATAATTAATCATAAATAGTTTTAACGCATTTGGCTCTATTTGTTTTTTTGCCAGCAAATGAACATAAAAGCACAATATTTTACATTCAATGTTTTTCATTCAACAGACCTCAAATCGATTCGCGTCTTGCGTCGGCGACGTACATAAGAAGAAGACGACAAAAGGGTACAAAACAAAAGAAAAGAATGACATAGATTAACAGAGAATCTGAAACAAGTATTGTCTCTGATTTACTTAATTACCACCTTTTTTAAGAAATAATTCCATATTTGAATGAATGTTATTGGGTTACGTAATTTTCCACACCTTCATATTCCACTAGTAATAGAAAAATATATAAAAAAGTATAGCCGGCCGATGTGGCCGAGCGGTTCTAGGTGCTTCAGTCTGGAACCGCGCGACCGCTACGGTCGCAGGTTCGAATCCTGCCTCGGGCATGGATGTGTGTAATGTCCTTAGGTTAGTTAAGGTTAGTTAGGTTTAAGTAGTTCTAAGTTCTAGGGGACTGATGACCTACGATGTTAAGTGCCATAGTGCTCAGAGCCATTTGAACGGAAATGGAAAAAAGAACACATTGACACCGGTGTGTCAGATCCACCATACTTGCTCCGGAAACTGCGAGAGGGCTGTACAAGCAATGATCACACGCACGGCACAGCGGACACACCAGGAACCGCGGTGTTGGCCGTCGAATGGCGCTAGCTGCGCAGCATTTGTGCACCGCCGCCGTCAGTGTCAGCCAGTTTGCCGTGGCATACGGAGCTCCATCGCAGTCTTTCACTGGTAGCATGCCGCGACAGCGTGGACGTGAACCGTATGTGCAGTTGACGGACTTTGAGCGAGGGCGTATAGTGGGCATGCGGGAGGCCGGGTGGACGTACCGCCGAATTGCTCAACACGTGGGGCGTGAGGTCTCCACAGTACATCGATGTTGTCGCCAGTGGTCGGCGGAAGGTGCACGTGCCCGTCGACCTGGGACCGGACCGCAGCGACGCACGGATGCACGCCAAGACCGTAGGATCCTACGCAGTGCCGTAGGGGACCGCACCGCCACTTCCCAGCAAATTAGGGACACTGTTGCTCCTGGGGTATCGGCGAGGACCTTTCGCAACCGTTTCCATGAAGGTGGGCTACGGTCCCGCACACCGTTAAGCCGTCTTCCGCTCACGCCCCAACATCGTGCAGCCCGCCTCCAGTGGTGTCGCGACAGGCGTGAATGGAGGGACGAATGGAGACGTGTCGTCTTCAGCGATGACAGTCGCTTCTGCCTTGGTGCCAATGATGGTCGTATGCGTGTTTGGCGCCGTGCAGGTGAGCGCCACAATCAGGACTGCATACGACCGAGGCACACAGGGCCAACACCCGGCATCATGGTGTGGGGAGCGATCTCCTACACTGGCCGTACACCACTGGTGATCGTCGAGGGGACACTGAATAGTGCACGGTACATCCAAACCGTCATCGAACCCATCGTTCTACCATTCCTAGACCGGCAAGGGAACTTGCTGTTCCAACAGGACAATGCACGTCCGCATCTATCCCGTGCCACCCAACGTGCTCTAGAAGGTGTAAGTCAACTACCCTGGCCAGCAAGATCTCCGGATCTGTCCCCCATTGAGCATGTTTGGGACTGGATGAAGCGTCGTCTCACGCGGTCTGCACGTCCAGCACGAACGCTGGTCCAACTGAGGCGCCAGGTGGAAATGGCATGGCAAGCCGTTCCACAGGACTACATCCAGCATCTCTACGATCGTCTCCATGGGAGAATAGCAGCCTGCATTGCTGCGAAAGGTGGATATACACTGTACTAGTGCCGACATTGTGCATGCTCTGTTGCCTGTGTCTATGTGCCTGTGGTTCTGTCAGTGTGATCATGTGATGTATCTGACCCCAGGAATGTGTCAATAAAGTTTCCCCTTCCTGGGACAATGAATTCACGGTGTTCTTATTTCAATTTCCAGGAGTATATATATATATATATATATATATATATATATATATATATATATATATATATATATATATATATCGTGGATGTTATAACATTTTAAGAAAAATTTTTTAATGCAGAAATATTCTGTTTCTGCGTTTTTCCCATCGATAATGTGATGATGAAGAGAAACAGAAAAGGTACTCTAACACGGAAATAATGCGTTTCCGAACCCACGTCCAAACAACAGATTTTATTTCATTATGTGTGATGCACGTTTAATGAAAGTTTTGCCATGAGCTTTTGTTACTGTCTGTGTAATAATGGGTCGTGAGATGTCGTTTGGGAAGAACACAGCGCTATACGGCAGCCAGTTTACTCTGAGCACTGACAAGTTCTCCCTGCTAGCCTTCATTCGCTTAATGTCAAGTACTCTCCGTGAGTGACGTCTCAGTTCTAAAATTCCTACTTAATCGCCTCTCCCCCCCCCCCCCCCCCCAGCTCAAGCCATCCCTTCGGAGTGGCAGGAAGAGAGTCTATCTCTGCTTAATCTGCCTGAAGTACTTCCGTTAAACAGCGCAATCCCTCACAGAGCGGAACAGTACGGCATCGTCGTCAGCGATCTTATTATTCTCATTCGTGACGTCACCGGCTCTAGTCGGGTGGGGAAGCCCCGCAGAGTTCACAGGGGCCAGCAGCGCCGCCAGTGACCCCTCGGCGCGCCTCGGAATTAATAAGAGTTTTCGCTTGAGGAGGCAGGGCGCCGGAATTGTAAGTGGGAGAGGAAAGAGCGAAGGAGGGGTAGCGCGGTGTTGTTGCAGGGCGGCGTGAAAGCACGGAAGAGGGGAGACGAGAGTGGGGGGAGAGAGGTCGGTGGGAGGAGTGGGGGGAAATGCGGCGACGAGGGGCGAGGGGTTCTGGAGATTTAGATGCGCGGGGCACGGGGGCGACGCAACTAGACGTAGGGGCGACATTAAGAGGGTCTTCCCGAGAAGGAGCCAGCGCTGAAGCGGTCGGAGGTAGGAGCAAGAGTCAGGGAATTATGGGTGACACTCGCAGGGGAGGCAGGGGAAGCTAATTCGCCCTCTAAAGAGGAGAGGAGCTTTGGCAGCGAAAGAGGCGCCACCGTCTTGAAGATCTGAGACTACCGGCCGGAAATCGTGTGAGCCGTGCCTTTTGTCTCGCTATAATTAATTGTACTCACGTACCACTTTCGAGAAGTTCCATAAGTCGTACTTTGTATGATAACTGCATACAAACTGCAATTCGTTGAAATGTGAGAACATAGCCCATCTGTTTTTCATCTATACTCATAGATCTGGTCTTATAAATTCGATCTGCAATAGAACCGCAAACGCCGTAGACGCACAGCACGGCTATCAGCATCTCCTATTGATGAACCACTAAATCTTTTTTTGTGTAATACTGCGTATTAGGTTCGATTTCAAGAGAAGCCCTTGCTGACTGCTTGTCTTAACCATATACAATTTTCTTGTTTTTCGAAACTACTCATTAAACTATTAGGCTTACGTGATACTTGCTTCAGTACTTGTTGCAGTACACCCAAACATTGCAACAATCTAGCAAAATGTAAGAAAGGTTCTTCACAACCTAAATGATTTTGTGCTTAATAAGTTGCACAACACGCTGACAGAAACGGCAAAGAATGAAAAATCTTGCGACTGTTTGGAATAGACACCAAATATTTTTAGGTGTTTAATCACGTCATTATGAAACACTAAATTAACAATAAGCCTACATTTAGTCTGTCTTAATGGGGATGTAATGGATTTTGGCCCAAAAAAACTATTTTTCAAAAATATTGGTTTCTTGATCTACATAGTTTAATCTATGTTGTTTGTGAATTTTATCGTGATAGCAGCTTCAGAAATGCATTTAAATTGTTAAACTGATTAACTCTACACTGGCGACCAGTCCCACCTTATCTGACATCTGGGAAACTGCTTGCTTCAGCGGAATTTTTGTCAGTGTGAAGGCTATTTTCTTTCGATATCTTTGGCTGACATCTACATCTCTGTCATCTATATCTTTGCCTGAAAACTTTCTTGCATGTGTTTTATTTACGTTTTGACAAAGCTAACACATGTTAGTAGGTGGCAGGTTGAATTCGCAAACATTTACATGGAAATCAAGATTTATGCATAATGGGTGGTGGAGAAACTGTTTAGGAAACGGAGGTTTCATGAAAACCGGTTTACCAACAAAAAAAAATTGTAGCTCGAAATGAAGAACACAAGCTCTCAGTTTCAGCATCGAAACCCGGGACAGGAGAATTGTACAGGCGCGTAAATGTTGTTGATATGGATTCCACTGGATCAGACTTATTGATTTAGAGCTTCTCTACCAGGCTATATAAAGAAATGGCTCGGAGCACTATGCGACTTACCATCTGAGGTCATCAGTCGCCTAGAACTTAGAACTACTTCAACTAACCTAAGGACATCACAGACATCCATGCACGAGGCAGGATTTGAACCTGTGACCGTAGCGGTCGCTCGGTTCCAGACTGTAGCCCCTAGAAACGCACGGCCACTACGACCGGCGCAGGCTATATACTTTTCACGTTCATGTATTAGCTGTAAAAATACGGAATGCATGATTATTGTTGAAGAAGGAAGAGTGGGAACAGCTTGTGATTTTAAATTATTTTGTAATTCGTGTGGCTATGAATTTTCATTTGCCTCCACTAAAAAATCTGACACTGGTACCTATGAAAGCAATTTAGGTTAGCATATGCTTTGAGGTGCCTTGGACAGGGCACGGAAGGAGGTAATTTTTTGTGTAGTTTTCTGAACATGCCCCCACCCTGTGCAAGGTTTGAGAACATAAATAAGAAAATGTCTGATGCTGTATGCGATACTGCCAAACTTTCTATGAAGAAAACAGTGGAGGAATTGATGGAAACAAACCAAAAAGAAATAGATCCTTGGGTAAATGTTCGTGATAGTGAATCTCCTACAAATGTTACTGACTTGTGTGTATCTGTAGATGTGACCTGGATGAAAAGGGGTCACACATCTCTGTAAGGAGTTGCATCTGTTATTGGTATTGACTCAGGTAAGTTTTTAGATGTAGAAATTATGTCTAAATACTGACACCAGTGTACAACAGGGAAAATGTCCAACAATGAAGATGGTGAGAAACTGTGGCAAGAAAAGCATGCAGTAACATGCTCTAAAAGTTATAGTGGCTCAAGTGGGAAGCATGGAGGCTGGTGCAGTTGTGAGAATGTTCTCCAAATCTGAGGACCAGTACGGTGTTATGTATACTAAATACCTTGGTGATGGGAACTCCTTTCAAAGCTTTAAAAGATAAAAATCCGTACAATACAACAATAGAACAGTTGAAATCTGTTGTCCACATTCAAAATACGTTTGTTGGTAGGCTTAGAAGAAAAGGCAGGTTTACTCCGAAAGAATCTGATTCTCTTCACTTATTTTGTGGGAGAGACATCAGGAAAAACACACATAATTTAGAGGTAATGAGGCGTGCTGTGTGAGCAACTTTCTTTCCACAAAATATCCACTGACCAAAAACCAATGCACAATCTGTGTCCGAAAGACGATTAGTGTAAGTTCAGCAACAGAAATGAGACGTATCCACATAAACACTCATTACCAGAACCTGTTGTGAAAGCAATTAAGGCCACCTTAAGGTTTCCTGCAAACTCTGATTTATTGAGAAAGTGTGTTAACAGAAAGACACAAAATGCAAATGAAAGCCTCAGTAATTTAATTTGGATTAGATGCTCAAGAAGGACATTCTGTGAAGTACTTAAAATAGCCGTCTATGACGCAGTTTTATGTTACAATAACGGAAACAATGGCAGAGTTGAAGTGCTCTAGAGAGTTGGTATAGATCCTTGTGTGTTTACAGCAAAAGCATTTTACACCATCGACGAGAACGGGGTCAACAAAGCTAACAGATCAGTGTCTTACCTGCAAATACAGGCCAGGCAGATTCGAAGAGGAGAGAAGAGAAACCTGCAGGATGAGTAGTGTCGGTACGAAGGATTTTAAAATTGAGGTTAGCTTATTACATGTAGAAGTATGAGAAGTATTTTCCCTGTTTTACATTTTTTAAGTTATGAGAAGCCTTTTCTCAAAAAGCGTATGCGCTAATGCCATGAAATTTTCAGGAACTGTTCGCAACGTGTTTATCTCTCCCTGGACCTGAGAAATACGAGATCTTCCAATTGCATTCTTATTTTTAGTCGACTGCATGTAGAAAAAAAAATTTTCGATGGCCAAAATTGAAAACTCTGTCAATGATACAATTTGTACCATAAATTAATAAGTGTAGTTCACTGGTCTTATAACCTACTCAGGACACTACAATAAAATTTTCAGATTCATTGCATGGTTAGCATTTGACTTACGGCTTTTAATAAAAAATAAGAAATAAAAATTCAAATTTCTGGAAAAATATTAATCATGCATATGTTATTATATTTTCCCGTTAAAATACAGATCTTTTACTTTACACATGCAAAATTTAAGATCTGTACATTAATAAATATGGCTGTAATGCTTGTTTAAATAAATGTTTACTTTTCCGTTACATCCTCGTTTAAGATGGATCCTCTTCAGAGCGACTAAGTAGAGGAGGCCCACTAAAGGCAGTCGAAATGTCGGCTTTATAGCTAATTCAGTTTCTCATAATAAAGTGTCCTAACACTTAACACAGTTCTAATCAAACTGACATTCGCCGTGGGAATGTACACTCTTGGATGCAACTTTGGTTCAGTGGGCACAAAGGAAGCGTCTAGCAGAATATGACCACATAAGACATATGGATGATAACAGAAGACCTTGAGGAAATCGCAATAGTGATACAGATATGAAAGGAGTGGGATGCAACAATTACAGAGGCCAAACAGGAAAGAGAAATGACAGGAAATGCTTCTACGAGTAAGGAGCATTGAGACTTGGTTGTGGCAGACAACCAATCGTACGCTGAAAAAGCCACTGCAACATAATTAATTTTGTACACTGTGCATATTCGGTACCCTCCACCCGCCCTGTAATTTATAAGCATTGATTTGTTCCTCAGCAGAGAGGACAGAGATCCGAAACTTCCCAACAAGTTAAACCTGTATCTCACATTCGTGTGCACAATGGAACTAGGAGGAGCAAGATATGACAGTGGCATTCTGCTGTATTAAACACTCTGAAAGAAAACTAACATTGACTGTAAAAAGTTAGACTTCCTGATCACCTTTTCAGTGGTGCTGTGTAAGTAGCGTCGTTCATTTCCTTCCCAGCCACAGTACCACAAGTACTATTACACAGTTCATCGCCAGGCAAATAGTTTGCCTGATGCTATCACAATTCAGTACCTATAGTGAGTTGTGTTCCTCACCGCCAGCGGTCTTTTTCTCGACTATGTGGTACTGGTGCCACCAGAGAGCGGCCACTGCGAGACATGGGGCTAGAGTTGCAAGAATACAGTTATCTACGGTAGACTAAGGTAGTTTTCGTAGTAGCTTTGGTGAGCTAAGATCGTAAACACGTTAACTGTGCACTGTGTGTTGCATGCTTACCGGGCGTTGGCTGATTTCGATCGGTTTGTTCGCATATACCAAATTCGCCTAGAGATCGGAAGCGGTGAGGTGCCTAGAAGCTGCATAAGGATATTCTGTACAAACGGCCACACAACCTACAGAACATTGTTGTTCTACGTTGTTATCCTCCTGTTCCTCACCTAAAAATGAACATTATTGTGGTGTGCGTACTGTAAGACCTTCGGTACACACACCATCAGATTATTTGATTTGTCGCTCTAACGATGTAGGTGAGTGTCAGCAATATGTCTCGTGGTCTTATCGTGGCGTGTTTAGCTTGTGCCGTTAGGTCAGACGATAGAAATGCCACTTGCACGCTTAGAGTAGCAGATTGACGGTGACCAGCTTTAAACAGAACTTGATTAATTTTCACACACCTTTATTAAAATAATAAAAAATATAGACATTACGTAACTTGATTCTGGAGGCCGCTTACAACTGACAATCTGAAGTTCCTTTGGTCTTGGTGCGTTAATCTTATTCTCACATATCTCTGATACTTGACAAAGTGTCTATACATTTCTCTTCATGGCTATGTACAGGAATATGATAATCTTATTAGGCGCAGACTGAAACTTGACTACAGACTAATGCAGACTGACTAATCGGAGGTCTGTACACTCGTTATAATACCTCGAACGTTCAGGTATCACTGCGCGAGTGTGATCCGCGAGGAGAAAAGATACTTTCTACGTTAGCAGCAATCTCATTGGCTGCGTTACATATTAATACGCGGATCGGCGGAAGCAGAATTTGGTCCGTCTCTAAGACAGCGCCATCTCGTAGTGCGGAGACGGATGAGCGCTGCGCCTGCGCTGTTGTGCTTAGCGGGCCGCGCTCTAGTGGGAAAGTTGTGTACGCGCTGACTACGCGGAACTATGTACACAACAATGATTTATATCAAAATTGAAACTGTCCACGTTTAATTCTGGTTTTATCCGAAAAATCGTAATGTGAAATAGAGGAATGTTCTAGTGAAAACAGGAAAAAAGAACAGTTTTATCATATAGCGCTAGAAAACACAGATTCCTCAAAAAAATATAAAATTAATAAAAAACGCAAAACAAAAACATATCCAACATCGCTTCAGTACTTCCTCGAGCTTATGAAAACAGTTTTCTGGTATTCATAAAGTATTTTTGCACTTATCAATAACTATATTTTACCCTCAGCTGCGCTTGCATGTCAGTAAAATGAAATGAAATGAAATGTCGTGTGGCTAAGGCCTCCCGTCGGGTAGACCGGTCGCCTGGTGCAAGTCTTTCGATTTGACGCCACTTCGGCGACCTGCGCGTCGATGTGGATGAAATGGTGATGATTAGGACAATACAACACCCAGTCCCTGAGCGGAGAAAATCTCCGACCCAGCCGGGAATCGAACCCGGGACCTTAGGATTGACATTCCGTCACGCTGACCACTCAGCTACCGGGGCCGGACGTCAGTAAAATTAAATGAGATGTGCGTATGGCTTTATTGGCCAGGAAAACCCGTCTGGAATGTTCGCCCGCCTAGAACAAGTCATTTTATTTGACGCCAATTTGGCGACATCGCGTCTAGGTTGATAAAATGATGATGAGAACAACACACACATCCAGTCCCCTCGGATTCAACCCAGCTAGGAATCGATCCAGGGATCCTGTGATAAAGGGTCAGCAACGCTAACCAAAAGACTACGAGCTGATACTCATCAGTAGTTTTGTTACGATGAATGGTGGTGACAGTACCAAAATCAAGTATGGATTTCCTGAAGTTGTTAAACAGTGTTAAACTGACGAATAAAGAAAATAAATAATTCTTAGTTCGGTACAGCGCAAATTTTATATCATTTATGCGTGCAATAACGCACTCACGTTTCTGTCTATTACCTGCGGCTACGCTTGCATATCATGATCAATTGCAGCCTCACTAAAAGTCTCCCACGACGTAAAAAAGCAGAAGCCGGCCGCGGTGGTCGAGCAGTTCTAGGCGCTTCAGTCCGGAACCGCGCGACTGCTACGGTCGCAGGTTAGAATCCTGCCTCGGGCATGGATGTGTGTGCTGTCCTTAGGTTAGTTAGGTTTAAGAAGTTCTAAGTTCTAGGAGACTGATGGCCTCAGATGTTAAGTCCCATAGTGCTCAGAACCATTTTAAAAAAGCAGACCTCTCTCTCTCTGTCGCACGATATTACGATACTTAATGGATGTGGTTGAATTGTATAAGTATTGTATTCATTACTTTGAATCTTATTATATACAACATGTCAAACAATAAAAGTATAATCGTAAGTACGAACTAGCTCAAAAGCCAAAAGTAAATAATAGTTTCAAAGAGTAGTTATTGTTGAATATTTCTCGTTATAGTCTTCAACATAGTAAATATCTTGCATCACTTCTTAAAACAGCCTGTGTTCAAGCTATCTCTATACCAAATTTCATCAAAATCGGTTTAGTCGTGAAGCGTAAAAGAGTTACCTTCACACTTCCATACGCCGCAGAGCCAAAGAAACTAGTACACTTGCCTGATACCGTGTATGGCCCCTTGAGCACGCAGAAGTGCAGCAACACGACGTGGTATTGACTCGACTAATGTCTGAAGTAATGCTGGAGGGAACTAACACCAAGAATCGTGCAGGGCTATCCGTAAATTCGTAAGAGTACGACGGGGTGGAGATCTCTTCGGAACAGAAATTTGCAAGGCATCAAAGATATGCTCAATAATGTTCATGTCTGGGGAGTGTGGTGGCCAGCGGAAGTGTTTAAACTCAGAAGAGCGTTCCTGAAACCACTCCGTAGCCATTTTGGAGGTGTGGGGTGTTGCATTGTCCTGCTGGAATTTCCCAACTCCGTCGGAATACACAATGGAAGATGATCAGAAAGCATGCGTACGTGTCAACTGTCAGACTCTTATCTAGACGTATCAGTGTCATGGATCCCATATCACCCCAACTGCACACACTCTACACCATTGCAGAGATTCCATCTGCTTCACCAGTCCAATGCTGACATGTGGGGGTTCATGAATTCATGAGGTTGTCTCTATACCCGTACACGTCCATCTCCTAGGTACATTTTGAAACGAGACTCGTCAGACCAGGTAGCAAGTTTCTAGTCATCAACAATCCAATGTCGGTGTTGACGAGCCAAGGCGATATGTAAAGCTCTGTGTCGTGTATTCATCAAGGGTACACGATTGGGCCTTCGGCTCCAGAAGTCTATACGGATGATGCTCCGTTGAATGGTTTGCACGCTGGCACTTGCTGATGACCGAGCAATGGAATCTGCAGAAACTTGTGGAGGGGTTGCACTTCTCTCACGCTGAGCGGCACTCTACAGTCGTCGTTGGTCCCGTTCTTGCAGGGTACTTTCCCGGCCGCACCGATGTCGGAGATTTTATGTTTCACCACGTTCCTAATATACACTGTAAACATGTGAAATGGTCGTACAGGAAAACCCTCACTTCACCGCTACCTCAGAGATGCTGTGTCCCATCGCTATCGCTCGTGCGCCAACTATAATACCACGTTCAAACTCACTTAAATCTTGAAAACCTACCATTGTAGCAGCAGTAACCGATCCAAAAACTGCCCCGGATACTTGTTGTTTTATATATGCGTCATCCACCGCGGCGCCGTATTCTGCCGGTTTACATGTCTGTGTATTTGAATACGCGTGCTATACCAGTTTCTTTGCCGCTTCCGTGTACGAATGACAGAAAACTCATGTTACGATCATGATAAAGAAGGTTCTATTGAGTACGAAATAGCAGTAAGAATTATATAGTATTTTATGGTTGTGCATGTAAACTGTACTTTCATCTAAAGTAACTGCTTTCGGTAACATAAAAGAGTGGAACTTACGCCCTCAACTAATTTTTATTACTTAAAAAATGCAATTTCTATTTTGTAAGGATTAAAATACACACTGGACTAACACTTTGCCGTGAGGCCAAATGACGAACGTATAGTCAATATATCTGTAGCGTAGCAGACTGTCAGTCGGGTGGCAGCTGGAGATACGACGGAAAATGTCCCGTACTCTCGCCAGGTGCGCGCCGCCGAGGCATAACATTATACGGGAAACAGCCGCGCTGCCTTCTCGGCATGACGATGCAGAAACTACCGTCTTCCCAGCGGATAAGGGATAGATAACCGTCTCACTGAGAGTTGCAAAATACAGAGAGAAAATGTACAAATTCCTACACGACGCGGGCTACAAGATGATGACGACGTATCCAACCAGCCGGATGCAGCGCAATACGATTGAATTTCTCCGAAGTTCTTTTACAGAAGAGACAGGGAAGAAACTTCGGCCACTTGCTGCTGGACCGCCTAGGCTCTACGGGCTTCTGAAGTTACACAAAGAGGGCACACTTCTGAGACCAAAAGCGAGTGCAGTAGGAGCGCCAACGTACTGGCTTTCGAAACACTTGATACTAGTTTTGAGACCGTTGATTGGCGAATGTGAGTACGGCATCAAGAACTCGGCTCAGTTCATGGAAACTCAGATTGGCCAGACCTGACTTCATGGTCAGTTTAGACGTAGGGTCACTTTTGAGCAGAGTTCCAATCAAGGAATGTCTGGAACTTATTAAACAGAAATTGGGATTTGCGTTCGTCAAACTTCTCATCTCTGTGCTCATATCCACACATTTTCTTTCCGACGGACATTACTATGTACAGATTGATGGGGTGCGTACGGGTAGTCCGTTGCCACCTGTGGTGGCCGATATGTAGGTGTAAGACTTTGACGACGATGCACTAGACTCAGCACCATTAAAACCGCGGCAGGCCTTTACAGGTAATGCTGACGATACGTTCCTCACTTAGCTTCACAAGAAAGATCAGCTTTAAGATTCCTTGCAATACCTGAACCCTATCCACAACCAAATTCAATTCAACCTGGAGGTGGAGCAAAACGGACAGCTGTTTGGGTGTTCTGGTACAGGTAAAATCGTACGGAAAACTGGGGCACAACTTCTATTCGAAGGGGTCCAGCACAAACGAATACCTTCACTCCTATAGCTGCCATCACCCGCCACAAAGGGAAGGAGTGCTAAACACGCTGGTCCACAGAGCCAGTGTGATCTCCAACGAAAAAAGACTAAAACCAGAACAGGATCACCTCTGGGCCGTCGTCCTGAAAAACGGCTTTATCGATCGTCAGATTCGAAACGTCTTCAGTCAAAAACACCAGAAGCACCACCCAATGAAGACCAGCCAAGAAAGATGGCCTAGACGCATTCGTGGTCAACGTATCTAGAAAAATCGGTAGTATTTTACGACGACAAAATATTAGCGAAGACCAGATCCCTTTTAAGGACGTAAAAGACAACCTGGGATTCCGGAAATCTGGACTGTATTACAAGCCATACGAGTGCGGGATGAATATGTCGGCCAAACAATTGGCACAATTGGAGAAAGGAGCACGGAACGCAAACGGTGCACCAACGTCCAGCAGCCCACAAATTCAGCAACTGCTCTACATTGCCTTGAAACCAGCCACAAAATTAAATACAAAGGCACAAACGTTCTGTGGAACACATCCGATTATGGGGACCGTGTGCACAAGGAGGCAATCGAAATTTGGGTATATGAGAACATAATCAAGAAGGACGATGGATTTCACTTTTGTCAAACGTGGACTCCGACACTGAAAATTCTCCAAACGCAGTGGACACGGAACACTGACCACGGCAACGGTGGAACGCAGACTGAGAACCGCCACTCGAATCCCGATCTCACACTACCCTCATGACCATAGTCGCCACATGGCACGGTCGTTAGGGGGTGGAGATGATCGCTATATAATATATCGCACCTAGTGGTTCAGGATGACAGTCAGCAGGAGTAACCTGATCATGATGGCACGTCACGGCGTCTAAAATTCGTTCTACAACGAGCAATCAATCTGGCTGCGTGACCGAGAGACGTTCAAGCATCATAAGACTAATCAAAATCTGTGATTAATAGGTCTGAAGGTCCCCTGGTCATCTGGAGCGAAGTAGAACGGATACATCTCCCGGAAGCGAATGCTGAGTCTACGGTCGGGGTCTCCGGTGGAGTGTCTAAAAAAATGGCTCTGAGCACTATAGGACTTAACATCTATGGTCATCAGTCCCCTAGAACTTAGAACTACTTAAACCTAACTAAGGACATCACACACATCCATGCCCGAGGCAGGATTCGAACCTGGGACCGTAGCAGTCGCGCGGGTGGAGTGTCTACATCCAGCATGGGGCGCAGAATGCTGTGGTGGCTGCCAAGTGTGGAGTATCCGTCTATGCTAAGAGAACTTCGAGAAGACAGTGACAGTGTTACTGGAGACACATCAAGGAAAGCAGTTCTGCAGGAAGCCAACCAAGCCCAAGACCGTGACCAAGTTGGCTTACCCAATAGAAAAGTGTCCCCTCCTCCTACCCCTTAGCCACCGTCTCAGCTCAAAAATGGTTCAAATGGCTCTGAGCACTATGGGACTTAACAGCGGAGGTCATCAGTCCCTAGAACTTAGAACTACTTAAACCTATCTAACCTAAGGACATCACACACAACCATGCCCGGGGCAGGATTCGAACGTACTACCGTAGTGGTCACGCGGTTCCAGACTGAAGCGTCTAGAACCGCTCGGCCACTCAGGCCGGCTCCCTCTCAGTCTCCACCTTTTCCACTCCTCTGACGGAAGTACACTTCTAGGCCGGATTTATTCGAATAGCCCCCTCCCACACTTTCAATCTGATTGACTAATTAATTAATTCAATCAACTAATCAACCCCTCCACCTCTGGAAATCGCTCAGCCGTTCCCCTCTCTTCCACCCTCCTCAAAACTGGCTGGAAAAAGACTCAGATTATTGGCCATTTGGCGGGAAATCTATTGCTGTGTATGGAATATTGTTCAAACAATTTCTGGTAGACAACGCAATGTGTTCAATATTGTTTACTTAAACAGTTTATTTATTTATTTAAAGAATTTGTCGAGAAATTGAGTGCAGTGTATGGAATAGTGTTTATACAAACATTTTGAGATTGACAATGCAGAATAGAATATTTAAACAGTTGCGGTGCTTATTTTATCCCGACCGCGTAAGGAATACAGTCAGCATAACAAACCACGCATTATTACAACGAACCACCGGTTTTCAAACCCTACTGGATCTTTTCCCCTTGCCTCCTGTTGGTGGACACTGGCTCAGTTAGGAAATTTGATGGGTAGTCCATTGTGTTGGAGGTAGCTGAAAATTTCAAATTTCGGCTCAGCTACTCGCTACATCCTTAAACAATCTGTGGGGTGTTTGGACTGTTGTGTGTGACCGCAGTACCACTACAGGAAAAATTGATCACTCGGGAATTTGTCGTCGTGTTTCGGTTTTTAAAGTACTACAGAATTCGTAAAAGGGCTACCCAATTGGTTATAGCTCAGGCTGGCCATGAGGTAATAGCTGTAACCACCAAGGAATGGAATGAAGTGCGATGTAGAACCACCGCTTGGAGCCTCCCGCGTGTATGTCTATCGTCAGGGCGCTGCCGCGGAGGTCAAAACCACCCAGTGTCCTACTTACAGTTCACGTTACTGTATACCACCGGCCACGGACCGGATATAGGCCACCTTTGATCTCGCCGCACCCAATGAAACACACACATGGCTCTAAGCAGTATTGGACTCAACATCTGAGGTCATCAGTCCTCTAGACTTACAACTACTTAAACCTAACTAACCTAAGGGCATCACACACATCCATGCCCGAGGCAGGATTCGAACCTGCGACCGTAGCAGCAGCGCGGTTCCGGACTGAAGCGCCTAGAACCGCTCGGCCACGCCGGCCGACCCCCAAAGAAACCATCAGGTTTTCTGTTTATCGGGAAAATCCGGACTCAGTTCCTGTCTGTGTCTGTCTCGAGAGGCCACTCCCTGTGTGTGTGAACCAACGTCTCCAAACACACAGTGGTTTTCACCTCTTCTCAGAATACTGTGCTCTTATTGGCTAATGCTGGAGAAAAACGGAGAACTAATTCGATATTAGAACTATAGTCAAATAATCCATTTGCACTACCTTGTCGAGTTGTTTAACAATTTATAGGGGAGATGGTTCAGATGGCTTAAAGCACTATGGGACTTAACACCTGACGTCATCAGTCCCCTAGACTTAAAACTACTAAAACCTAACTAACTTACGGACATCACACACATCCAAGCCCGAGGCAGGATTCGAACCTGCGACCGTAGCAGCAGCGCGGTTCCGGACTGAAGCGCCTAGAACCGCTCGGCCATAGCGGCCGGCTTACAGGGGAGAAACAGATCGCTTAAAACACGCACCTCTCCCTTACGATGTTTCTTCTTCTTAATAAAACATATTTCAAATGTTCACCAACAAACGTCATACAGATCAAGTAATAGATTTCAGCGAACAAATAGATTTCAGCGCTAAATATATATGAGGTCTTGTCTGCAGCGACGTTTGAGAACAAAAACACGATCCTTCACCACAAAGTTTCCACTACACATATCTGACGAAAGTAATCCTACCGTTGACACAAACTCGCGTTGCGAAGCGCTCGCCGTCCATCGACTGCAGGGTAGCCCCGCCCGCGGCCATAGCAGAAACCCGCACCCGCGCCGACCACACCGGCAGCTGCACACCCATCCCCCGGCATCCACACACGCACCATACCGAACGCTCAGGGGTCGGAGCGACTGTCACGAAGCAGCCAACCGATCATTTACATGGGGAGAATAAACCTCCAGTGCAAACACCCGCTGTGTTGAATCCTGCCACGCGGGGTAGCCGCCCGTCTAGGCGTCTTGTCACGGTCCGCGCTGCTCCCCCCGTCGGATGTTCGAGTCCTCCCTCGGGCATGGACGTGTGTGTGTCGCCCTTAGCGTAAGGTAGATTAAGTTGTCTGTAAGCTTAGGGACCGAGGACCTAAGCAGTTTGATCCCATAAGACCTTACCACAAATTTCCATTTATTTTTTATTTATTTATTTTTTTTTCAGTTCTCTCACGCAAGACACACATCCGCTTCTGTCACCGCTCATCCAGAACATTGGTCACTTCGCCTGCCTCCGCTGCATGGACAAGATCAGACCGATTTTTTATGTTTTCCGCGAACGGATTCTACTGCCTGAAACATACGTTTCACGTATCAAAGCACGATCACAATGACAATGTTACTGTCACTCTGCATAACAACAATCTTGGTTCTACAGGCCCACAAAAGATGCGCTGTTAAAAACTATACATGCCTTATAAATCGAGGTATGCTATTCCTTCCGAATGAAATGGTCTTCCACACAAATACGGTGACATTCAGTACAGACAGCTATCGCGGGGTGTGTACTAACAGACCGAAAGTGTGTGTGCACATCGACAGCGATGTAAGCTCGTCATCACTGACTGTAGAAAGTGATACCGCTACGTAACGCCGATATTTGTAGCTCCCACTTTCCGCTAGTAGATATTTTCTACACTAACAAATAATATTTGTAACCCATTTTATTTGAGTTATCTGCAGTCTATCATGGTTAGCAGAGTATTTCTGACCTTTTCAACTATTTATCAAATTCAAATGGTTCAAATGGCTCTGAGCACTATGGGACTTAACATCTGTGATCATCAGTCCCCTAGAACTTAGAACTACTTAAACCTAACTAACCTAAGGACATCACACACATCCATGCCCGAGGCAGGATTCGAACCTGCGACCGTAGTGGTCGCGGGGTTCCGAACTGAGCGCCTAGAACCGCTAGACCACCGCGGCCGGCATTTTATCAAATTCACTGACGGCAATATCTATATCACTCCTCTGCTGTGTTGCGAGAAAAAAACTGGGGATATTTCTTTGTGGAGGGACATTTGAATAAGGAGTTTAGCATTTATGTTTTTGACTTTCTACAATCAGTTTTATGTAGTTCGTCAGCCATGAGTGTATGGATACTGCATTTGATGCCCCTAAAAGCCTTTGCATATGATCAATATTTCGTTGGTAGTTGCGGAAGTTTTTCTGATAAGACTGTGATACGATAGTTATTCGAAGCTTTACGCATTGATGTTTATTTGTTGTGGCCATTACGGTTTATCGCATGTGGGGCTGTCTAGTCAGATTTCAACAGTCATGTACAGAGCGATTCTGCGAAGATCTTACAAAGTTTCATGGATGATGGAGACGGGTAAATGTACCAATTCAAAGTAAGGGATCCTCATCCGAAAACTGCCGAGTCGAAATTTATAAGCAAATATCTTTCTGCTACCTTTGGCAAAACAACTCTTCTACTTTAAGCTCATTGCTCTTCATATTTTGGAAAGAGAGAGTACGGACCAAAGCAAGAAAAAAAGTCCAGTAAACATGGGCTCGATGAACAAGTGCTCATAACTCTTAAGGTAAGCATTTTAGAGCACATGTCTACTAGACTCGTTTTTGTTTTGACCTACACCACCTCCAGCCAAATATGGAAGACAAAAAGCTTGCAATATAAGAGGTATCAGAACGATTTGTGCCTAAAACTTCCGACTCGGTACTTTCCGGACGAGAGACCTGTCCCTCAAATTTTACCTCTCTCCCTCACCACTGGAACTTCGTAACATCGTCAAGGAAGCACTTCTTGTATAAGCTGTCGCTAAATAGTGCTTCGAGTACCATCAGGAAATGAATTGCGCCTAGTACGGTGTCGCAAGTGACAAACATATGAGACAGCGTAACAAAAAGTTATGTGAAACATAATAAACAAGCGCAAAGCTTCCAGTTTTCTCTACGCTTCGTATCCAGTAGTCGGTTTCTTAAGGTCTTCGCTATCATGAAAAAATAAATATAGGTAACCATTATAAGGAAGTAACCGTGCGTATAAGTATGTGGGTGGAAATCGATTCAAACTAAGAAAAACATCACTTTGATTTCTGACCGAGAGCTTAATTGTCTATAACAATCTTTCGAAGCACCTAACGAATAATGGATGAACTATGCACAACATTGGAATTGTCATTGTTCCGGGAACACCGGAAATATACGTTGTGTTATAAGCAGGCGTACTTGGCGCATTAGCTGAGAATGAATACGAGATTACCAATTTAATTAATTTTCTACGTGAATGGATTAGCCTCCTCCATTATCTGCACGTAGATGTTGCAGAATTATTGCAAAACTCATTTCCCGTGTGTTAAACGACAGCTCGATTTATTTCTTGCCATCTATTATTGGCAGGTAAAGGTCTGTTCATCAGGTACATTCGCAGTACAACTACAAAATATTATTCCGAAGAACTCTTTGGTACTGTGTGATATACTAGCAAAAGAGACTCTTCATTTGTATCGTCCCTACAGTAGAGATGTCACATGAAATAAGAATGTATATGTAGGCAGAGTGGAGCGCTTTCAAATGTTTGTACACAACTTTAGTACGACAGCAGGAAGATTAGTCGACGTCGCAACATCAGAGCAAATCCTCGGATAGGAGGTAAGAACAGAAAATAAATCGGTCCCGTCCTTCCAAAGGAAAGGTCATAGTATGCGAAATATTATACTGGATGTAACAAAAAGCTATCACCATACTTTC
The DNA here is from genome assembly GCF_023898315.1 of Schistocerca nitens. Taxonomy (NCBI): domain Eukaryota; kingdom Metazoa; phylum Arthropoda; class Insecta; order Orthoptera; family Acrididae; genus Schistocerca; species Schistocerca nitens. The sequence goes on along the minus strand of NC_064620.1, from coordinate 555,146,204 downwards.
AGGTAATTTGTAAAGGAAAAACTGTGACGTGATTGAAATTTCGGGAACGCTTTATTTCCACGTCAGAACTCATTTTCTACTTCTCTTCATAATAACATCGATCATGTGAAACACACAGAAACAGACCGTACCAACAATACGTGAAACGTTTTCTTACATGAATTGATCCATACACCCTCTTGGCTACACTACAAGACACTATTCTAAATGAAATGATGAAATTGCCTTTCGTTAGTAAGGATACAAGCATCAACCCGCCATCGCATAGAATCCCTATTGCACTGATGTACTGCGAATTGTTTCACAGCCCTTGTGGGGCGGCTGGTAGAATTAATTGTTGTTGTTATATAATGTTTGGTTTGTAATGTAGAAATTATGCATTTCCCGGCCGATTAAGCATATTTGGGGCGGCGGGTGGAATAATTGTTATTTAAAATGTTTCTATTATTATGCTGTCTTTTGCCGTTCTCAACACTGGCTCTCTAACTACAATATTGGCAACCAGAAAGTGATTAGCAAAACGTGAAGCCTATAATCAGAATTACTAGTACCCACTTCATCTGAGAAACACGCTTATAGCTGCAGCTTATAGCTCTGAGAAATTAGGAGATTGTCTGGGTTTCATAATCAAAAAACGATTTTCTAAAAATTGTTCAGTATATTCTGAAAGTCACAGATAAAAAAAAAAAAAAAAAAAAAAGGAATCCACACAATCCAACTACCAGAGCAGTTCAGAGTCTAATTCGCTGATGCAACTATAACTGTCCAAATTAAATGTTTAAGTGAATGCTCGCCATAATTTGATGATAATGTTCATCAAACGCCACGCTAAATAATGGTAGAATGTCTGTCTCGCGGCGGCACGTGAAAATACGACATACGCAAACTGAAGATAGATCATTAAAGTCATCCCAGAATTAACGCTTCACTCAAAAATGATTTCATGGTTACGCGTATCCCGAGTAACTTAATACGGCATCCGAGGCTGTTTATAGCAATGATACTGACGCGACGCGACTCCCGACACAGGTGGTGTGCTATTCAGCGTCTGGAGAGAACTGGGGCCTTGCTTCCTCACGCAGCTTTCTTGTATATAAAGCCGCGGTGCGGACGGCTACGGGAAAGCCTGATCAAATCGGCTCTCCCGACTAGCCGCTGGGCTAGTAATGCACCACATTAAGTTATTGAATAAACCATTGCTTCCTTTGCTGATGGCCGATGAAGCTCTCAATTTAAATGTGCATTCAGCACACAGGTAAGTAATCATAATAAAAGTCTGACGTGGCTAAGTAAAATAATTTGGGCGAGAGAATTAATTTAATTACACTACACGCAGTAGATGAGCTCTGAACTTGCCCTTTGGAGATACGCTATCGCTATAGTTTTATAGTTATTCAGTTGAAACTTTTCACATCTTTATGATTGTAGCGGATCTCCATTCTACTTAAATATAAACATTCTAGCCTTATTTATTAGCCTACTTAATCTATCTTGCTTCCTTAATTTTTAAGACAAAAACCAGAAAATCATGAATTTCAACTAAAATCTTAATTTGTGAGATCCAAAGTACTGTTTCTATTAAATTATTATGAAAAAGGAATCTAAATATAAATTTTTGAATCTCTAGCTCTTTTCTGTTGCGCCAATGATTTTTACAGAAAAACGTCCAAATTTTGAAAATGGTTAAGTTATCGAACTGATATACAACACATATTAATTTAGTATTACTCCTGACATGCTGTAAACGTTTCAGGTTATTTACTTGATTTTAAAAGTATTGCGCAACATTTATGACGTCAGAGCTAGTTACAGCGGACTAGCTGGCACACAATGGAAAGACTGATGTGAATTTACTACAGCGTGAGTAGGCTGCTTCCGTACGCAAGAACTTTCGAATGGCCCCACAAATAAGTCTGGTGGGTTTAGTTCCGGAAAGCGTGGAAGCTAACAAATTGGTCTACATCTGTATTTCTATATGACACAAAATCTGTTATTTAGAAGCCAACGAACATTAACGCCGAAATGTAGTGCAGCACCATCTTGCGTGTAGCACATTCTTTGTCGCACTTCTAAAGGCACGTGTTCTAGCAGAACAAGTAGAGTGTTCTCTAAGGAAGCATGGACAGTTTCTCCGTTGAGCGTAGGTGGAAGAACAAGAGGTCCTGACATTCAGCCAAACGTCGACACATAATCTTTGTGAATGAGGTGATTCAGAGCGACGGTGAGTTGGTGCAGGTATCTTTGCTCACGAAAGGCATTTTTAACAAAACATTTAGTTTCGTACTATAACCGAGAGGGTATTCAGAACATTTCTTGTAAGAAAACGTTTCAAGTAATGCTAGTACGTTCTGTTCCTGTGTGAATCCAACAAATAATGCCAAATTGAAAATGAGCTCAAATGTTTAAATATCGCGTTTCCGGACCCCAGTCTAGGTAACATATTTGGTTCCTCGACTTGTGACGAGTGTTTCCTGAAAGACAGGCCACATTTTATTGTTCCACCCTGCCTAGAAAAGCACTAAAAACTGAATACCTGTGCCCATTTCTGGCTTTAATGCGACGTAGAACGACCGTATCTTGGGTGGGTACGAACAAAAAACTCAGATAGTAGTAGCAGATAACATAAATTAAGATAAATTGCGAAATGTTAACAATAGCGTTGTAGATTATGCTTTGAAATCAGAACAGTTTCTTCGAACCTCTAAAAGCTCAAAGTCGAGTCAAATCGTAGATATACCTTGCAAAACACGGGGCAGAAAATTTTATTTTTTCAACTGGTTTATATCGTTGAAAAGATTGGCTAATTAAGTTTTTATAACTAAATTTACGTCCACTGAGCTTTTTTTAGTCATAAAGCTTCTAAAATTTCCAATTTCTTTCAACTTTTTTTTTTAAAAATAAGTTTTTGTTCTCTTAGAGCTTTGGCGTTTATTTACTTTTTAAATGAGCACAAAATTCTTGACGCATTGGATTACTACAACATTCTTCTGCACTCAGTACCAAAGACGCTGCAGTTCATCAACAAATACAAATTTTTCAAATTTTCTTCAAAATGACAAATTACCTAGGTTTTGAGCACTTTTATTTCAGTGTTTGATTCTAGTACGAACATATATATGTTATATGTTGGAAGTGAACATCTCACTTCAATATATTCAAGTACTCTGTACCGTCGGGTGATTTCTGGGCACTTATCTGCTGTGATTCGTACATTAGTAGCAGAAGTTCAGCTAAAGGTCATTTCAGCCGTTACTCGTGAACATATTTTATAAAATTTCATCATATTATATGTATTAACCAACCAGCGATAAAAAACTGAAATATTATTATCAGAAATAGGCTAATTATATTTGTATAAAGGAACCATGCAATCCAAATGAAAAATTGGTAGCTTTGTTATTATTAAAAAGGCGTTAACATTTACCAACGCTTATTATTATCATTTCTGGATGTGTAATACTTCTTTCAGTCTGCTTCAACCTTTGGAACATTTGAGATGGATATATGAGACACTTCTGAAGGTTTAGGCTAAGTTCTTCGGTGATACCTGAAATACCTTGAGTAGGAAAATCAGGGTAAGTAGACCCAGATCGACCTTTTCTTCCAATAGTGAGTCAGTCTTTTCCAGTTCGTTGATTTCGACGCCTGTTTCCTCAATAATTTGCATAAAAGCTACGTCTCCTGCACATTGTGTATATAAAACTTCTGGCACGGTTTCACAGTTGACACAGCTGCAGCTCTTGCAAATGGAAGAACATTGTAAACCCGCTTCTCGGCAGGAACACGTTCCACCAGAACTCACATGAGGACAAAACAGCCCGGAGAGCTGACTCGAGTTCTGGACCTTGCTCATTACATCGAGCCGCAGACCTTGATTACTGTGAGTCCACTCCCAGTTTTACTAGGAGGTTTCCACTTACCCATCCAACAATGGACTTGCTTGTAACTCATTTAGTTTCGTAACGCAACCGAGAGATATTTTGAACATTCCTTGTAAGAAAACATTTCAAGTAATGATGATACGTTCTGTATCTGTATGAATCCAATAAATAATATCATTATTAAATGCAGGAGGATCTTCAACGAATTGACGCATGGTACAGGGAATGGCAACTGAACCTCAATGTAGGCAAGTGTAATGTGCTGCGAATACATAGACAGAAAGATCTTTTATAACTACAATGTAGCAGGTCAGCAACTGGAAGCAGTTAATTCCATAAATTTTCTGGGAGTAGGCATTAGGAGTGATTTAAAATGGAATGACCATATAAAATTAATCGTCGGTAAAGCAGATCAAAAATGGCTCTGAGCACTATGGGACTCAACTGCTGTGGTCATAAGTCCCCTAGAACTTAGAACTACTTAAACCTAACTAACCTAAGGACATCACACACATCCATGCCCGAGGCAGGATTCGAACCTGCGACCGTAGCGGTCGCGCGGTTCCAGACTGTAGCGCCTAAAACCGCTCGGCCACTCCGGCCGGCCATGACTTTATTAAAAGACACTGAACGTAATGTTACCGATGCTATAGATGCTGGATATGCCACAAAGTTAGATCTTCAGATCTCATGTACAACACAATATATAAATCACGGAGGAGACAAAAAGTCGCACATGTACAGATGGCGGCATTATCGTGTACACATGTTATAAAAGGACAGTTCGTTGGTGGAGCAGTCATTTCTATTCCGGTGATTCACGTGAAAACGTTTCCGACGTGATTGTGGCCCCACGACAGCAATTAACGGACTTTGAAAGCTGAATGGTGGTTAGAGCTAGACGTATGGCACTTTCCATTTCCGAGATCCACAGCATCAGCAGCGTGCCGAAAATACCTCTTACCACGGAAAGCGCAGTGGTCGACGCCTTAAGTTAACGACCGAGAGCAGCGGCGCTTACGCAAAGTTGTCAGCGCTAACAGAGAAAAAATACTGCGTGAAATAACCGCAGACGGCAGTGTGGGTCGCACGACGAAGGTATCTGTTAAGATAATGACTCGAAATCGGTCGTCAGTTGGCTATGGCAGCAGTCTACTTACGCGAGTGCCTTTACTCGCCGCACGACATCGCGTGCAGCGCTTCTTCTGGGCTCGGGACCATATCGGTTGGACCCTAGACGCCTGGAAAACCGTGGCCTCGTCAGATGAGCCCCGACCGCAGTTGGCAATATTTAATGGTAGGACTGGAGTGTGGCGCAGTCCCCACGAAGCCATGAACCCGAGTTGTCAACAAGGCACTCTGCAAGCAGTTGGTGGTGCCATAATGGTGTGGGATGTGTTTCCATGAAGTGGACTGGGTCCTCTGGTGCAATTGGACCGATCATTGAGTGAAAATGATTATGTTCGGCTACTAGGAGACCGTTTTGTACCCACTTGTCAGCTTCATGTTTCCAAACAATGATGGAATTGTTATGGGTGACAATTCGCCATGTCACCGGGTCACAATCTTTCGCGAGTCGTCTGAGGAACATTCCGGACAATTCGAGCGAATGATTTGGCGACCCATCGAACACTTATAGGACACAGTCGAGAGATCATTTCGTGCTCAAAAACACACGGCTTTACAGGCAGCATGGCTGAACATTTCTGCAGGGGACTTGCAAGGTCTCACTTCCAACCTCTTGTTGAGTCCAAACCACGTCGAGCTGCTGCCCCAGGACGCGCAAAAGTATGTCTGACACGATACTGGGAGGTATCCAATGACTTTCGTCACCTCAGTGTATATATCTACCGCATAAAAAAATAATATTTTTGGACGAGCTGTAGAGTCCTTTTCTCTGGGTACAGAAATTTGTGCTCCTTTGCAAAGGAAATAGACGTCAAGCCGCTAGGAACACAGAAAACACGTTTCTTGAAGAAACTGAAGGAATTTAAAAATTATTAAAGTTTTGTGTCCACAGTAAGTTTTTCCAACATAAATTTAGTTGGTAAAACTTGGCTTCCTAATCTTTCCAGCCACATGAACGAATTAAAATCTTCAACCCCACCTATTGTAAAATAGAGGCGTTCCTTGTAAAATTTATTGCAATATCAATACACTAACAGCTTTCTAAACTGCAGCAACACGAAGGATAAACATTTGCTTTAGGCAGGATACATGGGAATGGAAATATGATTATGGACGCAGAACTCTACATTACCTCTAATTGACGCTTCAGTACTATGTAGCGCAGCGATAAGCTGTGGGCGTATTCTCTAAAAGACGCATCGAGAGAGATGGTGCGGTTGTACCAACACACGGGATTGGCAGTCGTGCGGACGGTGGTTCAAATACCCCTCTGTTAGTCCAGTTTTAGGTCTCTGGTAATTCCTGTGAATAACCTTAGTTAAAAGCCATGGTGTTTCATTTGAGAAGGACATGGTTTTCCCCGTCCTTTCCAAACCGCGCATGAGTTTCATTTCTATAGCTTAAAGTAGCATTGGCAACAGCGTAATCCATCTTCCTTTTCTTTCAAAAGATATGAGATACCATCGCTGAGAGCCTGTTAACGGGGTATCTCCCTTCAGGCGAACTGTATAGCAGTCTTTTCCGTCAGACTCCCGACTGGTTCGTCGAGGGTGGCCTAGATTTCCTTTCTCATGTCAACTTCTGCATCTCAGAATAGCACTTCCATCCTACGTGCTCAATTAGCTGTTCAATATATTCCAATCTCTGTTTTTATCTCTTCATTCAGTAGGGTCTCTAACGAATAACTTTAAAGCTCTTCACAATGCACCTAAGGGATTGTTACTTAACGCATTAGAAGAGATAGAAATTTATCTTCACAACAAAAATAAACCCTCGTTCCTACTCAACGAGGAATTAGACTTCTGAGAAAAATATTTGTGTGATCATTTTGAAGACTTGCAATAGGATGTTTCTGTTCTTCTGTTCCTTTTATATTCCTTCATTTATTTTTTCAGGAAATTTTTTCATGTTTGTAAAAACTATGTTCACTATATTTTAAACCCTTGGCTCTTTATTCATGACCACCTTAGTAGGCCCAGTTGGTTTTATGACAATTACTATGCACTGCCTTCCATGATGTAATATGAGGATTTTTTTCTAGGTTAACTAAAAATACTATTTTACTTTTGTTCTTTTTTCATTCCTCTTTCATTTCTCCAAACAGTAATTTCATGTTTATTGCTATTTTGTGGACTTTTTGTGCCTGTCAACAACTATATTCACAGCATCTTTTAACTTTTGACTGCTTATGCGTTTGTTTTACATTTATGACTTTTAAAGATCAGTCCATGACGTATTATATCGTAGTGATGTAAACTATATTTCCGTGCATGTGACATTATGTACGCCTATTTTATGTAATTTTATCAGAGCTTTAAGACAGTAAACGACTATGTTCACAGTTACTGAAAACTTCAATTTCTTATGGTTGTTGTTTTAAGTTTTTGACTACCTCGATGCGTAAATGAGATTTTGTGCTGTAGTTCCATTGATGTAACTCAGTTTTTCACCCATTATGTATTATATACCCTACTTGTTGGTTACTTGGTCAGTGTCATCTAGGAGATCTGATACATATTACGACAATCGTCTTACTGGCATGCCGGTATTTCCTAACACGTTGTCGCTGTCGCAACTTTAAATGCGTCTTCTGTTGAAATGTGCACATCAGCGCCTCCACGCCGCTTCCATGGCAAATAATGGCGTCACTCAAGCAATATTTTCACTGGTACTACCGTCTAGAAGCAATCTGCAATACCTGGCACACATTTCTACACCTTGCCCTGCATGCCAATAGGTATTTAACAAACAGTCGGTGTCGCGCCTGAGAAATCGTATTCTTCCGGATGGCGCATATCGTTACGACAACGCCGTACCCATGGGAAACATTGGCGTTCCTTAACCAGTAGCAGAACGCTGCATAAATGAGGGACACACTCCGTCTTCAGGTCACGAGTGGCCTAACGGGACCATCCGACCGACATGCCATGCTCAGTGGAGGATGCGGATAGGATTGGCGTGGGGTCAGCACATCGCTCTCCCGGTCGTTATGATGGTATTTTTGACGTAAGCCGCTACTATACGGTCGAGTAGTTCCTCGATTGGCATCACGAGGCTGAGTGCACCCCGAAAAATGGCAATAGTGCATGGCGGCCTGGATGGTCATCCATCCAAGTGCCGACCACGCCCGACAGCTCGTAACTTCGGTGACCTCATGGGAACCGGTGTATCCACTGCGACAAGGCCGTTGCCTTGCATAAATGTGTGACACGGTGTGAAATTTGATGAAACTGTGATGCTTGCCAACAGTTCCGGTTTTTGGAACAGTATCTATAAAGAGGCAATTGAAATTACGTAGCTGGGTAGTTTAGTTAACAAGACAATGGGTTTTCTCTTAGCAGGACTTGGAATTCTGTACTGTCCCGCACCAAAAAAGAACTTTCTTCGGTGCGGCCAGTCCGTGTGCTCGAAAATCGTTCCTGAGTGCGATATATCGTTGCTGTCGGTGTCCTACTAAGGGTGGTGCCATCTGCCCAGTCTTCGAGGGCGACAACCGCGATGGGCGGCGCATGCGCGGTGTACGGTACGGTGGCCTATATAGGACGTCGATTTGCAGCCTGGCGTCAGTTCTCAGCGGGACCCATCAGCGGAAGCAGCATTCGCCTGAATATGGCCACCAGTTTGATCGCCGAAATATCGAATCGAGTTGATTTTAGGATCCGGCAGCAAACGCGAAGAGACTTTCAAGAATTGTTAGTACAGTTTTAAAGACAATAAAAAAATGTTCAAATGTGTGTGAAATCTTATGGGACTTAACTGCTAAGGTCATCAGTCCCTAAGCTTACACACACTTAACCTAAATTGTCCTAAGGACAAACACACACAACCATGCCCGAGGGGGGACTCGAACCTCCACCGGGACCAGCCGCACAGTCCATGACTGCAGCGCCCCAGACCGCTCGGCTAATCCCGTGCGGCTAAAGACAATAAATCATGATTAATTCTCAATACATTTCTACATATTGTTCTTTTGACCTTTGTGTGGTGTTGTGTACATAGTTCCGCGTAGTCAGCGCGTACACAACTTTCCCACTAGAGCGCGTCCCGCTAAGCACAACAGTGCAGGCGCAGCGCTCGTCCATCTCCGCACTACAAGATGGTGTTGCCATAGAGCAGGGGCGGGCAGGAATCCTGCACGTGTCCGGTGCACTTGCACGCGTGCAGTTAACAGGTGTTATGCGTGCACACAGGGGCAAGCTGGCCACCCGCTTACCTTTTAAAGATCAGTCCATGACGTATTATATCGTAGTGATGTAACCTATATTTCCGTGCATGTGACATTATGTACGTCTATTTTATGGAATTTTATGAAAGCTTTATGACAGTAAACGACTATGTTCACAGTTACTGAAAACTTCAATTTCTTATGGTTGTTGTTTTAAGTTTTTGACTACCTCGATGCGTAAATGAGATTTTGTGCTGTAGTTCCATTGATGTAACTCAGTTTTTCATCCTTTATGTATTATATACCCTACTTGTTGGTTACTTGGTCAGTGTCATCTAGGAGATCCTTCTGTCTACTCCTTCCCCTGTAATGCGTTTTGTTTTTCTAGCTTGCTTTATTGAATGATGGAATAAGGTTAGCAGGAGTGCTTCAAATAAATCATGGTTTGAAAGAGTACCTATTAACTACGATACGTTTTATTCAATTATCGCAGGTGGAGTTTACAATACGTATAATATCTGGAATAAAATTTCTGCATACAGACAAACGCAAACAGTTACGTAAATTTTCATTACTTATGTTTGCTCTTAACCGAGGCTTATTAATTCAGCAAATGGTTTTCCAGCTCTCACTATATTAAGCGCAATTTTATAGCCTGCACGTACCGCTGGGCTATTATTATTGTCGTCCTGAAAAATTGAAAACAGTGCTCCATAAAATGTTAAATCAGTTAGATGAGAGACATGACGAAAGGAAGTCGCAGATCTCTCGTGACAACGGCAACTAGGACAGATGCATCTAATATCGTCAGGTCGCTCTTCTTAAGCTCAGTCAATTTCCCCATCCGCTCAGAATCCGACAATAAATTGTACTCGTCCTTGTGAAATTTATTATAATGGCCTTCAATACTAAACTTCCGCTGACCAGCGAGAATACTGCCACATATTAAACATTTCGAATTTTCACGTTTTTGCACAAAGAAAAAATGATTCTCCCATTAATTTTTAAAAGATAGAAAATCTCCGATTCTCCGTTTCCTTGATTCACTCTGCATTTTCCGGTTCTTGAAATACAACGTTCACTACGTAGTGGTCGCTTCGCATCAACGTCCGCGGCTTAGCCTTGTACTCGTACTACACTGCCGCAACCTGCCGGCTGTCGCCACTGCCCCATTCGACGATTGCACGCGAGCAGCACACGTGCAGCGCTGTGCGCTCACGAGCCGCGTGCAACGTTTGCCCGCCCCTGCCATAGAGACTGACCAAATGGTTCAAATGGCTCTGAGCAATATGGTACTTCTGAGGTCATCAGTCCCCTAGGACTTAGAACTACTTAAACCTAACTAACCTAAGGACATCACACACATCCATGCCCGAGGCAGGATTCGAACCTGCGACCGTAGCGGTCGCGCGGTTCCAGACTGTAGCGCCTAGAACCGCTCGGCATCACGGCCGGCAGAGACGGACCAAATTCTGCTTCCGCCGATCCGCGTATTAGTATGTAACGCAGCCAATGAGATTGCTGCTAACGTAGAAAGAATCTTTTCTCCTCGCGGATCACACTCGTGCAGTGCTACATGAACGCACGAGGTATTATGACGAGTGTACAGACCTCAGCTTAGTCAGTCTGCATTTGTCTGCACCAGTCTGCATTTGTCTGCACCAGTCTGCATTTGTCTGCACCAGTCTGCATTTGTCTGTACCAGTCTGTATGAGTTCTAAATTTGTCTGTACCAATCTATAGTCAAGTTTCAGTCTGCGCCTAGTAAGATTACTATATTCCTGTACATAGCCATGAAGATAAATGTATAGACACTTTAGTATCAGAGATATATGTGAGAATAAGATTAACGTACCAATACCAAAGGAACTTCAGATTGTCAATTGTAAACAGCGTCCAGAACCAAGGTAAGTAATTTTTATGCTTGGTATTATTTAATAAATGTGTGTGAAAATTAATGAAGTTCTGTTTAAAGTTGGTCACCGTCAATCTGCTACTCTAAGCGTGCAAGTGGCATTTCTATCGTCTGACCTAACGGCACAAGATAAACACGCCACGATAAGGCCACGAGACATACTGCTGACACTCGCCTACTTCGTTAGAGCGACAAGTCAAATAATCTGATGGTGTGTGTACCGAAGATCTTACAGTACGCACACCAAATCTGGAAATTTGGTTATGAAGTTCCAGCAACAATACCGATCGTAAAATCATGTATTAGGTCTTGATTTCAAATTTGATTTTATTCCTAACATTAACTGAGGTACAATACAATGTGCCAAAACCGAATATCAAGTTAAAGTTCTCTATGACAATTTCGTAGAACCAGAATGACTGAAAATCACTAGTCACCAGAATGTTCGAGAATAGTCAATGCAAAACTTAATTCAACTGATGTAATTGGTTTTTCGTGCTGACATGATACATAAAGTACACAAGTCACGTTAAATGCGTCACGTGACTGATAAATGTTCCTAAAGACTGTTTTTAGGTAAGTTGAAATTCACGAATTTTCCTAATTAATTATTAGTTTACTTAAAACATAGATATTTCTCCTAACATTCCTATGGGAATGTGATAACGCAAGTACTAGAATGACTTTATAAATTTTGCTAAAACTGCAACAGTATGTTAATTCACAAATCAGGTTTCCTAACAATAATTTTCTGTTAATTACAGTTAAATGATGTGAAATAATGTTAATGCTGTTGATTCAGTATATTTATGAACCGTACAGTTAATTTGCTGATATAAATTAAGAAAAACCATATTTTCTAACTTTCGTTATATATTGTGGATCGGGTAATATACATTCTGGTAAACTTATAGCGCTATCGAACAGTTAATTAACTATCCTATAATTATTCCTATTACATCACGTTTCTATCTTCTTGTGATCCTTCATTGTTTTTGTGGCAAAATATATTTTTCAATCATACTGAAGTTTTATCCCACGCTCTATCATCTATTTTAGTTAAGCTACTATCTGTTCACTTTTACTTCTTGTTTGTAACCACTTCTTGTTATTCTCTTACGCTTAGGTTAGTTTCTGTTTTAGCGACACTAGTGCGTCCTGTTGTTGTACCGCACTACTAGCATGGGAAATTCGGTTTTAGTCTGCACTCTGGTTTCTCGTCTATTGGCCCTTTTGGTCATCTGATATCCGGATCATTCAATGCATATGTGACAGTGCGCTGCGCTTTATCTGGTGGCTCTGACTGTCTTAAGGTATTTCCCGTTACTTCATATGGCTATGCCCTTCCTCCCCCTCTATGTTTTTCTTCACAGATTTATCCCGGGTTTTTATCCTTTTAAGTGTAAACACTTGATTTCGTTACAGTGCATCTGGTTCGTCGGTTGTTCCTTTATATGATTTGTCACCATCGTTCTGACTAACAGCCATACCAGAAGGTGACATGTAATGCTTTGACAGCCTTCAGTGAATGTTAATTTGCTTTCCTAAATTTTTTTAAATAATTTTTAAAAGTTTTGCACAGCTTCGAACCATGACCTTTAACTTGTAATTTTGTGTAATCACGCCCTTGGTTTTGCTTTCCTTTTTGAAAATTTGAGGAAGCCTTAACCGGACGTTATTTGCAACAAAAATAAATTTGCAACGGAAACTGCCTCTGTTTCCATATTTACGTATTTGGGACAAGGATGAATCCAAGTAGCAGTTTATGCTGTCCTCATCAGTTCCTGCTCAACAACACTCTCGGAAATCGCGACACAGTCGCAAAAAACGGATGAATATTTGTGACAAGCGGGAATACCCGAAGCGGGTTACCCAACGTGGGGAACTGGAGAAGGCGAAGAACAAAGGGGAATGGTCATCTTGCCATACATCAGCGGTGTCTCTTCAAAAATAGGAAGATTATTGAAGAGGCATAAAGTTAAAATCTTTCGTCCGCCGGCAAAACTCAGAGCTCTCTTGGGCTCATCTAAGGACAGCCTTTGGCCTAAGAAGACACAGTGTTTACGAGATTCGTTGTAGCGGCGGCATGTCGTACATCGGACAAACGTGTCGCACTGTAGAAGAAAGATGTACTGAACACCGACGCTACACTCGTCTCGAGCAACCAGAGAAGTCTGCAGTGGACGAGCGCTGTCTCAGTACAGGCCATTCTATGAATTATCAACACACCAAAATTCTCGCATCGTCGAGTTCGTACTGGGACAGTGTCATTAAGGAAGCAGTGGAAATACGTAGCTCGACGGATCTTGTAAACAGAGACACGGGCTTTCAGCACAGTACAGCTTGGGATCCAGCAGTGGCCATATTGAAGAGGCATCGAGCCGAGAGGAGTCCTATTGGTCATACGACGGATGACGATTCGCCAGCAAAGTAATACTCTGTTGACATCTACATCTACATCTACATTCATACTCCGCAAACCACCCAACGGTGTGTGGCGGAGGGCACTTTACGTGCCACTGTCATTACCTCCCTTTCCTGTTCCAGTCGCGTATGGTTCGCGGGAAGAACGACTGTCTGAAAGCCTCCGTGCGCGCTCTAATCTCTCTAATTTTACATTCGTGATCTCCTCGGGAGGTATAAGTAGGGGGAAGCAATATACTCGATACCTCATCCAGAAACGCACCCTCTCGAAACCTGGCGAGCAAGCTACACCGCGATGCAGAGCGCCTCTCTTGCAGAGTCTGCCACTTGAGTTTATTAAATATCTCCGTAACGCTATCACGGTTACCAAATAACCCTGTGACGAAACGCGCCGCTCTTCTTTGGATCTTCTCTATCTCCTCCGTCAACCCGATCTGGTACGGATCCCACACTGATGAGCAATACTCAAGTATAGGTCGAACGAGTGTTTTGTAAGCCACCTCCTTTGTTGATGGACTACATTTTCTAAGCACTCTCCCAATGAATCTCAACCTGGCACCTGCCTTACCAACAACTAATTTTATATGATCATTCCACTTCAAATCGTTCCGCACGCATACTCCCAGATATTTTACAGAAGTAACTGCTACCAGTGTTTGTTCCGCTATCATATAATCATACAATAAAGGATCCTTCTTTCTATGTATTCGCAATACATTACATTTGTCTATGTTAAGGGACAGTTGCCACTCCCTGCACCAAGTGCCTATCCGCTGCAGATCTTCCTGCATTTCGCTACAATTTTCTAATGCTGCAACTTCTCTGTATACTACAGCATCATCCGCGAAAAGCCGCATGGAACTTCCGACACTATCTACTAGGTCATTTTTGACAACGGGAGGATAGTCACGGGCCTACGCGGACACGCATTTTTACTTGCGGCTTCCGACAGAGGTCGCTGGGGCGGCCGATGGCAGCGCAGAGCAGCAGTGGCAGGCTCCACGCGTGGGCCGAAGTCTTTGGTTCTCCATCCTGTACGTGGCGTTGCTGTCCTTCCAGCTATCGGTTGAAATCGAGGCTATTGGCCATCGAATCTGGTGCCTTCCACGCATGCGCACTTCTTGCCTAAGACTGGCATAAATGCCGGCCGCTGGTGGCCGATCGGTTCTGGCGCTACACTCTGGAACCGCGCGACCGCTACGGTCGCAGGTTCGAATCCTGCCTCGGGCATGGATGTGTGTGTTGTCCTTACGTTAGTTAGGTTTAAGTAGTTCTAAGTTCTATGGGACTTATGACCTCAGCAGTTGAGTCCCATAGTGCTCAGAGCCATTTGAACCATTTGAACTGGCATAAATAGGGGGCTCTAGTCATGCCTCAGCAGTGTGTTCGTCGCACCTGAAGATGTCGCCCAGTTGCGCTGATGAAATATTGTGGAGTTTTCACTATGACATCCGACGTCTCGCCCGAGAACCATGCATAAAACATGTCCGTCGGGAAAGCCTCAAGCAACACAGGAATACAAAAGTCATTGCTGGTTCCCGAATCTACTCTGGGGTACAAAATTAAAGCAACGAAAGGAAATTTTCAAAGGTTGCGTATTTTCCAACAAAACAGTATAAATACTTGATAGGTAGAATCAATGTAAGAAATACAGAATGCTAACAACTGCAAGATGTATAACGATAATAACGATACAAAACAATGCTCTTCGTTTCTTCCAACTTAACGGATTTGCACACACATTCCGACAACCGGGTAATACGCCCAGTATGGGGTTTGACCACCTTCGGCAGCTACACAGGCCAGACAACAACGGGGCATGCTGTCACCAGTCTCATGTTGAGAGAGTAGCTCCCACTCTTCCAGCAGAGCTGCTCGCAGTATTGGAGAGTGGTTGGTGGATGCTGACGTGATGCCAGCCGCCTCCTTAGTGCTTCCCAGACATGCTTATGGGATTCAAATCGGAAGAGCGAGCAAGCAACGCCATGAGTGCAATATCTACTAAGGAAACATCAACCACTCGTGCTCTATGAGATGGGGCATTATCGTCCATCAATACGAGGTGTAGACCGACAGCACCTCGCAACAACCGCAAATTGAGATCCCAAGATCTTGTCAACCTGACAGCAGTGAAACCTTGCCGATTCACCCGTTCAGCTTCATGAAGAGGGGTTGGCGCCGTAAATGTAACCGCTGCCCACACCATCAGAGATCCTCCTCGATATCGGTTTCTTTCCACAATGTTTGGGTGCCGAAATCGTGTTCTACGTTCACTCCAGATGCGAATCCATCGAGAATAATCCTCCAGAGTAGATCCAGACTCACCTGCGAAAACAACATTAGCCCACTGTTCGACCGTCCATGTGGCTTGTTGATGACTCGACTCCAGATGGCCGGCCGTTGTGGCCGAGCGGCTCTAGGCGCTTCAGTCTGGAACCGCGCGTACGCTACGGTCGCAGGTTCGAATCCTGCATCAGGCATGGATGTGTGTGATGTCCTTAGGTTAGTTAGGTTTAAGTAGTTCTAGGGGACTGATGACCTCAGATGTTAAGTCTCACAGTGTTCAGAACCATTTGAACCATTTTAGACTCTAGACGTTCCCTTCTGTGGAGACACGTCAGAGGTAGACATACAGCATGTCTCCAACAATAAAGGCCACTCTGCCAAAGCCTTCCGCACGCCGTTTGCCTGGATACAACATGTGCAGTGCATGCTGCGAGTTCACGTGCCGGATGCCGTGCAGTACCAAAGCGGTATTGTCGTGCCCTTACAGCCGAATAACGCTTCTCTCTTCTGAAGTCACACGCGATCGGCCCTGCTCTGGTCTTCGGCATACAGTTTCGGACTCTATAAACTGTCGCAACATCTGGGAAACAACAGAAGGAGTCCCACTAAGCCATCGGGCCACATCATACTGCGACTGCTCTGCTTCCTTTCTTTGTATGACCTTCCACCGCTGAGTGTCTGATAGGGATCTTCTCTGCGCACAGCCGGCCGGAGTGGCCGAGCGGTTCTAGGCGCTTCAGTCTGGAACCGCGCGACCGCTACAGTCGCAGGTTCGAATCCTGCCTCCGGCATGGATGTGTCTGATGTCCTTAGGTTAGTTAGGTTTAAGTACTTCTAAGTTCTAGGGTACTGATGACCTCAGATGTTAAGTCCCATAGTGCTCAGAGCCATTTGAACCATTTTTCTCTGCGCACAGTACACAGCGATTGTGGGTGTGGGGCTACCCGGCAAACAGTACCTCTTTTCATGGGCGCTTTGACGTCATCGTTGGTATGGTTATCCGTTGACCGGAATGCCATCTTCCTTGCAGAACACGATCGTACGGATGTCTGGTTATACAGTGAATTAGATCACGACGGCGAAATAGCGGTTTGTTGCTTTAATTTTGGACACCAGTGTATTACAAACGCGAAGTTTTTGACGTCACTTCCTAGTAATGCGCGCGTGTCATGATCTCGTCCCGTAGACTCTTTGGTACGAAACGGAGTTACAGGCCTAAACATACAAGATGACGCAAGACATTATGACCACTTCCACCGCGAGGTTGTACGCTGCCTGGTGGCGCTGAGGGTACGTAAATTGGTAAGAGACGTATGTGAGCGGAGCAGAGAAGAATGGGGAATCTTTCTAGCGACAACAAGTGACGCAAACACGAAAATCAGACGATTTAAGCGACTTTGACAAAAGCTATATTGCTGTGGCCCATTGCCCAGGAGCGAACATCTCGGAAAACGTGATGGTCAGAATTATAATGTCGCGACTCACTCTTCTGATAGAAGATTGATGATTCACTTCACGGTAACCACATGGACCCTAGCATTAACTTTGATTCAATCATGACCCAAAACATTATGACGACTTACTTAACTGTATATGGGTCCAACTCTGTAACGCAGTTCAGTAGTGATTCCGCGCGCCATGGATTCTATAAAGTAGCTGACAGGTTTCCAGAGGTCTGTGGAACCAGATGCCTACATACTGGTAATACATTTTCCGTAATTTACGGGCTATTGGTTTATGGGCGCGGAGTTGGCGCCCGATAGCGTGCCATTTGGGATTCAACGGGCCGAATCTGATGGCCAAGACATCAACGTGAGTTAACTATCGTGCTCCTAGAACCATTGCAGGATGATTCTGACATCGTCACACCCACAGTTATCCTACTGGAAGACGGCACCTTTTGCAGAAAACATCAAGCATAAGGGGCTACAACAGGTCCCTAATAATTTTCACGTAGTCCATAGCTGTTGTGGTGCCTCCGATTACTACCGCAGTTCCCGTGGAAACCCAGGTGAATGTTCCCCATAATACGAGGTGTGGCTAGAAAAAAACCGGACTAGTACTGGTGAAACAATAAAACGAATGCAATAAGGCTGAAAGTCGCGTGGCCAATCACGTGACTCTCGCCCCGCCTACTGCTCGAGTTTCATCTGCCTCCTGCACTCAGTCTGCCCGTGGCGTCTGTTTTAAGTAGTTGACGTTTTGTCTGTGCGTCGGAAAATGTAGAGTGTACAGAAAGGACAGCGTGTTAACATCAAATTTTGTTTCAAATTAGGAAAATCTGCGAGTGAAACGTTTGTAATGTTACAACAAGTGTACGGCGATGATTGTTTATCGCGAACACAAGTGTTTGAGTGGTTTAAACGATTTAAAGATGGCCGCGAAGACACCAGTGATGACACTCGCACTGGCAGACCATTGTCAGCAAAAACTGATGCAAACATTGAAAAAATCGGTAAACTTGTTAGACAAGATCGCCGTTTAACAATCAGAGCAGTGTCTGAGTTAACAGGAGTTGACAAGGAAAGTGTCGAACAAGTTTACCGATTTTTTCAATGTTTGCATCAGTTTTTGCTGACAATGGTCTGCCAGTGCGAGTGTCATCACTGGTGTCTTCGCGGCCATCTTTAAATCGTTTAAACCACTCAAACACTTGTGTTCGCGATAAACAATCATCGCCGTACACTTGTTGTAACATTACAAACGTTTCACTTGCAGATTTTCCTAGTTTGAAACAAAATTTGATGTTAACACGCTGTTCTTTCTGTACACTCAACATTTTCCGACGCACAGACAAAACGTCAACTACTTAAAACAGACGCCACGGGCAGACTGAGTGCAGGAGGCAGATGAAACTCGAGCAGTAGGCGGAGCGAGAGTCACGTGACAGGCCACGCGACTTTCAGCCTTATTGCATTCGTTTTATTGTTTCACCAGTACTAGTCCGGTTTTTTTCTAGCCACACCTCGTATGTGCTCCCATTGGCCAGCGACCGAGGCGCGCTGCATGTTTCTAGCAGCCCATCGCCTGGATGACGGCGTATCTGGACAAGACCATCGACCAGGTGTAACAGTAAACGGAATACAGCCGACCATACGGTCCAGTTGATTCGAGGTCCAATCTCGATTATTCTGTGCCCACTGTAATCGTAATTGACGATGCTGGTGGGTCAACATGGGAACCCCTCTGCTGCAGAACACCACGTCTGACACTGTGCGCTAGACGGT
Source organism: Schistocerca nitens (assembly GCF_023898315.1). Taxonomy (NCBI): domain Eukaryota; kingdom Metazoa; phylum Arthropoda; class Insecta; order Orthoptera; family Acrididae; genus Schistocerca; species Schistocerca nitens. The sequence goes on along the minus strand of NC_064620.1, from coordinate 555,127,178 downwards.
GCGGTTCAGAACACTTGTACCGGCGCCAGCGCTGTACTCAGTCCTCAGACTCGCTACAGACTGCCACCTATCCTACTTTAGAGAGCGAGCAAGCCTCTGATCCGCATGTTCTGTGATGAGACATGGACGTCCAGCTTCTTGTTGCCTACTTGTGGCTTCAGCATCCTTCAACCACTTTCCACAGATGCTCACGACAGTAGCGCGTGAACAACCGACCAGCTTCGCCGTTCCCAAGCACTGGGCCACAAAAGTCTGGCTTTTGTCAAAGTCGCTCAAATCGGCGAATTTCCGAATTTGCGCCACTTATCATCGTCATCATGATTCCACATTCGTTTCTGCTCCGCTCATATACTTGTCTTAGCGCTTCGCCGCGCGGCGTAGACACGCGGTGTCAGGCGCCTTGCCACGGTTCGTGCTGCTCTCGCCATCGGAGGTTGGAGTCCTCCCTCAGGGTTGGGGGTCTGTGTTGTCCTTAGCTTAAGTTACTTTAAATTAGATCAATTAGTGTGTAAGCTAAGGGACCGATGACCTCAGCAGTTTGGTCCGATAAGATCTTAACACAAATTTCCAATTTCTTAGCGCTTCATGTATCCTCAGCGCCACCAGGGAGCTTACAACCTCGCTGTGGACAGTTGTCATAATGTTTTGTGTCATCAGCATATATTAGGGCCTCTAGCTCCGTTTCATACCAGAGCCTTTCTCAGTAGTTGTCACGTTGAGTCAGACTTTCTTTCTAAGCACCCATTGATACGGTTTCTCTGTTAACAGTAATGACCATGTGCTGTACATTTCACGTAGTCTAAATAAACAGATGTTCAGGGATTTTTAGCCACGTACATGTTGACGAAATGGTTGTCTGATCCCGGTCTTTGTGAGAACGTATATTTCACGTAGAAATCTTTCGTCAAATATGTGTGACATTCTCTTACCATGTGTCTATAGTCCACGTGGTCATAACTGGTAAGTTCGTCTAAAGTGGAGTTCATTTGAAACTTAAAACATAAATGTACCGTTTTGACGATGTATTTGTTTTCCAGTTTAAATATAGAACTGATATGGTGACGCCGTCCGAAGAGTGCGTTCCCAGATTACAGTTGGTACCTCTCGACGAAACCACAAGTCGCCGCCAGACGCAGCCACGAATGAGAGACGTCGACGAAGACACGCCGTCAAACGAGCTTCCATGCGCTGCCGCAGCAGGAAGACTACTTAAAGGCAGAGCGCAGCACTGCTTGCCCCACTCCGTGACAACTGACTATGAGAGCAGCTTCAGCGTAGATCAGATCTTGGAGCGGTGATATTGTCAGCCACAACGGTGTAACAGTGTATAGCTACATTTAAATTGTTAAGTGACTCTCATTCAGTACTATTCAAGTTATGAACAGTTGTTGCAGTACTCTGCGACAGCAATAAATATCTGGTGCGTTTCAGGAGGAATAGTAAATATTTTAGGAGGTCGTAGTATAGACGAATTTGCAATAAAAGTGGCCCATAATATGTGTCCATTTTTTATTGAATACAGAGATACATCTGTTAGTATGTAACCCAAAAAAAACTTAAGGCAAAGGCAAATGAGGACATTCACAGTTAATTTTCGAAAGTTCCACTCGAACTTCAATGCACTTTTGACTTCTCTTAATAACACCACGTGTAACGCTTCTGGGGTCGTCTTTGCGTTCTTGCTACACCAGTCATAATCCGAACATCGAATTAGCACTTCTGGTTACTTTTTGTTTGTAGACCTTGCCTTTCAACTATCCCCAATCCAAAGTGCTAAGGTCAACGTACCTTCGTGGTCAAGAAACCAGTTAATCTTCCCGGGAATATTAGGTTTAGATGATGTCACCTGACGATTAAAATGTTCAGGAGTCCCGTCAAGGTGGATGAACATACGCATTCTTGTAGCCAAGAGAATCTCTTCCAGTAATGGTGGAAGCTCATTTTCAAGAAAGTATAGGTAACTGGTTCCTGTAAAATAATGCGGTAACACAATAGGCCCAATCAACTGACTGCCTGTCAACCTACACCACACATTTACAGAGAGGCGTTCCTGAAAATGTGTCTACACAATGTCATGCGCGTTTTCTTCAGACCATTGATGTGAATTACGAGTGTTATTGATGCCGTCACGAGGGAATATGGCTTCATCAGCGAAGAGTAAAAATGGTATTACCTGTCGATTTTCAAGTATCCAATGACAAAATTCCAATGGTCTCTCTTCATCTCCCACTCGAAGGTGTTGAATGAGCTGTAAATGATACGGATGGAACCCGCCATGCTCTTGTGTGTGGAACACCCATAGGGCCAGAAATTCTACGTGTGCTTGTTGAAGGACTACTTTCTACCGAATGAATGATGTCTCCTACTTCATTCACAGTCCGTTTATTTACACGTTCAGAAGCGATATGGCCGGCCGCTGTGGTCGACCGGTTCTAGGCGCTTCAGTCCCGAACTGCGCTGCTGCTACGGTCGCAGGTTCGAGTCTTGCCTCGGACATGGACGTGTGTGATATCCTTACGATAGTTAGGTTTGAGTAGTTCTACGTCTAGCGGACTGCCGGGCGGAGTGGCCGTGCGGTTCTAGGCGCTACAGTCTGGAACCGCGTGACCGCTACGGTCGCAGGTTCGAATCCTGCCTCGGGCATGGATGTGTGTGATGTCCTTAGGTTAATTAGGTTTAAGTAGTTCTAAGTTCTAGGGGACTGATGACCTCAGCAGTTAGATCCCATAGTGCTCAGAGCCATTTGAACCTTTTGTCTAGGGGACTGATGATCTCAGATGTTAAGTCCCATAGCGCTTAGGGCCATTGTCACCAGTTTTAGAAGCCATATGGCTGCTGGGTACTGTACCAGTGTCACGCAGTGTACTAGTGTACTGAACACACGAGTAAACACCCTTGACCTGGTAGTCTGCGGTTAGGAAACCGTATGCCGTATTCTCTACAAGCAGCAGCTGCGTTTCCACGACAAAACCCATACACAAATAGCATGTCGGCGTACTCAGCACGTGTAAATACATGCGGCATGTTTACACACTACAGTACAGTAGGCTTGGCCAGCACATGACAATGAAAACTTCAATGTAAAATAAAGCAGAACTTCACAGCGTGAACATGAACACTCCACTGCTGACGTTCGATAAATACGCCCATAGCAACCAATAAACCAATAGCAAGCGGTGTATCAACACAAGAAACGAAATTCCATTGAAATAAGATGTATCTCTATACTCAAAAAAGTTAGACACGTAGTCCATGGCTTTTTTTTATAGCAATTCGTCTATACTACCACCTCCTAAAATATTTACCATCTCTCCGGAAACATCCTGCATATTCTCGTTCAATTGGACATGGATTGCATCCAAGATAACTATTCGATATTAAAGTGTTTTACCAAAGTTTACTAATATTTCATGTGTGTTGCAGTACCAGCTCGACCTCCTCTTGAAGTAAATTTAGGTTTGCTGTGACATACAAGTTATGGCTACTAGAAGAATTGTTTCATGTGGATTTCTTCGTGATCTCCATCGTCTGCAATATAAAAATTGGTAGCGATAAAGATGCCACGTGTATTCAAGTTTGCACTGCCTTTAGTGCCTAACTGCCTAGCTATTCGTGTTTCACTAGTCACAACGGCCACAATAATATTTGTGTCTTATATCTCTATATGTATGTGAAAGTCAGTGTCCCAACTGAATCACTGACTTCATCGCCCAGCCAAAACCGCTAAGGATAAAAACTTCAAATTTGGAGAGACTGCATTTTCCAAAATTCCGCCCATAAGAGGGTCAATTATAGGTTTAATGGTTTCTCGAAAATGTGTCCCTATTAAGGCCATTATAAGCTAGATATACGAAAAATGGTATTTAGTTTCCCGGTCAGGAATAAACAAATATGTGTTTCAGTATTTTCTGAAATTTAACCCCGATAGCGTGAAGTAGTAGGTAAAGGAATTTTTTTTGTCATTATTAGAACTACTGACGTATTTCTAAAGATGCATGTATGAAAATCGGTAGTCGACTTCTCGGTTAGAAACAAAAAATACGTCTTCCAGTGTTTTTTTGCAAATTCAGCCTCCTAAGAGACGGGAGGGTCTCACATGCACCCCATTGCCTCTGCTTATGTTTAATCAAGCACAGCATAACCCGAACGTCCGTTTTTTGGCAACCAAATACAAAAAAATGTCTGAGCTTGCGAAAAATTTGTCAATTATTTCTGCATTACTGACTTCCACAAATTCGCTTAAAACTGTCTCACTACTTACGTTGGTAACTTTCATTTGAAGCTACAAATCATTTGTCATGGAATATTGGAACGAGAAGATAGCATATTTTTCTACAAAAATGGTTCAAATGGGTCTGAGCACTATGGGACTTAACTTCTGAGGTCATCAGTCCCCTAGAACTTAGAACTACTTAAACCTAACTAACCTAAGGACATCACACACATCCATACCCGAGGCAGGATTAGAACCTGCGACCGTAGTGGTCACGCGGTTCCAGACTGTAGCTCCTAGAACCGCTCGGCCACTCCAGCCGGCTATTTTTCTACAAACGATTAAAAACCAACATTTGCTTATAAATATAAATAATGAAATAGGAATTCGTATTTGTTGAAAAAGAGTTTTAACTCAAATACTACCCCACTACAACGAAAACTCAAAAAATTCAAGCCCACTTTCTCATTATATTTGATCCTGTCACCAGCAGATAGCTGCCGCTGTAAAATAAAAGTAAGTTTGATCTTTATACCTCGGTATGGCCTTTATACCTCGGTATGGGCTGATGCACGGTGAAAAAACACAGGAGTCGTAAATTAATTATTTTCCACCTCTAAGACGTTGAAAAATTCTTAAATATCTGGAAAACACACCAGCAGCGTGAATAGTGTCATGTTTACATCGGTAGTGGAGGTTAATGCACGAAAAACGCTGCAGTAGTCAAATCTGTTAATGTGATATCGCAACATAGAAACATCTGCAATGTAAATGAAAACGCAAGTTAATTTCCACGTACACACTACCCACCAATATAGTGCCCAAAATGTATGTAACACAATGCTAAATTTCCACAAAAATTTACAATTTTACAAATTAGTCATAATAATTCGGTGTCGTGAAAGTAACCTGATCAAATTTATAATTGCCAAAAAATTTTTGATAGCTAAAAAATACTGCACTAAGCAGGTAAATAGACAGACTGATGTAAGTAATTGATTCTACTGTTTGTGTAACACACAGAACACCATGAAATATTTCCGCCTCTAAACGGTTCAGAGCACCATTTTAGGAGGGGGAAAGGTAATGCATCACGTGATTCACTAGAAACTATATAAACAATTCTAATGATTGCCGATTACCGCTGTTATTGCAAATGACACAGGTCTTTTTTCCACCTCCTCACTTATAGGCTTCAGGTAACTATTTAACATACATCGCCTATGCTCTCATCGGTTCTCATGTGTTGGGTATTGGGAGTCTATAGCATCTACAGTTAAAGTATTCATTCAACGTAATTAAGACAGCAGCAGCAAACAGTGTATATTTTCCCTGTGTGATATCTTAAACTCCACAGTTCACAAATTAGTATGTTTCTGACGGTATTTTCGTTCCGACATTACAACTACAAAAATATGCGTGTGTTTGCACCAGACGCATTTCGCTTTATTGAGGTAAAACATCATCAGTGGTCTGCAACTAAAGACATTTACAGTTTCATTTGTTTTTAAAATCTAAAAACAGTACGTTAGCAACTTGTTGGTTTTTACTTACGGTGATTTCTGCTTGGTTTCTCGCCTACATCAGGAAATGCCGTCAGTTAACATGTGTTTGGTGTCTTTCTTCATTAGACAGTAACACTTATAGTCACACTTTTCGTTGCTCTGCAGAACCAGAACTATGCATTCTTTGTGTTTTATACAGAACACTTTTTCGTTCACCATTGTATACTGTTTATTTTTATACTTCTAAGTGTGTGCTAACACAACATTGCGACTAGTTTGTATTTGACCTATACCTTTTTTTATTTAATTGTGCGTGTTTTTTTCTGTTCAGTTATGTAGCTGTGTATTTATATAGAGGCCCTACTGTGTAAGAGTAATTAAGGAACAGTGATGGCGTTCCTTTTATTTTATTTTTTTTTTAATAGCTGGCGGATGGAGAAGTAGAGATGAGCGGACATAAGCGTGTAGTAGTGTGATGGAAAGTGAGTTTGAGGAAAAGGTGAAGAGCAAGAAGTCAGTTGTAGGAAAACATGAGGAGTAAGAAGTGAAATGAAATTGAGAGAAGAGGTTTGAATGACATAGGATGAGGGATGGAAAAGGCAATTTTCTTTTTCATGTGATTTTTTTCAATTATTTTGTATTTTATCTGGTTTCCAGCATTTATTTGGACACTGAGATAATGTTTATTTTGTGTTAATATAAGAAACAACAAATTGTTAACAAAGTACTTTTAATATAGGAAACAAATCCAATTGTAAATATCTTTAATTACCGACGACCAGAAACGTGTCTGGTGAAAAAAACCAAGCATTTTCTTGTGGCTGTAACGACGGAATGAAAATACCCCCAGGAATTGTAAGGCAGCTATTGACAATATGGCCGCACAAATGAAGAATGTAATATATTTCTGTTGTAAACTACAGTTAATATCTTTTTTTTCTGTAATCAAGTTCACGTACGTAGCTGTACGCAATTCATAACCCTACCCACGAACCTTATGAGGTGTTCTATGTATCTATTAAAAGTTGCTCTTGGTGAGAGTCTGAATCATATACAGCAAGACCTTATTTGGTGATTCTCATTAGCAAACAGAACTTACATCGGAACTGGTATGTGCTTCTGTACTGGCATAAGCCAGCTGGCTTGCTAAAAGTGTTATAAATACATCAACCATCCATGCCAACTTTATGATGTTCAGGGCTCAGTTCCTGAGTGAAGAAATGACAGAAAGTATGAGAAAAATAATCACTGGAAAACAGCGACAGGAGAAGTGGAAGGTACGTGAAACTGACGATGAGACACCAAACCCTAGTCATGGTTCAAATGGCTCTGAGCACTATGGGACTCAACTGCTGAGGTCATTAGTCCCCTAGAACTTAGAACTAGTTAAACCTAACTAACCTAAGGACATCACAAACATCCATGCCCGAGGCAGGATTCGAACCTGCGACCGTAGCGGTCTTGCGGTTCCAGACTGCAGCGCCTTTAACCGCACGGCCACTTCGGCCGGCGAATTTGCAAAATATTTCGTCCTTCGACGCAATAGGAAATATAAAAAACAATACGGAAACAAGGATGATGTCGATTTAAATGAAACTCTACCTACTTCCTGCAAATCCTGATATTAAACGTTTTTCGCATTTTTTTTTTTAAATTTATGATCTAAAATGACACGCACGCTGTGTAAGATTTTACTGACGTAAGTTGTGCACTTCAGCAAGTTTTATATGTATCTTTTTTTAATTAAACTGTGTATTATTTGTTGTTCATTTAGTTGAACATGAGTTTCATTCTTTGTAATAATTATTGAGGAGTGCTTCGCTGCATTAGTCATTTACAAAATTTCTCAGAATTCAAGTGCCGTCGTATTTGATTAGCTTCTCAGGCTTTCGACGATTTTCATTATCTTCATCTACGAGTTGACGGGCTACCAATACCGACCTGTTTCAGCTCATGGTTATGAATACCTTTGGAAGTCGAGTTTTAACTCTAACATGATGCTTGCTTGAACATCGATCTCATGTTATACTGTTGTTTCCATGTTTTTTCCGCGACGGATACAGTCACAGAAAACTTCGTCATTCGTAGCGGGGAGATTGTTTTCCCTTACACAGCCTTTATAAAACACAATGGAAACAGTGAAATTGAAAGGGGTCATCTTTAAGCGGGCACAATCTTCCTTTCACAAAAGACCACTGCTTATCTCCCTGTAGCGTACATCAATCGTCTACAGAAGTGAGACACATCAGGAGAACGACAGTGATGGGAAGGCGCTTACAAAGACCTAATGGATCGTCAATGAAAAATTGTTAGCAGACAAGAGCTCACTTTTGTGCAGCGACGGGAAATTTTCGAGTGGCGAGGGGAGCGCTCCGCCGTTTATCTGGTCGCAGCCGAGGCGCCGACACTCCCCGCTAGAGATCTCGATTCCCCACGGCGAGCCGCTTGGGCGCACACGTCGCCGGGAAGACAATACATCTCCCTCGCGCGGGGGCCACCCGAGATCCGCCCCCGTGTCCCGAGGGCGTTTATCGTCGATCTCGCTCGCGCATCATCTCGCCAAATACGAGACGCGCCGACCCGAGTGGAACCCCCAGAAATACTGATATCCTGCGGTTTTCAAATCGTCCCCCCGAGGAATGAAATCTCATTCCTGCAGGGCCTCTAAGACCGGCCTTGCGACACTGAAAAATTCACGGGTACCCAAATAATTCTGAACTGTTTGCACTACTACACTGCCCAAATACGGGGCGCCCTACAGTTCTTATTACACTCAGCCAGTGCTTCAGGAGTTACTGAACGAAGTTTGGAACGAACACAAAACTGTCGCAGGTTTTCAACTCTCGCGCTAATATGCAAGCTCAGAGATCCCTTTCATAATCCGCAGGGTGATTTTTTTTTCTACCGTATACAAACACTTTGGATTGATCTATGACAGGATACGGAACAAAAAAGGCCTAATCAACGTACGTACGGAAATGCGTGGTTTCCATGCTAGGGACCATTTATTCAATCATACATTGTTACAGAGACTGCGGTCTAATTCGAGCTGTACGATGCAGCCACACTTACAGTATGCATGGTTTCCTCCTAGAGGGTGGTACTGTTCCTCATATGTCATGCCCTAGCGCCCTCTCCTGCCATAGTAATTGCTAATGTTGTGTTCGATTCACTTATCTTGCTGACTCACCTTGCAGTGGATGTGATACAGTGATGTACACAATGGATCGGTATTCTGATCGACAGCTGGCCGAATGGTGTTTACTTATGGAAAGGCAAATGGAAACGGGGGGGTAGGCAGCAAAATAGTGTCAGGAATCCTACCCCCGCCGAAAATAAACACAACTTTCGATGTTTACAGCACCTTTCGTATGAGGTAGGATCGTTTCAGGGAGAAGGAAGTCATGAAGGACGTGACCGAAATTTTAGGACACCAGAGTTGGGGGAAAGTTGATAAACAACGGGGGAAGGCGACCGTCGTGTTGAAACGCGTACGGTTCATGGGCAGCGATGGCGAGCCACAGAATCTCTGACCAGAGAGCATGTAGTTAGTGCAGTTGCGCTCGACTCGTTGTTGCGAGGTAGTAGCGCGAGAGTTCAGTTGCGAGCTAGCGGTTGCGAGTAGTGCGTCGGAGATGACGCAGTCGCGGTCTAGATGCGAGAGAGTTTAGTTGTGTGTGAGCAGTCGGCGGGCGTCGACATCGCACTCTGGTCATGATTCAGGACGAGGTATATTATTTTTAAGTAAGCAGCCTTGCGCTCAGCTAGTAATGTAAATTGACTGTAACTAATTTGTGCAAGAATCGCCCTAATAATAATTTTGTTTTCAATGCATTCTGATAAAGAACCATTTAATTGAACAAACAAATTCCTTACATTTCCTTTAAAGAAAAGTTCCAGTTAGATCTCAAAAAAAAAAAAAGTACTTGCAATGCATTTCCTCCAAGCCGCGGCCAACAATAAGAGCAGAACTTTGACATGCAGTAATACTGAGGTAAGAAATTAATTCTGATTTCGCACAGGGCCAAAGACTGATATTTCCGTCTATTTGCGTTTCCATTGTCACTGAGATTTTCATTATCATTGAATTGACTTTCATTTTGTGAGGAACTTATACTTGGGTCAGATAGCTAATTTTTATTTAATTGTCTTTTTGTTTCAAATTTCTCTGGGAGGTTTCACTTAGCTCTAGTTCCATTCCCATTTGAGTATGATTAGACATGCATTTTTGTGGGGAAGTTACACTTGGCGACACCCGGTCCAGGATCGTATTTCGTAGAGAATCTTTTGAAAAACAGTCAGATATCTGCTCTTATTTGCTTAAATATAATTAGCATTTGGCGCAACGCTTTTACTGATTTGTGAATTTCTTTCCACAGATCATCGGCAATTCGTTGCTCTGTTGTATTTGAGTGTTGCTTTTTGCATTGTGTTTATTTGTTTTGTGAATAATTGTGACTATTGTAAAAATGCCGCGAAAGACTGTGAATAGTGTATCGCGAGGTATTTTGAACGAAATAACCGACTTAAACAGCTTCACCGATAGTACTTGTGACACGCAGTATAATGATGACAATCCTGCGTTCACTGACAATCAATGCGTTCCAACCACTAATGACAATTTTTACCTTACTGATGAACAAACGAACTCAATTGTCTCCTCTGTTAATTTGACGACAATTGATGACGCGGGACGCTCTATTGTAATGAGCGCTGCCCAGCTTAACACACCCGGTTTGTTAAATTCACGTGACGAACACACAAATTTGTCTAATGAAAAAGAACAGGATACACAAAGTACGACGGATTTATTTAATTCCGAAATAATGTCTGACAGTGTACATCCGGCTGATAAACCTTTTTGTAAAGTACAGAATGACCAAATGGTCACACAAAACGCGACAATTGCAAATACACTGTCAAACAGTACAGAGAATGGAGAAGATAATGTTACATTGGGTCAAATTATGGCAATATTGCTACGAAATAGTGAAGATTTTAAACAACTTAGTGAACAGGCCAGACAACAGAATGAAAAATTAGACAATCTTAAAGAAGACAACAAACAACTTAGAGAACAGAACAAACAAGATAACGAAAATCTCAAACAACACTTCAATGAAAAATTAGACAACAATTCCAGGCAGCTTAGTGAACAAATTAGAGCCGTTGCCGCGTAGTGCCATGACACTAAGGAACAGTTACGCGAGGAGATTGAGGCTTGTTCAAGAAAAAGTAGCGAAGAAATTAAGTCTGTTGCTCAGGAATTAAGGGAATTTCAAACAGCTACAACAGAAACACTTAGAAGCGAAATTAGCGGAGTCGCTAAACAATGCTCTGAAAAAGCAACACAATTACGCGACGAGTTTAAAGCAATGACTATAGAACTTTCGCGCACAATGGATGAAAAGATTGACGCGAAATTCGAACAACAGAACACTCAAATTAACGAACGTCTTAGTCTTCACATACAAAACAGTGATACGCGTTTCCGTAAATTTATTGATGATCAAAATAAAGTAAAACGTCAAGTAATGGAAACAATCACTGCTCAGAGACAGGAAGACAAACGTAAAATGTTTGCGAAGGCAAAAACATATGTAGACAATAATATTGCCACAGTGTCCGACGAAATTAATACATTCAAACAGTCGAACACAGAATTACGTGACGAAATTTCGGATCTTAAATCAAAAACAGATACACACACAATAGATATTCAAACAGTGACCGACAGACTCGAACAATTAGAACTAACACAGGATTCCGATGTCGTCAAAGCTGACGTTAGAAAACTGAACGAAACTACACGTAAATTGCAAAACCAGATTAATGCCACTGACACTAAAACCGATGATCAGGTAAAAATACTGACTGAAAAATGTGATGAATTGGCCAGTCGTATTGATGTCATCGAAAGCACTAATGACAATAAATCAGACGATACTTCACCGGTTTCATTTAATCAAACACCGGAATTTCAAAATCTACAGCAGACTATTAATGGGATAGATTCATCTAATAACACATTGCGTCGAAAACTGTCAAGTTTACAGCAAGAAGTAACAGAGATGAAAAGTATTTCAGTTAATAACACATCACAGCAGACGCCACTTTTCGAACATTTGCCAGAGTCGCGCAACGCGTATAATTTTGGTAATCTACAGAGAGTACGGGACTTAGATTCCGAACAACCACAGTTCAATAGATTGTCTTACAATCCTGAACCTGTTCCATCACACAGAGACGATAATTTCGATTACAAACATTTTCTGTCAGTAAGAAAATTTAAAGTGTTCAAGAATGACAGGACACAAATTCATCCGCTAGATTGGATACAACAATTTAGCTTTGCCTTTCCACCGACTTGGCCCGTAACGCACAAACTTGAATTTATTTGCAGTTTTTTGGAAGGCGAGCCGGCAACTCGTATGAGACCGATCGCGAGACAATGCTATTCAGTAGAAGAGTTTCAGAATGCTTTTCTGTCAGCGTACTGGTCGAAGACGACACAGCGCGGAATTAAAGATCAGTTAATTAGTTTACCGAATTATGAGAACTCAAATTTTCCTAGTGTCACGCAATTTTTTGAGCACATGGTGCAACAAAACCAGTATTTAAGTGAACCTTACAGTGAATCTGCACTCATACAATTATGCATTTCTAAGTTACCACGGTCATTAAGAGTGTCACTTCTGACGGGTCAACAAAAAGAAAATATTTCGGCGTTCAGGGATCTGTTGCAGCTTTCAGAAGTGCAGCAATCTGATTATTCTTTTGTAAACAAAAACTTTTCGTATAATAACCAAGGTCAACAAACGTATAGTAATTACGATCAGGCACGTAATTTCAATAGTAAAAGTAACAGACGGTTTAGGAACGATAACCACCAGAACTTTGGTAGCAGACAAAATTCTAATTATCGGTATCGGCAAAATTATGAGCAAGAGGAACCACATTTTAGTAACAATAGACGTTTTCCACCACAACAGCCGGTTGGAATACATAACCAACAATGTAATGCACAAGGTCAGCCTAACTTTAATGTTTCACCGCGTGGACGTACAGTCCCTAATACAACAAATAGTAACGCACGGCAGCAAAGAAACAACTACGTACAGAAAACTCAATACTTCAATTCCTATCGCAATGCACCGTATAGGATTGACTATTACGACAGACGTAAAAATAATGAGGACAATTCTCAGCGTACGTTTAATAACAGTCGATCTTACCAACAGCAAAATCATCCGCAAGAACATATTCTCATGAATGAACCCGACAGTAGGTATCATCCAGAGCGTAATACGTCTGGAAGAAGTAATAGAACTGTTCAAATAGTACAAATGCCACATCATCCTCCTGATAATAGTAACACGTCGGATAGAATCTGACTAGATACTGTACAGGACGCATCTTCCAATAACACAAGCACTACTTTTGACACGCAAAATGTTGTTCACGAAAATGTCATTACTTTTGACGACATACGAGACACTCTTTTGCAGGAAAGACCAGTTGTTCAGAAAATCATTTCACATCCTGTCATCGAAATTGAAATAGGTTCATCGAAATTTTCAGCAGTAATTGATTCCGGATCACCTATGTCAGTTATAAATGAGGAGACTTTCAACGAGTGCAACAAAGAGAATACTTATCCCACATTACCATTAGGCAAAACGAAAGTAAAAGGAGCAGTATCGAGTAAAGAAGTGGATGTGAAATTACAGACGCATTTATCATTTTGTATTGGAGGTCATACTTTTCACTCAAATTTTTGGATTGTTCCTTTATTGACAACAGACGTAATTTTAGGTACTAATTTTCTCGTACAACACGATGCAGTGGTTGATTTTCACAATTCCTATTTAATGTTAAAAGATGAAAATGTCCAATTGGCTTTAGAATTTCAGCATTCTTTATCTGCGGAAGAACAAACAATTAACCGCACAGAGGTCATTTCCGCAACACGTAACATAGACTGTAATCCCGCATTGTTTACAGACACGTACGTACATAACTATAACACTCCAGACGAAGCTGACTACGACGTAATGCAGATGATTTCCGATAAAGTTAAACAGAGCAGTGCAAATACAGATGACGAACGAACGCAATTATACAAAATTCTTTTACAGCAAGCTCCAGTTTTCGACAACATTCCTGGTACTATGTCCGGTTTTATGTATGAATTTCAAGTGAAACAGCACGACACATTTAAAGCAAAGCATTATCCCATTCCATACATTTACAGAGAACAGGTTAAGAAAGAATTGCAGGATATGCTTGACCAAGGAATTATTGAACCAGCAGTTAGTCCGTACATAAACCCGCTGCATATTGTGAAGAAAAAAGATGGCTCACTTCGCCTTGTACATGATTCACGTCACATTAATGACATTATTATTAAAGAAACAGATCGACCACAGACTTTAGAAGAACTGCTACAGAAATTTCATGGTACTGCTATTTATTCCACATTAGATTTGAAATCGGGATTTTGGCAAATTCAACTTCATCCGAATTGCAGAAAGTACACAGCTTTTGTCTGTTTTGGTGACTGTTATCAATTTTGCAAATTACCATTCGGCTTAACTATTTCTTCTGCAGCTTTTATTCGCGGTTTGAACACTATACTTCCGACAGAACTTAAAGACAGAATTACGACGTACGTAGATGACATTCTTATCGCAGAAGCTAACTGGTGTGAACACAATCTGATTCTTGAACAACTGTTGCAGACTTTTCGTGCACAAGGACTCACAGTTAATCTTAGTAAATCGCACTTTGGCAAAACTTCTATAAAATTTCTTGGACACGTAATTTCAGCAGAAGGCATTGCGCCTGATCCGGAAAAACTTCAAGCTCTACGTGACATTACTGTTCCTAGAACGAAGAAACAATTACGCAGTTTTTTGGGCTTAATTAACTTTTTTCGTAAATTTATTCATCACTCTGCTTTAGACACGCCTAGATTATGCCAATTAACAGGTAAAAACACTATTTGGTCATGGGATAAGCAAGCACACTCTGAATTTGTGAACCTGAAACATGCTTTGTTGAATGCTCCACTTTTATCGCACCCAGATCTTACTCGAAATTTTTCTATTGCCACCGACAGTTCCAACACAGCTTTAGGCGTACATATTTTTCAGGAAATTGAAGAAGATGGCTCAACAGTAATTAAAAACATCGCATTTGCAAGCCGCATTTTGTCACCTGCTGAACGAAATTATTCCGTCACAGAATTGGAAACGTTATGTGTTGTATGGGCTTTCACAAGATTTCGGCACTTTCTTTATGGAAGACATATCACCGTCTACACAGACCATAGAGCGATACAATTTTTACTTTCAGCTAAATTCTCACACGATAGATTAAGTAGATGGAAACTTTATTTACAGGAATTTAATTTTACGATTGTTCACATTCCCGGCACACAAAATGTTATAGCAGACGCACTATCGCGTTCTCTCAGCAACAATCAGCAAGACGTAGCAACCAACTTCTGCAAAGCAAATTTCAGTGTCATGTACATTCAGCAAGTAGCATTTGAAAATTTTATTTCATCGTCATTACAAGACATAGCACGAGAGCAGAATAAAGACAACGTGTGGAAAGAAATTAAACACCTTTGGCAAGATAAGAATAATGTTACGATTAGGAACCACTACACTGTACGCAATGACATTCTGTTTCGCCGCTCTCATCCTGACAGCAACAATTGGTTATTATGCATTCCTGACGAACTGGTTAACAAATTAATATGGTATACTCATTTAAGTTATGCACATTACGGAGCCAGAAAATGTTTTCTTATACTGAGACAGAACTGTTATTTTTCAAACATGGAAAAACGTATACGACGAGTTTTAGCGTCATGTAAAATTTGTCAGAAAGCTAAGTCTGACACAACTTCGCACATTCCTCCATTATATCCCATTATACCAGTTAAATTAAGACATATAGCCGCAGTAGACATTTTTGGTCCAATTCCGAGAACTAATAGAGGTTTTTGCTACATCTTTGTCGCTGTTGAACTCACTTCAAAATTTGTTACTTTCACTCCGTTACGCAAAGCTACTGCTAAAACTGTCTCGAAAGCATTTGTAAAACATTTTCTATTTCATGTAGGGCATGTGTTGAAAGTAATTTCTGATAATGGATCACAATTTCGTTCTGCTATATGGACACGCATGTTACGAGCTAGAAACATTTCTCCGATCTATATATCCAAGTACCACGCTTCTTCTCACCCTTGTGAACGATTAATGAAAGAAATTGGTAAACTGTGTAGAATATATTGCCACAAAAGACATATTGTTTGGGACACACACATACACTCATTCCAAGATGTAATTAATTCCATTCCAAATGAATCCACTATGCTATCTCCGTCTGTTATACTGATAAACGTTGAACCACCAAACAAAATTAAAGAATTTGTAACATTTCCTACATCTCGTCGACTACGACACCATGAAATCATTGACATTGCGCTGAACAACATCAAACGTGCCGCAGAGCGCCGGAGAAGACAGCAAAAACAGGTTTGTACACGCCGAGACTTTCACATTGGACAAAAGATATTAGTACGTACACACTATTTATCCAGCAAATTAAAAGGTAAGTGCAGTAAATTTGAACTTCTATACGCAGGTCCATATCGGATTCGCAGCATTCCTCACCCCAATGTTGTACACGTCGAAACTTTGAGAACCAGAAAATCGAAAGGAAACCACCACTTATCCAATATAAAACCCTTTATTGAGTGAACATACTTTATGATTTATCACGCTGTAATGCTATTTGCTAATTTTTATGAACATTTCTGCAATTATATTCACATGACTACTTATTGATGATTATCGTATTTTTTCTTGGCAAGTGCCCGACAAGGTAAGGTTAGCAGGTCGCTCTTCTTGTTGTTACACATTAGACCATGCATATTTTCCAGATGAACTTACACATTTTTATGACCACTTATGCAATTATATTTATGTGACTACTTATTGATGATTATCGTATTTTTTCTTGGCAAGTGCCCGGCAAGGTAAGGTTAGCAGGTCGCTCTTCTTGTCGTTACACATCAGACCGTGCATATTTTTCCAGATGAACTTACGCATTTTATGAATAATTATGCAATTCTATGTAGTGACGCATAAATTTTATCAAATTCTCTCTCCATTAAAGTCTTTAATTATCGCCTCTATTAACTACACTACACTACATACAAGCTGAACATAACGAACGTCACATTTTGTCTTTTTTATGTATGTACGATTGTTTTCATGTCTTGTTTTTATGCACTGTGAAATTCTTAAGGTATAACACACCAGTTGACTTTCACATTTTTTGCCCTGTGATATCTCAACATCGTGTCTTTTTTTTACATTTTTCTTCTTTTATTTTCTGCTGCATTGTGATATTCTCTGTACATTTTTGCCTTTGAACACTGTCTATGCTTTTGACATATTACGTTTTCTGTCATGTTATGCTGTATGCTTAATTGTGTCACCATTAACCAGTCATTATTTAATGGGTATATGATTTAAATGCAAGACATTAATCTTTGTTCATCAATTTCAGAAAGAAATGATACGTAAAGGAAATAAATTAAACAGAAATGGGAACTTCACCTACGGAATAAACGAAAGAAGATGCAATAACTTTATGAGGAAGAGTAAATGGATTAGGATTAACAAGCATTAACAAGGATATACTATACTCATCGTAAAATAGCAGTCTTAACTAATTTTTCTTTCAGAATACAAGGCGATTGATGCAAGCTGTCAGATAGAACTACACATCTTAGTTTTAAGTGATGAAATATGCTAGAGATAAGGAATAGTTGTGTAATGAATAATGAAGTGATTTTTGCAGATGATAATTAATGCTGATGAAGAGTAATGATGAAGAATATGCTACTATGAATATTGAAGTTTTTTCTTTACAGGTGATGATAATAACGAAGTTTTTTCTTTACAGATGAGGATAATGTTGAAGTTATGTATTTATGCTATGTAGTTATTTAAGTATTTGTTGCAGTTTGCTTGACAGCAGGTGTTATATTGCATAGTAGGATGACTGAAGATTTTGGAAAGGACAGCTATGGAACACATTTTTTATACACATTTCACTACCTGTTAATTCGAAGTTCACTACTTTTCAGCATAGTCTGCGTTTCTTCTTTCAGCTCAATAATCCATTTTGTATTTTTTCCAGGGGAAGCTTTTCATGATACTTACTAAACTTGTTACTTATTATACCTGTTCTAGTACTTGCAATTTTATTTTTTTACCCATTTGTGTATATCATTTACAAATGTGATCACATATACTGCCTTGTGTCACAACCTTGCTACAGCTGACTCATGACGAATGACGTTACACATTTTTCATTTTATAGGAACAACCTAGAAGCAATTTTTTTTCTTTTTTCTTCTTGCTTTCCCTTATAATTACCCAAAGCAATGCATTGCTAGCACAAAAACAAAATGTATTAACAGTCCCACATAATGTCACTAGTTTATGATAATTCTGAATAATACTGATTAGCTCTGAATAGTATGTCACTTGGATAATGACTTCTTGATTATACAAAAAAAAAAAATAATGCTTTGTAACTGGCTAATAATTGCCACTGTTTATTGTAATGAGACTACTTATAATGCCCATGATTATTAATGCTATGATTGTAATTAGCTGATTTTTAATAATAACTTGTTAATGATCTGAATAATACTGAATGAGGAACAATGTTTTATACTATTCGATACTTGATGGCTACTGAGTGCCAATAATTAGTGTCACTTAGTGAATTATGTATTAATTATGTCATTAATTAGGTCCTGTTTTCAATTATGACTTTTCATGTTTTTAATAACTGGCCACTGAGGGCCAATAATTAATGTAACTAAACGAATTAGCTCTTGTTTTCAATTATGACAGTTCATGTTTTGGTCACTGGGCAATGAGTGCCAATAATTTGTATAACTCAATGTATTATGCTAGGCCAATAATTGACTCTCCTTTTCAATGAAGAGTTCTGATGAACATTATTCTGTCATACTAAATATGCTTGGTAACTGGCCAAAGACTGCCGCTGTTTATTGTAATATGATTACCCATGAGGCCAATAATTTAATTTTGGTTCAAATGGTTCAAATGGCTCTGAGCACTATGGGACTCAACTGCTGAGGTCATTAGTCCCCTAGAACTTAGAACTAGTTAAACCTAACTAACCTAAGGACATCACAAACATCCATGCCCGAGGCAGGATTCGAACCTGCGACTGTAGCGGTCTTGCGGTTCCAGACTGCAGCGCCTTTAACCGCACGGCCACTTCGGCCGGCAATTTAATTTTATGAACATTATTCTGTAATACTAAAATACATGGTACAGAAATGTTCAATAACTAGGCTTTGGATGCCGCAAACTACTTATGTAATCACTAATAAAGACTTCTCTGTTAGTTAATGTCCTTCACCTTCTGACCTAACTACCTGAAATTACTGTAATATCCATTTGTCTTGTCCATCCTCATTATCATGGAGCACTATATTTGGTTTTTGCACTAATTCTACGTGGGTGTGCCTTTTAAGAGCGTGGTGTTGACACGACATGCTGTCCACCACCGTGAACGACGAAGACATTATTATGGTCCCACTGTTTGGTGTACCTGATGTACTGCCTAAATGATCACAGGAAATATTACTACGACATTTCAGTGTCTTGGATACGCTGATAAATACTAATGGGAAAAGAACTGCAAATTGTGTCACTTGGTGTTTTACTTTTGTGGAAAGATATGGACTTTCAGAGCAGCTGTGTGCAATCTAAAGTGCTACAACCATGATGCAATCCTTCCCTTTCCTATCCTAATAGTGAAAATTATTTTTTGCTAACATCATTTATGTTCATGGCCTATATACATTTTTTTTTCGATTTGTTGAACTCCAGTGCAAGTACACTTATGTCACTTGTCGACATGATCTTTTGCCATTATGTTTATGCTAAAGACATTTTTTCGATTTGTTCTGAAGTGCAGTATATGTGCACTCTTGTCATCTATATTGTATATACCTTTTATGATTTTATGATTTTTTTACCCTTGCGTTTATTTGTTATGAAAATATTCAAAATTTTTTTCAGTGCATGTGCACTTATGTGTTAATGTGTTTTCTACTGACCTTCAGTGCCTGTGCACTTTTCTCATTTTTCAATATGATTTGTGCTTATTCTGTATACCTTTTATGATTTCGTTATATGTTTAATACTTCAGTGCGTATGCACTTATGTCATTTGTTACTCATTGTATATACATTTCGCCATATGCTGATACGTTCTGAACTGCAGTGCATGTGCACTCATGTCACTTGTCAACATGATATTTTTCCATTCTATTTATTTGTTCTGAAAATGCTACAGAATCTTACAGTGCGTGTGCACTTTGTTATCTATCAAATAATTTGTATATACATTTTTCTGATTTACTACTATGTTTTGTACTTATATTTTGTCTTGTCTGAAATGTTTTGTACTCGGTGCATGTGCACCACATTTAACTCGTGTACTATATCTGAATATTCTGTAAATTGTAAAGTTGATTAATTAAAGGAAAAATTTTGCCGCGATTGGCAAGTCCAAATGACTCACCATCGCTGCCAAATTTTTGCCCCCCCCCCCCCCCCCCCCGTGGAGGGTTATGAAATGCGTACGGTTCATGGGCAGCGATGGCGAGCCACAGAATCTCTGACGAGAGAGCATGTAGTTAGTGCAGTTGCGCTCGACTCGTTGTTGCGAGGTAGTAGCGCGAGAGTTCAGTTGCGAGTTAGCGGTTGCGAGTAGTGCGTCGGAGATGACGCAGTCGCGGTCTAGATGCGAGAGAGTTTAGTTGTGTGTGAGCAGTCGGCGGGCGTCGACATCGCACTCTGGTCATGATTCAGGACGAGGTATATTATTTTTAAGTAAGCAGCCTTGCGCTCAGCTAGTAATGTAAATTGACTGTAACTAATTTGTGCAAGAATCGCCCTAATAATAATTTTGTTTTCAATGCATTCTGATAAAGAACCATTTAATTGAACAAACAAATTCCTTACATTTCCTTTAAAGAAAAGTTCCAGTTAGATCTCAAAAAAAAAAAAAGTACTTGCAATGCATTTCCTCCAAGCCGCGGCCAACAATAAGAGCAGAACTTTGACATGCAGTAATACTGAGGTAAGAAATTAATTCTGATTTCGCACAGGGCCAAAGACTGATATTTCCGTCTATTTGCGTTTCCATTGTCACTGAGATTTTCATTATCATTGAATTGACTTTCATTTTGTGAGGAACTTATACTTGGGTCAGATAGCTAATTTTTATTTAATTGTCTTTTTGTTTCAAATTTCTCTGGGAGGTTTCACTTAGCTCTAGTTCCATTCCCATTTGAGTATGATTAGACATGCATTTTTGTGGGGAGGTTACAGTGTCAGTACCAGGCAGTTGGCCCGCGAGGACAGGGTAAGCCGGACGACCGAGTGGAACGTTCTCCATGACAACAATTATTATTACCCTTATCACTTACAGCGGGTGCAGGGCTTATTAGCGACCTGGAGCAGTTTTTGCACTGGTTTCTTCACCAGGCAACCCAAATTCCGGAGTTTTTGCCAACCATCCTATTCACGGATGACGTCTCCTTTAAGTCGAGTGGTATTTTAAACTTTCACAACAGTCATCTGTGGGATAGTATGTGGAACCCCCATGTTGTGGTGACAGCGAATCATCAGCATCGGTGCAGCCGGAATGTGGGGGCTGGGAAAATTGGCAATCGTATTTTGGGATCAGTCTTCCTTCCACGTCATCTAACAGACAGTAACTATCTGCGTTTCTCGCTGGTGGCTTTGCCTCCCCTGTCGGACGAAGTACCGTTGTTGATTGGAAGGGTTACATGGCTGTTATATGATAGTGTTCCTGCTCACTTCACCGTTAATCTCAATCATGTCTTCCCTGGTCGATGAATCGGACGAACGCGGTCGGCCAATGTGTTGTCCATGGCGAGAGGTGACGCCTGAAATTGGGCATTCACGGCACACTCTTAACACTGTGGATCCCGGAGTACTGAACTCCCTAACGATTTCCGAAATGGAATGTCCCATGAGTCTAGCTGCAACTAACATTCCGCGTTCGAAGTCTGTTAATTACCATCGTGCGGCCATAATCACGTCGGAAACCTTTTCACACGAATCACCTGTTCACAAATGACAGATACGGCAGTGCGCTGCTCTATATCTTGTGTATGGAATACTACAGCCTTTTGCATACGTGCATACAGCTATCCGATGACTTTTGGGACCTCAGTGTATGTTACAGTCTATTAAAAGCCTCTGTCTATTGGCCAGAGTAGTACCCAACAAGTTCAGCAATTTGAAACGGTTGCTCTCTACCACCAGTTCCCGTGAGATCACCGAAGTTATGAGCTGTCGGGCGTGGTCGGCACTTGAATGGGTGACCATCCAGGCCGCCATGCGCTGTTGCCATTTTTCGGGGTGCACTCATCCTCGTGATGCCAATTGAGGAGCTACTCGACCGAATAGTAGCGGCTTCGGTCAAGAATAACATCTTACGACCGGGAGAGCGGTGTGCTGACCCCACGCCCCTCCTAACCGCGGTCGGATGGTCCCGGTAGGCCACTCTCTACCATCGCCTGCGCCCTGGTTCAACAATGGTTCAAACGGCTCTGAGCACTATGGGACTTAACATCTATGGTCATCAGTCCCCTAGAACTCAGAACTACTTAAACCTAACTAACCTAAGGACAGCACACAACACCCAGTCATCACGAGGCAGAGAAAATCCCTGACCCCGCCGGGAATCGAACCAGGGAACCCGGGCGTGGGAAGCGAGAACGCTGCCGCACAAACACGAGCTGCTGCGCCCTGGTGCCATTCCTCATGATCCTGGTGGACGCTCACTGCACAGCCTCAGAATACAGGTTTTCCCATCTCCTTCTGCCCGCTTCTCATGGCTGAGTTGTCTCGGCAACAGTGGCGGTGCCGCAATACGACGACGGCTGCATGGTGGCTGTGGGGCAGGAATTTTAAAATGTGATGGAAGTTCTGGCACAGTGCAGACTTCTCTTTCTCGGTTCTTAGTTTTGCCATCATGCAGAGTGAGATCATATGTCATAAACAGAGTGTGTCCTCATAAATACTGTAACTGAAAGCTTCTTCAAACAATCTTCTTAAAACAATCAATACAGGTCGCTATAGTAGAAGTTTCTGTGGGAGCTGATGGTGGTACAAAGTGATTACGAACAAATATGTGAAAACCATGCGGCACTACCTTCTTAAAAAAATATGAAGACATAGGAAGCATTGTTTGCACAGCGCAAGAGCCATTATTGATATGTGAGTACAATGACGGAAATCTAGCTAACGTCAGTGACAGATTAACTAATTGCAGTGTGTGTCGGAGAAGAAAGATGTGGCTTGGAACGTCGTTACTCGCCGGCTGCTGCACGAAGTGGACGTATTGACGTACGCCGTCCGTAGCAGGCTCTGCGCCGGAGGCAACCTCTTGCAGGCCGACGCGCGCGCTGCCGTAACTTTCCCCCGTCTGGTGGCCGTGTGGCCGGCCCATATCGAGAATTGCCAGCAAATCCGCGCCAGCCGTCCGGCCGCCTGTCATACATATGTATGTACGGCCGGCGGCTCGGCTCGGCCCTGCCCGCTGCTGCGCCACACGGCTTCCTCGCCTCGCCGCCAGAGGCCCTCGCAGTCGCTGCCCCGGCCTCCCAGGGGAACCCCCTCGCTCGGCGGCCGCGACTGATGGCCGACATCAGGGCTCTGATCTCTCGCAGCCGTGGGGCGGCGGAACACCGCGCCGCACCAGAGAGCGGCCTCCACTCTAAGGACACGACTGCCACTCACTCGGTTACTTCTGTCGCCGAAACCATTTCTCAGAGGCCCGATGTACTGGAGCGGCAGAGCACCATTTGTAAGCAATTTTCCGCTTGCTGTGCTGATTACGTTCCCACGTATTACTCATTTCACAAAGAGAATTTTTCTAAATTCTTATACGCATCACATCTTTTGACGTTCTTTGCTTCTTGTTTATATGAGAGTGTGTCTTATTACAGAACTGTTATAATGTTCCCAAAAAAATGCTATGCACCTTCTCATGTAATTTCTAGTAACGAGGTGCAACTGCTGTTTTTCCCTGGTATTCTGCACTTATGTGACCTAGAGTGGATTATCCTATATGGTCAGCCCTAGAAATATGCCTATGTATTTAATATTATTGCACTTTTCCCCCTTGGTCATTCACATCGTGCTACCTACTCGCTTATGAGAGTATTGGGTTTAGATGTTGTACATGTTAGAAAACTTGTGTAATTATCAAGTTCTGCTGTATTTATAGACGAATTCTTTCATTATTCCGAAAACGTTTGTCTGTCATGTACTAAACTATACTTCTTGTTTCCTTGTCAGTTCGTTTATGATGTAATACTCATCCAACATACAGATGCATGGATCGTATGTGGTATGTGGTATGTGATTTTTTTGTGCTTTTTATTTCTCATCAATAATTTTATTTATGTGACTTTCGAAGATTTCTTTGTTCATTGATGTTAGACATTGCACTATACACGAGAAAGATAATTTTGGTTTCATACCAGACTGACGTACTTTTGTTCTTTTGTGTAATACTGTAATCTTCCAACTTTTGCTTCATCTTTGTACTAAATACAATGCGCTATTTTACATGTATACGGGGTAATTCCTATGACAGGAGGTGCTTATAGCCGGCCGAAGTGGCCGTGCGGTTAAAGGCGCTGCAGCCTGGAACCGCAAGACCGCTACGGTCGCAGGTTCGAATCCTGCCTCGGGCATGGATGTTTGTGATGTCCTTAGGTTAGTTAGGTTTAACTAGTTCTAAGTTCTAGGGGACTAATGACCTCAGCAGTTGAGTCCCATAGTGCTCAGAGCCATTTGAACCATTTTGAGGTGCTTATAATAGCCGGATGTTACTGATGCTATATTCGTATCCTGGTAACACTCAGATGTGAATTAATTCTATTAAAAAAGTTACATTGTACGTTGTATATTTTCATAATGATCGATTGTAAATCATGTTTGTGTCTTGCATTGTAATATCTTTGATGGGTAACACTCGTCACTGAGACACAATATATTTACTGCGGTTCTGCAAGTATCCTTGATGTTCAGTCTCCGTATCTCAGTTCAATGGGTCACAATATTTTATTGTCAGCTATTGATTTGTATCACGATATGCCCTAAAGTGTGGCGTCCGTCTTCAGCATGACATATAGATTGTAAAAGTCGATTATTTTTCTTTTTTTTGCTTTGCAATTTACTTCTTTTGAATTATTTTTATGTATGGTGTTCAGCATTTAACGCCTATGGACTGTGTATTTTCCGTCAGTGACCTGTACATTTGTGTCTATTTGGTGTAGCCCTTGGACAATGGGTGACAACCCAAATGGGCCGGAATAAACGTGTAAAATTGAACGTAGAAAAGTAAACATGCATTTTTTTAGAGAGACCTTCCAAAATTGGTGGTGATTACCTGCTGGTGAATAATATAACTCTTTTTCTGAGGGGTAAATACAGGTAAGGTTTGCACACTGCACACTGCCATAGGGGGACACAGTCTCTGATCACATTTACGTTATCATGCTTTCGATTTGTTAGTAAGTCGTAACAAGATAAGATGAATACACTACATAGTATCTCGCCTAATGTACAGCAGGACACGTAAGTGGATACCCTCACAGTATGTTTGAATACTATAAGTAGGGTAAGATGATCTAAATGTGATACAAATTTTTTTTTAAAAATGTGGTTTTGAAAGCAGAAGAGTTATTTGTAAGAAAGAAATATAGACGTTAGTGAGTATAGGCTGTTTTAACACGACACTGTATTTAATTCTTTAAAGCTACAAGTGAAGACCAGAAAAAACAAAAACTGTGTATCTTTTTCTGGCCTGAAATTCTTAAATATGGCGCAGCTGCTCCAAAATACGATACACATGCAGTATTGTTATGTACACTGAACACAAAATGTTCAGATCTTAAAATGAGGTACAGAACGCACACAACAGTACATATGAGTGTATATAACAGCGTTTTCTCTGGGGGCGGGGGGAGGGGGGGGCGAAATTTCCAGGATATTTATGTCATAGAACGTATGTCAGAGTGAACTACAGAATTTTATATATTTGTTTCTCCTATTTGATTACTAAAAGTCAACCAGCTGTTGATAGGAACTGTTCACAATTATAATCAATATATTGATACTAACACAGAAACAAGGGATAACACAAAAGACAATCACAGTCTTATTTTTTTCGATGAACGCCAGCAGGAATGTTAAATACAAATCATATTCCTCCTCTGATGTTTGACACTGCAGCGACAACACGACGAATTGGCAGTTCTCCTATGATATCACTCTTGTTAGTTAGACTGGCCAACCACAGCCTACACTCTCGACTATTTTGGAATATCTGTATTCTTTGACTTAATGTAGGCGAGCAAGAGACTGATTAAAGATTACCAGTGATTATTCAAGCAATGTTTATGGCCTCCTGTAACTGTCTCCACGCAGACTACACGCACACACACACACACACACACACACAATTTAATCATAAGTAACTCAGAAAACATTACAAATGATGACCTAAAGATCACTGTCATAGGGTGTGCATATTCAAATCATAGAATCCATAATCCATATCGTCATTCTTTTCTAGTTCGACTACTGCAAACCAAGTATTAAATAAATATCCCAAAATCGTGTTCTGACAAGAACAATGATATTAATTAGCATGTGAGGGGTGAAACTGTATCCTCTCAATACCAATTTGGTATACACATGGACATGGTCAAAATTATTTTTATCTCCAAATATCAGTCTCTAATAAAAGAACCAATTATTACTAAATATTCCTAAATAATGACAGCATAGCTAATAGCGGGAAAGTTTTTGACGGCTATGGTTTATTGATGAATAGACTGGCTTAATTAAATTTAGGGAATGCTCTGGCTGTGTCAATTTCAGAAAACCTTACCCTGCAAGCTAGAGGGCTAAGCAGTAGACATTGAAACAAATAATCATTATGAACACAAGTCCAGAAAACAATGGGTTCCCCGTTACTACTTATGCGAAACTGCAGTCATGCACAAGCTAATCTATTATTTCGAGGACTTTACATATGGTGAAAGAATTCGTATGTGGTACATACATTATGGTGTACCAACAGACTTTGATGAGGCATTAATGCCGCCGCCAATGACCTTGGCAGTCGTCGTCCAGTTTTCACCTCTCGGCCACCAAACTCGACTGACCTGAATCGGGTGAAATCCACCTGACACGGTTCCGAACGCCAGCTCCGCGCCCAAAACTCACCGTCCCATAGTGTACGGGAATTACGTTACCTGTCCCTAAATATCCCGTGCTACATACCTACGGAAACTTACCAACAACATGTCGAATCCACGCCATGCTGAATTGCTGATATATTGCGTTGCAAAGATCCATAAGACACTACTAAGCAGGTGCTCATAATGTTTTGGCTCATCACTGTATGTAAAATAACGTAGCAGTAATTCCCATAATTATATGACCACCTTAGCACTAGTCATAATTTGTTGTTAATATGTTGTGACTGCTGATAATGTATAACTTCCACATCTACACCCCTGCGAAGGTATTCAGCCGATAATTGTATGGATTGTGTGGCGCATGGTGGAGCGCACCTTGTACCACCTCTAGTCATTACCTTTCCGTTCCACTCACAAATCGAAGGAAACACGACTGTCTAGGTCTGTATGCCTACGCACTAGCCCTAATTTCTCTCGTTTATCTTCGTGTTCTTTACACGAAATGTACGTTGGCAACAGTAGAATCGTTCTGCAGTCAACTTCAAATGATGGTTCCCTAAATTCTCTCCTCTG
Source organism: Schistocerca nitens (assembly GCF_023898315.1). Taxonomy (NCBI): domain Eukaryota; kingdom Metazoa; phylum Arthropoda; class Insecta; order Orthoptera; family Acrididae; genus Schistocerca; species Schistocerca nitens. The sequence goes on along the minus strand of NC_064620.1, from coordinate 555,099,497 downwards.
TGCCTTACGAAAGGAACGTGACTTTCTCTTGGGGGCTTCCGTTTTCAGTTAACGAAGCGTTTAGGCCGCAGTCGTGTGTTGATCGACCCTGTGGGTAAGACCTCTAGCAGCCTGCTTCTGAATTCCGCCGACGTCCTCCTTCAATGCGACCTTGTGGGAGTCCCAAACACTCGAGGTGCACTGACGTATGAGTGGCGCAAGTGCCCTATACGCGGTCTCCTTCAGAGATGAAGCGCACTTTCCTAATATTCTTCTGATAAACAAAAGTTGACCATTTGCCATTCCATCAAGCGTCCTTACATTCTCATTCCATGTAATATTCCTTTGCAACACTACAATCGACATGACTGCGACAAGAAGTGGCTATACTATTAGTCCTGTATTCGAACAATATGGGATTGATTTTACTACACATCTGCAATAACTATGAGCTGTGGCGGCTTTCTCCAAATGTATCGATATCACTATTCTTACGATCTTTGACTACCACGTTACCGTTAGAGCGCAGCGCCCTCTGGTGTGGCGGTTCCGGAAGTGGGGGCCGGTTTGGTGAGCACTGTGCGTTCAGGAACTAAGCTGTAACGAGCTTTCCGTGGGTCCTTTTCGCCGTGGTGTTAGCTGATAGTGGGCGACCAATATTGGGGTCATGTTACCCCGTAGAAGTTACTGAATACCGACGTGGCACGTGGCTTGTGCTGTGGTTTATCAGAAGGACACCGAGTTGTAAGCACAGTGTGTAACTGTTCCTCTTAAGATATATCAGAAATGTTTCTTGATGATATTCGTGCTCCGACTAACTCGCGGTAATATTGTCTGATGAGGAACATTACATAAAAGAGATCTGCCCTGCCGCACTGTATTCACACCGAGTGCGTATCAGTGATACCGATCAGTTCAATTAATTACATGCTCCCCGACGCGTACGAGCACAGCTACCCGTAGTTGCACACCAATGGCTATCATTGTACTAATTATTGCTACGTTAGTAGTTTCTCCCCTAAAGTTTTCAGTTCACGTAAGCTTAATAGTTTGAGTTGGTACAATAACTGTCTAACGCGGCAAGGAATATTTATGCATGCTTTGCTCTGTTATTATTCTATGTCGTCGCACAGTTAATTATTTCATAAACACACAATATGAAATGGGTTGAAAGAAATGTCACACAGTAAATCCACTTTATGCTGGCTTATTCTATACTATTTACGTCCTATTATTGTATTAAGAAAGTAACTTTTCCCTAAGCTGGGTGGAATTAGTTACGTTTCCGTCAAAGACTTCGTAACAAGATCCAGGTATCATTTGCTGCTTTAACGAAACTTCAGCACTTTCTCACAATTCAGTGCGAATGTTCACTTACTATGTCGATAAATTGCTAACAGTCTATCACTTTGGGGTAAAATTCAATCTTCTCTGTATCATAATCAATTTAAGACATGTTCGGATCTTTTCCTCCCTTGGCTTTACGAAATGATATATTCAGGGTTGCTGATCTACCTATTTGAAGTTTAATGATTCCTTGGAAAATCGTAAAATTTTCAAAAATGCATCAAAAACAAACTCGTCGTGCCTACGTACAAGAGCACACGTTGAGATACGACCTGATCCAGCAAGCGATAGCACCACATTAACAATGTTTATGCAGTGTCCTCAAAGAGTACTCACAAAGAATCTTCAACATCGCAGCGCGTCAGCAATCGTTGGTTAATATATTAAAAACTAAAAACCCGCCTCGATTGCGAAAAAAGCACCTAGTGTTAAGCCAGGTTTCGGTGTAGATAACTACACCTTCTTCAGAATAATAAAACCCACAAGTGCCTAAGAAGACCTTTGTCAATGATTAAAAGAACACCATAGCTATACATTTATAAAATAGCTTCACTACTTTGCGATCTACTATTATTTTAATTTGAAACTAATGGATTATATTTCTTTTCTTTCCCTTTTTAAAACATTAAGTCACTTGTTACTGTATTTATTTTCTATATCTACTTGCTACTATTCAAGTGATGCTATTCCAGTGCGACTTGAAATTTTGATCTTGCATTCTGGGACTGTTATTGGGTTTCGGGTACTATTTTATACTTTCAATTTTGCGTCCAAAGGAAGCGGCGTTACAAGTGTTCACTGTCATTTTAGTTTGTCTTCCTTGTGTCTGTTGGGTACGGACATCAATGTCTCCATGGTATTCGAAGGCAACGAGATTCCCAGATCTAGTAGACATTTTAGACTGATTCATACGCTATCTTATTGTTGTGTTCTGCTCACTCGTCTAATATAGGCTGCCTAGGAAAGCTGCTTTCTTGGATCGCTACACAACAGACAAGCACATCGTATTAATGGAGTTTATTACAGTAAGACAAATGACAATACTTAACTGCCGGCCGAAGTGGCCGTGCGGTTCTAGGCGCTGCAGTCTGGAACCGCGAGACCGCTACGGTCGCAGGTTCGAATCCTGCCTCGGGCATGGATGTGTGTGATGTGCTTAGGTTAGTTAGGTTTAACTAGTTCTAAGTTCTAGGGGACTAATGACCTCAGAAGTTGAGTCCCATAGTGCTCAGAGCCATTTGACAATACTTAACTCCGTTCACAAAGGTGTGTCGCAAGCAAATGGCGATATGCGAATATCAGTATCCTTCGGTATATACAAGTGCTATACAAGCAAAACAATACAGTTCGTAAGTTGCCCGCATCTCGTGGTCGTGCGGTAGCGTACTCGCTTCCCACGCCCGGGTTCCCGGGTTCGATTCCCGGCGGGGTCAGGGATTTTCTCTGCCTCGTGATGGCTGGGTGTTGTGTGCTGTCCTTAGGTTAGTTAGGTTTAAGTAGTTCTAAGTTCTAGGGGACTTATGACCACAGCAGTTGAGTCCCATAGTGCTCAGAGCCATTTGAACCATTTGAACAGTTCGTAAGTCACTGCTGTAGCGTTCGGAGGACGGTTCGTCTTCCAATCTGGCCGCGGCTAGGCGGCTCGGTGCTTATATCCTCTTCGTGTAGAGGCCGCTCCTGTCTTGGTGTCGTCCTAGGGGAGGGGGGGGGGGGATTCGTCAGCGCAGTATTGGCGGACTTTGTGTCACACCCTTCTCTGCTCTTCCGTTCTTGCCCGACATGCCGGGGCTTGATGTTACGCCGGAACACTTAATATAATATGATTTATGTGTTAACCGTATTTATCCGTGGTACTTGTGAACCTATAGCCGGTGTAAACCGCCGTGTTCCATAAGGAAACTTATGTGGGAGTTTGATGGTGTGTATTAGTGTATGCGTGACGTGTCCTTCTCCGCCTCCCATTAATTCTTCTGATTTTTTAACTAAATGATGGGTCGCGTAGCTTTCGATTGGAGGCGCAGTGAAATCTTTAGTATTGCCAGTTCCCATGGATGTTTAATTGTTCTTGCTAATATGTGTCGGTTTTGCTGTTTTACTGGTCTGTTTACCATTTGCTGTTCTTGTTCTTACTTTTTTTGAAGCTATTGATAAATGCCTATGCTGTCTAAGAAATCATATAGTGTGTCTGTTCTGTTCAAGTGGCTGAGATAAATCTTCGTCAGTTCCAGAAAGCATTTTTTCTCTCCGAACCGCTGTGGACTAGTGTGTTTACGGATGAGCTTTGAATGTCATGCGATGCCCATGTGGCTGCTTTAATGGTTTGCTTAAGAGAAGAAAAACATTTCTGATATCACTATTTTTTTCAATGTTTGTAGCTGGTTTCTTAAATCTTTTAGTTGATATGGTTTTTGGTAAGAGCTCAGATTAATTAATTTTATCCTAAGAGTTATTTATTTGATGCACGACTGTGAGTTGGAATTCTAATTAACATTATTTGTGCTGCAGGGAACTGTCTTTTACTCCATTGCTGGTAGGTGTTACCCAGAATCGGGTCCCACTGATTCACGGCCCAATGGCTTATTTAACCGGGTGTTTACGTCGTTTGGAGTGGGTACACTCGGCAGCTCTCGCCGGAGTCTCTATTTCACGCTGTTTCCTCCAACCGCAGCCGCACCACTCAGTATTCCTATTCTAGTACGTTTATGGCTCTGAGAACTATGGGACTTAACTTCTGAGGTCATCACTCCCCTAGAACTTACAACTACTTAAACCTAACTAACCTAAGGACATCACACACATCCATGCCCGAGGCAGGATTCGAACCTGCGACCGTAGCGGTCGCGCGGTTCCAGACTGTAGCGCCTAGAACCGCTCGGCCACCCCGACCTGCAGTTAAGTTTATACTTGGAATAATTCTCAATTTGTATCCGTTAACTTGTGGCCATCACGTCAAGTAAATTTTGATGTGCGTTGGGATACCAACACATACCTTAATCTGTTTTAACTGAATTATTCTTGTGTTACTGGAAAATGTGTGAGATCTTCAATTGATGCGTGTTCTGTGATCAAAATTATCTCGCATAGATATTGGTATTAAACTGGTTTTCATTGTTTTAAGCACGGGTTTAGTTTTAATCTTGTCGTATTCTCACCATTTGTTAATTAACGCTCTTCGGATCTGTTCTGCTCCTGTTGTTCAGATTTAGGTCTGCCTTTCTTACGACTGTACCCTTGTTTCATATCCTGTCTTATATAGGGCGTGTCTCACCTTCGACAATATTGAGTCACCTTGGGTTAAAGTTAACTTTATATTTTCATGCAATATATTGAAGCTGACATTGAATTTTAAATGCGTCGCATTCCTTGGGGTTTTGATTAATTAAAAAATGGCTTAATTGCCTGCTATGTGATTGAAACTTCGTAAAATAAATTTGTGTCCTACCGGTGAATCCTACGTGTAAAATGCGGCTCGCTCCTAATTCCTCTCCTGTGCCAAGCTCTTCATACCAGAGTAGCACTTGCCAACTACGTCCTTAATTATTTATGCTGCAATTATTCCGACCTCTGTCTTCCTCTACAGTTTTTGCCTACTACAGCTCCCTCTAGTACCGTGGAAGTCATTCCGTGATGTCTTAACAAATGTCCTTTCATCATGCCCCTTCTCCTTCTCCACATATTCCTTTCCTCTCCGATTCTGAGCAGAACCTCCAGAACCTCCTCATTCCTCACCTTATCAGTCAACCGCTTTTTTTCAACATTCGTCTATAGCACCACATCTCAAATGCTTCGATTCTCTTATGTTCCGGTTCCCAAAGTCCATGTTTCACTGCCATACAATACTGTGCTCCAAACATACATCCTCAGAAACATTTTTCCTCAAATTAAGGCCTATGTTTGAAACTAGTAGACTTCTCCTGGCCAGGAATGCCTGTTTTGCCAGTGCTTGTCTGCTTTTGACTCCTCCTTGCTCCGTCCGTAACTCCTTATTTTAGAGTCTACGTTGTAGAATTTCTTAACTTCATCTACTTCGTAACCACCAATCCTGATGTTGAGTTTCTCGCTGTTCTCATTCCTACTACTACTCATTACCTTCGTCTTCCTTCGATTTACTCTCAATCCATTCTCTGTACTCATTAGACTGTTCATTACATTCTGTATATCATGTAATTCTTCCTCACTTTCACTCAGGACAGCAATGTGATCACCGAATTGTATCATTGACATCCTTTGACCTTGTATTTTAATTCCACTGCTGAACCTTTCTTTTATTTCCGTAATTGCTTCTTCGATGTAGAAATTCAACAGTAGGGCCGAAAGTCCCTGTCTTATGGCCTTTTTAATCCGAGCACTTCGTTCTTGGTCGTCCACCCTTTCCTATTTAAAACAACGCAGTTGATATCCGTTTGACCTATGGCAGCGCCTTCCAGCGGGCCAACCATAGCGCCATCTGGTTTCCCCCTTCTAGCTAGACGAGTTTCGTTCTTTGTAGTTTTTTCGTGTGATGCTTATTTCGTGAGATATTTGGCCCGGTCACGATCAATGGACCACCCTGTATAAGCTGCCTGTTGCCCTTCAACCATAGTACGTAGTATGTCGTGCGAGGAAAAGGGAAAGCTGAATATCGCACGAACGGTGTTTTCTAAATCCTTTCTGATTGGTGACAGAAGCTTCTCCGGTTCAAGGAAATTTCATTTGAGATACCCGAAGGCTGCCGTGTACTGTGGGATTTACAAACGTGATGTGTGATGAGTAAATGAATTAATGACACTGAATACACATACATATGGTAGCAACTGTCTATTAAACGAGCGTTTAGTCCAGTCCGCGCATCGGCGTTTATTTGTTCATTTCATTGCGCGCGGTCTGAGGTGCCACCCTAGTCTGTCAAGAAAGCGACAAATGAAACAATAAATTGCCACGGAGCTCAGAGTGGGTCTGTTTACGTTAAAATGTACGCAACAATTCATGGTTTTCAGCGTCAGATGAGTCGTTATCTGGTCAAATAAAAGTGCTAGGTTTAAAAATGAGACACTGCTCAGTTGCTCTGTAGTAATACGAAATCATAATTGTATCCACAACTTGCTCCGCGGCCGTATGTCAGCCACGCTTTTAATGTCGGGAGCAGTACACTAAATTCGCCAGTTATTTGCAGCAGCAAGACAACAGGAAGGAAGGAACAATGTTCACTCCGGCTCATCTGTCACGCGACACACCTTCGGTGTCGGGCGCGTTTTTTGTCCGTCCGCTATAATTTACGACAGGCGGCTAGAAATATCACGATGGCGGCGTCAGGGCGAGTTTCCAGGCCGGAAAGCCGCCTGAAAAATGTACCGGCCCCACGTATTCTGCGCTGCGCTCGCGCGTGCGTACCAAGGCTCAGTCACCCGTGTCCCGCGACGCTCTCAACAAGCCGTGTAGCACCGCGGCGTAAAATGCATAAAAGATGGCGTTAAACGGTCACCATCAATGATATGTGCAGCCTTTCGTATGCGTTTGTCTGTGTCCCATTTATATCCAACTAAGTATAGTCGGTGCGCGGTGAAGAAATCACAGCCGCATGTCGCTGCACATCCAATACTGCAAGCAACAGATACGAAAGCGCTGATTCGCGAGTAGATTTAGTGCAGGGCTTCACAACATACGTGCTCGCGGAGCAAGCTGTGAGCAGCAAGGCGCGAGCACGGAGCAGCGTGAGCACGCTACCCCCACTACCGGACCAGAGCGGAGAGTGGGGAAAGTCACGTGGGGCACACAACAGCTGCCGCCAGTCAATGTAAATCCGCGGCCACCTGCAGGGATATCACTCACGAATTATTACTGTGACAAATGAAACAAATAAAGGAGAATGTACACATGCCACATAATTTTATTAGCTTAGTGTATGCCTCTACATTCGCATTAATTTGTGAACTGTTACACAATAAAAGGTGTCACTGAAGTGTGGGATTCTCGGTTATCTTGTACTTTTTGCCCTTTACAATTGCGTCTATGTTCGGAGTAATTGTTCTTGTGCATTTTAGGCGCAGCGTGCAGTTTAAATTTCGATCAGACAATGCGTTTCTCAGGCGCGTCTTGTTACATTTCATTGCAGAGAACAGTTGTTCACAAACATACGTGGAACCGAACATTGATATTATTGTAGCCGCCAGTTTGTGCAAACGAGGAAATCTATCGTGAGGGAAGTGTCTGTAGAATTCCAAAATGTTTTTCTTGTTCTGAAATTTGTCTCTGTATTCTCTGTCACACTGTAGGTCATTAATTTCTTGCTGCAGCTCAGGACGAATCTCTTAAATATTCGCTGAATATGGAGAGGAGAACAGATCAGAATCACTGTCTAGTGCTGTCAGATCTTGAAAGCGCTGATCAACTAAACTATGTGAATAACGTTCACAGTCTTTGTGAACATCTTGCACGGATGATAATTTAGGAAAATGAGCTAGGTTTCCTGTTTCCAGCTGACTCACCCAAAGTGTCAATTTCATTTTAAAAGCTCGTATTCGATCTATGAAATGAGTAATTAGCAGATCTTTACCTTGTAGTATAATGTTCAAAGCATTCAGATGGCTAGTTAAATCTGCTAAGAACGCGAGATCACATTCAAACGTGCGCGCGCATTTCCCCTCCCTCCCCTCCCTCCCTACTCAGCGACCTTGCACCTGCTCGCGACCACGTGCCTGAGTAGACGCGAGTACTCGCACTCAAAACCGGCCAGTTGTTAAGCCCTGATTTAGTGCCACGCGTTACCGCGTTACGCTCATTCATACTGCACAACGCGCCAGTATCTTACCGCGGAACAAGTGGGCAGCGGTCTAACTAACGGGACGAAATCGACATAATTTCTGAATGGTACAACCATTTTAAACGTCTACCGTAGGCCGTCAAATTCGTTGCGTAGAAGGATTTTATTGCATCATGTGTTACATTACTGGTCAGCTTCGGGCTGTGGCCATTTCCAAATCTAGCTGCGTCGGTGAACTGTGTGTCATACATTTCACCGACGCTACTGCATTTGAAAATCACAGTGCAGCTACATTCGAAAATGGGCAGTGGCCGAATCTGGACAGCAATGCAGCGTAATACTCGACGTACTAAAGTTCGTCCATATATAGAATCTGATAGCCGACGTTGGGAATTTAAATCGGTTTTCGCCTTCAGATATTAATTCGAGGCTGTGGAGCACCACGTGGACGAACTAATGAAATCTACGGATTTTATTTTTATTTTGGCGGTGCTCTATGGGCGTGTTATAGGGTCGACACTGTTTACATTTTAGGGTATATTGTATAGAAACGTCCTAAAACAATACATCGAAAATTTCATGAAGCTTTACCCCGATGATGTTGATGTGTGTAGCATGGTTGCAACGAGAGGAGAATGGAACAAAATGAAGGATAACCTGCAGAGTATCGAACACTGGTGATGCAACTGGCAAGTCATTCAATTGTAAATAAATATGACATACTGCACACAAATATCCGCAAAAATCCAATTCTAATCGATTACACTGTTTAAAAAAGGAATAAAATAAAAAAATTAAAAAAAACTCTGGAAACAGTAACAACAGTAAAGTATCTATGAATGAACAACAGTCGAATGACAGATGGGCCAAAATGTATGTAAAAGCGGTGCCTTGATGAGATTCATTAGAAAGGAGAAAATGTAAGTCATCCATATTATGGTGGTGCCTTTTTCTGTTACAGGGCGTTAATCTGCTGGGTTTCCAGGAATTTGCTTCTATCTCAATCCGTTGCGTTACAGATTCCGCAACAAAGTGCTGGATCTACAAGGAGCTACGTCAGACGGAGGACTTACATAAATCATCACAGTCGCACAATCTCGAAAGTGCTGTGCTGCGCTATTCCTTTGAGGTATGAAGCCTGCTCGTTCAGGTATTATTAGACTGTCAGTCATAGGGGTCAGGTAATATAGAACAAGCCTCTGAAGGTCCAACGGAAACGCCTTTTCATCCTCAACCGATAGGCATCACAGTATACGGATACTGAGGGATATGTGGTCAGCACATCGCTCTCCCGGTCGTTGAGAGCTTTCGCGACCGGAACCGCTACATCTCAGTGAAGTAGCGCCTCAACAGGCCCCACAAAGGCTGAGTGAACCCCGCTTGCCGGCCGAAGTGGCCGTGCGGTTCTAGGCGCTGCAGTCTGGAACAGCGAGACCGCTACGGTCGCAGATTCGAATCCTACCTCGGGCATGGATGTGTGTGATGTCCTTAGGTTAGTTAGGTTTAACTAGTTTTAAGGTCTAGGGGACTAATAACCTCAAAAGTTGAGTCCCATAGTGCTCAGAGCCATTTTGAACCCCGCTTGCCAACAGTGCTCGACGGATATAGATGGTCACCCATCCCAGTGCTATCCAAGCACGACAACGCTTAACTTCGGCTATCTTACTAGAACCGGTGTTACCACTGCTAAGCCCGGTGGCAAGTAGTATAAATATCAGTCAAACGAAAAAGAGACATGTGGAAAAAAATAATGTAAAATGTTTATCAATTCACAATTAATCGCCGAGTTCTTAATACATTTAGCCCACTGTGGGACAAGACGGTGTATGTTTTCTTGGAAAAAATGTTTGCTGTTGCCTACGGAACCGACTGGGTGGATCTACATTTTGCCATGGATGCTTTAAGAGTCCTTACACATCCTCCACACAGTCTTGATGTCTCCCCACGCGATTTCCAAATTTCTGGTGCGCTGCAGAAACATATTCGTGGCCGTCTATTTACTTCAGACGAAGAGGCACACGCTTGGGTAGCATTATGGTTCCGAATGCAGCCGTAAACATCTTTTAGATGAAGACATCAACAGTCCTTTCTCGCAGTGGGATATACAGGGTGATCAAAAAGTCAGTATAAATTTGAACACTTAATAAACCACGGAATAATGTAGATAGAGAGGTAAAAATTCACACATATGCTTGGAATGACATGGAGTTTTATTAGAACAAAAAAAAAGAAGTTCACAAAATGTCCGACAGATGACGCTGGACGGCAAAACGTCAGCGACTGCGCGTGACAATCGTGGATAAAAGGAGCTGTAGTGAGAGAGAGAATCAGATGCGCCAACAGTCGTAGCATGTGGACGTGACCTGAAAAAGTGTTTTAGTGAAGCTGTATTATCAGAATGGGGAATATGCTAGTTCAGCGTTACGATCCTATCGCCATAGGAAGGGGATCCGAACGGGTAAAGGTCCGTTGACAAATTCAGCTGTGGCGAGCATGATTTCGAAGTTCGAAGCCACGGGTTGTTTAGACGATAGACCCCGTAGTGGCCAACCGAGCGCAAGGCGTAATGCTGCTGAGACACTTGAGGAAGAAATGAAGACTGTAGCGGGTTCGTCTATGCACGGGGAAGTCAGCGCTCGTGCAGTCGCACGTCGCACCGGAATTCCATACACTACTGTGTGGTTGGCACTTAGACGTGCCCTCCGATGCTATCCGTACAAAATCCATGGGCATCATGAACTGTTACCTGGCGATTTAGTGAAGCGGAGGGCGTTTGCGGTGTGGGCGTTTCAAAAGATGGTGGAAGATGACGACTGGTTGAGTAACGTGTTGTGGACCGACGAAGCTCATTTCACGCTCCGAGGGTCTGTCAACGCCCACAACTGCAGAATTTGGGCTCCCGAAAATCCTAGAAATGTCGTGGAAACTCCCCTGCACGACGAGAAAGTCACGGTATGGGTTGGATTTACCACATCTACCGTTATCGGGCCTTTTTTCTTCGAGGAAGTGCGTGATTCTGGTTTTGTAGCTGCTACCGTGACGGGCAAGAGGTACGCCGAAATGTTACAGAATCGCATCATCCCCAGCCTGGCTGATAAACACCTGCTGGAACGTACGATGTTTATGCAGGATGGCGCTCCACCCCATATTGCTAGACGCGTGAAAGATCTCTTGCGCGCGTCGTTTGGTGATGATCGTGTGCTCTGGCGCCACTTTCGTCATGCTTGGCCTCCCAGGTCCCCAGACATCACTCCGTGCGATTATTGGCTTTGGGGTTATTTGAAGTCGGAAGTGTATCGTGATCGACCGACATCTCTAGGGATACTGAAAGACAACATCCGACGCCAATGCCTCACCGTAACTCCGGACATGCTTTACAGTGCTGTCCACTACATTATTCCTCGACTACAGCTATTGTTGAGGAATGATGGTGGACAGAATGAGCATTTCCTGTAAAGAACATCATCTCTGCTTTGGCTTACTTTGTTATGCTAATTATCGCTTTTCTGATCAGATGAAGCGCCATCTGTCGGACATTTTTTGAACGTTTGTATTTTTTTGGTGCTAATAAAACCCCATGTCATTTCTAGCATGTGTGTCAATTTGTACCTCTCTGCCTACATTATTCCGTGATTTATTGTTTTCAAATTTATACTGACTTTTTGATCACCCGGTACAGGGTGTTTCTGTAACAGTGGGCAAAAATTTAATAGGTCGTTCCAGTGAACGGTTTGAGGTATGGAACCTGGCGTCGGACAAGCCAGCTTAAGGAGGTTATAGGAATAAAATCACATTAATCTGTGCTTTTTTATTTACATTAGTTAGCTGCAAATACCACCATTGACACAATTAACGTACCACTTGCAGTCTATCTTACAAGATGTGCTGACACTGACGGCCGTCAAGCTCATTGCACGCACGACATCGGCGAACAAGATTCTGACGGATCCTGACAGACATTCATAGTATGTTTCGAATCACATCACAGGCAGCTACAATTCTGGCAATTGACGTATCTCCGCATCTACTGGGGTCTCACACACAAGTGACTTTAGATATTCCTATAGGAAATAATCAAGGGCATTCAGGTCAAGTGACCTTGCAAGCCGTGCAATAGGACCTCCCCTTCCAATCCAGCGACCAGTAAATACTGTACTGGTACTGCTCCATCTTACTGCAATCTGCGTCTTTTAACAGCAGTGAGTAACGAATGCGTCTCTCGTTGAACCATAGCACGTTCTGTCATGGAACAACGTAAATACGATACAACAGAGCCACCTTATGGACAAGTAAAGCAAATGAAACCTGCATTATGTCTTCCTGTTAATCAAATTAGTCCTTCTTTTCTTGCAGGAAATAAGGAATGTACATGTAAATAAACAGCACAGTACCTGCAAACTTGTAAGCATGTCAGTTGTCAATGAACTAGAAAACAGTAATGCTAGACAAACTGGTAGACAAGTTTACTTCCAGATCTCCTTAAACTAGCTTCTCTCACCCCAGGTTCCCCATCTCAAATTGTTCAGTGGAGCATTCTCTATGTCCTGTTACAATTTTGCACGCTCTTACGGGAACATCCTGTACGTATTAAAAGTTGTGGCTGTACAATGCTCCAGATTTACAAAATGACACACGATGTTGGCTTCGTGAAAATAATTCACTCTTTTTTGTTGAGTTTCCAGGAAGACGAAGTCGCTGAAGACACCAAAAGAAACACTTGATCCAAGGGAGACTGTTGTCCCCTGCACTCTTTAATATAAACACCAATTCCAACCAAGGCCTACCACACGTAAAAGCTGCATATATGCAGAATATCTTGCTTCAGCAATCCGAGCAAAGAAGTTTCAGGAGGCAGCAAAAGTTCTTAGAACACCACCGAGAACTTTAACTGTTATAGTAAAAACCATCTGCATCCCAACCCTCGAAAGACGCAGGTCTATGCGTTTCACTTCCAAAACAGGGAAGTAGAAACTGAATGTTAGTTGGGAGTCCACAGAGTTTGAATTTGCTTTACTCCTAATTACCTTGGTGTCAGTTTAAACATGTCTTTAAGATGTCGCAAACACTTTCTCAGTTCTGTACTGAAAGTGACAGCCCGAAATACGAGAATTCGGAATCTCACTGGCAGTGATAGGTGACTTCCTGGCAGATTAAAACTGTGTGCTGGACCGAGATTCGAACTCGGGACATTTGCCTTTCGCGGGCAAGTGCTCTACCAACTGAGCTACCCAAGCACGACTCACGCCCCGTCCTCACAGCTTTACTTCTGCCAGTACCTCGTCTCCTACCTTCCAAACTTTACAGAAGCTCTCCTGCGAGCTTTGACGGCATTGACGGCACTTTGAACAGTGGACGTTACATTTCAGATGTGTTACGACCCGTGGCTCTACCCTTCATTCTATCCCTGCGAAACCCTACATTTCAGTAGGATAATGCATGACCGCATGTTGCAGGTCTTCTACGGGCCTTTCTGGATACAGAAAATGTTCGACTGCTGCCCTGGCCAGCACATTCTCCAGATCCCTCACCAACTGAAATGGTCAATGGTGGCCGTGCAACTGGCTCGTCACAATACGTCAGTCACTACTTTTGATGAACTGTGGTATCGTGTTGAAGCTGCATGGGCAGCTGTGCCTGTACACGCCATCCAAGCTCTGTTTGACTCATTGCCCAGGCGTATCAAGGCCGTTATTGCCGCCAGAGGTGGTTGTTCTGGGTACTGATTTCTCAGGATCTATGCACACAAATTGCGTGAAAGTGTAATAACATGTCAGTTCTAGTATAATATATATGTCCAATGAATACCCGTTTATCATCTACATTTCTTCTTGGTGTAGCAATTTTAATGGCCAGTAGTGTAGATGAAATCTGTTGTCTACAGGAGTTCATTTAACATTTAAGATCAGTTGCTGGCAAGTCTAGGGACAGCCTTGTTAAATGGTGGCATTCTAAAGAACCGACACAATGTGTATGCGGGGGAGAACAGATAACGAATCGCCTGAGCCACTGTCCATGATGCTCTGAGTCATGCAGTGATGAGTTGATGTAGACTGAAGACGGTGCAGCTGTTGTTCCTCAATACTGGGCTTTGACAATTTAGTTTATAATTAAAGCATGTAAATTGTGAAAACTATTGTTTTAGTAGTACCCTCATGTGAGATAGAGTTTTCGACGGCTTCTCGCTCGAGTAAATTAATCTCGAGAGATGTTATTTGATGAGCTTATTACAAAATACACTGAGCAGTAAAATTAAAGGATCAGTCTTCCGAAATCCCGTCATTGTCATACCGTGGGATAAGTTTGAGGTTTGGGTGCCCACAACCTACTCCGTAATGGTGGAAGAGTCTGGCTCCCTGTGGCGTCATCCTTGTGTTCGGGACGCTTCAAACAGCCAAGTGTCGACACATGAAAAAGAAAAGTCACATCTCAGAATTTCACTTGAGTCGTAAAGTAGGCTAATGTAGTCACATTGGCACCAAAGCTCATCACAATTCTGCTCAGCACCACAGAGGAACTGTAACACGATGGAAAGGTCGCCACGTCCCCTCTTACCCCTATTCCACCCTTTCTTTCGGCGCCTTTGCGATGGCGGTCAAAAACGCTATCACAGAGCTGAAACGACGCGGATTTCGTGTGACTGCCGACGGCCATACCTTTATAGAACACACAAGTTCTCGACCGATCACCGAAAGTAATCAATATGGGGACCGGGTTAGTGCTTGGAAGGACGACAACACGTGAAAACCAGGTGCTGTTGGGCACCGTCTTTGGCAACGGCCTTCCCCGAGTGGTAACACCATTTCCCATCAGATTTACAGGGTGACAGTTACTAACTATTTGACATAAAATCGTCAAAGTTTCTGAACTGTTTGCGTTAAGACGTTCAAACTGCGCGGTTGACCACGGGGCATGATGGCAGTTAGTATGCGCTGCATGATTTGGTTTAGCAACGGAATGCACTTTCATTTGGATGAGTTTATCAGTAACCAAAACTGGCGCATTTAAGAGGGGTAGGACGTCAAACGGGCCGACTTGGAGCAGGAGAGGCACCACAGGACATTTCCACTGTCTATACTTTTACAAATAAATTCATAAAACTTTGTCAGCATGACCAGGAAGGATTCAGGATTCACACTAGCAGTGGAAGTTCAAGAACATAGCAAAATAACTTTTTTTAGATGTGAAATTTCATATTTTTTCACTTACTATTGGCTGCATTTGGTGCTATAAGTACGCTTTTCTTCATAAGTAAGAGAGATTCTTCGATGAATATTGCACAGCATACAAACCATACTTACAGGTGTATAAAATTCTTGAATTTATTTAATTTATGAAAAAATGAATGAGCTATTGCATTTTAAACTTCATGTTGACAAAAACTCAAATTTTATAGTTAATTATCTCAGTTTTACCATAGTTTTTAATAGATTTGGAAAATTCTAGATTTTCATAGACCTGTAACTATGGATTGTACGCTGTGTAAAATTCAACGAAGAATCTCTCTTACTTATGAAGAGAAGTGTACCTATAGCAACAAATGCAGCCAATAGTAAGCGAAAAAATGATGAAATTTCACATGTAAAAAAAAAAAAATTATTTTGTTTTGTTTCTGAACTTCCACTGTTGTGAGTGTGAATCCTGAATCCTTCCTGATCATCCTGACAAAGTTTTATTATTTTATTTAAAAAACTATAGAAAGTGGAAATTAAAACGTCCTGTGGGGCCTCGCCTGCTGCAAGTCAGTACTTTTGACGTCCTGCCCCCCCCCCTCCCCCCCCCTTAAGGGACCGAAAATCCGCATTTCGCGATCGAGAAGTCTCTTCACCCTCAACGGATGACTGAGTGGTCTTCAACGTCCAGTCACGGAAAAATCGGTGCGATATTCCTTGACGGAACGGTGACTATCGAACGGTACGTGAAGGTTCTGGAAGATGATTTCATCGCCATTATCCAAAGTGCCCTGATTTCGACAAGATGCTGTTCGACCCAATCGAAGCAGGATAGTGTTTGACATCCTGCAGGAGCACTCTGCAGACTACATGCTGGCTCTGGGGCACTCAGAGGGCACTGGCATGGGCCTCGATTGACTGCCATATTCTTCGAATCTGAACACATGTGACTCCTTGTTGTGGGGCTATGTTAAAGACAAGGTGTACAGCAATAACCCCAAAACCATTGTTGAGCTGAAAACAGCCATTCAGGGGGTCATCGATACCATCGATGTTCCGACTCTTCAGCGGGGTGATGCAGAATTTCGCTATTCGTCTACGCCGTATCATCGTCAATGATGTCAGGCATATCGAACATGTCATGACCAAAATCCAAATACATGTAGTGACGTTTGAACCCTGGTTCTCAAGGAAGGCGGGATTCGGTTACGATTGTGGACGGGGCCGCAATCAGTTACTGTTGGTTCCCTTTTGCAATTACATGCATTTATTTTAAAACGGTAATTCAAGACTCAGGAATAAATAATTATATCACATGTTTTTAATGAAGGATTAAACAAGTGTGTAATTAATAGTGCTTTCAGTGCGTTACAATTTACCAAATGAGCATAAAATACAGACACAGCAAATAATGATTTGAAAACAATCCAATGTGATCCCAATTAGAATTTTAAGGCAAGTAACCACAGTCACGGCTGAAGGCTTTTAACGGCAAGAACGGCAATTATATAAAAAATTTAACAAACGTACTGTAAAACAACAATGCAATAGCGAGGTTGATTTAAAAAGACAGGCAACTTATCATCAAACGGGTGAGACAAAATAATGTTAAACTTCGTAACACAACCATTTAAACCTGCTGTAACGTCAGGAATGGCAATTATATAAAAAATTTTAAAAAATATACAGTAAAACAGCAAATACAACAGCAAATATTAATTTAAAAGGACAAGCAACTGATCACCAAACAGGTGAGACAAAATGATGGTAAACTTGGTAACACAATCATTTAAACCAGCTTTAAAGCCAAGAATGGCAATTATATAAAAAATTTAGAAAACAATTTAGCAAATACAATAATAAAAGGGCCAGTCACAGACGGTGCACCAGGAATCGACCTCGCAGTAGGTCCGGCAAAAAAACACATTCGCGAGTGATGAGATAGGCAGCCAAGAGTTGCATTCACTTCCCAAGAAGGTAACTCATACTAGTGGCAGTCCAACGAATGACCAATGATAATCTTGCTGAGGCTACCTTACGTCCAATAAACCAAATGCAAAGATGTCAAAATACGCCAAAGCCGGAACCGGCGGTCTGGACTCTCTCCCCACAGAATACTGTGCTTAGAGCGCCCGGAGCGAGAAAGGATCACCACCGCCAGAATAGGAAAATCGCCAGCCAACCTACAATCAAGAAAACTGCCAAAACTACACGCCTCACCAGACAGCAGTGGCAAGGCAAGGAAACGTACACTGCCGTTACATACACTAACCCCAGGACAGGTAAATGGAGCGTGAGCGGCTACAAAGCAGGAAAATACCGCTAGTTGAACTTAACAAATAGTAACAAACTAAACACAATAAATTTTCCGCCTTCCCCAAGCACTCCACTCGCTGCTCTTCGCCTCCGCAACACTACAGGCAGCAACACGAACCCAAGTCACTGGAGAATTGCGAGATGTCACAATGGTGGAGGTTTCTTTACTTGAATCCAAATGCACTCAAAACTTGCAGGATCCGGTTTACGACGAGGTCGTGCGCGGACCTGGCTGATCCCGAGTCCCCAGCCGAACTGCACACTGACACGACACGGAAGAACCACGACGTCGCCCCAAAGATAGTCACAGTTACTACATATCGATAACCGCCGCTGCTGCCACTAGCGGACAGGCAACGCTTGCGAAACGAAGTGGTGCCCGTCAACACGAGAAGAAGACAAACAACCGCAACCATGCCAACTAAACGATACCGTCTGGCGTCCAATAGAGGACAGAAACCTACAAACAGCACCAACGCGGGCCGCAGCATAGCTCAACGCTTACATGTTGAATAAAGTGTATGCATGCATAAATCATGTGCATGCTTTAGTTTGTAGTTAATTTACGTTTTTTTTCATGTAGTTCAGTAATTGTCACCCTGTAAGTTAAGTTCCCTCGGGCTTGCCTAGCACTTGGGTGAATAACCGTGTGGCACTGTGAAGAACTGTTCGTAAATAGGTACTTGATTCTGAAGTAGTGCCTCCAGTAACGAAAACCGACAACGGGAAGGACAGTGGTGTGTTGACCACATGCCCCTCTATATCCGTGTCCAGTGCCTCCTCTTGGCTGAAAATGATACGGCTTTCCTGTGCCTGTTCAGAAGTAGTTCTTTTCTTTTTTTTTAGTTTTTTTGGATGGCTGACGAAAACATTTCAGACTGGCCGCCACTCAGAATCGACGAGAAAAGGCCTGAGCAGGTGGCTTAGTGCAGCACTTAAACCGATGCTTCCCTTGGGGCGCTGTTTCCCACATATTACGAGGGCGGTCGAAAGCGGCAGTTCGCGGTCTAAGAATCAACAGTCTGCTGTACTCGCGAACGTTCGAAACTGCTGCCAACCCCTGGGCGTTTCATTTCTATTCCAAGGACATCGTGGGTCTGGAACCCAACTGAATGTGATCTAATCCTTTTGGACAGTAGGGCGATCGTAATTTTTGCCCTGGTATAGAGAGTGGCCCCCCCTCCCATAGAATGCAGGTGTTGACAGATGTGAAAATTACCGAACTATCAGTTTAATAAGTCACAGCTGCAAAATACTAACGCGAATTCTTTAAAGACGAATGGAAAAACTAGTAGAAGCGGACCTCGGGGAAGATCAGTTTGGATTCCGTAGAAATGTTGGAACACGTGAGGCAATACTAACCTTACAACTTATCTTAGAAGAAAGATTAAGAAAATGCAAACCTACGTTTCTAACATTTGTACACTTAGAGAAAGCTTTTGACAACGTTAACTGGAATACTCTCTTTCAAATTCTGAAGGTGGCAGGGGTAAAATACAGGGAGCGAAAGGCTATTTACAATTTGTACAGAAACCAGATGGCAGTTATAAGAGTCGAGGGGCATGAAAGGGAAGCAGTGGTTGGGAAAGGAGTGAGACAGGGTTGTAGCCTCTCCCCGATGTTATTCAATCTGTATATTGAGCGAGCAGTAAAGGAAACAAAAGAAAAATTCGGAGTAGGTATTAAAATTCATGGAGAAGAAGTAAAAACTTTGAGGTTCGCCGATGACATTGTAATTCTGTCAGAGACAGCAAAGGACTTGGAAGAGCAGTTGAACGGAATGGACAGTGTCTTGAAAGGAGGATATAAGATGAACATCAACAAAAGCAAAACGAGGATAATGGAATGTAGTCAAATTAAATCGGGTGATGCTGAGGGGATTAGATTAGGAAATGAGACACTTAAAGTAGTAAAGGAGTTTTGCTATTTAGGGAGTGAAATAACTGATGATGGTCGAAGTAGAGAGGATATAAAATGTAGACTGGCAATGGCAAGGAAATCATTTCTGAACAAGAGAAATTTGTTAACATCGACTATAGATTTAAGTGTCAGGAAGTCATTTCTGAAAGTATTTGTATGGAGTGTAGCCATGTATGGAAGTGAAACATGGACGATAACCAGTTTGGACAAGAAGAGAATAGAAGCTTTCGAAATGTGGTGCTACAGAAGAATGCTGAAGATAAGGTGGGTAGATCACGTAACTAATGAGGAGGTATTGAATAGGATTGGGGAGAAGAGAAGTTTGTGGCACAACTTGACTAGAAGAAGGGATCGGTTGGTAGCACATGTTTTCAGGCATCAAGGGATCACAAATTTAGCATTGGAGGGCAGCGTGGAGGGTAAAAATCGTAGAGGGAGACCAAGAGATGAATACACTAAGCAGATTCAGAAGGATGTAGGTTGCAGTAGGTACTGGGAGATGAAGAAGCTTGCACAGGATAGAGTAGCATGGAGAGCTGCATCAAACCAGTCTCAGGACTGAAGACCACAACAACAACAACAACATACAGAGTGGAACGAGTAGGGCCATTCAAAACCGTTCGACGAAATCTGAACCATATCTGAAGCAGAAAAGAGAGCTTATGCTCTTTCGGACACCCTCTTTAGTGACTTCCTGTGGCGGCCACATTAACATGTGTGTGAATAAAAAGGGAAAGAGTCACTCTAAAATCCTGCAGTTTGGCGATACCCTCGATGCCACCCACGCATCTTTGCTGAGCACGTTACAGACGTACCTGCCAGAAACGTCGAAACAAGTTCAGCGTAGCGCCCTCTCTAGCGGCTGTGGGTTAGGCAACCCCTTCAACACCCAATATGTGGGGTTTCCCTGGCTTCAGGCGATAGGGAAGCCCCGAGGCTGAATGTGTTTCTAAGTTTCTGGCTGCTGATCTGTAACGGGCTTAACGAAGACGCGTCATTAGCACCGAGGGTGTTACTGAACAGGGAGGGTCTTAGAAGGATCCTTTCCAATCTTATCCAGCCACTTGTTAATGTTGTAGCCCCTCGTGATCACGCCACAGGAGGACTCGAAACAAGTGGGTGAAAAAGCTTTGGCTTTGCTGTTTCAGGTCATGTTCAAATTTTCTCGATTGGATCTGAACGGTGCCTAATGGTTCCACTCTGCGTACCGGAGCAAAAATTGTGGTCGCACTTCTCTCCAAATGGGGTAGATCACATTCACCGGGGATACAGACCCACGATGTTCTAACAGTGGGGTTGAGACGTCCAGGGGGTGGCAGCAGTGTCAAATGATGACAAGTACGTCGGCCTGTTCCTCGCCGCATTGCGAACTGTTACTTTCGACCACGTAATGTCTGGGAATCAACCCCCCCCCCCCTCCCCCCCCCACACACACACACACAAGGCAAGCTCTTGTTTCAATGTTTTCCTTTATGCTACACGTTGACGCCTTTTCGTGTCGATTCTGAGCGGTGATGTATAAGAACTTTTTCGTCGGCCATCTACAAGAAAATCACGTGATTTCAACGCTGGGGGTCGCATTTTCGACCTCCATTCCAGAGGCGTCAAAAGGAGGGGTGAATTTTGGGAAGAGTGGATATGACGACCTTGTCATCGTTTTACACGTTCCCAGTGGCATTGGGAAGAATTGTGGTGAACTTTGGTGCTAAACTTACATAATGAACCCGCCTAATGAACCCGCCTTACAGCACACATGAACTTCTGAACTGTGGGCTTTTTATCCGCATGTGTCGACACCTTTCTGTTTGAAGGGTCGGCAGGCCCGAGGGTGATGTAGCAGGCCGTCACGCTTTTGCGGCACTACAGAAGAAGACTAGAAAAAATTTTAAACTTATACGTCGGCATGGGGGTGTGGCCGCTCAATGTCATTCAGTACGATCACGACGCCACCCCTCGATCGACGTTAGCACTCGTGGTGTCACTCGCCTTCATACATGGCAGTGGACGTTTAAAATTCGTGACGCTAGCTCAATGGTCGTCAATTGATTTAAATGTTATTCCCGGCTGACTCATAATTCAATTACTGCCACGGGGGTGAGGAGAAAGAACACATCCCGGTGATACCAGCATTATGCGTATTTAGATGTTCGATTAATCTGAATGGTTTGCAATGTTCCAGCGATTCTATTCGAACTCTATGCTGATGTACCGACAAGGACCATTTAATAGGTACTTGATTCTGAAGTAGTGCCTCCAGTAACGAAAACCGACAACGGGATAGACAGTGGTGTGTTGACCACACGCCCCTCTATATCCGCGTCCAGTGACTCCTCTTGGCTGAAAATGATACGGCTTTCCTGTGCCTGTTCAGAAGTAGTTCTTTTCTTTTTTTTTAGTTTTTTTGGATGGCTGACGAAAACATTTCAGACTGGCCGCCACTCAGAATCGACGAGAAAAGGCCTGAGCAGGTGGCTTAGTGCAGCACTTAAACCGATGCTTCTCTTGGGGCGCTTTTTCCCACATACTACGCCGGCGGTCGAAAGCGGCAGTTCGCGGTCTAAGAATCAACAGTCTGATGTACTCGCGAACGTTGGAAACTGCTGCCAACCCCTGGGCGTTTCATTTCTATTCCAAGGACATCGTGGGTCTGGAACCCAACTGAATGTGATCTAATCCTTTTGGACAGTAGGGCGATCGTAATTTTTGCCCTGGTATACAGTGTGCTCGCCCCCCCCCCCCCAAAGAAAGCAGGTGTTGACAGATGTGAAAATTACCGAACTATCAGTTTAATAAGTCACAGCTGCAAAATACTAACGTGAATGCTTTACAGACGAATGGAAAAACTAGTAGAAGCGGACCTCGGGGAAGATCAGTTTGGATTCCGTAGAAATGTTGGAACACGTGAGGCAATACTAACCTCACGATTTATCTTAGAAGAAAGATTAAGAAAAGGCAAACCTACGTTTCTAGCATTTGTAGACTTAGAGAAACCTTTTGACAACGTTAACTGGAATACTCTCTTTCAAATTCTGAAGGTGGCAGGGGTAAAATACAGGGAGCGAAAGGCTATTTACAATTTGTACAGAAACCAGATGGCAGTTATAAGAGTCGAGGGGCATGAAAGGGAAGCAGTGGTTGGGAAAGGAGTGAGACAGGGTTGTAGCCTCTCCCCGATGTTATTCAATCTGTATATTGAGCGAGCAGTAAAGGAAACAAAAGAAAAATTCGGAGTAGGTATTAAAATTCATGGAGAAGGAGCAAAAACTTTGAGGTTCGCCGATGACATTGTAATTCTGTCAGAGACAACAAAGGAATTGGAAGAGCAGTTGAATGGAATGGACAGTGTCTTGAAAGGAGGATATAAGATGAACATCAACAAAAGCAAAACGAACATAATGGAATGTAGTCAAATTAAATCGGGTGATGCTGAGGGGATTAGATTAGGAAATGAGACACTTAAAGTAGTAAAGGAGTTTTGCTATTTAGGGAGTAAAATAACTGATGATGGTCGAAGTAGAGAGGATATAAAATGTAGACTGGCAATGGCAAGCAAAGCGTTTCTGAAGAAGAGAAATTTGTTAACATCGAGTATAGATTTAAGTGTCAGGAAGTCGTTTCTGAAAGTATTTGTATGGAGTGTAGCCATGTATGGAAGTGAAACATGGACGATAACCAGTTTGGACAAGAAGAGAATAGAAGCTTTCGAAATGTGGTGCTACAGAAGAATGCTGAAGATAAGGTGGGTAGATCACGTAACTAATGAGGAGGTATTGAATAGGATTGGGGAGAAGAGAAGTTTGTGGCACAACTTGACTAGAAGAAGGGATCGGTTGGTAGGACATGTTTTGAGGCATCAAGGGATCACAAATTTAGCATTGGAGGGCAGCGTGGAGGGTAAAAATCGTAGAGGGAGACCAAGAGATGAATACACTAAGCAGATTCAGAAGGATGTAGGTTGCAGTAGGTACTGGGAGATGAAGAAGCTTGCACAGGATAGAGTAGCATGGAGAGCTGCATCAAACCAGTCTCAGGACTGAAGACCACAACAACAACAACAACATACAGAGTGGAACGAGTAGGGCCATTCAAAACCTTTCGACGAAATCTGAACCATATATGAAGCAGAAAAGAGAGCTTATTCTCTTTCGGACACCCTCTTTAGTGATTTCCTGTGGCGGCAACATTAACATGTGTGTGAATAAAAAGGGAAAGAGTCACTCTAAAATCCTGCAGTTTGGCAATACCCTCGATGCCACCCACGCATCTTTGCTGAGCACGTTACAGACGTACCTACCAGAAACGTCGAAACAAGTTCAGCGTAGCGCCCTCTCTAGCGGCTGTGGGTTAGGCAACCCCTTCAACACCCAATGTGTGGGGTTTCCCTGGCTTCAGGCGCTAGGGAAGCCCCGAGGCTGAATGTGTTTCTAAGTTTCTGGCTGCTGATTTGTAACGGGCTTAACGAAGACGCGTCATTGGCACCGAGGGTGTTACTGAACAGGGAGGGTCTTAGAAGGATCCTTTCCAATCTCATCCAGCCACTTGTTAATGTTGTAGCCCCTCGTGATCACGCCACAGGAGGACTCGAAACAAGTGGGTGAAAAAGCTTTGGCTTTGCTGTTTCAGGTCATGTTCAAATTTTCTCGATTGGATCTGAACGGTGCCTAATGGTTCCACTCTGCGTACCGGAGCAAAAATTGTGGTCGCACTTCTCTCCAAATGGGGTAGATCACATTCACCAGGGATACAGACCCACGATGTTCTAACAGTGGGGTTGAGACGTCCAGGGGGTGGCAGCAGTGTCAAATGATGACAAGTACGTCGGCCTGTTCCTCGCCGCATTGCGAACTGTTACTTTCGACCACGTAATGTCCGGGAATCAACCCCCCCCCCCCCCCACTCACACACACACACACTCACACACACACACAAGGCAAGCTCTTGTTTCAATGTTTTCCTTTATGCTACACGTTGACGCCTTTTCGTGTCGATTCTGAGCGGTGACGTATAAGAACTTTTTCGTCGGCCATCTACAAGAAAATCACGTGATTTCAACGCTGGGTGTCGCATTTTCGACCACCATTCCAGAGGCGTCAAAAGGAGGGGTGAATTTTGGGAAGAGTGGATATGACGACCTTGTCATCGTTTTACACGTTCCCAGTGGCATTGGGAAGAATTGTGGTGAACTTTGGTGCTAAGGTTACATAATGAACCCGCCTAATGAACCCGCCTTACAGCACACATGAACTTCTGAACAGTGGGCTTTTTTTCCGCATGTGTCGACACCTTTCTGTTTGAAGGGTCGGCAGGCCCGAGGGTGATGTAGCAGGCCGTCACGCTTTTGCGGCGCTACAGAAGAAGACTAGAAAAAATTTTATACGTCGGCATGGGGGTGTGGCCGCTCAATGTCATTCAGTACGATCACGACGCCACCCCTCGATCGACGTTAGCACTCGTGGTGTCACTCGCCTTCATACATGGCAGTGGACGTTTAAAATTCGTGACGCTAGCTCAATGGTCGTCAATTGATTTAAATGTTATTCCCGGCTGACTCTTAATTCAATTACTGCCACGGGGGTGAGGAGAAAGAACACATCCTGGTGATACCAGCATTATGCGTATTTAGATGTTCGATTAATCTGAATGGTTTGCAATGTTCCAGCGATTCTATTCGAACTCTATGCTGATGTACCGACAAGGACCATTTTCGCAGATAAACATGCAAGTACGTAATGGATTTTCAGCTTCTCAATATAGTTCGTCGCACTCACACATTATACATCCACTGTAAGAACAATTTCACGCATTTACATTTTTTGGTGTCCCACAATGTTGGTCGGCTAAATAAAATGACGATACGTTGCATACCACTTCCACAGATATTGTTTATCATGTAGTCAAGACTACGTAATGAAGCCAGAATCGTGGATAAAATTGAAATGTAGTTTGTTTATTAACACGTTTCTTTTCACTACTAAATATGAAATATGAATCGGGATTGGAGGTGATGATCCTATCCTTCTTTTTCAGTATTAGAATGGTCGACATCGTGTTCTGAATAACGCGTGTCATATAATGTCCAAATATCGACACGACCGAGGCTCTCAATCCGGCACTTAAATGTCTATTCTTCGCTCTCGAAATGTTCGATGTGATTGTCATTCACACGCAGGGTTCAATTTAACGGTGTATGCACTGTTTTTAGCATTTTAGGTCCCCGTTAATTAATATCTGGTAGTTAATAAGCGAACTATTTTTATGCTGGTGCGTTGTTTGTATCAGTTACACCCGCAACCGTCCAAGGATGAGATTATCTTAATGTTCCGCGCACACGCGTTTCACAATTTAAAAAATGCAGAATTACGTAAACTATAGCTTTCCGTTGCGTACAACTTTCGTGGGTTCCACAACCATAATTATTTCCCAAGAGTATTTTTCCCAGCTAACACAAAGTTCCAATCATATTGTCGGAATCATTTTCACTTCACCCGACAATAACGTCTCTGATCACTTCGTAACACGTTATGTATTTTAAACGTGCTTGAAGAGTCTTTAAATAATCTCCTTAACGAATTTCGCAGTCGCCTACGACTTTTTCATCGGCTAGCCCGATCGCGATAACTGAAGGTAGAGAGCTCGATGTGTTACATGTTCTTTTATATGTATTAAAAAACAAACGCGCCCCTATATCTTTCTGTCCCGCTTGGTCTTTGCTTTTTATTACTTTTCATTATATTGCTTCTTAGTAATACTGTGCGGTTATTTAAGTTTCGTATTACTTTCCCCTTTTTAATTCTTCCAAAATAAAGTCTATTTATCCCCGATTTTAATTAATATGATGCTAATTGACACGCCTGCCCGCAAAGTACTGTTATAGGGGCCAATTACGGGGTTTCGAAATAGTGATCCTTTACTTTTTTTGCGCAGTGTATAAAAGCAAGTAAAAGAGGAACAAACAGAAATGTTGTCACCTGGAATCGAATAATGATGTAAGGCACAAAATACAACATATAAACAATCAAGAGAGTATAATGAACATTTGTAAGGAATGAAGGCAGAATGATTTTTAAAAAAATACCAGTGATGGAAAGATGAAAAGGAAGACAGGCAGTGAATAGTGTAAGACTTTAAGAGACGAAGAACAAGAGAGAGAAAGGCAGTTCGAAGCACATTTACACTTCCGTAGGTATCTTGCACTATCAGTACTGAATAATATCAGATACTTCGTAAATCATTGCAAACCATATGGAGAAATGGCTACAAAAACCTTGTTCTATGCGTTCGTAAACGATGTTAGCAACAGCGCTAAGACATTGCAAGCGCGAGGTTCATAACTCGATAGGAATGGGGTGCCGTGCAGTTGCGCTTTAAAGGAGAGGCAAGACGTAAATTTAGGAGGCTCTCTCTGACAGCCCAGCAGTCCGATCAAAGCCGATTTAGCTCTAACGCGGGAGATATACGCCCTCAAATCCTGAAATAGATCTGAAACTTGAACGGAATTATTTAGCGGTACAACAAATCTCTTAGCGGCGCAGACACTTAAGCCGCGAGATATTGCTGCGTGTCCCGCCCAGATAGCGCTAAACGCCCACAGGTCACGCAGCCATCTCGCTGCTAACATGCTCCGGCACGGAAAGAGGAGACCAACAACGCTCGGGTTCCTAACTCAATAAGCGCTGAAGGAGTGAGAGGTATTTCTGGCATCAAGCGACTGGTAGGTATTAAATGATGCCTGGTTGGCGTCGGGGAGGTTGATATATCTGACAATAACGTGTATGCCTACCATTCGCGGAGTGCAGTTACGTTATAGGTCAATGAAAAACTAATCTCTGGCACTGACATCCCAGTAACCCAAATCGCCTATTACTTTCTGAATGCCAAAATCAGCTTTAAAGTCCAACGCATAAGGCACCCTCACTATAATTGGATTAAATAGTGGTTCTTAACCACTGTTTCTTTATTCTGCTGTTGTTTCAAAGCCATCTCTTAGAAAAGTCTTTCACATCATTTATCATTATGCAAGTTGTAAGCCACTGGCGATGTGTAAACGAATCTAAGCTCTATTTCGTCTGCTGAGGAGTCACAATCTTTGGCTGCATTGGGAAAGCATATCACTACGTGATGTTTTGTAGCTCAGTCTTATTGGCCTATTTGGAAACAGGACCGTTGAGATTTGACTTAGTTGACCTTTGCTGATGGAGTGACGAAGCATATTTGTGATGTCACGACCACTGTAGCATCTTTCATTGTTCTGCTTGCGAAAATTCGACGTTTTTGTCCAGTGGTTTATTTCGATTGTCATTTCTAAACTACAACATGAGGATGGTATGGTGAGAACGATTTGCCGTAATAGTCGACTCGCATCGTTTTTAGCTTTATTCATGTGTTTTCTTTGTAGCCAGGTTAAATATGAGCGGGAGATTTTGTTCCATGCTCAAGGATTAATATCGAACCTTCATTTCTTCATTTGTAAATACAGGTCAGGATTCACTTTACTCCCCTACGTATTTAATATTATTACGTTTGTTACGGATCGTAGGAGATCCCTTTATTTTCTATTTTGGGCTAGTTGTGGTCTTGTATTCCACGTGGTCTAACTTAAGCTATATATGATTTTACTATATAAATGGTCGTGATTATATCTAGAATAATAATCAAAAGTGATTTCGAATGCTCCTCTGTTATTTTTCGTACTGAAACCGCTGTAATATGTTGACAATGAATATTGCGACCAATGCTTTTCGTAAGTAGGTGTTGCGCTGTACAATGTGGAGCCTATGTCTTCCCTATACATAATGTGCTATGTACGCTCTGGTTATGCCAATAGCTTTGTTTGTATTGGTTATAATCATGCATTAGTTAAACATGAGTTTAAGATCTACTATATTTATCTTTGTTCTACGAGAAGTCCACCCTGCTTCTGAATATTTCGAAAGCGGAAGTAAGATAGCGTTCCTATTCATCGATGGGTCAAAATTTTGTTTACGAAGGTAAATATTTTCAGAAAATTAACACTGAGATCACATCCTTATGTTCTCAGATAAAATTTAAAAAGGAGAAGTGTTACAAGATTGAGTGTGACAGAGGCCTATGGATACCTCTAGAGCATTAGCGAATAAGTTCAATCCCAATCCGATAAAACTCTTATTCTCAGATGAGCACATAATTTACTCAGTAAATCCTTAAAAATTATGAGAAATGTTTCTCGAAGTCAAAAAGTCTTAGTTAGAAACTGAATTTACTGTTACATTAAACAAAATGTCGCTACGATGTCTACCGTTCATTTACCCCAGAGTAGGATCCACACACTTTCACTACTCCCCTCTAGTTAGCCATTAGTTTGGGTTTCAGTACGGTCGCCATGAAATATTGCCTGGTTTTCCATTTCATACGAAAACACACGTTCAGCCACGATTAGTAATCCTCGCGTATATTGTCCGTACCTGTGATGCGTCCGACTCACACTGCAAGCAGACTCAGACCAACTGAAAATACTGAATTTTGTCCCATGTCGATCGACAGTATTGTGAATACACAAATATCACTGTTTTCGCCCACTTCCCAAACTTTGGTGCGCTACTGAGCACATCGCTCACGCCATTTAGTTTCACTTTCTTGAGGCGGTGGGGTGATCGGATTGAATACCGAAGTCGTTGCAATATCGTTCATGTTAGACTGAGTTTGTAAGATGTCATGATGGATGAAGAACTCCAAGTAGAAGGACTGGAAGCAACTGAAACATTCTGTCGTTCGTCCTCTTCCAACAACTTCAGCCGGCCGTTGTGTCCGAGTGGTTCTAGGCGCTTCAGTCCGGAACCGCACTGCTGCTACGGTCGCAGGTTCGAATCCTGCCTCGGTCATGGATGTGTGTGATGTCCTTAGGTTGGTTAGGTTTAAGTAGTTCTAAGTTCTAGGGGACTGCTGACCTCAGATGTTAAATCCCATAGTGCTCAGAGCCATTTGAACCATTTTGAACATTGTTTGTATTTTGGAAATCCTGCTGCGATACGTGCTAAGGTTTTCCAAATCAGGTAAAAGAGAAAGAAGGAAACGCTGTTCAGCATCTTGGTCCCTTTTATTAGGAGATTTTTTCATATTCATCCATTCTATAAAAGCATCGTCGACTTGATCTTTTCCCTTCCGTTT
This sequence comes from Schistocerca nitens, assembly GCF_023898315.1. NCBI lineage: Eukaryota > Metazoa > Arthropoda > Insecta > Orthoptera > Acrididae > Schistocerca > Schistocerca nitens. Next base: position 555,069,884 of record NC_064620.1, on the reverse strand, counting down.
TTTGTGTGTTTCACTTGAACTTTTACGAGCGTGTTTCTCAAGCAATTGCACGAAAGAGGTTTCGTCAGGCATTTCCTCTTCAAAACATGTGTCGCTTTCATCGTTTTGAGTAATATGGGACTCCTCTACTGCAGTATCTTCAATGCGAAGATTGCCGGACGCATTTCCTCCCTTCAAATGCGGTTGCAGGAAAGCTAAATGCTCAATCAAATAATGCATTTTCTTTGAATTCTGGCCAGCACCAGACTTTGGTGGTCTCAGCGAATGCAGATATGCTGTTCTGATATTCTTCGCCGGCCTCGGTGGTCTAGCGGTTCTAGGCGCTCAGTCAGGAACCGCGCGTCTGCTACGGTCGCAGGTTCGAATCCTGCCTCGGGCATGGATGTGTGTGATGTCCTTAGGTTAGTTAGGTTTAAGTAGTTCTAAGTTATAGGGGGCTTATGACCACAGATGTTGAGTCCCACAGTGCTCAGAGCCATTTTTGATATTCTTCCATCGCTATCGACAGTTCTTTTCTGAAACAAGATTTTAAAAAGTAGACATCAGTAAGATATATTTAAAAATGTTGTTTAATAAAATGAAAACACAATGTGGTTTGCACATATGAAAACCCAGTGATAATTATGGAATTATTTACGATTTAAAACCCCCAATTTATTTAATAGGTATCTTATAGTTCTTATATTGTTTTTATTTTAGTGTCAAACTTGTTTAAAACGAAGACACCAAGTTTTTGTAACTTTTTCGGATATCTAGCTACTGGAAACTGTTTTCAGGGTCTTTCCTAGCAATTTTACAGAGGTAAATCAACTGTCAGCTACATTGTGCTGCTATATGGTCTCACTTACAACCGCTGTATGTGCCACAACCTACAAAGGAATCTTGGAGACAAACATCAAAACGTTATTATGAGTTATCAAATTTACCTAACTGTATTGGTTCTCTCGATGGCAGACATTTCCGCATTCAGTGTTCCCCAAATACTGGGTCAACAGATTGTAATTATAAAGGATTCTTTTCAATAGTTCTAATGGCTTTGTCTGATGCAGATGGAATGTTGACCGCAATAGAGGCTGGAGATTACGGACGGAATGGTGACGGTGCTGTGTTCCGCAAATCAACACTCGGAGAATTATGCACAGTAAAAAACTGAGAATACCCGAAGCAAAAATGACAATACTTTTCCATTCCACTTTGTGGCAGATGAAGCATTCCCTCTCCAGCATAATATAATGCGGCCCTTTCCAAAAAGAGTTTTAAATGAAGCCGGAAGAATATTCAACTTTCGGCGATCAAGTGGCAGAAAAAGTGTGAAATGCAGCTTTGGAATGCTAACCTCAAAATTTCGTCTATTTAACCGACCAATTTATACCAACAGAAGTAATGCTGCGCAGACTATTAAGGCAGCATGCGTGCTTCATAATTTTATACGCAGACGAGTAGGCCAACCGTATGTTCCATAAATATTTAATAATTGTTCTGTGATACCAGCATTGTCAGATAACAGAGCGTTCAGTCAAAGCAACAATTTGATCAAAGAAAATCGCTTACCAAATAAACTAGGTGAATACTTCCTGAAACCAACTGGTCCAATCCCTACACAATGGAGATGTGCAGGGATAGAATTCTTTATATACCTGTAAAATGTTCAAATTAAAATAAAAAAATACGAAAATTTAAAATAAAACAGTTGATCATACTTCATTACAGAGCACGATTTGTTAATTTAGCCGGCCAGAGTGACCGAGCGGTTCTAGGCGCTACAGTCTGGAACCGCGCGACCACTACGGTCGCAGGTTCGGATGCTTCCTCGGACATGGATGTGTGTGATGTCTTTAGGGTAGTTAGGTTTAAGTAGTTCTAAGTTCGAGGGGACTGATGACCTCTGAAGTTAAGTCCCATAGTGCTCAGAGCCATTTGAACCATTTTTTGTTAATTTAAAATAATGTTAAATTCTTAAATTTATCACGTCAATGAAAATTTAATTTGAAACAACATTTTTGTAAATGACAGTTCTGTCAAATTGAAGTAATTACTTATTTCGTGTGAGAGTTCAAAAATTTTTAAAGTATGAGTTAATAATATTACAATTTAATAACTTACTTGTTTTTTACGCAAATAAATAAATAATACACTTACCTGTGTCTTTTATTTTTGATGAAATTTCCCTTCTTGCGGCACTCGTCGCATCTGTCTTAATGTAAGCTCCAATGGAATAATTCCAGATATACTGATGCGCTTTCACTAAACTAATGAAACGAGGTACAGAATTGTCTTCTCTTTCCCCCGACATGTTAACAGCTCGAAATATCGTACGCTAATAATCGCTGCAGAGACCGGCAAGTGGCACTGGGGGAGATATGTGGCCTACGACATGTTGCGCAATCGTGCCGCTGTGAACCTATCCTATCGCCTCTCTTTAACTTTCAAATATCTGTCCGCGCGTGTCGCGTATCGTACGTCGCTAACCATATATCGCTTATCTTATATCGCCTTAGTATGAACGGCGCCTTTACAGTTGTAGCCAGACATAGCCTACGACCATTCTCGGTGAGATGTTTGTTGTTACATTTCACGGAGGCATCTGCATTTGAAAATGGCCACTGGCCACATCTGGTCACATCTGGTCAGTCATGTAAAACGTGAAGTAATGAAGTTCATCCGTATGATAAGTTCCTGACTGCCTACAGTGGACATCAAAAACGGGTTTAACATTCAGAAATAATTTTGTAGATGCTGTGGAACCACTAATTCAACTAAGTAACTAATGACCTATTAGTTCCGTGCTTGATAACATGCTGCTGAGATGGTGACTTACCACCAGTTTCCAGAAAGCTAGGCACATGACTGTTTTTTTGCGTTGGCACTATATAAACAGATGTTCACTTGTTTTAATAAAAAAAGAACCTGTTGCAGAATTGCCACGTAAGGGAGGTTTACTGCGTATTGCGAAAGGTATCACTGAAATGTATTCAGTAAGAATCAACCTCATTGGCTGTCATGATAAGACATGGTTCAAATGGTTCAAATGGCTCTGAGCACAATGGGACTTAACTGCTGAGGTCATCAGTCCCCTAGAACTTAGAACTACTTAAACCTAACTAACCTAAGGACATCACACACACCCATGCCCGAGGCAGGATTCGAACCTGCGACCGTAGTGGTCGCGCGGTTCCAGACTGAAGACCTAGAACGCTCGGCCACACCGGCCGAGTTGAGACATGATTCCTACCTATCGTTACTCTTTAAATCACTGACTGGGGACTCAGATTTTCGTTAGGTTTACGCAATCTCAGTGTTTGATTATTATTTTCCTTGAGAGTATTACGTCTTTCCCCACACTGAATGGATTTTGGTTTCGTCCAGTTACGAAACAATCGCATTTATTATAATGGGACGAAATCTGTTTATTATCGCCCGCAGCACGTGCAAGGATCATGCTGAATGTTAAATGAACGAAAAAGTTTAAGCCCTGGAGTTTGATCTTCCCAGAATGAAAGATAACACAACGAAAACGCAGTTGGTCTGGCATGACAAGACAGAGTCCAAAAACACGAGGCATTGTTTTTATTCATCTGTCTCCAAACTATTACTCATACAGTGTCAGCACATAGTTTTTGTCTTATTTGGGGAAGAATTCAAAGGGCTAACTAAAATCTGTAGAAAGAATCGTTTATTACGTACAGCTTCACTCAGTACACAAACCAGTTACTTCAGGATTAGCGACAACATTCAAAGTAAGTATGTTTCTGTAAGCAAACTAGCAATTAATCAAAATGAAATGCAAAACCAATAACAGTGAATCTCAGTGGGATACGGGATAAAATAAACAATCAAACCGAAAAAGGAAAAGCGCAAGTCGAGCATGACCGTTAAAATTTAATTATGTAGCCAAGAATTACATGAAGGAATTTCTGTTCTTAGTATTTGTGATCGTGGAATTCAGTTGGGTGGTGTTAGTCGTAAAGGAGAGGAGATTATCTTCCAGGGGTAAAGTACGTAAAATTTGCAAAATACACCATAAAATGCGAAGATTTCTGATGTCGGTATTCGTTTTACTCGATAGAGTTCTATCAAGTGAAACAGATAGAAAATCGATTAGCGCTACTTGGTTGGCACGTGGATTTCAACTCCGCACAAAGGAAACATTGAGATAACAGTAATTGTCCATTATAATTATCCGGTCTGTGATGCCTTGGTCGGTTGGTGAGTTCTTTGTCAAATCACAACGTTTCGTCCCCGTCTGCGGTGTACAATGTGTAGAGAAAGGTCTCTGCAATTCGGTTGCGCTACCACAGAGGCTTTATGGATTGCCCAAAATTCATAAAGAAAATGTACCGTTAAGACCGATACTAAGTGCCATTGGTTCGCCCACCTACTCGTTAGCCAAGTTTCTAACTACGCTGTTAAAACCACATGTGGGCCGTTCGGGCTCTTATACAAAGAATTCGACACATTTCATCAGCAGATTGAATGGCACAGTGGTCCAGCCGGAGGACGTATTGGTCAGCTTCGATGTGGTATCGCTGTTCACCATGGTTCCACTTAATGATGTATTGGAACAGCTGGATCGAATTTTTCCTGCCGATATTTCAGAACTGATTAAGTGTTGTTTGACGACCACATACTTCAAGTGGAATGAACAGTTTTATGAGCAAACGGATGGCGTGCCTATGGGAAGCCCCCTAAGTCCGGTGATTGCAACGTTCTTTATGGAGAAATTCGAAGAACAGGCCTTAGGTACTGCCAGAAAAAAACCAAATGTAAGGTTCCGATACGTGGATGACACGTTTGTGCTGTGGAGACATAGCAGGGAGGAACTAAGCCGGTTCCACGAACATCTGAACAGTATAAACTCGAGAATTCAGTTAACAATGGAGGAGGAGGTAGACGGCAAATTACATTTCCTCGATGTGCTTGGTTTTAGAAACGGAAATGGTAGTTTGGGACACTCAGTATACCGCAAACCTACGCACACGGACCGTTATTTGCACCGGGATTCGAACCACCACCCACAACAGAAGAGGAGTGTTATCAAGACGCTAGCGGACGGAGCTAGAAATATTTGTGAACCTGAGTTGCTCGATGCTGAGATGGAACATCTCCACAATGCACTAATGAAGAACGGATATTCGTCCGCCGAAATAAAACGTGCGTTGAGACAGCCACACAGAAATCATAGTGACGTACAGGCTACTGCAAAATCTAAGGTTTTCCTGCCGTTTGTTAAAAATGTAACGGAAAGAATAGGTAGGATCTTGACGAAGCGGAATATCACCGTAATTTACAAGCCCACCATGAAGATACAGGAATACCTTAAGCCTGCTAAGGACGCTCGCAAACCATTGGAAAAAGCTGGAGTGTATAGGATCCCATGCAGCTGTGGAAATGTTTAAGTGCGTACCACTAAAAGAACGGTTTCAAAACGTTTGGAAGAGCACAAGGACAATTGTAGAAGAGGAGAAACGGAACGATCAGCTGTTGCGGTGCATGCTTTCCAGCCAGGGAACCACCATATTCGTTTCGAGGAGACGCAAGTACTAGCGGCCACAAGCGGATATTATGAAAGGCTCTACAGGGAGACAATCGAAATCGCTAAGCACCCTAACAATTTCAATCGTAAGGAGGAGAACGTGAAATTAAACGGTATATGGGTGCCGGTGTTAAAGAAGATGTGTACCACCCGTCCACTACTGGGTGATGGCAACGGCGATCGACGGCGGCGGACAGCGGCCAATTGCACTGACGTTTTCAAAACACGTGACGTCACGCCGCGGCGCGGGAGCACGCGGACACGGAATTTAGCGGCAGTCAGTAGCGAGCCAGTGGGTGTGTTGGACCTTCCATCGCGCTACAGACCCCTTGAAGATGTCTCCCGCAGACGGGGACGAAACGTTGTGATTTGACAAAGAATTCACTAACCGACCACGGCATAACAGCCCGGATAATTATAATGGACATGACATTTCGGGCAGTGAAAGTCTACATTTTAGTATCATAGTAATTGCTACGTTCTACAAAATGACAACTTGCCATCCCAGCAGTATCACTAAAAGATTCACTGAAAGCGATAAAAATAAAGAATAATGAACGACAACCAAGATTACAAAGGACACACTTGGGGCTGGCAGCCATGAAAGCTTCCAAGTTTACACTGCAGCTGTTTGCCTTCCATTCAAGAACTTCTTTCATTTATTACATTCCGCTAGATGGAACACCACTGAGTGCTGGGGAAAGTTATCGCAAGTAGATGCAAAATCATCAGATGGACAATTTTTTTAACGGAAAAAGCCTGAACACGAGGTCGGATACTAATAACAAGTTAATCGTGTGTGAAGTTAATTAATTTTCATACACAATTGTTCTCAAAAGGGGTGTAATTAGTTGATAACACAACATGAAAGTACTGATTATACAATGTTTATCACTGGCCTAGCTCACTGAACGCTTCCTAAATCGATGTTCCCGAGAAACAAGCATACTCGCCCACAAGGAGCACGACTCCTTTCGAAAATCTGCCTGTCTTCTCCTGCTAGAAGCCGCGCTCGACATTTTTATCAGGATACGGTGCGGAACCGGATCGACTACGTTGCTGAAAGAAAAAGAAAAGCAGCGAAGGCGCATTATTTGCTACACGCCTGCTTTTTGGACATGCAGAAAGAACTCCAAAAAGCTACTGGTTCGCCGCAGGCTGTTCTATAAAGCATCTTTAAACCTCAAACTAAGAGATGAGCAGCATGAAACTAAAAGCTGGTTACGCTACTTCAGATGAAACATCTCTGGTATCTGCAAGACCCTCAGACATGTTCAGCCATGCTTTCAAAGAAGAAAAGGAAAGCAGCTTGTGTTCGAGATAATGAAAGAAATGAGGTCTGTTAAAAATTATCAACACGAAAATTGTGAAACGAGGGCGAAAATAGTACCCATTTCACAATGTTCAAAAAATCGGCACAGCACAGCCCAAAGCGCATGAGTTACATGAGTTAACGCTGATAGTTATAAACCGCAGTTTATCATATCTAATTTGAAAGGTTTCTCCTGGCGAAGACCGTCTCCACTATGAGAAAAAAGTAATATGATTACTGTAGTGGACAATACGCCACTTCCCACAAAAGAATGCTGCAGATACGCTTTACTTTACAAAGGCAAGTAAAGAAGATGTCAGAAGTTGACTGGAACTGGGGGGGGGGGGGGGGAGGGAGAACTTTCCTCCGTAGAAGAGTTGATACAGAACTGACGAATCAAGTTACCCAAAGAGCACGTGCGAAGAACATCATCTTATGGAAGAGAAAATTCGCAAGTAAAAAATTCGGAGAAAATATAGCTGGTGGAATTTGAAATGCAGTGTTATTGAACAATGTTAAAAATTAAGTAGACTGGGAAAATGCGAAATGAACGAATATTGAAAGACGAAGTGTGGACATCTGCTGCGTCATCCACGCCGGCCGAAGTGGCCGTGCGGTTAAAGGCGCTGCAGTGTGGAACCGCAAGACCGCTACGGTCGCAGGTTCGAATCCTGCCTCGGGCATGGATGTTTGTGATGTCCTTAGGTTAGTTAGGTTTAACTAGTTCTAAGTTCTAGGGGACTAATGACCTCAGAGCCATTTTTTGCGTCATCCAGAAACAGAGTGGAAAGAGCTGCAGAGAGAACAAACAGTGTAACACTGTGGCACATCAAGACTAGCAATTGCTACGTAGATTAAAGACGAGAGTTCAGAAGAACTATTCGGTTCAGATATACTTAAAATGTTAATGACTTTGTAAGCTGCCCATATGCAGCAGATGATTAAAACGTAATACAGTACGAACCTACAAAACTTTTTCCATGTCACATTGGTTTAGATGCGTGTACATCGTTAATAACAGCAATTCAATATATAGGTTTCATTGTACTTACAGTTAAAAATCTGAAGTGGCACAGAGATCAGTACTCTCTACATCCGTTATGGAATGGCGAATCACACCAACTTTCTATCTTGCTGGTATTTGGCACCATCTATGAACAACTCAATAAGTAACGGGAACCACAAACTTCGTCCCGACGATTAAATAAAGAGAAAACTATGACGAATGAAAAAATATTTAAATCAAATTAATTCTTATACTCGCAGCATACGTCATGTGCCTCCAAGCGTCTTACAAATATTTTTTTTTATTTAGTGAATCTGACGTTACCTGTGTTTTTAAAGAAGAATAAACAATTGGCTCACAAGGAGAGAATCTGGCATTTTTTAGATCTTCTAATGTTAACTATGGGGCCATCGGCCTTGCCGCAGTGGTAACACCGCTTCCCGACAGATCACCTGCGCAAGCACTTTGATGGGTGACCATCCGGTCTGCCGAGCGCTGTTGGCAAGCGGGGTGCACTCAGCCCACGTGAAGCAATCTGACAAGGGAACCTCCCCATCGCAACCCCCTCAGATTTAGTTATAAGTTGGCACAGTGGATAGGCCTTGAAAAACTGAACACAGATAAATCGAGAAAACAGGAAGAAGTTGTGTGGAACTACAAAAAAATAAGCAAAATATACAAACTGAGTAGTCCATGTGTAAGATAGGCAACATCAAGGTTAATGTAAGCTCAGGAGCGCCGTGGTCCCGTGGTTAGCGTGAGCAGCTGCGGAGCGAGAGGTCCTTGGTTCGAGTCTTCCCTCCAGTGAAAAGTTTAATTTTTTTTCAGTTTATGTGACAAACTATTATGTTTTCATCACTTTTTTGGGAGTGATTATCACATCCACAAGAAAACCGAAATCGGGTAAGGTAGAAGAATCTTTTTACCCATTCGCCAAGTGTACAAGTTAGGTGGGTCGACAACATATTCCTGTCATGTGACGCACATGCCGTCACCAGTGTCGTATAGAATATATCAGACGCGTTTTCCTGTGGAGCAATCGGTTGACCTATGACCTTGCGATCAAATGTTTTCGGTTCCCATTGGAGAGGCACGTCCTTTCGTCTACTAATGGCACGGTTTACCGGTGCGGTCGCAAAACACAGACACCAAACTTATTACAGTGAACAGAGACGTTAATGAACGAACGGACAGATCGTAACTTTGCGAAAATAAAGAAATTAAAATTTCCAATGGAGGGAATATTTGAACCAAGGACCTCTCGCTCCGTAGCTGCTCACGCTAACCACGGGACCACGGCGCTCCTCACCTCACGTACGCCTTGATGTTGCCTCTCTTACGCATGGACTACTCAGTTTGTATATTTTGCTTATCTTTTCATAGTTCCGCACAACTTCTTCCTGTTTTCTCGATTGATCTGTGTCCAGTTTTTCAAGGCCTATCCAGTGTGCCAACTTATATCTAAGTCTGAGGGGGGTGCGATGGGGAGGTTCCCTTGTGAGGAGCTACTTGATTGAGAAGCAGCGGCTCCGGTCTCGAAAACTGACAGACGGCCGGGAGATCGGTGTGCTGACCACATGCCACTCCGTACCTGCACCCAGTGACGCCTATGAACTGAGGATGACACGGCGGCCGGTCAGTACCGTTGGGCCTTCATCGCCTGTTCGGAAGGAGTTTAGTTTAGTTTAATGTTAACTATTAAATGTGTCACTAACTCAGACAGCAACGTCAATACTTGACTTGTATTTCATTTTGTGTTATTCCTATGCAAATTTTAAATTTTATTGGAGACCGTTCCTGCTTGACTATGAATGTTACGTGTAACGCAGCTCATATAGAAGGTGCCATACAGCCAACCGACATGTTCTCCGCAAAGTCTACCTTCATTATACAGTAGTCTTGAATAAACTATGGCAGGAACCCGAACAACAGGGAACTGACGCACTATATGGCATGTATTAAAACTTTGAAATATTGTTATGTAATCTAATGCACAAGCGATCTAGGTTACGCCACGAGGTGACTGTGTACTTCTTGTACGTTTTTACATTGACTGTGGCTAGGCACTAGCCGAAGTCTAGATTTATTTTAATAAAACCTGAAGGAAAAGGACGACTGATTGGTGTTCTCCATCATTTTGAAAGTCAAATCACAGTCATCGAGTGCATTCCACGTTCCCAATGGGACGGTAATGTGAGGATTAAAACTGTTCATATGGAAATGAATCTACAAGGCGTTACAAAACGATACCGAGAAACGTCTAGGGGATGCAAGGGTGTCTTGAGGAACGAATTGAGGATAGAGAGCCCTGTCCGAAAACGTCATCCGATCCACAGAGCCTGGAAGTTATTGGCGCCGTCACCCACTGCCACATCAACCCTTGTCAGCAAACCTGACTTCGCCCATTGATGAACAGCAGGCGGAAGGCCTCGCAATAGACCTGTGTTGTTTGTTATTAGTGATCGCAACTGATTGCCACGATACGCTTCTGCATAGACAGCCCTTGCCTCCTATGAATGCGATGCTCTGTTGCCTCGGTGGATAGTGGGTTTGAACATGCGCTCTCATCTGCAGGTTATTATTCTCCTTTAATGTTCTCAATTCTCCAATGTTTTTCAGTACCCAGGGGAACAAGAAAGAAACCGACATCGTCGAAAATAGAGATAACATCTGCCTACGCAGCATCTGTCCCCATATGTTCCACTTGGAGTTTGCCACAGTTAGCTCCGTTCATTGAACAGCGGTAGTAATTTCAAGTATTCCGCGCTTTTATTTAATTTAAAGGAAAGAAAATATGAACGCTTCGAGAAGAGAGGAAATGTGAGAGTAACCACGGTCGCAAACGGGAAACCAGTTTCAAGAAGTGAACATTACTCTTTGTGATATTGTTGCAAGGAGTTAATTAAATGTCTGCCTCTAGCGTTGCAGTATGTCTGTCTGCGTACCATTGACTGACGCACTCTCTCAAAGGTACGTGCCACGGTGCGAGCACCTTCACACGCCGCATCTGTCTTTGCAACTACGTCTTCCTCTGTCTCCACTGGGGTTTCATGCTACACATTCTTCAGATGATCCTACAAGAAAAAGAACGGAGGCAGCCAAGTTACAGGGCCTAATTGACGAATCCAGTGATCTCCAAATATTCGTCCGATCTGGGTTCTGGTAGCTAGACGGAAGTGTGTGGGTGCCCCACATACTCGTACGTCGACGGACTGTCAGTGACACCTCCACCAGTAATTCGGGCAGCACTTCTCGAATGAACGTTGGATAACTATCGCGTGTGATTCGATGAGGCCAATCAAGTAATCGTGTGCCACGCCAGGCCATAAATTTGTGGTGGCGTTTTGGTTGTCTCACAGGTGTGAGAATAGAACACACCATCACGGTTGAAGGATATCTCGTCCGTAACAAAACGTCCGCAGCGGAATACAGCTGCGTGGCGGAACACTGCAAAAACCACTGCCTGGACTCCATAAGCTGAGCAAAATCAAGACCGTCAGCTCCAATGCCTTCTCAAAAAGGAATGGATGCTTCCACCGTTATCCATTATCCTCCGCGCCAATCTGTTGTTACTCTGCAATACGTGTGCCACAACGCCAGTGGTTGCGGATGGGTCTGCGTCTGAATCTCTTTAATACGTCCCCTTGTAGAGCGCGTGCGCTTCACAAGCGACCTACTTCGGCTGATGTCCTTTGAAACCACCTGTTTCACCTAGAAGCTGATAAATAGGTACGAAGGTAAAATTGGTGTTGATGATGCCTATTTGGATATCTTTGCCTGTATACACGTAGCGCTGCGTGCCCAAAACCTCTCGTCTGACCATAAATGGAATGCATATCGTGCTCTCCGGAGTAAGTGGATTTCTCCGTCATGCGGCACAACAGCACGAGACAAACAACGAATGGGCGCTCTGTCTCCGCAGCGTATGTTTGTCCTAGCCCTCCACCTCCACTGCTGTTAGCGGTCTGTACAGAGATGTTGTGACTGGTGTGGACGCTGTAACCTCCATAAATCAGCCTATCCTCCTTGCGATATAAAATATGACCGTGGATCGCTTGTATGCCCAATGGAATTTTTCTAATTGTATAACGCTATCTTGTGCATTCACTCATGAACAATACTGGACAGAAAGGGGTACCACTATTCATGAATCCAAAAGTTACACTAATGAGCGAAAAGGAAGTAAAGGTCGCCAGCCCACTAGGGCAATTTACATCCAAAATCCTGTACAAGATGATGGGAAGGAAAAACATGTATTATTGGCTCTGAGCACTATGTGACTTAACTTCTGAGGTCATCAGTCGCCTAGAACTTAGAACAAATTAAAGCTAACTAACCTAAGGACATCACACACATCCACGCCCAAGGCAGGATTCGAACCTGCGACCGTAGCGGTCGCTCGGTTCCAGACTGTAGCGCCTAGAACCACACGGCCACTCCGGCCGGCAATGTATTATTAAACACTGGCGTGGCAGCTGAAGGTTGCCACGTAATTTTTTTTCACTAATTTTAAGAGAGTATGCAACGAAAAAAAAATTGAGAAGTCACTCTTGCGTTACGTTTGGAATTAAATTTTTAAAAAAGCAATCGAGCAGTGATTTGAAAATATGCAATTAAACTTTATGTTAGTACTGAACTTCGTTACGTGAACAATGACTTCCAGTGACCTCAGCATAACGTCATCAAAGAAATTTAGAAAAGAAGCAAGCACTTTTTACTTTGCCATTACTTATTTTGCAAGTTGGATTTCATATTATTGTCTGAACAACTGAGCCTTTTTTTACTGACTTGAACACAATTAAATATTAGACTAGAATACGTACCAAACCAAACAGCCATGTGCTCCAAGCTATATGTAAAATAAATAAAACTTTCGCATTCTTAATTTGTGCATTTCTTTAGATTTGGATTTTTTCCAGTGATTGATTCTCAAACTTGAAAAATGAAATTGCTTTACTTCAGTCATATACTGAAGCCTCTGTTGTACAACAGTTATTTGAAAGTAGACTGAGGCTAAAATTCTTAAAAGAGAAATTATTCATTAATAAACTGGCTGTAACTATTCAATTTGTTTCTTATGACACACGGTTAGCATATTATGGAAAAAAAAGGAACAAGGATAATGCTTGGTAGCAATGTTTGGGGCAATGAGGACACAATCGCCCTGAGTTCAACTGACTATTACTGGAATACATCGCATTCAGTTGTGCTGCTGGGTTAGCCGTTAATACTTTCTACCAATGAACAGTCTTACTTCAGTGCTGTGCATACGACGAAACTCGGAGCTGACGACGAAACTCTGTTGCTGGAACTGCTGCTGTTGTTGAAGAGGGTAGCATATTGTGGAGCCACGGCTAATTATAGGAACGGGCAATCGTAATTAGTACAGCCTCTTCCGCCCGCCCACTGTCCGTACACCTGCTCTAGACATCTGGCCGACAGAGCGTTCATGATGCCGCCGAAAATGGTACTCTCTACTGCGAGAGCGCTAACACCATACTTCCGCACACTACAAACTGTGGAACCCGGGTCTCGCTCTCTCCGCGCGCTCTGCGCAACAACTCCCCCCTCCCCCCCCCCAAAAGATTTTGCAGCGCACCAGCACCGCTATTATCGTTGCTAGTCGATGCAAATAACAATTCCTTTTTCTTTTTCCCAGAGCTTATAAGTTTCACAGTAAAACAGAGGTAAATACAATGAAACGTCAACAGACTTCTAACTAAATGTACACATACAGTGAAGCAATGTCCTTACTTATTAAAAGAAAGTATTTAAATTGCAAATATTTACATACAATAAAAAATATATATATATATCGGCAGCAGGTGCCATGCATTCTGCATTTTCGGTGTTACAACGCGTCCGGCTCTCTCTAACGTCAGGTACATTGCGAAACGATCCGCCTGCGGCCCGTCAGAGCGCAAGGTCACGTTGCTGAAGAAGTGGTATAGCGGCAGGCACCGGCGCTATGTAGCGTCTTTGCATGAAACTCCTGGACACGAGTTCCTACCCTCAATTAGTCTCTCAAGATACCCTCTACAACCACTCGAAGTTTCTCTGTATCATTTTGTAACATGTTCTATAAATTCACCACTGAACTCAGTTCCTCTCAACCCCTGCGTGATGTTCCCCTATCACAGCGTTCAACGCAGTTAGACATAGCAGGCAGAGGGGGCGCTAGGTCAGTGTGAGTCGGACAGTAGCAGTAAAGGTAGCGAAGACAAATGACATGAGGGCGCATGCCAGGTACTGCGAAATGTAACGTATGGATAGAATATCAGTAGGGTGACAGTGGGTATACTGGAATATTTTATCCAATTTATGATCCTGATCCCTGATAAGAATATATTTAATTAATTAGCATCTTATTGGTCTCTTACGTAATATTGTTCTCTGTCTACTCTCACACCCTTCGCTCTCCCACCCCTGGTATAGTGTTTTGGGGATCAAATAGAGTTTGAGTATAGTCGTCTTTCGGCCAGTAAGGCTCCTGAGCCATGGAACGTGATGTTGAGTAGCATTTCATGCTATCAAGTGCCTGAGCAGCCAGCCCCAGTCACCCGCGAGTAGCATCAGCATCAGCAGCAAGCAACCAGCGAGAATCTGCTATGAAAAATTATTAGCATTCGCCAAATACTGATACTGTCAAAGCATATTGTTGCTCTCATAATTGAAGAGTGGTAATGGGAAACATTGTAAGCGCCAAATCTCACATTTGTCGGGAGCATCCAAAACAATCCATCTATGTTTGTGTATAACTTACTTGTACCCAACGAATAGGAAAGGTACCCTATACTATAGAATTAGGCTGCCCACCTCATTACAGCAAAAAATAATGAGACAAATTGGAAAATAAGTTATAAATGCATACCAGCAACTGACCGGTTTTAGTTAATGCCAGTAACCAAAGTTTTGTTCCAGGTGCCAGTAATACAGAGACCCTACATTTTGTTTGTGAAGTACATAAGCATAAAAGTAATATTTTAACTATACGGAGCGATCAAAAAGCCTCCAGTCGAAGGCTGTACAGTCCGGAATAGGTATGCCAATCAGAGAAAATCGCTGTGAGCATTGGGGTAATCATTTCACTGATGCAGCAAGTTGCATATCCACATTTGATAAAACACTGCTGTGTGAAGAAGTCGATAACTGCCTGCTGCAAATCCTCGTCCAAAATGAATCGTCGACTCTTCATGGCCTTTCTTAAGGACCGAAGGCGAGATAATCTTGTGGGGAAAAATCAGGACAGTAGGGTAGGTTACGACGGTACTGGGCACTACAGATTGAAGTTTGAATAGTCTGGCTCGAGCCCCCACGTGCTATGGCACGAAATATATATATATATATATATATATATATATATATATATATATATATATATATATATAGGGTGAGTCACCTAACGTTACCGCTGGATACATTTCGTAAACCACATCAAATACTGACGAATCGATTCCACCGACCGAACGTGAGGGGAGGGGCTAGTGTAACTGGTTAATACAAACCATACAAAAATGCACGGAAATATGTTTTTTAATACAAACCTACGTTTTTTTAAATGGAACCCCGTTAGTTTTGTTAGCACATCTGAACATATAAACAAATACGTAATCAGTGCCGTTTGTTGCATTGTAAAATGTTAATTACATCCGGAGATATTGTAACCTAAAGTTGACGCTTGAGTACCACTCCTCCGCTGTTCGATCGTGTGTATCGGAGAGCACCGAATTACGTAGGGATCCAAAGGGAACGGTGATGGACCTTAGGTACAGAAGGGACTGGAACAGCACATTACGTCCACATGCTAACACCTTTCATGAGGGGTGAGGTACACGTACACACGTGGTTTCCGTTTTCAATTACGGAGTGGAATAGAGTGTGTCCCGACATGTCAGGCCAATAGATGTTCAATGTGGTGGCCATCATTTGCTAGACACAATTGCAATCTCTGGCGTAAAGAATGTCGTACACGCCGCAGTACATCTGGTGCAATGTCGCCGCAGGCTGCCACAATACGTTGTTTCATATCCTCTGGGATTGTAGGCACATCACGGTGCACATTCTCCTTTAACGTACCCCACAGAAAGAAGTCCAGAGGTATAAGATCAGGAGAACGGGCTGGCCAATTTATGCGTCCTCCACGTCCTATGAAACGCCCGTCGAACATCCTGTCAAGGGTCAGCCTAGTGTTAATTGCGGAATGTGCAGGTGTACCATCATGCTGATACCACATACGTCGACGCGTTTCCAGTGGGACATTTTCGAGCAACGTTGGCAGATCATTCTGTAGAAACGCGATGTATGTTGCAGCTGTTTGGGCCCCTGCAATGAAGTGAGGACCAATGAGGTGGTCGCCAATGATTCCGCACCATACATTTACAGTCCACGGTCGCTGTCTGAGCCAGCGAGGATTGTCCACGGACCAGTAATGCATGTTCCGTAGGTTCACTGCCCCGTGGTTTGTGAATCCCGCTTCATCTGTAAACAGGTAGAACTGCAACGCATTCTCTGTTAATACCCATTGACAGAATTGCACTCGATGATTAAAGTCATCACCATGTAATTGCTGATGTAGCGACACATGGAACGGGTGAAAGCGGTGACGATGCAGTATGCGCATGACACTACTTTCACTCAGTCCACCGGCTATCGCAATGTCCCGTGTACTCATGTGTGGGTTCATGGCAACAGCAGCTAACACACCAATTGCACCCGCTTCTCCTGTGACGGACCTGTTACGGACCCGTTTGCGTGCTACGACCATACCTGTTGCATACAGTTGGCGGTAGGTGTTTCGCAATGTGCGGCACGTTGGATGCTCTCTGTCCGGGTACCATTCTGCATACACCCTGCAGGTTTCAGCTGCATTTCGTCTACACTCACCATAGATGAGTATCATCTCCGCCTTTTCAGAGTTCGAATACACCATGGTCACAGTTCCTTCAACACTACACTATCACAGACGTCTGGTATCACGGTGTACTACTGTTGGTCTGCGTGCCGAGACGAATGCAGAATAACAATAGCAGCAAGCGCTACATGCGGACACTGCGACAGCTAGACCTAACCATAACAGTGCACTACAGCCACACTCGTAAACACGGTCGTCATCGTAAACATGTCCCTGCAGATGCTGCTCGCCGACCGTGGCCCGTGTTTGTTACAACACGCAACTGAACGTCGGAGGTTTCAAGCGTCAACTTTAGGTTACAATATCTCCGGATGTAATTAACATTTTACAATGCAACAAACGGCACTGATTACGTATTTGTTTATATGTTCAGATGTGCTAACAAAAGTAACGTGGTTCCATTTAAAAAAACGTAGGTTTGTGTTAAAAAACATACTTCCGCGCATTTTTGTATGGTTTGTTTTAACCAGTTACACTAGCCCCTCTCCTCACGTTTGGTCTGTGGAATCGCTTCGTCAATATTTGATGTGGTTTACGAAATATATCCAGCGGTAACGTTAGGTGACTCACTATATATATATATATATATATATATATATATATATATATATATATATATATATATATATATATATATATATATATATATAGGGTGTTACAAAAAGGTACGGCCAAACTTTCAGGAAACATTCCTCACACACAAATGAAGAAAAGATGTTATGTGGACATGTGTCCGGAAACGCTTCATTTCCATGTTAGAGCTCATTTTAGTTTCGTCCACCTACGCTCAATGGAGCACGTTATTATGATTTCATACGGGATACTCTACCTGTGCTGCTAGAACATGTGCCTTTACAAGTACGACACAACATATGGTTCATGCGCGATGGAGCTCCTGCACATTTCAGTCGAAGTGTTCGTACGCTTCTCAACAACAGATTCGGTGACCGATGGATGGATTGGTAGAGGCGGACCAAGTCCATGGCCTCCACGCTCTCCTGACCTCAACCTCTTGACTTTCATTTATAGGGGCATTTGAAAGCTCTTGCCTACGCAACCCCGGTACCAAATGTAAAGACTCTTCGTGCTCGTATTGTGGATGGCTGTGATACAATACGCCATTCTCCAGGGCTGCATCAGCGCATCAGGGATTCCATGCGACGGAGGGTTGATGCATGTATCCCCGCTAACGGAGGACATTTTGAACATTTCCTGTAACAAAGTGTTTGAAGTCACGCTGGTACGTTCTGTTGCTGTGTGTTTCCATTCCATGATTAATGTGATTTGAAGAGAAGTAATAAAATGAGCTCTAACGTGGAAAGTAAGCGTTTCCGGACACATGTCAACATAACATATCTTCTTTCTTTGTGTGTGAGGAATGTTTCCTGAAAGTTTGGCCGTACCTTTTTGTAACACCCTGTATATATATATTTGTTACACTCAGCTTAATTAGCCGGCCGAAGTGGCCGTGCGGTTAAAGGCGCTGCAGTCTGGAACCGCAAGACCGCTACGGTCGCAGGTTCGAATCCTGCCTCGGGCATGGATGCTTGTGATGTCCTTAGGTTAGTTAGGTTTAACTAGTTCTAAGTTCTAGGGGACTAATGACCTCAGCAGTTGAGTCCCATAGTACTCAGAGCCATTTGAACCAACTCAGCTTAATTGAGCGACCCAGAGATATGGCTGGTCGCAATAAAATATTGACTCACTCACGTTGTTTTGTAATTTGAAGAAGTGGTTTATTTTTCTTCAATGTACTTACTAAACACTTAAGTGCAGTCTGATGGGCTTTTACGTAAGGGCGGCCTTTAACAACATATGCTATTGCACTTCACTATAAAATTCATGTGTCGCGGTCACGGCACTCGATAGTCTGTTCGCAATTCACAAAATACACTCTTGTCTGCTGTCCTAAACCTCTATATTGCGCTCCACATGATCGCTTTCGAACGTGGCTACTAACCCACTACTACCCCGAGATACGCGGCACGTCCGGTTCTTAGTGTCGCTGAGAACAAACTCCCCTGTCATTAAAGATGGCCGTCCTATGCGCCCTCGAAACGACTGCCTAACTGAAAACAGCGTTTGACAAAAATCACAAATATTCTAAAACTAAACACAAAAACATGTATGATATATTGAAAAATATGGAAATTTTCCGGTCAATAACAATTTTAGGTCCACTTTTCTGTATCTGCCACTGTTTTTCCACAAATAATGTTCTTGTGGCGTGATTCTGCTTTTCCCGGATTTTTGATACTTAACATAATTGAACAAATAAAAATACATACTTAATTATTCATCTACTTCTTTAAACTTTAGAATGCTGCCACTAGTTTCATCTCTTTAAATTTATTTATTACCAAAAACACAGTTTCTCCGAGTCGAATCCCGTATTCCGACCTCTCATTCAAAAATGGTACCGGTTATGCTAAATCGGCTATGACTGCTCGATGCAGCTCTACTAGCCGCAACCGTAGACACTTTGTTCATATTAATCGGCCAAAGCATTGCCGAAATATTAGCTTTCGAACATTCATAAATTTACAGTTTGGTAGACAACAATGACTTTTAAAATATTACATATTTTTGTGGCGAGTCTAGATAATTTAGCTTTACATATTTTTCTGTCCATGAGTGCCAACTCGCACCTACGTGTCACTCTTGGTTCTGATTTTATCACTTTTCTGTGGCATACAAATTTCTCCAAAAGCGCAAACATGGCCATATACGCCCCTTCCGAGCGTCCACTAGGGTTTTCCAATGCCGCGTACACGCTATAGTCCGTGAGACGAGTGATTGGTACTGACAGTTCCGGCGGGCAGACGGCGCTGTTGCCGAACGTGGCTCACAGCACGCGGCGCCCTGTCTGCTACACGCATTCTCTAGCAGCAGAAATAAAAGCGAGACAAAATACAAGTCTTATTGGTACGCGTGAATTTATGTAAAGTTGATGCTTGAAGTATATTAACTCGAAAACTGATAAGAGCTATTTAGTACAAGTATCTAAGATGCTGAAACATAATAAAGTTATTTGTTAAACTTCACAACTGAAATGAAAACTATTTTCGCAAGTTGTTGAACATTAGCAGTTTTGGTTTCCATTGTTAAGTATTAGCATTATTAATTTGTTCTACTACAAGCTACAGAATAATTGGTCAGTGTATTAAGAGTTATAATCTGAAGAAAGTATTCACAATATGATGATCTGGTTGTAGATCGATAGCGAACTCCCTCCTTACATTCCTGAATATGTTGTAGTTACTGTAATGGAAAAACACCACTCACATCACTGTCAGAATTTGATTTGACATTGTCTTCCTCAGCACTACTCGAACTATCACTGCTCTCTCCCAGATGTATAATTAAATTTTCGATGCATTCTTCCCCAACCCCTTCGGTTTTTCCGCCTCTCTGATGGCACTTGCAGTGCTGTTTACAATTTTAGCCCACGTCTCGCTTGTCACTTTATTGATAGCTGCTGGAAGGAGAGTTTCCACTTCAGAGATCGTGAATTTTTTATTGTTTGCAGCAATGTAATTTTTTATCTGCGCCCACACTCCTTCAATTGCATTGAAGTGACAGTGGTATGGAGGAAGCCGAACGATTTCATGCCAGTGCCTTTTAGCAATCTCTTCAATTACATATGTTGGAAATTGGGGTTTCTTTTGTGCCAGAATTTCGAGCAGTTCCGCCTTCCTTAAATCTTCTCTGAAATCTACTTTTCGCCGTTTCAACCACTGAATGATATCGTCTTTTTTTGTTGCCAAGGTTGGTGCCTTATCGTGAACAACAGAATGATAAGGCGCATTGTCCATAACAGTCATTGATGGACTTGTCAGATTCGTCATAAGCGATGTCTCGAACCATTCTTGAAATACTACACTGTTCATTTCTTCATGGTAATCTCCCGTCTTTTTTGACCGAAACATTTTCAAGCAGTTTGGCACAAAACCTTTCGATGTTCCTGCATGTAACACAATAATACGCCCTCCTTTGCCAACAGGCACTGCCATTGTCCCCTCGGGCGTTCCATCATTCCAGCCTCTACGTAAAGAATGGCTGCCATTGACCCAAGTTTCATCTGACCACACTATACTTTCGAATACAACACCCATGATCCTGCGCAGAAATCTGCACCGCCATGCAACTACATCTGTCCTTTCCATTAATATTTTGCGTCCGTTAAACAGTGAATAGCTGAAGCCTATGTCTTTCAACACTGTACGCAATGAAAATTTGCTCCCTTTAAAAAGATCGTCTTTCTGAAGCGATACCAGTAATTTAGATAGAGTGGGATGTTCCCTTCTCTTATAATAGCTGTATATATGACGACGAATAGCGTCTTCCTGAAAATCGTCCAAAGCTGTCACCTGCTTATTTCTCGGTCGCTTCTTTCCTGGTGTGTGCAGCTTTGTTGTGCCACTCTCGTCACAATCTACACTATACTGTTCTTTCCCTATCTTTACAACAGTGTTCTTACTTATTTTCAATGCTGCTGCAGTTCTCTTCACAACCTGAACAACAGGAATTAAGGGCCCACCTTTGTCCTTTTCTTTCTCAAAGTAATCCCTCACAGAGCACACGAATTCACGGGCCTGGGTGTGTAGCACACTTTTCTTCCTCCGTTTCACTTCTTGTGTTTGGCTGGTACTACCCGCCGCACTAGACATTGTTTACATCGAAACATATACAAAGAAACACTAAAAACAACAAAAACGAAATAAACTGCGAATTCAACTTCAGACAAACGACGAACGACCGCACCGCCTGCACGCGAGACACTGGTAAGTTTCATAAGCGCGCGCGACCGGGTTTCAGAGCGGCAACGTGGCCCTTGCTACCCGCTCAAAGTCAGGCCGTCATTGGCTGCCTGCCTGCGGTCGCTAGGCAACGGAAAGACGCTACCGAGCTGTCAATACCAAAGACTCGTCTCCCAGACTATAGTCGCTCGCCACGGCCCCGTAGCAACCGCCAGCCACGTGGTCTGCGGTGGGATACTGCCGCTCTAATGTCCCGCCAGAGTTGTACGCTCACAGGGTGCTCGAGAGTCTCTCACTTGCGCTGGGGTAACTTCCGCGTTACGACATTTGCGATATGGGTACGTGTGTTATCATGAAGCAGCAGCAACCCTTGTCACACGAAACCCAGCGCATCATTCCTAAATGGTGATTTTAGACAGACGTGCTGCCCCCATACACAATCTTCATTATCCAGTGGATGTCTACAGGTGTTTGTCCTTCGGCAGCCAAGAAAAGAACTTCGCCGTAGTTCACGTTTCCGTACTTACCGCATGCATGCCGGAAAGACGCCAATCTCACACTAATATCTTGCCTACAAGTCGGTACTTATATTCCCGCATAGGAGTCGTGGTGCGTTACATATCCGCTGCAGCAACCTCTTCAAACAGAAACTTTTTCATCGCTCCTTATACACACATGCTTTCAGTCTGAGTCCCAGAGGTCATTTTTTCAATTAGCATGTTTATCATTTCGCTTTTCGTATTCCCTCATCAGTTTTTCAAAGTATCGGCGATGATGAGGATCAATGGATACTATATGCGTTCCATTATCCATTCCCTTAGGAAATTTTACTGTGTGTCATCTTCATAAAAAGATTTAGAGAAATGCTGAGTAAGAGCTAACTGAGTCGGGAATGAAATGTGTCGGTGACCAGACCACTTGCAGTACTGCTGACAGACAGTTCATGTGGTACTTGGTGATTTTATGTGTCGCCACAGAGCAACAGGTTCCTTCTGACTGGAGAACAGGGGTTCACAATCTTTAATCGTGGAACAAAGGGAACTTGTTGATCGGCCCTTCTAGTAGAACTGCAGTCAACAAAAACATTATCTCATTTCTTTTACACTTTTTTTTACAAGAGTAAAATCAAATTCTCTAAAAACTCCCTCAGTTTTCACGTCTGATGTGATACAACTCCATTAATTCTTCGGATTAAGTATTGCGTAGTTTACCGTAGAACACCTTGTGCTATTGAGGAAGAAATAGCAATATTGTCAACAGGTCTTTCCGTTTTGCAACTGATAAACGTGTTTGGTCTTTCAAATGAAATGCGACATGTCGTTTATCTGCCATAGTCTTTCCTCTTTTGAATGCACTGACGTTTATCTATTCTTCTGTTTCAGAATAAGAATTTATAATACCTGTTTGGATGGATGATTATGAGACACTTTGGTCATACTGCATTCGGGAAACTTACAAGTCTACACCGAGAACTATGTTTCAGTAGCATCTTTAAAATCAAAGAAGGCAGTTTTATGCATTGGAATGAAGGGAAATGGATTCATAGGTTTTGCCCGCATCTCGTGGTCGTGCGGTAGCGTTCTCGCTTCCCACGCCCGGGTTCCCGGGTTCGATTCCCGGCGGGGTCAGGGATTTTCTCTGCCTCGTGATGGCTGGGTGTTGTGTGCTGTCCTTAGGTTAGTTAGGTTTAACTAGTTCTAAGTTCTAGGGGACTTATGACCACAGCAGTTGAGTCCCATAGGGCTCAGAGCCATTGGATTCATAGGTTTAATTGAGATACTCTTCAAAGAAGCACAAACAGTTCCTAGTAATTAATGTTTGAAATATTTTCTCCATAATTTGACGCTTGTAACATGCAACAGAATACCGAGAACCAAAAATCACTGAAAAAGCGTTTTTTAAAAAATTGCACTTAGAACGTTTTCCAATTCCATTTTTTTGTTTGTTTCAGCACCTGTAGTCACTTGTTCAATTAAGTAGTCATTTGTTCAATGAGGAATTCGACAAAGCTATCTGTTGTAAATATCCAACACAGAAATGTAACCACAGCTCTTTACACCAGGGCTGAGACGTCATGATAGTGGTGCAGCCTAACTCCACAGGCAGGCAGAATATTGTACTGCAAATAATGGACATTCAGCAGAATCGCAAGAAGCTGCATTACGTGACCAATGCTCCTTGCTGCCTGTGCTGGAATTGTGTGCCCTTCCTAGAATGTCTTCCTAGAACGTCTGTCTCATCTTCGAAGCATTAGAAATTGCACTAACAAGGGGAGGCCGCCTATTGTGAAATTCAGATTCGATTCATACTGCGCATAATAACAGCTCATGGCCAGAGGTGTAATGTGGCAAAGCACCAAGATGCACTTCTCAGCCGTGATCGAGAAAATAGACAGTGAAAAGATAAAAGAAACCGTTGCGGTAAAATACTCTCTACGAGTAATAATTTCGTACTGCATCGTGGCGCAGCGGTAAGCCCTCGGGTTCGTAATCCGAAGGTTGCCGGATCGAATCTCGCGGAATGCAAATTTTTTTATCATATTTTTGTAATTCAAATGTGTACACACACACACACACACACACACATTTATATATATATATATATAATGTTGCGATCCCATCTCCCCAAAACTGTTCTCTGCTGTATTGGAAATGGCTATGTCAAAGTTGAGGTGGGAAGGTAAGGGAATTAGAATTAATGGAAGAAGGCTTACCAACTTGAGATTTGCTGATGATATTGCCTTACTGGCCAAAGACTTCGCAGAGCTCTAAAACTTAGTTACAGATCTTGCATCGGAATGTCAGCTGGTTGGCTTGAGCATGAACCTTTCCAAAACAAAAGTAATGTCCAACAAATGGGTCCCAGCTGGAGATGTGAAGGTCAAGGACAGTTTGCTAGAAGAGGTCAGTGAATATGTCTACCTTGGCCAGATTATAAATATGAAGGGAGACATAAGGCCAGAAATCTATCGACGCATCAAGCTTGGCTGGCAAGCATTTGGGAAGAATTCAAAAGTGTTCAGATCAAAAATGCCAGTAAATTTGAAGAAAGCAGTACTTGATCAATGCATTCTTCCTGCGATGACGTATGGCTGCGAGACATGGACACTGAACTCATTTACAAAAGGGAAACTTAGGACAGCACAGAGAGCCATGGAGAGATCAATGCTGGGCTATACAAGAAAGGACAGGAAAAGGGCTGATGACATCCGGTCAGTGACGAAGGTTAATGACATCTTAGAGACAGTAGGTTCCTTGAAATGGCAGTGGGCTGGCCACGTCACAAGAAGAAAAGACAACAGATGGACGAAGCTAGTACTGGAGTGGAGTCCGAGGGAGCACCGGAGGCCTAGAGGCAGACCACCAGACAGATGGGACAAAGACATCAAGAAGATCGCTGGTAACACCTGGCCGAGAACTGCCCAAGACCGTCCCACTTGGAGAAGACTGCTGAAAGCCTACCTGAATCCACGACTCGAAGAGGCCACATCATTTAATGATTGAATTGGCTGATGATGATGATGATGATGATGATGATGCTTATATATATATATATATATATATATATATATATATATATATATATAATTCCCGGCAATCAGTTGCAACAATTATGCATATAATAAGTTGTTGAAAGTCGTTTGTCGTGGAAAAATAATACTTGAAATAAAACACAATATCACAAATAATATTCAAGTGGATACAATTTATTGAAAAGTTCGGTATACACTCGCACATAATTAACAATTAGTGACCAGAAGTAGCTGGAGTATCGCACGAACCAGAGTGATAGTTATCATAGAAACATGGAAAGCAGAAAACAGCACGACATCGAGCACATCTGATAAACGATGCGTTTTTACAAAAACAATTGTTTTTTAAATTATCTGTTGGGAAACACACCTGATTGACATTCTGAAAAATTGTTCCATCGTTCGTCAGGTTTGATGCATACCACGCGTATCGTATCATATCGGCAAAAATCGGAGAAGACAATTGGTGGTGGACGATGGATTGGATTTTTATACACTCGTCTCTGGAGTTGATGTCACGGTTTCGCTCGATTAAAAAATCACAATTTTGAAGACGCTTGATCAAATTTTTTACCTGCCGGTAAAAATACACGTCACACGGTTGGACGAGAGGAGTGCACTTTGGAGGAATGACTTTTATAGTGCACGTTGGTAACTTCTTATCGTCCTGGAACATCTCATCGTATAATGCCGGGTTCGCTTGCCCACCCCAAGAGTCGATCAGAAGGAGAAATTCTTTCTTTTGTACGTATGGTTGCAAAGCATTACGCAAGAAGTCCATGAAGAAACCCGTTGTTAGTTTACCGGATTTGGAGGATGTAATAACAACGTTGGTATACTTCTTGGCGTACTAGTCGACTGTCTTCTGTACTCTGGGTCCAAACGTACCTGTGGACTCTTGGAGGCATACGAAAACAAGTGGCAAGACTCGTCCAGACGTCGTGATTGAATATTGTGCCGTATAGGGCACCTTGTTCACGTCGTGTCGGGTTACCAGGACAGCATTTTGTGTGTGTGTGTGTGTGTGTGTATACATTTGTATTACAAAAAACAAATAATAAAAAAGTTGGATTGCGCGAGATTCGATCCGGCGACCCTCGGATTACGAACCCGAGCGCTTACCGCTGCGCCACGACGTTGTAGGAATTTAATAATCGTAGAGAGTATTTCACCGCAACGGTTTCTTTTAACTGTCTATTTTCTCGACAACGGCTGAGAAGTGCATCTTGGTGCTTTGCCACATTACACCTCTGGCCATAAGCTGTTATTATGCGCAGTATGAATCGAATCTGAATTTCATAATTGGCGACCTCCCCTTGTAAGTATTATTAAGTCTGTACTAATTATTATTGTTACAACGTTTGTATAACATTACTGGTGCTACAGGTATTTTGTTCTTGCTATTACAGAACTGGATGCGTTGTCCAGAATCTGTTATAAAAAATAGACATAAGGGTTTTTTAAACGTCAGAGCACAGCGCTTCGTCGCTGTATTTACACTATGTGATCAAAAGTATGCGGTCACCCCCCAAAACATACGTTTTTCATATTAGGTGCATTTTGCTCCCACTTGATGCCAGGCACTCCATATCAGCGACCTCAGTAGTCATTAGACACCGTGAGAGAGCATAATGTGGCGCTCCGCCTAACTTATGGACTTCGAACGTTGTCAAGTGATCGGGTGTCCCTTGTGTCACACGTCTGTATGCGAGATTTCCACACTCCTAGACATGCCTAGGTCCACTGTTTCCGACGTGATAGTCAAGTGGAAGCGGGAAGGGACACGTACAGCATAAATGCGTACAGGCCGATCTTGTCTGTTGACTGACAGAGACCGCCGACAGTTGAAGAGTGTCGTAATGTGTAATACGCAGACATCTATCCAGACCATCACACAGGAATTCCAAACTGTATCAGGATCCACTGCAAGTACTATGACAGTTAGGCGGGAGGTAAGAATACTTGGATATAATGATCGAGCGGCTGCTCATAAGCCACACATCACGCCATATATGCCAAACGACGCCTCGCTTGCTGTAAGGATCGTAAACATTGGACGATTGAACAGTGGAAAAACGCTGTGTAGAATGACGAATCACGGTACACAATGTGGCGATCCGATGGCAGGGTGTGGTTATGGCGAATGACCGGTGACCACAATCTGCCAGCGTGTGTAGTGCCAACAGTAAAATTCAGAGGCGGTGGTGTTATGGTGTAGTCGTTTGTTTCGTGGAGGGGGCTTGTAGCCTTGTGGTTTTGTGTGCCACTATCACAACACAAGCCAACACTGATGCTTTAAGCACCTTTTTGCTTCCCACTGCTGAAGAACAACTCGGGGACGGCGATTGCATCTTTCAACACGATCGAGCACCTGTTTATAATGCACGGCCTGTGACGGAATGGTTACACGACAATTACATCCCTGTAATGGAGTGTCCTGCAGAGCGTCCTGACCTGAATCCTAGTGAACACCTTTGGGATGTTTTGGAACGGCAACTTCGTGCCAGGCCTAACCGACCTACATCGGTACCTCACCTCAATGTAGCACTCCGTGAAGAATGGGCTGTCATCCCCCAAGAAAGCGTGCAGCACCTGATTGAACGTATGACTGCTAGAGTGGAAGCTGTCATCAAGGCTAAGTGTGGGCCAACACCACACTGAATTCCAGCATTACCGATGGAGGGCGCCACGAACTTGTAAATCATTTTCAGCCAGGTGTCCGGATGCTTTTGATAGCATAGTGTATCTTGACAAGAGGGGTGAAAGAAGATGACAATCGTAAGAATTTGAATGTCTTTGCACCATATTCACATCGCTGTGCTAAATAAGCATTTAAAAATATTTTTATTTCTCCCATAGCACGTTGTGTTGATATACTTACGGGTTGCTGCTACAGTATTCTGGAAACTGTGATGAGGATATTATCTGCAAATTTGTAAATGTAAAAGTTGTCTGAGAGAGAGAGAGAGAGACAAATGACTTTGCTGTAGCAGTTGAGAGTGTCACACAGAAGTCTCAAGACTGGGAGAGAAAAAAGCAGTGTGTAATAATACTGTGGATGAAACGGTGTGTGTCGTAAGCGTGTAAGAAAATTACAGAAGTTCTTGGAAAGAGCCATAATTTTTTTTATTTTTTAAAAGAAAACTCTCAGTGCAGTCATAGTTCATGCAACGGGTGCATAAGAACATTTATCCTTTTTTGAGAGAGAGAGAAGACGCTTCCAGAATGCGAACAAACGCTTGAAATTAAGCTCCTCATATATGAGTAAAAATTTCTTATAGTTGGGCTAATAGTCCAACTGTCTTTTTCCTTCAGCCTCATTGCCGAAGGTTGTGATAATAGCTGGTGTGGACGGAAACTCCCTATGTTACGAAGTTGCCGGGTGTTCAATGCCAATAATTGTCAGGTCTCAATTGAATGTTGAGATTTGAGGACAGAGTGTTTACGCCTGGCTTGGGAGCAGCTACAGCGTTCCTCGACAACATTTCTGGTCTGCCTTGATAATGATGGGTTCAGACAGGCGGCGCCTGAAACTGCTGCTACTCCTTCGAAAAAGCCAATTGTGTTGCTTTTACACCTATAAGTATGTTCTAAAGTATAGGGTAATTTGTGTATGACCGTGATAGCTCAGTCGGTACACTCAGCACTGTCATATGCTTTCGCCATGGTACCGCTGCTCTGTGGCCTCCATTAACGCCTGTCTGGTATGTCTCTCGGCGGAAATGTCTTTTGCTGCACTGCTTATGCGGACGACATCGCCCTTGTTCTTCGGAGCGGTGCTGACGACACAGTTGTCTGTACTGGTTAACACTATGGCGAAGCTTCTAGTAGCTGCCTCAACGTCCTCAAACCGAGCGCATTGGCTATAGCTGTGGGGCTTCCTGAAGCCTGCGCTACTCCGCTGCGTGTAGCTGCTACTATACGGCGCTTAGGACCCGATTTTGCATATGATTTGCGACAGACGATTGTCCTCAGCTGCCGACGCCTACTGTCCCGACTACGAGATTGGCTCTTACATCACCGTTTATCAGCACTCGATCTTCTGCAATATGTAAATGATATTTGGCGTCACGTAGTCTCTACGTGGGACAGACACTCGCCATTCCGCCATCCATGGCTCGCCTCTAGCGGCATTGGGTTCACACGTTTGCCGCAGCTTGCTATTCAAGATTCGGTACGACACCCTTACCTTCGCCGGCCGCGTTGGTCTAGCGGTTCTAGGCGCTCAGTCCGGAGCCGCGCGACTGCTACGGTCGCAGGTTCGAATCCCGCCTCGGGCATGGATGTGTGTGATGTCCTTAGTTAGGTTTAAGTAGTTCTAAGTTCTTGGGGACTGATGACCTGAGATGTTAAGTCCCATAGTGCTCAGAGCCATTTGAACCATTTGAACCCTCACCTTCCCGCGGTGCAGTGGCGATTTAAGCCTGTATCATTTTCCTAACAAAAGGACAGCCCTTTCCTCAGATCTCGGTGTTGTGACCCCGTTGTCCCATGAGCCTCCCCGACCAGCACTGGAGGCTTTACACCACGCTCTATCTCAACCCCTACCAGCTTTCGGAAGTTCCGCCTCCCTTGTTTTACCTCCGCCATTTTCCCTTGGACTGAGATATGTCCTTACTGCGACACTACTAACGTGCTTGATGTCCAAGAAGGCAGAGCAGGGCACTGAGCGTGGTTGAAGGCAAGTACCCCCACGTCGACTGGCCTGCAGTTGGCTACCGGGCTTCCCTCCTTATCTCACCATTGACGTCCTGTCTGCACGGTACCTCACAGTCAATGGGAAGCAAGTATGCCGGTCACGCGTTCATGGGACTGACCTCGCAGGCGCTCCGCTGTATGTCGCTTGTGACACAGACTGGCATCCCCTGGTGAACAGATGGGCGATAGGTCCCTGGATCTTGGTGCGACAGGTGCTGGCCTTAATTACCCTTACGACCCCTCATCAAATACCTCCTAACCTGCTCCTCTTTCCGGACTCGCGAAACCTCCCACAAGCGAAGGCGAACTCCGTGGATTTGTGGAAACGCAGTTCACTACTTGTTTGCTGACGGCGGAAAAAAATTTCTTTGATTTTCGGCACTTTCTTACTGAAACACATTATGCAGCTGCGCGCAACACAAATATTCTTTGTAAGTCTTTCTTAACCCATCCCGGAGCTGGGGTGTTACTTCATTGCGGAGCTGATCAACGAATTTTCCAATTTTGGAAATGGTTACTCTCTGGTCATTGGAATGTCCCTCTCAGTGACATCGGTTTCCCGCTAGGCTCGGTGTTGATAAAACAAAAAGGATCAATAAATAAAAATAAATAAATAAACCCTGTGTCATCCATGTACTTTGTACCTCTACTCGACGTTACCTACACTTCCTTTGGTTCCTGGAGGACGGAACGGGACGTTGTGGTCAGGCCTCGGGTTGCGTCCCCTGCCCACTTTGCCCTCACCCTTTCCAATGGGCGCCAGGAAGGATCTATTTAAAAAGTAGGTGTAATACTAGACTCAAATGCAGCAGTGGCGCAATTAACGTGACAGGCTGATTGAGCTATGATGATCATGTGCGTTTTAACGAATAAAGAAAATATTGCTCACTTTCTTTTCTACACCCAACACAATTCATTCACGTGATCGGTAGCCCATCGATTTGACATCGACCGTTCGAATCATATTAGTTATGGTTGGGGTCATAATTCGAAAGAACAGTCATTTTTGAAGACTTGGAGTAGCAAATCAAAACCATGTGAGGACTTCAGACAGTCGTAGTATCAGTTGCGTTGCGTTGGAAATAAGTAATGATCCACAACATTCAGGCACTGGTATCTTTTTACAAGTTTTGCATATAAATCACTTAGTAACTTACACACGTACTTCGTTTTTACCAAGCCTACATACAAAACACTTTGAAGCAGTTCTCTTGAGCAATCAATCAACAATCTTCAAGTGTAATCGGGATGTACAGTACCAGAGTAATAAATTATTGTAGAATAGGTAACACATCACTGTTAAGACGTCACTGCTAAGATGGTTCCGTGAATATGGCACGGTCCTGCCTCCAGTGACAGCAGCAGCGATTTCTATCCACTGGGTGTTGTGTTTGTCCTCACAATGCCGATAATATCTTTACAGCCTTCCAACGCTATTAATACTCTCACAGCCTTCATATAAGTTAGCTGTGAGAACGAATGTTCTGGTACTAGTGTCAAGAAACATGACAACGTTACGCGTAGCTACTGTAGAGATAAAATTAGCTATGTGTTCATTGCGCGCTTATATTTATATACTTCAAACGTTGCAACACTGCAAGTGAAATCTATAAACAAGCAGCGACCAACACTTCAATCACTTAGTCAAGCATTAGTATGTCATACCGTCGTTCAGTTCAGCAGCAACAAAGCAGACATGTAAGCCTTAGTGCTGATGACTATGAGAGTAGTCGGCAGAACAGATCTGTATTTCTTTTCTCGTGCAGATGTGGTGAAATCAGTACCAACAACACGTACAAGCTACAAACATGTAAGCTCGTCGATGTTGTAATGTCTTCAGACTGAATTCTTCTCAGTAGTGATATTCGAAAATTCCGTATACAATGAGGCCGAAGCAACACTTTCTGATAATTGAACGCAGACTGCGCCACCGTTCCGTGGGACTAGCCACTCTCCATCAGCCATAAAGTTGCAACGTGATCCTTCTGAACAATAAAAATATATAATGACAGTGAGTGTATGTACATTTAGGAATGTACCTTTAGAAACGCAATGTATGCTAGTTAGTAATTCAGCAGGCACTAGACCACAGACTCATCTGGCAACCATCTGTCAGTAATATCTACGAGACAGTGGCGGCTCGTGATCAAAGAAGATGGTGGTGCACTTAACTCACAAAGGAAATCATCAACAAAAGAGATAAAATCAGTACACTGCTCATGTTTTTGTAATGCCTGATAAAAACAGACCACTCGCTCGTGTCACTCCTGCATCTACTCATAATAAAACCAAAAGTTGTATACAGAAAAAGTATTACTTTTTCAGAATAAAAAGAATTAAAATCAACTGCAGCTCTATGTACTCAAAAAGTGGTAGGCATGCCTTACTAACCTTTCTCAGCAGGACTGATGTTAACGCCGTTCGATTATATCTCTGAATTTGGATGCGGTGGTGAAGATTTGCACAGGAACTCTATTCTTCTTTGCTTCATATTTGCAAAGCTTTCAATCACTCTTTGATTGAAGTCTGCAGTTCCTAAAACAAGGTCTCGTTCAATAGAGAGCATCGCTAGGGCTGATAGTCTTTCTTGGTCCATAGTATTCCGCAAGAAGGTTTCGACGAGTTTCAGCGAAGAAAAATAACGTTCTGCTTCTGATGTGGTCATTGGAATTGGAATTATCATTTTCAGGAGCTTCACAGATTCACTCAGTGTATCGCAAAGATTATTGTCTGTTATGTAATCCAGAAAGCTCAAAGCTCCACACATGCTTTTGAACTCCTCTCTTCCATAAATAACAGAGAGTTCTGTTCGAAGTTCCTCTTCTTCCAGAAACGAGTATCATTCAATAGCAGCTCTGAAAGAAGTTTCAGGAAAACTGGAGGAGTAAGTAGCGAATTTCTCTGCTAGAAAGAGTAATGCTGCAACTAGGTCTCCAGTGAAAAAAAAAAATGGTTCAAATGGCTCTGAGCACTATGGGACTCAACTGCTGTGGTCATCAGTCCCCTAGAACTTAGAACTACTTAAACGTAACTAACCTAAGGACATCACACACATCCATGCCCCAGGCAGGATTCGAACCTGCGACCGTAGCAGTCGCACGGTTCCGGACTGCGCGCCTAGAACCGCGAGACCACCGCGGCCGGCAGGTGTCCAGTGAACTTGGATCTTTCCTTTGCATCGTAACTTACGACATCACATACTTCTTTCGCCTCCCGCAGTAGATTACACATCGCTGCGCCATCTTCAGTTCTCCTTCTTTTATGGCACTCGTGTAAACCTGTTGAATTTCCACTCACTCCTTCCGTAATGTTCGCAATTTCACGCTCAAAAGCTGTCAGCTGGAGGTGGGTCAATATCCCTTTTTGTAGATGTTTATAGAAAATATCCACATGGATCATGATTTTATGAACAAATGAAAGCAAAAAAATGAACTTTTCATACTTCAAAATTGTTACTAAGCGACAGGCTTGCAGGACCGTGTTCTCATTAAACAGTTCTTCCCCCTGGCTCATATTATTCATGCACTTGATGATATCTTCCCTGTATTCGAAAACGGTATTGACGCGCCTTGACTGAAAATTCCAACGAGTAGTCACTGAACGTGGCAGTCGTTTTCGTACTATTTCGTCGAGAGCTACTGTTCTTTGAGGAGATGCTGAAAAGAAGCTGCAAAGTGTCTGAAGTTTAGTAAAGAATATTCGCACATTTGTATTAATGGAAGCGGCTTTAAGCATAATGAGATTCAACTGGTGGGCATAACAGTGAATGTATGACGCATTGGGAAACTTGTCCTTAACAAGAGCCTGCACACCACGTGACGAACCACTCATGACAGCTGCACCATCATATGTTTGCGCTATTAGCTTATGTGGACAATTCCTCAAATGATTATTTATCTGTTCGATGATGGACGTTGCCAAAGACTGGGCATCATGCTTTTCTGGTGCTATGAAGTCCCAAAATCTTTCAACTGGTTTTCCGTTAATGATGTACCTATATACTATAACTGTCTGGAAAACACAGGCTATGTTACTGCTTTCGTCAGCTATTATGGCCAAAAACTCAGCATCCTTAATTTCATTTCTAATTTCCTGTTGGCAGACTTGAACCATGCGCTGGAGGAGTTAATTCTGGGTGGTTTTTGGGGTTCCTTTGAAAATGCGATTTTAATACAGATTCTAATTCTGCACTAAAATTAATCAATGAAGGAAAAACACCAGGCTTGGAAGATGATTCAGACTCATCATGTCCTCTAAGGGCAAGTTCCAACGCACCACAGAAACGAATACAGTTAATAATTAGATTCAATATGTACCTATAATCAGTAACTTTATAGGTGTGTAATTCCACGGCCCTTCTGTATCCACTGTCTAACTGGGTAGCTATATTTACATTGCCTAGACTTGCCATATTCAAAACGTTATTTACACGGACTGAAGAAAGTTCGTGTTTTCTAATTTAGTCATGGAGGTGTTGAATGTCACAGACTCTGTGTTTAGACCATGAAAGATCTTCTCCAACTAATAAACAAGGAAATCAAAATAAGGCATTTTTCATGTCTCAACCACACAGTCATTCATGCTTGTTGTACAATTCAGAGTTAAATTTCCTACTGAATTGGCGACTTTTTGTTTTAACGGTCTGCGAAATTGTTAAAGCAGGAGTCCACCTACCAAGCCTCTTGATTTCTAATCTGTTTTTTCAAACTTCCGTGAACTGAGTGGTTCAGAGAGCAATGAAACTACCTGATTCATTATTTCACGTATTCACTTGTCACTTCAGCCTCAAAATTCACTGTAGCATACGCGAAAATAACTAACACAACACACAGGAAATACACTGCTGGCCACCGTAAATGCAACACCCTGAAGGAAGCATCCGAATCCAGTGAAATTTACACCATGGGTTTGCAGTGATGAGATATGCAACTGATTAGAATTTCAGCGCAGACGCACATCACGCGCGCCTGTGGCGCCATCTCATAGCGCCATTTAAGGCTTGGCGATTTCGACGAGTGTACGTTCGGCACGTATGTTTACCTTGTGGTTGTTTCACAAGACGGTCAGTTATGCCTCGTAGACAACAGCGAACATCTTTTGATCAAGTATCCGAGTTCGACAGAGGAAGGATAGTGGCTTACCGAGATTGTGGATTATCATACAGAGAAATCGCTAGTCGTGTTGGACGAAACCAAACAACTGTAATGCGGATATGTGACCGTTGGATGCAGGAGGGTACGACGGACCGACGTGGTCGATCGCATTCACCTCGGTGCACCACTGCACGTGCTGATAGGCAAATTGTGCGCATGGCAGTGACGGATCGCTCAGTGACATCCCGAACCATAGCACAGCACATTGCGTCTGTAACGCATCATCCAGTGTCTGCGCGTACCATTCGACGCCGTTTACAGCAGAGTGGTCTGTCCGCAAGACGTCCATTGCTTCGTCTACCATTGACGCAGAACGACAGTCGTCTCCGTCGCCAATGGTGTGATGACAGACGGATGTGGACGGCAGAATGGAATGACGTTGTCTTTACTGACGAGGCACGCTTCTGTCTGCAGCACCACGATGGTCGGATTCGAGTGTGGAGACACCGTGGAGAGAGGATGCTGGACAGCTGCATTATGCACCGCCACACTGGTCTTGCACCGGGTATTATGGTATGGGGCGGTATTGGATATTACTCTCGCACGCCTCTAGTACGCATTGCCGGTACTTTAAATAGCCGGCGCTACATATCCGAGGTGCTGGAGCCAGTTGTCCTTCCTTACCTTCAGGGCTCGGCCACAGCCATATTTCAACAGGATAATGCGCGACCACACGTGGCACGCATTGTCCAAAGGTTCTTCGTCAATAACCAGATTGAATTGCTTCCCTGGCCGGCTCGCTCTCCGGATCTTTCGCCGATAGAAAACATGTGGTCCATGGTTGCTCAACGAGTGACCCAGATTACATCCCCAGCTGCCACACCAGATGATATTTGGCAACGTGTGGAAGCTGCTTGGGCTGCTGTACCTCAGGAACACATCCAACGTCTCTTTGACTCAATGCCGAGACGTGTGGCAGCGGTGATCTCCAACAATGGCGGCTACTCTGGCTACTGATTCTGGCAGGAACCACATGTCACAGACGTCTGTAAACGTAATCATTTGATACTTGGTCAACATGTTATCACAAAATAAATCTTGTTGTGCTACCTCTTGTCTTTCTTGGTGTTGCATTTACGGTTGCCAGCAGTGTAGTTGGTTTGCTCGCAGACACACCTGAACTGGTAAGGTGGCGCGAGAATCCCACTTTATTCGAAGGTCCGATGGTTCAGTTTCCCTTCGGAAGAGTTTGGGCCTTCTTGCTGCAGCTGGCAGGGTCGCCCGGGTGAGGTGTTTATGCACACAAGGCCCGCATACGAGTACAGTGTTGCCAAGCGTTGCCCCCGCACCCTGCACCCTCTCTGAGACACCCAAGTCTGCGTTTGCAGCCACAGTGCAACCCACTGTCGCCGTCGGCACATTCCGTCCAACTCCATTGCGTTCGGCGTTTGGAGCCCAGGCGTTTCAAAAGAGATAAATGGCGCGCTACTTCTCCACTAGTATAGAACGCTCAGAAGGCAAACAGAGTTGAACAAAATTATTCCTTGGGGGTAGCGCAAACCTGCAAACCTATACAGGAGCCGCCCGTGCTACGAGATATTATGGGTCTGTTTACTGCAGCCAGTATGGCAAACACTGTATTCACCATTGGAGGTGTTGTGTCTAGATCATACAGCATAGACACAATGCTGTAGCCGATAGGGCACGCAATGCTAACGCAGACGGGCGTGAAGTCTGGAACATGAGACTTATAAATGAATAAGAAGAAAAGTACGTAGATGCTTGTTACTTAACTTTTAATTAGTCCTTGGAATACATCTCTCTTGAATATTAGTAAGATATAGGCACTGATACAAATGGCGCCTTGCTAGGTGGTCGCCAGTTAACTTAGCAGAGGGCTATTCTACTGTCTATCTCTCGGCAAATGAGAGCAAGGCTTAGCACGTCCAATCGCTAGCTATGTTGTCCGTACAACTGGGGACGAGGTCTCCTCAGTCTCTCGAGACCTGCCTTGTGGTGGCGCTAGGTTTGCGATCCCACAGTGGCGACACGCGGGTCCGACATGTACTACAGGACCGCGGCCGATTTAAGTTACCACCTAGCAAGTGTGGTGTCTAGCGGTGACACCACATTCCTCCCCCGCAAATCGGCGAACGGTCGTGAGATAAGGCTTCCGCCCGCCGTGGGGAGGACCGCATGTCGATGTATGCGATGAGGTGGGGAGCCTAACAACAGGCGAGGCTGTGCCACCCGCACCCGGCCATTCGGTCCGAGGGGAGCTAGGAAACCCCTGAAAACCTAGTCCAGGGTGCACGTCAACATGCGGTGTATGCGCACGTAATGAGACAGGAGGGGCCGAAGGGTCGACCTCCATTGCGTCGGGGAATCCGACGCGCGATGACGACATCTGGTCCAGAGCGGGCAAGAGGTCCATGGCGGAGGACGGCTGGTCACGGGAAGCGAGCGGCGGCGCGTGACCCTGGGAGGCGCCGGGCGGTTGCAGCGAAGCGTCCACTGCGGGCGGCGGTGGCGGCGGCTGCGGCGGCGGCGCGACGCCATGAGGCAAAAGGGAAGGCAGCGTCGGTAACACCTGGGGATGAGACGAGCCAGTAGATGGGTCCCCAAGGCGCTGACCGGACGGCTCCGTCGCTGAAAGCAGACGGGGAGCGGCAGAACCCAGGCGACGACAGAGGCGCAGCTGATTGAGATGCCGTCGCACCTCACCAGAGGCCCCCAAAACCAAATACATCGCGCGGCCGAGGCAGCGAAGAATGCGCCCTGCGAGCCAACACAGTGAACGGCGATAGGTGCGATAATAGACAACGTCGCCAGGAGCAAAAGCAGGAGTCTGCCGCTGCACAGGAACCTGATGTGGCGGATGCAGCAAAGACATCAAGGTGCGATGAGAACGACCATGGAGCAATTCAGCCGGCGAGCGACCATCGCGGGGCTGAGAGCGATACGAAGACAAAAAGAGCAACAATGCGTCCTCCCGAGAATGCGACTCTTTCAACTTCAACATCTGTGACTTGAAAGTCCGGACCAATCGTTCCGTGGCACCGTTTGACTGAGGCGAAAACGGCGCGGATGTCAGATGTTGAATACCATTGGCCTTGCAGAATGACTGAAATTCAGCGGACATGAATTGTGGGCCATTGTCGGAAACAATAGTCTGCGGAAGACCTTCAATGCAAAAGATAGCAGACAAGGCTTGGATTGTGGCAGAAGACGTCGTGGAAGACATCCGGACAACAAAAGGAAAATTACTGAAAGCATCGACCACAACCAACCATCGAGCATTCCAAAATGGACCAGCAAAATCGATGTGCAAGCGTTGCCAAGGGGAAGTGGCTTTCGGCCAGGCAAAGAATTGCCGCGGCGGTGCGGATTGCTGTTCGGCACACGCCACGCAAGAGGAGCACATATTCGTAATCGCAGCATCGATTCCGAACCAAGTACAGTGCTGACGAGCAAGTTGTTTCGTACACACTATACCCCAATGTCCTCGGTGAAGAAGCTTTAAGACAGAGGACTGTAACGAACGTGGGACCACGACTCTGGACTGATCATTATCGGAACGCAACAACAAAACACCACGTCGGACAAAAAGTCTCTCCTTGTGAGCAAAAAAACGACGAACCAAAGGATCCTCGATCCGTGACTTTGACAAGGGCCATTGCGTAGCAACAAAACGCAAAACAGTAGCAAGGACAGGGTCAGCAGCTGTGGCTGCAGCTACACGACGAAAATCAATCGGAAACGATTCGACCACGTCATCGGTTTCCGAATCAATGAACATGCAAGCAAGTTCGGAAGAATCGAATGCTTTATCCTCAGCAACAGGCAAACGGGACAACGCATCAGCGTTTCTGTGCTTAGCAGTGGACCGATACAAGATATCGTAGCGGTACTGCGAGCGAAAAAGTGACCAGCGAATGAATTTCTGCGCTGTACGTGGAGGTACAGGCTTGGTCGGATGAAAAAGCGATGTCAAAGGTTTGTGGTCCGTGATGACGGTAAAGTGACGACCATACAAGAAATCGTGAAACTTTGTAACACCAAACACGAGAGCTAAAGCTTCTTTCTCTATCTGTGAATAATTTCTTTGCGCAGATGAGAGCAATTTGGACGCAAAGGCAATAGGGCGATCATGCGAGCCATCCTTGTGCGCAAGCACAGCACCGATCCCGAAATCCGATGCATCTACCATCAACAAAAGGGGTTTCTGGGGATCGAATGGCGTAAGGCACGTATTTGAAAGTAACGCCGATTTCAACTGGCGAAAGGCGCGTTCGCATTCCGTCGTCCAGACGAACTGAACACCTTTACGGCGTAAGCGATGAAGCGGAGCTGAAATGGAAGAAGCATTGCGCACAAACTTTGCGTAATAATTAATTTTACCCAGCAGACTCTGTAGTTGTTTAACATCCCATCCTCGTCGCCAATAATGTTGTGTCTAGATCATACAGCCTAGACACAATGCTGTAGTCGATAGGGCACGCAATGCTAACGCAGACGGGCGTGAAGTCTGGAACATGAGACTTATAAATGAATAAGAAGAAAAGTACGTAGATGCTTGTTACTTAACTTTTAATTAGTCCTTGGAATACATCTCTCTTGAATATTAGTAAGATATAGGCACTGATACAAATGGCGCCTTGCTAGGTGGTCGCCAGTTAACTTAGCAGAGGGCTATTCTACTGTCTATCTCTCGGCAAATGAGAGCAAGGCTTAGCACGTCCAATCGCTAGCTATGTTGTCCGTACAACTGGGGACGAGGTCTCCTCAGTCTCTCGAGACCTGCCTTGTGGTGGCGCTAGGTTTGCGATCCCACAGTGGCGACACGCGGGTCCGACATGTACTACAGGACCGCGGCCGATTTAAGTTATCACCTAGCAAGTGTGGTGTCTAGCGGTGACACCACAGGAGGAAACAGTTGCTCAGCTGTATGACACCTGCTGCTTATCAGTGGATGGAACTATATATGATGCAATTTTCCAGGTACTGGCATAGAGCTATGTTCATATATAAGTTCATTTAAATACCCAGCAATCAGTTCACAGGTATATGCATAAGAACCACATTACACTATCATAAATACATAGTCATCGCCATGACTGAGTGGATGATGCACCATCGTCGTAACGAGCTTGTAGTAACCGACTGGTCCTGCAGTGATGATAGAAAACTGAGGAAGAAGAATAACTTGTTAGTTCCTGACGACATCTGAGCTTTAGTTTTTAATGATTCTTTGTGTGGAACAACTAATTTCATTCTGTTGCTGTTAGCACACCCCCAAAGGGTTCGATTCGAGCACTTATATGCATTTTCAAAAATGCTGTTTCAACCAAAATACAAGCTATTACAGGGTATTTCACGTGGAATTGATGGTGTTACATACCAGACATTCAGCGAAAACATTGATATCCCATCACCAGGAACATAACACATATTTTATATGCGATGATGTCACCATGGAGAATCAGTATGAGATATGCAGATATTTCTGCTTCCGTTAATGTGTGAAAGTGGACTTTTTTATTTGGTCCAGATGTATTCCTGGATTCCAAAGCAAGTTGTTCATCTTAATTATAAACTCATCATAGCTCTCAGACAGTTCAATATGAATTTAAAGTATATTTACCACGTACTTACATATAGGTACTGATATGACGTTCAATAAATTTTTCAACATCTTTGCAGGTTCCTGGAATTATGCACATTGTGTGTTTCTGGTGATTGACAGAAATAGAAAATTGAATGACAGCTGGTCTAGATGAAATTTCCAGAAGATTCTTGTCATTAAAAAATAGTGGCAGTACACGATATGCTATGGATGTATTCGGATTTTTTTTGGGCATTCAGGCGGTTAGAGCATTCGTCCATAGGTGGACCCTAAATTGAAGCTATCAACGAAACTTTTAATAGCCATACTACAGAAATGCTGGCGTTGGGCAACATCATGTAAACGATAACTGCAAAGATCAATGAAATAGAAGAAACACTGGAAGCCATAACGTAACCATCACTCATGATAAAATGGAAACGCAGACGCTGGGTAGTCCAGTGAAAGTAGTAACTGTAAAGGTCCATGAAATAGGAGAGACGTTGGACGATATAAAACAAAATCCTCTAGTACATATTAAGGAGAAAAATGATCATGAAGAAAGCAATAGAAGGCTTCTGCAGTTAATGACTGTAACAAACGAGATTGCAAAAACAGATGCAGGCATATGAAGAGAAACTATATAAGATGCAAGCAACATCGAGGTCAGCTCAGTACGTTGCAACCTGTTAACAAAACACAAAATCATAGAGGCATAGAAGGCTGTTTGACGGAAATTACCATTAGAAGTAGGACAGCTATGGCAAAATAAAACTCTGTCCTGGACTTTTAAACTAGTTACTCATTCCATCGAGTGACTCCCGAAGGCTGGAAAAGACAAAGAAGAAGAAGTGAAAAACGCAACTGCTGATTTTATTAATCGGTAGAGTGGTAATTAGATAGACAAAGTATTTGGCTTCACCAGGATGAAATCATATGTTCTGGGTATGCAGACTAGAAGTTTAACAGAGGACATAGTACAGATTGGCGGTCGAGAATTTGAAAGTACACCAAGTTTGCAGATTCTAGTATTCCTAAGAGCAACAAAACTGGAGAATTATTTACAGAGATAATTACAAAAGTACAGTGGGATGTGACGTTAGACAGGTGTTCATAAGAAAGTCAACAGAGAACCGAAAACTCCTTTCAGTATGAAATACAAGAATACTATGAAATTAGCGTCAGTGTGAAGGCATTGACAGAGAACAGAATTACCAATATAACTCCGGAGTATATACACTACGATGACCCAAATGAAATAGTAGAATGGTTACATCTGCCTATAGTACCAGCCAGCGTGGAGAATAGAGCTCACTCGAATGAAATTATGTCAATAATTTCATAGTTATTGGAACGATGCGTTATCGGAGGGGGGAAGGGGGGGGGGGTGACGAATCTGCATGCAGTTGTTTACAAACTACTTGAGCCAGATGCGAAAGATTCCAACATGATCATGATAGAATAAAAGATTTGGATGATTTATGGCAGGTTGATCTCGTTGGTATGAGCAATATTCATGAACAAATAAAGGTTTGAAATATATATTATTGGTTATAGATACTTATTACAAATTTGTATGGACCCTACCTTTAAAAGCAAAGACGGGAAGCGACGTTGTGCAGGTTTTTGAACAGCTGCTGCAGACAGGTATGAACCAATCACCACATAACCTGCAAACTAATCAAGGTGGTGAATTTCATAATAAGTGTTTCAAGACTGTAATGGATCGGTAACGAAATACGATACTTCTCAATGTTTTCATACTTGAAAACAAGTATTGGGGGTGTTTGAGCAGAATGATGACGTCACACATGTGAAAGCAATTCGCTCTTCACGGATCATATGTATGGTGAGATATTCTCCAGAAAATAATCAATAGTGTGACTGTCCTCATCACAGAACAATAAAAATGCACCCTATTGATTTCTGTGACATTCAACTTCCGAGTACAGTGCATTATTGTGTTAAAATGATGGACGCATGCAACCAAAAATCTAATGTCGATGACCTGATGCGTATTTCAAAATAGAAGATAGCATTCGAAACCTGATACCTACCAACCTGGTCAATGGAGATACTTCAGATTTGAAAGTGCAGTGTACAAATCCAAGAACTTTCATCTTAAAGACGAAAATGGGTGTGAAATAGAAAGAAATTTTTACACAGAGGAATTACAGAGAAGACGTCAGACAGATGTGTATCTCAAAAAAATGGCTCTGAGCACTATGGGACTCAACTGCTGTGGTTATCAGTCCCCTAGAACTTAGAACTACTTAAACCTAACTAACCTAAGGACATCACACACATCCATGCCCGAGGCAGGATTCGAACCTGCGACCGTAGCAGTCGCACGGCTCCGGACTGCGCGCCTAGAACCGCGAGACCACCGCGGCCGGCTGTGTATCTCATAGAGTGTCATAAGACACCGACGGAAAAAAGCTCTATTAAAATTGCTAGGAGTCCCTTTGTCACGCAATAGTTGGGTGTTGAAGATTTGGTATATCACAATGTGTGCAAAATTCAGGCGGCGTTCTGTCGTACCATGTATGATACGAAGCACACCATCGTCAGAGATCGGGGTGTTATTCTTGATAAATTCCCAGTCAGATTGCACCACCCTGGATATAATTTCTGTGAGCCTAGAACTAAACTGGAGAATCGGTTGGCTTATGGTGACAAAGGGATTAATTCACTAGATGACGTGTCCAAGGAAGGTGACAGCCACTGTTGCACTCAAAGATTTGATGAAACGACATGCTGCTGATAGAGCTTTAGCTGTTAAAGCTAATAAAATACACTCCTGGAAATTGAAATAAGAACACCGTGAATTCATTGTCCCAGGAAGGGGAAACTTTATTGATACATTCCTGGGGTCAGATACATCACATGATCACACTGACAGAACCACAGGCACATAGACACAGGCAACAGAGCATGCACAATGTCGGCACTAGTACAGTGTATATCCACCTTTCGCAGCAATGCAGG
Source organism: Schistocerca nitens (assembly GCF_023898315.1). NCBI lineage: Eukaryota > Metazoa > Arthropoda > Insecta > Orthoptera > Acrididae > Schistocerca > Schistocerca nitens. The sequence goes on along the minus strand of NC_064620.1, from coordinate 555,026,446 downwards.
CTGCTATTCTCCCATGGAGACGATCGTAGAGATGCTGGATGTAGTCCTGTGGAACGGCTTGCCATGCCATTTCCACCTGGCGCCTCAGTTGGACCAGCGTTCGTGCTGGACGTGCAGACCGCGTGAGACGACGCTTCATCCAGTCCCAAACATGCTCAATGGGGGACAGATCCGGAGATCTTGCTGGCCAGGGTAGTTGACTTACACCTTCTAGAGCACGTTGGGTGGCACGGGATACATGCGGACGTGCATTGTCCTGTTGGAACAGCAAGTTCCCTTGCCGGTCTAGGAATGGTAGAACGATGGGTTAGATGACGGTTTGGATGTACCGTGCACTATTCAGTGTCCCCTCGACGATCACCAGTGGTGTACGGCCAGTGTAGGAGATCGCTCCCCACACCATGATGCCGGGTGTTGGCCCTGTGTGCCTCGGTCGTATGCAGTCCTGATTGTGGCGCTCACCTGCACGGCGCCAAACACGCATACGACCATCATTGGCACCAAGGCAGAAGCGACTCTCATCGCTGAAGACGACACGTCTCCATTCGTCCCTCCATTCACGCCTGTCGCGACACCACTGGAGGCGGGCTGCACGATGTTGGGGCGTGAGCGGAAGACGGCCTAACGGTGTGTGGGACCGTAGCCCAGCTTCATGGAGACGGTTGCGAATGGTCCTCGCCGATACCCCAGGAGCAACAGTGTCTCTAATTTGCTGGGAAGTGGCGGTGCGGTCCCCTACGGCACTGCGTAGGATCCTACGGTCTTGGCGTGCATCCGTGCGTCGCTGCGGTCCGGTCCCAGGTCGACGGGCACGTGCACCTTCCGCCGACCACTGGCGAACACACCGATGTACTGTGGAGACCTCACGCCCCACGTGTTGAGCAATTCGGCGGTACGTCCACCCGGCCTCCCGCATGTCCACTATACGCCCTCGCTCAAAGTCCGTCAACTGCACATACGGTTCACGTCCACGCTGTTGCGGCATGCTACCAGTGTTAAAGACTGCGATGGAGCTCCGTATGCCACGGCAAACTGGCTGACACTGACGGCGGCGGTGCACAAATGCTGCGCAGCTAGCGCCATTCGACGGCCAACACCGCGGTTCCTGGTGTGTCCGCTGTGCCGTGCGTGTGATCATTGCTTGTACAGCCCTCTCGCAGTGTCCGGAGCAAGTATGGTGGGTCTGACACACCGGTGTCAATGTGTTCTTTTTTCCATTTCCAGGAGTGTACATCAAAGGAGGGATAATACTATAGCCAGCCCACTGCTACGATCACAGTTGATATCGGAAATTTAAACTGAGTCCCAGTACAAACAGCAGTCGCTTTATGAACGCAGCCCGTCGAGCACTAAAGAAGAAGAAGAAGAAACCAGTAAAAAAGAGTGTACAAGCAGCTGTGCCCCCAGCTAAAAGTATCATGAAGCGGAATAAGTGTAAAAGAACAAGAAGCCGTGTTAAAACGTCCGGAATTCTACCGATACCCAAGACATCTCGTGGAATTATCACTTTTCTAATTCCAGCACTTGCAGGACTGGCTGCCATCGGCTCACTGGTGGGTGGTGCTGCAATATGACAAAGAAGAGCAGTCGAAGGTAGCGAAGAGACATACTAAAGCTATGGTATACACTGGATTCAGGGAAGGACTACATTGAACACTACACAGGAAAAGTCATGGAGTATTTGTTAAAGAAAAAAGCTCCTAGTTACACTGCCAGTTAAACCACTAACTAGAACAGATCTGCTTAAATTCGCCAAAAACTCAATATTTCGAGATTCTGTCGTGTATTTATGTGGAAAACAATGGCAAAGATTGAGAAAAATCTAATAGTGTGAAATCGTGGATTTAGATGTGCTGGTGAATCTGGAACACAATGGGTTGCATATCTTAAAGGAAGCGTCGAAATATTTTTTACTGGTTTGACTCATGCGGTGACACTCAGCCAACAGGAAAGTTTCATTTTGCTGGTAACCACATATTTTACAATTTTAAGCAACCACCAAGACTTCTATTCATCTCTCTGTTGTTACCTTTGCCTTACGTTTATCCTCACAGACGCATAAAACCGAATGCTTCACGCATCACCGCATCAGTGGCAATTCAGATGCGATGCTGCACACTCTGGGAAAGGACGTTCATCAGTATCAAATGCAGATTACTTTCCACACATACATGCAAGCAGTGTTGAATGGAGTACTGCACTGATTGGACTGAAAACATATAACAGTATTCCTAATGTCATCAAAGATAACAAAAAAAGTATATTTACAAGACAGTAAAGTTGTGGAAATACCATACGACACGTACATTATTGACAATATAAGTTCACTTATTAAGCGGTCTGTAAAAGGGTTAGAGCTACGAGCAAACATAATTTGGAGCTTCACTAGGGTGAGACCTGTATAGTCTACTACATGGAATGTAATCAAGATTTTGCTCTTTTTACTGTGAGGAAGTTGATTAATCTGGATGTATGCGTACCCAGCAGCAATTTATGGACTTGGCACCAGTTGTCATGATAGACCGCATTAAACAAAACGATAGTATTAAAACAAGTCCCACTGATATTCAGTTTGAACTTGACACCAGTTGTCATGACAGACTGCTCTAACCAAAAAGGAAGTATCAAAGTAGGTCCCATTAATATTCAAATTAAATTTGAAACATTGGAATATTTCCTATTAGGCACTGTTGCACATGAATTTTACTGCACACCACCATGTTCAATTACTCACTTTTGACAGGTGTTGTAAAATGTGCCGTATAATGACACATACGTCTTTCACATGCATGGCATTACATGAATCTCCAGTTCGCAAACATTGTGGCTGATGTGCAGGGCTTTAGTGACGACTGCGGCCGTTTTGTGTTTAAAGATGTGGCTGTTCTCCCCTTTAAAGAATTAGGGTGTGTTTGCACATAATTGTCGCTTTACCCCAACCACTCAGAACAATAAAATGAGTCAAGACTCGGAAAACAGTAGCGTGGTTGGCTTGATTCCATCATGACAAGAGCTGGGATTAAAATAGAAAGTGCTTCGAGGACATGCTGTCACCTCTCTACAACTCTGATCACAGAGACAGCTTCGTGTACATCAAAGGCCATAAGAAGGTGGCCTGGACGCGTGACGTTTTCAGGAATGCTACTGTCTGTAATTTGGAATCATTCAGCTGTCCCTGAAGTCAACACGTCGAGCAAGTGTATGAGTGTGGAGAAGAAGGGAAAACACACAGTTTTATATGTGCTTCAGATAATGTGCAAATACTATTGCAGAGGTTGGCCAATAAATAACGCCATTTTCTTAAAGAAACCTTTATATTTACTTACATATTCCCGACCACATTTATTTTCTCTTCGAATATGTTTGCCAGATACGTTTTTAACAAACAATTTCTAAACCCTTCATCGATAATTGGTGAAATTATTTTAGAAGTCTCTGCAGTATTTTGATCAAAACGTTGGCGATCAGCGGCTGCTTACAGCCAAAGTATTGCATCTTGTGTATCTCTTTATTCAGTGTCATCCCAGTCGTTTAATGTGCGAAGTACTTCTTTCGAGAAATTAACCCTCTCATATTATGAGAATAGGAGTTGGCCTGAGAACAAGGGGCTCCTACTCTCTGCGATACAATAGATTGACGATAATGACTGGAGGTCCTAATGAATCAAATATTACTCCCTCGACTATAGCACAGTATTGTGATTAGTAGTGATTGCTCAGTGTGGTCACATGGAGAAACAAGCCAGGTGGACTGGTAGCGAAGCGAGCGCTCGTGCTACTGAAGGATTCAGTATAAAAATGGTAGGTCCTACAATGCCGAAGCCACAAAATACTGTACCAGTCCTGAAACCTGAAGCACGCCGTCGGTAGGCAGCGTTCTGCTGATGTAGGAGCCGACTTCTGCTGTGCAGCTACTCTGTGTCAACCGCCGGCCTAAAAGACTGTCCGAGAATTATAAGTTCTGCCGAAAAAGTGTGACTAAGTCGCAAGACTGTCCGACTCTGACGAAGATCAGATCCTGAAAACCCTGTGCCCGCACAACGGAAGAGCGAAGCCAACATTGCGCAACTCCCTACTACCCTCGAAAACCGCGACTCAGCATTCAGTCCAAAATTCCCCCACACTGTCTCAGAACATCATTCGCGCCAATAGCGACCGTTCCCTCTAATTTCGAGCATGTTTTTAAGATGTCAACTAGCGTCAGTTGACCGATCATGCTTCTGCTATTCAGCTGAGGACACTGAACTTGCTGTTTAACCGGCTATGAGAACAACATGCCTAGACCATCGGCCATCCGGCGCCAGACAGTCGCACCCAGCAGGGTACGGTTCACAAGTATTCTCACAAGGGAACCTCCCCATCGCACCCCCCTCAGATTTAGTTATAAGTTGGCACAGTGGATAGGCCTTGAAAAACTGAACACAGATCAGTTGAGAAAACAGGAAGAAGTTGTGTGGAACTATGAAAAAAATTAGAAAATATGCAAACTGAGTCGTCCATGCAAAGATAGGCAACAACAAGGACAATGAGACTGAAGGAGCGCCGTCGTCCCGTGGTTAGCGAGACCATCTGCGGAACAAGAGGTCCTAGGTTCAAGTCTTCCCTCGAGTGACAATTTTAATTTTTTATTTTCAGTTTATGTGACAAACTCTTACGTTTTCATCACTTTTTTGGGGGTGATTATCACATCCACAAGAAAACCTAAATCGGGCAAGGTAGAAGAAACTTTTTACCCATTCGCTAAGTGTATAAGTTAGGTGGCTCGACAACATATTCCTGTCATGTGACGCACATGCCGTCACCAGTGTCGTATAGAATATATCAGATGTGTTTTCCTGTGGAGGAATCGGTTGATCTATGACCTTGCGATCAAATGTTTTCGGTTCCCATTGGAGAAGCACGTCCTTTCGTCTACTATTCGCACGGTTTTGCGGTGCGGTCGCAAAGCACAGACACTAAACTTATTACAGTGAACAGAGACGTCAATGAATGAACGGACAGATCATAACTTTGCGAAAATAAAGAAAGTAAAATTTTCAGTCGGGGGAAGACTTGAACCAAGGACCTCTCGTTCCGCAGCTACTCACGCTAACCACAGGACCACGGCGCTTCTCAGCACAGAGTTTCCTTGATGTTACCTATATTGCTCATGGACTACTCAGTTTGTATATTTTGCTTATTTTTTTCATAGTTCCACACTACTTCTTCCTGCTTTCTCGATTGATCTGTGTTCAGTTTTTCAGGGCCTATCTACTGTGCCAACTTATAACTAAATCTGAGGGGGGTGCGATGGGAAAGTTCCCCTGTCAGAATCATGCGGACAATGCAGTCAATCGCCGCCAGCAGTCTTCGTTCCTGACGCGCCAGAAAGGTAAACACACAAACTGTCGCGACACTCAGACGTCTCGCAGGTCGTTTCGCCCTGCATACAATAAGCGAAACTCGACCGATGTTAGTCGTCCTGCCAGGCGCTTAAGCCCATTGTTGTACGACCCTCTCAGTATTCGCGGAAGTGCAGCCCCCAACCAGAAACACAGTGTGCCGCGTCCTCCGGTGCTCGCCTTGCACAGGCCACGCAAGGAAGTAACCCAACATGCATACGAATCAAGTGGAAGGGGTTTTGAGCTCTCAATACAAATACTTTCATTACAGTAACTTTATTCGGCCTGTTACCACCGCGCAATGACATAGAACATTAATAAAATTGATGAAAATGAGAGGTGACATGCAAAAGAGGGCCTGGAACCTCCCATCGCTTCGTCTCCATCTCTTGTAAGTAGCAATGAGCGTGTACCTTGTAACATTATGTGATTGCCTTATCATTTTAAATCATTAATTAATCGAGCAGTCGCTCGGCAACAGCTACAGTTAGCAAATAATGTTGCGAAAATGTAAAAGGTGAACGACCTGTGACGTAACTTGTTTATTGTCGAAGCGCCGTCAGAGATGCAGTGAGTTATTGACTTTCAAAACCGCGGCGCGAAAAACGGACAGAAGAAGAACACTTTTACACATTTTTTTTTTTTTTTTTTTTTTTTTTTTTTTTTTTTTTTTGAGGTACGAGATATTCTCGATGAACAGTTACTCATTCTTCTCTTGGCTCCTGTAACTTGTGTCGGACGCGCATGTCTTGCCGCCGTATTATTATTGTTGAAAATAATATTGTTCTAGTGTAAAGTAAATGTGTAATACTAAAAGTGCCTAGCAGTAGATTTATTGTGAGACGTGTATGTGAAAACGTCAAAGGAATTGTTTTTATTACGAGAAGTGCCAGTCAAAACGGCATCCATGTTAAATCCTTCATTGCAGTGTAAGTTCGTCTATTAATTGCCATAAATTCACAGTTAAATGGAACTGGGGTATGGACTATTCATTTAATATAGAATCTATGTCTCACTTCTTCATGAAATTATTTAATTTCCTTTATGTTTCTGCCAAATAGAGAGTTCACAGTCACGAATTCTTTCGTCGAGTTCGGACGGAAGTTGCATGCGGCGAAATATTTTCTCCGCGCCATATTCTACTGGTAAATGCATGATAAACTACGGTCCCTTAGGAAATTCATGTTGAGCTACCCAAAATAATTATATTTTGAATAGGCATTTACTCTCCTCTGCAATGCAACTTCCGACTGATCAGACGATCCAACAAGAAACAGCCGCACACGGTCGGCGTTCGCAAATATGTTTCCACCGCTGATTATAGCTATATGTTACAGCACAAAAGTAGCATATTGTTATAATTAGCGACTACGAACGGGGACATTTATAACTGTATGTTTATGTATACACATTACGTAAACATATCGTTATAACCTACACGCTGGGACCCGTATCAGTACCTACTGCAAGGCTGACGGGGTCGGAGCTTCTAAGCAACTCTGCAGGGCACTGTTTCTGCCTCATTCTCTTTCTGATCGCTGCCTGACACTGACACCGAAAAATGATACTGAGCCGTGAGTGGCTTACGATTGTGACCTGTCCTTCCTGCAATTCTGAAACGGCGAGAATATATTTTTTTTTATTTTCTGTTAATATCTTCTGGCGCCATTATCTTTGCTCACCTTCGCTGTCCGGGAGTGGCAGCAACAGCGCTATCGATAGTAGGTCCGGTTACTATCTGTGGCGCGACCGCGAGTATTTCCGGGTTCTGCTCTGACAGGAGTGACTGCGTCGGTGGACAGAGTCGGTGGAGTGAGTCGGTAGAGTTAGTCAGAAGGCAGACAGTCGCATGTTATTCAGTCGGCTCTGAGTCTCAGTCGCTTTTGGGTTGTGCACTGAATCGGGTTCGTCTTTACTCGGCGGTTGGACGAGTTGGTAGTCAGTAGCAGGCACGGCTGCACGCTGCAAGTACGCGCTGGGACCGTGGTCGACGCAAACGGAAGGCCGTTGGTCGATTGGTCGGCTGGCCGTCGGATGGCGACATGTGGGCTGCCGAGCACTGACACCAGTATCAGTCGGGGAAGAGTTGTCAGTCAGCAACAGTCGGTTCCGTATGGTGTTAGTATTCGACGGGATCGCTGTCGGTGAAAGTGGGCTGCCGTCGGTCGATAGCTCTGTCGGTCGCTGTCGGTCGACTTAGTCGACGAAGTTTTGGATCCTCAGGACAAACACCATTTTCCGAGTCGGGATGTGGTTGGACCTTGTTGGTTTGTCGGAACTCAGCAGCGACGCAGTCTCCACAGCGCGAATCCAGGCCGGGGCTTTCGTCGCGGGCACTCACTGTTGCATTTGGAGGCGCTAGCTGTGTGAGCGACTTTTCGCTTTCTTCCGAAGCAGGATCCTCAAGTTGAGTAATTAGTTACCTGTTCTTAAAACTCGACTGTTACGATTTGTTTGTTATTCGTGCATTGTTGTTTCCTCAGCCGTTGACGCGTGTGATAACACATCGTGTGTTTTGTCGCCTAGAATCTGCAGCCTCCCGTACTGACTTGAGAGTTATGACTTGTGTTTTCGATATTGTTTTAAACTTGTCTTGAATGGTGTTTGATGCCTTGACCTTCGTAAGGCCGAGTTTGAAGTCATTGGTATCTTGGTTTACTCCTCATCGGCCGATATTTTCCATTACCTTTGCAGTTGGATCTGACCGTTGCAAATCGGTCAGATTGTCGGTCGGTCGTGAACCGTCCCCAGCTTGTGTTGCCTTCAGAGTAAGAGGTTGTCGATCTGGCTGCTTGTCTCACCTAAGGGTGTGTTACTGGTACCTTACCAGGCCGATCCTTGGAACCTTCTTAGCGCCGCTCCTTGTGTTTTATATAGTGATTTTGCTTTTAGTCTTAAGGACTCTGTGTGGCTTTCAGCCGAGTTTTAGCTTATCAAAATTGCAAGGCTTTTCTTCTTAGGCGTTAAGCAGTAAAAAAAAAAGTTTCTCGACTGGCATGTGGCCTTCAGCCGAGTTTTTCCAGCTTAAATGAAAAATTGGAAATTTCTTTGTCTGGGCTTCAAGCCGTCAGATTGTTTGGGTTTCGCATGTCGCCTTCAGCCGAGTTTTATGTGAAGCATTTTAGGATAAAGCCTTTAGCCTATTTCAGTTGAAATTTACTAGCTCTTCCCTTTAGGCCTTAAGCCGTAAAATTGTTTTCTGCATGGTGTGTGGCCTTCAGCCGAGTTTTAATCTCCCTTAAATTAAAAATTGAAAATCTTTGTCTTTCCCTTAAGTGATGAGATTGTTATTATTTAGTATGAGGCCTTCAGCCGAGTTTTACAAGAAATATTTTAAGATGAGGCCTTCAGCCTTTCCAAATTGAAAGCTCTTCTTCCTAGGCCTTAAGCCTTTAAATTGTTTTGTTGATATGCGGCCTTGAGCCGAGTTTTCAGCCTATTTAGATTAAATATTGAAAATCTTTATCTCGGCCTTAAGCCGTAACACTGTTATTGATTAATGTGAGGCCTTCAGCCGAGTTCTATGGGAAAAATTTAAGCTAAGGCTTTCAGCCTATTTATATGGAAGATAAAATTGTTTTTTCTAAAGTGAAACCTCCAGAAGAACTCCTGTACCTCAATTCCTTGCTTAGGCCTTGTGCCTTGAATTTTCGATGTGACTTCAGCCGATCTAATTTAAATCAAAGGGGCCTTTCGTTAAAACCTTGAGAGTTCTGATTCTAGCTTGTGTGATTGTGTGTTTTAAGAAATAAAGTTTATATGTAGAGTGCAACTGACAGTAACTTATTTTGGCCTCTTTCCACAAATATAACAGCATCCGCTCTGTCCTGCTAGCCCAGGGATTTCAGATACATTCAGGTGGTAATTATGATGTTGATGTGTTCAATATGTGGTCATAGACTATATGTCAGCCAGTAAGTGTTCTTACACTGCTGTCGTATCTCAACCACATGGCTGATGTTAACTACACCTACAGAATGCAGATACATGAGTATTAGTAGTCATTCATTCATTATTCTAAAACAATTTTTTTGTTGTTTTGTTACTCCTGAGATGTCCTTGCTGTGTAGATGAAAATACTGGAGTTCCATCACCACCACCACCACCACCACCACCGCTACCACCCGCCGTCGGTGTAGTCGCGCCATTGCTGTCATTTAGCATGGACAGGAATTTTGTTTCTTTGCAAGAATATACCGCCATTTGACTGTACGTTTCCTGTGTACAATCTAGATTTCAGATTTCATGCAATTATCGAATACAAGCTGAATGGAAAAGAAGCAAATAGTATGGCATATAATAAAAATTTTAGATGTAAGCCAATATACAATTACCAGAGATGCACTTACGTCTTAGGCCATTAGCGTCATTTTGCTGTGTACAGTCCAAGATGAGAAATATACAGTTCAACACATTTGCTTAACATGATACGAATGGTGCAAAATTAATGTCTAATAGGAATGCAGTACATTATCATAGAAGCACACCATATCTGGGAAAGTCAGCCCAATGCAAGTAAACACAAGACTACCACATCTCTGTAAGATGTAACTATGAAAGAGATGTCAAAGGATATAGATTCTAGAAGATAAAATGTAGAAGTATCTCAGATATAAGTTTACGAGTGTTATGTGTCACCTGATGTATGTGATTGCCTTTGGAGGTGGCATTGTCAATCATCATCTTAGCAATTACATGTAAACAACAGATCCTTAATGATATGAAATGAACATACATTAGGTTGCATGAAGAAACCGTAGTCTGTAAGGAACAGACGAAATAAAATACAGACGCCAATGAGTAAGCGTCAGTAATAACATAAGAAACTACTAAATACAACAATAGGAGCAGGTTTGGAGGAGGGGAAGCAACAAAAGAAACATGACTGAATATTTGATTGAGTGTCGAAGGTGGGTCGTGCAGAAGGGGGTGAGCGAGTTGGGGAGAGGTAAGAGTCAAGAAACTACAACAGACAAAGTGGTAAAATGAGAAGGACTTGAATTTTTGTATATAACAAAACAGTCCCAACCGCATTAACATGTTTATGTAATTTAGTGGTGCTTGGTTTCGACCACTGTTCTGGTCATCATCAGGCCACTTAATCCACGGGCGTCTTCTGAAGCTGGGAAGGAGGAAGCTCCACTCTAGGAGTTCAAAGCTTTCGAGGGGGGCGCAAGAAACTATCGTAGACACCCCCACCACCACCTCACAGCAGGTCGAACCATCTGACTGGTGGGTGCCGTCACTCACATCTCCTTAAACAACAGTTTCTGGTTGAAGGAGTATATTGATTTACATACAGAAATGATGGCTCTTGGGTTGTGTGATTTTGAAAAAGATATTTTTAAAAATTAATGAACAACACGATATTTGGGAAAACTTCAAGAAATGTGAGAGAACACCGTGATATGCATTTATTTTAGGATTGGGATGCGCGTTAAGGCGTAGTTCCCCATCACACTATTCTCCCTACGAATTTTACGTCAGAGGAGGTTTGTTCCACGTTTTTTTTGTTTTTTTAATTTTTAACGTCTCTTCATATGTGAATTTTGAAACTTTCCCGGCACCGGTAGAACTGCCGGATGTCTGTAAATTGCTGGTATTACTTTTCGGCGCAGAGTCTTCTGGCCATCTTCGGGTGAACATTGACGACCAGTACACTGAGCTCCGCTGTTTAAGATATCGCCAGCCCACGCGGGGTGTCTACACTCCTGGAAATTGAAATAAGAACACCGTGAATTCATTGTCCCAGGAAGGGGAAACTTTATTGACACATTCCTGGGGTCAGATACATCACATGATCACACTGACAGAACCACAGGCACATAGACACAGGCAACAGAGCATGCACAATGTCGGCACTAGTACAGTGTATATCCACCTTTCGCAGCAATGCAGGCTGCTATTCTCCCATGGAGACGATCGTAGAGATGCTGGATGTAGTCCTGTGGAACGGCTTGCCATGCCATTTCCACCTGGCGCCTCAGTTGGACCAGCGTTCGTGCTGGACGTGCAGACCGCGTGAGACGACGCTTCATCCAGTCCCAAACATGCCCAATGGGGGACAGATCCGGAGATCTTGCTGGCCAGGGTAGTTGACTTACACCTTCTAGAGCACGTTGGGTGGCACGGGATACATGCGGACGTGCATTGTCCTGTTGGAACAGCAAGTTCCCTTGCCGGTCTAGGAATGGTAGAACGATGGGTTCGATGACGGTTTGGATGTACCGTGCACTATTCAGTGTCCCCTCGACGATCACCAGTGGTGTACGGCCAGTGTAGGAGATCGCTCCCCACACCATGATGCCGGGTGTTGGCCCTGTGTGCCTCGGTCGTATGCAGTCCTGATTGTGGCGCTCACCTGCACGGCGCCAAACACGCATACGACCATCATTGGCACCAAGGCAGAAGCGACTCTCATCGCTGAAGACGACACGTCTCCATTCGTCCCTCCATTCACGCCTGTCGCGACACCACTGGAGGCGGGCTGCACGATGTTGGGGCGTGAGCGGAAGACGGCCTAACGGTGTGCGGGACCGTAGCCCAGCTTCATGGAGACGGTTGCGAATGGTCCTCGCCGATACCCCAGGAGCAACAGTGTCCCTAATTTGCTGGGAAGTGGCGGTGCGATCCCCTACGGCACTGCGTAGGATCCTACGGTCTTGGCGTGCATCCGTGCGTCGCTGCGGTCCGGTCCCAGGTCGACGGGCACGTGCACCTTCCGCCGACCACTGGCGACAACATCGATGTACTGTGGAGACCTCACGCCCCACGTGTTGAGCAATTCGGCGGTACGTCCACCCGGCCTCCCGCATGCCCACTATACGCCCTCGCTCAAAGTCCGTCAACTGCACATACGGTTCACTTCCACGCTGTCGCGACATGCTACCAGTGTTAAAGACTGCGATGGAGCTCCGTATGCCACGGCAAACTGGCTGACACTGACGGTGGCGGTGCACAAACGCTGCGCAGCTAGCGCCATTCGACGGCCAACACCGCGGTTCCTTGTGTGTCCGCTGTGCCGTGCGTGTGATCATTGCTTGTACAGCCCTCTCGCAGTGTCCGGAGCAAGTATGGTGGGTCTGACACACCGGTGTCAATGTGTTCTTTTTTCCATTTCCGGGAGTGTATGTTGGCATTGCACATGCATTGCTTGAGCGCATGCCCTTCTGCTGTAAGTCTGAGCGCTGCTTTGCGCTCGCTCTGTTGTGAAACCTCGCGTCTTCGCTATCAAAACGATGTCTTCGCCAAGTAAGATCGCAGGACGACGCTGATTTCGCAGAGCACAAAGTTTTCTATAATGGGGTCACAAGCAGAATTTAATTGGAAACCGCCATCTCGATTCTTAAGGTATTCGGAAGAAAATTTGGAAATTTGTGGTAAGGTCTTATGGGACCAAACTGCTGAGGCCATCAGTTCCTAAGCTTACACTCTGCTTAATCTAACTTGAACCAACTTACGCTAAAGACAACACACACACCCATGCCCGAGGGAACACTCGAGCCTCCGACCGGGAAAGCCACGCGTACAGTGACAAAGCGCCTAAGACTGCGCGGCTACCCCGCGCGGCAGGTTGGGTTGGTTGTTCTGGGGGAGGAGACCAGACAGCGATGTCATCGGTCTCATCGGATTAGGGAAGGACGGGGAAGGAAGTCGGTCGTGCCCTTTCGAAGGAACCATCCCAGCATTTGCGTGGAGCGAGTTAGGGAAATCACGGAAAACCCAAATCAGGATGGTCGGACGCGGGATTGAACCATCGTCCTCCCGAGTGCGAATTCAGTGTGCTAACCATTGCGCCACCCCGATCGGTCGCGCGGCAGGGATTCAGACAGTCGTACTTCCACTGATTCACTGATGATTGAGCTCGAGAAGTTTGACGTATGAACCACAATTTTTGTTTTATTATATTTCATTGAATTACATGTAGAAATACAGTGTTCAGCGATAGCGAACTTATTTGTTTGGAGACGGCAGGTATGCCGGTGGTGTTCTATAATCCAGTCCTGCAGAGTGCGCGTCGTTTGTCCTGTATAAGATTTGCAGCATTCACAAGGAGTTCTCTAAAGACCTGCTTCGCACAGCTCTGAGTCGTCTTGCACACATCCCAAAAGCGCAGATATTTTGGAGGGAGACCGAAAATTTTCTTTATGTCTTCTTAATGGTCTGTCTGTTTTAGCTGAAATATTTCCAGTATATCGTAGACAATAAGTCGGTTTGAAGGTCTCATACTTTTTCTTGTGCTATCTTTTGTACGTCTGTGGCCTGTATTTGAAGAAGTTGTTGGTTGTTTTTTGGGGAAGGAGACCAGACAGCGAGGTCATCGGTCTCATCGGATTAGGGAAGGACGGGGAAGGAAGTCGGCCGTGCCCTTTGAAAGGAACCATCCCAGCATTTGCCTGGAGCGATTTAGGGAAATAACGGAAAACCTAAATCAGGATGGCTGGACGCGGGATTGAACCGTCGTCCTCCCGAATGCGAGTCCAGTTTGAAGAAGTGTCATGCTGTTCTCTCCATTGGCAAAAGATTCCGGAATAGTCCTCCATTCGGATCTCCGGGAGGGGACTGCCAAGGGGGAGGTTACCATGAGAAAAATATTGAATAATCAACGAAAGGATAACGTTCTACGAGTCGGGGCGTGGAATGTCAGAAGCTTGAACGTGGTAGGGAAACTAGAAAATCTGAAAAGGGAAATACAAAGGCTCAATCTAGATATAGTAGGGGTCAGTGAAGTGAAGTGGAAGGAAGACAAGGATTTCTGGTCAGATGAGTATCGGGTAGTATCAACAGCAGCAGAAAATGGTGTAACAGGTGTAGGATTCGTTATGAATAGGAAGGTAGGGCAGAGGGTGTGTTACTGTGAACAGTTCAGTGACCGGGCTGTTGTAAACAGAATCGACAGCAGACCAACACCAACAACGATAGTTCAGGTATACATGCCGACGTCGCAAGCTGAAAATGAACAGATAGAGAAAGTGTATGAGGATATTGAAAGGGTAATGCAGGATGTAAAGGGGGACGAAAATCTAATAGTCATGGGCGACTGGAATGCAGTTGTAGGGGAAGGAGTAGAAGAAAAGATTACAGGAGACTATGGGCTTGGGACGAGGAATGAAAGAGGAGAAAGACTAATTGAGTTCTGTAACAAGTTTCAGCTAGTAATAGCGAATACCCTGTTCAAGAATCACAAGAGGAGGAGGTATACTTGGAAAAGACCGGGAGATACGGGAAGATTTCAATTAGATTACATCATGGTCAGACATAGATTCCGAAATCAGGTACTGGATTGTAAGGCGTACCCAGGAGCAGATATAGACTCAGATCACAATATAGTAGTGATGAAGAGTAGGCTGAAGTTCAAGACATTAGTCAGGAAGAATCAATGCGCAAAGAAGTGGGATACGGAAGTACTAAGGAATGACGAGATACGTTTGAAGTTCTCTAACGCTATGGATACAGCAATAAGGAATAGCGCAGTAGGAAGTACAGTTGAAGAGGAATGGACATCTCTAAAAAGGGCCATCACAGAAGTTGGGAAGGAAAATATAGGTGCAAAGAAGGTAGCTGCGAAGAAACCATGTCGAATCCTGCCTCGGGCATGGATGTTTGTGATGTCATTAGGTTAGTTAGGTTTAACTAGTTCTAAGTTCTAGGGGACTAATGACCTCAGCAGTTGAGTCCCATAATGCTCAGAACCATTTGAACCATTTGAAGAAACCATGGGTAACAGAAGAAATACTTCAGTTGATTGATGAAAGGAGGAAGTACAAACATGTTCCGGGAGAATCAGGAATACAGAAATACAAGTCGCTGAGGAATGAAATAAATAGGAAGTGCAGGGAAGCTAAGACGAAATGGCTGCAGGAAAAATGTGAAGACATCGAAAAAGATATGATTGTCGGAAGGAAAGACTCAGCATACAGGAAAGTCAAAACAACCTTTGGTGACATTAAAGGCAACGGTGGTAACATTAAGAGTGTAACGGGAATTCCACTGTTAAATGCAGAGGAGAGAGCAGATAGGTGGAAAGAATACATTGAAAGCCTCTATGAGGGTGAAGATTTGTCTGATGTGATAGAAGAAGAAACAGGAGTCGATTTAGAAGAGATAGGGGATCCAGCATTAGAATCGGAATTTAAAAGAGCTTTGGAGGACTTAAAGTCAAATAAGGCAGAAGGGATAAATAACATTCCATCAGAATTTCTAAAATCATTGGGGGAAGTGGCAACAAAACGACTATTCACGTTGGTTTCGTATAATATATGAGTCTGGCGATATACCATCTGACTTTCGGAAAGCATCATCCACACAATTCCGAAGACGGCAAGAGCTGACAAGTGCGAGAATTATCGCACAATCAGCTTAACAGCTCATGCATCGAAGCTGCTTATAAGAATAATATACAGAAGAATGGAAAAGAAAATTGAGATTGCTCTAGGTGACGATCAGTTTGGCTAACAATGGAAGCAAGGCTAAAGAAAAATCAAGACACTTTCATAGGATTTGTCGACCTTGAAAAGCGTTCGACAATATAAAATGGTGCAAGCTGTTCGAGATTCTGAAAAAAGTAGGGGTAAGCTATAGGGAGAGACGGATCATATACAATATGTACAACAACCAAGAAGGAATAATAAGAGTGGACGATCAAGAACGAAATGCTCGTATTAAGAAGAGTGTAAGACAAGGCTGTAGCCTTTCGCCCCTACTCTTCAATCTGTACATCGAGGAAGCAATGATGGAAATAAAAGAAAGGTTCAGGAGTGGAATTAAAATACAAGGTGAAAGGATATCAATGATACGATTCGCTGATGACATTGCTATCCTGAGTGAAAGTGAAGAAGAATTAAATGATCTGCTGAACGGAATGAACAGTCTAATGAGTACACAGTATGGTTTGAGAGTAAATCGGAGAAAGACGAAGGTAATGAGAAGTAGTAGAAATGAGAACAGCGAGAAACTTAACATCAGGATTGATGGTCACGAAGTCAATGAAGTTAAGGAATTCTGCTACCTAGGCAGTAAAATAATCAATGACGGACGGAGCAAAGAGGACATCAAAAACAGACTCGCTGTGGCAAAAAAGGCATTTCTGGACAAGAGAAGTCTACTAATATCAAATACCGGCCTTAATTTGAGGAAGAAATTTCTGAGGATGTACGTCTGGAGTACAGAATTGTATGGTAGTAAAACATGGACTGTGGGAAAAACGAAACAGAAGAGAATCGAAGCGTTTGAGATGTGGTGCTATAGACGAATGTTGAAAATCAGGTGGACTGATAAGGTAAGGAATGAGGAGGTTCTACGCAGAATCGGAGAGGAAAGGTATATGTGGAAAACACTGATAAGGAGAAGGGACAGGATGATAGGACATCTGCTAAGACATGAGTGAATGACTTCCATGGTACTAGAGGGAGCTATAGAGGGCAAAAACTGTAGAGGAAGACAGAGATCGGAATACGTCAAGCAAATAATTTAGGACGTAGGTTGCAAGTGCTACTCTGAGATGAAGAGGTTAGCACAGGAAAGGAATTCGTGGCGGGCTGCATCAAACCAGTCGGTAGACTGATGACCAAAAAAAAAAAAAAATAAAATAAAATAAATAAAAATAAAAAAAAATAAATAAAAATGCTGAGTGTACTCGGTGAGATGAATATCCGTTGTTCAGGAACACAATCTGTAGGTGTTCCATTTCCGCAGGCTATCGACATCTGAGATGATATGGGCTCGATGGATCAAGGTCTTTAGAACGCCCATCGTTTGTTTAGGTTTATGGCAGCTAGTAGATTGTAAATAAAGATCAGTATGAGCGGAGTCGCTCGGGGTAGACGCACGGTCCAGTGTGCGCATTGCCACGGTTCGCGCGGCTCCCCTCGTCGGAGGTTCGAGTCCTCCCTCGGGCATGGGTGTGTTTGTTGTCCTTAGTGTAAGTTATCTTACGTTCCATTAAGTAGCGTGTAGGTCTAGGGCCCAATGAGCTCAGCAGTTTGGTCCCGTATGAGCTAACTACAAAAATCGGTATGAGTGACCTTTCGAAACTCAGAATGCCGGCCGCGGTGGTCTAGCGGTTCTGGCGCTGCAGTCCGGAACCGCGGGACTGCTACGGTCGCAGGTTCGAATCCTGCCTCGGGCATGGGTGTGTGTGATGTCCTTAGGTTAGTTAGGTTTAAGTAGTTCTAAGTTCTAGGGGACTTATGACCTAAGATGTTGAGTCCCATAGTGCTCAGAGCCATTTATTTTGAAACTCAGAATGCCCAGTTGAGCCATCGCTCTTACGTCGCACCGAGAAGTCTAAAATCGGCAAGGAACCATCTTTTTCCACCTCCACAGTAAATTTTATTTTTCTCGTGTGTTGACTTCAGATGCAGAGGAACTCAGGGGAATGTCCAAACGATGAGGTCAAATTACAAAAGTGTCATCAACGTAACGCCAAAATGCTGTTGGTTTTAAAATAGCTACGTCGAGTGCTGGCTCTTCAAATTCTTCCATAAAACGTGGCCTCCACGGGAGACAATGGACTGTCCATGAGAACACCGTCAGTTTGTTCAAAAAACCTCGTTTTTGAATAAAAAGTACGTCGAGGGCAGTGTACCCTCAAATAGTGCTTTAATGTCAGCCTCAAACCTAATGCCAGAGAGATTTAATAAGTCCACGAAAGGAACATCTCTAGAAAGCAAAACAACGTCAAAATGATCTACAAATCTCTGTGAAACCTTCCCGTCTCCTCTATATCTCTTTTGTTACGCAACCTTCTCTTCTACAATAACCTATGAAACCTTCCCTTAGGATTTCTATCTCTTGGTTAATAATAACAAATGAAATCTTCCCTTTGAAATTTATTCTCTTTCTCAATCTTCGCATACAAATTTAATTGCTGCTTATTAAAAGTGATTTTCTGATTATTTCGACGAAACATAGAACGCGTCGTCTTTGTGGCCGTCGGTCGTAATCTGCAATAACCAAAAACTGTTCCTTACCTTTTTTACTGTTACTGGATCGCCATCTGACTACGACATGAATATATTTACTCTGTTTTACTATATTCTGTTAGCTGCTGGTGGGCTGTCATAATAAGTGACTGTATTTATTACCAAGGCTGACGTTATTCTTTAATAGCAAAGCAGACGTAATTCTTTAATTAATTTGACTGAGGTTACGTAATTCATAGTTAAACTTTTTCTTGACAACAATAACATTTTGCAAAGTTTTAAAATGATGGTTTTGGGATGGATTACAATCAGTAATGCAATATTGCTGCCAAAAATTAATTATATTCTGGATGAAATGATTTTACAAACGTTCAAATGGGATTCACTTTTTACAATAATCTTGCAACTAGCATTGTGCAAACATACCTTCAGCAGTCTTGAGTTCCTCAAAAAAATATTACAATAATATTAGTTCCTCTTATGATAATAGTTAGCTGATATCTCTGTCCTTCCGTTTATAACCTCTTGTAAATTATAGCTGGTGGCTGGCAGACACACCGCTCCTCTCAACCTCTCGCTTCAGACCTGCTACCGACTCGCTTCACATCTCGCTTACTACTGACTTCCTACGAGCGCTAAAGTGCGGTCTCTCCCGCCGACAATGCTTTCTGGTGCAGATAATCCCTGC
Source organism: Schistocerca nitens (assembly GCF_023898315.1). Lineage (NCBI taxonomy): Eukaryota > Metazoa > Arthropoda > Insecta > Orthoptera > Acrididae > Schistocerca > Schistocerca nitens. Next base: position 555,007,455 of record NC_064620.1, on the reverse strand, counting down.
TACCATTACAAAATGTATCAATGCGCGGTCTTTCCCGCTCTTTTCTTAAAATGTATCCATACGCGGTCTCTTCCGTCCTTTTTTAAAATTATATCAATGTACGGTCTCTCCTGCCAAGAATACTTTGGTGCAGAAATTCCCTGCTACCACAATTATTTCCAACATGACGAATATTCCAGAACGAGATTTTCACTCTGCAGCGGAGTGTGCGCTGATATGAAACTTCCTGGCAGATTAAAACTGTTTGCCCGACCGAAACTCGAACTCGGGACCTTTGCCTTTCGCGGGCAAGTGCTCTACCATCTGAGCTACCGAAGCACGACTCACGCCCGGTACTCACAGCTTTACTTCTGCCAGTATCTCGTCTCCTACCTTCCAAACTTTACAGAAGCTCTCCTGCGAACCTGGTAGAGCACTTGCCCGCGAAAGGCAAAGGTCCCGAGTTCGAGTCTCGGTCGGGCACACAGTTTTAATCTGCCAGGAAGTTTCATGACGAATATTAATTATTCCTGCTTAATCCTATTAATAAAATATAAACATCTTTCATAAATTTTGGTTTGACAATAGACAATAGAAATACACACCTCTTACATCTGTTTTCCAGCTTGAGTGGAAAACGACGCGCACTGTGAAGGACCGCATTAAAGAACATCAAGCCAAGCGGGGTAGCCGCGCGGTCTCAGGCGCGATGTCACGGTCCACGCGGGGTAGCCTGGCGGGCTCAGGCACGTTGTCACTGTCAGCGCGGCTGCCCCCGTCGTAGGTTCGAGTCCTCCCTCGGCCATGGGTGTGTGTGTGTGTTGTCCTTAGCGTCAGTTAGTTTAAGCTAGATTAAGTAGTGTGTAATCTTAGGGACCGATGACCTCAGCAGTTTGGTCCCATAAGACCTTACCACAAATTTCCAAACTGTCTAGAACATCACCGGCATACCTGCCTTCTCCTTGCAAATAAGTCAGCTGTCACTGAAAACTGTATTTGTACTGGTCATTTGCTGAAATACAATGAAACAAAAATTCTGGGCAAACTTTTGGAGCTCAGTTGTCAATGAATCAGTGGAAATGCGACTGTCTGAATCCCTTACGAATCGAGGCTGCGGTTTCCAGTTAAATTCTACATTCGACGTGATTACAGAAAAACTTCGTGCTCTGAGTAATCGGCGTCGTCTTGCGATCTTACCCTTTTGATATAAAAGAGTCGAGCTTTCACCATGGAGACCGCGCAGAGCAGCGCACAGTCATGGGCAGCAGAAGCGCATGCGCTCAAGCAATGCATGTGCAATCCCAAATAGGACACCAGGAATGGACCGGCGTGACGTTAAATAGGAGTGTGTAGTGTATTGCTCATCAGTATTCACCTGAAGTTCAACAAAAGACTCTGCACCGAAATATCGTACTATCAAGTTACACGCGTCCGTCAGTTCTCACATTTTATAGAACAGTCTCTTCAAACGGTTGTTCTTCTGGACTTACGTTCGTCGAGTCAACTTCTCATTACTAACAGGCCCCTCTTTCGCACTCGGCACTGTGGGTACGTGCCTAGGGCCCCGCGATCGATAGGGGCCCCTAGTTCCTGTCACATCACCAAACGATAACCGATATTTGTTACTGAAAAACAAATTCATTTCGAAAAAATCGAACGATAATGACTGACTACAATACCCACTTGCTTATTAGCTTTGCGCAGTGCACAGTTCTGCGCGGAGCGAATAGCAACTTAAAATTAAACGTGACGGACTGATTTAAGTAAACAGACTCAGCTGTATTTGTCTGCTGTGTTGTGATCTTTGCTTCGTTTATAGTTGGTACTGACTGTGCTCTGAGGTATTCTTTGATTAAAGAGTCGTTTACCTGTTTTGTTTTGTGTTAGCGACTATTTTCGGTGTAAAAATAAATACTGAATTATAAAATGTCGAAAGAATATGCAGAAAGGGAAAAAGAAGGAATTAATCGAAAAGTTACCAAAATTAAGAGCATGTTTTACTGCTACCAGTGGAGTGACTTCTGTAGGTACTACTTCTGTAAGTAGCAATCAAGAAGTCATGTCGATCACCAGTCGCGGCAATGTCTGAATGTTCACGTTCTACACGAACTTCAGATTTCTACCAATTTAGGAAAAAGAGACTGTCAAAAAACGGCCGTCCCTATGAATATAATGTAACAACTTCGGTGACTTCAAACAACTCCGACAACTGTGTCAGTTGAACTACACTTTTCCAACCCAGAAACAAATTCCACAAGAGCCCGCTGATTATTTTCATGATAAATTTTACAGGAAGAAATCGCGAAATTTTGATTCGTAAGGTAGGTGTCCAAGCTGCTGGGTGTGTATCAGAGACAACAAAGTGTTTGGAAATGGTTCAGAAGTTGTACAACTTTTTATCGAGCTCTACCCACCGATGGTATATATTGTCAGAACATTGAGGTTAAAAAAATTTGTAAAAAGTCTTTCAAACCAGATGGTCTGACAGAGCTGATTCAGTAAGTGCCTTGCATGAAGGTCATAAAGCCGGCCGCGGTGGTCTAGCGGTTCTAGACGCGCACTCCGGTCCCGCGCGACTGCTACGGTCGCAGGTTCGAATCCTGCCTCGGGCATGGATGTGTGTGATGTCCTTAGGTTAGTTAGGTTTAAGTAGTTCTAAGTTCTAGGGGACTTATGACCACAGCTGTTGAGTCCCATAGTGCTCAGAGCCATTTGAACCATTTGAAAGTCATAAACAATTTATACTAGTTTTGATGTCCATCGCAGAAGAAAGAGAACAGGCAAGAGAAACTAGAGACGAAGCCCTTAGTGTGTCCAGAAAAATGAGAAAACTAGAATTTGTTATGCTAACGTAAATTTGGAGCCCTGTATTGGAAATAATAGGCTAAACTTGTAATTATGTTTAGAAAGAAACAATAACGCTGCACGTTGCAACTAATTTCTTCGCTTCACTTGATGGTTTTATCATTAACCTCAGGAATAAATTTGATGACTTCGAATCGTCCGCCAAAGAAAGAAACCCGGAATCTGATTACAAGGACCAGTCTCAAAGAACAAAACGTAGAATCTCACGTCAGAATCTTTTTGATGGCTCTGCACAGTCGTCTAACTGAATGGAAAACATCAATTCAAAGGAGAAACCTTTCTTGCCATAATTTATACCTTGAGCGTTCGTCTAAAATAGCGATTAAGTGCGAATGAGAACATTAGTCAACGTTTTGGTTTATTTTCTCGCTTGAAAACTCTGAATTCCGAAGAGCTGAGACAAAGTTGCACAGAATTTGCTGAATTTTGTTATGAAGTTAACGAGGAAGAGCTGGAAGCGGAATGTCTGCATTTAACTGAATACTTGAAAATTGTTCGTAGTAAAAATGAGGCAGATAATAGTATATCGGACATATATCACCTTTTGAAAGTAAACAAAACTGAAGACACATTTCCAAATGTAGAAATCGCATTGAGAATGTTTTTAAGCATGGTGGTAACCAACTGCAGTGCGGAACTCCCCCTCTCCAAATTGAGGAGAATGAAAAATGAATTAAGAAGTATACTGTTTCAAGAGAGAATAATCAGTTTACCGCTGATGTCCATAGTCTGTGATATGCTCAAAAATATAGATTTTGAATAACTGATTAACGCTTTTCCACATCTCAAATCGAGAACAGTACTTCTTCAATCAACATAGATTTTTAAGCACTAAGCTGTGGACCCTAACAGAGTTACTTTTGTAGATTATCTGTTCATTTAATGTGACTAAAGAAATAAAAATATATCTAGATCCTCGCTTATCTACTTTCTTTGGCTGTTCCAACAATGAAGTGCTCTGTCAAGGTCATAGGAGCCCCATTATCATAATGGCCTCAAAACAGGTTAAAGGCGACTCTGGTTACTACTTGCTAATGGCCAAATCTAAAGCCCGCAAGACATCTCTGTAAGTATGTCGGGGAGGAATCAGGTTACCCTCCATTCAGAGCTGTTGCACGCAGCGACCGTTATTTTCGATTTGTAAATAATAGATTTCAGCTATCAGTCGTCCTTTGGTACTTTTATTGGCAGATCTAGCCATTCTCAATGCACTATCATTTTTGGTCAATTCATGTAATGCCTGTTGGTCGGCCTTTGTCCACGGTTCATTGAATTGCCCGACCAAAAGGCATTACATGCATTGACCAAAAATGATAGTGCATTGAGAATGCATCCCCGTTCATTATTTTCTTTTAAATATAACACATCTCGCTATTATTGCCAGCTACAAAGAAAAATAAACTAAATATTTCTCGTAATAATATCAACATGCAAAAAATAGAGTAAACAGCACAATTCGAGATGGCTAATCATGATTTTTTCATTTAAAAATCTATTTGCGCATAGTTGATTTACAAGGAATTAGTTCAATAAACAAATGAACGCATTTTTAAGTGTAAGGGAAATAATTTATAATTTTTCTGTAGAAACAGGTAGCTAAAAGATATATGCAGAAACATCTTAGACAAATGAATTCTTGTAAGGACGTTTTAGTCCATTATGTAGCACTTGTACAAGAAGAATTGCACGTTTTCCATACTTTCTCTGAAATAAACATTGTTTTTGCGAAATGTGAAGTTCATTTCACCTCTTGTTCAATATTTGGTTGTCTCTTTCGTTTACCTGCAAGAATGGTATTTGACCTTACTTGATCAGCACGCTTTTCAACGAAATTGTTTAGCACACTAATACTTACAACCTGAATAATTCGTTCCTTGGTCACACTTGTCGAATGAGCAGGACGAGAATGTCCAAATAAAACACCTTCCAGCCAGAAAAAAGATACGTCTCTCTTTACAAAAGCTGCACCCTCAAATGGCTGAGTAACATGTTCGTCACAATATATACAAAAGATGCACAAAGCATCTCATCATCATTTCAATATCAGAGACCATCTCTATCTGTTGGAACCGTTAAATTATAACGCGACAGTTTTTCTTTTGTACCACTTTGTGCAGTCAGAAATTCTGTACAATAACTACACATTAACCATATGGAGAACTGAATTATTATAATTTGTACCAGCCAGATGTCGGTACAGCCCAAATCGAGTCTTCCAACTGTCTTTTTGGACTTTCCCTGGTAGGAGGAAATAGTGTCAAAAATCAGTAAAGATATCAAGAAAACGTTCAAAGTTCGAGTCCGGGATCTTAAGGAAACGTTGTAAAAATTTCAGCTATTTGCTGTGCATAGCCATATCGTCCGATGATGACGGCGAAAATATGGTAAAAGTACCCATCTGCGGAATTTTCCGACGAACTGCCCATGACCTATTGGTGCCTCTATAAGTTCTACCAAGCACACCGTAGACCATATCAAATGTAAAAAAGAACCGACCGATTTGTTCTACCTGCGTAAGCAGGAGGAAGTGTGTAATATTCATACACTACTGGCCATTAAAATTACTACACCACGAAGATGACGTGCTACAGACGCGAAATTTAACCGACAAGAAGACGATGCTGTGATATGCAAATGATTAGCTTTCCAGAGCATTCACAAAAGGTTGGCGCCGGTGGCGACACCTACAACGTGCTGACATGAGGAAAGTTTCCAACCTATTTCTCATACACAAACAGCAGTTGACCGGCGTTGCCTGGTGAAACGTTGTTGTGATGCCTCGTGTAACGAGCAGAAATGCGTACCATCACGTTTCCGACTTTGATAAAGGTCGAATTGTAGCCTATCGCGATTGCGGTTTATCGTATCGCGACATTGCTGCTCGCGTTGGTCGAGATCCAATGAGTGTTAGCAGAATATGGAATCGGTGGGTTCAGGAGGGTAATACGGAAAGCCGTGCTGGATCCCAACGGCCTCGTTTCACTAGCAGTCGAGATGACAGGCATCGTATCCGCATGGCTGTAACGGATTGTGCAGCCACGTCTCGATCCCTGAGTCAACAGATGGGGACGTTTGCAAGACAACAACCATCTGCACGAACAGTTCGACGTCGTTTGCAGCAGCATGGACTATCAGCTGGAAGACCATGGCAGCGGTTACCCTTGACGCTGCATCACAGACAGGAGCGCCTGCGATGGTGTACTCAACGACGAACCTGGGTGCAAGAATGGCAAAACGTCATTTTTTCGGATGAATCCAGGTTCTGTTTACAGCATCATGATAGTCGCGTCCGTGTTTGGTGACATCGCGGTGAACACACATTGGAAGGGTGTGTCTGTCATTGCCATACTGGCGTATCACCCGGCGTCACCTCTTGTTCGCCTTGACGGCACTCGGAACAGTGGACGTCACATTTAAGATGTGTTACGACCCATGGCTCTATCCTTCATTCGATCCCTGCGAAACCCTACATTTCAGCAGGATAATGCACGACCGCATGTTACAGGTCCTGTACGGGCCGCTTTGGATACAGAAAATGTTCGACTGCTGCCCTGGCCAGCACATTCTCTACATCTCTCACCAATTGAAAACTTCTGGTCAATGGTGGCCGAGCAACTGGCTCGTCGCAATATGCCAGTCACTACTCTTGATGAACTGTGGTATCGTGTTGAAGCTGCATGGACAGCTGTACCTGTACACGCCATCCAAGCTCTGTTTGACTCAATTCCCAGGTGTACCAAGGCCGTTATTACGGCCAGAGGTGGTTGTTCTGGGTACTGATTTCTAAAGATCTATGCACCCAAATTGCGTGAAAATGTAATCACATGTCACTTCTAGTATAATATATCTGTTCAATGAATACCCATTTATCATCTGCATTTCTTCTTGATGTAGCAATTTTAATGGCCAGTAGTGTACTTTGACCCTGCACGCTAAGATAGTGACAAGAAGACGATACTTCGATTATGTATACAAATGGTCCCTAGACCAAAGGCAATCCAAAGCCCTTGACTCTGCTTTATTAACGCCAACAGAACAATAGGAATGAGCACCGGAAAATCCCGTTGTTATGTGCGGCATTTTAGAACGAATTAGTTACGCGTGCCGTCACATGCATACCGATATTTTCATTAACAAGTAACAAACAGTGCTAACTTTTATCTCTACTGTATCTTCAAACTTCATACCTACGAATGAAACCGTGATGCGTCTCGTACAACGAGAATCTCTGCAGTCGACGGTGTACTTCTAGCAAGTGGCACTGTGTCCAGGGAGCGCCTCTTGCGCTAGCCTCGTATTTGCGAGCCGCTGAGCTGCAAACGAAACGCGAAAACAGGAACGGGGCAGAGGGAGCAGGAGAAAGGAGACACCAAGTTTGTTATAATGCATTATCCTCTCGGGTGGGTCGTCACTCCGCTCGGGAACACAACAAACTTAACGCAATTTACGGTGGCGTTATTATGCACATCTTTTAGCAGGGAAAACAGAGCAACCGTCGCGTTTCCCTGTGCCGAGTAGCCGCAGCGGAACATGCAACTCGAGAATTATGGCGACCTGCGACCACAGACGTCGTTCTTCCTCAAGTTTCCTCATCTTCCCAAGCCGTCACCTAAGCAAGTAGGCCTGCACACGAGTCTCCTCTCTTCACAGCTTAACAACGTCCGCAGACTTCTTTCAGAAAATTAGAAACGAGAACGTGTGAAACAATGCGAATAAACCGTTAAAACTTGAAAGACGTGCACTTCAGTCACCATTCAGTGCTCGTATTTCATATTTCTAATCCCAGCATCCTGGTATTCTGTAATATAATTGATGTGTCGGCAGCTGGGCCAACACCTTGTAGATAGAGGTGGCTTAAAAGGCACGCTAGACTAACGCAGACGGGCGTGAAGTACTGGAACAGGATACGTAATTAATGCTATGAAGAAAAGTACGTAGCTGGTATAATACTTATCTTTAATACAAACAGACGTGGTACATCGCACAAAGGAGACTTTAATTACAATCACTGTAAGGCTAATGGCGCCTTGCTAGTTCGTAGCCATTAACTTAGCTGAAGGCTATTCTGTCTCTCGGCTAATGAGAGAGAAAGGCTTCGTACGTCTAGTCGCTAGCTCTGTCGTCCGTACAACTGGGCTGAGTTCGAGTCAGTCTCTCGAGACCTGCCGTGTGGTGGCGCTAGGTTTGCGATCACACAGTGGCGACACGCGGGTCCGACATGTACTACAGGACCGCGGCCGATTTAAGCTACCACCTAGCACGTGTGGTGTCTGGCTGTGACACCACAATAATAATTCAGGCCCTGTTAATAATTTCTATGGGTTGCCTAATTTATTTGAAGGTGTTCACAGTTTGTCTCACACTGATCTGTGAGAGGAGCTTGGCGCCAGGGATTTTCTTTCTTTACTGGCGAGGGGAGCAGTCTTCCTAGCAGCCATGATGGCTCCCCGTTTCCTATCCTTTTTCCGATCGCCAGGGTAGCACGTGGTGTCGTTTGAAAGTTCAGTAGTGGCCGAAGTTTCTCCTGTTGTCAGTTCCCCAACCTGCCTTACCAACCTTGTAACTGGTATTTCTGCTCGATTTTAACGTCGCGAGGTCGCCTCCCTGTGAGATTCCGGCCATCTGATTGGCCAGTTCAGGTGCGCGCCCGTTTTCCGCGGGTGGGCGCCAACCGCTCTCCGCGGATGGATAGTGGACAAAGGGGCAGTAGGTCAGCTCTAGTGTGACCGTGCCTGAGGCCGGAGGTGCCGCTTCCAGGAGATGAAGTTCGGTAAGCTTGAGCGCCGGCATGCACTGTCGATTCGCGCCCTGCGGCCCAGAGGGAACCTTACAGGTCATTGTACTGATGTGCGTTCCTTGGATTACGGTTTACGCAATTTTTCCGTGTTATAAGACTGTAGGTTTTCCTTGTTCAGTTGGGCGTAATGTGCGGGATGCGATGGTTAGTCACAGTAGCTTGCAGCCCGGCACTAAAAGCGCATACATTCATGCTCCTTTCCCGCTTCGTCTGGCAGTAGCTCTTTCAGTTCTCCTGTGTAAAATTCAACTCAGAATTTAGGTCTTCCTAGCTTGAAAACTTGTGTGTCCCCACCTTTGTCCTACGCCACGTGGTGAGTGTCTGACGTCCCTTCATGTTTCGTTCAAATGGTTCAAATGGCTCTGAGCACTATGGGACTCAACTGCTGTGGTCATAAGTCCCCTAGAACTTAGAACTACTTAAACCTAACTAACCTAAGGACATCACACACATCCATGCCCGAGGCAGGATACGAACCTGCGACCGTAGCAGTCGCACGGTTCCGGACTGCGCGCCTAGAACCGCGAGACCACCGCGGCCGGCTTCATGTTTCGTAAACGTAGTCGGACCGCGAGCCAAAGTTATCTAGTATCGCTCGTATGAATAGTTTCGCGTCTTGCTGGTTTTATTCCTTTAGTACAGGAGGCTACCTAGCGATTCACCCACAGTAGCATCTTTCTTAATCTTTGCCTGATTCATGGTGGTGGTCGTTGCATGCCTTCAACCCCTTCCTTTAGTAAATTGGACCTCATTTGATAATACGGTGATTGTTTCTAAAATTCCTTTTCTCATGCTATCGTGGCTTATTATGAATGAGCGTTGGGGCAGTTTGCTCAACTCAATTCTTTCTTCCCCCACCCCCATTTGATTGTGTAATGGTTCAGTATTCAACTGTTAAATAAATGTGTCCTTTAATCTGTACATTCTCCCTTTCATTACGTGAAACCATCCTTAGTGTCACAATAGAATACTGAAGAACTATAACGGTTGCTACAAAGTCGTGCAGGTCTCATACCATTAATGATAGCATAAAGATTCAATATCGCGCGCCTGGCACGACCATTGCACGCAGGGCACCGATAATAGTAACAATAATTTTCAATTATCCCCACGGCTCAGTGTGAGTACGTGAGCACTAAATCCATTTGATGTGGTGGAAGCAGTGGCCTCTGTTTTACCTTGGTTTTAAAAAAATATATAAAAAATTACAGCCCCTACAGCAAGGGATAGTAACATGTAAAATAAAACGATCCACCGCTTTTCAAATCTTCATATAAATCAGAAACTTTCTGCAGCATGGTCGAAACCAACACCGGTCATGATTATTTATTTAGCGTATGGCAGTACAAATTGTACAAATGAAAGTGAAACTAACGTACAGAAGTCACTTAATTTTTGCAAAATAAATGAAACTGAAAAGATAAATTTAGAAATTAATATCGAAATTTTCAATCCATTTAAGGGCAGAGTCTGTCACTCCAAAGAAACCTTCTGAAATTCCTGGGTAAGTTCGTCTTTTACTGCCTGTTGAGATGTGTTCCACGGTCTGATGTTCGTTGTCGCACTTCGATTGAGGGGAAACAGCCTTTTCCCATTGGTAGAGACCTTCTGCACAGATGCCATGGCCTGTGCGAACAGAATTTTCTCATGTTTAAAAATAAGGAGCTATCTGTTTCACTTGGTAAGAACATTCTAAAGCCGAGATCGCATAAATATTTCTTCTTACAAACAACTTTGCTCTCATCTTCAGGGCTTTCAAATTTTTGTTATAAATTGTTTGCATTTTGAGTTGGAACCTCAAGCCATTTTGTCGTGTAAATAAAATGTAGTACTTTACATAAATGTGTCATAAATAAAACATTTATAATCAGCAAACACCTTGTGCACCTGGTCATGTCCGTATACGTAGCGCTTACAAATGATATTTATCTCACAGAAAACACAGTACACAATAAAATACCCAGTAGCATATCTGCTTATGTTAGCTATACATGTTCTCATCATTGAAGATCCGCCTTACAAGGCGTATAAAGTACAGGGTATGGGTTGCACCTTATACGCCCTCTAAGGTGGATCTCCAATGATCAGAACATGTATAGCTAACATAAGCAGATATGCTACTGTGCATTTTATTGTGTACTGTGTTTATTATGACGTAAAACTCATCTGTAAGCATTCCATATACCGACATGGCCAGGCGCAAGAGGTACCTCTTGATTTTTCAAGTTTTATTTATTACCAACCTTTATATAATGTCCTACGTTTTATCTAAATGACAACATCGCTTGAAGTACCCACCCAAAATGAACGTATTTTATAACAAAAAATTTTTAAGACCTGAAGATTATGGCAAAGTCTGTCGCAACCAGTTGTTTGTATAAAAGAGAAATATTTATGCGATCCTGATTTTAGAAAAGTTTTGGCTGAACGATCCTGTACCTTTCCAAGCACATCACGATTACATGCCGTTGTACCAGGTCTTATGACAGTCTGATATTCCTCATGGGCAACGCTACTGTCCATGTTAAAATCCGTTGCTTGCAGCGACTCTGCCAATACCATGGGCGACTTCTTGGATTTTAATCTGTTCATTCTAAATGCAGGCACTTCAGAGGTGATTGACAGCCAGGGAATTTTAATTAATTTTACAAGTTTCTTGAGAAGAACATTCTGTCTTCGCAGGTCTGTTGGCGCAAAGTGTTTTATAGGTGGTAGCTGTGAAGAAGAGTAGACCAGATGCAGTCTGTTATTGTCCTCACTGCTGCTTTTAGGTAAACACCGATTTTCCTCACATGTCAATTACTACGTTAGCAGAGAAGACGAGTCGTAAGGAAAAATATCATAGTGTTGCAGCTCTTGCACACTTTTCAGCTTCGTATGATGTTATTGCGCGATCTCACGTTTGCTACAGTGTTTTCAGTGTGTTTCTTGTAGGTAGCTGTTATATCAAGAATTACACCTAAATATTTGGGAAAGGCTTAGCGATGGAGGACCTGTCCGCTAATGATGACAGTTAGTTTACCATTGGCCATTCTACTGTTAGATGAAATCAACTATATTCGATCTTTATTCGATTTGGTGTTAGCCTCCTATGTTTTACGTATCTCGCTGTCTACATATACATGTAGCGAGTATGACTTCCACAGCTTCAAGGCATCTCTGTTGAATGGCCAAACCAAGATCGTCGCATAAATTAAGTTCCAATAGATCTCAGTAGGAGACCAGATGTACATGAGTTGAACAGAACTAGTGCCATAACCGAACTCTGGGGGAGGCCGTTATTAACATATTCTGTCTGATTAATTGATTGCCGAGGGAAAATATCTCTCAGACTACATGTTGTTTGTAAGCCTAATTGTCATTTGTCTGTGTACAACACTTGCGAGTTTTGTAAAAGAGTGCTTCTTTCCACTCCGTATTATAGCTGTAAGATCAACAAAAGTCACAAATGTTTTAAAGCGTGGTTAGAACCGAGGTTCTACGTGATCTGTAGCGCTTTGTTAGGCCTGAATGCAGCTTGAACGGTGGAAGTAATTTCATGGATCTTGGAACCATTTCTGTTAAGGATGAGACTTTTAGCATGCTTGTAACAGCAGCTCAGGAAGGTGACTGGATGATACCTAACATCTTCATTCGTTAGTGTACCGGGGTTCGTTACTTCTATGTGTTTTATTCTTTGGAGATTTTTGGAAGATTACCAAACAGCATAATATTGATGAAAAACCCTGGGCGTATCAGATCAAATCAAGAAGCTTTGCCTTTTTTCATCTGTTTGAGTGCTGCTTGACTCTTAGAGAGGACAATGTCTTGAAATACTCTGATCTGTTGGTTGCCTTCAGCTTAAGGTTGCTAAACTTTCTTAACCATTCCTGAATGTGGCTTTTAGGACAGTGGTATACAGAGGGAAGCTATTCTATCTGCAGTTTTGTGTTGCTTTAGGATTTTCGCGAGCAAGGGGTCGACTTTCTTAAGAGAATCCACGCCTCCCTGACTGACCTCTCAGAATCAGGACCCTCTGTTTTTTGTTCCCAACATCCTTTGCGAGATTTATCAGGATATTTTTAACAGCTTCTTGTCCGTTTCACACTATTTGGTGCTTAAACAGTACTGATACTGTACTTCACAGTCGTTGCTCAAGCGTGGAATATACTCTTGCCGGAATCCTCTACTTATGCATTTTTCTGCTGTTGGTAAACCTGCTGCAAGAGAATCTGTCACAATTTTCACTTAAAGTAGTAATCCCTCCTACCACTTTATCAACTTCTTTGGAGAATTCAGTCCATGCAGTGATGCCTTACAAACTTCCTGTTTTTTACGGACTGACACTTATTCAGTAAGGAATATTCGCTCAGTTTACTTGTACCTCAAGCTGGCGCCTTACTCGTTAAAAAACACTCTCAGATCTCGTGATATATTACCTCGCTAGTGTTGTAATAGTACACAAAACATCGGCAGAATATTTTCACTACTTTGCCAGAAAACAAGAAACTGATGAAAATTTAGTTTTAATACAAATTTCAGGAACTTACAATATTGATTTCTAAATTTATATACAAATTATCCAAAGGATAGAAATACCAACATCTGCTTCCACAGCCCGCAGGCCACCTTACGGTGCCAGCCGGTGTGGCTGAGCGGTTCTAGGCGCTTCAGTCTGGAGCCGCGCGACCGCTACCGTCGCAGATTCGAGTCCTGCCTCGGGCATGGATGTGTGATTTCCTTAGGCTAGTTTTTAAATAGTTCTAAGTTCTAGGGAACTGATGACTTCAGATGTTAAGTCCCATAATGCTCAGAGCCATTTGAACCATTTGAACCACCTTACGGCGTGCAGCGGAGGATACTTCTGGTACTTGTATCCAATCCCCCATTCCCTTTTCCAGTCGCGAATAGTGTGTGGGATAAACGACCGTCGATAAATCTGATTTCTTTCATTTTGACTTCATGAGGCGTTTGTTAGAGGAAGTAACTGTCGCCCCACCCTTCTCTGGACGTACGTTCTCCGAATTTCAGCAGCAAACCTTTCCATGGTACTCAAGGCCTCTCCTACAGTGATTGCAACTGAAGTTTATTAAGCATCTCCATAACGCTATCGCGCTTACTGAATGATTCCATGACGACACTTGCCGCTCGTCGTTTTAAGTGATCCATCTCTTCTATAAATCTAATCTGGTAAGAGCCCCAGACGATAAATTCTGAAGAATTCACCTTGTATCACACTGTTCGCTTCCAGTAAATGCGCACCTCCTCCGTACGATGTAAACAGCTATCGCTTACTCCCAGTATACACAAGTTCAACCATACGGTGGTAGTATTGACCAAAACAAGAAAAGAATGTCACGTAAACACAGGCTCAAGAAGCAATGAACACTTCGCTACTGTGAGAAACATCTCTTCTTCTCAACACGTGAACTTATCTGTCAAGGTAAGCATTTCAGAGCATATGTTTACTGGACATTATTTTCATTGTTTGCTCTATACGGTCACTTCCGATAGTTTGTCGGTGCCCCTCCGGTTCACCCTATACATACCAAATTAGAATTATATTGATACCTTCAGCTGCTGACGGGCGTTGACAGAGGGGACAGCTGAAAACGTGTGCCCGACCGGGACTCGAACCCGGGAACTCCTGATTACATGGCAGACACTCTATCCATCTGGGCCTCCGAGGGCACAGAGCGCAGCTCGACTTCAGGGACTATCTCGCGCACGCCTCCCGCGAGACCCACATTCTCACCGTGTATGACTACACACTACATTCGTAGTGTCCCACCCCAACACACTCATTACTCGTGGAAGACATTCTTACCAAGTCGCGTATGAGTTTGTGGAATATGTGTGTATCCGAACAGAAGAGGAAGGTCATGGGGGGTATTGCCAGAACTATACACTTATATGGATATGGTGTCTGTTCTTTCGGACATATCCGAAATAAGTATACATACGATATAAGTACACATAACAGGTGGCCATCCTTAAAGTCCTCGGGCGCATTTCCTCTAGTGTTCCCTCAGATACCTGCAATTTCGTTTTTGCAGTGTGTCTGGAATCATGACAAAGAAGTCATGGTCATCGCGCCTTTCATGCGACGAACACTGCCGATAGTGAGGGTCAGGTTGTTTCCCGTAACGAATAAAACGATTTTCAAAGGAGAATTTTGTGTGCCAGTTCCATAGAGTGGACTCAAATTTATCTAGTGCGATATCAGTCTTATCGATATGTATTAAGAGGGACAGCAGACCACGAGGAATAAGCACTGCTCCAGCAGTGATAGCACAGTCCTGGACCGCGCTGGATTCTACCGCCGTGCAGCAACATTTCTCAGTCGCTGATGGGGTACTCGCTATTCTCTGTGATTTGCTGTCCCTGTTAATACATATTTTCACTAAAGCGAATATCGCACTAGACTAATCTGACACCACTCTATCGAATGCGCACATAACATTTAGCTTTTAAAATCATATTTTTTGGGACGGGAAACAAACATTTCGTCTCATGAAAGATGTGATGATTATCATTAATTATTTGTGTTATTAATCTACGCTAACTGGAAACATGGGGTTTATTCATATTTTGCTCCAGTCGCATAAGAATGGAGACAGTAGCGCCACTATGAAGGTTCGAATCAGGCTTGCTTTGAATACGCGCTCTAACGTTCGTGAACGTTAGTCACCTTTCAGACTCGACGTGGTGAGTTCATGTAAGTCAAGAGTTCCTTTAAGGTGACAAAGAGCCATTATCGTTAAGTCAATGAATGAGATTTTCACTCTGCAGCGGAGTGTGCGCTGATATGACACTACCTAGCAGATTAAAACTGTGTGCCGGACCGAGACTCGAACTCGGGACCTTTGCCTTTCGCGAGCAAGTGCTCTACCAACTGAGCTACCCAAGCACGACTCACGTCCCCTCCTCACAGCCTTCTGCTAGTACCTCGTCTCCTACCTTCTAAACTTTACAGAAGCTCTCCTGCATAGAGCACTTGCCCGCGAAAGGCAAAGGTCCCGAGTTCGGGTCTCGGTCCGGGAAGCAGTTTTAATCTGCCAAGAAGTTTCAGCACGTCGCTGAGTTTGAAAGAGGTCTTTTAATAGGGCTACGAGAAGCTGGGTGTTTCTTCTGCGATACTGCACAAAGACTTGGCAGGAATGTAACCACTGCATATGATTGCTGGCAGCTGTGGTCATGCGGCACAACAGAGAGATAATGTCATCGTATGGCCCTGGCGCATCGTACTGCATATGCAGCAGCAATTTCAGCAGCAGTTGGCACCATCGTGGCACAACGAACTGCTACAAATCGGTTATTTCAAGGACAGCTCAAAGCCTGATGCCCTGTAGCGTGCATTCCACTGACCCCAAGCCACCGCCAATGGCAACTTCAGTGGTGTCAAGCGACAGCTCATTGGAGAACGGGGTGGAAGTCAGTTGTGTTTTCTGATGAATGTTGGTTCTGACACGGTGCCAGTGATGGTCATGTGTTGGTCGGAAGGAGGTTGAGGACCCGCGTCCATCCTGTCTGTTTGCTAGACACACTGGACCTGGACCTGGACTTATGGTACGGGGTTGGAATTCCTATGACGCCAGGAGTATTCTCGTGGTTATCCCACGCACCCTGACTGCAAATTTGTTCGTCAATCTTGTAATTAGACCTGTTGTGCTATACTTCATAAACAGCATCCCAGAGGGTGTTTTCTAACACGATATCGCTCGCCCACATACTGCTATTGTAACCCAACATGTTCTACACAGTGTCCTTGTCTTGCCATACTTGACCTCCATGTCCGTCTCCAGTCGAGCATACGTTGTACAATATCGGACGACCACTCCAGCGTCATCCACAACCAGAATTGATCGTTCCTGTACTGACTAAACAAATCAAACAAGCGTGGAACTTCATCGCACAAACTGTCGTCTGGTACATTTGTAACACAACGTACGTACTTGAGCACGCTTGCATTCAGAGTTTTGGAGTGTGGTTCAAATGGCTCTGAGCACAATGGGACTTAACATCTGAGGTCATCAGTCTCCTAGAACATAGAACTACTTAAACCTAACCAACCTAAGGACATCACACACATCCATGCCCGAGGCAGGATTCGAACCTGCGACCGTAGCGGTCGCGCGGTTCCAGACTGGAGCGCCTAGAACCGCTCGGCCACACTGGCCGGCTTTAGGAGTCTACACTGATTATTAATGTACTAAAATTTCTTATTCTCAATGGCTTACTTCCCGCTTACATTGTCCTGCGACGTTGCAGTGTTAATTACGTAAATATGTTACCTTCATAAATGTATTCCCGAAATATCATTAGTCTCCCTTCATTACTTTTTTGAGGTGGCGACTTTCTTTCCGTCAATATAAATACACTGTGTGAAACAGAATTTCACCTAAAAACTTTCAGAGCTTGTTCAGGGATACCTACAGATTAGTTTGGTATGGTGGCCCCTGTAATGGTACTTGAATTACGTAACCATTATGTTACCTCACCTGAACCTCTCGATACCAGTAATATTCTACTGTATTTCTGTTAACTACTTAACATATTTCTGAGACAACATTCAGATTTGATTTCACTTTTGATACATCGATATGTTTAGATTGCAATGATATTATTCTTATGTATATTCTTTCTTTTGTCACTATGATCTTTGACTTGTAACCCTGACTTTTGGGCGCGTAAGCGATAGTTAGTTAGTTGTTGAGTTGTTAGAGAGTCGGACCTTGAGAAAGTCAAGTCGTGGACGTCATGTTGGAAAGACGAATATTGTCGTCAGCTTATAACATGTGAACTTTAACAGTGACTGTGAGGCTGATGTTTTCAATAAAAGCGTAAGCTTCAAGAATGGTTTGTGAAGCGCATCTACAAAACTTTTGAATATAGCAGAATAAAACCTAGGCCTCTTTGCATCCGAGCTTGGAATCATACCCACCTAGATTATCAACGATTGGGCCATGATTTTACGACGAGACCAGCGTGGGAAACACAAAAAAGATGAGTGCCTAGTTTTTTTATTGTTACGTGAAATGACTTTAATAATGTTGTGGATTGGCAGGATCCAACCCACGGAGTTTGGAGGAAGCCGAAAGGCACGCGTTTAAGCTCACACAGGCTGGCGTGAGGTCTGGAATAGGACAAGGACTTTAGACTTCAGAAAAAAAGGTGGTAACTGGTGGAATACTTAACTTTAATCCATTAATGTTGAACGTAGCTCTTGTCTGTACATTATTTACAATATCAATAGTAACTGAACATGGCGCCTTGCTAGGTCGTAGCAAATGACGTAGCTGAAGGCTATGCTAACTATCGTCTCGGCAAATGAGAGCGTATATTGTCAGTGAACCATCGCTAGCAAAGTCGGCTGTACAACTGGCTCGAGTGCTAGGAAGTCTCTCTAGACCTGCCGTGTGGCGGCGCTCGGTCTGCAATCACTGATAGTGGCGACACGCGGGTCCGACTTATACTAAAGGACCGCGGCCGATTTAAAGGCTACCACCTAGCAAGTGTGGTGTCTGGCGGTGACACCACAATTAACTGTGCTCTAATGACAACTGCCACATAATATGACTGTTGTTGCCCGAAAATGCAGTATTTAGCAGCGTGAGCAACACCACAATCGTTATTAAATGCTGACCTTTGTTGTGGTAGGGTTGTTAGAACCCACGGCCTCTGTCGGCTCCTTGCAGAGGTATTGCATTTTTTTTTTTTTCGTTTCTTGTCCAGTCAGCAGAAGGTTCCTGAAGAAAAGTCGATGAAAGGGAGGGCGTCGCACCGCAAGACTGGCCTCCAAGATCCTCTCATCATACAATACATTTTGTTTGTTAATTAAGAAAATAACATTTAGTGACAGCACCTTTCGCATCGAAAACTCGTGGAACCGCTATCGTCGTAATTTTGAAAGAGCAGTCTTCTCCGCTGAGTTCATCTTGTTTTCCCAGAGTCAAATACTTTTTCACATCTGGACACACACATTTCCACCGACCTTCTAATTAATCTCACTATTTCCCAACTCATATTTACAGATTTCACTATGAATGACAGCGTCGTATTTCTACATCTACATCTACATTGTTACTCTGCAATTCAAACTTAAGTGCCTGGCAGAGGGTTCATCGAACTTCTCTACCATTCCACTCTCGAATGGCGCTTGGGAAAAAGGAACACCTAAATCTTTCCGTTCGAGCTCTGATTCTTCTTATTTTATTATGATAGTCATTTCTCCCTACGTAGGTGGGTGTCAACAAAATATTTTCGCATTCCGAAGAGAAAGTTGGCGATTCAAATTTCTTACATAGATCTCGCCGCAAAGAAAACAGCCATTGTTTCAGTGACTGCCACACCAACTCGCGTTCCATATCAGTGAGACTCTCACCCCTATTGCGCGATAACACGAAACGATCTACCTTTCTTTGCATTTTTCCCCATGTCCTCCGTCAATCCTACCTGGTAAGGATGCCATACCGCGCAGCAATAATCCGGCAGAGGACGGACAATTGTAATGTAGGCTGTCTCTTCAGTGGGTTCGTCGCATCTTCTAAGTGTTCTGCCAACAAAACGCAGTCTTTGTTTCGCCTTCCCCACAGTATTATCTATGATGTCTTTCCAATTTAAGTTGCTTGTAATTGTAATTCCTAGGTATTTAGTGGAATTGACAGCTCTTAGATTTGTGCGATTTATCGTATACCCAAAATTTATCGGATTTCTTTTACTACCCATGTGGACGACCTCGCACTTTTCTTTGTTTAGTGCTAATTGCCACTTTTCGCACCATACAGAAAAAAAATTGAATACAGTAACTGTTTGTTATACATATCTAGAAATAACCCCCGCGCGCTATTAGCCGAGCGGTCTCAGGCGCTGCAGTCATGAACTGTGCGGCTGGTCCCGCCGGAGGTTCGAGTCCTCCCTCGGGCATGGGTGTGTGTGCTTTTCCTTAGAATAATTTAGGTTAAGTAGTGTGTAAGCTTAGGGACTGATGACCTTAGTAGTTAAGTCCCATAAGATTTCACACCCATTTGAACATTTTTTTTTTTTATTTTAGAAATAGCCATTTTGTATCTGTTGATTTCCCAAACACACGACATCTCTCCCACGAGCATCGGAATGAGAAGAGCTTTCGTGATATAGCGACCGCAGCGACATCCTCAATTCGATTCATTGGCAAACTGGCTGTTGTGTTTCTCTGCCGCAGGTTACGTCTGTAGAAAACAAAGTCTTGCTAACCTGTCGTATAATACAGTCTTGTGTTCAAAGAAATGCAAGCATAGTATAAGAAATGTAGGTTCTCTCGCTGTCGTTGACT
This sequence comes from Schistocerca nitens, assembly GCF_023898315.1. NCBI lineage: Eukaryota > Metazoa > Arthropoda > Insecta > Orthoptera > Acrididae > Schistocerca > Schistocerca nitens. The sequence goes on along the minus strand of NC_064620.1, from coordinate 554,987,521 downwards.
ATGGGAATTAAAATCCTGCATTATAAAGAAATATCCTATTAACGGAGCAAATGTGTAAAAAAAATACTACCAAAGATTGGTTCTGTATTCATGAAATGCCGGCCGGTGTGGCCGTGCGGTTCTAAGCGCGTCAGTTTGGAACCGCGTGACCGCTACGGTCGCAGGTTCGAATCCTGCCTCGAGCATGGATGTGTGTGATGTCCTTAGGTTAGTTAGGTTTAAGTAGTTCTAAGTTCTAGGGGACTGATGACCTCAGTAGTTAAGTCCCATAGTGCTCAGAGCCATTTGAACCATTTATTCATGAAAGGATTTCTTCGGTTGTTGGAATTTATTCCGTAGTCCAGTACGTCAAAGAATTAAATTTATATGATTCGAATATCGCTCTGTGTTAGTTATTACTTAGTGTAATAATTTTTGCCTGTACACGTTTCGTTTCTTAATTTACACTTCTATTCAAAAGAGACACGATTACGAAAACGGATTAATATGTAGACAGTGAAACATCGCGTAGCAATAGTAAAACGCAGTCTGTAAGTAACCCATATACCGTTATCTGAGTTGCCTGACAACATGCAGTGTCACCCGAAGCCTATGAACATTGGGAGTTCGCATAGTTCTCATTAGCTCTACTATTCTTTCCAAGTTCTCTGAAAAAACTGTAGCGTAATGCGTAATTTAAACAACACAGTTGTGGAAGCTTCGTATTACCACCTGTGAAGAAGCCTCGACGTCCATTTTTTTCCAGAAGGACACTAGTTCTTCAGAACAGGTATGTGATAAGCGATTCTGCCTGTCCTTTTACTCGTGAACCGTTACCCAGACATCGTCCACGAACACTGTCAACCATTTCTGTTGTGTGCGTCAGCTGCAAACCCGAACAGGATCAAACAAGTAATTTTTCTCGTTTACAAATGCACAATTTTTGTTATCCCAAGGATAGAATCAGATATCAGAATTTTCTAACGTGCAGAGTGATGAAATTATATATATATATATATATATATATATATATATATATATATATATATATATATGTGTGTGTGTGTGTGTGTGTGTGTGTGTGTGTGTGTGTCCCTCACGTTTGATGTACTATAATATATATTTCAATATATTTCATCACTATTTCAACACTGTACACTCTCATTTTGATATTTATTTTCTTTAACTGCGACGTATTTTTCGACTGATGTGTCGCAGTACATCCCTGCATGTTTTTCGAAAGAGTATAACGTACAGGCCTATCTACAAAAACGGCATGTTTTTTCGGAAAGTATAATGTGTGTATTTATTTCGTATACTTATTCCTTCACTACCTGCGGCAGTTTTATATGTAATTTTTAATGTCGTCAAGTTATTTATTCCTTTCGGGTTGTATAATTACAACCAGCATTACGCGTATGTTTTACATGAGTATAATTGCAACGTGCTTACCTCAGATAACGATTCAAAAATGACTATTTTTTCTACAGTAGAGTTATCGCCTTTCTGCAACTCCTTAAAAGTTAAACTAAGTGCTTGGCCAGGATATAGTCTTTCGCGAGCAACATTCTTTCCATCCGAGCAGTAACGGACAGTTACCGCGATCCGACTGAACGCATCAATGTGAATAAGCATCTGTACCGATTTCCACCGTATTCTGATGGATCCACTCTGGAAACTAACAAGCTGTGTATGTTTCTCCTCTGTGACCATACTCCGACGCATACTATGTGAGAACGTTGGGCTGGGGAGCCCAGTTGCCTGGAAATCTGTAAAAGAATAGGTAGACTATTATGGTTTAGTGTTTCGTCTACAACGTCATTAGAGGCGGGTCACATGGTCAGATAGGGTAAGGTTGTGCAAATATACGAGACATGTCGTTTCGAAAAGAAGCGTCCCATCATTCACTTTAAAAGAGTGAGGGAAACAAAGGGCAAGCAGGTTGGCCAGATAATTATTTGAGTCTGAGACATCACGAATGAAGCTTGCGGTCCTATAAATTGCGAGTGACGTATGTTTCGTAACTACCCCAACTTTCGTAAAAATGGCAACATCGTCATTCCTCCGAAAGTAATGTCATAACAAAGTTTACCAACATGACACTATGGAGTTGACTGCGGTTACAGAATTGAATTTTTTGTCACCTCTGAAATTATTTACAGTGTGATGCCTCCACCTACCACACTCACAGTCTAGAAACGAGGAGGAAACTGATCAGGGGGGTTGGGGTTAGGTTGGGTTGGGTTGTTTGGGGAAGGAGACCAGACAGCGAGGTCATCGGTCTCATCTGATTAGGGAAGGATGGGGAAGGAAGTCGGCCGTGCCCTTTCAAAGAAACCATCCCGGCATTTGCCTGGAGCGATTTAGGGAAATCACGGAAAACCTAAATCAGGATGGCCGGACGCGGGATTGAACCGTCGTCCTCCCGAATGCGAGTCCAGTGTCTAACCACTGCGCCACCTCGCTCGGTCTGATCAGGGGGAGACTGGATGTGTTCGTGGGGGAACTTATCGCACCGTCGGCTTGCCTCTTGTCAGAAAACTTTAAAATATCTACAAAAGGGGCAGCCAACATTACGCTTGCACGTCATCATCGGGAGTATTGCAGTGCGATATGGGATCCTTACCTGAAAGGATCGACGGAGTGCATAGGAAAAAGTTCAAAAATGGGCAAATCGTTCTGCGTAATCGCAAAGTATGGGAAACAGTGTCAAAGATATTACACGTGAGCTGCGGTGATAATCATCAAAACAAAGCCGTTCCTCGTTGCGGCGAGTTCCTTTCACGAAATTTCGGTTATCAACTTTCGCCTTCTGATCGGAAATAATTTTTTTGTTTCGCCCACCTAAGCTACATAGCGTGAAACGGTTATAGTAAAAAAAAATATTAGGTATCAGAGCTCACATAGATAAATTTAAGCGTTCCATTTTACCTTGTCCCATTCTAAACAGGACCTGTCGAGAAATAGTCTGAAGGTGGTTCGATCAGCCCACTGCTAACCACTGTAATGTGAACTGCAGACTAGTCATGTAGATGTAGATCTACGAGGGCTATTCCGAAAGTAAGGTCCGATAGGTCGCGAAATGGAAACCACGGTAAAAATCAAAAATGTTTTATTTGCAACAGTTAGATACACCTTGCAGCTACTTATCTCCATAGTCGCCGACCCGACTTGGACGTGTATCGTAGCGTTGTACCAACTTTCCCATACCCTCGCTATAGAAGGCAGCCGCCAGTGCTCTCCGCCAATTCTCTACGCTGGCCTACGGCTCGTTGTCTTGTGCCGAAATGTTGTCTTCATAACCAGCGGTTCATGTGACCTGAGCTGAAACTCAGAGGGAGACAATTACGGGCTGTATTGTGGGTAATCTCACATTTCCATTTGAAAACGATGCAGGAGCATCTTCATTGCCCCTGCAGAATGCGGCTGAGAATTGTCTTGAAGACGAAACAGCACGACAGTTATGTAATGTTAGCTGCATAGCTTCAGGCGAAATTTCTCACCAGGCCCCCGTACTTGGCGGCAGACACTATTTTCTAGACATCTTTACGCACTCACTGCGAGCTCAGAAATGAGACGAGCGACGTGATGCTAACTGGGGTTATACTAGAGACACTACCCAACACATCTGTGCAAAGCTTTATCGGATTTTCATAGTCGTTTCCATTTCGTGACCGATCGGACCTTACTTTCGGAATAGCCCTCGTAGATATGATGCAATGTGACTGTTACTCTACATACGAGGGTTGCCCAGAAAGTAATGCACTGCATTTATTTTTTTCAACGATTATTTATTGAACATAATGAGAATTACACACACGAAAGAATGGTGTTTTATTTAAGCACCCTATTTTTCCACGTTATTTCCGTCCCGTTCTATCGCCTTCCTGCAACGCGAAACAAGGGTGTGTATGCCCTGTCGGAAACAATGCTTGTCCTGGTGGCGGAGTCAATGCTTCCTTAACTGATTGACAGATGCAGCGCCAACTACCGAATCGTAATGCGTCTGTCTTCGCGAATGACATCAGCTCGCTACAACATGTCAGGTGTGACAGCCGTGGATGTTCTCCCCGACAGTGGAAATCGTGGAGCTCCGCGAACCGCCTTCTGATGACCTCACCCTCAGTGCCCAGTGACTGACTGACTAACTGTACTTCTGTCGACAGCAGATGTTCCATAGACTTTGCACAAGCGTTTGTGAATATTCCCCACAGTTTCTTTCTCTGCAGTGAGACATTCAATGATGGCACGTTGCTTGTAACGCACATCACATCAGACTTGCCAACACTACGCACACTAATTGAAAGAGGCGGCCAAGATGCACGCGCTAACTCACGAAGGATGGAGTGAGGTCTGAAACAGGAGACTTAATGAATGCTATAAAGAAAAGTACGTAGCTTCTGGACTACTTAACTTTTAATGCTTCCTTTGGTACATCTCTCTTGACTATACAAATGAGACATCTGGAGATTGTGGCGATACAAGTGAGACTCTTTTGATACAAGCTATCTAAGGCTAATGACGCCTTGCTAGGTCGTAGACATGAACTTAGCTGAAGGCTATTCTGTCTCTCGGCAAATGAGAGCAAAGGCTTCGTCCGTATAGTCGCTAGCAACGTCGTCGTACAACTGGGGCGAGTTCTCGTACGTCTCTCGAGACCTGCCGTGTGGTGGCGCTCGGTCTACGATCACACAGTGGCGACACGCGGGTCCGACATGTACTAATGGACCGCGGCCGATTTAAGCTACCACCTAGCAAGTGTGGTGTCTGGCAGTGACACCACAGACGCCATTTTGAAACTGTCCTGCAGCTACGCTATCTGTCGGAAGTGACGGACCCTTGACGCGCTCACAAAGGAGACTTAAAATAATACTTAAAATAATGTTTCCCATTCGTAGCATTGTTTTTGGCTGAGAAAAGAAATGTTGTGCATTACTTTCTGGGACGCCATCGTACACTACTGGCCATTAAACTTGCTACACCACGAGGATGACGTGGTACACACGCGAAATTTAACCGACAGGAAGTAGATGCTGTGATATCCAAATGATTAGCTTTTCAGAGCATTCACACAAGTTTGGCGCCCGTGACGACACCTACAACGTGCTGACATGAGGAAAGATTCCAACCCATTTCTTATACACAAACAGCAGTTGACCGGCGTTGCCTGGTGAAACCTTGTTGTGATGCCTCGTGTAACGAGCAGAAATGCGTACCATCACGTTTCCGACTTTGATAAAGGTCGAGTTGTAGCCTATCGCGCATGCGGTTTATCGTATCGCGACATTGCTGCTCGCGTTGATCGAGATCCAATGACTGTTAGGAGAATATGGAATCGGTGGGTTCAGGAGGGTAATACGGAACGCCGTGCTGGATCCCAACGGCCTCGTATCACAAGCAGTCGAGATGATAGGCATCTTATTCGCATGGATGTAGCGTATCGTGCAGCCACGTCTCGATCCCTGAGTCAACAGATGAGGACGTTTTCAAGACAACAACCATCTGCACGAACAGTTCGACGACGTTTGCAGCAGCATGGACTATCAGCTCGAAGACCATAGCTGCGGTTACCCTCGAAGCTGCATCACAGAGAGGAGCGCCTGCGATGGTGTACTCAACGACGAACCTGGGCGCACGAATGGCAAAACGTCATTTTTTCGGATGAATCCAGGTTCTGTTTACAGCATCATGATGGTCGTATCCGTGTTTGGCGACATCACGGTGAACGCACATTGGAAGCGTATATTCGTCATCCCCATACTGGCGTATCGCCGGGCGTGATGGTATGGGGTACCACTGGTTACAATCGCGGTCACGTCTTGTTCGCATTGACGGCACTTTGAACAGTGGACGCTACATTACAGATGTGTTACGACCCGTGGTTCTACCCTTCATTCGATCCCTGCGAAACCCTACATTTCAGCAGGATAATGCACGACTGCATGTTGCAGGTCCTGTACAGGCTTTTCTGGACACAGAAAATGTTCGACTGCTGCCCTGGCCAGCACATTCTCCAGATCTCTCACCGCCTGAAAACGTCTGGTCAATGGTGGCCGAGCAACTGGCTCGTCACAATACGCCAGTCACTACTCTTGATGAACTGTGGTATCGTGTTGAAGCTGCATGGGTAGCTGTACCTGTACACGCCATCCAAGCTCTGTTTGACTCAATGCCCAGGCGTATCGCAGCCGTTATTACGGGCAGAGTTGGTTGTTCTGGGTAATGATTTCTCAGGATCTATGCACCCAAATTGCGTGAAAATTTAATTACATGTCAGTTCTGGTATAATATACACTCCTGGAAATTGAAATAAGAACACCGTGAATTCATTGTCCCAGGAAGGGGAAACTTTATTGACACATTCCTGGGGTCAGATACATCACATGATCACACTGACAGAACCACAGGCACATAGACACAGGCAACAGAGCATGCACAATGTCGGCACTAGTACAGTGTATATCCACCTTTCGCAGCAATGCAGGCTGCTATTCTCCCATGGAGACGATCGTAGAGATGCTGGATGTAGTCCTGTGGAACGGCTTGCCATGCCATTTCCACCTGGCGCCTCAGTTGGACCAGCGTTCGTGCTGGACGTGCAGACCGCGTGAGACGACGCTTCATCCAGTCCCAAACATGCTCAATGCGGGACAGATCCGGAGATCTTGCTGGCCAGGGTAGTTGACTTACACCTTCTAGAGCACGTTGGGTGGCACGGGATACATGCGGACGTGCATTGTCCTGTTGGAACAGCAAGTTCCCTTGCCGGTCTAGGAATGGTAGAACGATGGGTTCGATGACGGTTTGGATGTACCGTGCACTATTCAGTGTCCCCTCGACGATCACCAGTGGTGTACGGCCAGTGTAGGAGATCGCTCCCCACACCATGATGCCGGGTGTTGGCCCTGTGTGCCTCGGTCGTATGCAGTCGTGATTGTGGCGCTCACCTGCACGGCGCCAAACACGCATACGACCATCATTGGCACCAAGGCAGAAGCGACTCTCATCGCTGAAGACGACACGTCTCCATTCGTCCCTCCATTCACGCCTGTCGCGACACCACTGGAGGCGGGCTGCACGATGTTGGGGCGTGAGCGGAAGACGGCCTAACGGTGTGCGGGACCGTAGCCCAGCTTCATGGAGACGGTTGCGAATGGTCCTCGCCGATACCCCAGGAGCAACAGTGTCCCTAATTTGCTGGGAAGTGGCGGTGCGGTCCCCTACGGCACTGCGTAGGATCCTACGGTCTTGGCGTGCATCCGTGCGTCGCTGCGGTCCGGTCCCAGGTCGACGGGCACGTGCACCTTCCGCCGACCACTGGCGACAACATCGATGTACTGTGGAGACCTCACGCCCCACGTGTTGAGCAATTCGGCGGTACGTCCACCCGGCCTCCCGCATGCCCACTATACGCCCTCGCTCAAAGTCCGTCAACTGCACATACGGTTCACGTCGACGCTGTCGCGGCATGCTACCAGTGTTAAAGACTGCGATGGAGCTCCGTATGCCACGGCAAACTGGCTGACACTGACGGAGGCGGTGCACAAATGCTGCGCAGCTAGCGCCATTCGACGGCCAACACCGCGGTTCCTGGTGTGTCCGCTGTGCCGTGCGTGTGATCATTGCTTGTACAGCCCTCTCGCAGTGTCCGGAGCAAGTATGGTGGGTCTGACACACCGGTGTCAATGTGTTCTTTTTTCCATTTCCAGGAGTGTATTTGTCCACTGAATACCCGTTTATCATCTGCATTTCTTCTTGGTGTAGCGATTTTAGTGGCCAGTAGTGTATATAGCAGTAGCATTCTGTTGGATCTTCTTGTGGAAAGAGATAAGCTAGTGACCTTGGGCTGTCTCTGATGAGAAGATGAGTGAAATTTTGTGTGACCTCACAGTTGCTGCCAGCCAGAATGGGTGGAGATTTTAATGTGCTCCGTGATGGGTGCTTCATCCTATTGACCGCGTGATCACCATGTAGAAATTTTGTGCTCAGCCGATCTCAGTACTTTCACTAGATGACATCATCAGGACGAGAAGTTCTGGTGAATCTCTGCGCAACACTGTATTTACTAGGGTTGTAGTTGTGTATCTTTTACTTATGGTTTTAAAAATAGTAATTGCTGGTACGAGTATTTTCGGAACGGGTGCTCATGACGTGACTGTTCACTGCCCAAAATGAAACCCATCTACACATCCATAATTCGATTTCCAGTCGAAAATGAATTAACAGTGTTTTGTAGAGGACCTTAAAGAATTAACTGTCGACTATCCGTAAACGAGACACGTGGTACAAGTGATATTTCAATGGCTCGTGGAAGTGGTGTTCGTTATTCTGAAAAAAAGCCTTGCAAATTTTTTCTTGCCGTATGTGCTGCTGAGGTCAGCTTCATTTCTTATGAGTAAGGACCTCATGTTGCACCTCATGAGAATGTACACAACTACATTATGTCCTATTTAACTAATTTTTGAGATAGTCTTTATCCCTGCTAGCGTACGTAGTGCGATGCAAACACGTTAACTTTAGGTATTTTGTTTTGTGATTCCCTGAACACGCTCTTAGACATTTTGACTCATACTGGAAAGTAGAGGATCCGGAAAGAAGGGCCAAGTAGGAAATCAGTGGCCCCCTGAGAGCGCTTTTCTTGTGATCACGTTAGGTTTGAGCAATTCTACAATGCGTGCATAGATCACTAGTTGTCTTTGCAGTCAAGAGGCCAGTGTGATTAGGAATAGTGGTAATGGAGAGGTTGTAAGGTGTCAGGAAATGGGCACTTACACGTTAGCTTACCAACATTAGTATTAATAATAAAGGGACTGGCAAGGGCATCGGTCATGACTCTATTGAATTATGATAAATATGAGGCACTCTCGAGCAGTACTCCCTGCATGTCTGCATGACTGAGCCACTAATTTAAAGCGTTGGTGAAAAGCGTCGGAAGTTGAAAATTGTGGAATATAAAGTCTGCAGCTGGCCGTAGCTCGCCTGGCCGCCGTGGGCGGCAGGTAGCGGTCATCGGAAACGCGGGACAATACTGAGCTTTTGGGGGTAGCCCGGCATCCGGAGCCACCTGTGCTGGGCAACACGTGGCGAAGACGGGAATTTCGTTTGCCTAGGGGCGTTATGACCTACTCGATCATTGGGTAGATCTCAGTAGAGGGATTTCGGCGATGATAGAGCGTTCGACATTGGCCGACACTGAGTATTCTTCCGCCGCGTTTTCGTACGCGTGGGAGCCGAGAGAATTGTGGAGGGACTTCGCCTTCAACCATCGAGCGGTACGGACTTGGAGACGGCGTTTTGGCCATCGTCTTCGAAGGGAGATATACGGTCTGTATCGCAGGATTGCACCATCGCGTATTCCGTGCAGAGTTCTGCGGTTAGAGCTCTTTGTGTGCTCAGAAGTGAGATTTTCACCAACGCCTAACCACTTCCAACAACTTACCTAATATTCTCGATGTAGAAGTTATGCTTGCGAGGTGCCGAGTATTTATCAACGCAGCTGCCGGTAATAGGGGCGCGTAATTGCAAATTGTTAATGTGCCATTCTCAGGAGTGTGTGGGTGGACAAAGAGATTCATATTTTTTTTTTTTTTTTTTTTGTAAATTTTGTCAGTTGTGGGGAATATCAAATTAAAATGCCAACACTACGATCGAATTATCGACTTCATTGTAGCTAGCATTTACCCTGTCCCAGTAAGCTTTGCATGTACTCTAGTCACTGCACAGCTTGCCCAGACGGGAAGAAAGAAGGTTTTCAGTCTTCTATGTCAGCGACGAACAGATAATTTCACAAGGTTTGACACGGAGTGTACGTTTGTAACAGTGCAGTGCCGCTTCTTTTTATTTTACGCATTATAACGTCGTGTCACCGCTAGAAGCACCAAAGAAACAAATTCTTATAAGTTAATCTCCCACTGGAGAGGAAAAGCTTGTAGCATTACGCTCTGTAATTTAGATGGTGCACAGAAGTTCATCTCCGATACAGTTGTGACCCATGTTGAAAACAGGTCCATCATCTTTGGCGGAACTAAAATTTTATTTGGTGTCAAAACCGGGTGTCTCACCTAAGAGACGTCAGCCACATTACCAGCAGATTTTTGCAAGTTGGCGATTGCAATACGTAGCTGGTGACAGCGTTCCTGCCTGGACAGCGCTGTCTGCTACCAGCATGCAGCAACGCTGCCCAGTATAACGGACCTGTTACGTTGGGATATATTTATTTTATTTTCTTATTAGATGTTTTCGTTAAATAGCTGAATAAATTGTAATTAAGAATAATTTAATCAAGCAGAGTAGAAAAGATAAAGTCAAAGAGATGTTCAATGGGCGGATATCGTCGTAATGTAACGTTATTGCGTTGTTCGGTTGTTAGAACAAGTCGTTTGTGTTCCGTTCTGCTGTTAGGTCGTGCGCGTATCTGAAAGGAATTAATTCGGGGACTATAATAAACTTTCACATAATAGTTACGATTCGATGTTCCGTCAAAAGGAGTTAACGTTAGTGTTAATTTGAATTGTTGGCGACAGGATTAGCTTTGACAGATACGTGAAAACGGAGGTAACGAAAGTTGTTCGCATATCATCCTTGAACGCGACTTTTTATTTAATTAACGATTGCAGGCTCATTCAAAACTATTATCTCATTATTAGGATCAATCCCTCTTTCCTCCTAGATAGTTACCATTCATTAACATTTACGTCACAAGGAAAAGGATTATTATGAAAAGTGATATTAAATGACAATTACGTGTTATTCCGTTAGTGTGGAACCGACGTAATATCTCTGAAATGACATTGATATATAATTTGTGTTAAATACTGAACTGAGATAGGAAGTAAATTGAAATTAGTGAACATTTGATACCGAGACTATAGAAACAGAAGCGTTTAAGGTTTCTCTTCTCTAAAATGGCAAAATAGGTACGAACTTCAACTCAATAGTCGACATTATGTATTGCAAAGACATTAGCATTTCATACTTATTTTGACGACGCGCTGTAAAACAAAGGAACGTTGAGTCTCTGTACGAGTAATAAAATTAAATCTAAAAACATAATTAATAACGGCGAACTTCGCTTTAACAAACTGTATTGCGCGTCGTCATCGGGCAATAACTGCTCAACCCTGGAGACTTGTGGTGAAACTAGAAGTCGGGCATATAAAACAAACTTAAAAATCCATTCAAGCTACAGTGGAGACTGTACAACACGACGTGGGCAGTTATACCAGTCTTGCTGGAGTACTGACAATGCTTGCTGTTTTACTACCCCTGTTAATACATATCAATGAACAAATACCGCAATGCGCTAATTTGCGACCGCTCCATCAGATTGACTCCTAAATTTCCTCTTTAAAAATCATTTTGTTTCTAATGGAAAGCAAACTGACGTTTTCCGTTGACACAGGGTGTCGTATTGAACACACGATGAGCAGAGTTTACCTGGGCTGTCTCCGTCGACACACTGTAAAAAACCAAATTACTAATATCTTCTGAAACACCCATAGAGTAAATATCTCTGGAGTGAGCACTCATATGCCCAGAACAGATTTTGTGTTGTCAACATACATTGCCGGCCTGATCACGTGATCTCGGGACGTCGTGTGTTTGTTCGTATAGCGCCCTGTATATTTAGAATGTCACTACATCCCTAGTACAGACGGATTCTTGTCGTACGTGTCGTGGATTATTTATATATGTTGCGAAGACATTTTAACAGTATCCATTTGATGCCGGGAATAAACCAGCTACGTAACTTTTAAGGACAAGTGATATTACATTCAGCTTCCTTGCGATAGGTGTCATAGTTCAGATGCACTCAATTTTTGGTAGATTTTGGTATGATACCGCACTTTATAGTATTACAGAGCCTGAAGTACATTTTTGCAGTGATAGTCCTGCAAAACGACTTGACAGTACGTTAGTACTTTCGCAAGTGTCCGAAAAACACCGAATTTACCACACATTAGCGATTATATCCCTGCTAATTCGTCCTTTTTTTCTTGTACTTCTGCGTATTTATTTTCTCGTTTTTGCGACGTAAAGCACAATTTTTCTTACTGGTAGCACTTTGAGGGATTTATTTAACGCATTTTAAGTACTTCCTCCCAGTTCATTAAATAAACAGTAGACGATCTATATACGTAATTGACAAGTCACTGATAAATGCATGGAGGATAGTATTTACTGAAACAACTAACCTTTCCCTTTCCTGTTCCACTAGCAAATTTACGAGAAGAAGCGATTGTTTGTAAGCTTTTGTACGAGCCGTAATATCTATTATATAGTCATAAAATCGTAGAAAAATAGGTCTACAGAATCAAGTCTTAATTATAATGCGTCTCGAAATTTTTAAACGTATACAGTGTCTCTTACTAAAATGAAAACTATAATTAGAGCTATATGGAATGTACCCATGAAAAGTTACTATCCCTCCTTTCACATATTTTTCTTTCCATCCGTAGCAACAACGTAATTCACCATCCCTATTACACTATCAACAAACGGTGAAACACAACAAAAACTCTTGGTACTATAAACTTCAAACGCTGCAGAAAGCGCACAGGCACAGCGAAGTCCCGAGATCACGTGACAATCCTGGTTTAATGTTGACAACATGCGCAGAACGCAATGCTCACTCCAGAGATATTTACTCTTTGGAAACACCAGAGAAAATGCAGCTGCCGTTTCTCAGGAGAGAGAAACCTATGTACATAGCATACGTTCACTGACGTGACAACACTCATGCGATAGCGATACGTACGTGTACGGATGGCGGTAGTATCGTGTACAGAAGCTTTAAAAGGACAGTGGATTTGTACTCAGGTGATTCGTGTGAAAAGGTTTCCGTGTGATTACGGTCGCACTACTGGGATGGGCTGGACTTTGAATGCGGAATGATACTTGGCGCTAGACGCTTGGGACATTTCGGAAATCGTGAAGGAATTCAGTATTCCGAGATCCACAGTGTCAAGAGTGTGCCGAGAGCACCACGTTTCAGGCATTACCTCTCACCACGGACAAGGCAGTGGTCGATGGCGTTCAATTAACGACCGTTTGCGTAGAGTAGTCAGTGCAAAACAGAGAAGCAACACTCCGTGAAATAACCGCAGAAATCAATGTGGGACGTACGACGATCGTATCTGTCAGAGCAGTGCGACGGAATTTGGCGTTAATGGGCTCTGGCAGTAGACAACCGATACGACTGCCTTTCCTAACAGCACGACATCACCTTCGGCGTCTCCTCTCGGCTCGTGACCATATCGGTCGGCCCCGAGGGGACTGGAACACCGTGACCTCGTCAGAAGAGACCTGAGTTCACTTCATAAGAACTGATAGTAGGGTTCGACTATGGCGCAGATCCCACGAAGTCATGGACCGAAGTTGTCAACAAGGCACTGTGCAAGCTGGTGGTGGCTCCATAACAGGTTGGGTCGTGTTGACATGTACGAGGTGTGGCTAGAAAAAAACCGGACTAGTACTGGTGAAACAATAAAACGAATGCAATAAGGCTGAAAGTCGCGTGGCCTGTCACGTGACTCTCGCTCCGCCTACTGATCGAGTTTCATCTGCCTCCTGCACTCAGTCTGCCCGTGGCGTCTGTTTTAAGTAGTTGACGTTTTGTCTGTGCGTCGGAAAATGTTGAGTGTACAGAAAGAACAGCGTGTTAACATCAAATTTTGTTTCAAACTAGGAAAATCTGCAAGTGAAACGTTTGTAATGTTACAACAAGTGTACGGTGATGATTGTTTATCGCGAACACAAGTGTTTGAGTGGTTTAAACGATATAAAGATGGCCGCGAAGACACCAGTGATGACACTCGCACTGGCAGACCATTGTCAGCAAAAACTGATGCAAACATTGAAAAAATCGGTAAACTTGTTCGACAAGATCGCCGTTTAACAATCAGAGCAGTGTCTGAGTTAACAGGAGTTGACAAGGAAAGTGTTAGGCAGATTCTTCATGAAAGTTTCAACATGAACAAAGTGTGTTCAAAAATGGTTCCAAAGTGTCTCACAATTGAACAGAAGGAACGCCGAAGAATGATTTGTTCTGACATCCTGGAAAACATTGAAAGTGATCCCACCTTCTTACAAAATGTTATTACTTGCGATGAATCGTGGTTTTTTACTTACGATCCCGAAACTAAACGCCAGTCGATGCATTGGAAAACTCCTGGTTCTCCACGACAAAAAAAAGCACGAATGTCAAAATCGAAATTCAAGGCAATGATGATTGCTTTTTTTGACATCAAAGGGATTGTGCACATTGATTGGGTACCAGAGGGACAAACAGTGAATCAGCATTACTACATTAGCGTCCTGGCTACCCTACGTGAGCGAGTACGGAGAAAACGGAACGATTTGTGGAGAAAAAAGGTCATGGATCCTTCACCAAGACAATGCCCCAGCTCACAGTGCGTTGTCAGTGAAGACGTTTTTGGCAAAACACAACATTCCCATCTTAGATCATCCACCCTACTCACCTGATTTGGCCCCCTGTGACTTTTTTCTTTTCCCTAAAGTCAAGTCAGCTTTGAAAGGAACTAGATTTGAGACTGTTGAAGCAGTAAAAGAAAAAGCGACGGAAGTAATGTATGGACTTACCGAAAATGATCTGCAGCATTGCTATGAACAGTAGAAAATTCGTATGGAGTGGTGTAGAGACCGAGGAGGAGAGTACATTGAAGGAGATAACATGAAATTGTAAATAATTGTAAATAAATGTTTTTTCCAGCAACAGTCCGGTTTTTTTCTAGCCGCACCTCGTAATGGACTCGGTCCATTGGTACAACTGAATTGGTCATTTACTGTAAATGCGTGTGTTCAGCTGCTTGGAAACCAATTGCTGCCATTCATCGACTCCATGTTCCCAAACAACGATGGACTTTCCACGGATTACGGTGTGGCATGTCACTGCTCCACAATTACTCGTGATTGGACAATGCGAGCGAAAGATTTGGCCCCCCAGATCGTCCGACATTAATTCCATCTAACATTTATGTGACACAATCAAGAGGTGAGTTCATGCACCAAACCCTGCACCAGCATCACTTTCGCAATAATAGGCGGCTACAGGGGCAGCATGGCTCAAAATTTCGGCAAAGGGCTTCCAGCGACTTGCTGAGTCCCTGCCACGTAGACATGCTGCAGTACGCCAGGCAAAAGAAGGTCTGACATGATATCAGGAGGTATCTGATGACTTTCGTCACTTCAGTATACGAGGTGCGGCTAGAAAAAAACCGGACTGATGTTGGAAAAAACATTTATTTACAATTATTTACAATTTCATGTTATCTCCTTCAATGTACTCTCCTCCTCGGTCTCTACACCGCTCCATACGAATTTTCCACTGTTCATAGCAATGCTGCAGATCATTTTCGGTAAGTCCAGACATTACTTCCGTCGCTTTTTCTTTTACTGCTTCAACAGTCTCAAATCTAGTTCCTTTCAAAGCTGACTTGACTTTAGGGAAAAGAAAAAAGTCACAGGGGGCCAAATCAGGTGAGTAGGGTGGATGATCTAAGATGGGAATGTTGTGTTTTGCCAAAAACGTCTTCACTGACAACGCACTGTGAGCTGGGGCATTGTCTTGGTGAAGGATCCATGACTTTTTTCTCCACAAATCGTTCCGTTTTCTCCGTACTCGCTCACGTAGGGTAGCCAGGACGCTAATGTAGTAATGCTGATTCACTGTTTGTCCCTCTGGTACCCAATCAATGTGCACAATCCCTTTGATGTCAAAAAAAAACAATCATCATTGCCTTGAATTTCGATTTTGACATTCGTGCTTTTTTTTGTCGTGGAGAGCCAGGAGTTTTCCAATGCATCGATTGGCGTTTAGTTTCGGGATCGTAAGTAAAAAACCACGATTCATCGCAAGTAATAACATTTTGTAAGAAGGTGGGATCACTTTCAATGTTTTCCAGGATGTCAGAACAAATCATTCTTCGGCGTTCCTTCTGTTCAATTGTGAGACACTTTGGAACCATTTTTGAACACACTTTGTTCATGTTGAAACTTTCATGAAGAATCTGCCTAACACTTTCCTTGTCAACTCCTGTTAACTCAGACACTGCTCTGATTGTTAAACGGCGATCTTGTCGAACAAGTTTACCGATTTTTTCAATGTTTGCATCAGTTTTTGCTGACAATGGTCTGCCAGTGCGAGTGTCATCACTGGTGTCTTCGCGGCCATCTTTAAATCGTTTAAACCACTCAAACACTTGTGTTCGCGATAAACAATCACCGCCGTACACTTGTTGTAACATTACAAACGTTTCACTTGCAGATTTTCCTAGTTTGAAACAAAATTTGATGTTAACACGCTGTTCTTTCTGTACACTCAACATTTTCCGACGCACAGACAAAACGTCAACTACTTAAAACAGACGCCACGGGCAGACTGAGTGCAGGAGGCAGATGAAACTCGAGCAGTAGGCGGAGCGAGAGTCACGTGACAGGCCACGCGACTTTCAGCCTTATTGCATTCGTTTTATTGTTTCACCAGTACTAGTCCGGTTTTTTTCTAGCCACACCTCGTATGCCAGAGGCCTATACAGTGGAAAGAAACTCTACCGCAGTATGATAGGCTAGGAGGAGAATGTCTACATCTACGTGATTACACTGCTATTCACAATAAAGTGCCTGGCAGAGGGTTCAATGAACCACCTTCAAGCTGTCTCCCTACCGTTCCACTCTCGAACTGCTAGCGGCAAAAACGAACACTTCAATTTTCCTGTGTGATCACTCATTTCTCTTATTTATCGTGATGATCATTGCTCCCTATGTAGGTAGGTGCCAACAGAATGTATTCGCAGGCGGAGGAGAAAACTGGTGACTGAAATTACATGAGAAGATCCCCGTCCCAAGGAAAAACGCCGGTTTTAATGATTGCCACTCCAATTCGCGTATCATGTCTGTGGCACTATCGCCCCTATTTCGTGAAAATACAAAACGAGCCTCCCTTCTTTGAACTTTTTCGATGCCATCTGTCATTCCCTTCTGATGCGGATCCCACTCCGGATAGCAATATTCCAGACGAGGGAGGTCTCTTTAGTAGACCTGTTGCACCTTCTAAGTGTTCCGCCAATGAATCGCAGCCTTTGATTTGCTCTACCCACAACATTACCTATGTGATCGTCCAAATTTAGGTTATTTGTAATTGTAATCTTTAAGCATTTTGTTTAATTTACAGCTTTCAGATTTGTGTGACTTATCGCGTAGTTGTAATTTAGCGGATTTCTTTTAGTACTCATGTGAATAACTTCACACTTTTCTTTATTCAGGGTCAATTGCCACTTTTCGTACCATACAGATATATTATCTAAATCATTTTGAAATTCGTTTTGGTCGTTTGATCATCTGCAAACTATCTAAGGGCTACTCAGATTCTCTCCAATGTCGTTAATATAGATCAGGAACAATAGAGGGCCTACAAAACTTCCTTGGGGAACACCGGATATTACTTCTGTTTCGCTCGACGACTTTCCGTCTGCTACTACGAACTGTGACCTTTCTGACAGGAAATCACGAATGCAGTCGCACAACTCAGCAATATTCTAGAGGGTTAAAAGACGTAAAAATATGGAATCAATTTCACGTCCCCTGTTGATAGCACTCATTATTTCGTGATTTCAATCAGCTTGTTGTGTTTCGTAAGAACGATGTTTTCTGTATCCGTGCTGACTGTCAATAAATCGTTTTCTTTGAGGTAATTCATGATGTTCGCACACAGTATGTGTTCCAAAACCCTACTGCAAATCGACGTTAGTGATACGAGTCTGTAATTCGGCGGATCACTCCTATTTCCATTTTTGGGCATTGGTGTGACTTGAGCAATTTTCGTCTTTAGGTACAGATATTTCTGTGAGCGAGCGGTTGTATATAATTGCTAAATATGGAGCTATTGTACCAGCATTCTCTGAAAGGAACCTGACTGGTATACAATCTGGACCGGAGGCCTTGCCTTTATTAAGTGATTCAAGCTGCTTTGCTACACCGAGGATATCTACTTCTATGTTGCTGGTCTTGGTAGTTGTTTATGGTAGGAATTCAGGAGTATTTACTTCGTCTTCTTTGGTGAAGGAGTTTCTGAAAACCGTGTTTAATAACTCTGCTCTAGCGGCACTGTTTACAGTGTTATCGCGCAGTGGAGGTATTGATTGCGTCTTGCGACTGGTGTGCTTTATGTATGACCCGACTCTCTTTGGGTTTTCTGCCAGATTTCCAGACAGAGTTTCGTTGTGGAAATTACACTCCTGGAAATGGAAAAAAGAACACATTGACACCGGCGTGTCAGACCCACCATACTTGCTCCGGACACTGCGAGAGGGCTGTACAAGCAATGATCACACGCACGGCACAGCGGACACACCAGGAACCGCGGTGTTGGCCGTCGAATGGCGCTAGCTGCGCAGCATTTGTGCACCGCCGCCGTCAGTGTCAGCCAGTTTGCCGTGGCATACGGAGCTCCATCGCAGTCTTTAACACTGGTTGCATGCCGCGACAGCGTGGACGTGAACCGTATGTGCAGTTGACGGACTTTGAGCGAGGGCGTATAGTGGGCATGCGGGAGGCCGGGTGGACGTACCGCCGAATTGCTCAACACGTGGGGCGTGAGGTCTCCACAGTACATCGATGTTGTCGCCAGTGGTCGGCGGAAGGTGCACGTGCCCGTCGACCTGAGACCGGACCGCAGCGACGCACGGATGCACGCCAAGACAGTAGGATCCTACGCAGTGCCGTAGGGGAACGCACCACCACTTCCCCTTCCTGGGACAATGAATTCACGGTGTTCTTATTTCAATTTCCAGGAGTGTACATTGCCGGCCTGGTCACGTGATCTCGGGACGTCGTGTGTTTGTTCGTACAGCGCCCTGTATATTTAGAATGTCACTACATCCCTAGTACAGACGGATTCTTTTCGTACGTGTCGTGGATTATTTATATATGTTGCGAAGACATTTTAACAGTACCCATTTGACACCGGGAATAAACCAGCTACGTAACTTTTAAGGGCAAGTGATATTACATTCAGCTTCTTTGCGATAGGTGTCATAGTTCAGATGCACTCGATTTTTGGTAGATTTTGGTATGATACCGCACTTTATAGTATTACAGAGCCTCAAGTACATTTTTGCAGTGACAGTCCTGCAAAACGACTTGACAGTACGTTAGTACTTTCGCAAGTGTCCGAAAAACACCGAATGTACCACACATTAGCGATTTATCCCTGCTAATTCGTCCTTTTTTCTTGTATTTCTGCGTATTTATTTTCTCGTTTTAGCGACCTAAAGCACAATTTTTCTTACTGGTGGCACTTTGAGGGATTTATTTAACGCATTTTAAGTACTTGCTCCCAGTTCATTAAATAAGTAGTAGACGGAGTAATCTATATACATAATTGACAAGTCACTGATAAATGCATGGAGGATAGTATTTACTGAAACAACTAATCTTTCCCTTTCTTGTTCCACTAGCAAATTTACGAGAGGAAGCGATTGTTTGTAAGCTTTTGTACGAGCCGTAGTATCTATTATATAGTCATAAAATCGTAGAAAAATAGGTCTACAGAATCAAGTCTTAATTATAATGCGTCTCGAAATTTTTAAACGTATACAGTGTCTCTTACTAAAATGAAAACTATAATTAGAGCTATATGGAATTAAAATCCATGGAGAAGAAATAAATACTTAGAGGTTCGCCGATGACATTGAAATTCTATCAGAGACAGCAAAGGACTTGCAAGAGCAGTTGAACGGAATGGATGGTGTCTTTAAGGGAGGATATAAGATGAACATCAACAAAAGCAAAACGAGGGTAATGGAATGTAGTCGAATTAAGCCGGGTGATGCTGAGGCAATTATACTAGGAAATGAGACACTTAAAGTAGTAAATGAGTTTTGATATTTGGGGAGCAAAATAACTGATGATGGTCGAAGTAGAGAGGATATAAAATGTAGACTGGCAATGGCAAGGAAAACTTTTTCTGAAGAAGAGAAATTTGTTAACATCGAATATAGATTTAAGTGTCAGGAAGTCGTTTCTTGAAAGTATTTGTATGGAGTGTAGCCATGTATGGAAGTGAAACATGGAGGGTAAATAGTTTGGACAAGAAGAGAATAGAAGCTTTCGAAATGTGGTGCTACAGGAGAATGCTGAAGATTAGATGGGTAGATCACATAACTAATGAGGAGGTACTGAATAGGATTGGGGAGAAGAGGAGTTTGTGGCACAACTTGAGCAGAAGAAGGGATCGGTTGGTAGGACATGTTCTGAGGCATCAAGGGTTCACCAATTTAGTATTGAAGGGCAGCGTGGAGGGTAAAAATCGTAGGGGGAGACCAAGAGATGAATACACTAAGCAGATTCAGAAGGATGTAGGTTGCAGTAGGTACTGGGAGGTAAAGAAGCTTGCAGAGGATAGAGTAGCATGGAGAGCTGCATCAAACCAGTCTCAGGAGTGAAGACCACAACAACAACAACAACAATGGAATGTACCCATGAAAAGTTACTATCCCTCGTTTCACATATTTTTCTTTCCATCCGTAGCAACAACGTAATTCACCATTGCTATTACACTATCAACAAACGGTGAAACACAACAAAAACTCTTGGTATTATAAACTTCAAACCTTGCAGAAAGCACACAGGCACAGCGAAGTCCCGAGATCACGTGACAATCCTGGTTTAATGTTGACAACATGCGCAGAACGCAATGCTCACTCCAGAGATATTTACTCTTTGGAAACACCAGAGAAAATGCAGCTGCCGTTTCTCAGGAGAAAAAACCTGTGTACATAGCATACGTTCACTGACGTAACAGTCATGCGATAGCGATATGTACGTACGTGTACGGATGGCGGTAGTATCGTGTACACAAGCCTTAAAAGGACAGTGGATTTGTACTCAGGTGATTCGTGTGAAAAGGTTTCTGTGTGATTATGGTCGCACTACTCGGATGGGCTGGACTTTGAATGCGGAATGATACTTGGCGCTAGACGCTTGGGACATTTCGGAAATCGTGAAGGAATTCAGTATTCCGAGATCCACAGTGTCAAGAGTGTGCCGAGAGCACCACGTTTCAGGCATTACCTCTCACCACGGACAACGCAGTGGTCGATGGCGTTCAATTAACGACCGTTTGCGTAGAGTAGTCAGTGCAAAACAGAGAAGCAACACTCCGTGAAATAACCGCAGAAATCAATGTGGGACGTACGACGATCGTATCTGTCAGAGCAGTGCGACGGAATTTGGCGTTAATGGGCTCTGGCAGTAGACAACCGATACGACTGCCTTTCCTAACAGCACGACATCACCTTCGGCGTCTCCTCTCGGCTCGTGACCATATCGGTCGGCCCCGAGGGGACTGGAACACCGTGACCTCGTCAGAAGAGACCTGAGTTCACTTCATAAGAGCTGATGGTAGGGTTCGACTATGGCGCAGATCCCACGAAGTCATTGACCCAAGTTGTCAACAAGGCACTGTGCAAGCTGGTGATGCCCCATAATGGTGTGGGCTGTGTTTACATGTAATGGACTCCGCCCACTGGTAAAACTGAATCGGTCATTTACTGTAAATGCGTGTGTTCAGCTGCTTGGAAACCAATTGCTGCCATTCATCGACTCCATGTTCCCAAACAACGATGGACTTTCTACGGATTACGGTGTGGCATGTCACTGCTCCACAATTACTCGTGATTGGACAATGCGAGCGAAAGATTTGGCCCCCAGATCGTCCGACATTAATCCCATCTAACATTTATGTGACCTAGTCGAGAGGTGAGTTCATGCACCAAACCCTGCACCAGCATCACTTTCGCAATAATAGGCGGCTACAGGGGCAGCATGGCTCAAAATTTCGGCAAAGGGCTTCCAGCGACTTGCTGAGTCCCTGCCACGTAGACATGCTGCAGTACGCCAGGCAAAAGAAGGTCTGACATGATATCAGGAGGTATCTGATGACTTTCGTCACTTCAGTATACGAGGTGCGGCTAGAAAAAAACCGGACTGATGCTGGAAAAAACATTTATTTACAATTATTTACAATTTCATGTTATCTCCTTCAATGTACTCTCCTCCTCGGTCTCTACACCGCTCCATACGAATTTTCCACTGTTCATAGCAATGCTGCAGATCATTTTCGGTAAGTCCATACATTATTTCCGTCGCTTTTTCTTTTACTGCTTCAACAGTCTCAAATCTAGTTCCTTTCAAAGCTGACTTGACTTTAGGGAAAAGAAAAAAGTCACAGGGGGCCAAATCAGGTGAGTAGGGTGGATGATCTAAGATGGGAATGTTGTGTTTTGCCAAAAACGTCTTCACTGACAACGCACTGTGAGCTGGGGCATTGTCTTGGTGAAGGATCCATGACCTTTTTTCTCCACAAATCGTTCCGTTTTCTCCGTACTCGCTCACGTAGGGTAGCCAGGACGCTAATGTAGTAATGCTGATTCACTGTTTGTCCCTCTGGTACCCAATCAATGTGCACAATCCCTTTGATGTCAAAAAAAACAATCATCATTGCCTTAAATTTCGATTTTGACATTCGTGCTTTTTTTTGTCGTGGAGAACCAGGAGTTTTCCAATGCATCGATTGGTGTTTAGTTTCGGGATCGTAAGTAAAAAACCACGATTCATCGCAAGTAATAACATTTTGTAAGAAGGTGGGATCACTTTCAATGTTTTCCAGGATGTCAGAACAAATCATTCTTCGGCGTTCTTTCTGTTGAATTGTGAGACACTTTGGAACCATTTTTGAACACACTTTGTTCATGTTGAAACTTTCATGAAGAATCTGCCTAACACTTTCCTTGTCAACTCCTGTTAACTCAGACACTGCTCTGATTGTTAAACGGCGATCTTGTCGAACAAGTTTACCGATTTTTTCAATGTTTGCATCAGTTTTTGCTGACAACGGTCTGCCAGTGCGAGTGTCATCACTGGTGTCTTCACGGCCATCTTTAAATCGTTTAAACCACTCAAACACTTGTGTTCGCGATAAACAATCATCGCCGTACACTTGTTGTAACATTACAAACGTTTCACTTGCAGATTTTCCTAGTTTGAAACAAAATTTGATGTTAACACGCTGTTCTTTCTGTACACTCAACATTTTCCGACGCACAGACAAAACTTCAACTACTTAAAACAGACGCCACGGGCAGACTGAGTGCAGGAAGCAGATGAAACTCGAGCAGTAGGCGGAGCGAGAGTCACGTGACAGGCCACGCGACTTTCAGCCTTATTGCATTCGTTTTATTGTTTCACCAGTACTAGTCCGGTTTTTTTCTAGCCACACCTCGTATGTCAGAGGCCTATACAGTGGAAAGAAACTCTACCGCAGTATGATAGGCTAGGAGGAGAATGTCTACATCTACGTGATTACACTGCTATTCACAATAAAGTGCCTGGCAGAGGGTTCAATGAACCACCTTCAAGCTGTCTCCCTACCGTTCCACTCTCGAACTGCTAGCGGCAAAAACGAACACTTCAAATTTTCCTGTGTGATCACTCATTTCTCTTATTTATCGTGATGATCATTGCTCCCTATGTAGGTAGGTGCCAACAGAATGTATTCGCAGGCGGAGGAGAAAACTGGTGACTGAAATTACATGAGAAGATCCCCGTCCCAAGGAAAAACGCCGGTTTTAATGATTGCCACTCCAATTCACGTATCATGTCTGTGGCACTATCGCCCCTATTTCGTGAAAATACAAAACGAGCCTCCCTTCTTTGAACTTTTTCGATGTCATTTGTCAGTCCCTTCTGATGCGGATCCCACGCCGGATAGCAATATGCCAGAAGAGGGAGGTCTCTTTAGTAGACCTGTTGCACCTTCTAAGTGTTCCGCCAATGAATCGCAGCCTTTGATTTGCTCTACCCACAACATTACCTATGTGATCGTCCAAATTTAGGTTATTTGTAATTGTAATCTTTAAGCATTTTGTTGAATTTACAGCTTTCAGATTTGTGTGACTTATCGCGTAGTTGTAATTTAGCGGATTTCTTTTAGTACTCATGTGAATAACTTCACACTTTTCTTTATTCAGGGTCAATTGCCACTTTTCGTACCATACAGATATATTATCTAAATCATTTTGAAATTCGTTTTGGTCGTTTGATCATCTGCAAACTATCTAAGGGCTACTCAGATTCTCTCCAATGTCGTTAATATAGATCAGGAACAATAGAGGGCCTACAAAACTTCCTTGGGGAACACCGGATATTACTTCTGTTTCGCTCGACGACTTTCCGTCTGCTACTACGAACTGTGACCTTTCTGACAGGAAATCACGAATGCAGTCGCACAACTCAGCAATATTCTAGAGGGTTAAAAGACGTAAAAATATGGAATCAATTTCACGTCCCCTGTTGATAGCACTCATTATTTCGTGATTTCAATCAGCTTGTTGTGTTTCGTAAGAACGATGTTTTCTGTATCCGTGCTGACTGTCAATAAATCGTTTTCTTTGAGGTAATTCATGATGTTCGCACACAGTATGTGTTCCAAAACCCTACTGCAAATCGACGTTAGTGATACGAGTCTGTAATTCGGCGGATCACTCCTATTTCCATTTTTGGGCATTGGTGTGACTTGAGCAATTTTCGTCTTTAGGTACAGATATTTCTGTGAGCGAGCGGTTGTATATAATTGCTAAATATGGAGCTATTGTACCAGCATTCTCTGAAAGGAACCTGACTGGTATACAATCTGGACCGGAGGCCTTGCCTTTATTAAGTGATTCAAGCTGCTTTGCTACACCGAGGATATCTACTTCTATGTTGCTGGTCTTGGTAGTTGTTTATGGTAGGAATTCAGGAGTATTTACTTCGTCTTCTTTGGTGAAGGAGTTTCTGAAAACCGTGTTTAATAACTCTGCTCTAGCGGCACTGTTTACAGTGTTATCGCGCAGTGGAGGTATTGATTGCGTCTTGCGACTGGTGTGCTTTATGTATGACCCGACTCTCTTTGGGTTTTCTGCCAGATTTCCAGACAGAGTTTCGTTGTGGAAATTACACTCCTGGAAATGGAAAAAAGAACACATTGACACCGGCGTGTCAGACCCACCATACTTGCTCCGGACACTGCGAGAGGGCTGTACAAGCAATGATCACACGCACGGCACAGCGGACACACCAGGAACCGCGGTGTTGGCCGTCGAATGGCGCTAGCTGCGCAGCATTTGTGCACCGCCGCCGTCAGTGTCAGCCAGTTTGCCGTGGCATACGGAGCTCCATCGCAGTCTTTAACACTGGTTGCATGCCGCGACAGCGTGGACGTGAACCGTATGTGCAGTTGACGGACTTTGAGCGAGGGCGTATAGTGGGCATGCGGGAGGCCGGGTGGACGTACCGCCGAATTGCTCAACACGTGGGGCGTGAGGTCTCCACAGTACATCGATGTTGTCGCCAGTGGTCGGCGGAAGGTGCACGTGCCCGTCGACCTGAGACCGGACCGCAGCGACGCACGGATGCACGCCAAGACAGTAGGATCCTACGCAGTGCCGTAGGGGAACGCACCACCACTTCCCCTTCCTGGGACAATGAATTCACGGTGTTCTTATTTCAATTTCCAGGAGTGTACATTGCCGGCCTGGTCACGTGATCTCGGGACGTCGTGTGTTTGTTCGTACAGCGCCCTGTATATTTAGAATGTCACTACATCCCTAGTACAGACGGATTCTTTTCGTACGTGTCGTGGATTATTTATATATGTTGCGAAGACATTTTAACAGTACCCATTTGACACCGGGAATAAACCAGCTACGTAACTTTTAAGGGCAAGTGATATTACATTCAGCTTCTTTGCGATAGGTGTCATAGTTCAGATGCACTCGATTTTTGGTAGATTTTGGTATGATACCGCACTTTATAGTATTACAGAGCCTCAAGTACATTTTTGCAGTGACAGTCCTGCAAAACGACTTGACAGTACGTTAGTACTTTCGCAAGTGTCCGAAAAACACCGAATGTACCACACATTAGCGATTTATCCCTGCTAATTCGTCCTTTTTTCTTGTATTTCTGCGTATTTATTTTCTCGTTTTAGCGACCTAAAGCACAATTTTTCTTACTGGTGGCACTTTGAGGGATTTATTTAACGCATTTTAAGTACTTGCTCCCAGTTCATTAAATAAGTAGTAGACGGAGTAATCTATATACATAATTGACAAGTCACTGATAAATGCATGGAGGATAGTATTTACTGAAACAACTAATCTTTCCCTTTCTTGTTCCACTAGCAAATTTACGAGAGGAAGCGATTGTTTGTAAGCTTTTGTACGAGCCGTAGTATCTATTATATAGTCATAAAATCGTAGAAAAATAGGTCTACAGAATCAAGTCTTAATTATAATGCGTCTCGAAATTTTTAAACGTATACAGTGTCTCTTACTAAAATGAAAACTATAATTAGAGCTATATGGAATTAAAATCCATGGAGAAGAAATAAATACTTAGAGGTTCGCCGATGACATTGAAATTCTATCAGAGACAGCAAAGGACTTGCAAGAGCAGTTGAACGGAATGGATGGTGTCTTTAAGGGAGGATATAAGATGAACATCAACAAAAGCAAAACGAGGGTAATGGAATGTAGTCGAATTAAGCCGGGTGATGCTGAGGCAATTATACTAGGAAATGAGACACTTAAAGTAGTAAATGAGTTTTGATATTTGGGGAGCAAAATAACTGATGATGGTCGAAGTAGAGAGGATATAAAATGTAGACTGGCAATGGCAAGGAAAACTTTTTCTGAAGAAGAGAAATTTGTTAACATCGAATATAGATTTAAGTGTCAGGAAGTCGTTTCTTGAAAGTATTTGTATGGAGTGTAGCCATGTATGGAAGTGAAACATGGAGGGTAAATAGTTTGGACAAGAAGAGAATAGAAGCTTTCGAAATGTGGTGCTACAGGAGAATGCTGAAGATTAGATGGGTAGATCACATAACTAATGAGGAGGTACTGAATAGGATTGGGGAGAAGAGGAGTTTGTGGCACAACTTGAGCAGAAGAAGGGATCGGTTGGTAGGACATGTTCTGAGGCATCAAGGGTTCACCAATTTAGTATTGAAGGGCAGCGTGGAGGGTAAAAATCGTAGGGGGAGACCAAGAGATGAATACACTAAGCAGATTCAGAAGGATGTAGGTTGCAGTAGGTACTGGGAGGTAAAGAAGCTTGCAGAGGATAGAGTAGCATGGAGAGCTGCATCAAACCAGTCTCAGGAGTGAAGACCACAACAACAACAACAACAATGGAATGTACCCATGAAAAGTTACTATCCCTCGTTTCACATATTTTTCTTTCCATCCGTAGCAACAACGTAATTCACCATTGCTATTACACTATCAACAAACGGTGAAACACAACAAAAACTCTTGGTATTATAAACTTCAAACCTTGCAGAAAGCACACAGGCACAGCGAAGTCCCGAGATCACGTGACAATCCTGGTTTAATGTTGACAACATGCGCAGAACGCAATGCTCACTCCAGAGATATTTACTCTTTGGAAACACCAGAGAAAATGCAGCTGCCGTTTCTCAGGAGAAAAAACCTGTGTACATAGCATACGTTCACTGACGTAACAGTCATGCGATAGCGATATGTACGTACGTGTACGGATGGCGGTAGTATCGTGTACACAAGCCTTAAAAGGACAGTGGATTTGTACTCAGGTGATTCGTGTGAAAAGGTTTCTGTGTGATTATGGTCGCACTACTCGGATGGGCTGGACTTTGAATGCGGAATGATACTTGGCGCTAGACGCTTGGGACATTTCGGAAATCGTGAAGGAATTCAGTATTCCGAGATCCACAGTGTCAAGAGTGTGCCGAGAGCACCACGTTTCAGGCATTACCTCTCACCACGGACAACGCAGTGGTCGATGGCGTTCAATTAACGACCGTTTGCGTAGAGTAGTCAGTGCAAAACAGAGAAGCAACACTCCGTGAAATAACCGCAGAAATCAATGTGGGACGTACGACGATCGTATCTGTCAGAGCAGTGCGACGGAATTTGGCGTTAATGGGCTCTGGCAGTAGACAACCGATACGACTGCCTTTCCTAACAGCACGACATCACCTTCGGCGTCTCCTCTCGGCTCGTGACCATATCGGTCGGCCCCGAGGGGACTGGAACACCGTGACCTCGTCAGAAGAGACCTGAGTTCACTTCATAAGAGCTGATGGTAGGGTTCGACTATGGCGCAGATCCCACGAAGTCATTGACCCAAGTTGTCAACAAGGCACTGTGCAAGCTGGTGATGCCCCATAATGGTGTGGGCTGTGTTTACATGTAATGGACTCCGCCCACTGGTAAAACTGAATCGGTCATTTACTGTAAATGCGTGTGTTCAGCTGCTTGGAAACCAATTGCTGCCATTCATCGACTCCATGTTCCCAAACAACGATGGACTTTCTACGGATTACGGTGTGGCATGTCACTGCTCCACAATTACTCGTGATTGGACAATGCGAGCGAAAGATTTGGCCCCCAGATCGTCCGACATTAATCCCATCTAACATTTATGTGACCTAGTCGAGAGGTGAGTTCATGCACCAAACCCTGCACCAGCATCACTTTCGCAATAATAGGCGGCTACAGGGGCAGCATGGCTCAAAATTTCGGCAAAGGGCTTCCAGCGACTTGCTGAGTCCCTGCCACGTAGACATGCTGCAGTACGCCAGGCAAAAGAAGGTCTGACATGATATCAGGAGGTATCTGATGACTTTCGTCACTTCAGTATACGAGGTGCGGCTAGAAAAAAACCGGACTGATGCTGGAAAAAACATTTATTTACAATTATTTACAATTTCATGTTATCTCCTTCAATGTACTCTCCTCCTCGGTCTCTACACCGCTCCATACGAATTTTCCACTGTTCATAGCAATGCTGCAGATCATTTTCGGTAAGTCCATACATTATTTCCGTCGCTTTTTCTTTTACTGCTTCAACAGTCTCAAATCTAGTTCCTTTCAAAGCTGACTTGACTTTAGGGAAAAGAAAAAAGTCACAGGGGGCCAAATCAGGTGAGTAGGGTGGATGATCTAAGATGGGAATGTTGTGTTTTGCCAAAAACGTCTTCACTGACAACGCACTGTGAGCTGGGGCATTGTCTTGGTGAAGGATCCATGACCTTTTTTCTCCACAAATCGTTCCGTTTTCTCCGTACTCGCTCACGTAGGGTAGCCAGGACGCTAATGTAGTAATGCTGATTCACTGTTTGTCCCTCTGGTACCCAATCAATGTGCACAATCCCTTTGATGTCAAAAAAAACAATCATCATTGCCTTAAATTTCGATTTTGACATTCGTGCTTTTTTTTGTCGTGGAGAACCAGGAGTTTTCCAATGCATCGATTGGTGTTTAGTTTCGGGATCGTAAGTAAAAAACCACGATTCATCGCAAGTAATAACATTTTGTAAGAAGGTGGGATCACTTTCAATGTTTTCCAGGATGTCAGAACAAATCATTCTTCGGCGTTCTTTCTGTTGAATTGTGAGACACTTTGGAACCATTTTTGAACACACTTTGTTCATGTTGAAACTTTCATGAAGAATCTGCCTAACACTTTCCTTGTCAACTCCTGTTAACTCAGACACTGCTCTGATTGTTAAACGGCGATCTTGTCGAACAAGTTTACCGATTTTTTCAATGTTTGCATCAGTTTTTGCTGACAACGGTCTGCCAGTGCGAGTGTCATCACTGGTGTCTTCACGGCCATCTTTAAATCGTTTAAACCACTCAAACACTTGTGTTCGCGATAAACAATCATCGCCGTACACTTGTTGTAACATTACAAACGTTTCACTTGCAGATTTTCCTAGTTTGAAACAAAATTTGATGTTAACACGCTGTTCTTTCTGTACACTCAACATTTTCCGACGCACAGACAAAACTTCAACTACTTAAAACAGACGCCACGGGCAGACTGAGTGCAGGAAGCAGATGAAACTCGAGCAGTAGGCGGAGCGAGAGTCACGTGACAGGCCACGCGACTTTCAGCCTTATTGCATTCGTTTTATTGTTTCACCAGTACTAGTCCGGTTTTTTTCTAGCCACACCTCGTATGTCAGAGGCCTATACAGTGGAAAGAAACTCTACCGCAGTATGATAGGCTAGGAGGAGAATGTCTACATCTACGTGATTACACTGCTATTCACAATAAAGTGCCTGGCAGAGGGTTCAATGAACCACCTTCAAGCTGTCTCCCTACCGTTCCACTCTCGAACTGCTAGCGGCAAAAACGAACACTTCAAATTTTCCTGTGTGATCACTCATTTCTCTTATTTATCGTGATGATCATTGCTCCCTATGTAGGTAGGTGCCAACAGAATGTATTCGCAGGCGGAGGAGAAAACTGGTGACTGAAATTACATGAGAAGATCCCCGTCCCAAGGAAAAACGCCGGTTTTAATGATTGCCACTCCAATTCACGTATCATGTCTGTGGCACTATCGCCCCTATTTCGTGAAAATACAAAACGAGCCTCCCTTCTTTGAACTTTTTCGATGTCATTTGTCAGTCCCTTCTGATGCGGATCCCACGCCGGATAGCAATATGCCAGAAGAGGGAGGTCTCTTTAGTAGACCTGTTGCACCTTCTAAGTGTTCCGCCAATGAATCGCAGCCTTTGATTTGCTCTACCCACAACATTACCTATGTGATCGTCCAAATTTAGGTTATTTGTAATTGTAATCTTTAAGCATTTTGTTGAATTTACAGCCTTCAGATTTGTGTGACTTATCGCGTAGTTGTAATTTAGCGGATTTCTTTTAGTACTCATGTGAATAACTTCACACTTTTCTTTATTCAGGGTCAACTGCCACTTTCCGTACTATACAGATATATTATCTAAATCATTTTGAAATTCGTTTTGGTCGTTTGATCATCTGCAAACTATCTGAGGGCTACTCAGATTCTCTCCAATGTCGTTAATATAGATCAGGAACAATAGAGGGCCTACAAAACTTCCTTGGGGAACACCGGATATTACTTCTGTTTCACTCGATGACTTTCCGTCTGCTACTACGAACTGTGACCTTTCTGACAGGAAATCACGAATGCAGTCGCACAACTCAGAAATATTCCATAGGGTTAAAAGACGTAAAAATATGGAATCAATTTCACGTCCCCTGTTGATAGCACTCATTATTTCGTGATTTCAAAGAGCTTGTTGTGTTTCGTAAGAACGATGTTTTCTGTATCCGTGCTGACTGTCAATAAATCGTTTTCTTTGAGGTAATTCGTGATGTTCGCGCACAGTATGTGTTCCAAAACCCTACTGCAAATCGACGTTAGTGATACGAGTCTGTAATTCAGCGGATCACTCCTATTTCCATTTTTGGGCTTTGGTGTGACTTGAGTAATTTTCGTGTTTAGGTACAGATATTTCTGTGAGCGAGCGATTGTATATAATTGCTAAATATGGAGCTATTGTACCAGCATTCTCTGAAAGGAACCTGACTGGTATACAATCTGGACCGGAGGCCTTGCCTTTATTAAGTGATTCAAGCTGCTTTGCTACACCGAGGATATCTACTTCTATGTTGCTGGTCTTGGCAGTTGTTTTTGATAGGAATGCAGGAGTATTTACGTAGTCTTCTTTGGTGAAGGAGTTTCTGAAAACAGTGTTTAATAACTCTGCTCTAGCGGCACTGTTTACAGTGTTAACGCGCAGTGGAGGTATTGATTGCGTCTTGCGACTAGTGTGCTTTATGTATGACCCGACTCTCTTTGGGTTTTCTGCCAGATTTCCAGAGAGAGTTTCGTTGTGGAAATTACACTCCTGGAAATGGAAAAAAGAACACATTGACACCGGTGTGTCAGACCCACCATACTTGCTCCGGACACTGCGAGAGGGCTGTACAAGCAATGATCACACGCACGGCACAGCGGACACACCAGGAACCGCGGTGTTGGCCGTCGAATGGCGCTAGCTGCGCAGCATTTGTGCACCGCCGCCGTCAGTGTCAGCCAGTTTGCCGTGGCATACGGAGCTCCATCGCAGTCTTTAACACTGGTATCATGCCGCGACAGCGTGGACGTGAACCGTATGTGCAGTTGACGGACTTTGAGCGAGGGCGTGTAGTGGGCATGCGGGAGGCCGGGTGGACGTACCGCCGAATTGCTCAACACGTGGGGCGTGAGGTGTCCACAGTACATCGATGTTGTCGCCAGTGGTCGGCGGAAGGTGCACGTGCCCGTCGACCTGGGACCGGACCGCAGCGACGCACGGATGCACGCCAAGACCGTAGGATCCTACGCAGTGCCGTAGGGGACCGCACCGCCACTTCCCAGCAAATTAGGGACACTGTTGCTCCTAGGGTATCGGCGAGGACCATTCGCAACCGTCTCCATGAAGCTGGGCTACGGTCCCGCACACCGTTAGGCCGTCTTGGGCTCACGCCCCAACATCGTGCAGCCCACCTCGTGTCGCGACAGGCGTGAATGGAGGGACGAATGGAGACGTGTCGTCTTCAGCGATGAGAGTCGCTTCTGCCTTGGTGCCAATGATGGTCGTATGCGTGTTTGGCGCCGTGCAGGCGAGCGCCACAATCAGGACTGCATACGACCGAGGCACACAGGGCCAACACCCGGCATCATGGTGTGGGGAGCGATCTCCTACACTGGCCGTACACCACTGGTGATCGTCGAGGGGACACTGAATAGTGCACGGTACATCCAAACCGTCATCGAACCCATCGTTCTACCATTCCTAGACCGGCAAGGGAACTTGCTGTTCCAACAGGACAATGCACGTCCGCATGTATCCCGTGTCACCCAACGTGCTCTAGAAGGTGTAAGTCAACTACCCTGGCCAGCAAGATCTCCGGATCTGTCCCCCATTGAGCATGTTTGGGACTGGATGAAGCGTCGTCTCACGCGGTCTGCACGTCCAGCACGAACGCTGGTCCAACTGAGGCGCCAGGTGGAAATGGCATGGCAAGCCGTTCCACAGGACTACATCCAGCATCTCTACGATCGTCTCCATGGGAGAATAGCAGCCTGCATTGCTGCGAAAGGTGGATATACACTGTACTAGTGCCGACATTGTGCATGCTCTGTTGCCTGTGTCTATGTGCCTGTGGTTCTGTCAGTGTGATCATGTGATGTATCTGACCCCAGGAATGTGTCAATAAAGTTTCCCCTTCCTGGGACAATGAATTCACGGTGTTCTTATTTCAATTTCCAGGAGTGTACTAAAAGCATCTCGCATTAAAGAAGGCGCTATATTTCGAACTTCTGAAAAACTTTGCCAATCCTGGGAATTCTGCGTTCTTTTAAATTTGGCATGCTTTTTTCGTTGCGAATAAGTGATCCTGTAATGCAGCCACAGTTTGACATAGCCTCAAATAATCTGAGCTCCAGCCAGTTAGCAGCAGTGGAGTTACAGACATCTGTGGGGTACGTACGGGAGCAAAAATGTTACTTGGGTTTAAACTGTTTACTATCAGGTTTGCTGAAAAGCAGTAGTATCACATTACCAAAGAATGAACCTTGTACCTATTGAATGATTAGTCTGGCAAGTAAGAATTGTACATTGCTGACCCGAATAAAATGCAGAAGAACAGAAAGAAAAATCGAATACTTACAGAGATGAGCTTCGAACCAAAATGAGATAAAGTGGTAGGGAAGACACTGCAACAATGTGACTAGTAACGGAAGGCAATATGTGAAGAAAACAGGGTATCTTCCAGCATGTTTAAATGTAAAGACTGCCTTCGAAAATGTAAGATGGCAAAAGGTGTTCACAATTCTTAGAAGAATGGACTAAAGTACACGCTAAGACGAATAAACTTGGAAGGAGAATAAGTATGCAAATGAGGCAGATAGCAATGCTGATGTTTGTAGATTTCTAGCGTAATGTAATTAAGACGTGGAAAACTTTTAAATGATAGATCACAGCAATCGGTCGTTCTTCTCTTGCAGGTTTTATTCGGCAGATCAAGATTTCGGCTAGTGCCTAGCCATTACCAATGCACCATTTCATGGTATCATTGCATTTTATAGTCCGTCAATTACCTGTTGTTCGGACCACTGTCACAGATCTTTCATGACTCACGTGGAAAACTTGTTGAAAGGACAGACTATGCCTTAATCATAAAGCCTAATGAATACAGGTATGAAGAGTATGAGAAAGAAAAATACCGAATTGCTCAGCATCAAAATTTCACATACTAGTGAAACAAAGGAAAGATTTCTCCAGCCCTTGAAGCAATATTGCACTTTATGGCCAGAGTAAGGATAGATACTGTATTTAAATCAACACGATCGAAGAAAGATATATTCAATATAAGAAATTTTCTGTTGCCGGATACTGATTTCGAATTGACGAAGATGTTTCTGAATCTTCACATCTGGATCAAATTATTCCATGAAAGAGAAACGTAAAGCTTTTGGGAACACGTAAAAGAAGAAACGGGAATCATTTAAATTGTTCAGTTATCGTAGAGTGTTATAACTGAGCGGAGAGATAACATGCGAAACGAAGGAAGTACTGGAAACAATAGATATGGAAGCAGTATGTAGGAGACCATAATCAGAAGAAGGGGCGGGTTAGTGGAACACCTACTTCAGCATCTTGGAGTCACTAAATTGGCGGTGGAAGCATCGGCAGAGGCAACGACTGGAATATGCAAAACATGTTATAGACTGAATTGACGGTAAAAACTAGGTACAAGTGCGAAGAGAAGTACATGATGGAAGAAGGAAGGAAGGTTAGGGATTAATGTACCGTCGACGTCCAGACCGTTAGCGACAGAGCACAAGCTCGGAATATTTCACGGAATGGGAATAAACCATCCCAGCGCGGAGCAATTTAGGGGCCTGCTGTGCCATTGGGGAGGGGGGCGAGGCGAGGCAGACGACCCGCCGAAATATCTCCCCTGGTCACCGAATGGACAGCATGCAGGTGATGGGCGCCGTGGTGCCTGACTCCTGAGAAGAGTATGACAGCAGCGAGGTTTCGGTCACGTTGTTATTTTAACAGGGCCATTTTTTATCGAAGATTTAATGTTAAGTGGTTTGTGGAACTTTTAATCGACCTTAGCAAGTGGCTGGGATAAGTGTGACTTGTATCAAGACACCGACGCATGAAGAAAGGGAGAGATCCAGGAGACGATGGTGGTACCTTGTCAAAGCTGAGAGCAAAGTTACACAAAAGGAAATTGCGAAATGGTAGATAGAACGGGAGACAGTTTCCCAGAAGTGCAGAAAGTAGTCGGGATGGCCCTGTCGTTAAACCGTCTTCCCGCCTTCCTGTGGTTCTCTCACCTCGATTATCGCCTTCCCCATCCTTTCCAATTCCCTGTTCTCATGAACTCCCAACTTTTACCTGCCCAGCACACTATCTCGGCAACTTGCCTGAAACTGCCCTTACCGCCAGTGCAGGAAATCCGCAACTAGCAGCAGACATGAGACATTTCTTGGTCGCTCCTAGCACTCGCCCGTAGGATTGTGGCCGTGTTAAGCTGCAGATCGTTACAACGAAGATGTAAATTATTAAATACTCTGACAGAAGAATGACCAAACACCTTATGCAATTACGAGCCTTAATTGAAAGAACTAGTACTCGGAATATTCTATTAAGCTTTGTATAAAATGTTGTTGTTGTTGTTGTTGTTGTTGTGGTCTTCAGTCCTGAGACTGGTCTGATTCAGCTCTCCATGCGACGCTATCCTGTGCAAGCTCCTTCGTCTCCCTGTACCTACTGCAACCTACATCCTTCTGAATTTGCTAAGTGTATTCATCTCTTGGTCTCCCTCTATGACTTTTACCCTCCACGCTGCCCTCCAATAAGAAATTAGTGATCCCTTGATCCCTCATAATATGCCCAACCAACCGAACCTTTCTTCTAGTCAAGTTGCGCCACAAATTTCTCGTCTCTCCAATTCTATTCAATACCTCCTCATTAGTTATGTGATCTACCCATCTAATCTTGAGAATTCTTCTGTAGCACCACATATAGGAAGCTTCTATTCTCTTCTTGTCCAAACTATTTATCGTCCGTTTCACTTTCATACATGGCTACTCCCCATACAAATACTTTCACGAACGACTTCCTGACGCTTAAATCTAAACTCGATGTTACAAATTTCTCTTTTTCAGAAACGCTTTCCTTGCCATTGCCAGTCTACATTTATATCCTCTCTACTTAAACCATCATCAGTTATTTTGATCCCCAAATAGCAAAACTCATTTAATATTTTAAGCATCTCATTTCCTAATCTAATTCCCGCAGCACCACCCGACTTAATTCGACTACATTCCATTATCATCGTTTTGCTTTTCTTCATGTTTATCTTATATCCTCCTTTCAAGACACTGTCCATTCCGTTCAACTGCTCTTCCAGGTCCTTTGCTGTCTCCGACAGAATTACAATATCATCGGCGAACCTCAATGCTTTTATTTCTTCTCCATCGATTTTAATTCCGACTCCGAACTTCTCTTTTGTTTCCTTTACTGCTTGCTAAATATACAGATTGAATATCATCGGAGATAGGCTACAACCCTGTCTCACTCCCTTCCCAACCACTGCTTCCCTTTCATGCCCCTCGACTCTTATAACTGCCATCTGGTTTCTGTACAAATTGTAAATAGCCTTTCGCTCCCTGTATTTTACCCCTGCCACCTTCAGAATTTGAAAGAGAGTATTCCACTCAACATTGGCAAAAGCTTTCTCTAAGTCGACAAATGCTAGAAACGTAGATTTGCCTTTCCTTAATCTGTTTTCTAAGACAAGTCGTAGGGTCAATATTGCCTCGCGTGTTACAACATTTCTACGGAATCCAAACTGATCTTCCGCTAGCTCGGCTTTTACCAGTTTTTCCATGCGTCTGTAAAGAATCAGTATTTTGCAGCCGTGGCGTCTTAAACTGAGAGTTCGGTAATTTTCACATCTGTCAACACCTGCTTTCCTCGAGATTGGAATTATTATATTCTTCTTGAGGTCTCAAGGTATTTCACCTGTCTCATAGATCTTGCTCGCCAGATGGTAGAGTTTTGTCAGTGCTGGCTCTCCCAAGGCTATCAGTAGTTGTAAATGGAATGTTGTCTACTCCCGGGGCCTTGTTTCGATTTAGGTCTTTCAGTGCGCTGTCAAACTCTTCACGCAGTATCGTATCTCCTGTTTCATCTTCCTCTACATTCTTTTCCATTTCTATAACATGGTCCTCAAGAACATCGCCTTTGTATAGACCGTCTATATACTCCTTCCACTTTACTGCTTTCACTTATTTGCTTGGAACTGAGTTTCCATCTGAGCCCTTGATATTCATGCAAGTGGTTCTCTTTTCTCCAAAGGGCTCTTTAATTTTCCTGTAGGCAGTATCTATCTTACCCCTAGTGCCTCTACATCCTTACATTTGTCTCCTAGCCATCATTGCTTAGCCATTTTGCACTTCCTATCGATCTCATTTTTGAGACGTTTTAATTCATTTTGTCTGCTTCATTTGCCGCATTTTTATATTTATTCCTTTCGTCAATTAAATTCAACATTTCGTCTGTTACCCAAGGATTTCCATTAGACCTCGTCTTTTTACCTACGTGATCCTCTGCTACCTTCACTATTTCATCTCCCAAAGCTACCCATTCTTCTACTGTATTTTTCCCCCATTCTTGTCAATCGTTCCCTAATGCTATCCCTGAAGCTCTCTACAACCTCTGGTTCTTTCAGTTTATCCAGGTCCCATCTCCTCAAATTCCCACCTTTTTGTAGTTTCTTCAATTTTAATCTACAATTCATAACCAATAGATTGTGGTCAGAGTCCATATCTGCCCCTGGAAATCTCTTACAATTTAAAACCTGTTTCCTGAATCTCTGTCTTACCATTATATAATCTGTCTGAGACCTTCCAGTATCTCCAGACTTCCTCTTTCATTCCTTACTCGCATTCCATGTTCAGTTACTACGTGTCCTTCTCTTCCTTTTCCTACTATCGAGTTCCAGTCGCCCATGACTATTAAACTTTCGTCTCCCTTCGCTGTCTGAATAATTTCTTTTATCTCATCATACGTTTCATCAATCACTTCGTCATCTGCGGAGCTAATTGGCATATAAAGTAGCACTACTGTGGTAGGCTTGGGCTTCGTATCTATCTTGACCACAATAATGCGTTCACTATGCTGATTCCAGTAGCTTACCCGCATTCCTATTTTCCTATTCATTATTAAACCTACTCTTGCATTACCCCTATTTGATTTTTTATTTACAACCCTGTATACACCTGACCAGAAGTCTTGTTCCTCCTCCTGCAGAGCGAAAATATGAATGCTTGTACACTGCAGATGTATATGGGACTTTGCAGATGCACGCTTATAGGCGTGATTCAGGTCAGGCTGTTGGAAGGCATCAGAGTACATGTTCTTGATGTCAATAAGAATATCATATCGTCTGGATGGTTCGTAACAGTGATAGAATGTTGCAAATTTTTTTAGGACTCTACTAATTTTTTGGTTATTATGCAGAATAACACACTCTTGGGCATCCACCAAAGAACAAATAAATACAAAAGAATGCAAAAGAATAAATTATATACCATTATAATTTCAGAGCATTGATAAGTGACAAAACATAATTTTTTCATGTTAATTATATATTGAGGGGTGCTACGTAATAACAGGCAAATCCTAATGCTACTTTAGTTAGAATCAGCTGCTTCAAGGGAGAATTTACGCATGACAGTTTCAATAATATTGATTAAATATTCTCTTAATTTGTATCACTTATAACACATTAAGCAGTGCGTTAGCAACGTTGATTATACCTTTTACTTACGAAATCTAAGCTGGCACTAGCAACCAGTGGCGTTGTCACCCACATCGCCGTCCAGCTACAATACCATGTCACCGTCCACAGCACAAGTAGAATCAGCAGTTACAAGAGGTATGCCGAACCATGTCACCATCCACAGCACAAGTTGAACCAGCATCTAAAAAATATTGGTGTTACCAGTCACATCACCAACCACAACAGAAGCCAGCATTAGAAGCTACAACACAAGTGGCATCACCAGCGACGTTCGCCATTCACAACACACGTTGAACCAGTAGCTACAACGCAACTTCTATTGCAAGGCACGTTGCGAGCCACAAAAGGAGTGGGATCAGACGCTAAAACACACGTGGCATCTACAGCCACGTAGCACATCTGGCGTCGCTAGTTAAGTCATTAACCATGACACAATT
This sequence comes from Schistocerca nitens, assembly GCF_023898315.1. Lineage (NCBI taxonomy): Eukaryota > Metazoa > Arthropoda > Insecta > Orthoptera > Acrididae > Schistocerca > Schistocerca nitens. Next base: position 554,948,357 of record NC_064620.1, on the reverse strand, counting down.
GGCATCAGCACATATAGTATAAGTGACTGTTCCACACTCGACACCAGGAAAGACACAAATGGCATCGTCAGCTGTGTGTGCAACCACAAAATATGTGCCGTCATGAGCTACTGTGCAAGTGGTGTCCCATGTCACGTCATCAGCCCCAAGACGAACACATCCATGAGCAGCATCACCAGCTACAAAAAGAGTGGCGTCGCAAGCCCCATTGCCACTTACAAGTCGAGTCACATAGCCAGCACCGCTGCCCACTACAATACAAGGGGTATCAGCCATCCCATTGCCAGCTATAACAAGAATTGCGTTACCAGGCACAATGCACGTGGCTTCACCAGATGAGTTACCTTCTGCAACTCGAGTCACATCGTCAGTCCCATCGTCCAACACGAGACATGTTGCCAGTCCCACCGCCAATTACAACACAAGTCATGTCGCCAGTCCCACCGCCAATTACAACACAAGTCATGTCGCCAGTCCCACCGCCAGCTACAATATGTATTGTGTCACCAGTTCTCTTCACAGCTACAATGTATCGTGTCACCAGTTCTCTTCACAGCTACAATGTATCGTGTCACCAGTCCTGTTGCCAGCTGAAACATACATTGTGTCACCACTATCTTCACCGGTTACAACACAAATCATGTCACTTGTCAAATCGCCAGCTACGACGGGCATTGTGCTAGTAGTCCTCTTGACAGCTTCACCAGTCCTCTTGCCAGCTACAACATGCATCTTGTCACCAGTTTTTTGCTAGCTTCTACATGTGTCGTGCCATCACCACTCTTATCAACTACGTATCGAGTTACCAGTCCTCTTGCCAACTACAACATACATCGTGTCACCAATCATGTTGCCAGCTGTAACACGATTTGTGTCGCAAGATACTTTTTCTGAATTTCACAGAAATGCATCATTTATTCTTGTTGTACTTTTGGCTAAATAAAAACAAAATGTTATGTAGTATGCACTTAGCTTATTTCTAACAATCTTTATGTGGACGTGTTATGTACCTACGTGTTAACATAATTAGATATAAATTACCTTATAGTTCCCTAGCAGTTCATACTTCATCCCATGCAAAATTTCAGATGTTAATTCTCCTGCAGTCTTAACTGACACGAAATGGAAACATTGCTGTTTAAAAGTAAAAGACACGAGTTCTTCTTTGGTACAGGATTATGACTATATTAGCTACGCTACAGAGTATCTCCCATTTCCTTGCTAAGTTTAAAATATCCGTCGTGGCTCTGATAGTGTGTAGATATTGAAACGTTGTGCTACAGCATTACGATTGTACAAATCGATCACGTTTTGAAGAACGTTGAAATTGAAGAAATCTTGCTGCGTGTCTAGATTGGATGCTTCGCAGCGATTAGTTTCCCCCCGGAATTATTCGTAGGTTTACCAACAGTGTCATTCCTCCCAGACACAATTTGTGTATCAGTGAGACCGTGTGTGTCACATACACCTCTTGACAAGTTGCTTTGCGCTTCCTTCAAAACAACCAAACTCTCCAAGGTCTTACAGCCACATTATCTGGCGAACCCCCACCACACTCCTCGAATATCGTAGAAAGGACTGCTAAGAGAGAGGTCGATTCATGATTTTAGAGTAGTCGGCATTAAATAGATCCAAAGATCTTATGCTCATACGGTCACGCTGATGTTGTCACACCTACGCCTAACCAACTGTGCATATGAATACCTAAATCTTTCCTTCTAAATAATACCGGCTACTATATAGAAATTATTGCTGTACATACTGTAAAATGTAACAGTACTGAAAATACACTTTACAGTGTGTGTGCGTGCTACAATTTTGGATACACTCCACGGAGTAAATACTATATCTACCCCCAAATTTCCAGGCCACTGTCTCTCGTAGTCTTTTTCTCACAGGCAAGGAATGTTGGATGCTGTAGCATATTTCTCTTGGCAAACCTTTCCGTACACATTCAGATCAACTTTGACGTATTAAAGCATTATATTGGTCACTTTTATCTTTGTGTGCTGATCCATGTAATGCTGTCACCTACGTTATTGCACTCGTAAACAACACAACTATCCAAATATGATGAACACGGTTTCCTCTTTAAATCTACATGATATCCAAATTTAATATTGAAAAATCTATCAGACATAGATAGTTGCTGTTTCAGGCATTCGGTGAAGTAATTCAAAAACATTGTAAAAATAAAATTAACACACATCCACATCAGCTCCTTTTGTGGCTGTAAATCTCAAAGTTGCTGTACATGGAGCGTACAATCTACGACCTACGCCAAAAAATCATATTGCTTACAAGTAGAAGCGGAACGGTTTCCGTCAAGCTATGGGAAATGAAAAACTCAGGCATGCCCATTCATTAGCCGACAGCATAGACCATCTGCCCAACGTAAAACTTGCGTGATCTTGGTATAGGCAAAATAAAATCTGCAGCTGATCCCATTGTCGCAGCCGATGAACTGAACCGATGTTTCACATTACCTACAACCACAATTGAACCACAGAAGATAAAGAAACTCACTGATTACGTCATAGGCTAAACGACTGCAGTAGCTAAAAATTGTATCTGAAGAATTTTATATATGTGGTGTCTGAAAGAACAGGCCCAATTTCGATCCAGCAGCCATTGTGAAATAAGACACAGAGGAATTACAGACATTGGCGGCAGCAAGCGGCCACTGTTTGAAATCAATGGGGAAAGTTGAAACTTTTTGCCGAAAAGAGATTCTAACTCGGTCTTCTGCTTACTAGGCAGATTCTCTGACCGTTTTTTTTTTTTTTTTTTTTTTTTTTTTTTTTTTGTCGTTGGTACATTCCGTTAGTTGGTGTTCTCATTTTGTCTGGGCGGGTGTCACATGACACTCCATCAAGTTGATCGGCGAATACTTCAATCGGTTTTTTATTACAGAGGGCAGTCAGCCCTCTGATCGAACGCTCTGAGCTACCTTGACGGTACCAATAAGCCACCATGACACGGTGGTCATTGCAGCTGCACAGACTACCCTAGCACGCCTCCCGCCAAACACAATTTCTCATCTTATCCACACACTACAAATGTAGTGCCCCTTGCACCTTATCCTCATTACTGGCAGCATTTCGCCGATTTCCGTAAGAGTTCGAGTCCGGTAGCATCGTCATTGGGGAGACCACTGGCAGTCTTCATCATATACACTCCTGGAAATTGAAATAAGATCACCGTGAATTCATTGTCCCAGGAAGGAGAAACTTTATTGACACATTCCTGTGGTCAGATACATCACATGATCACACTGACAGAACCACAGGCACATAGACACAGGCAACAGAGCATGCACAATGTCGGCACTAGTACAGTGTATATCCACCTTTCGCAGCAATGCAGGCTGCTATTCTCCCATGGAGACGATCGTAGAGATGCTGGATGTAGTCCTGTGGAACGGCTTGCCATGCCATTTCCACCTGGCGCCTCAGTTGGACCAGCGTTCGTGCTGGACGTGCAGACCGCGTGAGACGACGCTTCATCCAGTCCCAAACATGCTCAATGGGGGACAGATCCGGAGATCTTGCTGGCCAGGGTAGTTGACTTACACCTTCTAGAGCACGTTGGGTGGCACGGGATACATGCGGACGTGCATTGTCCTGTTGGAACAGCAAGTTCCCTTGCCGGTCTAGGAATGGTAGAACGATGGGTTCGATGACGGTTTGGATGTACCGTGCACTATTCAGTGTCCCCTCGACGATCACCAGTGGTGTACGGCCAGTGTAGGAGATCGCTCCCCACACCATGATGCCGGGTGTTGGCCCTGTGTGCCTCGGTCGTATGCAGTCCTGATTGTGGCGCTCACCTGCACGGCGCCAAACACGCATACGACCATCATTGGCACCAAGGCAGAAGCGACTCTCATCGCTGAAGACGACACGTCTCCATTCGTCCCTCCATTCACGCCTGTCGCGACACCACTGGAGGCGGGCTGCACGATGTTGGGGCGTGAGCGAAAGACGGCCTAACGGTGTGCGGGACCGTAGCCCAGCTTCATGGAGACGGTTGCGAATGGTCCTCGCCGATACCCCAGGAGCAGCAGTGTCCCTAATTTGCTGGGAAGTGGCGGTGCGGTCCCCTACGGCACTGCGTAGGATCCTACGGTCTTGGCATGCATCCGTGCGTCGCTGCGGTCCGGTCCCAGGTCGACGGGCACGTGCACCTTCCACCGACCACTGGCGACAACATCGATGTACTGTGGAGACCTCACGCCCCACGTGTTGAGCAATTCGGCGGTACGTCCACCTGGCCTCCCGCATGCCCACTATACGCCCTCGCTCAAAGTCCGTCAACTGCACATACGGTTCACGTCCACGCAGTCGCGGCATGCTACCAGTGTTTAAGACTGCGATGGAGCTCCGTATGCCACGGCAAACTGGCTGACACTGACGGCGGCGGTGCACAAATGCTGCGCAGCTAGCGCCATTCGACGGCCAACACCGCGGTTCCTGGTGTGTCCGCTGTGCCGTGCGTGTGATCATGGCTTGTACAGCCCTCTCGCAGTGTCCGGAGCAAGTATGGTGGGTCTGACACACCGGTGTCAATGTGTTCTTTTTTCCATTTCCAGGAGTGTATGTTGTGACTGTTCTTTCGGACATGGAACCGTTCATGGAATAAAATGAGTGTTACATCTTATGTGACTCATTCTATACACACATATGGTGGAAGAAAATATTTGCATTTCGTTACAAAGAAAATCAAATGTCGAATTCGTCTTTTTAGCAATCTATATAAAGTTATGGAATAAAATTGTCACTAATTTTATAAGCTAAAGCCGGCCGCGATGGTGTAGCGGTTCTAGGCGCTCAGTCCGGAGCCGCGCAACTGCTACGGTCGCAGGTTCGAATCCTCCCTCGGGCATGGATGTGTGTGATGTCCTTAGGTTAGTTAGGTTTAAGTAGTTCTAAGTTCTAGGGGACTGATGACCACAGATGTTAAGTCCCATAGTGCTCAGAGCCATTTGATACATTTTTTTTCTAAGCTAAAGGAGTAATTGTTTGTACGTTTCCCCAGTTGTGTTTTTCTTAACGGCTGTAAACTCTTCCCGTATCTTAATTCTTCGTCATGGAGAGTTTTAGAAAATGAGATTTAAATTTTAATTTTAATCACCAGGGCAATGAAACGTCCTAAAGTGCATATCATAAATATTCCCTTTATCCTTGCGTCGTTAACTGCTGAAGATTAAAACTTAATTTCATTCAAATCGTCTCAAGATATATGGAACCATCGTTGTTAGACAGAAAATTTCATTTCAGAATGATATAATTTCCAATTTTTTACAGACGTTCGTTACTTCCTTGTTAGATTTGCTAAACCTGCGGCTTCTGAAGGGTTCTACACAATTAGTAAAATCGACGTGTTTTACTTGAAATCAACATAGTTTAAAAATAAGTAGATAACGTCGCAAAGGAAAACATGCTTCTAAGTTTCATCATTCTCGTACCTTGAAAGCTTTTCGCACGAGACAGTACCGCAACTATCTGCATGATTGCAGACGTTAATTCATAATTGAGTTTATGCCGGCACCACATGAACACGTGTGCAGTACGTGCGAGGGCAGAATGAGGAAATTACATATCTTCGAAAACAAACAGCCTGTGTCTTCCATTTATGTGTTGTTAGTTGTTCGCAGGTCGTGGTCTTGCGGTAGCGTTCCCGCTTCCCGCGCAGGGGCGTCCCGGTTTAGATTCCCGGCGGGGTCAGGGATTATTCCTGCCTCGAGTTGACTGGTTTTTGTGTCGTCTTCATTATCACCATTCATCCTCATTGCGGTAGGAGGAAGGCAATGGCAAACCATCTCCGCTAGGACCTTGCATACTACAGCTGTATGGGTCTCCCGCATCGTCCCCTACGCTCCTCGGAGTATGGGACCGCATCATCATCAATTGACTCAGAGAAGGTTCTAGTCGCTGAAACTTTCTTTCACTGCCCCCTTCTCCACTTTTTTCAGTCTGATTTGTTCATTAACTAGCGTCATTGTTGTTTGTCACTGGTGAAAAGAATTCCAGGGATGGCGACCACGCATTTTATGTAAGAGTTACATGTTCTTGATCCACTTTTGCCGGTTCTTTTTTTTATGTGCAGACAGAGAATAATTTTTTGGTTAGTGTCTCACAAATGTTGTCAAATTATCTTCTAATTTATTACTCACAAATGATCAACAGTTGGAAAACCGGTAAATATAAGCCACAGCCTCCTTTTTTGTGACGTGGCCCAATGCATCACATGACAGATTTGCGTTACACTAACTGGAAAATGTAAACATCGTGTCCGTTTACTTGTGATGTAGATCGACCAATCACTTGCCCTTTGGGTGGCTTAACTGATTTGACAGCAAAGGTACTACTTTCTGATGAATAATACAAAATATACTTGGGAAACGAACAGGAAATGCATTTAATACCATTTTTCATGCCACCGACAAAAGGTTTTCCATAATCAACGCCACTTATATCGCACACTGACATTCATAACACATAAAGTTTAGAGTCTTGTACCATTGGAAGCAAGGGAGCGGATGTTGTTTGGTGGCCGGTATCCTCTTTCTATAACACACTGCACACATGTATTAACTGGGTTCTTTATTTACATAAATACGAAGCTACTTAACTTTAAGAGTCCCTGCGTTGTGGTACAAGATCTTCACTAACAGTCCAAGTTAGTCTCACAGCTGGTGAAGTGAAAGTCCCGCTATGTACACTAATCTGGTCGGAGTGTACTGACAGATGCAAACTTAGAGTGTGACTCAGTGCGGCAGTGACTGAGTGGCTGAGGTAGTGACTAAGACTGAGAAACTGAGACTGAGCCCTCTGGTCAGTGGCGGCGATGAAAACACTTGCGGTCTAGAGGGCGATGGCGGCGTGTTGCTTGTGAGTCTGTCTTTGGGCTCTCTCCTGTTAGGCGTGCTTCATCGAGCGCCTATTATCGATCTTCTTGCTCCATCTTTGCCGACCGGTGTGCTGGCGACAGCTTACGCCAGCACATAATGTTAACATAATATGTAATGTTTATGTACTACAGGTTTTCTTAATTTTATTTTATTTTTATATATTGTTACAATTATTTATCTCACAAAACTTCCTTAAAAACTGTGTCCGCAGTTCTGTTATCCAGTGTGAACATAATAATGTATGGTGGTGCTCCAAATCGTGAACAGTTCACGTATAACTTACCATGAGACAAATACCATTTTTGAAGATTGACACTGCAGTATTTGGAAATTTGCTTTGTAAGCTTACTTATGAAATACCTGCGTGTTAATCTCACAGGAAACTGTAATAATTTAACCATTTATTTGGCAAACATGAAAGTTGCAAAGAAAAAAGTTTTTATTAGAACAATCATGATAAATGCTTTAAACTTAATGTATATTAATTATATATGAAGGAAGTAACTTTTCTCAAAAGAACATACATCATTAATGATGGTGCAGCTTCTCTAGGATAAATGATGATTAATTGAAACCCTCAGCTTCCGACAGGTGTTGTTGATGTACCTCGATGGAGACAGCTGAAAATGTGTGCCCCGACCGCGACTCGAACCCGGGATCTCCTGCTTACATGGCAGACGTTCTATCCAGCTAATCCACCGAGGACACAGATGAATAACGCGACTGCAGGGACTTATTACACGCTTCCTATACTCCTATCTGTCCACGATCTACATACGTAATGTTCCTAATATATATTTGCCCATCCATTCATTACTCGCACCAACTACATTACATTACGTATGTATATTGAGGACAGCTGGGAATGTAGGTCTTACAGGAAGCGTGCAAATGAATAAGTCCCTGCAGTCGCGTTATTCATTTGCATCCTCGGTGGCTCAGATGGATAAAGCGTCTACTATGTAAGCAGGAGATCTCGGGTTCGAGTCTTGGTCGGGCACACATTTTCAGCTGTCCCCATCGAGGTATATCAACAACACCTATCCGTAGCTGAGAGTTTCAATTAATTATCATCTATATTAATTATATAAAAACACAGGATGTTGCTCAAGAGCAACATTGCCTAACTGTGGCACTGATATACTGCAGTTTCAAGGTAATTTACTTTCTGATTCACTTCAGTTCATGTGTGATAAATGCGTCCACAACCAACCTGTCTTCTTACAGGAGAATACCAGTCTCCTGAGATATACAGAGCAACTGAAAATGAAAATTACAGATGATTTCGTATATATCATTTGCATTGTGTATTAAAAAACTTTGGAACAGTTTCTTCCAGGCACAAAACACAGGACAATATCGTGCATAGAACACGTAACATTTGATTAAGCTCCTGGTCAACAACGACATCGTCCCTTTCAAATGTGAGTAGGCTAGTGGTCAAGGCCATCGGACCTAACGTCTTGTACAGGTAATGGAAATTTTCCTCTCTTCTTATGAGGTGGCGATTTGTTACTAGTTCTTTCCACTATTTTCTTATTTGCACCCACCAAAACTTTAATAATTAATACTCCAATTAATTTCGATGAAATTTCCAAGTTTCACACCGAGAAAATAACCAAACAATGACGACACACAGGACCAATACCCAGCTAAACAATCTCAGCGCTTTGACTTGAGAGGTACTCCATATAGTTTATTGTGCTTTCCCACTAGCTCTACACCACTTACAGTGAGGATGTTTGGGCATTTCACATTTATCCAAGGTTTTTGAACAGCATTCTAGCGTTTCAAAGACTTCACTGGTTCCAGTCCACAAAATAAGCTTCTTACACACAGTACACTCCTAGAAATGGAAAAAAGAACACATTGACACCGATGTGTCAGACCCACCATACTTGCTCCGGACACTGCGAGAGGGCTGTACAAGCAATGATCACACGCACGGCACAGCGGACACACCAGGAACCGCGGTGTTGGCCGTCGAATGGCGCTAGCTGCGCAGCATTTGTGCACCGCCGCCGTCAGTGTCAGCCAGTTCGCCGTGGCATACGGAGCTCCATCGCAGTCTTTAACACTGGTAGCATGCCGCGACAGCGTGGACGTGAACCGTATGTGCAGTTGACGGACTTTGAGCGAGGGCGTATAGTGGGCATGCGGGAGGCCGGGTGGACGTACCGCCGAATTGCTCAACACGTGAGGCGTGAGGTCTCCACAGTACATCGATGTTGTCGCCAGTGGTCGGTGGAAGGTGCACGTGCCCGTCGACCTGGGACCGGACCGCAGCGACGCACGGATGCACGCCAAGACCGTAGGATCCTACGCAGTGCCGTAGGGGACCGCACCGCCACTTCCCAGCAAATTAGGGACACTGTTGCTCCTGGGGTATCGGCGAGGACCATTCGCAACCGTCTCCATGAAGCTGGGCTACGGTCCAGCACACCGTTAGGCCGTCTTCCGCTCACGCCCCAACATCGTGCAGCCCGCCTCCAGTGGTGTCGCGACAGGCGTGAATGGAGGGACGAATGGAGACGTGCCGTCTTCAGCGATGAGAGTCGCTTCTGCCTTGGTGCCAATGATGGTCGTATGCGTGCTTGGCGCCGTGCAGGTGAGCGCCACAATCAGGACTGCATACGACCGAGGCACACAGGGCCAACACCCGGCATCATGGTGTGGGGAGCGATCTCCTACACTTGCCGTACACCACTGGTGATCGTCGAGGGGACACTGAATAGTGCACGGTACATCCAAACCGTCATCGAACCCATCGTTCTACCATTCCTAGACCGGCAAGGGAACTTGCTGTTCCAGCAGGACAATGCACGTCCGCATGTATCTCGTGCCACCCAACGTGCTCTAGAAGGTGTAAGTCAACTACCCTGGCCAGCGAGATCTCCGGACCTGTCCCCCATTGAGCATGTTTGGGACTGGATGAAGCGTCGTCTCACGCGGTCTGCACGTCCAGCACGAACGCTGGTCCAACTGAGGCGCCAGGTGGAAATGGCATGGCAAGCCGTTCCACAGGACTACATCCAGCATCTCTACGATCGTCTCCATGGGAGAATAGCAGCCTGCATTGCTGCGAAAGGTGGATATACACTGTACTAGTGCCGACATTGTGCATGCTCTGTTGCCTGTGTCTATGTGCCTGTGGTTCTGTCAGTGTGATCATGTGATGTATCTGACCCCAGGAATGTGTCAATAAAGTTTCCCCTTCCTGGGACAATGAATTCACGGTGTTCTTATTTCAATTTCCAGGAGCGTATCTTCAATTTTGTTTCCATTCCTGTGTGTATTATTCTTGTCAGTATCATGGATGCATGAGATGTTAAGCTGATTGTCTGTTAATTTTCGTACTTATCTGTCCTTGAGATCTTCGGAATTGTGAGGGTGATATTTTTCTTCCGGAAGTCTGATGGTACGTCGCCAACCTGATAGATTCTGCACATCAACTTGGAATGTCGTTTGGGAGCCGTTTACCCTAATCACTTTAGAAATTTCGATGAAATTTTGTCTAGCTCTTCCGATTTATTTGATTCCAAGTCTTCCAGAGCTCTCTCAAATTCTGAATGTAATACTGGATCCCGTATGTAGTCCGTATCGACTCCAGTTTCTTCTTCTATCAAGTCATAAGAAGAGTGCTTCCCCTCTCAGATGTCATGAGTGTTCTCTTTCGCCCTATACGCTCTCTCCTCTGAGTTTGACGCAGAAGTCCTGTTGCACTCTTAATATTACCACCCTTACTTTTGATGTGACCGGAAGTTGTTTTAACATTTCTATACGCTTAATCAGTCCATCTGACGTACATATCTTTTTCGACTTCTTCACATATTAGCTGCAGCCATTTAGCCTTGGCTACCCTGCACTTCCTGTATATTTCTTTTCTTGACATATTTGTTCTTTCTCATTTCGTCGAACAAGTTCAGTACTTCTTTTGTTACCCGAGATTCTTTCGGAACTGCTGTCCTTGTAAATGTGTCTGATTTCTCGACATCTGTGAATGGTCTTATTAGGGTTGTTCACTCTCCTTCAGCCGAACTGCTTTCTGTGCTGTTCCTTATCGCAGTATCCACATCTTTGGGAAATTTCAAACGTGAGTCATCATCCCTTGTACGTCAGTGTCCCACTTCCTTCCACACAGTCTTCCCTACGATTCTCTTTAACTTTAGTCTGCTCTACATCATTACTAAATTATGATCTGAGCCTTACCTGCACTTTCGTACGCCTTATAATGTATTATCCGATTTCGAAATTTCTGTTTGACCATGATGTAATCCAGATGGAACTTTCCCTTGTCTCCGTATCTTTTCCAAGTACACCTTTTCCTCTCGTGATTCTTGAACCGTGTCTTCGCTGTAATATAGTTATTTTTATGGTTTTTATAGATAAGGTTAGCATGTATTCTTGGTTTTCAAATGGTGTATTGAAATTTCCATTGAAACTCAACTCGTGTGTTTTGTCATGAGGTACTATGTTGGTAAATGGCAGTGGCAGATTTATTGTTGCTTGCTCCTGTGTCCGCTGAAAGTCGCCGCGTTAATTTGCAGTTTCGTTCGCCAATCTCCCCAGCGTCTCTCCGACTTCACGTTGGGGTGGTGTAGCTGAAACTTCCTGTAGTAGTTAGAATGACGGCAAACCGTAATATTTACGTTCGAATCTCACCTAATTATTTTTCACAGACGACCACTTTATTCTCTGTATGAGGATTTCATTGCTCATAATCCGATATTAGAATCAGTCTAACTCGTCGAGATTTTTCTCTGTGTGTTTCGCTTCCCAGCCATTAGCCCAACACAAAAATGTAACCTTGTAAGTTACTGTAATTGTTGTCGACTCAAGCGATCAGCGAATGTTTTATTTAGATAATGTCTTATCTGACGAGAGGACTGATCGAGAGATACGTCATACTGAGACGAATGTGCCAATGGTTGAAAGTTTTTGCAATAACAACTACTTCAAATGGCAGAACCAAGTAACTCACTGACAAGCACACCACCTGACACCTTTACGGTGATGCCAATTTTGAAACTATGCCTTCTCAATCATTTCCGGATTTTCGTTGCTCCAACTAAGTGAATTTCAGATTATGATTGATGCCGTTATGCCTGAATGTAGCTTTACAAAACTGAACGCAGAAGAAATATATATACGGCAAAGTCACATTTATTTATTTCGTTAGAAACAGTCGTGATTACGAGAGACTATTAGACTGTGCTAGAAAAGATCGGTACCAGTGATCTCCAGCACGACAGGAATGGTGTCCTTTCCAAAAAGTGAAATTTTGCCTATGGGGAGGTATTAGAACTTTTCATTATTACTGGCCATATGTAATGTAGCGCCTAAATTTGTTTGTTGAATAAACGTGTTTTCTCATTATGTTCGATTCTGTTTTCATAAGTAATTTGTGTGGCAATATATGCATCACATTCATTCGCATGACTGCAAATCCTGGGAAACTAGTAAAGATTTAAAACGATTGAAAGGCGTTATTTGGACTTGGTTCTGGTCTGGTCGGTTTCGACGCTGGTTCGTCAGCACGGTTCTCGTGAACAGAACGCAATTTCTCTACAGTTTCACATATTGCAGCTGTGGTATTCTGAAAAGCTCTGACGGTGTTTTATACATGGAAACATTTCTGAAGAACTGAAATCGACACTGAAGATGGATCTACGTCAATGAAACCATCGTGATCAGTAAATAATTACTGTGTGTTTTTATTGCTTTACTTTTTCGGATTCAGTCTAGATATAACTACCATAAATACTGTTACGTGTAAAAATGCCAAAAAATAGCTTGAATCCTGCATGCTACAGGTAAGGAATTACTGCAGTACTCTTCATAGAATTGTCACTCAGTACCGAATCAGAGGAATAAACTAACTGCTTGAATTGCGCTTGTTTTAGTATATTCTGTTTCAAGGTAGTTGGTGTAGATGAGAATTGTACCCGCTAATATATAGCAACTCATTCCATCGCTGGAAACTGTGTACAAGTTTATACACTACCGGCCATTAAAATTGCTATACCACAAAGATGATTTGCTACAAACGTGAAATTTAACCGATATGCAAATGATTACCTTTTCATAGCATTCACACAAGTTTGTCGCCGGTGGTGACTCCTACAACGTGCTGACATGAGGAAAGTTTCCAACCGATTTCTCATACACAAACAGCAATTGAACCGCTTTGTCTGGTGAAACGTTTTGATGCCTCGTGTAAGGAGGAGAAATGCGTACCATCACGTTTCCGACTTCGATAAATGTCGGATTGTAGCCTATCGCGATTGCGGTTTATCGTATCGCGACATTGCTGCTCGCGTTGGTCGAGATCCAATGACTCTTAGCAGAATATGGAATCGGTGGGTTCAGGAGGGTAATACGAACGCCTTGCTGGATCCCAACGGCCTCCCATCACTAGCAGTCGAGATGACAGGCATGTAATTCGCATGGTTATAACGGATCGTGCAGCCACGTCTCGATCCCTGAGTCAACAGATGGGGACGCTTGCAAGACAACAACCATCTGCACGGACAGTTCGACGACGTTTGGAGCAGCATGGACTATCACCTCGGAGACCCTGGCTGCGGTTACCCTTGACGCTGCATCACAGACAGGAGCGCCTGCGATGGTGCACTCAACGACGAACCTGGGTGCACGAATTGCAAAACGTCATTTTTTCGAATGAATCCAGATTCTGTTTACAGCATCATAGTTCAAATGGTTCAAATGGCACTGAGCACTATGGAACTTCACTTCTGAGGTCATCAGTACCCTAGAACTAAGAACTACTTAAACCTAACTAACCTATCACACACATCCATGCCCGAGGCAGGATTCGAACCTGCAACCGTAGCGGTCGCGCGGTACAGCATCATGATGGTCGCATCCGTATTTGGCGACATTGCGGTGAACGCACATTGGAAGCGTGTATTCGTCATCGCCAAACTGTCGTATCACCCGGCGTGATTGTATGGGGTGCCATTGGTTACACGTCTCGGTCACGTCTTGTTCGCATTGACGGCACTTTGAACAGTGGATGTTACATTTCAGATGTGTTACGACCCGTGGCTCCACCCTTCATTCGATCCCTGCGAAACCCTACATGTCAGCAGGATAATGCGCGACCGCATGCTGCAGGTCCTGTACGGGCCTTTCTGGATACAGAAAATGTTCGACTGCTGCCCTGGCCAGCACATTCTCCAGATCTCTCACCAATTTAAAACGTCTGGTCAATGATGTCCGAGCAACTGGCTCGTCACAATACGCCGGTCACTACTCTTAATGAACTGTGGTATCGTGTTGAAGCTGCATGGGCAGCTGTACCTGTACACGCCATCCAAGCTCTGTTTGACTCAATGCCCAGGCGTATCAAGGCCGTTATTACGGCCAGAGGTGTTTGTTCTGGGTACTGATTTCTCAGGATCTATACACTCAAATTGCGTGAAAATGTAATAACATGTCAGTTCTAGTATAGTATATTTGTCCAATGAATACCTGTTTATCATCTACATTTCTTCTTGGTGTAGCAATTTGAATGGCCAGTAGCGTATTTCTTTATTGCAGCTAACGCCGGCCGCGGTGGTCTAGCGGTTCTAGGCGCGCAGTCCGGAACCGCGCGACTGCTACGGTCGCAGGTTCGAATCCTGCCTCGGGCATGGATGTGTGTGATGTCCTTAGGTTAGTTAGGTTTAAGTAGTTCTAAGTTCTAGGGGACTGGTGACCACAAGTCCCATTGTGCTCAGAGCCAATTGAGCCATTTATTGCAGCTATCATTCTTTACCCAGCTGGACAGGGCGACCTGATTAGAGTTTTGTACACAGACTTTTCAGACAAATCCTAGCAAGATGGTAATGGATGTATGGGGTTCGCAATTACAAATACAAATTACCTTTTCTTCCCCGAATGTCCTATGCAAGGTTCGTGAGAAAACTGTGCATCGTATTTTCCATGCCCGTAAGGACAACAACGATTTCAAACATCTAAAAAGGGACCAATGCATAACTCTCTCAGAATGATTGGTGAACACAACGCAGTACGTTCAACACAAAAGTAGCAAATACACGGAACGTATCATTAGAAACGAAATGTAGATCGTACGTACGTGTGTGTGTGTGTGTGTGTGTGTGTGTGTGTGTGTGTGTGTGTGTGTGTCGGGTGGGGAGGTCGATTAGTGCGGATCGCCACAGTTTGCGCTGCTGTGGTCGCACAATTAAGCCCTGCGGTCCGGCTTCGTGGCTTCCAAGCCACAGTATGAAGGACGCTACGAGGAGGGCGCCGGTTACATTGGCAACTGAAGAAACTATTAGAGCCTTGGTTTTGTCAAAGACAGTTTTTAAGGGGAATCCTTCCTGAATGGGCTGCGGTTTTAGAATTTGCCTCCCTCTCGCAGTATTACTGATCTAGCAAACAGAGGTAGCTGAAAATTTGTATGAACGATTAGCATTTTTTTCAAAGTATTTCTGAGAAAATCAGTTAATTATTCAATATACTGTGATGTTGACAACAATATTAATAAAAGAAACAGAGCACTGTTTAACATAGGTTCAATTTTGTGTGTGTATGTGAAATCTTATGGGACTTAACTCCTAAGCTTACACACTACTTAACCTGAATTATCCTAAGGACAAACACACACACCCATGCCCGAGGGAGGACTCTAACCTCCACCGGTCCCAGCCACACAGTCCATGACTGCAGCGCCTAAGACCGCTCGGCTAATCCCGCTCGGCTACAATTTTGTGCGCTGATTAAAAAAAAGCCAGGGTACGGGCAACAGTCTGGGAAGAATGTTACGTCTCCAGTTTCCTCTTCTGATCCTGATTTGTGAAAAATATACAAAATGTCTTTCACTATGAGGTATATGTTTTCAAACATAGATCAACAACTGCACACATCATCACATTCCAGAATTTTTTTGAAAATAGTAGGCTAGTGAGATAGAGAAAGTAACTCTGATTAAATATGTTACTTTCGTAGAATCTTATTTCAGTAAATTAGGAGAAAAGTGTTCCTAACAGAAAAATTGAGGTATCCAGTAAATTGTAAAATGAGATTTACAAACTCATTAGCTTACAACAAAGCAGTTTTAGAACATTCAAGTTGTATTTTCCTGTTTGTAACCTGTTCCTTTACTCTTCATACTCTTTCTCTTCATTCTTTTATTTATCTAAGTCTCCTTGGTAGCTGTTTCTGCTTCTCTCTCCACTTCGCTTACTCATAGCCGATCAATAACTGTTAGATCTGAAACCATATACCTTCCAGTCAGGGTGCATAATTTTTTTTCAGAACGTGAATCGTAGAAATTACACCATTAGTGAGACTTATTATGGCACCCATTACACTTGTCTTCAGTACTGTTTTTGTGTTCGCTCCCCTATGCGGCCTTTGAGTTTCTATGAGAGACTGTGGAGATATCTCCCAAGAAGATCTGTAGTAGTCATATCCCTTTATCTAGCATCATTTGCCTCTTAAACAGTAATGAATGTTTGTGTGGGTACTGGAACCTGTACACACAATTTCTTTAGTTGACTGTGGAACCAAATGATGTGTATTATTCAGTGCCGCTTTGAATTGCCTCGAAACCTCAGTTTGTTATTGAATTTCTAAGACAAAAAATGGTTCAAATGGCTCTGAGCACTATGGGACTCAACTGCTGAGGTCATTAGTCCCCTAGAACTTAGAACTAGTTAAACCTAACTAACCTAAGGACATCACAAACATCCATGCCCGATGCGGGATTCGAACCTGCGACCGTAGCGGTCTTGCGGTTCCAGACTGCAGCGCCTTTAACCGCACGGCTACTTCGGCCGGCTTTCTAAGACAGAAATAACATACATTGACAACGTAGCAGAAAATATGAACCACACATGTTTGAAATTCCGAAAGCAAGAAATAAACACCTGATAAATTTTTGGTCTCGGCTAAGCCACAGCCTTCTAGATACGACTGTACTTAGGTTCTGGCAGTAAGAGTCTTCTCGAATACATCTGTATTTACCAACCATATCGAAAAACTGAGAAACGACACCTGTATTTTCCAACCATATCGAAAAACTGAGAAACGTGTGAGAATGAGGAATATATCACATATTCTGACGCGCTTTAAAGTGACAGAGGGGCGTGGTACCTGTTCAAATTAAAGTAACGAACAAACGAAAAATAAAACTGTCCGTAAACTATATATTTTTGGAATCAGCAGACTTCTTTTTCATATTTGTGGTAATTCTTCTACAGGAAGTCCCCTAACTTCCTCCCCCCCCCCCCCCTTCCCCGCCAACCCGCCCATTTCCAAAACTTAGGGCATCACTTCCGCTGTTTCTGGATGAGCCGGTGGTGAACGTGACAACAGTTTTATCGATTGTCATACAGTTTCCTTAAAACATAATTCCCTTTGCGAGGCGGCAGTAATACTTATACTACGAGGGCAGTTCAGTAAGTAATGCAACACATTTTTTTTCTGAAACAGGGGTTGTTTTATTCAGCATTGAAATACACCAGGTTATTCCCCAATCTTTTAGCTACACAACACTATTTTTCAACGTAATCTCCATTCAATGCTACGGCCTTACGCCACCTTGAAATGAGGGCCTGTATGCCTGCACGGTACCATTCCACTGGTCGATGTCGGAGCCAACGTCGTACTGCATCAATAACTTCTTCATCATCCGCGTAGTGCCTCCCACGGATTGCGTCCTTCATTGGGCCAAACATATGGAAATCCGACGGTGCGAGATCGGGGCTGTAGGGTGCATGAGGAAGAACAGTCCACTGAAGTTTTGTGAGCTCCTCTCGGGTGCGAAGACTTGTGTGAGGTCTTGCGTTGTCATGAAGAAGGAGAAGTTCATTCTGATTTTTGTGCCTACGAACACGCTGAAGTCGTTTCTTCAATTTCTGAAGAGTAGCACAATACACTTCAGAGCTGATCGTTTGACCGTGGGGAAGGACATCGAACAGAATAACCCCTTCAGCGTCCCAGAAGACTGTAACCGTGACTTTACCGGCTGAGGGTATGGCTTTAAACTTTTTCTTGGTAGGGGAGTGGGTGTGGCGCCACTCCATTGATTGCCGTTTTGTTTCAGGTTCGAAGTGATGAACCCATGTTTCATCGCCTGTAACAATCTTTGACAAGAAATTGTCACCCTCAGCCACATGACGAGCAAGCAATTCCGCACAGATGGTTCTCCTTTGCTCTTTATGGTGTTCGATTAGACAACGAGGGACCCAGCGGGAACAAACCTTTGAATATCCCAACTGGTGAACAATTGTGACAGCACTACCAACAGAGATGTCAAGTTGAGCACTGAGTTGTTTGATGGTGATCCGTCGATCATCTCGAACGAGTGTGTTCGCACGCTCCGCCATTGCAGGAGTCACAGCTGTGCACGGCCGGCCCGCACGCGGAAATCAGACAGTCTTGCTTGACCTTGCGGCGATGATGACACACGCTTTGCCCAACGACTCACCGTGCTTTTGTCCACTGCCAGATCACCGTAGACATTCTGCAAGCGCCTATGAATATCTGAGATGCCCTGGTTTTCCGCCAAAAGAAACTCGATCACTGCCCGTTGTTTGCAACGCACATCCGTTACAGACGCCATTTTAACAGATCCGTACAGCGCTGCCACCTGTCGGAAGTCAATGAAACTATACGAGACGAAGCGGGAATGTTTGAAAATATTCCACAAGAAATTTCCGGTTTTTTCAACCAAAATTGGCCGAGAAAAAAAAGTGTTGCATTACTTATTGAACTGCCCTCGTATATCACACGCGCCGCCGATGAAAAATCCTTTTTAACGAAAGTGCCTTATTCTTGATTTTAGTGTGGTTTTGGTGAGTGTTTTCTACACTCAATACCTCCAAATATGTGTTTTGCTTATTTCAATTATACGCAGTTCATACAGTATTACTTTTAGCAATTCAAAGCTGGCACTTTCGTAGCAGCGACAAATTTTGTTAGCGTATGCCGTAAGTATTAAGAGAAGCTGCTCGGCTCTTCTTATTTTTGCGCATGATTCTCGAGTATGCAAAAAAAAAACATTGTTACCACCTGTGCACATTAAGTTGATCCTAATCAAAGAGTCTGAAAAATCTTCAAGCAAAGATAGAGTATATTTCCAATGTCTCTGGGAGCCGTTCCCACATCTACCAGAAGTCGAAATAAGGCATGTTTATCAGACCTGAAATTCGAAAAATTACTTTCGATTCCGTTTTGTAACCAAAAATGAGTTCGAGAAAGAGTGTTAGGTATCATTCAAGAATGAGGTTACTCAGTTCTTAGGGAGCAGACAAGGGACCAACTTTATATTTTTTGTTTGTTTGAAACATTCTGGAAAAATTCAAGACGGTAGGCTATTTGACGAGTTTGAGGTTTGACTTTCTAGAAAATCGACCATGAAGTTTTTGTGACATCACCGATAAACAAGGTTGAGTACACGAAATTGATGAGAAGATGCTATCGGGTGAAAATAAACGTACGAGGGTTGACTGAAAAATATTGTCTCCACCTTCGTAACTCTTCAACAGTTGGTAGGATTGGTATGCGGCAGGTAGTGGCTTGTCCCATAGCCTCTTCTCTATAGCTCCAGCTGGCGGGAAGCCTTAGCACTGAAGGCTTGTGTTGTTACAATGCAAGTATGGAACCCTGCTTAGACGATCGGTCAATGCGATTGAAACAACGTGCAGTCACCGAATTCTTGACAGCAGAAGCTGTCACCCGAAAGGAGATTCGTCAGAGTATGAAAGCAGTTTATGGTGATCGTGTTGATGTGAGTACTGTGCGTCGTTGGGCGAGTAAGTTTAAAGATGTTTACTCGGGAACATGTGGCCTGCGTGACAGACAAAGAGTTGGATATCCTGTTACGGCAACCACCGAATTTCATAAGCAAAATGTTGACAGATTGATTCAGGATTATCGTCGTATCACTCAGAGACAAACTGCAAGCACAATCGGCATTTCACAAGAACGTGTGGGTCTCATAATTGCTTTGCTTGGCTATCTTAAGATCTGTGTACAGACTTGAAATTTGCCAGGAACTCCTCTCCCGTTACGAGAATGAAGGTGACGCCTTTCTCCAATCAATTGTGACAGGAGACGAAACGTGGGTACACTATAACGATCCGGAGACGAAACGTCAGTCTATGGAATATCGATACACAAAGACTTGCCCCTGAAAAAGAAATTCAAGACGCAGCCCTCAGCTGCAAAAATCATGGCCACAGTGTTCTGGGACGCACATGGTGTTGTCCATGTTGATTTCCTTGATCGTCACCGAAACGACGGCTAAGAAGGGTCGGAAAGAAAAAGAGAAATGTTTTCCTGCAGCATAATGCCAGACCACACACTTCACTTGCCACCACAACAGAACTTCAGAGACTGAATCTCACCACCGAACGGTTCCTCCATGCAGTCCAGATTTAGAACTGTCTGACTTCCTTCTTTTCCCGATAATGAAACACGACCTGCGAGGACAACATTATGCTTCTGATGAAGACGTTGAGAGAACTGTGAGACTGTGGTTGCGGAAACAGTGTCGACTTCTTCCGTGACGGCTTCAGAAAACTTGTTCATAGTTGGCACAAATGTATCCAATTAGTTTGTGATTATATGGAAAAGAGAATATTGGTAATTAAAGATCACATTCCAAGGATTATTTCTGCGTTTGATTTATTAAAATATTCCATTGAAACCGAATTAACGAAGTTTGAGTCATTACTTTTCATTCAAACCTCGTACAACAGGTAATTTATCGGAGGAAAGCTTGAAGCAGAAGTGGGAAAGGGAATATAAGCCATTTAACTAAAAATTCCTGTCTATTAAAGATGTGTTTCCACTTTTAAACTTTGAAGAGTACTTGTTAAACGAAACTTTCAGTTTATTCAAATTTTTGGTTTCTTTTCATCGCTAACTTCTGTTACAAACTTTTCGCAAAGATATCCCGCAGTTTGAAATCTATAGACAGTAGAAGCTCTTTGTGGTACCTCTCTGAGGCACTGCTGTCGCAATGTGTTTCACGTCTGGTGAGCTCCGCTTGATTGCAGCCAATGAGAGTAGCATGCAGTCAAGCAGGCCATGTGCCAGGTGGCGTTTGAATTCGAACTTGGTTCTGGTGGACGTGGAGAAGAGGTAGTAGGAGCAGTT
Organism: Schistocerca nitens; assembly: GCF_023898315.1. Lineage (NCBI taxonomy): Eukaryota > Metazoa > Arthropoda > Insecta > Orthoptera > Acrididae > Schistocerca > Schistocerca nitens. The sequence continues at coordinate 554,927,308 of NC_064620.1, read as the reverse complement.
CGGAGGTGGGCGCCAGAGTTGTCGAGTTTTTTTTTGGTGAGACAGCTTCATTTACTCGTGTTTGCAGTGGCTGTTAGTAGGGAAAGTTTAATAGACAACGTTTACAACATTTTTGTGGTGTGCTATTCGTATTCGCACATTTAGTTTGCCTGCAATTCGAGTGCTGATTTCGTGATGAATTGCGAACTTTATCTGATATTTAGGTGCATGGTATTATAGGACAGAGCCTCATTTTCTTTTTCTAGGACGTAAGCTGATTATAGGAACATGTAGTTACTCAATTCGTTGACTTAGGCATTCACTTTCGTCGTAGAGTATCAATTCAGTGTTACTGTCACTCATTTATGCCCTAGTTTGTTTACTTTTTGAACGTAATTCTGTTGCATGCATTGTGTGACGCCATATTGATGACACCCGCTGTCGACACCGCCTTTGTCTACTCAGTGGTTATGTATGGTACAGAGAATGGAATAGCTCAATCGCATACAGCTCTCCCACATTATTAGTAATAAAAATCCCATTCTGTTCTATAACTAATTTTCAGGTTTTGAAAGGTAAATTCAGGTGCCGTTCCCGAAATTCAGATTTCTGTACCAGATGTCTGCAGTGTATTAACTTACGTAACCAAAAATGTGTTCAAATGTGTATGAAATCTTAATGGGACTTAACTGCTAATTTCATCAGTCCCTAAGCTTACACACTACGCAACCTAAATTATCCTAAGGACAAACACACACACCCATGCCCGAGGGAGGACTCGAACCTCAGCCGAGACCAGCAACAGAGTCCATGACTGCAGCGCCTAAGACCGCTCGGCTAATCCCGCGCGGCTCTTATGTAAGCAGGAAATAATTTGCGCAGGACAGGATAGCGAAGCCTTCGGCTCTGCAGGGATACATGCAGAATTTATCGTTGATTTATTTACTTGTTCACCTGCTTAGGTGGGATATTTTCAGTAATAGACCATTTTCAGATGAAACTTCTGTGATTACATTCGTGGGGAATCGTCCCGTAACAGTGTGTGTGGCTACAAGCTGACGACATCCACAGTTTGTAATTTAGATAGGATTATTTTAATGATTTTCTTACTGTGTGATGTTCAGTCATATAAGCTATAACTTCCAATTCAAGTTTTGCTTTTTTTTTTTTTTTTTGTAAGTCAGATCTACTACAATTGCTTCTTTTCTTGAAGATCAGATTGTGCAATATAACTGATTGCTGGGTCATAAATATTCGTACAACAGGCCACAGCTTCAATAAATCGGCGGTTAATTTTAGGTTGTTTTATTTTACACATCTAGTTCCGTAGGACCTAACTGAGAAGCAAATCTCCAAGGTCGTGGATCATGTCAATACATGAAATTACAACATAAAAGTACTAACGGATAAAATAAAATGTTTATCAATAAAAAAAGACAAGCCATAACTTTATGTAAAAGCAGTCTACATATAACACAGTAATCAGCTTCAGAAAGAATGACCCATGAGGAAACTCTTTATTTTCGATTTGAAAGTGCGTGGAATACTACAAAGATCTTTGAATTGTTGTGATCGCCTATTGAAAATGGATGCAGCATTATACTGCACACCTTTCTGTACAAGAGTAAAGGAAGCGTGATCCAAATGTAGACTGGATTTCTGCCTAGTATTAACTGAGTAAAAGCTGCTAATTCGTGGGAATAAGCTGACATTGTCAACAAGAAACGACAGTAAAGAATATACATATTGAGAGGCCAATGTCACAATACCCAGACTAATGAACAGGGGCGACAAGAGGTTTGCGAACTTACACCACTTATTTCCCGAACCGCCCGTTACTGAGCAAAAAATATCCTTTGAGAACGGGAAGAGTTACCCCAAAATATAATACCATGTGTCATAGCCGAGTGAGAACAAGCAAAGTAGACTACTTCTCGAGTCGAACTATCACTTACTTCAGATTCTGTTCAAATAGTAAAAATGCCTGTATTAAGTCTATGAACGCAATCCTGAATATGGGCTTTCCACTACAGTCTACTATCTCAACACTTAGAAAATTGATTTGTTCAGTTTCACTAATCATATGCCTATTCTGTGAAATTAAAACATAGGGTTTTGTTGAATTGTGTTTTAGGAACTGCAAAAACTGAGTCTTACTATCATTCAGTTAGTTTATTCTCTTCAAGCCATGATCCTATGGCTAAACGGCACAATTTTAAATAGTGCCAGTATTGCACACAACATCCTTTACTACCAAGCTAGTGCCATCAGCAAACAGAAATATTTTAGTCACCTGTAATATTAGAGGGAATACTACACTCCTGGAAATTGAAATAAGAACACCGTGAATTCATTGTCCCAGGAAGGGGAAACTTTACTGACACATTCCTGGGGTCAGATACATCACATGATCACACTGACAGAACCACAGGCACATAGACACAGGCAACAGAGCATGCACAATGTCGGCACTAGTACAATGTATATCCACCTTTCGCAGCAATGCAGGCTGCTATTCTCCCATGGAGACGATCGTAGACATGCTGGATGTAGTCCTGTGGAACGGCTTGCCATGCCATTTCCACCTGGCACCTCAGTTGGACCAGCGTTCGTGCTGGACGTGCAGACCGCGTGAGACGACGCTTCATCCAGTCCCAAACATGCTCAATGGGGGACAGATCCGGAGATCTTGCTGGCCAGGGTAGTTGACTTACACCTTCTAGAGCACGTTGGGTGGCACGGGATACATGCGGACGTGCATTGTCCTGTTGGAACAGCAAGTTCCCTTGCCGGTCTAGGAATGGTAGAACGATGGGTTCGATGACGGTTTGGATGTACCGTGCACTATTCAGTGTCCCCTCGACGATCACCAGTGGTGTACGGCCAGTGTAGGACATCGCTCCCCACACCATGATGCCGGGTGTTGGCCCTGTGTGCCTCGGTCGTATGCAGTCCTGATTGTGGCGCTCACCTGCACGGCGCCAAACACGCATACGACCATCATTGGCACCAAGGCAGAAGCGACTCTCATCGCTGAAGACGACTCGTCTCCATTCGTCCCTCCATTCACGCCTGTCGCGACACCACTGGAGGCGGGCTGCACGATGTTGGGGCGTGAGCGGAAGACGGCCTAACGGTGTGCGGGACCGTAGCCCAGCTTCATGGAGACGGTTGCGAATAGTCGTCGCCGATACCCCAGGAGCAACAGTGTCCCTAATTTGCTGGGAAGTGGCGGTGCGGTCCCCTACGGCACTGCGTAGGATCCCCCGCCTTGGCGTGCATCCGTGCGTCGCTGCGGTCCGGTCCCAGGTCGACGGGCACGTGCACCTTCCGCCGACCACTGGCGACAACATCGATGTACTGTGGAGACCTCACGCCCCACGTGTTGAGCAATTCGGCGGTACGTCCACCCGGCCTCCCGCATGCCCACTATACGCCCTCGCTCAAAGTCCGTCAACTGCACATACGGTTCACGTCCACGCTGTCGCGGCATGCAACCAGTGTTAAAGACTGCGATGGAGCTCCGTATGCCACGGCAAACTGGCTGACACTGACGGCGGCGGTGCACAAATACTGCGCAGCTAGCGCCATTCGACGGCCAACAGCGCGGTTCCTGGTGTGTCCGCTGTGCCGTGTGTGTGATCATTGCTTGTACAGCCCTCTCGCAGTGTCCGGAGCAAGTATGGTGGGTCTGACACACCGGTGTCAATGTGTTCTTTTTTCCATTTCCAGGAGTGTAGTTATATAAGTTAGGAATAAGAGTGGCCCGAGCACAGATCCCTGGGTTATTCCCCCCCCCCCTCCCCTTCCTCAGTTTTGACAGTGCCCCACTCAGGCCCCACATCATAGCCATTCTCAACACTGTGGATAATGACCTTTTGCTGCCTGTTGTTAAAGTAAAACGTGAACCAACTGTGAGCTACTCCCGTATTCCATAATGGTCCAACTTGTGCAGCAATATTTTGTGATTAACATATTCATACGCCTTAGTTAAATTAAAAAAGATGCCTAGCGTTCCAAACCTTTTGGTTTATCCATCCAGTACCTCACAGAGGAAAGAGAATATAGCATCTTCACTTGTTAAACCACTTCTAAAACCAACTGGTCATTTGATGGCAAGTTTTCAGAAATGATCAATTATCCTTAGATACACAGACTTTTCAATAGCTTTAGCAAACACTGATGACACAGAAATAGATCTAAGATTGTCTTCATTATCCCTTTCTCCCTTTTTATAAAGCAGCTTTACTACTGAGTACTTTAATCGTACAGGAAACAGATCATTCTTAAAGGAAAAATTAAACGTGTCTAATTACAGGGCTAACACATGCAGCACAGAGCTTTAATATTCTGCTAGGCACTCCATCGTATCCATGAGAGTCCTTAGGCTTCAGTGATTTAATTATTGACTCAATCTCCTCCTTGTTATTATCACAGAGAATTAATTCAGACATCAGTAACGGAAAGGCATTTTCAGATAGGGTTATATGATTACCAGTAGGAACAAAGTTTTTATTTAATTCACCAGCAATGCACAAAAGTGATTGTAAAATACTGTACATATATCCGACTTATCAGCAACGGAAACATTTTTACTATGAATTGACTTTTATCGTCGACCTTGTGCTGCTGACCAGGCGCTTCCCTCACGACTGATCATAGTTATAATATTATCCTGTGAATTAGCTATTCTATTTGCTTACCACTCTTTGCCTTCCTAATAACATTTTTAACAACCTTACAATAGCGTTTGTAATGGGCTACTGTAGCTTTATTGTGACTAATTCTAACATTTTGATATAATTCTCACTTTTCTACATGATATCCTTATCCCACTAGTCAGCCACCCAGTATGCCTTTTACTGTTAGTACCCTCTTTAGAACGTTCTAATTGAAGGCAGCTTTCAAAGAGCGTGAGAAATGTGTTGAAGGAAGCATTATATTTGTCATCTATGTTATCGGCACTATAAACATCCCTAACAAGGTTTAAAAAAATTCTCTACTGCCGTCGGATTAGCTTTTCTTCATAGTTTGTAACTGTATATAACATCTGTTTGAGAACAAAAATATTTTAGGGCTAAGAATGGTCCGGAAGGCCAGTCACCCTTTTATTAACAGAATGTCCATCTAGTAATGAAGAATGAATAAAAATATTGTCTATAGCTTTGCTATTTTTTCCCGCGAATTCTGGTTGGAAAAACAGTCTGCATCAGATCATCATCTTCCAAAATCCTTTTTCTTGCACAATCACACATACAATTAATATTGAAGGTACCTCATATAAGTAATTTTTGTTACTCCCTATAAAGTGAACCAAAGACCCTCTCTACCTTGAGCAGAAATGCTCTGAAGTCAGAGTTAGGATATCTATAAACAACAACAATTAGAAGTTTACTTTGACTAAATTCACTATTCCTGCGCAACATTCAAATATCTGTTCAGTGTAATGCCGTGATTCGTCTACAGACTCAAACGGCATATTGTTCTTCACGTACATGGCCGCTCATCCACTACGAAAAGAACTCCTTGAAAAACTGCCAGGTAATCTGTATGTTGGTAATCTATTCATATTACTAGACCGGTCCTTAACATAGAAGACGACTTATATTTTGACGATCAATCTGTCAGGATATTTTTCTGTAAATCTTCCCTAGCCGTCAGGAAATCTTCCTGTGAATCTTTCGATTAACTTCTATTGCAAGACATTTCATATGATAATTTGTCACGTTTGTGTAATCAGGGCCTCCAGACCACTGACACCAAACGCTCATTTCCGTTTTCCTGTTATTGCGAAAATATTTTGGTGGCGCCCACGTACATAGGGAGAAAAGATCGTCATTAAAAAATAAGAGAAATCAGAGCCCGTCCAGAAAGCTTTAACTGTTCGGTTTTCCCGCACGAACTTCGAGAGTGGAACGGTGGAGAAATATAGTAGTTCGAAAGTGGTTGATTGAACCCTATGCCAAGTACTTAATGGTGAATTACAGAGTAGATGTAGATCACTCAGACAGGCGAGCGGCCTCGCAGCTCGACCCTGGCGATATCTTACGTAGACCAAGTTGTCAGAATATACGAAAATTCTGTGGATTTAGGTCTTTCGATCCAAACACCCTACAGACACCCACGTCCTCGTCCATCGTGAGCAAGTAGCATTTATATGCCTGCATACGTCATTTATTTTTCTCGGTAACTTACGAATAGTGATTAAGGAACAAAGAAGTAGCTGCGAATCAAAAAGGAAAAAAAGAAACCGGATCCGTTTATAGGCACTGCTTACGCTTTTAATAACACGAAGCGATATGAAATGCAACAAAAACTTTAAATCTGTTGTAAGGAATAGAAGTGAAAGACAGATTCGTTGAGAACATTCGAATAAGAGACTTGGCAATTGCAAACTAAAGCGCACAAAAGGTGCTAAGACGACTGATTTTAGAGCACAGCTCAATCGCCTAGAGATCATACGAAGCAGGAGAGGGTCGAAACCGGTCGTGGCGAATTATACAGGATGTCTCAATCCTTTTGAGTCAAATTCAAACTGGTGATAGTGGGTCCACAACCGATTATATTCAGATACGCAACCAATAGTCGGAAATGCATATTTATTGCTTTATGGACGTACAAGGCGTACAGCGCTAACAACAACGTAGCGTATAGTAAATCTTTAAGGCCGGCTGGGGTGGCCAAGCGGTTCTAGGCGCTTCAGTCTGGAACCGCTCAACCGCTACGGTCGCAGGTTCGAATCCCTCCTCGGGCATGGATGTGTGATGTCCTTGGGTTAGTTAGGTTTAAGTAGTTCTAAGTTCTACGGGACTGATGACCTCAGATGTTAATTCCCATAGTGCTCAGAGCCATTTGAACCAATTCTTCAAACCGACCCCGCCAGTCTCAATGTACCCATGGCAACGGTGCGTGAAGTTCTATCGCGCTCTCTCAAAGATCCCTGGGGTCTGTTGCACCAGGAAACGGGCAGCGTAGACCCCAGAAAGCATGTATTTGACCGTTTCTCCGGGGCTTTCATACGCCAACGTCTTGACCTTGACGTAACTCCAGGGAAAAACCACCAGAGGTGTGAGATTCGGCGATCCCGCTGGCGATGGGACAGGACGTCCCCTTCCAATAAAACGAGGAGGGTACGTGTTGTGCAGGTGCTCTTGGACATTAACTTCGAAGTGGGCTGATGCACCGTCCTCTTGAAACCAGATTTTCACGGACAGTAGGAGGTCAGTCTCCAAGAATTGTGGCAGCACATCTCGCAGGAGCGTCAGGCAACGCGTCCGATCAAACGGGGAAGTAGAAAAAAAGGTTCCATTAGGTGATCTTGGACAAAGCCCGCCCTCACTTTGACAGAGAATCGTTGCTGGTGGCCGCCGATGTGGATGGTTCAAATGGTTCAAATAGCTCTGAGCACTATGGGACTCAACATCTTAGGTCGTAAGTCCCCTAGAACTTAGAACTACTTAAACCTAACTAACCTAAGGACATCACACACACCCATGCCCCCATGACCATTTTTTCGACGCCTCCTTTGATGTAGAGTATGCAGGCCGCCCTTCCTCCCTACTACCCCCGGGAGTCCGCTTCCGTCAACTGCTCCATTCTCTTTCCTTCCGCTTTCCTAAAACCTTCTTGACAACTTGGGGTACAGCACCGCCATGGCTCCGTCCCCGAATCTGCCTGCTCCGTGACCTTTGTCGATTTCCCAAGGATGGTACCCCTACACTTGTTTATCGTCGGGCATTTGGTGCTCTATGTGCACAAATGACGGACGCCACATTTATTTACACCGACGGCTCGAAAACATCGTTAGGTGTAGGGAGTGCCTATATTGTTGGCGACACCCCAAATCAATTTCGGCTTCCCGACCAGTGTTCGGTGTATACTGCGGAGCTTTACGCTGTTCTCCAGGCTGTCCACTACATCCGCCGCCATCGGCGGATACAGTACGTACTCTGCTCAGATTCTCTCAGCTCTCTCCTCAGTCTCTAAGCTCTTTATCCTGTGCACCCTCTGGTGCACCGGATTCAGGACTGTCTGCGCTTGCTCCACCTGGGGGGCGTCTCAGTGGCGTTCCTCTGGTTCCCGGGACACGTTGGTATCTATGGAAATGAGGCGGCCGATATTGCAGCCAAGGCTGCAGTCTCTCTTCCTCGGCCAGCTATTCCATCGATTCCTTTCTGCGATCTACGGAGCGTTTTATGTCGTCGTGTTGTTCATTTATGGCACGCGCATTGGTCAACACTTCCCAATAATAAATTGCGGGAAGTGAAAGCTCTTCCTTGCGCTTGGACTTCTTCCTCCCGAACGCGTCGTCGGGAGGAGGTAATTTTAACCAGACTCCGGATAGGGCACTGTCTTTTTAGCCATCGACATCTTTTAAGCGGCGATCCTCCCCAACTCTGCCCCCACTGCTCTCAGCTGTGGACGGTAAGACACCTTTTAATTGAATGCCCCTATTTTAATCCGTTACGCGCCCGTCTACAGCTATCGCCTGATCTATCGTCGATTTTAGCAGATGACACGCGCTCAGCCGACCGCGTTCTCCAGTTTATTAGTGCTAGTGAAATGACGTCAGTCATTTGAAGCTTTTTTGGGGACAACCAACCCCTTTCTGTAGTGGATTTTTAAGCCTTCCTTCTGCTTTTAGTTTCTCCAATTTTATGACTTTGTTCCCATTGGTGCTGGTTTTCAATTTCGGTTTTTTTACTGTTTCCTAAGTCACGGGCTGGGCGCTAATGAACATAGCAGTTTTGCGCCCTAAAACCAAACAAAAAAAAAAAAAAACCCATGCCCGAGGCAGGATTCGAACCTGCAACCGTAGCAGTCCCGCGGTTCCGGACTGCAGCGCCAGAACCGCTTTTTATTTTTATTTTATTTTTTTTGTTTACTTTTGTTCGTTGCATCTGCTCGGGGCGGACGTCGTAAGACACCCGTTTAAGTTCGTTGTTGATCGAGTAGCTCAGTTTTTTTTTGTTACAGAGGGCTGCTAACCCTCTGACCGAACACGCTGAGCTACCGTGCCGGCATAGACCACCGCGGCCGGCGAGGATGTGGACGGCGAGAGGATTGTTCACACTCCAGACATGGCTCTTTCTATGGTTGGAAACATCATCACGGGTGAAGGACGCCTCATCCGTGAACAATAAAAACTGCACGAAGTTCGGCACTGCACCACTGCCTTGGATAATCCATTGACAGAAGTGAACGCGGGGCTCAGAATCCGTTGGTCCCAGTGTTTGCACACGTTCTTCATGATAGGGGTGTAATACCTGTTCCAACAGCAATCCCTACACCGTAACCTTTGAAGCGTGTGTTTCACGGGCAAGTTGACGTGTACTTATTGCTGCGTGGTTAGCTACACCAACACCATCTCCTTTTCGGACATGTTTTTGGTGTGCATTATCGCCGGCCCTATGTGGTGTGAACGGCGCCGTCTCTGGTAAGTTGGTATCCACGGAGGTAAACTCCTTCCAATTGGGACGGCATCTGTTGGGAAAGCGTTCTCTGTACAAGCTGTGCGATTCAATGGACAACTAACACCAGGAACGGTGGTGAGCGTGCGGTACAGGCTAATGCGCCGGTGCGATGCATGCGGTCGTCACTTGACATACGTGCTATGAGCTAAGTTGTGTACAGTAGACGGCCGCTGGCCGCCGAGCGGTTCTAGGCGCTTCAGTCTGGAACCGCGCGACCGCTACGGTCGCAGGTTCGAATCCTGCCTCGGGCATGGATGTGTGTGATGTCCTTAGGTTAGTTAGGTTTAAGTAGTTCTAAGTTCTAGGGGACTGATGACCTGAGATGTTAAGTCCCATAGTGCTCAGAGCCATTTTTTGTGTACGGTACGTCTGTTCGGTGGCTAGGGGCGTACGCTGTTCATCATTCGCTGTCTGTTCCAGTGTACAACAGACACGTGGGATCTTCGTGAGAGTGCGGCAGAACTGCATGCGCCGTTGCAGTGCACACACCGACACTGGCTGTCGTCGCTTTGAACAGCTACTTTGAGTAACTTTGTCTTTGAGTAACGTTGTTGCTATGCGCTGTAGGCTGTGTATGTCCACAGCAAAATAAATATGACTTTCCGACAATTGGTTTCCTATCTCAATACAATTGGTTGTGGATTCACTATCACATCTCTCATCTTGACGCAAAAGATTTGAGATACTCTTTATAGCAGTTTGCGGTCATCATGGAGCTTTATGAAGAAAAAAAAAATGACAAACATTATCACCTACACGTTTGTAGGCTTTACGTCTTCAATTGATAGACTCTTCAAGTAACAATACGGGAATAGTATCAGGAAAACCTGTTCCCATTATTGTCTTGATATCCTGGACACCAAGCAGCGAGTGAATACTGTAGTCGCAAGGATTTCAACTAAATCCTCTTTCTTTCTAAGACAGAGTTGTTTCTAAAACAGAGTTAACAGCAGCGATCTATCTCATTTTCATTAAATGTAACAATGTCGTAGAGTCCACCCTGAAAAGATGTTATATCGAGTGCATGTTATGTGGCATTTATCATTATTTTCGTTGCACAGTTCCTCGAGAAAACCCGTTATATTTCGTGCTGCCCTTCTTTCCTGTTCGATTACGTCCGTTGTTAGTTCAACATGATTAGGTAGTTTCATGCTCATATATCATAGTCACAAAAAGAATTATTTTGTCGAAGCTGTCAGTCGAACATAAGACTGCAAGGACACAAAATATATAAAAGACTACAATACTTTATCCTTTTTAATGGCTGTTTAGCTTCGTCGATATGGATTATATTATATTAATAAATACAGTGACCAGCCACTTTGCTGTGTATTTTTATTTAAGATAAAATGCATTTCGGGCTTTCAGCCATCTTCAGTTAGCGTAATACAAATATGGGTCTTCAGCGAGTACGTAGTTCCAACATTGACAGCATCCAGTTTGTTGTCAGTGTTATAACTATGAACTGACTGAAGACGCACATATGTATTACGCTAAATGAAGATGGGTGAAAGCCCGAAATGCCTATGAGCTCAAATAAGAATACATAACACAGTGCTTGGTAACTGTATTCATCGACATAATATACATGACGACCTGCTGGTCATTAAAGGCTTAGAAAAACTACTTATTTCTGCTTAAGAAATTCTGTGGTATAGGAAGACTCCTTTCGGAGAAAAAAATTTCATCTACATTTGAAAACTCCTGTCTGACGTTTTATAAATATGGCCCTAATATAAAAGAGTTTTATAGCCGCTATTTTCGTCCCTATTTCGATAAAAGTTTGATTCCTATCAATATTCGCTGTATTATATTTGAGAATACGTGTATTACCTTGAATCTGCCACGGATCGTTGACAATCATTTTTTGTTCGTGAATAAATGCACTGTTACACTGTTTTAAATAGCTCCAGTTGCTTTAGTAGTGTCCTGGAAGATATACCTGTGATCCCCGTGCGTATTTCTAATTGATATTTTTTTTTAGCGCATGCTTTTTGTTTAAGTGGGGAGTTACACGAGCATATTGTCCCAAAGGAAATCAGTGAATGAAAACACGTAATTCCTAACTTTTCTTGTTATTGTGATGGTAAAAGCAGCAAGACGTAAGCTATTTAGCACATGGATGGAAGGAAGAGAAAGTCAATACGAGGAGAAGATGGAGTTCAGGAGAAATAGGAACCAGGAAAATTATTACTTGACCCAAGTTGGTCAATACGAGGATAAATTCAGTGTGGCAAATCTGTGTAATTCTGCATTACTTATTTATTTCTTCATGTCTTCGTTTTTGCAGTAAATGGGAAAATTCCAAACAAGTGTAATGTTGGAGAGAGAATCTTTCACTCCATAGTAGTGTGTAAGGCATTATGAAACTTTATGGCAGATTAAAATCGTGTATTAGATGCTCAGCTAAGGTGTAGCGTTAATTAGCGGCAGTATTTGCACGCGTCGTCCAGAACGGGATAAAATTAGTGTTTAAATGTACGCCACCTGATACCGGTATTACGATAGCGCCGGATCCTTCTTTGCCGAGCAGGGGGCGCCGTATAGGGCGAAGACTCGCTCCTTCCCGGGACCCAGCGAACGGTTAATTCCGTCTCTCTTGCAAGAACTTCTGTAAGCCGCCGACGGAGCGGGGATTAATTCAACCGAAACTCAATACCCAGCGTCTTCCGTGCCGCCAGCGCAGCTCGGCCGCGTGCGCCATCTCCCGTCGCAGACGGCTAATGGGGTCGCCTTTCCCGAAGACGACTCCGCCCTTCCCAGAATCGAAAATTCCTGTGCTCACTTCCTTCTTACAAATATACTAACTGCAGATTTATGGGGGTAGGTGAGGGACGGTGCCGGACTGAATCTTTGGGTCGTACCGCAGCTATTCTCTGCGATTACGGCTGGTAAGATGACTGCAAAGACCAAATCTCAGTTCGAACCTGACAGAAAATATCAAACTAACGTACGGAGTCCTCCAACGAAGAGCACTGATGAACACCATTTCTTTCTTTTTATCTATTTATTTTGTAGGTTTCAGACCCAGGGGTCCCTGCATCCGACTACGAACGTTTCGCGTAACTATCGAATCATCACAATGATGGGGCAAAACATTTCAATTCAAGTTTCGTGTTACAAGGACAAGTCTAGATTTACGACTGTCCTTAGATATTGTTTACAATTTACCAGGTGTACCGGTATGAAATGAGCGTTTTTTTTGTGAAAATGAATCACTAATTTTGAATTGAAAACTAAAAACACTTTATTCAAAGTACTGACCATTGCTTTCTATACATTTTGACCACCTTTCTGGCAATTTGTGGACACCACACCAATAGAAATGTTCGTCTTTTGAAGCAAACCAATCAGACCCCCAATTTTCGACTTCTTCGTAGGAATCGAAGTGTTCCTCAGCCAAAGCGTGTCCCCTTAATGAAAACAAATGGTAGTCGGAAGGGGCCAAGTCTGGTGAATACGGCGGGTGGGGTAGCAGCTCCCAGCCAAGTGTTTTGATTGTATCCTGAACCAGTTTTGCTTTGTGCGCTGGTGCATTGTCGTCTAAAAAAATTACTTTACAATGTCTTCTGGCCCATTCTGGTCTTTTTTCGATGAATGCATAGTTCAAATTGATCATTTGTTTTCTGTAGCTATTAGTATTCACAGCTTTACCGGGTTTTAGAAGCTAATGATACACCACACCTTTCTGATCCTACCAAACACAGCATTGTCTTCTTGCCGAATCGATCTGGATTTGCAGTCGATGTTGATCGTTGTCCCGGATTAACCCATGAGGATTCTTAAAATAAATCCAGTTTTCATCGCCAGTAAAAATTCGATGCAAAATTGATTTTCTTTCATCTCTTTGAAGCAAATTTTGACAAATGGTTTTTCAGTTTTTCATCTGTCTTTCATTCAATTCATGTGGCAACCATTTTCCACACTTTTGGATCTTTCCCATAGCTTTCAAACGGTCAGAAATTGCATGTTGTGCAACATTTAGCATTGTTGCCATTTGCTTCTGACTCAAGGTATCATCTTCATCCAATATTGCTTGCAATTCGGAGTCTTCGAACTTTTTTGGTGGTTTTCCACGTTCTTCATTTCTTACATCAAAATCATTATTTCTGAACCATTGAAACCATCTTTTGCATGTTGCTTCTGATAGAGCATCATCACCATATGCCTCGACAAGCATTCGATGCGACTCTGCAGCACTTCTTTTTTCAAATTAAAACAAAAAATTAATGCTTTTCGCAATGATCACTTTCTGGTACAAAATTCAACATTGTTAACACAATGAAAACATATGATGTTGTTTGTTCCATGACTTGATGTATACTAAACATCTTTGACAGATGTAATACCAACCAGACAAAAAACAATTAAGGCTCGTTCACAACAAATGTTCCCTATCGACACATTTGTATCTTAACGCTCATTTCATACCGGTACACCTGGTACCGCGCCAGCCGGGGTGGCCAAACGGTTCTAGGCGCTACAGTCTGGAACCGCGCGACCGCTACGGTCGCAGGTTCGAATCCTGCCTCGGGCATGGATGTGTGTCATGTCCTTAGGTTAGTGCTCAGAACCATTTGAACAATTTACTATACCACCGTTATTGGTATTTTTGTTGTTGTTACGTCAACAACAATATTAATACGAAAGATTGTAAATAATGTATAAAGTAAACTCCATTCGAATATTTCCTGTAAGTATCAAAACACCACAATAAGGGGGCAAAACATTTGAATCCAAATTTTGAGTTATAAGAAAAGGGATAGATTTCCAAGTATCCTCAGACGTATAGAAAGAGATGGTGTAGTGGTTAGCACACTGGACTCGCATTCAGGAAGACGACGGTTCAAACCCGTATCCAGACATCCTCATTTAGGTTGCCTGTGATTTCCCTAAATCGCTTCAGGCAAATTGGTTATTGGTATTAAGTTCCTTCGAAAGGGCACGGCGTACTTCCTCCCCCTTCCCGCCCTAATCCAATGGGACTGATGACCTAGGTTTTTTGTCCTCTCCCCCAAATCGACCAACCAACTAGTCTTAGACTTTACCTACAATTTACTGTATAGTTGTTGTTACATCGACCGCAATGTTAATATGGTAAATTGCAAATACGAGTAATTTATACTCGATACTCCGTTTGAACAAGCCTCGGAAGGGCCAACGGTACCAACCGACCGCCGTGTCACCCTCATTGGATGGCATCACTGCACCGTTCTCCAGGCCGTTTTGACCGGAGTCGTTACTTCTCAGTCAACTATCTCCTCAGTTGGCCTCAACGACTGAGTGCACCCCGCTTGCTAACAGCGCTCGCCACACCCAGACGGTCACCATTCCAAACGCTAGCCATGCGCGACAGGGCTCAACTTCGTTGTCGTCACGGGGAACAGTGCTACCACTGTGCCAAGGGCGTTGACATATAATGTATAAGAATCCTCGCAAATCTGCTATTGATTACAATTTCCATATAAACAAGTCCTTGTAGCAGAAAATTTGAATTACATTTTTGTCCTATTATTCTGATGTTTTGACAGTTATACGAAATTTTACGTAGTCGGATGCAAAGACCCTCTGATCGGAACCCTACAAAATGAATAAATAAAAAGGAAAAACACTGTTTTAGCATTGCTCATTCGTTGAGGCAGCCGGTACGTTAATCTGAAATTTCCTGTCAGATTACAACATCATAATTTGTAATATAACAAAACATTCCTTAAAATTATGTGTAACCCATAACATGCAAGGATATTAGCGCATACTAGGTGTGAATGATATTTCCGCCACTTTATTGTACAAATTCATTATTTCTTTAACCTTTGTTAAGTGAAGTCATCGTCAACTGTTAAACTGAATGTCCCAGTATGTAGATAAGTACAAAATCACAAAAACATCAAGCAGTCAGCTACTGAATACGTTTTCCAACTGTAGAACGACTGAGCGACAGAATAATCATCTATGCAGTAGTTGCAAATACAGTGAGCGTGCTCTGAAAATACAATCAACCAATAACTTGGATACCACATACCACTTTCATCCACTCCTGTCTCCAACAGATGATGAAGATGTTTGCAGCACCAGTCTGAAACGGTGGGCGCCAAATAGTATCGTGTTTATGTATTTACAACAACTTCTTTCCTTTTATTTACGCCACTTAACAGATACCTCTCAGTTAATGTATACTAACATAGCGTACAACTAAATCAAAACGTCTTACTGTTGCACACTGCTCTGGACACTACGATAATTACCACTAAATTACATTTTCTGGCATGCAGTTTGCATTTTAAGTTGAAGGAATTTCAACGAACAACGTATATTGCTGCCTTAACCCTACAGTACCTTCGGGTATCAGTATTTGTTTCGCAGGTTTTAGTAATCAGCGGATATAATCTACAAGCAGGAGTTCGTAAGGAGCCGAGCAACTTGCAGGCAAACCAAAGCCACCCTTCCGCAGCTGGGCGCTGAAGCACCATTGATTCTAGCAGTCACCAGGTTATCAGGAAACTAGCAACACTGCTTTACGTCACTAGTGGAACGCTATACTTCAACCAGAGAATACATGACGGGAGCCTGCTCCCTATGACCACATACCTCGACAGAAGGAGAATGGATACTCCTGGCTCAGAAGGCGCAGTTATTTCGCACCACACATTACACTGGCGCAGCCTCCTAGCCAGTCACTGGTCGATTCTACACTGCTGTTGTAAACTACTGCAATGATGTTCTTTTGTTAGTTACACATCTTCACGCAGAAACGAATATGTAGTTATTTACCTTTGCATGCCTTGCGGCAACGCCGATTAACAGTATGATCTCATATGCCTATTACTGCCTCAGAAAGTGCTCTATGTTAACTGATGTTTGATGTTCGCTAGCTCTGAAAGTATTGGTTCAAATGGCTCTAAGCACTACGGGACTTAACATCTGAGGTCATCAGTCCCCTACACTTAGAACTACTTAAACCTATCCAACCTAAGGACATCACATACATCCATGCCCGAGGCTGGATTCAAACCTACGACCGTAGCAGCAGCGCGGTTCCGGACTGAAGCGCCTAGAACCGCTCGGCCACAGCGGCCGGCTGGATGTACGAGGTGCGGCTAGAAAAAAACCGGACTGATGTTGTAAAAACATTTCTTTACAATTATTTACAATTTCATGTACTCTCCTCCTCGGTCTCTACACCGCTCCATACGAATTTTCCACTGTTCGTAGCAATGCTGCAGATCATTTTCGGTAAGTCCAGACATTACTTCCGTCGCTTTTTCTTTTACTGCTTCAACAGTCTCAAATCTAGTTCCTTTCAAAGCTGACTTGACTTTAGGGAAAAGAAAAAAGTCACAGGGGGCCAAATCAGGTGAGTAGGGTGGATGATCTAAGATGGGAATGTTGTGTTTTGCCAAAAACGTCTTCACTGACAACGCACTGTGAGCTGGGGCATTGTCTTGGTGAAGGATCCATGACTTTTTTCTCCACAAATCGTTCCGTTTTCTCCGTACTCGCTCACGTAGGGTAGCCAGGACGCTAATGTAGTAATGCTGATTCACTGTTTGTCCCTCTGGTACCCAATCAATGTGCACAATCCCTTTGATGTCAACAAAAAAACAATCATCATTGCCTTGAATTTCGATTTTTCCATTCGTGCTTTTTTTTTGTCGTGGAGAACCAGTTTTCCAATGCATCGATTGGCGTTTAGTTTCGGGATCGTAAGTAAAAAACCACGATTCATCGCAAGTAATAACATTTTGTAAGAAGGTGGGATCACTTTCAATGTTTTCCAGGATGTCAGAACAAATCATTCTTCGACGTTCTTTCTGTTCAATTGTGAGACACTTTGGAACCATTTTTGAACACACTTTGTTCATGTTGAAACTTTCATGAAGAATCTGCCTAACACTTTCCTTGTCAACTCCTTTTAACTCAGACACTGCTTTGATTGTTAAACGGCGATCTTGTCGAACAAGTTTACCGATTTTTTCAATGTTTGCATCAGTTTTTGCTGACAATGGTCTGCCAGTGCGATTGTCATCACTGGTGTCTTCGCGGCCATCTTTAAATAGTTTAAACCACTCAAACACTTGTGTTCGCGATAAACAATCATCGCCGTACACTTGTTGTAACATTACAAACGTTTCACTTGCAGATTTTCCTAGTTTGAAACAAAAGTTGATGTTAACACGCTGTTCTTTCTGTACACTCAACATTTTCCGACGCACAGACAAAACGTCAACTACTTAAAACAGACGCCACGGGCAGACTGAGTGCAGGAGGCAGATGAAACTCTAGCAGTAGGCGGAGCGAGAGTCACGTGACAGGCCACGCGACTTTCAGCCTTATTGCATTCGTTTTATTGTTTCACCAGTACTAGTCCGGTTTTTTTCTAGCCACACCTCGTATTGCTAGACCATGGTTTTTCCCTACTGTGCATGCGTGCATTTAGCAGCAAGGTGAAAACTCATGAATTAATACGTAGAAAGAAAGAAGTGTACCAAATTCTTCGTTGACTAAGCCGGGCAGTTGAATCGAAAATTCTGACGTTTTCAGATAGAAGCCGATTTGCCATGATTAGTGACAGACCACAGTCCGCCAGATGTGAACCCAATGAAAGGTAGATCCTGCAGCCTTGTGCAAACCACGAAACATGCTCCGTGGGTAATGGTGTAGGGAGAAGTGACGCACCAAGACACTGGGACGCTGCACTTTGTTCAGGGAACAATGAATAGTGATCGGTAAGAAGTTATGATTCGGCGCTCTGTGCTGTTCACCGCACGTGATGCTTTCCGGGATGAGCAGTGGATTTTCGAACACGTTCTGGCTCCATGTCAAACATAAAGAAGGTGAGGTTTGATTATTTTATAATTTTAATACAGTTTCCAACGTTACTGGTGTTACATATCGTTTCAGATTCGTTCCGTCGTGACTGTACTGGGTGTCAGAGAACTACGCGGCAAGAAAATTCGCCTGGTCTGAATCCAGTTTAGAAGAAGCAGCCTGCAACAAAACAGAAGCTGTTGGAGGTGATTGTGAAAGTGTGTGTCCATAAAACTGACATCAGCAGCATTAGAAAATCAATCGACTCCATGCGTAACAGAATGAAGGCTGTTGTAAGGGCCAAGGGGATCCGACAAACCGCTAAGATTGTTTAATGTGTGACTACTGAATAATGCTCTTGTCATACACAGTATTTTTAGACCATGACTATATTAAACGGAAATTTCGCCAAAATATTTAAAATTTATCTTCGATATCCCCGATGTTATTCAATCTGTATATTGAGCAAGCAGTAAAGGAAACAAAAGAAAAATTCGGAGTAGGAATTAAAATACATGGAGAAGAGATAAAAACTTTGAGGTTCGCCGATGACATTGTAATTCTGTCAGAAACAAATGGTTCAAACGGCTCTGAGCACTATGGGACTTAACTACTGTGGTCATCAGTCCCCTAGAACTTAGAACTACTTAAACTCAACTAACCTAAGGACATCACACACATCCATGCCCGAGGCAGGATTCGAACCTGCGACCGTAGCAGCAGCGCGGTTCCGGACTGCGCGCCTAGAACCGCTAGACCACCGCGGCCGGCTGTCAGAGACAGCAAAGGACCTGGAAGAGCAGATGAACGGAATGGACAGTGTCTTGAAAGGAGGATATAAGATGAACATCTACAGAAGCAAAACGAGAATAGACGAATGTAGTCGAATTAAATCGGGTGATGCTGCGGGAATTAGATTAGGAAGTGAGACACTTACAGTAGTAAAGGAGTTTTGCTACTTGGGGAGCAAAATAACTGATGATGGTCGAAGTAGAGATGATATAAAATGTAGGCTGGCAATGGCAAGGAAAGCGTTTCTGAACAAGAGAAATTTGTTTACATCGAGTATAGATTTAAGTGTCAGGAAGTCGTTTCTGAAAATATTTGTATGGAGTGGAGCCATGTATGGAAGTGAAACATGGACGATAAATAGTTTGGACAACAAGAGTATAGAAGCTTTCGAAATGTGGTGCTACAGAAGAATGCTGAAAACTAGATGGGTAGATCACATAACTAATTAAGAGGTATTGAATAGAATTGGGGAGAAGAGAAATTTGTGGCACAACTTGACTAGAAGAAGGGATCGGTTGGTAGGGCATATTCTGAGGCATCAAGGGGTCACCAATTTAGTATTGGAGGGCAGCGTGGAGGGTAAAAATCGTAGAGGGAGACCAAGAGATGAATACACTAAACAGATAAAGAAGGATGTAGGTTGCAGTAGGTACTGGGAGATGAAGAATCTTGCACAGGATTGAGTAGCATGGAGAGCTGAATCAAACCAGTCTCTGGACTGATGACTACAACAACATCATTAGTGACATGTCATGGCATTGTACAGATACGTACGTGTTGTTGACACATTTTCTTGAATTAAAATACAGGGTGTGGCAAATAAAAGTAATCCATGGAACAGAGATCCAGAGTACAAATAAACAAAACAGAGGACAGGAAATATGTTAGTAAGCTGACTGTAGCAGAAGTGGAAAACGACCGTCATCATCTCTTGGCAGTTTTGGGCCCTGGTCGGCAAGTTGTTGAAGGCGAAGCTGGTAGGACTGCTGGAACTGCTACAATCTCATCCTAAATGTTCTACTGAAGTTCTTGACGACTATGATGGTTGTTACAATACACCTTAGACATGAGGGCTCCCAACACAAACTAATCGTACACTGACAGACCGGTCAGGTAGGCGTGAAGATTGGTTAACCGTGCCCCAAGGTTCGGTCAGATGTATGGGCAGTTGCTCCATCCTTTTGGAAGTAACTGTAGGCCTTTCCTCCTCTGTTAATGCTGGCACAAATGGTCCGGACCCCTTCTATTTACCCCATCACGTATTAGAAACAATCTTGTGCTTCATTAAAGTGTTCCTTCTCAGTCGTAACCTACCCTTCGTTATAAAATGTTTGAAATTTCGAAGACGAATGGGTTTTTAGAATTCTTCACCAAAAATGCTCGAAACTCTACATGGACGAGCAAAACTTTGGAACAGTAGTGTGCAACTATACTACACTAGTCGTGACTGACAACCACTGGTTGCTAGTCAGAGCTGCTGGTCTGCATGCTAGCAGACAGCTCTGTTGATTCCGGACATCGAGTGGGATCCGCAGGAACGCTACCACTGAATGGCCACCATTGTCTGATTCACCAGCCGGTCTTCGAGGGTCCTGTGTTCAACTCCGGGAGCCTGTGCACTTTCTGCCAGACGCGGCAGGGCGCGGGCAGTCAGCCGCACAGGTTACAGGCTACTGGGCCAGCAAAGCCGAAATAGGTGCCACACGCTGTTTCGTGTCGTCTGTGATTTAAAACTTACGTTCAGTGAATATCGGTGGTGTGCTTATTGTCTAGACTCGCGCCTAGTAACGTAGCAAATTATTCTAAGCCTTTCCATCTGCCGGCCGCGGTGGTCTAGCGGTTCTGGCGCTGCAGTCCGGAACCGCGGGACTGCTACGGTCGCAGGTTCGAATCCTGCCTCGGGCATGGGTGTGTGTGATGTCCTTAGGTTAGTTAGGTTTAAGTAGTTCTAAGTTCTAGGGGACTTATGACCTAAGATGTTGAGTCCCATAGTGCTCAGAGCCATTTAAACCATTTAAACCTTTCCATCTTGGAGTGATGTAAGAGGTATTGGAGTGTGACTTGTCAGATAGCCGGGAGAAGAGCAGTATTTTTTTTTAATTCACGTCAGCGCATCTGTCGCACGCCATAGGGGCACGTGCTTGCCTACCGCGTGCGTACGACAAGTTACGCACACTCCATATGAACCTAAAGAAGTGGTATTAAATTTTATTCGAACTTTTCGATATTCCGTATAGTGACTGTAATGCTATAAGTTCATTTGCTTCAATACTTTCAGAGATATAAGATATTGCTTAAAAACCATGATAACTTCTCTGGTGTTATGAAAATGAGCTACAGATTGTAAACTACTCATTTATAATTTTAGTTGAAACTATAACTAAAAAGATTCAGTTCGTAGGCATTGTTTTCCTAGAATTTTCATTGCTTTCGTTACAATACTTTGCTGACGTCATAACAACCATTTCCTAAAGTTATTATTTCAATATGTTTTGTTGAGTGGATGCGTGGGGGGGGGGGGGGGGGAGGCGGCAGGGGAGGGGAGAGAGAGGTGTATGGAGGGCATATGAAAAGTGTGTGTCTTTCGTTCTATTAAAACGACGTAAAATTTATGCCTGGGAAAAGTTCTTGTGCAATTATGAGTCATGTGACTTTTATCCAAGTGCTCGTCTTTTTGTATAAAGGCAGATAGAATAAATGTTTGACGTTATTTACTATTTGCTCATCTTCTTGTACAAAGGCAGCTAGATGAAATGTTTGACGTTAATTAGTATTCAAATGGCTCTGAGCACTATGGGACTTAACATCTGAGGTCATCAGTCCCCTAGAACTTAGAACTACTTAAACCTAACTAACCTAAGGACATCACACACATCCATGCCCGAGGCAGGATTCGAACCTGCGACCGCAGCGGTACGCGGTTCCAGACTGTAGCGCCTAGAACCGCTTGGCCCCTCGGGCCGGCTAATTACTATTCAACTTCTGGGGAAACTTCGTATTGCGTTTTATTTAAAGTAAATTTGGTTTTATAAATTCAGAGTATCTTTTATAAACTGCTTTCAGCAATTCTCCTAGAAGACGTAAGTATTACAGGGAGAATAGGAGTGCTCGAGTTGTTCTGGTTGGTTGCCAAAATTGTCAGCCAACGGGGTTTATGCAGTTCCCAAGCTTTGCGTAGGGCTTTGTGGAACAATCCTGTGCCTCGAGAAGTCTCCCGTGAATCGTCCTATGGTACAAATCAATACGGAACCTCTAACTTTTTTTTTTCGACAAGAATATGTGAAGCGAGACTGCAACCTTCCCACTTCATTCACACGAGCCGACGCGAGACCGCTACGGTCGCAGGTTCGAATCCTGCCTCGGGCATGGATGTGTGTGCTGTCCTTAGGTTAGTTAGGTTTAACTAGTTCTTAGTTCTAGGGGACTAATGACCTCAGCAGTTGAGTCCCATAGTGCTCAGAGCCATTTGAACCATTTGAACCACACGAGCCGACTTACTTGGTATGCTCAGCCGATCTTCTTCTCTGGATAGCCGGCTACGTTAATCTCTTAAAAACTCCTTCTCCGAAGAATGATGCAAGTTAAAGGAACATATGACACTCTCTCTTTACTCGTGATATAAATAGGTACTCGAAGAATACTTTTAGTTCACTCTCGGTACATTTCAACTTACACAAAGAACAAAATTACCATTTCTCACATAAATATTCGATATCTTGTAAGTCACCCGTGTCGTCTCACATTAGACAAAATGGTTCAAATGGCTCTGAGCACTATGCGACTTAACTTCTGAGGTCATCAGTCGCCTAGAACTTAGAACTAATTAAACCTAACTAACCTAAGGACATCACACACATCCATGCACGAGGCAGGATTCGAACCTGCGACTGTAGCGGTCTCGCGGTTCCAGACTGTAGCTCCTAGAACCGCTCGGCCACACCGGCCGGCCAGATTAGACATTAAGATATGTTTACAACAGAGTTGGTTTAACAACCACAGAAATCATAAACATATCTTCCCTCTGGTAAGTCTGTGTTACGAGTTACTTAAAAGTCTTCTCAACTCAACTGTTCTTTTGTCACTAACAATAATCACCGTTACAAAACAGCACAGAATAACACAGACGTTCCCTGGTTCTTCCGTGTGCTTTCACTACGACTTCCATGGATCGACCGACAAGTACTTGTCGGTGCCGTTCGACCGCCGTGTCTACAGTCTTCTCACGACAAACTTCAGACCTGCACACATAGACAGGTGACGCGCAGTAGATAGGATTCCTTTTTCCCACTCACATCCAGAATACCGTTTGTTTGAGACGGTGGAAGGCCCAGTGATTCTAGAATTTACGCAGAAATTCTCGAATCACTACAAAACCACTGCATCCAAATTTTTGTTACAATGAAGAAAATCTTACGTTCTGTCGGTTCTGTTAACGTAATTGTAAAGCAAATTTAAACATTGTAGTGAAAGTCTGGAAATTTAAAGTGAATTTGTTTGGAAGTTATTTATGTTTGAACTTTCCAGTCATACTTCACGTTCAGAGCTGTCGGTTCTTTTTCGATACCAGTGAAACTGTACATCCCTGCAATTTCGATGTTCGTTATTCTGTTGTTAGCGGTTCCACATACGTTGTTGGCAGGTGATAACCGACCTGCAGACAAAACTATAAGCATTTCCGAGTTGCCCGCTTTCTCAGTGCAGAGCTGGAGAGTTCGTGTGGTACCACAATTGACTTCACGAAACGGTTTGTGTTTGTGTTTTCTGCATGGTCAGAGGTTACTTAACAACTAAATATCATTTCACTTTTACGTTTAATTAGTTTTTTCATTTGTTTTCAGTGTTGCTATGGCTTCGAGCTCTCATTCATATACACCAGTGATTTAATCAAGTTTTCTGGAGAGAGAGTAACAATCTCATAAATTTAGACTAAAACTCTCCGAAAGCCAAGAATACCCATTATTGGTTGAAAGAGGAAACGATCTGCATTATGTCCCTACGCCAGCAATAATAAGACCAACCAGGGTATTGTACCTGAAGCAGTCGTCCAATTTGACAAACCTGTCGTTCAGTGATATGTAAAGAGTATGGAAACGAGATCTTGAGTGTATATTGAATATTTGCGAAAAACTGTGGAACAATTCGTAAGTGAAGTTCATTGTACACTCCTGGAAATTGAAATAAGAACACCGTGAATTCATTGTCCCAGGAAGGGGAAACTTTATTGACACATTCCTGGGGTCAGATACATCACATGATCACACTGACAGAACCACAGGCACATAGACACAGGCAACAGAGCATGCACAATGTCGGCACTAGTACAGTGTATATCCACCTTTCGCAGCAATGCAGGCTGCTATTCTCCCATGGAGACGATCGTAGAGATGCTGGATGTAGTCCTGTGGAACGGCTTGCCATGCCATTTCCACCTGGCGCCTCAGTTGGACCAGCGTTCGTGCTGGACGTGCAGACCGCGTGAGACGACGCTTCATCCAGTCCCAAACATGCTCAATGGGGGACAGATCCGGAGATCTTGCTGGCCAGGGTAGTTGACTTACACCTTCTAGAGCACGTTGGGTGGCACGGGATACATGCGGACGTGCATTGTCCTGTTGGAACAGCAAGTTCCCTTGCCGGTCTAGGAATGGTAGAACGATGGGTTCGATGACGGTTTGGATGTACCGTGCACTATTCAGTGTCCCCTCGACGATCACCAGTGGTGTACGGCCAGTGTAGGAGATCGCTCCCCACACCATGATGCCGGGTGTTGGCCCTGTGTGCCTCGGTCGTATGCAGTCCTGATTGTGGCGCTCACCTGCACGGCGCCAAACACGCATACGACCATCATTGGCACCAAGGCAGAAGCGACTCTCATCGCTGAAGACGACACGTCTCCATTCGTCCCTCCATTCACGCCTGTCGCGACACCACTGGAGGCGGGCTGCACGATGTTGGGGCGTGAGCGGAAGACGGCCTAACGGTGTGCGGGACCGTAGCCCAGCTTCATGGAGACGGTTGCGAATGGTCCTCGCCGATACCCCAGGAGCAACAGTGTCCCTAATTTGCTGGGAAGTGGCGGTGCGGTCCCCTACGGCACTGCGTAGGATCCTACGGTCTTGGCGTGCATCCGTGCGTCGCTGCGGTCCGGTCCCAGGTCGACGGGCACGTGCACCTTCCGCCGACCACTGGCGACAACATCGATGTACTGTGGAGACCTCACGCCCCACGTGTTGAGCAATTCGGCGGTACGTCCACCCGGCCTCCCGCATGCCCACTATACGCCCTCGCTCAAAGTCCGTCAACTGCACATACGGTTCACGTCCACGCTGTCGCGACATGCTACCAGTGTTAAAGACTGCGATGGAGCTCCGTATGCCACGGCAAACTGGCTGACACTGACGGCGGCGGTGCACAAATGCTGCGCAGCTAGCGCCATTCGACGGCCAACACCGCGGTTCCTGGTGTGTCTGCTGTGCCGTGCGTGTGATCATTGCTTGTACAGCCCTCTCGCAGTGTCCGGAGCAAGTATGGTGGGTCTGACACACCGGTGTCAATGTGTTCTTTTTTCCATTTCCAGGAGTGTATACTGCTAATTTTTCACTCCGCAGACGTTCATCTTACAGCGGTCTGTCACTATTTCATCTTATTTCTAATACACTACATTAGTTTGAATTTTTATGTTTCATTTCCCTTCGCTGTTTGCAGGATTATATAGCCACATTTTCTTTTCTGATTTATTTGTAATTTTTTTGAGTTACGCTGATGTTTTGTATTTTAATGCATGCAGTATGAAATTTATGAATAAGCATTTGTGTCGAAAGTAAAATAAATTACTTTTCATGGATAAAACAAAGCGGTATCCTTTTGGACTCCACAACACTACTTATGATACGAAGAAGTGACAACTCCAATTGAGCGTTAAGCTCCTCGTACAGTTTATGCGTGTTGCAGTGCGTCTTAGTTTACTGCAAAAGTAGCGTCATGTGTGGCAAAGATGGATGTTGTCGTTGATTTGTTAGTATGGGAGCCGCATGTCAGGACTGTGGGTTGGTGTTTCACTTGGGTCACTCTAATGATAAATCCAATGAAGCGTCAGATGAGACTGCTTCATGGAGTTTTAGATCATAGAAAATCGTAGACCAGCGAAGAATGATAAGTGTCGCTCAGCCATAACTAGAAATGTCGTTTTTGGAAAAGGACAATGGGAGGCAGGAAAAGATAACAAGTAATAGGCAAAAGGATAAAACCTAGGAAACTGCATTTCAAATTTTGGGTAGCAATCAGTTTGACTTGTTACCTGCAAAATAAGAAAAGCTTCAACCAGGTTTTCAGCAAAGTAGAGTGCAGCACACTCGTAGGAACGACTTTAAGGCTAGGACGGTAGAAAAATCATCTAGAAAGAAAAAGTCGTACTGCCAGACAGCAGTCACGCGAGAGGCGCAGACGGAGTACTACACGAAAAACTAGATGTAGAATACCACGTCACAACCATCGATAAATCTGGTGTCAAGCTAAGCCAGGTGACAGAGAAGTGATCTCGAGAAAATAAGAGAAGCAACGGCACTCATTCAAGTGGGTTTGTGGAGGTATTCCGTACCATAACAAGCCGTGGATTAATACGGCTCTTAGCTCTGTTAAACAAGAGTTGAATGGACTGCTTTTGACTGAAATAGTTTCGTATCTGTGCTGCGCATGTTGCTGCAATTGGGAGAAGGGATACATAAATAATTGCATGCACCTGAATAGGAGGGGGCAGGAAAGATTAGCTGAGAATGTTGCAGAAGGAATAGGGAAGCCACGAGCATACCTGTGATTATTGGAGTCAAAGGGGCAAATTTTCCAAGTTAGGTGACAGACAGTACTGAAATAAATTACAGCAGAACAAGATGTGGAAAATTCTGAAGTGATGGATGTACTACGCCTCTCTGAACACCATAAAGCAACACGGATGTAGAAGTTAAATATCAGGGACTGTTTACAGTTAATTTGGAAAGAGGAAGGGTAGCTACATATTTAAAATTGGACACAGTCAAAAATATTAAAACATTGTTGTTCTGCTGCTCAGAACCTGAGAGCTTGTGCTCGTGAGCTGTTACTGAAGAATACTTCTCTGATGGTTGTAACAGTCTACAGATTCTCCCTGGGAAACTTTCAGTTATTTATGAGAAATCCAGATGCTGTATTGAGCTACCTGTCAGACAAGAAGAAACAATAGTTTGTGGCGATTTCAACGTAGATTCTTAAAATATATAACAGGAAAAATGTGCTAGAACAATCATTTGCATGTTCTCATCTAATTTCAGTAATCAGTTTCCCAACTCTTGTGCGGCAAGATAATAGGATGCTGCCTCATAGCATTTTTATAGACAGCAGTCAGACTAAAACAATGGGTACCCCATTGTTAATGGAGTACCTCAACATTTTGCACAGTTAACGAAAATGAACAATATGGCACCTTATAGTCGTGAGACAGGTTCGTTCAAAGCAGGATGTAGTGTTTTAAGAGTAAGCCGAAGGGGATGATATGGGGCGATGTACATATTGAAACAGATGGCAATGTTAAATTCACTTTATTCTATAGTATATTTGTGTCAATATTGAAAGTTTCTTTCCTAAAAACGTTTTGTAAATCCTCTTCGCCAGTTTTGTAAAGGCCTCGACGCTACTGCTGTGGAGGACGAGTTTCCTCTATTGCTACGTCAGGCCGAGTTTGTGAGTTCGTGAAACGGCTTCTGGTGCAGTACACTGCTAAGAGAGTTTCTCACTGCCACTATTACACAGCTATGCCCCAGAGCCAGATAATAGGATAGGAGGAAGAAGCTTCTACAACACTCGAACAAATCAGTAATAAAGTCACACCAATCAGTTAAAAAGGCTTACTTATCTTGGTGCCTAGTTGAATAATGAAGTCTGCAACACTGCCTGTGATATAACACGAAGAAAACGCCCTCAATGGTTAAATGCAAATAATCGTAGCTAAACTTCACAGTACGCAGCAAATGCAATTTACAACAACTGTTCACTTCTAAGAGTTCACTAAACGACGTTCCCTGTCTAAGTCAGCCCTGGACGATCTATAACCAAGTGGGCGAGAGCTGCTCCTCTATCCTCCGAGTAGGCTTTTGTCCATTGTCGTCCGGTCATAGGCGGATTGCACTCGGCCGGAAATTGACCGAGGGGAAGTCGATATCTTCATCTTCAGCGCCTTTCGTGGCGTTGCTGGAACTCGCGCAAGAGGCAAGTCTCTATGTCACTGGCACCAGCTCACATCTTGGCGCCTGTGATACTCTTGCCCTGGCTGTGTCTTGTTGGACGACACAGCAAAGGTTATCAATAAGATCCACAAAAAAACGGAAAGAAGGAAACCGTGGAAAAGTAAGCAAATCAAAATTTCAAGTAAGAGGATAACGGAAATTTTTGTAAGGGCCAGAATAAGTCAACATCCGACGTTAGTGGCATATTAAGAAAAAAAAATTATATTTTAAGGGAAGTTATTAAAGTGGCAAGAAATATGTACATCCCGGCAGATATTAATAATGAGAGTAAAAATATTAAAAATATTTTATGACGATGTTTGTTCGAGGGGCGCTCAACTGCGCGGTCATCAGCGTCCGTACAAATTCCCAATTTTTACACAGTCCAATTTTTAACTCAGTCCAATCTAGCAACTCTCACGAATGGCGATGATTATGAAATGATAAGGACAACACAAACATCCAGTCCCGAGGTAGAGAAAATCCCCAACCCGACCGGGAATCGAACCCGGCACCCTGTGATCTAGCAACGGTAGCCACTAGACCACGAGCTGCGAACATTAGAGTTGTTGTTGTTGTTGTTGTTGTGGTCTTCAGTCCTGAGACTGGTTTGATGCAGCTCTCCATGCTACTCCATCCTGTGCACGCTTCTTCATCTCCCAGAACCTACTGCAACCTACATCCTTCTTTATCTGTTTAGTGTATTCATCTCTTGGTCTCCCTCTATGATTTTTACCCTCCACGCTGCCCTCCAATACCAAATTGGTGATCCCTTGATGCATCAGAACATGTCCTACCAACCGATCCCTTCTTCTAGTCAAGTTGTACCACAAACTCCTCTTCTCCCCAATCTTACTCAGTACTTCCTCATTAGTTATGTGATCTACCCATCTAATCTTCAGCATTCTTCTGTAGCACTACATTTCGAAAGCTTCTATTCTCTTCTTGTCCAAACTGTTTATCGTCCATGTTTCAGTTCCATACATGGCTACACTCCATACAAATACTTTCAGATACGACTTCCTGACACTTAAATCAATACTCGATGTTAACAAATTTCTCTTCTTCAGAAATGCTTTCCTTGCCATTGCCAGTCTACATTATATATCCTCTCTACTTCGACCATCATCAGTTATTTTGCTCCCCAAATAGCAAAACTCGTTTACTACTTTGTCTCATTTCCTAATCTAATTCCCTCAGCATCACCCGATTTAATTCGATTACATTCCATTATCCTCGATTTGCTTTTGTTGATATTCATCTTACATCCTCCTTTCAAGACACTATCCGTTCCGTTCAACTGCTCTTCCAAGTCTTTTGCCGTCTCTGACAGAATTACAATGTCATCGGCGAACCTCAAAGTTTTTTATTTCTTCTCCATGGATTTTAATACCTACTCCGAATTTTTCTTTTGTTTCCTTCACTGCTTGCTCAATATAGAGATTGAATAACATCGGGGAGAGGCTACAGCCCTGTCTCACTCCCTTCCCAACCACTGCTTCCCTTTCATGTCCCTCGACTCATAACTGCCATCTGGTTTCTGAACAAATTGTAAATAGCTTTTCGCTCCTTGTATTTTACCCCTGCCACCTTCAGAATTTGAAAGAGAGTATTCCAGTCAACATTGTCAAAAGTTTCCTCTAAGTCTACAAATGCTAGAAACTTAGGTTTGCCTTTTCTTAATCTAGCTTCTAAGATAAGTCGTAGGGTCAGTATTGCCTCACGTGTTCCGATATTTCTACGGAATCCAAACTGATCTTCCCCGAGGGCGGCTTCCACTAGTTTTTCCATTCGTCTGTAAAGAATTCGCGTTAGTATTTTGTAGCCATGACTTATTAAACTGATAGTTCGGTAATTTTCACATCTGTCAACACCTGCTTTCTTTGGTATTGGAATTATTATATTCTTCTTGAAGTCTGAAGGTATTTCGCCTGTCTCATACATCTTGCTCACCAGATGGTATTGTCAGGACTGGCTCTCCCAAGGCTGTCAGTAGTTCTAATGGAATTAGTTATATGGCATATATCAAATAGGGGCTCCAACAGCCAATCAGTGTACAAGACCCCTCAACAATTAAATTTTTGTGATACTGTTGTAACTGATAATTCACAAGCTGCGAGTACATTTAATAATCACTTTCTAGATGTAGAAGCAAAAACAGGATTAAATGGTTTGGTTGAAGAAGCACTAGAATTTCGGCGATGCGGTGCGGTGCTGCTGTGAATAAAGTTCCACCTACCTTGTAGTTAATCTCTTCTCACTCGCACGCCTCCTCTAAGTTGCTGAACTCGTGTTCTCAGTCGGAAAAAGCTATAGAAAAAAATAGCTGTATAGCTCGTAAACACAAGTCGCACTAAAATTGTTTTGTTGATGAAAAGTTAATAATAGCTAAATGAAATCATTTATGTCTGTAAAATTTCACTCCATTACGGTAAGCGTGCACCCACCAGTTACTACCAAGACTTACTCTAAGCTGTACATTGTCGGAAAAGTCCACACGCACACATCATTCATGACCGTGGCCAGTTTATGGTAATTTTTAGTTATGCTTCACAGAAAGTTTACAAATGGACTGTTTCTTTTAGAATAGCTCGCCCAAATGTTGCTATAATCAGTCTCACGTAACAAAATTCTCACATTCGCAAGTAATTCAAATTTCACCAAAAGTTCTGAATTTGGCACTGTGCATTAAATCGAACTCTCTTCCACACTGTAACGGCACTACTCAAACATTTCGGTACCGGAATCTCACAATATTAATAATTTTCATCGGAGCACGTATTGATAGGTCTGACCATTATTAGATCCAATCCCCGATTCTAATCATCTCTTCACACAAAAAAATTTTCCAATTCCCAAAATACGCCCGAATATGCTAATTTTTCATCGGCAGAGAAACATCACAGCCAATCGAAAAGCAGCATCAAACCCGCTCAAACGCTCGCGTCTACGCAATACCAATTAAAATTTCTCACTGAAGCGTAACAGTAAACTAACAAATAAATTTCGAAAACCCACAAATATAAAATTAACTCCCTCTTAAAAAAACTACTTTACCGAAGTCGTTATCTCATTTCCCCAGTTCCATAAATTGACGAAATAGCTAACAAGAAATTCCCCGGTGCGAATGACTTCACACACACGTCATTCTCGAACATTCCTCACGAGAGCAGCTACTTCAATGTATTGCATAAGAACTTTACATGAAACATTATTTCACATTCACATCTTCATTCGCTCTCATAACTAAGCACAATAATAATAGTAATTAATAAACAATCAGAAAGTTAAACAATACTGCAAATAATAATAACATTATTTTGACCGCAGCTCAGTGTCCGACAGCTAGTGACCTCTACCTGATCACATAGAAACTACGTACACTCGGACATCTGACGCCACGTGTCCTGCGCGTGACTCATACAGCCTGTTCACTGCCGTTACGTTAGATCTCAATAGACACGGTGTATGGCGCTAATCCTCAGAATGTATTGAAAATGTCATTCCACATAACTTTAAGCAACCGGAAGTAGCACCAGCATCCTTCGCTGATATTAATAGAACTACAAAAATTCTGAAAAAGCAAAAGCTAATGTGGTGTTGATTGAATTTCAACTCGAATTATGAAAAGTTGTTCGAAGATAACAAGTAGTGTCCTTAGTGACATATGTACTACATCACTGATACAGAGAATTTTTCCGCACTATTTCAAATAATGTATCTGTTAAACCGTGTCACAAGAGAGGTGACAAGAAAGACTTAAACAGTTATCCCACATTAGCCTTACTAACATCTTTTCCAAAATATTCGAGAGAGTAATGATGTGTCGACAGAGGTGCCGACACAGTGTGTTTGAGGGGGCCGAAATGCACGCTATAAGCGCACGAAGGATGGCATGAGGTCTGAAACAGGATACGTAATGAATGCTATAAAGAAAAGTACGTAGCTGCTATAATACTTAACTTTAATCCATTTGTATACAGCATTCTTGATGATACAAGTGAGACTCTTTAGATTCATGAAGTAACTAATGGCGCCTTGCTAGGTCGTAGCCATGGACTTAGCTGAAGGCTATTCTAACTGTCTCTCGGCAAATGAGAGAAAGGCTTCGTAAGTGTAGTCGCTAGCAAAGTCGTCGTACAACTGGGGCGAGTGCTAGTAAGTCTCTCGAGACCTGCCGTGTGGTGGCGCTCGGTCTGCGATCACTGACAGTGGCGACACGCGGGTCCGACATGTACTAATGGACCGCGGCCGATTTAAAGCTACCACCTAGCAAGTGTGGTGTCTGGGGGTGACACCACAAGTAATGTACTCAAGAGTCGTCTTCTCTCAAACAGAAAAGATTGCTTTGCGTATTGATTCCAGAAGGGTTGCCCCACTAAGAATGTTGTTTATACATTCACTCACCAAATAGTACAAGCCTCTCATAATAAAATTTCGCCAGTTGATATTTTTTGTGATTTTTACAAGTGTTTGATTGCGTATATCTTGTTACTCTCATAGAAAAGTTTTATCGAAGTGACGACTTCATACACAGCTGGTTTGAAGCACCCTTAACAAAGAGAATGCAAGTATTTGTGGTGGATAATTCAAACAATGTTGAAAGGGTAGAAAATATTTGTGAATATGCAGAAGTCGTAAAAGGAGTCTCAAAGTCTTCAATATTGTGTCCACTCCTACCCTTTATACTCGTCT
The DNA here is from genome assembly GCF_023898315.1 of Schistocerca nitens. Lineage (NCBI taxonomy): Eukaryota > Metazoa > Arthropoda > Insecta > Orthoptera > Acrididae > Schistocerca > Schistocerca nitens. The sequence continues at coordinate 554,894,307 of NC_064620.1, read as the reverse complement.
ACTTGAATGGCCTTGCGCTTAACATTCAACAGGTTGAATTCGAACTTAATGCAGGTGACACTTGCTTTGCAATAAATCCCATTAGGGAGAAAGCAACACAAGAGATTGTTAATGAAGTTTTTCAAAGGATTATTCAGTGGTTCAATGAAACGGACTGTCCTATAATTTTGAGACAACAAAGCGTATTCTATTCTGTACAACAAATAGAATTACGCCAACAACTTATGCAGCACATGAACAAGAAATACTTAATAGGTCACAATGCTTCAACTCTTTGGGTGTACATATTGATCAAAACATGAATTGGAAGAAACAAAATACTGAACTTAACAATTAGGTGCAGCTACTTTTGCTCTTCGTATAAATGCTGATCTTGGAAACGAAAGAATGTACCTCCTAATACACTTTGCAAATTTCCAATCAATAATACTTTATGGAATAATTTTCCTTGTTAATTCAGCACGTAGAAGGAATGAAATTGTTGCACAAAGGCGGGCAGCAGAAATAATATGCAGTGTTCATTCAGATGTCATCAAGGAGCTGGACGTTTTAACTGTGACGTCACTGTACATATGTTAGCTGATGAAATTAGTCATAAACAATCCACCGTAATTTGAAAAAAATAGTGAGGTCCATACGTACAACAGTAGAGAGAGAAATGGCCTTTATTACAAACTACCGCAGCCGTCAATGGCTCAGAAAAGAGTTCAATACGCAGGAACTAAAATCTTTGATCATTTGCCGAATAATGCAAAATATCTGACAGCTAGCAAATCATATTTTACATCTAACCTAAAGTCATTTGTCCTGGGCAACTCCTTGAATTGCAAGGATGAATTTCTATTTAAAAATTGCTACCCTTAAAAAATTGTTTTTAAATATAGTTGTATGAGTAGTTCTAAAAACTAACGTGTTCACTAATGGTAACACCACACATGTATACATGATCTGTAAATTGACTCGTTACACATCATTTTTATAAATGAATGGTTCAAATAATCTGTGGAACACGTAACTAATTAACTGCCACAGCATTCTATCGTGAGGACTTTCCACTATGGCAGTGCAGCGACAACTGGATTCACGTATGAAGTTGTAAGTCAACAAATGAAGTACAAATAGCATATGTATTTCTAACTCTTTAACATCTGCAGAACTGTAGAGCCGATCCTATGTGCAGTACTGGAGGCAAAAACAGGCATCCCACAACAGAAGCAATAGAATTGTCACATAAACTAGTAATCTTGCCTTGTCCATATTTTAGGGCTTACACACTGAAGTAGATACGTCCCATCAGATATAACGTGTGGTTAAGAGTATTCGATGCAGCACTAGAATCATTATAAAGGATACAGGTGTCACACAAAACAATCAACATAGCAGACAAATGTATGCAGAGGGCAATATCGATTCAAAGTAGACAAAACCTATCACCAAACTCCCTCACGCTGTGTTGCATGTCGAGAACGACACACCACGAGTGAAATATCCGAATAGGACACGAATCTGAAGATGTGGTGTTAATGTACTTACAAACAAGTGATTATGATCTCGGAAAAATTTAATGATTAATTCAAGAGAGAGACCGTCCCAAAATGAGCAAATCAATAATGCAATGACTCACCTCTGACCCTTGCGCAAGCAATTATTCAACTTGGCGCTGGTTGATGGATTTGTTAGATGTCCTCTTCAGGGTTACGTGCCAAATTTTTTCCACTTGCCGTATTATACTGAAGCGGATGATAATCACAGCGGTCCTGCTATGAAAGGAAACGGCACCCCAGACCAGCACTCCTGGTTGTCGGGCTGTATGGCGAGCAACAGTCAGGTTGGTATCCAAACGCTGTCTGGGGCATCTCCAGACACTTCATCAGCGTAGAATCTCATTGACTGGAGCAGAACTGAGCCCCGGCGATCAGGGAAGACATGTCTAAAGATACACCGGACAGCAGTGGGGTACTGACTTCACTATCTTCGTCCGTATGGCTAGCCACCAGGTGTGGTTGTCTGGGGTCTCATTTCTTTTTGGAGCAGGACTCCTTTGGTTATCATCCCCGGCGCTGTTAAGGTACAGTGGCACGTTGATGATGTTCTACGAGGTGCATTCAAGTTCTAAGGCCTCCGATTTTTTTTCTAAGTAACTACTCACCCGAAATCGATGAAACTGGCGTTACTTCTCGACGTAATCGCCCTGCAGACGTACACATTTTTCACAACGCTGACGCCATGATCCCATGGCAGCGGCGAAGGCTTCTTTAGGAGTCTGTTTTGACCAATGGAAAATCGCTGAGGCAATAACAGTACGGCTGGTGAATGTGCGGCCACGGAGAGTGTCTTTCATTGTTGGAAGAAGCCAAACGTCACTAGGAGCCAGGTCAGGTGAGTAGGGAGCATGAGGAATCACTTCAAAGTTGTTATCACGAAGAAACTTGCGTAACGTTAACTCGATGTGCGGGTGCGTTGTCTTGGTGAAACAGCACATGCGCAGCCCTTCCCGGACGTTTTTGTTGCAGTGCAGGAAGGAATTTGTTCTTCAAAACATTTTCGTAGGATGCACCTGTTACCGTAGTGCCCTTTGGAACGCAATGGGTAAGGATTACGCCCTTGCTGTCCCAGAATATGGACACCATCATTTTTTCAGCACTGGCGGTTACCCGAAATTTTTTTGGTGATAGTGAATCTGTGTGCTTCCATTGAGCTGACTGGCGCTTTGTTTCTGGATTGAAAAATGGCATCCACGTCTCATCCATTGTCACAACCGACGAAAAGAAAGTCCCATTCATGCTGTCGTTGTGCGTCAACATTGCTTGGCGACATGCCATGCGGGCAGCCATGTGGTCGTCCGTCAGCATTCGTGGCATCCACCTGGATGACTTTTCGCATTTTCAGGTCGTCATGCAGGATTGTGTGCACAGAACCCACAGAAATGCCAACTCTGGAGGCGATCTGTTCAACAGTCATTCGGCGATCCCCCAAAACAATTCTCTCCACTTTCTCGATCATGTCGTCAGACTGGCTTGTGCGAGTCCGAGGTTGTTTCGGTTTGTTGTCACACGATGTTCTGTCTTCATTAAACTGTCGACCCACGAATGCACTTTCAACAAATCCATAACTCCATCACCACATGTCTCCTTCAACTGTCGATGAATTTCAATTGGTTTCACACCACGCAAATTTAGAAAACGAATGATTGCACGCTGTTCAAGTAAGGAGAACGTCGTCATTTTAAGTATTTAAAACAGTTCTCATTCTCGCCGCTGGCGGTAAAATTCCATCTGCTGTATGGTGCTGCCATCTCTGGGACGTATTGACAATGAATGCGGCCTCATTTTAAAACAATGCGCATGTTTCTATCTCTTTCCAGTCCGGAGAAAAAAAATCGGAGGCCTTAGAACTTGAATGCACCTCGTACATCCTGTTTTATTGCCGTTCATGACAAGCCATCCTGAGCTTCCATTTCAGCAAGATAATTCCCATCCGCACACGGTGAGTGTTTCAAGGGCTTGTCTTCCTGCTTACCAAACCCTGTCTTGGCCAGAGAGGTCGCCGGATCTCTCCCCAATTGAGAACGTTTGGAACATTATGGGCAGGTACGCCCAACCCGCTCGGGATTTTGACAATCTAACGCGCCGATTGAACAGAATGTGGCACGATATCCCTCACGGGGACATCCGAAAACTTTGTCAACCAGTGCCAAGCCGAATAACTGCTTGCATAACGGCCAGAGGTGTATCAACACGTTATTTGTTTTCTAGATTTTTGAAGCTCTTCCTCTTGAACAAATCATCCAATTCTTCTGAAATTATGTGATCATTTGTTTGTCTGTACATGTACACACATCTACCGATTTCCGTCACATTCACACTCGGATACTTTCTTCGCAGTGGGTACGGAATAGGTCTCTCAGAAAAAAAAGCTACCTCAGCAACCTGTTTTTAAACGTTCCACGCTGGCAGCAGGGGCAAAGGATCACAAAAGTTGTTCCGCAAAATCTGAATAATTTTACGCCACATGGTAGAAAGAAAGAGCTTCGACGTCACAGTCAGAGAAAAAGACGGCTGTTTCATTGTGTACAGTTTCGAGAGGTTGAAGCTTAATGAAGTCAGGTTACATGAATGGATCGTTACTGAGAAAACGTTATTAAGTGACATAAAATCCACCTGATGACGGAAGTGTAATCGTCCGAAATGTATAGTGTAGATTATTATGTAATAAATGAGACTCGTTACTGCCATTCATGCAGGATTATTCGTAAGTACCTGCAGCGTTTCAGAAGACTGTAAGACATATAGAAAGCGGACACATTTCAGTGGATAGAGCTTCTCTCCACTTTTTCAACTCATTACAAGTGCTTAACATGGGCACCGTTTGTGACTACGAACCCAAATACATACCGGCAGCGATTCGAAGTCACTGACACGTATTGATAGGAAGACGCAACTAGAACTGATTCTCCGCTAAATGTGTCTGCGATATTGAGTCGTGTGTCATATAATGCTGAGAGACAGATTGCACTTTGTACCTTAAAAGTATACCAAGTAAAATAAGTATAGGAAAGAAATTACATACTTAGTTTTCTGACGTTTGTATATGTCACACTTTCTCGCTGTCATCCCCACCCCTTGAGGTAGTGGTGCTATCTTACTGCCATAGTATTTTTATACAAATAACGAGTCATGTACTCTATGTGATCAAAAGTATCCGGACACCTGGCTAAAAATGACTTAAAAGTTTGTGGCGCCCTCCATCGGTAATGCTGGAATTCAGTATGGTGTTTGCCTACCCTTAGCCTTGATGACAGCTTCCACTCTCGCAGGCGTATGTTCAATCAGGCGCTGAAAGGTTTCTTGAGGAATGGCAGCCCATTCTTCACAGAGTGCTGCACTGAGGAGAGGTATCGATGTCAGTCGGTAAGGCCTGGCACGAAATCGGCGTTCCAAAACATCCCAAACGTGTTCTATAGGATTCAGGTCAGGACTCTGCGCAGGCAAGTCCATCACAGGGATGTTATTGTCGTGTAACCATTTCGCCACAGACTGTGCATTATGAACAGGTGATCGATCGTGAAGAAAGATGCAGTCGCCATCCCCGAATTGCTCTTCAATAGTTTGAAGCAAAAAGGTGCTTAAAATATCAATGTAGGCCTGTATTGTGATAGTGCCACGCAAAGCAACAAGGGGTGCAAGCCCCGTCCATGAAAGAAACGACCACACCATAACACTATCGCCCCCGAATTTTACTGTTGGTGGTACACACGCTGGCAGATGACGTTCACTGGGCATTCGCCGTACCCACACCCTGCCATCGGATCGCCACATCGTGTACCGTGATTCGTCACTCCACACAACGTTTTACCACTGTTCAGTCGTCCAATGATTACGCTCCTTACACCAAGCGAGGAGTAATTTGGCATTTACCGGCGTGATGTGTGGCTTATGAGCGGCCGCTCGACCATGAAATCAAAGGTTTCTCAGCTCCCGCTTAACTGTCATAGTACTTGCAGTGGATCATAATGCAGTTTGGAATCCCTGTGTGATGGTCTGGATGGATGTCTGCCTGTTACACATTACGACCCTCTTCAACTATCTTTCAGTCAACTGACGAGGTCAGCCTCTACGCTTTTTTTGCTGTACATGTCCCTTCACGTATGCAATTCACTATCACATCGGAAACCGTGGACCTAGCGATGCTTAGGAGTGTGGACACCCAATCACCTGACCACGTTTGAAGTGCGAGAGTTCCGCGGAGCGCCGCATCCTCCTCTCTCACGATATCTGATGGCTACTGAGGTCGCTTATATGGAGTACCTGTCAGTAGATGGCGGCGCAATGCACCTAATACGAAAAATGTATGGTTTTGGGGGTGTCCGATTAGTTCTGATCACATAGTGCATACATCTAATTTAGTTGAAATTGCTCCAGGCACTCTTCACTTATGTTTTTACGTCACGTCTTTTCGCTCCAAGCCCTCAGTCATAGGAAAGCTAGTAGTGTATTAGTGTCACAGTGCAGGCAGCAAGTGATACGTGTGCCTATTTTGGTAGAAATTTGTTCAGGCGCTACAGAGATATGCTGACATATCGCTGTCCTCTCTGTCCTCTCCCCTCATTATCCACACCTCCAGAGGTGAAACGCCAACATGACTAACAAGTGCAGAGACCCCAGAAACAATGGAATTTGATTCCAATATCGGCTGTTGTCGAATAGTCTTAGGTGTCTCGCCCTTTCGCTCCCACACCCATCCGTAGAGGTTTTCGGGATATATTATGCCTACAACACCTTTATACAGATAATTATGCAAGTAATTGGTCGCATATACACAAAATTTGAAAAGGATGGTTAAGTGGTTCTTAGCCCTAACCGTCGGAGGTGCGAGCACAACAAATCAGCAAAGTTTCAACGTAATCGGAAGAGACAGAAGAGGAACAGAAGTAGTCCATTTTTATGTGACTCAGATGCCCCTACCACTATCGTTTTATGCCATCTGCAATTTTATTTCTAGCTTTCTTAAACTACGCTTAAGATTTTCATATTCTCTCGCTCGATATGAGTGAACTATTAATCATACAGAAAAAATGAGCAGAGCCTTTTCGTAGGAAATTTAACGAGATTTTTCAAGAAAAATGTACAAAGGTGACGTTCAAACTCACCTCCACTTCCACACACGGTCCACACCGGTCATGATTTCTGGTATGTTGTTCATGGTACTCCTTCCTACTACTGTAAAAATGTTTGCGACTGCGCGAATTATTTTCCACGTTCGTCTTTTTTTGGTCTTCATTGATTGGCCTTATTACATCAACGGCTTAGTCGAACACTCGCAAATTGTAAAACTGACATGTATGTAAATTTTATCTGACAGTTTCGTGAATTTTAACAGTATAAAGTAAACAATAAAATCGTTGTATTTGTCAGGTCTTCTGACAACGAAACTTGTGAGGGTTAAGTTTGGATCGAACACTTAAAGTATTTAAGTTTAACGTAACATTCACAAAAGTCATTTTCGTTCATAACCTTCATAGGCACATTGGAATTAACAATGTTAACGAAGCGGCCAACTATGCTTGTAGCATAATAGCCCAGTCAACAGAGACCAAAAACATCGATAGTAATTCCTGTGATCAAAAATATTTTGTAGAGTGGTAGGAGGGAGTGCCACGAACAATATACTAGAAATCCTCACCGGTGAGGGATGAGTGTGTTGTGGAGGTGCGTTTGGAGGTCACTTTTGTGCGTTTATCTGGAATTATCCGAAAGTTGTGGCCTCCAGCGAATAGTATCGCAAAAGACAATTTAACTACGTTAAATTTCCTACAGAAAATTGCAGCTCACATTTACTTTAGGACCAACAGTTTTTGTGTAGTGAACGAGAGAATATGAAAATCTCGCTTGTGGTTTATGAAGGCAAGTTATAATATAGCGGACTGCATAAAACTACAGCGGTAGGGGTAGCCGAATTACCTTGTGTATTACACTGCTGGCCACCGTAAATGCAACACCAAGAAAGACAAGAGGTAGCACAACAAGATTTATTTTGTGGATAACATGTTGACCAAGTATCAAATGATTACGTTTACAGACGTCTGTGACATGTGGTTCCTGCCAGAATCAGTAGCCAGAGTAGCCGCCATTGTTGGAGATCACCGCTGCCACACGTCTCGGCATTGAGTCAAAGAGACGTTGGATGTGCTCCTGGGTTACAGCAGCCCAAGCAGCTTCCACACGTTGCCAAAGATCATCTGGTGTGGCAGCTGGGGATGTAATCTGGGTCACTCGTTGAGCAACCATGGACCACATGTTTTCTATCGGCGAAAGATCCGGAGAGCGAGCCGGCCAGGGAAGCAATTCAATCTGGTTATTGACGAAGAACCTTTGGACAATGCGTGCCACGTGTGGTCGCGCATTATCCTGTTGAAATATGGCTGTGGCCGAGCCCTGAAGGTAAGGAAGGACAAGTGGCTCCAGCACCTCGGATATGTAGCGCCGGATATTTAAAGTACCGGCAATGCGTACTAGAGGCGTGCGAGAGTAATATCCAATACCGCGCCATACCATAATACCCGGTGCAAGACCAGTGTGGCGGTGCATAATGCAGCTGTCCAGCATCCTCTCTCCACGGTGTCTCCACACTCGAATCCGACCATCGTGGTGCTGCAGACAGAAGCGTGCCTCGTCAGTAAAGACAACGTCATTCCATTCTGCCGTCCACATCCGTCTGTCATCACACCATTGGCGACGGAGACGTCTGTGGTTCTGCGTCAATGGTAGACGAAGCAATGGACGTCTTGCGGACAGACCACTCTGCTGTAAACGGCGTCGAATGGTACGCGCAGACTCTGGATGATGCGTTACAGACGCAATGTGCTGTGCTATGGTTCGGGATGTCACTGAGCGATCCGTCACTGCCATGCGCACAATTTGCCTATCAGCACGTGCAGTGGTGCACCGAGGTGAATGCGATCGACCACGTCGGTCCGTCGTACCCTCCTGCATCCAACGGTCACATATCCGCATTACAGTTGTTTGGTTTCGTCCAACACGACTAGCGATTTCTCTGTATGATAATCCACAATCTCGGTAAGCCACTATCCATCCTCTGTCGAACTCGGATACTTGATCAAAAGATGTTCGCTGTTGTCTACGAGGCATAACTGATCGTCTTGTGAAACAACCACAAGGTAAACACACGTGCCGAACGTACACTCGTCGAAATCGCCAAGCCTTAAATGGCGCTATGAGGTGGCGCCACAGGCGCGCGTGATGTGCGTCTGCGCTGAAATTCTAATCAGTTGCATATCTCATCGCTGCAAACCCATGGTGTAAATTTCACTTGATTTGGATGCTTCCTTCAGGGTGTTGCATTTACGGTGGCCAGCAGTGTAGATGTACACGAACTGCCCTCGTGAATCAGCCTATTAGTGAAAACCGATTCAAAACCTCTACAGTAGTTCCTGAGATTGACGTGGACATACAGACACAAACCAATGTAAGGGATTTTAATTTATTTGTGTATAACAGACTTTTTCTGGGCCTGTTGTGCTTTGCTCATAATTTTAATTTTGTATTAGGTTGCATAATAAATTGCTCCAAGCTCTCTGAAATCAAATACCGGGTGATCAAAAAGTCAGTATAAATTGGAAAACTGAATAAATCACGGAATAATGTAAATAGAGAGGTACAAATTGACACACATGCTTGGAATGACATGGGTTTTTATTAGAACCAAAAAAGTACAAAAGTTCAAAAAATGTCCGACAGATGGCGCTTCATCTGATCAGAATAGCAATAATTAGCATAACAAAGTAAGACAAAGCAAAGATGATGTTCTTTACAGGAAATGCTCAATATGTCCACCATCATTCCTCAACAATAGCTGTAGTCGAGGAATAATGTTGTGAACAGCACTGTAAAGCATATAAGGAGTTACGGTCAGGCATTAGCGTCGCATGTTGTCTTTCAGCATCCCTAGAGATGTCGGTCGATCACGATACACTTGTGACTTCAGGTAGCCCCAAAGCCAATAATCGCACGGACTGAGGTCTGGGGACCCGGGAGGCCAAGCATGACGGAAGTGGCGGCTGAGCACACTATCATCACCAAACGACGCGCGCAAGAGATATTTCACGCGCCTAGCAATATGGGGTGGAGCGCCATCCTGCATAAACATCGCACGTCCCAGCAGGTGTTTATGAGCCAGGCTGGGGATGATGCGATTCTGTAACATATCGGTGTACCTCTCACCCGTCACGGTAGCAGTTACAAAACCAGAATCACTCATTTCCTCGAAGAAAAAAGGCCCGATAACCGTAGATGTGGTAAATCCAACCCATACCGGGGCCTTCCCGTCGTGCAATGGAGTTTCCACGACAGTTCTAGGATTTTCGGTAGCCCAAATTCTGCAGTTGTCGGCGTTGACAGACCCTCGGAGCGTGAAATGACCTTCGTCGGTCCACAACACGTTACTCAACCAATCGACATCTTCCGCCATCTTTTGAAGTGCCTACACCGGAAATGCCCTCCGCTTCACTAAATCGCCAGGTAACAGTTCATGATGCCGATGGATTTTGTACGGATAGCATCGGAGGGTACGCCTCAGTGCCAACCAAACAGTAGTGTATGGAATGGCGGTGCGACGTACGACTGCAGGAGCGCTGACTTCCCCGTGCATATACCAACCCGCTACAGTCTCCATTTTTTTCCTCAACTGTCTCAGCAGCATTACGCCTTGTGCTCGGTCGGTCACTACGGGGTCTATCGTCTAAACAACCCGTGGCTTCGAACTTCGAAATCATTCTCGCCACAGCAGCATTTGTCAACGCACCTTTACCCGTTCGAATCCCCTTCCTATGGCGATAGGATCGTAACGCTGAACTAGCACATTCCCCATTCTGATAATACAGCTTCACTAAAAGCGCCTTTTCAGGTAACGTCAACATGCTGCGACTGCTGGCGCATCTGATTCCCTCTCTTTTTTTTTCTTTATTGTATTTCAATTCCCCATCGGAGCGGGCTGGCAGCAGCATATGCGCTGCTCTTCAGCCGAAGATGGTTCAAATGGCTCTGAGCACTATGGGACTCAACTGCTGTGGTCATCAGTCCCCTAGAACTTAGAACTACTTAAACCTAACTAACCTAAGGACATCACACACATCCATGCCCGAGGCAGGATTCGAACCTGCGACCGTAGCAGTCGCACGGTTCCGGACTGCGCGCCTAGAACCGCGAGACCACCGCGGCCGGCTCAGCCGAAGACATAGAACAAACAATAGAAGACATTGAAAAATAACAAAGGAGAGAATATGCTGAACATAGATATAAAAAGGGGGGAACATCATGGAAGGCAAGAGATACAAAACGGGGTGACTGTAAAATGGAGTTAAAAAGCTGGTTAAAAGTAGCACACACAAAAAGCCACACACTCCGACAATTAAAAGAACACAAAGCACAGGATGACTGGAGCATAAAAGGTATCGATGGATGGCGTAGCACAGAACAAACACTGACGGCGAACCTCAAGGCAGTACACAATTAAAATCACACCTCTCGACGCACAGGAGAAACAGCACTACACACAACACTGATGTGGCACACTGACGATGATCAAAACGGAGGATCTTCCAGGCGCAAGGAGATGAGGAAGAACGGGAGAAGGGAGGGAGGGAGGGAGGGGAAGAGAGGGGGGAGATGAGTGGGGGGCGCGCTGAAGAGGGCCAGGTAGGGAGGGATGTGGGAAGGAAAGAGGCAAATATGAGGTGCAGGGTCTCAAGGAGGGGGGGGGGGAAGGAGGAAAATCCGCTCTGGGAGAAGGAGGGGAGAGGAAAAAGGGGTCCCTGGGGAGGGGGGGGAAACAAGGCCAGGTTATAGTTGGAAGGAAGGGTAGATGTGACGGCGAAGTTCGTCATCCGGGAGGGGGAGGCGTTGGAAATTGCCCTGATGAAGGAGATGGAGGGTGTGGAGGTGGAGAGATGGAGGGATACAGCGATAGAGGCGCGGCAATGGGTGGGGGGTGGAGAGGAAGGAGGAAACCAGAGGGTGGGGGGATCAAGCCTGCGGACAATGTAAAGGATGCGGAGATGTTGGAGGAACAGGAGGAGGTGGGGGAAGGGGATCAGTTCATACAGGAGCCTTGTGGGGGAAGGAAGGCGGATATGGAAGGCAAGGCAGAGCGCATGGCGTTCGAGGATTTGGAGGGCCTTGTAAAAGCAGGTGGGGGTCGAGATCCAGGCAACTCTGGCATAACAGAGGATAGGACAGATGAGGGTTTTGTAGGTGTGGAGGATGGTAGAAGGTGCAATCCCCACGTCCGGCCAGACAGGAGTTTGAGAGGGCGGAGGCAGGAATGGGCTTTCTGCTGGATGGTCTGGAGATGAGGGGTCCAGGTGAGGTGTCGGTCGAGGGTGAGGCCAAGGTATTTCAGGGTGGGGGTGAGCTGGATGGGACGACCATAAAGGGTGAGGTAGAAATCATGGAGGCGAAAGGAGCGAGTGGTGCGGCCTATGATGCTTGCCTGGGTTTTGGAGGGGTGATTCCCTCTCTCATTATAGCTCCTTTTATACACGATTGTCATGCGCGGACACTGACGTTTTGCTGTCCAGCGCCATCTGTCGGACATTTTGTGAACATTTATTTTGTGCTTGTTCTAATAAACCCCATGTCATTCCAAGCATGTGTGTAAATTTTTACCTCTCTATCTACATTATTCCGTGGTTTATTAAGTTTTCAAATTTATACTGACTTTTTGATCACCCAGTGTCAGGTCCCCAGAGGATTTAATTGACAAAATGACATAGCTATTCATAATGTAAAGGTTCAGCCAGTATTTCTTACGCGGACGCCGCGCAGTACCGCAGACACGGAAGGGAAAGTGTCACACAGTACAAATAGCCTGAGCTAGTAAACACGTCGAGGATACGAACAGCGCGTCTCTCGGACCTTGGAGGGTGAGAAGGAACTTTCCGTCCGGGACTCGGCCCGACATATCGAAACCAATGTAGGTCCACAGCGACGAAATGTCCGGGAAGACCGAAAAATAAGTTAGAGAAAGCGGATGCGAGGGCTGCGTCCGAGCAGGGCAGACCTTCACAATGGGTATTTAAGGGCATCCACGAGTAGCAAGAAGCAGAGTGGTCGCAGAAGTCGAAGAGGGCACAAGCAGCGCCCAAGGCCCGGCAACATCGAGAAGGTAGCATCCGCTACTGATGAGTTTATAGTAACTGCAACTACGAGAAGACGGTGATGCTCTGGTGGAATCAACTACAACTGTCAGTTAAGTAGAAGTTTTTACCGTGGAATAGTTTTGAACAGGGACAGTTTGTCTCTGTCTCAAGTAGCCTCTACAGCTAGTTTCAGCAATAGAAGGAACACGCCACTGGCTGGTGCTTGTCTCCTGTGGAGTGGGATAAGGGTCCTTTATTTAAACGAAGAGTAAAGTGGATATTCTGGCTGAATCTATAGAAGTGTACAGAGTAAGGGGAAGGGTCTGACACCTCACATGTTCTTTGTGATATTAATTTAATAAATTACGTTAAAGGAGAAATCTCACCTTACTGTTTTCAGTGCTGCCAATTCACCCTTTGTACCCGCTACCTATTGGAAGTATTGTCTAAGGTATCTACACCTCCTACTCGCCCTTAGACAGTCCAGGAGATTCTACTCCCTCTCACCTCCGTAATAAAGACTAGTTAAAGGGAACCACAAACCCATAATTGTCGTCAACGTCCCGATTGCGCCACGCAGGCTCGACCAACTCTATATTGGTACCCGGGACCTGTGCCGGGACGCGACACCGGTAAATATAAATAAAATAAACTGGAAGAAGTTTTTTAATTATTTAGTACATTACAGCACTTGCAAGACTCCACCGTGATGGAGCTAGCGCCTTTCTGTAGTAATTCCTCTATTTTTACTCGGGATATCCAGCTAGTGAATGTAAATACTTTTCGCAAGAGAAAGAAGGCGAGAGAAATACTAGGCTCGCAGAACGCGTTGTTCAGGGAAGGATACGACATGCTGGAAATTTGTGTCGAGTGTAGCGAGACGGAAAGCCGTGTGTTAAAGCGGCAAGAACGCAGAGGTGTGTGCCGAGGCGGGAAAGGGCTTGGCAGGATGGAGCTGCTTAATCCCGACGCCGAGAGCGGCCAGCCGCGCCTGGAACGCTATCTTGCGGGACGCCGCCTCTGGAACCGCAGTGTCGGCCCAGCATGCGCGCGGGCAGATGCGTGCGCTGCGGGCGGCGATAGTTCCCGCAGAGCCTCCGTGAGCCCGGGGCGAACAAAACACTGCGGGGAGAGGCGGAGCTACCTCGTTAGCGGACAGCGCGGCGTGGGCGTCTGCGCGAGATTGGCGACGCACCAGTCAGCGGGGGGCAGCCCAAAGCCCCCGCTGCAAGAAACCGATACTGTGCTCGCGCGTCCGGAGCAGCCACACCTCGGCGTGCGTAGGGCGCGTCATCTGCAAACAACCGAAGACGGCTGCTCAAATTGTCTCCCAAATCGTTTATGTGGATAAGGGACAGCAAAGGGCCTATAACACTACCTTGGGGAACGCCTGAAATAACTTCTGTTTTACTTGATGACTTTCCGTCAACTACTACGAACTGTGATCTCTCCGACACGAAATCACAAATCCAATCACATAACTGGACGATATTCCATAACCAAGCAATTTCACTACGAGCCACTTGTGTGGAACAGCGTCAAAAGCCTTCCGGAAATCCAGGAATACGGAATCGATGTGAAATCCCTTGTCAATAGCACTCAGCACTTCGTGTGAATAAAGAGCTAATTGTGTTTCACAGGAACGATGTTTTCTAAACCCATGTTGACTGTGTCAACAGACCATTATCTTCGATGTAATTCATAATGTTCGAATACAATATATGTTGAAAAATCCTGCTGCATATCGACGTCAACGATATGGGCCTGTAATTTAGTGGATTACTCCTACTACCTTTCTTTAATATTGGTGTGACCTGTGCAACTTTCCAGTCTTTGGGTACGGATCTTTCGTCGAGCGAACGGTTGTATATGATTGCTAAGTATGGAGCTAATGCATCGGCACACTCGGAAAGAATCCTAATTGGTATACAATCTGGACCAGAAGACTTGATTTTATTAAGTGATTTGAGTTGCTTCACTACTCCGAGGATATTCACTTCTACGTTACTCATGTTGGCAGCTGTTGTCGATTCGAATTTCGAAATATTTACTTCGTCTTCTTTTGTGAAGGCATTTCGGAAGGCTGTGTTTAGTAACTCTGCTTTGGCAGCACTGTCTTCGATAGTATCTCCATTGCTATCGCGCAGAGAAGGCATTGATTGTTTCTTGCCGCTAACATACTTCACATACTACCAGAATCTCTTTGGATTTTCTGCTAGGTTTCGAGACAAAGTTTCGTTGTGGAAACTGTTATAGGCGTCTCGCATTGAACTCCGCGCTAAATTTCGAACTTTTGTAAAGGATAGCCAATCTTGGGGATTTCGCGTCTGTTTAAATATGGCATCTAAATATCACTGTCGGGAAAAGCGACTTTCACTAGCAAATATTTAGAAAGCAGGATTACTTGCTTCGCGCCAGAATATATGTGCTGTCCTCACGTCTCTGGTCGCTAATGTAACGGGCGTTCTCATGTCTAGCCACACCATCTCACTCTTCCATCTTTTTTTTTTCCTTTATTGTTATTTTAGTACCTGAACAATCAGGTAGGCTGTCAGCGGAATGCTACGCCGCTCTTCAGCCATAGTGTTCACAATAACAGAACGCAGAATGGAGAATCAGAATGAACATAGTGACAGGCAAAAAATAGTGGTCACAGATACACAAAAAATACACGGAGCTGTTCACACTCGACGATAACAACACTGAAAACACGTTCACACGGCGCACATAACACTGATGAATCCGACGGTAGAAGTGAACGTAGAAGCGTGACGGCGGACACTAAAAACACAAAACGACATCACACACACGTGAAACTGATGGTTATGATTTCCGGCGCGCGAAAGTCCACAGATCGTGTACGAGTCCGGGGACCTACCAAGGGGGAGGGAGAGGGGTGAGCAAGAATGCCAATGGCGGAGGAGACGGAGGAAAAACGGAGGAAGAGCTGGAGGGGAAGCCCGGGGGAGGAGTGGGGAGAAATGGAGGAGGGAGGGAAGAGGGAGAGAAGGGAGGGAGGGTGCCCAAAGGAGGAAACACAGGAAGAGGTAGGGGTAGATGGAGGGGAGGAGGGCATCATCAGGGAGGGGGATCTGGCGGAAGCCACCTTGGGAGAGGGTAAGAGGGTGGAGAGATGGAGACCGGGTGGGACGTGGGAATACAGGCGCGGCAGTGGGCGGGGGCGGGAGAGGATGGGCGAGACAAGCGGGTGAGGTGGATCGAGTTTGCGGGAGGTGTACAGCATCCGTATACTTTCAAGGAAAAGGAGGAGGTGGGGGAACGGAATGAGATCGTACAGGATCCGCGTGGGGGAGGGGAGACGGATGCGATAGGCGAGGCGAAGAGCATGGCGTTGAAGGATTTGAAGGGATGTATAAAAGGTAGGAGGGGCGGAGATCCAGGCCGGATGGGCGTAACAAAGGATAGGGCGGATGAGGGATTTATAAGTGTGGAGTATGGTGGAGGGGTCCAGACCCCACGTACGGCTGGCTCTTCCATCCACTCGCAACGACATATAGTCCACGGGCTTCTTCAGACGGCGTGGGAACTAAACTCTTACTCCAGACTGTGCGTGTTCTGCAGTACCGCTTTACCCACTGAGTGCTTCATGATACCTGCAGGCGCATTACAAAAGCGTAAAACTGGAAAAATTAGGTAATAATCGCTGCTTTAACAGAGAAGATACCTTACAAAGTCCAAGATGGTTTGCCATGAACGTGGTGTATAATACCGTCTACATACCACTGTGTTCTAAGGACGACGCGAATAACAAGAGAAGGGGGTCCAGCTGTGCATCGAAGTGGCACCCCAGACCTTCGCTCCTGGTTTCGAGCCATATGGTGGCCAACAATCAGGTTGGTACCTCACCGCTTTTCGGGGCGTCTCCAGATTCGTCTTCCTTGGTAATCGGGGCCTGGAATCTCACTGACTGGAGTATAATTGTCTTCAGTGACGAGTCTTGCTTCGAACTGAGCCCTGCCTGGAGACGTCTAAGGCAGTGGTGGAATACCAACGTGACTGTCACGCGGCAGTCGCCCTGACATCCAGGTGTGCTGGTGTGGGGTGCTTTTTCTTCTCATAGCAACACTGCATTGGTTGCCATCAGCGGCAGCCTTACAGCTCAGCGGTGCGGTGGCGCTATCCGGCGTCCCATTTTGTAGCCAATCATTGCAGGCTATCGGGAGTAACATTTCAGCAAGATAACGCCTGCCAGCACACGGAGAGAGTTTCCACTGCTTGCCTTCGTGATTCCCAAACCTTATCTCGGCCAGCAAGTTCGCCGGATCTTTCTTCAGTTGAGAATGTCTGGAGCGTTATGGACAGGACCCTCCAACCATCTCTGGATTTTGACGATCTAACGAGCCAGTTCGACAGAGCTTGACACGATATCCTTGAGGACGACATCCAACAACCCAGTCAGTCAATGACAATCCGAATAGCTGCGTGCATAGCGGTCAGAGTTGGACCAATCCGTCATTGATTTGCTCAGTTTGTGAATTCCATTCTCTAGAATAAATCATCAATTTTTTTTCTGAAACTGTAATCATTTGAAATCAAATATGATTCCTTTATACTTTACACTGTAGTCAGAATACTTAGTACTCTAGTAAATGACATATGCTGGCGTTTTTGGCCATCTAACATGGCGGACATCGGTTTTATGTTTGTGACGTCATACCATCTCCCCTTATCATACCACGACCATAGTTTGCCACAGATCACGTTTCCTGGTGCTCGTGTATCTGTGGCCACAACCACATTGGTGTAGTCCGCAGGTTTAAGAGGACGTAGTTAGCGTTGTAGGTCCAGTGTGTTGGCGCACTCTGCAGATGGTCAAAATGAATGCAGCCAAAACGGAGATAATCGCTCGTGCGAAACTCCACTTATCCTTTTCTCGCGCTAAGTCCCATGGACCATAGATGAAAGACATCAGGCTGATTTCATATTCCCACGTTTCCGGAAAGCGTTTGACACAATGCCATACTGGAGGCTGTTAACAGAGGTCAGAGCGTATGGAATAGCGTGTCAGATACGTGAATAGATCGAAATAGTTTTAAGCAGCGGAATCCAGTACTTCGTCCTGATCAGCGAATGTTCATTGGAGTCAACTATGCAGTGTTTTCTATACGATTTGTCCTTGAAACGGTGCGACAAGCTTCGAATGGCTGTAGAGGGTATCTTGAGGAACAGATCGAGGAGGGGAACCAGTGTCCAGAAACGGCTTCCATCGACGCTACAGAGCGTAGAAGTTACAGGCGGCGGCGCCTACCACTCGGACACCTCTTTGGCAGTAAACGTGACATAATATGCTGGCGAACCGTTGGCGGAACGTTTCGCAATGTTCTTTGTTATTCGGTGATGGCAGCTGATTGTCGCGATCTCCAGTGGAGTAAATGGATCTAGGTTCTGCGTTCAAAGGCCAAATCTCCTATGGTTCAAATGGCTCTGAGCACTATGGGACTTAACATCTATGGTCATCAGTCCCCTAGAACTTAGAACTACTTAAACCTAACTAACCTGAGGACATCACACAACACCCAGTCATCACGAGGCAGAGAAAAATCTCCTATGAATACAATGTTTTGTGGCCTTGCTGGATACCGGTTTCGGACATGGGTTTCCATCTGCAGTTTCTCTCCTTGAACCCTCTCAAACCACCAAAGTTTTTCAGTATACGAGAGAAAAATAAACTAGAGATGGAAACCTGTTTGTGGAACCATAGCCCATCAAAGCAACACAGCAGCACATTCATAGGAGGTAACACCTTTGTACGTATCAGCTAGGTCCATCTTATCCACAGGCGACCATGGCAATCAGCTGCGATCGCTGAATGACAAACAACATTGCGAGACGTTCCGCCTATGGTGGATCAGCGTAGGAAGTCACATTTGCTTCCAAAGGAGTGGTCCAGGGACTGGTGTCAATGTCTATAACTTCGAAGGCTGTAGCATCGTTCGATAACTTTTCCAGACACGGGTTCCTCTCCCCGATTTGTTTCTCAAGACACTCCCTACAACTCATCAAAGCTTGGCGCACCTTTCCTGGTACAGCCAGTATACACGAACTATCTGGCAGATACGACAACTAAGAATCTGCGACTGTTAGCTGAAGATGTTGCTGTGTTTTGGAAAGTGTCGTCGTCGAAACACTGCAGGGTGGATGCAGACAGAATTTCTCTTTGGTATGATGAATCGCAGTTTGCTATTCATGTGGCAAAGTATAAGTTAATGCAGATGAACAGCAAAAATAATAATCTGTTGTTCGAATACAGTGTTAGTTGTGTGCTGGTAGAGACTGTCACGGTGATTACACACATAGCTGTAACTTTGCAAAGCGATATGAAATGGAGCGATGACGTAAGGATGGTATAGGGAAGGCAAATGCTCGACTTCAGTTTACTGGGACTATTCTAGGAAAGTCTAGCTCATATACGAAGGAGACTGTGTACAGACCCATGATCCATTTTTGATAACTGTTCGAGTATTCAGGGCCCCTACCTGGTGCGATTAAAGACAGAGACGTCATAATAAAAGCCGTAACGTGACAAATGCTTTAATTTTTTTAGTGTACAGGTTCTATGTGCATATCTATAGCTGTTGTACTGCATGTAAGTTTTTGTTCTTATAATTTCTATGTAACATTGACCGTAAGTAGAAAGCGTTTCGTTTCAGTAGGCTGAAGTTATATCTCTACAATTAAGAATTTGATGTGAGAACAGTCGAAAGCTGGGACACGCTGTGTGAGGTAGAAGAAGAAAACCGAATCCTTGTATGTAGTAAGGTTCCAGAATCAACAATTTCGAGGCGCATAAGTTTATTTCAAGCCAAATGTGGACGGCAGCCGGCAGAGTGAAACAGGGAGGATAGACAATCTTAGAAGCAAGTCTTCTCAAACAGCTCTCTGAAAATCGTCACAATGGTAATAAAGAATCTTCCAGATGCTCATAATGGTGTCATTGTTCAGATGAGTCATTAAATGTTTTTATGAAGAATCATCGAGTTCTGAAGTTTTCAAAGAATCTTGAGGGAGGAGGTGGAAGACAGAAGACAGAAAGACTTTAGATTTTCAAAGGAGATATACGCAGGAGACGACAAGAGTCTCTGTTTTCTGTGTGATATGATGCTGGTCTTGGGTCGTGTTTCTGATACGAAGAAACAGTAACAGGTGAAAGGGTTGTGTTATTCAGGTGGCTGCCAATGATTATTGAATGAAACAAAGTTACTGAAATTCAGAACAACTGTATTCAGTAATATATGCACACACTGGACAATTAAGATGGTACTGGTGCCTTCAACACTTACGAAATCATATTAGCTCCGTTTACAATAATTCATCCGCCAACACTGTCCAATTTACATCACATTACTACCATACCTACGCACAACCAAAAAGAAAAGAGATATAATATAATATCAAAGATTTCACACCTTTGTCGGTAAGAGTCTTTGAAAAAATTCAATAAAAATCAATTTACAGAAACTTAAATAAAATGCCTCAATATTCATTGAGATATGTATAATATGAATATCTAAATATGGGACATCTAATTTTTTATGAGTAGTGTATATAAGAAGTTATTTAAACTCATTACAAAGATATTAATACCTACTGGTAATGTTCGTTTGTTACTGTGTCACTGACTTGATCGCATTACAGTGTACAGTTATTGTTCTGCTTAAAATTGACATACACACAAATAACCCAGCTACTTCCATTTTGAGATCCAGTCTAAAGTGCTTTAAAGAAATTCTAGACGTTGGACTGAATGAGAGACCCATTTTTAGTTATTAAACGGACTCATCGCCATAATTACAAACAGCGCTATCCATCGGCAGAGCTGGTGACCAGAGACACACTGGAACCCCAGCAGCGTAATGTTACAAACTTCGTTGGTTGTCACCATTACAAACCAACAGCTGGTCCACAATCACATGATTCTACAGTTATGTAAACACTTTTTTTAACTCACTTAATCAAAAACATTTCGAGTTGTAAAACTGTGTAGTAGTGATCAGTTACCACCAGTGAACAGTATTTAAGAGGTACAGAAAACACAGGCTATTACTCACACGAGTACATTTTGCATTCCTGTTTAACTCAAGTAAGAAAAAATGTTGTCTCGAAAGTAGAAAATTAGCGACACAAACATCCGGCAGTAGACCCGATTATTGCAAATGTCAAGATCTCGCCGGGAAAGCCTGAAGATTTACATTAGAAAATTATTCACTGCTAGTTTCAATTCCTGCAATAAGATAACTTTGTTTAGAAGTTAGCTGAATAGAGACATTGTGTTCATACAGTATTCAAAAACTGCACTTGTCGTATATGACTTCGCACGCAGTATTAGTATCTTTGTTGTAGCTATCCTGCAGTTATGTTTCAGTTCAGTTACAATATTAGCACACAGTCTGTTCGAAAGATATAGGTACCTTCATAACAAGTGAAACATACATTGCTCCATGCAGGAAATTTTTCACTAGCAATATTGATATATATTAACACTGTCTGACGTAATTCATTTTACCTACTCAATATATATATATATATATATATATATATATATATATATATATATATATATATATATATATATATATATGTATATGTTAGTATAATGTTATATTTGTAACTGTTCATATACAGGTGACTGAATGAATGTAAGTGAATTCAGGTTTACTTCCATCACCAATATTGCAGAAGTGGATGTAGTTACCTATGAGTTCATTGTAAGCATTTCTTCAGTGTTGATTTATTTTGACAAATCTGTAGCGACTCAGGAGATAATCATTCGCGTTTTCGTTTAGAGTACTGTTAGTCAGGCTTTGGCAGGCAACAGCAAGTTAGGGAATAATTTTAAAGGAAAGGAAGTGAGTAGCATTGGTAGAATATTCGCTCCATCATGCACCATATCATGGCTTGCGGACTATCTATGCAGGTGGAGATATCGAAAAGTTAGCCGAATCTGAAAACAGTCTCAAAGGGCCAAAGAGGATATGAATATGGTATTATCGTAAATAAATAATACGAAGATAAAGAAGAAGAAAACCCTACTACTAAGGTTCCAGAATCAACAAACCTATGAAACGAGAGAATTTGAAGTAAGGCACCATATTTACATAAATTGATAGCAGACAAATAGAGAATGGTAGATAATGTTAGGAGGTTAAATGTAGAATTGCACAAATTCATCAGCAAGAAAAATATCAGTCTAGACACCAGGAAACTTTATGTAAAGTGATTTGTATTGGGCGCCACTTTTTATGGATTGAAGACACGGATAGTGGGTGAGCCAAACTGGTGAAGACTGCGCGATTATGGAGGTCCGTCAAGGAATGAACCGACTGAATGGAGGGACACCTATGCAGACACAGAAGGAATCCTCATATACTCTGCGGTTCAGTGCCGTCTATTAGCACTGCTGTATTGTTATTATAGACAGCTGCGTCATCTGTGGCAACCTTTGTGTATTACGGCTAAAAAGTGTGTCCCTTCCACAAAAAAGTTTGAACATAAATAATTTCCCTTTTATTATTATTTACTTAGCATTACCATACTCCAAGTGCCTCCCTTGCTTTTAAAAACAGTTCAGTTCTATTTTTCTTCCAAAGCAGGCTCCACATCCAGGAAATTCAAAATAATACCGATCCTCACCCTATATACACTCCTGGAAATTGAAATAGGAACACCGTGAATTCATTGTCCCAGGAAGGGGAAACTTTATTGACACATTCCTGGGGTCAGATACATCACATGATCACATTGACAGAACCACAGGCACATAGACACAGGCAACAGAGCATGCACAATGTCGGCACTAGTACAGTGTATATCCACCTTTCGCAGCAATGCACGCTGCTATTCTCCCATGGAGACGATCGTAGAGATGCTGGATGTAGTCCTGTGGAGCGGCTTGCCATGCCATTTCCACCTGGCGCCTCAGTTGGACCAGCGTTCGTGCCGGACGTGCAGACCGCGTGAGACGACGCTTCATCCAGTCCTAAACATGCTCAATGGGGGACAGATCCGGAGATCTTGCTGGCCAGGGTAGTTGACTTACACCTTCTAGAGCACGTTGGGTGCCACGGGATACATGCGGACGTGCATTGTCCTGTTGGAACAGCAAGTTCCCTTGCCGGTCTAGGAATGGTAGAACGATGGGTTCGATGACGGTTTGGATGTACCGTGCACTATTCAGTGTCCCCTCGACGATCACCAGTGGTGTACGGCCAGTGTAGGAGATCGCTCCCGACACCATGATGCCGGGTGTTGGCCCTGTGTGCCTCGGTCGTATGCAGTCCTGATTGTGGCGCCCACCTGCACGGCGCCAAACACGCATACGACTATCATTGGCACCAAGGCAGAAGCGACTCTCATCGCTGAAGACGACACGTCTCCATTCGTCCCTCCATTCACGCCTGTCGCGACACCACTGGAGGCGGGCTGCACGATGTTGGGGCGTGAGCGGAAGACGGCCTAACGGTGTGCGGGACCGTAGCCCAGCTTCATGGAGACGGTTGCGAATGGTCCTCGCCGATACCCCAGGAGCAACAGTGTCCCTAATTTGCTGGGAAGTGGCGGTGCGGTCCCCTACGGCACTGCGTAGGATCCTACGGTCTTGGCGTGCATCCGTGCGTCGCTGCGGTCCGGTCCCAGGTCGACGGGCACGTGCACCTTCCGCCGACCACTGGCAACAACATCGATGTACTGTGGAGACCTCACGCCCCACGTGTTGAGCAATTCGGCGGTACGTCCACCCGGCCTCCCGCATGCCCACTATACGCCCTCGCTCAAAGTCCGTCAACTGCACATACGGTCCACGTCAACGCTGTCGCGGCATGCTACCAGTGTTAAAGACTGCGATGGAGCTCCGTATGCCACGGCAAACTGGCTGACACTGACGGCGGCGGTGCACAAATGCTGCGCAGCTAGCGCCATTCGACGGCCAACACCGCGGTTCCTGGTGTGTCCGCTGTGCCGTGCGTGTGATCATTGCTTGTACAGCCCTCTCGCAGTGTCCGGAGCAAGTATGGTGGGTCTGACACACCGGTGTCAATGTGTTCTTTTTTCCATTTCCAGGAGTGTAGTTTTCAACTTAGTACCTTCCCCCTCCCCCCCCCCCTTCCAAACACTCGAGACATATTTGGACTCTTATGATTGGTAGATAGCTACTGTTGAAGGTGGTGTATAAATCAACCAGTCCACCCTCTCAGTTAGCTGTCAAACTGCTGTTGCTGTTCTCTAATACATATCATTTGATCACCAACGGATCAGACCATGTTAATGTTGGCATAGCATCTGACACTTATAGAGGACATCAAATAGAGTAGGAACAATTGTATAGCAGTCTGGCATATATCAGCCGTCAGTTGACAGCCAGACACCAGCAGCTTGGTGAAACTTTGTTAAAATTAAGTGATGAAGAGTCATTGCAGAGTGTATTTATAAATCGTCAAAGTGTTGTGACCATACGTGTTTTGCAAGATGTGATATTTATTGCAGCGGACAGACGAAGTCAATTGTAAGTCCATGTTTAAATGTATTTTGACGATACTGTGAAGCATGCTTTGGAACCTAAAGTTCATGACGATGATGCCAAATTAGATAGACGTATAAGCGGATGTATCAGAAATTCAGTACTTGATACCATACCTACCCCAGTATGTTTCAATACAATACATGCTGCATTGAGAGTATGCAAAAACATTTATTTCCAAAATATCGCCACAAGGCGACAGGAGTTGATGTGGAATGAAGACGAATGACCATTTTTTAAAGTTGTCAGGCATGGACAGTATTCTTGCTATATAAGTTCGTTATTTGGACATACAGGCTTATATATCAGTACATATTAAATAAAATGAAATAGTTTTAATAAGTTGATACCTTTACAGGTAGTAATTTGTGTTTTTATTCTATCACGCATTTTACTAAATATTTCCTTGGCAATAGATGTGACTTAATACAGCTTAATACCAGCCTTTAGTCAGGAATATGTGTATGAGGGGCTTACACAGAATTCAGCCCACCTTCATAAACTGTCATACTGATTCACTGAAGTCATGATGAATTCCTTTCAGATTGCCAGTCAAGTGTTGAGAGTGGGGGCCATCGAATCGTAATTAGTGCTAGAGTTTACAGAAAAATGATTAAAACTGCAGTTATTTGCATATCAGAGGTTAGTATGCTAATGTAAATACAGCCCTATGTTTACTGATTCCTAAAAAATCACACTCGAAGTCCACCCAAATCAGGTCACACCCATTTATGCTTTCGGCTATGCTGATAACACGGAATATTAAGCAATGGTAACCAATAACTGAAGTAAGGTCCCCTAGAGCTTAGAACTACTTAAACCTAACTAACCTAAGGACATCACACACATCCATGCCCGAGGCAGGATTCGAACCTGCGACCGTAGCGGTCACGCGGTTCCAGACTGAAGCGCCTAGAACGGTACGGCCAGACCGGCCGGCTCTTGTTACATCAGCTCGATGGTCGATTTCTGCCAGGTGAATGGTTGCTCGAAAAATACAGCAGCCAGTCGGACAGTAGTATGCTATGGGGGACGTTAACTTGGGGTTCCCCAGGACCTGTGGTAGCAGTTAAAGGGAGCTGTTGACACACCTTGAACGTTGCCAATCAGGTCGACTCTTTCATGCTTGAGATCTTCTCTGATTGAGAAATCCTTCAGCGTGACATCTGTCCCTGGCAGAAGGCAATGGTACAGTGGTTTGAGAAGCACGGCAGTGCACCCATGTTGACGCTTTCGCCACAAAATTGGGCTGATCTGAGCCAAATTAAATACTTCTGGACCGCAGTTAGGAGCGATGTACGGACCTCCAAACCACTGGCCCACAAATAGTGGCGAATTACATAACCTGTGTCATCTGATGTCATACCCTTCCTGAAAGTTAGCAAGGACTTGTCGAATCCACATAACACGGAATCTCTGAAACATTGCATTAAAGATGACGAACAAGCTGTTCAGTAGCTGGTCATAACGTTTTGGATCATTACTATATTCTTAGGTAAAGTCATAAATGTATTTATATACGTATTCATCTAAAAAATAGCACTGAGCACTATGGGACTTAACTTTTGAGGTCATCAGTACCCTATAAATTAGAACTACTTAAACCTAACTAACCTAAGGACATCACACGCATCCATGCCCGAGGCAGGATTCGAACCTGCGACCGTAGCGGTCGCGCGGTTCCAGACTGTAGCATCTAGAACCGCTCTGCCAGCCCGGCAGAGTGCTACTTTCGTTACATAAAAATCAGTATGGTAAAAACGACACGAAGAGTACTGCAAAACTTCAGATGCAGAACCACAGTATATGGATAAAACGTTCTTGCAACACGTGGTGGCAAGTTAAAAGTGAAGGCATAAATGTGACGCATCAGTCGCTTTTACCTAGAGTCGTCACAACACCCCATGTACAAGATCAAGAACATGAGGCTGACACACATGTTTGCCTAGAAAGTTGCTACTTGTTTGGAAGAAGAGTGTACGCCACTGTGTGGGGAGGAAGACATGCTGTCGCGAGAGCCGTGCTGCTGTTTGCCTGAGGCTGGCTGCGAAGCTGCGCGGCTTTACGGCTTGTGGAGGAGATGGAGCGGGAGCGATCCCCTGGGTCCCTCACAAGTGTCTGCTGGCGGGTGTTCGGTGACCAGGGGTAGTGGCGGCGACCCCACACTGGGGTGGGGGGTGGTCTCTGAGGACCTGGCAGCAAGCGGGCCGTGCCCTCACACACACGTCCACACACACACGCTGCTCTGCTCTCTCTTTGAAGAGCTCCGGGACGCATCTGCTGTGCAACTGAGTCACGACACCTCCAAGGGCTATGCGTGAAGTTTCGCTAAAAGTCGGATGAACACAGTGAACAAAAATTCACGCAGTCGGACGCCGCAGAGCGACTCATTACTTACTACAAGCACAAAAATGTCTGTAACAAAAAACATCCCCTGCGTATTTTAGACAGAAAAATGGTCGTCAATGAAAGGCAGTTTGGCAACTCTGGAACAACATGTGCGACACGTATCTTCATTCAACAGCCGTCAGTTACGCTGCCCAGCTATGCAGTGGGTAGAGACTTGTGTTTTCCTACTCGAGTTTGAGAGTTCGATTCCAGTTCTAGGTGTATTTTTATTTTCTAGTCTGCATGTTATGATACCTGGCTTTCTAATAGCTGTACACGAAATACAGTGGTGTTATACAAAATATGTGCGATTAATTGATGCTAACAGAGAACTGAGAGTCCAATCTTTTTTTTATTATTCCACTTTAAAGGAGTATTTCACTTTTAAGTATTTATGCTGTTATGTTCCACGCACCACACCTTCCAAGTTTCAAGTTTCGCGGTCCATTTCCGGCGTTGCTTCACTTGTCTTCGGTTATAACCCTTCACCAAAAACCAAATGAAGTGCAAGTTCCACCCCTTTCCTTTGTGGTCCATCCCTACTCCTTTCAGCCTATGTAGCTCTCCTGCGACTAATATTCAAATCACGTGTAACCGTAATGTTTCGCAACAGTTAATTAACAAATTTTGGAACTCAGTTTACGTTATAGCCCGCATCTCGTGGTCGTGCGGTAGCGTTCTCGCTTCCCACGCCCGGGTTCCCGGGTTCGATTCCCGGCGGGGTCAGGGATTTTCTCTGCCTCGTGATGGCTGGGTGTTGTGTGCTGTCCTTAGGTTAGTTAGGTTTAAGTAGTTCTAAGTTCTAGGGGACTTATGACCACAGCAGTTGAGTCCCATAGTGCTCAGAGCCATTTGATTTTACGTTATACCTTATGGCAATTAATTCAGTCCATTAATACCAACTATCATGTTTAGCGCTTTCATGCCCACTACGTCACTTCACGACACTGCGTCAAGTATAGGGCTAGCAACTCGCTTCACCCATTATTTCTTAGTCGGTTTCCACCACTGTTTAACTTTTCTTCAGTCCCCAGTCGCCAGCTATGGATGGAATCAAAACTCTGTTTTACAAGGAGTACAGTATGGAATCGGCGTCTTACTCAGCTTGCATGTATCGTGAATTTCCCGGCCGCCGCTAAGTCCCAAGCGACTGGAAAAAAGTGCAGGTGATTCCTGTATATACGAATGGTAAAAGAACGACCTGAAAAAATACATCGGTATGCAGCAGTATTCTTGAAAGCATTGTAAGTTCAAATATAAGAAAGTCCCTTGAGACGAAAAAGCTTCTGATCACCAATCAGCACGGTTTTAAACATCATCGCTCGTGCAAAACTTAGTTTGCCCTTTTCTCACATTATATCCAGCCAACCGTAGGTGAAGAGCAACGAAGATTCCACATTCCTAGATTTCCGGCAAGCACTTGAAACGGTGCCTCACTGAAGACAGTTAAAGGTGGTACTCGCATGTGGAATAGGTTCCCAGATATGCGACTTACTCAAAGACTTCTTAAGTAATAGAACCCAGTACATTGTTCTCGGCCAACGGTCTTGCCGCCGTATTAACACCGGTTCCCTTCCCATCACCTAAGTTAAGCGCTGTCGGGCTGGGCTACCACTTGATAGGTGACCATCTGGTCTGCCGAGCGCTGTTGGCAAGCAGGGTGCACTCAGCCCTTGTGAGGCAAATTGAGTAGCTAGTTGATTGAGAAGTAGTGGCCCCGGTCTCGTAGACTGATATAAAGGTCGGGAGAGCAGTATGCTGCCCACATGTTCCTCTATACCACCATCCAGTAACGCCTGTGGGGTGAGGATGACACGGCGGCCGGTCGGTCCCGTTGGGCCT
Organism: Schistocerca nitens; assembly: GCF_023898315.1. Taxonomy (NCBI): domain Eukaryota; kingdom Metazoa; phylum Arthropoda; class Insecta; order Orthoptera; family Acrididae; genus Schistocerca; species Schistocerca nitens. The sequence goes on along the minus strand of NC_064620.1, from coordinate 554,865,889 downwards.
TCATGGCCGGTTTGGACGGAGTTTTAGTTTTAGTACGTTGTCTTCGACAGCGAGTGTTCAGCAGAGACCGGGATATCGTTAGCAGCGCCCCAGGGCAGGGTGATAAGAGCGCTATTATTCTGTGTGTAGATAAGTGATATACGGACAGGGCGAGCAGTAATTTGCGGTTGTTTGCTGATGATGCTGTGCTATGCGGTAAAGTGTCGTCGTTAAGTGCCTCTAGGACGATACAAGGTAAATTAGAGAAATTTCTAGATAGTTTGACGAATGGTAGCTGGCCCTAAATGAAGGAAAATGTAAGTTAATGCAGGTAGGTAGGAAAAACAAACCTGTAATGTTCGAATGTAGCATTAGTAGTGTGCTGCTTGACACAGTCAATTATATATCCAGGGACATAATGGAACAAGCATATACGGACTGTAGTAGTGAACGCGAATTGGGAGAATTTTAGGCAAGTGTAGTTCATCCGTAAAGCAGACGGTGTACAGAACACTACCATTGCTCGAGTGTTTCAGAATCGCACCAGGTCGGATTAATGGAAGACGTCAAAGCAAATCAGAGGAATGCTGCTAGATTTCTTACCGGGGTGGATTCAGCAACGCAAAAGTACAACTGGAGAGGACCCGACGCTCCTTTCGAGGAACGCTGTTGAGAAAATTTAGTGAACCGACATTTGAAGCGGACTGCATAACGATCCTACTACCGCCAAAGCGTATTTCACGTAAGGACTACGATGATAAGAGGAATGAAGGCATATAGGTAGCCGTTTCCCCTCTCTCTGTCTGCGAGGAAGGGAAACGACTAGTAGCGATACAAGGTACCTCCCGTCACGCACCATACAGTGGCTTGCGAAGTATGTATGTAGATTTCGATGAAAATATAATTACTAAACTCTGTAACTCTTTTAATTATCGTCAGTGTGTAACGATTAATAACATATTTCCGGTTACAGATAACTGCTCGCTTTTACTAAATGTGGTGTGTATGTTTGTTACCTCCATATTGTTACGTATTGTAGATTATTCTGCTCTATGACAAGTAGTTCATTTTAACTGATTGAATATTTCTGACATGCCTGACCATCATCTGTGACATTCAGTGTTAAAAATATTGTCGTTGCTGGAAATAAATCGTTAAAGAAACAATGTATTCTGAAGCAGTATGCCGCAAATCGAAATCAGAAAGTTGGTGGAAAAATGAACCTGGACCTAGAATCGAACTTTCGAACACGAGCATTCTAATCTTTATTGCCCATCTCTACCCACTTCAATAAGTAGACAGCATACGTAAACACTATTGAATGAAGGTATCTGTCGTATATCCGATTACAATGTTGCCAAATTGCCTTCTTTGGCGTCCATTTTCCATCGAAAATATGCACTCCATAAAGTTTTGTTACAGAGGTTTTAGTACTGTCAGTATGCAAGGGAATTGTGCTGCGGTGGTCGAGTACGTGATTTCTGGTTCATCCCATATGGCGGTGTATTCCGTGAGTCAATTGACTGAACGTAACCGAGAGCTGAAGTGAAGATCACTGTGACTTCTAAACACTCTCTCCATCCCCACTCCTTTGCTCTTTGTTTCGGTCATGAGACTCCTTATTGGTCTGTGTTCTGTTTTAACTATTTTTATAGCTTAATTGCTTCATAAATAATTACGGAGCATAAAAGCTTTGTCTTTCGTATGTGTGCTTATTCAGTGAGAGGTCTTCTTTACTCTTAAATTATCTACATTCTGCCTGAACTTTCCTAACTGTTTACACCACCTAGTGGCTTCCTTCTATTCTAATCCTTGTATCGGCCTCCCTTTGTTATTGTCTCGTAACTTCCTCTCTCCTGTATTGTCAGTCAGCCTTGTTCCCAGTGTTTTTCTTCTCGGTTTATACTCTTGTCATTCAATGCTTCTGCTATTCGCAGGGTGATCCCCTTGACTCCTAAATTATGTACATTGTACATTCTGTCAGATCTTTCCGTACTATCAATTTATTTTTTCTTATGTATGAACCCTGATTTATTTTCAAAGAATATTCTTAAGAATTAATTTTATTTACTAGCGATTCATCAAGAACATTAACACATTTAATCACACTATGTAAGCATGGATGTAGTTGCCATGGAGTAACTGATGAAATCATAACCAAATTCCTTTTAACAAATCGGAATTTTATTCACTTTAATAGTGCCTAAAAGCATTTTTTTAAAAGAAACAGATTTAAAATTATAATCAGAAAGCACCCTCTAAATATGAAAGTTACAATTTATTCAGAGGCAGAAAGAAACAAGTTTTGACTGTATGAGCTTTCGGGCAGACAACCTTGCCGCTCCCTTTTGACACGGCCGTAGTTACGACCGCTCACAACAGCCTCTGAAAGACTACACTGGTGCAAATCTGCAACACACCAGATAACTTTAAACTAAGAGTGTTAACATTTTACACAAGCACACAAACTATGCACCTCAGTAGGAGGGATGGAAATAGTACAAAACACTAACAATTAAAATATTAATCTTGCCACCGAAGGTTCAACTTGATTTTAACTTCTAAGAAAAGTCTTATGGTGAATGGGTGGCAACTTTATATATTAAAATGATCATTTAAATAAAAGTCCATGAAATGCAATCTTATATAAAATTCTGCAAGGTTGGCCAAACAATAGTTAAGATGCTCTACAGTACACAGATACCGCCTCTAAAGATAGTAGACAATAATATCAAAGTTTTCAAAGATCAAAACATATTTCAGGTACTAGGCCGTTACACTCAAAGCAATACATCTGCTACCACACCAAATCCGACAAACATTACAGAGGCAGCTACTAACGTACGGTAGATTGATAGGGAGATTACCGAACAACCCGAAACGCAGGTTGCTCTAACCCGCCCCTACTCCACAAGGGAAAAACGGACCACCCAATTTATAAACAACCACCTTCCCGCGGGTAGGCAAACGGAAAAGAATGGTGGGACGACCCCAAAGTAAAACGGTTGGTGACCTCACCACGAAAACAAGTAGAATTTAACAAGAGTAAATCAAACAACATATCACCAATCACTTACCTTCTAATAATCTGCGATTTCTCGAGAAGACCTGGCGCAGCACCCCTAAATCGGTCCCACGAACCGTCCGCTGCCAGCCGCCTCAACTGACGCAGGAAGGCGCGCTGATCTCCCGTCTCACGGCGTCGCAGCTCGCACCGGCCAGACTTATGTCATGGGTTGACTCCTGTTGCTCTCTTGTCGACCGCGAAGTCACTACCCCTCGCTATAAAGCGCGGCCCACTGGTCTCACGTGGGGACCTCACATGCGCCGACGCTCAAGACGGACAAGTCACCTTGTGTCTCAGTGAGCGACCGACCAACCGATCGATCCAAACGCCAATGACCGTTGCCTGAGCAAACTCGAGCAGAATGGCGGCCTAACGCGCAGACTCAGATGCAGGAACTGAGCCCCGACCGGGCGACCACTCGCTGAGTTCTCTTACTGGCGGAGTTGAAAGACACTCATTTTGCCGGCTTTAAAGGTTGATCCGAACGACAGACATTATAGCACTCCGAACGACAGACAGACACTAATTGCCTAACAAATGCGGACGAGAGACAGACTAGCAAGCTGGGAACGAGAGGCTGACCCAGACTCACCGCTGGCGAGCTCATAGCGCCCCTTTAATGCACGTGAACGGGCAACCTTTCCCCTTTACCATCAGAGGGAGATACCAAAGCTGCGATTGCCACAGCGGCGCCACCGCCAGAAACGGAGGGCGACTGTTTCACACTACGCGCTGCGGTGCGTTCTTCAAAACAGCAGTTTTTACCACGGCTCAATGTAGTCATGATGTGTGTTCAACTTGGGCAACAAGTTAGGTTAATTAAACTCATAAGAAGTGGTGGAATACAGGGTGCAGAGTTTATCGTCGGTTATCGTTCTGTCAGTCTTACTGGATGATGAACGGCCCATGAAGTAAAGTGAACAGTGTTAACACATGACACATGTCTTATGATCCTGTCATTTTCCATCTCAGTGTCTTCCGTATGTTCCTTTCTTCGCCAATTCTGCGGAGGACCTCCTCATTCCTTACCTTATCATTCCACCTAGTTTTGTGCATTCTTCTCTAACACCACATCTCAACTACTTCGATTATCTTACGTCCACTGACCATGATTCATAACCATACAATGCTGTGCTCCAACTTACATTCTCAGAAAATTCTTCCTCGAATTGCGGTCTATGTCACCATGATTAACAACCATTCAATGCTGTGCCTCAGTGTACATCCTGAGAAACTTTTTCCTCGAATTACGGTCTATGTCTGACGCCAAAACACTTCTGTTGGCCAGGAATGCCCTCTTTACCTGTGCTAGTCTGTTTCTTGTGTCCTCCTTGCTTCCAAGGCAGCCGAATTCTTTAACTTCCTATTCTTCTTGACCGCTAATTTTGAGGTTCAGTCTCTCGTTGTTCACATTGTTGCTACTTCTCACTATCTTTTATATTTTTCTGTATTACCTCCAATTCCTATTCCGTACTCATTAGGTTGTTCATTCCATCCAGCAGCCCCTGTTATTCATTTTCGCACTCATTGAGGAAATTGATATCTTCAGCCATCATTGATTACCTTTCACCCTGAATTTTAAGCTCACTCTTGATTGTTATTTTATTTTCGTCATTCTTTCTTCGATGTATTGCTCGAACGGTTGGGGCGAAAGAATGCATCCCTGTCTTACACCATTTTTAACCTGAGGACTATGTTCTTTGTCTTCCAATATTATTATTGCTTCTTCGTTCTTGTACATATTTCATTTCCTTACAGCTAACTGCTGTTTTGATCAGAATTTCGAACACCTTACACCATTTTACATTGTCGATCGCTTTTTATAAGTCGACGACTGCTATGAGCGTCTCTTTAATTTCCTTCAGTCTTGCATGCAACATCAAGCGCAACGTGAAAAATGCCTCTCCAGTCCCATTAACTTCCCTAAAGCCAAACAGATTGTCATCTAGCTGATTCACCGTTTTCTTCTGCATTCTTTGAGTAGTGTTCTCATCAGCAGCTTGAATGCGTTAGCTGTTAAGCTGATAGTGCTACAGTTTTCACATTTAGACACGCTTGCGGTCTTCGGAATTGTGTAGATGATATTTGTTCGAAAGTCAAGTAGCACGTCGCCAGTCTCATAGATTCTGCAAATCAAACTGAATAGTAGTTTGGTTGTAATTTTCACCAATGATCTTATATATGAAGATGTAATTGTGCCTGTCCATTCCGCTTTATTTGATCTCCAGAATTCTTTTCAGTTTCAGTACTGCATCCCCTATGACATCACTACCGACTCCAATTTCATCTTCTAACACTTCGTCAAACAAGTTCGCCCTCTCATTTTCATTGTACTCTTCTTACCCATCTGCTCTCTTACGCGTCTGACAGTGGAATTCCCATTGAACACTAAATGTTACCACCCCCGGTTTTAATTCGCCAAAGATTCTTTTGACTTTTCTATTATTCTGAATCTATTCCTCCCCCCCCCCCCCCTAACGATCATTTCTTTCTCGATTTTTTACGTCTTTCCTGTAGCTATTTCGCTTAGGCTGTCATGATTTTGTTCTTTATTTAATTTATAGTGGATTTATATTGCTGTATTCCTATCTTTCCCTGAACATCTTTGGGCTTCCTTCTTTCGTCACTAAATGATGTAATTTCTCTGTTACCCAAGGCCTTTTTCGCAGTTATCTTCCTTATACCTATTTTTATGTGTCCAAAATCTGTGATTGCCCTTTTCATAGATATTCCCTTCTCCTCAATTGATCTACTTGCTCTGCTATTCCTTATCGCACTAACCACATCCTTAGTGAACTGCAAACTCCCCGCTCATTACACAGTATTTCAGTAAACCACTTCCCTGCTCACTGATTCTTTCCGACGATGCTCCTGACCTTCGATCTACCCTCCATCATTATTAAATTGTAATCTGAGTCTAAATCTGCACCAGGGTACGCCTTTCGATCCGATATCTGATTTCGGAATATCTGCCTGTGCATGATGTAACGTAATTGAAGTCTTCCTATATCTCCCAGACTTTTCCGAGTATATCTCCTCCTCTTGTGAGTCTTGAACAGAGTATTAGCTGTTAATATCTACAATTTATTGCAGAAATCAATTGACCTTTCTCTTCTCCCATCAGAACTGTCAAGACCACATTCTCTAGTAACCCATTCTTCTATTCCTTCAGCTGCGACAGCATTCTAATCCCCCATCATTCACGATTATTACATTTGCAGATCCGTTTGCATATTGAATTAACCGTTCAATATCCTCATATACCTTCTCTATCTCTTCATCTGCTGCTCGCGACGTTGGCATGTATTTCTGAACCACCGTTGTTGGCGTTGGTTTTCTGGCAGATCTGATGAGAACAACCCTATCACTGAACTGTCCTCCGCATTGTTTCACAAGGGTGACTTCTTATGCTGGAAGTCTTCCACCGCTGTTGCTGATATTTATTCAGAATTTAAGCAGGAACTGATTTCGAACCCAACTTTTTATTAGTACCTTTACATCAAGAGCTCTTCCATCATCATTGACAAAGTCAGACTCTGGTACCTTTACCTTTCCAAAAGCCAAACCGATCGTCAACTAACAGACCTTCAGTTTTCTTTTCCATTCTTCTGTACGGGAAGTTATTGTTATTAGCGTCTTCGATGCAAGAGATGCGAAGTTTATGGTGCAATAGTTTTTTCCCCTAATGATTTTAGAAATTCCAATAGTATGTTTCTATCCCTTCTGCTTTATTTGATCTCAAGTCTTCCAGAGTACTTTAGCATTCTAACTCTATTAATGTATCCCGTATGTCTCCCTTATGGAATCCACTTTCTTCTTCTATCAAGTCATCAGAAATATCCTACGCCTCACAGAAGCCTTCAGTGTACTCTTTCCACTTATCCACTCTTTTCTCTGTCTTTAGCAGTGGAATTCCCATAGCAATTTTAATGTTACAACCTTACTTTTGATTTTCCCAACGGTTCTTTCACTTCTCAATATGCTGAGTCTTTCCGATGATCACTTATATTTACAATCACTTCTATTTCGATTTCTTCACATATTTCCTGCAGCCATTTCGCATTGGCTGTCCCGCATTTCTTACTCATTTCATTCTTTAATGATTTATGTTGCTTCATCTCTGTGCTTCCCTGAACAGGCTTGTACCTAATCCTTTCGTCGACTTATTGAAGTATTTCCTCTGTTACCTAATGTTTCTTCGAACTTTTTTTTTTACATGTGTCTGACTGCAGATTATCTGCGATTGCCTTTTCTAGAGACGTCAACTCCTCTTCATCTGTATTGCCTTCTGTTGCCCTCCCTTCGCAATGTCCATATCCTTCGCAAACTTCAAACACATCTCGTCATTCCTCTGAACTTAGTCCCACTTCTTTCCACACTGATTTTTTCGGACGATTTTTTCTAACTTCAGTCTACTATTTAACAATACCAAATTGTGATCTGCGTAGATATCTCCACTTGGCTACAACGTACAACCTATTACTCGAGTTTGGTATCTCTGTCTGACCATGACGTAATCCAGCATCCGTGCCCTAGCGTCATTTCCAAGCATACTTCCTCCTCCTGTGATTCTTGAACAGAGTATTCGTTATTGGCATCTGAACTTTATTGTAGAACTCAGTTAATCTTTTTCCTCTTTCTTCTCTACTGTCAAGCTCATATTATCCCATAACCCTTTCTTTCATTCCTTTCCCTACACCGCGTTCAAATCTCCCCCCCCCCCCCCTCTTTCCTCTGTCATGAGATTTTCATTTCCTCTTGCATACTGCATTACGCGTTCAATATCCTACATACTTTCTCTTTTCCTTCATCGTCTGCCTGGGCGTTGGCATGTATACCTAAGCTATCGTTGTTGGCCTTGGTTTGCTGTCAAATCTGATTAAAAAAAAAAAGGGGTCGGGTAGACCGTTCGCTGGGTGCAAGTCTTTCGATTTGACTCAACTTCGGCGACTTGCGCGTCTATTGAGATGAAATGATGATGGTTAGGACAACATAACACCAAGTCCCTGAACGGAGAAAATCATCGAAACTGCCGGGAATCGTACGCAAGCCCTTATGATTGATATTCTGTCGCTCTGACCATTCAGCTACTGGGGGCGGACGTTGAATCTGATGTGAACAGCCTTATCACTGTTCCAAAGTAGCTCTGACCCACATTCCTGTTCATACAGAATCCACTCCTGTTATGCCATTGTCTGCTGTTCTTGATACTACCATATATTCCGTTGACGAGAAACCCCTATATTCTCTCCATTTCACTTCGCTGACCCCTACTGTGTATAGACTGTGCCTTTGTATTTCCCTTTCCTGGTTTTCTTACTAAGTTGAAAATTCTGATGCTCCAACTCGTACAATGCTATTCTGTCGTTGATTATTTCATTACTTTCTCATTGTCACCTCCCTCTTTGCAGTCCCCTTTGCCAATGGAGGGATCACTGTGACACGCCTCATATCCTGCGGATAGACATTATTTGTCTTAAATGCAGCGGTATTCATTGGTTTCTCTGTTCTCACGTTGTTGATCATTGGCGATTCTTCCTCCTTTTCTGAGCCGTTTCCCATTCAAAAAGCAAGATAGGGTACTGAACCGGTGTCCAGCTCACTGTCCTATTTGACCAGGCCGTTGGTAGAGCAAGGGTGTCTTCTTATACCGAAAATCTTCAGCCTCCATTGTTGATGATTTTCATTCAATAATGAAGCAGTGGCTGAGTTCGAACTCAGGACCCAGGACGATTTTATTATTAGTCAAAGACGCTATCCACAGGCCGCTTCCTATATACAGGATGATTCAAAAAGAATACCACAACTTTAGGAATTTAAAACTCTGCAACGACAAAAGGCAGAGCTAAGCACTATCTGTCGGCGAATTAAGGGAGCTATAAAGTTTCACTTAGTTGTACATTTGTTCGCTTGAGGCGCTGTTGACTAGGCCCCAGAGTCAGTTGATGCTAAGATGGCGACCGCTCAACAGAAAGCTTTTTGTGTTATTGAGTACGGCAGAAGTGAATCGACGACAGTTGTTCAGCGTGCATTTCGAACGAAGTATGGTGTTAAACCTCCTGATAGGTGGTGTATTAAACGTTGGTATAAACAGTTTACAGAGAATGGGTGTGTGTGCAAAGGGAAAAGTTCTGGATGGCCGAGAACGAGTGATGAAAATGTAGCACGCATCCAGCAAGCATTTGTTCGCAGCCGAAAATCGACTCGCAGAGCTATCAGAGAGCTGCAAATTCCACAATCAACTGTATGGAGAGTCCTACGAAAAAGGTTAGTTATCAAACCTGAACGTCAACTACCCGAGGCGATGGATCGGCCGCCAGGCAGCCCATGACAGAGCACTTCATCACTGGCTTCCAAGAAGCCCTGATCTTACCCCCTGCGATTTTTTCTTATGGGGGTATGTTAAGGATATGGTGTTTCGGCCACCTCTCCCAGCCACCATTGATGATTTGAAACGAGAAATAACAGCAGCTATCGAAACTGTTACGCCTGATATGCTACAGAGAGTGTGGAACGAGTTGGAGTATCGGGTTGATATTGCTCTTGCGTCTGGAGGGGGCCATACTGAACTTGTTTTTGAGTGAAAAAAAAACCTTTTTAAATACTCTTTGTAATGATGTATAACAGAAGGTTATATTATGTTTCTTTCATTAAATACACATTTTTAAAGTTGCGGTATTCTTTTTGAATCACCCTGTATTTTACAATAAAACTGTTCTCTGATATTTGTGGAAAACTAACAAATAAAAAGACTTTATTACATAAAAAACTGTGGTATCTGGACTGAACCTTGCGCCTAAACCATCCTGCACGTAAGGAGAAGTACACATAAGGATGTTTGAATCGAAATATGGTCTTATTGACGTTGCGCATGTGTGCTAGTCCGAATCCATCTCTTTCACTCCAGTCTCACTAGTCCTGCTTGCGCACAAAGTCATTTCCACTCATGTAGTTCACGAGAACGTATTACACACAGAGAAAAAATTTGGATCACCTCGGTTCCGAGAGTTCCGGAACCTGTACAGAAAATATCATTTCCGCCCTTTTTATTGCCCATGAAAACCACACATTTCATATTGAACCACTATACAGCGAGACCTTCAGAGGTAGTGGTCCAGATTGCTGTACACACCGGTACATCTGAGACTCAGTGGCACGTCCTCTTGCATTGGTACATGCCTGTAATCGTCGTGGTATACTACCCACAAGTTTAACAAGGCACTGTTGGTCCATATTGTCCCACTCCTCAACGGCGATTCGGCGTAGAGTCCTCAGAGTGTTTGGTGGGTCACGTCGTCCATAAATATCCCTTTTCGGTCTATCCCAGGCATGAAACTTCCTGGCAGATTAAAACTGTGTGCCCGACCGAGACTCGAACTCGGGACCTTTGCCTTTCGCGGGCAAGTGCTCTACCAGGAAGTTTCATATCAGCACACACTCCGCTGCAGAGTGAAAATCTCATTCTGGAAACATCCCCCAGGCTGTGGCTAAGCCATGTCTCCGCAGTATCCTTTCTTTCAGGAGTGCTAGTTCTCCATGGTTCGCAGGAGAGCTTCTGTAAAGTTTGGAAGGTAGGAGACGAGGTACTGGCAGAAGTAAAGCTGTGAGTACCGGTCGTGAGTCGTGCTTCGGTAGCTCAGTTGGTAGAGCACTTGCCCGCGAAAGGCAAAGGTCCCGAGTTCGAGTCTCGGTCGGGCACGCAGTTTTAATCTGCCAGGAAGTTTCATATCAGCGCACACTCCGCTGCAGAGTGAAAATCTCATTCTGGAAATATCCCAGGCATGTTCGATAGGGTTCATATCAGGAGAATATACTGGCCACTCTAGATGAGCGATATCGTTATCCTGAAGGAAGTCATTCACAAGATGTGTACGATGGAGGCGCGAATTGTCGTCCATTAATGCCTCACCAAAATGCTGCCGATATGGTTGCACTATCGGTCAGATGTTGGCATTCACGTATCGTACAGCCGTTAAGACGCCTTCCATGACTACCAGCAGCATACGTCGGCCTCACATAATGCCACCCCAAAACAATGAGGAACCTCCACCTTGCTGCGCTCGCTGGACAGTGTGTGTAAGGCTTTCAGCCTGACCGGGTTGCCTCCAAACATGTCTCCGACGATTGTCTGGTTGAAGGTTTATGCAACACTCATCGGTGAAGAGAACGTGATTCCAATCCTGACCGATCCATTCGGCATGTTGTTGGGCCCATCTGTACTGCGCTGCATGGTGTCGTGGCTGCAAAGCTGGACCTCGCCATAGACGTCGGTAGTAAAGCACGACGTCCTTTGGCTCCACGAAAAGCATTATTCAACATAGTGGCGTTGCTGGCAGGGTTCCTCCGAGCCATAATCCGTAGGTAGCGGTCATCCACTGCAGTAGTAGCCCTTGGGCGGCCTGAGCGAGGCATGTCATCGACAGTTCCTGTCTCTCTGTATCTCCTCCATGTCTGAACAATATCTCTTTGGTTCACTCCGAGACGCCTGGGCACTTCCCTTGTTTAGAGCCCATCCTGCCACAAAATAACAATGCGGACGGGATCGAATCGCGGTATTAACGGTCTAGGCATGGTTGAACTACTGACAACACATGGCGTGTCCCTTCTTCTTCCTGGAATAACTGGAACTGATCGGCTGTTGGACCTCCTCCGTCTAATAGGCGCCGCTCATACATGGTTGTTTACACCTTTGGGCGGGTTTAGTGACATCTCTGAACAGTCAAAGGGACTGCGTCTGTGATAGAACATCCACACTCACCGTCTATCTTCAGGAGTTCTAGGAAGCAGCGTGATGCAAAACGTTTTTTCACGTGTGTACAATTTTATACACGGTCGCCTACAAAAGAATTAATTTGCTGTGTGCTACTAATGGCTGTCATACACTTATCACCTCGTGATCTTCATTCTGACCACAACTCACTATTACTTTGACCAGTTTGCAAGGAAATGTCTAGTAGATTTCCTTCTTCCCTGGCCGGACATAAGAGGAGCTTTGCTTAACTCGTGTCTTCAAAGTTGTCCCGATGTCCCCATTGTATTTCTTCACCGCAGGCCGTAGGTTCCAACATGCATTCACTGAACAGTGAACAATAGAAAGGTAAGTGAAAAGCTCTCAACCCCACTACAATTAGTCTTACAGAGATGCAATACGACATTATACTGTCCTCAGTCTGAAAATGAAGACGATAAATTGTTGTTATAATAAACCACTCGCAATGCGTTCATGACAGATCGCAGGCTGTAATCGTCATTTATCGAACATATTCAAAGTTCACAAAATATCTCCACACGCTATTGATAGCTGTCAGCACCGCACAAAAACGCTTACTGAGGCAACTCAAGACTTAATTCAGTTTGGTGCTAACTTGAGAACGATGCACATGTATTGCCTCTCGGATTATTGGTCGAAGGCTGTGTATGTGGTCGCAGGATGTAAAAAGACGCTTCCAGCATGTTTACCTTTAGACAAATTGTACAGGCCAGATAATGCTTCGTTTTCAACAATCCACACTACGCGTCACGGCAAGGTTATCGGTTGTTATGCTTTTAATACATGACGGGAGCTGTTTTCCTTGCACATGGCGAGGGCAGGTTATTTTTGCCGATCGATGTCCGTAACTGGCTTATCAACATTCATCGGTCACTCTGAAGATGCCTTGAATTAAGCGAAACGCGCGCCAATGATGAATAAATAAGCAGTAATTTCAACATCGCAACCAAGGCTGTTTTCTTCTCCTTATTCGTGGAGTGTCTAGTGGGAAAGACTACATCTACATGGATACTCTGCAAATCACATTTTGCCTGGCAGAGGGTTCATCGAACCACCTTCACAATTCTAAATTATTTCAATCTCGTACAGCGCTCGGAAAGAACGAACTATTATATCTTCCCGTACGAGCTCTGATTTCCCTTATGTTATCGTGGTGATCGTTTATCCCTACGTAGGTCTGTGTCAACAAAATATTTTCGCATTCGGAGGAGAAAGTTGGTGATTGGAATTTCGTGATAAGATTCCGTCGCAACGAAAAACGCCTTTCTCTTAATTATGTACAGCCCAAATCCTGTATCATTTCTGTGACACTCTCTGTCATATTTCGCGATAATACAAAACTTACTGCCTTTCTTTGAACTTTTTCGATGTACTCCGTCAGTCCTATCTGGTAAGGATCCCACAACCCGCAGCAGCTATTCTAAAAGAGGATGGACAAGCGTAGTGTAGGCAGTCTCCTTAGTAGATCCGTTACATTTTCTAAGTGTCCCGCCAATAAAACGCAGTCTTTGGTTAGCCTTCCCCACAACATTTTCTGTGTGTTCCTTCTAATTTAAGTTGTTCGTAATTGTAATTCCTAGGTATTTAGTTGAACATACGGCTTTTAGATTAGACTGATTTATCGTGTAACCGAAGTTTAACGAATTCCTTTTAGCACTCATGTGGATGACCACACACTTTTCGTTATTTACTGTCAATTGCCACTTTTCGCATCATTCAGATATCTTTTCTAAATCGTTTTGCAATTTGTTTTGATCTTCTGATGACTTTATTAGTCGATAAACGACAGCGTCATCTGCAAACAACCTAAGACGGGTGCTCAGATTGTCTCCCAAATCGTTTATGTAGATCAGGAACAGCGAAGGGCCTATAACACTACCTTGGGGAACGCCAGAAATCACTTCTGTTTTACTCGACGACTTTCAGTCAATTAATACGAACTACAAACAATGACCTCTCTGACAGGAAATCGCAAAATCCAGTCACATAAGTGAGACGATATTCCATAAGCACGCAATTTCACTACAAGCCGCTTGTGTGGTACAGTGTCAAAAACCTTCCGGAAATCCAGAAACACGGAATCGATCTGAGATCCCTTGTCAGTAGCACTGACCACTTCATGTGAATAAAGAGTTGGTTGTGTTTCACAGGAACGATGTTTTCTAAATCAGTGTTGACTGTGTGTCAATAGACCGTTTTCTTCGAGGTAATTCATAATCTTCGAACACAATATATGTTTCAAAATCCTGCAGCATCTCGACGTTAATTATATGAGACCTTTCTTGAATATTGGTGTGACCTTTGTAACTTTGCAGTCTTTCGGTACGGATCCTTCGTCGAGCGAACGGTTGTATATGATTGTTAAGTATGGAAACTGGGTGTTGTGTGATGTCCTTAGGTTAGTTAGGTTTAAGTAGTTCTACGTTCTAGGGGACTGATGACCATAGATGTTTTTTGTCCCATAGTGCTCAGAGCCATTTGTTAAGTATGGAGCTACAGCATCAGCATACTCTGAAAGGAACCTAATTGGTATACAGTCTGGACAAGAAGACTTGCTTTTATTAAGAGTTTTAAGTTGCTTCACTACTCCGAGGATATTTGCTTCTACGTTACTCATGTTGGCACCTGTTCTCGATTCGAATTCTGGAATATTTAGTTCGTCTTCCTTTGCGAAGGCATTTCGGAAAGCTGTGTTTAGTAACTCTGCTTTGGTAGCACTATCTTCGACAGTATCTCCATTGCTATCGAGCAGAGAAGGCATTGATTGTTTCTTGCCGCTGACATACTTCACATACGACCAGAATCTCTTTGAATTTTCTGCCAGGTTTCGAGACAAAGTTTCGTTGTGGAAACTGTTATAAGCTTCTCGCAATAAAGTCTGCGCTAAATTTCGAGCTTCTGTAAAATTCGCCAATCTTGGGGATTTTGCGTCTGTTTAAATTTGGCATGTTTGTTTCGTTTTTTCTGCAACAGAATTCTAACCCGTTTTGTGTACCAAGGAGGATCATCTCCGTCGTTTGTTAATTTATTTGGCACAAATCACTCAATTGCTGCCGATACTATTTCTTTGAATTCAAGCAACATCTGGTCTACACTTATATTGGTAATTGGGAATAAGTGGATATTGTTTCTCAGTAAGCCGTCAAGTGAAGTTTTATCTGCTTTCTTGAACAGGTATATTTTTCGCTTATTTTTGGATGATTGTAAGATTATAATATTCAGTCTTGCTACTACAACCCTGTGTTCTCTAATCCCTGTATCGGTTTAGATGCTCGTTATTAACTCAGGATTATTTGTTACTAAGAGGTAAAGTGTGTCTTCACAACCGTTTACTATACGCGTGGGCTCATGAACGAACTGCTCCAAATAATTTACAGAGAATCCGTTTAGCACAATTTCGGATGATATTTTATGCGTACCTCCGGAATTAAACATGTAAATTCGCCAACATATCGAGGGTAAATTAAAGTCACCACCAACTTAGATCGTATGAGTCGTTTACGTGTTTGAAATCAAACTCAAGTTTTCTTTGAACCTATCAGCAACTGTATCATCTGAACTGGGAGGCCGGTAAAAGAATCCTATTATTTTATTCCGGTTGCCAACAATGACCTCTGCCCATACTAACTCACAGGAAGTATCTACTTAAATTTCGCGAAAAGTTAAACTACTTCTAACAGCAACAAACACGCCACTGCCAACCGTGTTTAGCTTATCCTTTCGGAAAACCGCTAGGTCCTTCGTAAAATTTTCGGCTGAGCTTATATCCGGCTTAGCCAGCTTTCAGTGCCTATAACGATTTGAGCATCAGTGCTTTCTATTAGCGCTTGGAGCTCTGGTACTTTCCCAACACAGCTACTATTTACAACTGACCAATCGTTCCTGTATCTACATTCTTCCTGTGTTCGGCCTGCACCCTTTCTGACTGAAGCCCTTCTTGTGTTTTCCCGAGACACTCTAACCTAAAAAACCGCCCAGTCTACGCCGCACAGCCCCTACTACCCGTGTAGCCGCCTCCTGCGTATAGTGGAAACCTGGCCTATTCAGCTGAACCCAAAACCCATCCACCCTTTTGCGCAAGTCGAGGACTCTGCAGCCTACACGGTCGCAGAACCGTATGAGCCTCTGATTCAGACCCGCCACTCGGCTCTGTACCAGAGGTCCGCAATCGGTCCTGTCGACTATGCTGCAAATGGTCAGCTCTGCTTCCATCTTGAAAACAGGACTGGCAGCCATTACCATTTCTGTTAGCCGCTCGAAACCAGATCCAAAGTGACACACATTATTGGTACCGACGTGAGCAACCACCTGCCGTTAGCTGCACCCTGTGCTCTTCATGGCATCCGGGAGGACCCTTTCCACATCTGAAATGACTCCACCCGGTATGCACAGGGAGTGTACATTGGTTTTCTTTCCCTTCTTGACAGCCAAGTCTCTAAGGGGCCCCATAACGCGCCTAACGTTGGGGCTACCAACTACCAATAATCCCACCCTCTGCCCGGATGTTGCAGGCTGAGTGTTTTCCTCTGAACAGGACAGGTGACAGCATCTGGCTCAGCGACTGTGTCAAACACCACCTGGAACCGGTTTGTCAGACAAACCGGGGAGGCCTTACGTGCGGCCGCCTGGGAAGTCTTTCGTCGCTTGCTTCGCCCCGGGGCGACCTCCAACTGGACCACAGGTGTGGGTTCAACCTCAATGCCAGCAGTAACTGGGTTGGCCACCAGTGAGGACCGATCGGAGGACTCTAACGTGCTGGACGTCCGTTGGATCCCCACGGCCGGCCCACAACAGTGGTGCCCATCCACTGGAGCCTCAAGCTGTGTAACCGAAGCCATCACAGCCTGACGCTGAGAGCGAAGTGTCACCAGCTCGGCTCCCATCCGCACACAACAATCGCAGTCCCTGTCCATACTAACGACCGTGGAAAACTAAAGTATGCAGATAACCGGACTATCGGCACGTGCTGCGCAACTCTACTGTAGACCCTCAAGAAAACGCAGGCACTGTGTGTCTAATAATAAGCAGATATTCAAAAATCTAACTAACGAAGCACTCAGGTCAAACTAAATAATTCGCCCCTGATTAGGAACGTGTAATTTGTCACATAATCGGTTTACTTTCCGACGCAAACTAAAACGCGAGAACTGGGGCCATTAGATATTGAATTTACACGCAGAAGCTAGAGAAACTAAACTATTAAAGCACACAGATGTTACAATAATATTCGCTCCTGGTTAGGAATTCGTAAATGTTACAAAAGCGGTTACTTCCCTGTTGCTGCGTCTGTCTCGGTCGGCTGCTGCTGCCTTGCTTATTCGCGCCTGCCCGCTCAGGAAGCGCTTGTAAAAGGTCGGTTGCGTCAGCTGGCGATTTTCAACGGTAAATGAAATCTTTAATTAAGCCTCGAGCGTGAATTTAGAGTTTCTGAGATCACAATTAGCCTGGATTACGTCGTCAGCATAATTGTAACTCTGTAAAAATATTTCAACTGTAAATACAAGTATAAATAATCAAAGTTATGTGCTTGGCTCCTAGCCAACTAGGGTGAATCGCCGTTCTCTCTGTACGCTCAAGCGCGTTACTATTTAAACTCAGTCCACCGTTCCCACGTTTCGTGATGGTCTGTCGCTTTGGGGGACACCGATTTTGACTGCTTGCTAATTTGCAGCAGCCTGGACTTTCATAGAGTGTATGATAAAATATGATAAATTTTAGGCTGACCTGTGGCATGCATATCACGAAGCCTCTTCATCTCCGCATAACGTATATTCATTTAAACAGTTTTATTGTAATCAAGCCTTGGCCAGTGTCTTTAAATCCCTCCCCCCCCCCCCCAACCGTCTCTAAGGTCTGAAAAGAAGCAAAACTCGTTACAGTGCTGAAACCCGGGACGTCTGAGGATAACAAAAAGAATTTCAGACCAATATCCCTGCTACGATTTTTTTTTTTGGTCATCAGGCTACTGACTGGTGTGATGCGGCCCGCCACGAATTCCTTTCCTGTGCTAACCTCTTCATCTCAGAGTAGCACTTGCAACCTACGTCCTCAATTATTTGCTTGACGTATTCCGATCTCTGTCTTCCTCTACAGTTTTTGCCCTCTACAGCTCCCTCTAGTACCATGGAAGTCATTCCCTCATGTCTTAGCAAATGTCCTATCATCTTGTCCCTTCTCCTTATCAGTGTTTTCCACATATTCCTTTCCGATTCTGCGTCGAACCTCGTCATTCCTTACCTTATCAGTCCACTTAATTTTCAACATTCCTCTATAGCACCACATCTCAAATGCTTCGATTCTCTTCTGTTCCGATTTTCCCACAGTCCATGTTTCACTACCATACAATGCTGTACTCCAGACGTACATCCTCAGAAATTTCTTCCTCAAATTAAGGCCGGTATTTGATATTAGTAGACTTCTCTTGGCCAGAAATGCCTTTCTTGCCATAGCGAGTCTGCTTTTGATGTCCTGCTTGCTCCGTCCGTCATTGGTTATTTTACTGCCTAGGTAGCAGAATTCCTTAACTTCATTGACTTCGTGACCATCAATCCTGATGTTAAGTTTCTCGCGGTTCTCATTTCTACTACTTCTCATTACCTTCGTCTTTCTCCGATTTACTCTCAGACCATACTGTGTACTCATTAGACTGTTCATTCCGTTCAACAGATCATTTAATTCTTCTTCACTTTCACTCAGGATAGCAATGTCATCAGCGAATCGTATCATTGATATCCTTTCACCTTGTATTTTAATTCCACTCCTGAACCTTTCTTTTATTTCCATCATTGCTTCCTCGATTGAAGAGTAGGGGCGAAAGGCTACAGCCTTGTCTTACACCCTTCTTAATACGAGCATTTCGTTCTTGATCGTCCACTCTTATTATTCCCTCTTGGTTGTTGTACATATTGTATATGACCCGTCTCTCCCTATAGCTTACCCCTACTTTTTTCAGAATCTCGAACAGCTTGCACCATTTTATATTGTCGAACGCTTTTTCCAGGTCGACAAATCCTATGAAAGTGTCTTGATTTTTCTGTAGCCTTGCTTCCATTATTAGCCGTAACGTCAGAATTGCCTCTCTCGTCCCTTTACTTTTCCTGAAGCCAAACTGATCGTCACCTAGGGTATTCTCAATTTTCTTTTCCATTCTTCTGTACATTATTCTTGTAAGCAGCTTCGATGCATGAGCTGTTAAGCTGATTGTGCGATAATTCCCGTACTTGTCAGCTCTTGCCGTCTTCGGAATTGTGTGGATGATGCTTTTCCGAAAGTCAGATGGTATATCGCCAGACTCATATATTATACACACCAACGTGAATAGTCGTTTTGTTGCCACTTCCCCCAATGATTTTAGAAATTCTGATGGAATGTTATCTATCCCTTCTGCCTTATTTGACTTTAAGTCCTCCAAAGCTGTTTTAAATTCCGATTCTAATACAGGATCCCCTATCTCTTCTAAATCGACTCCTGTTTCTTCTTCTATCACATCAGACAAATCTTCACCCTCATAGAGGCATTCAATGTATTCTTTCCACCTATCTGCTCTCTCCTATGCATTTACCAGTGGAATTCCCGTTGCACTCTTAATGTTACCACCGTTGCTTTTAATGTCACCAAAGGTTGTTTTGACTTTCCTGTATGCTGAGTCTGTCCTTCCGACAATCATACCTTTTTCGATGTCTTCACATTTTTCCTGCAGCCATTTCGTCTTAGCTTCCCTGCACTTCCTATTTATTTCATTCCTCAGCGACTTGTATTTCTGTATTCCTGATTTTCCCGGAACATGTTTGTACTTCCTCCTTTCATCAATCAACTGAAGTATTTCTTCTGTTACCCATGGTTTCTTCGCAGCTACCTTCTTTGTACCTATGTTTTCCTTCCCAACTTCTGTGATGGCCCTTTTTAGAGATATCCATTCCTCTTCAACTGTACTGCCTACTGCACTATTCCTTATTGCTGTATCTATAGCGTTAGAGAACTTCAAACGTATCTCGTCATTTCTTAGTACTTCCGTATCCCACTTCTTTGCGTATTGATTCTTCCTGAATTGAACTTGAGCCTACTCTTCATCACTACTATATTGTGATCTGACTCTATATCTGCTCCTGGGTACGCCTTACAATCCAGTATCTGATTTCGGAATTTCTGTCTGACCATGATGTAATCTAATTGAAATGTTCCCGTATCTCCCGGCCTTTTCAAAGTATACCTCCTCCTCTTGTGATTCTTGAACAGGGTATTCGCTATTAGTAGCTGAAACTTGTTACAGAACTCAGTTAGTCTTTCTCCTCTTTCATACCTGGTCCCAAGCCCATATTCTCCTGTAACCTTTCCTTCTACTCCTTCCTCTAGAACTGCATTCCAGTCGCCCATGACTTTTAGATTTTCGTCCCCCTTTACACACTGCATTACCCTTTCAATATCCTCATACACTTTCTCTATCTGTTCATCTTCAGCTTGCGACGTCGGCATGTATACCTGGACTGTCGTTGTCGGTGTTGGTGTGGTGTCACCGCCAGACACCACACTTGATAGGTGGTAGCCTTTAAATCGGCCGCGGTCCATTAGTATTTGTCGGAACCGCGTGTCGCCACTGTCAGTGATTGCAGACCGAGCGCCACCACACGGCAGGTCTAGAGACGTCCTGGCACTCGCCCCAGTTGTACAGCTGACTTTGCTAGCGATGCTACACTGACAAATTACGCTCTCATTTGCCGAGACGATAGTTAGCATAGCCTTCAGCTACGTCATTTGCTACGACCTAGCAAGGCGCCGTATTCAATTGATATTTATATTGTGAAGCATGTATCATCAAGAGCGATGTTCTACAATTATGGATTAAAGTTAAGTATTGCAGCAACTGCGTCCGTTTTTCTAAGTTCTCATTTCCTTGTAATGTTCCAGACCTTACGCCAGTCTGCATGTAATTAAACGCGTGCA
The DNA here is from genome assembly GCF_023898315.1 of Schistocerca nitens. Taxonomy (NCBI): domain Eukaryota; kingdom Metazoa; phylum Arthropoda; class Insecta; order Orthoptera; family Acrididae; genus Schistocerca; species Schistocerca nitens. The sequence continues at coordinate 554,845,133 of NC_064620.1, read as the reverse complement.
TTTCGGCCTCCTCTAGCAACACGGTGTTGGCTCTTCTGCCAACACAGCAGTTGGTCTGCTGTCGATTCTGATTAGAACAACCCGGTCACTGAACTGTTCACAGTAACACACCCTCTGCCCTACCTTCCTATTCATAACGAATCCTACACCTGTTATACCATTTTCTGCTGCTGTTGATATTACGCGATACTCATCTAACCAGAAATCCTTGTCTTCCTTCCACTTCACTTCACTGACCCCTACTATATCTAGATTGAGCCTTTGCATTTCCCTTTTCAGATTTTCTAGTTTCCCTACCACGTTCAAGCTTCTGACATTCCACGCACCGACTCGAAGAATGTTATCCTTTCGTTGATTATTCAATCTTTTTCTCATGGTAACCTCCCCCTTGGCAGTCCCCTCCCGGAGATGCGAATGGGGGACTATTCCGGAATCTTTTGCCAATGGAGAGATCATCATGATACTTCTTCAATTACAGGCCACATGTCCTGTGGATACACGTTACGTGTCTTTAATGCAGTGGTTTCCATTGCCTTCTGAAGCCTCATGTCGTTGATCATTGCTGATTCTTCCGCCTTTAGGGGCAATTTCCCACCCCTAGGACAAGAGAGTGCCCTGAACCTCTATCCGCTCCTCCGCCCTCTTTGATAAGGCCGTTGGCAGAATGAGGCTGACTTCTTATGCCGGAAGTCTTCGGCCGCCAATGCTGCTTATTTATCAAAATTTAGGCAGTGGCGGGGATCGAACCCGGGACCGAAGATATTTTGATTATGAATCAAAGACGATACCCCTAGACCACGGTGACTTAGGGAGACAAACAGTAAGTTACACCTCTTTTTTTATTTAATGTGTGTGAAATCTGATGGGACTCAACTGCTAAGGTCATCAGTCCCCAATCTTACACACTACTCAACCTAAATTATCCTAAGGACAAACACACACACCGATGCCTGAGGGAGGACTCGAACCTCCGCCGGGACTAGCCGTACAGTCCATGACTGCAGCGCCGAAGACCGCTCGGCTAATCCCGCGTGGCAACACCTCTCTATGAACGACAGACGCATCAAGAGTGATGACAAGCCCAAATATTTGGGAGTAAAATTAGATCGCACTCTAACGTATAAGTCACATTTATAAGATAAAAAAAAATCCTATAACGCTATCCTGTCGTGACTATCTGGAACGACGTGGGGTTGTGGACCGAGCAAATTGACGACTTCAGCAGTAGCCCTCGTCTACTGCGTGGTTGATTACTGTTCCCCGGTCTGGGTGAGAACTGCACACGTAGCTAAAGTGGAAGCTAAACTGATGAAGACAATGCCGATAATCTCTGGAACACTCAGGGTAACCTCATGTGCCAGCCTCCCCGTCCTAGCAAGCACAGAGTTCCCTGAAATTAGGCGATCAGTCAGCCACAACATTATAAAGAAAAATCCTATAAAACCCAGAACTGCCTATAGCAAAGACCTAGCACCTGCAAACAGACTGAAATCCAGGTCAACTTCATGCAAAATTGGCGAGGAACTGCAAGGCTTCGACTCGATGACACATTGGGAAGAACTATGGGCTGTAAGTGGACACTAAAACCGAAACTTCAGATTGTTCTGAAAGTGAGTGTGGGGAAATCCATTCAATGGACCATTTACCTGTGTGTGAAATGCGTGGCCATGAGAGTGGTCTGAAGGACATACATAGACTTTTCCACTCAGCCACAGAGTGGCTGTATAGTGTTATACGAACAATATAAAGAATATTGTAACTCAGTATAGGGCTCTCAAATTACAGACCCAAGATTTAACAAAGTTCTTTAAGAGACAAATTTAGTAATGGATAAAACGTTTAAACAGTTTTAAATGCCGAAGGTAACAGAATAGTTTTAAATTACAAATCAAAGTATAACGTGGTCTTTTGAGAAACCTGACAACCGTCAGCGATACAAGGGCCGGAAACGGCCAGGCTAACTAGGGATAACTTGATACACATAGGGCATGGCACCGAAAGGGATCCAAGCCAAAAGACAAAAGTACGCAACCTCTGAAAAGATTTAGACCCACGCCCACTAGAGAAGAAAGGACTTAACTTAAACAGCAGTCACCGTGCTATAAAGCTGCTTCACACAAGGTAACAACAGTATCAAATCCCAAATCCACAGACTGCAGAAACAGTAGCTGATCAATCAGGTAACAGCAGCGTGCTCGTAAAATAAGCGTCATATTACAAGAAATAGATAGAAATACCATCAGGTCAAATAGTACGATAACATAATTTCAGCAAAAATCTGCCTGAACATGCAGTCCAGAATAAGGTACAACAGCACATGGCAAATGGCAATTAACAGATTAAACTAAAATTTCAAGAATAGCACGGTTTAAATGCTGGCGAGAACCACGAATATGTGCGTTAACTTAACCAAACTATAAACATAGTTTTAGATTTTAAATGACATTTTTGAACCTCTCATCTGGGTTGAATTCCTGATTCTATTAATAACATAACGGTCAGAGACCAATACACGAATGCCCACAAACGAAATCAGGCTCCAAGAAACAGGTAATGAATCTCACCTTACAACACACAAGGGTTCTAACACAGAAAATTTCGTAGCTATCTGGCAGTGCACCTGGTATACTAACAGATATGGTCACATCCGAATCTCAAACATAATTAAAAGAACACATTAATCATAAATGTTCATTCCAGCACCAGTAGTATCCGTGACCGCCATCACACCTCTTGCACAGATGACAGTAATAATGTTAGACATCATTTGACAAAACGGAACACTATGAAAACCAAACAGTAAAAAAGTATCAACACAATTGTCTTCCCCATGGATCAAAACTAAGTTACTTTTCAGGAAGCAATGCAGGGTACTCAGCAATCTCAAAGGTGGACAGGCTCAAACAGTTTCTATAAGTGAAACTTCCTGGCAGATTAAAACTGTGTGCCCGACCGAGACCCGAACTCGGGACCTTTGCCTTTCGCGGGCAAGTGCTCTACCAATATCCTTTCTTTCAGGAGTGCTAGTTCTGCAAGGTTCGCAGGAGAGCTTCTGTTAAGTTTGGAAGGTAGGAGACGAGGTACTGGCAGAAGTAAAGCTGTGAGTACCGGGCGTGAGTCGTGCTTCGGTAGCTCAGATGGTAGAGCACTTGCCCGCGAAAGGCAAAGGTCCCGAGTTCGAGTCTCGGTCGGGCACACAGTTCTAATCTGCCAGGAAGTTTCATATCAGCGCACATTCCGCTGCAGAGTGAAAATCTCATTCCAGTTTCTATAAGTGATACAGACCGCACTATCGCAGATCCAAATATCCTTGAAAGTACAAATTTACAACTCAGGGATGCGTCACTTAGGACAGGGTAGTAAGAGCACAGCCTGGTGATGCTGCCAAACTATATCACACAACATGGACCAACAACAGGAAACAGGTGGCCTTTCAGGGCACTGGAATCTACTAATCATAATCAAAGTTGTTATCATTCCAACAGTTCCCTCGGACTGAATTTGTGAAGATGATGATACCAGCACATGAACGACACCAGTTTCCTTCAACCAGCGTGCTTCCTCCTCATGACTGTCTGTCCCACTCTCACCCAAACATTTCAAGCCAGAAGACATGGTACAAGAGTGCCATGCAGTGGCCAGAGGGAAAACGAACCAGAGATATGGTCTACAGACTAAAATCGGTACTAGCTAACACAGCTGTAGGAAAATCAGTTAGTGATTTTCTCAAACATGCCAGAAGGTGACTGTAGTAATAAATTCCTCCTGCTACTATATTTCGATGAACAAAAACTCCTTGTTGAAATAATCCGGGAATTAACAGTCTGTCTACTGCGCGTTGGCAGATAAGCACCTTGCACCCGTCGCAGCTGAATACATGGAGATACTGGCATTAAGGCCTCTTCTACCACACTACGACAGGCCATAGGGAAAGTCGACTCTGCAGATTGATAGGACAAATTTAACGGGTCAAAACAGGGCCCCAACTAACACAATATCGGCTCAACCTAAGCGACGACCCTGTATGTGTTTGCAGAGAGGAAAAATGTCCAAACCGTGTTTCCTTGGAACGCGTATCATATAAAGTAATCTTCGAGCTCTTGGTCATCAATTTCCAAGTAGCCTCCAAACCATGTTAGCATTCAACGATGGAACAATGTATAAGCTACTGTACACGTTCGTCATCAACATCAAGATGTAGCTCCCTGCGCTGCTAATCTAGTGTTGTTGGTACTTAGCTTGCCAGGAGAAGACCAAAGCGCAATTAACTGAACATATCCCCACGTACTACTCTGTAGGATATAGAACGCTCAGCCTCTAAATATGGTGCTTATCGACCTGGAAAAATACTCAATTTCTGATCTACAGCTTCTGAAACAGTTCTCACAGGACGTACAAAGAACATTTTAATAATAATTTAGGTATATAGTCATTCATGTGGGCTGAATTGGGAATAACCCAAATGCGGAAATTTGGAAATTTGTGGTAAGTTCCTATGGGACCAAACTGATGAGGTCATAGGTCCCTAGGCTTACACAACTTCACCTAATTTAAATTAACTTACACTAAGGACAACGCTCACACAGCCATGCTCGAGGGAGGACTCGAACCTCTGACGGGGGAGCCGCGCGAACCATGGCAAGGCGCCAGACCGAGCGACTACCTCGCACGGCTAACCCAAATGTGAAGCAAATTCAGTTTATCGTATCGTGTTTTTATAGTATACTTGTTTTATGTCGAATAGGTCGTTTGGTAATACTATTTTACCTCGTACCTGGTACGACTTAAAATAATTCAACTATGAATTGTCAAAACAATTTTAATGTAACCTTTCCTGTGTTTTGATGGTCGAATGGCACGATCCGAAAGCTAATAAGTAATAAATAAATAAACAAAGAAAAATAGCATCCTGTACAGTACACAGCAAAATGATGTAAATGGTCTAAGTACATTCTACTCAATAATGGCACGAAAGAATATGTCATACTGCCCAAATATCTCAAAATATTTTAATAGTCTAAGGCCATTGTACTCGGCAGTGGCTTGAAAGCCGAAATCTAGATTGTACACAGGAAATAAGATGAAACATAGAGCCAAATACCGGTGTATTCTTTCAAGGAATACTGTATGACTGCGGCTCAGTACAACCGAAAACTTTTAAAATCTATTATCAACTAATAACACAGTAATGGCTATTCCATCTAGGGTAGTGCTATAAATTTACGACATAGCTCATCCTTTACATACTGTTACAGTACTAACAAGGAACCCTTTTAATGCGACGTTGTAAAAGCCGAATGATGTTTACGGCATCCGACGTGCCAATACTCTCTACCATGCAACCAAACTGTTGGCTCCGAATGGTACTTGAGGTGGCACTGGAGGTATTTGATAGTGAACACAGCAAGATGCCACGGGGCGTAGTTGAGCTGTTTGCTCGACGAGTAACTTACAACAGTGCTACAGCGCTAGTGGTATTTTTACAAAGCAGAGCAAGGACAACGATAAACAAAGCAAATATTACATTGTATCTACAACAACATTTTTCGAAGTTGACATTTAGTCACAAATGAGCCCAAGGAATTTTACAGAGTGTGAAGAAGTGGCAGATGAAATATGAGCGTTTCTGAAAGATGAGTCAGAGGAATGTGTGGTGTTATATACGCCCGACTGTGCGAACAATGCACATGAAGAGTACGGTAATGATAAGTGCTTAACAAGTGAAAGTGATTTTAGAATAGGTGTCTAGACACGTAGTTCTTCGTCTTTGTCGGACACGGAGCCACAAATCCTATCTCCAATGAAATATGGTAGTGGACTAGCACTGTCCAAGGCGCGGTACTAAACATAATTACGTACATTGGGAGATCACCCACAATACAGAAAAAAGAGCAGATTTAGAATAAGTTCGCAGCAACATGACCGTGTAGTGCACAAGAAAAACTATGGATTTTCAAGATTCAAGGTAGGGCAAGGCGCATTTGTTATAAAATGGTGCTTGCACCTCTCAAGGACGCTCGACACAATTTACAGGATGTGCGTGATACTGGCATATTACGTTATAGACATCAAAATTGCGTGCTACATTGATTACTGTGATTTCAAAGGAAACAGTTGATGGTTTCATACTTTCAAACAGTGATACAGAACTGGGAGACATAAGATATTGAAGTTTCAAACAGGGCGTCAACTTGACGATGCACAGAAAACTGCGGCATCAGCCCGAAATTTGCATATGAGATAAACAATCTTATCCCATAGTTCAGTAAGGAATATGTTTTCAACTCCGGCCAACCTAGATTTGAAGAGGAAATGCATAAGAAATCAACGCTGTACATTAGAGGTACCAAGACAATCGTATCATGATCAACTAATACCAGTGCCTTACCGCATTAGTATGTAATTATGCCGACAGATAACACAGATGGTAAATTGCCTGGAAAGTTATTTATTGTGCTGCAAGAAGTTGGAGGGGATCTGCCCCCTACGATTCTTTCTCGTATGCGTCATCTTGCAAGGGTAACAGGGAATATTTACGCCACAGCAAGCAAGGGGGGAAAATGGCCATGAGAGAACTAAAGCTGTGGTACGAGCACTCCTTTTGGCCAGTTGGTGGTCGCTTGATTTATGGTCTGTATATAAAAATCATACTCATTTAGTGCGAACTATTGCTCCTGAAAAGTGTGTGTCATGGGAACTCATACCACCAGGAACCACTGGACATTTTCAGGCTCTGTATATTTATTTTTTGTCATTGCTGTAAAACGTATTATCCAAATATCTACAGCTACACACTAAAGGATAGCCAGTTTCACGATTAGTTCCACGACAGACTGTTTCACATTCGATTCCATGCCATCAAATTCCATCAGCTCTCATCATCACAGACACTCACTTTATCTCAACCTCCTGATGCACATGGTGAATCATTAGTAGCTAATATTTTTTCTATCATAACTGTTAGCACTTTCAAAGGAGTCTTTCTAAAGATTGAACTTGCGATCGCGCACTCAAGAGGTTCCTTGTACGTAATACTAAGTAACAGAGAAGCCATTTTAAAGTATCAATGACCTTGTGACAGTTCATTTAGTGGGAACACAATCTGGAGATAAACTGAAGCTCGATACTGGTCACGCTTTAATCAAAGGAAGCGAGTGGGAAATCTGCAGCTTCGCCATAGAGGAGAGTAGCTGGCTGGATGGTGGTTTCCAGTCACGGGCAGGCTTGCTGGCCACAAGCTTGATGAGGAAAGCCCTGGAAACGCTGAAGACAGACAATTTCTTCGTTCTCGAAAATGTTTTTCAAGAAACCTTGTGAGTCGTGGAGTCGCTGCGGAACCATGAGTGCTCTGGGAACACCATGGCTGTTTTACAAACCTGACCGCCAGGTGTTGCTTTCCTGTGTACAGTAAAAGTTCTGGTTCCCAGGCCACCACTATATACCAGTAAATTCTTCTGAAAGGAGCAAGAAAGGCAGTGAGGATACCAGCGAATAGAATGACTGAAGACAGCTCATCACTGAGGTTGTTTATGAGACAGCCAATGGAAACATGGTAGAGGCCAAGAGCTGTGTAGTGGAGTACAGCAGTGGAAAGAGTAGTGAAGGCAGTTAGTGTTGGTCCACAGTTGGTGCCAGTAATGGAACTGTGAAGTGGTGGCTGCAGTGTGAGGAATTGGGACAGCCCGGAGGACGAGAGGGCAGTTCACCAGGGATTGGTGGAGAATGGAGAGGCACAGCGGTCACTGTCAAAGGTAAAGCCCAGTAGTAAACTTTCTGTAGTTTCAAGTTGGTGTGTGAGCAAATATTTATAGTCGGTTAAAAACTGGAACACAGGTGATTTCAGCGTTTTACTAACAGATAAGAAAGATAAGTGTCTAAGGGTGTAACAAAGGCTAGTTTAAATGTTAAATGTCACAGTGTAAGGAAGGAGCATTTATTAGACCATATAAATACAGATGCTAGAGCAGACATTACTTGTGTAAAATGATGGAAACGGATGACAAGGGATGTAAATAGAAATCCTCTTTACTTTTAATGTATATTTCTTTACATCTTTAACACTCATTCTTGTCTCCAGTAGACGTTAAAGTCCTATGTGTCATCATTTCTTTTTCAGTGTCTGCTGTAATCCTTGTGTGATGATAGGCTAGGCTTGTGTGTAATGTCTGTATTTCTGCATTGGTTTCCCTATGGTTGGCAGGTCCTTATGAACGGATGCTGGATCTTCGTAACTGTTGCATGGACCACTGATTTTTGTTTAGAATAATTATCCTTTTCTCATGGGGTGAACATTGTATAGTGAAGCTCGTAACCCAAAATCATCAGTTATCATTGTTGGGAGAGTTGGTATTAAAAACTTCCAAGAGCAATTGACTTGATCTAACTAGTACACTTAAGGGGGCAAACACTGTAATTTCTTTTCCTATTCATTGTCATATATGTTTGCTATATATTTTGTTCTCTGTATAAAATGTTAGCTGAATTAGCTCACTTTCATTCTTTTTATGTCTTGTACTTCATAACAAATACCCACTTCTTCAAATAGGAAAGCTCTAACAGGTCTAAATCTAAGATATAAAGGAACTTGCCGATAACCAGAGGTCAGGCCCATGCATCACTCATAATTTTACCAAAATTTCATTGTCAGAATTGGTTGACCCATTTCCACTTCTCTATACTAGTTCATCATGTGTGCATTGAGTACCAGCCATACATTGCCATAGGGTTTTTTCAACACTTGTGGATGATTGTTGTACATACTATCTGAGCATTCAATCATTCCTTGTACTAACACCTTCATGATTTCCTTGGTAACAGGTCCTTTGAGTGCAAAAGGTGTTTGGTAAGGATTGACAATAGGAGGCTTCATCTCTTTAACTTTTAATGGACACCCATAACGCTGGAGATTCCCAGGCTCACCTGAGAAAAGATTTTTATATAGTGTAAGTATATCTAAAAACTTCTTTTCCTGGTTACATGATAGTTCACAAGTACAAACTTTCTCTATGATTATCTGGTCAAATTCCAAATCTTCTTCATTCGCTTCAACAAGTAATGTTTTCGTTGGGGTTGACATGGACGCCCCAGTAACTATACGCAAGGCTTTTTACTGCGTAGTATGGAGTCTTTGGAGCGTGCTGTCTGATGCTGATCCATGGCATAGATTTCCGTAAACTAAGTGCGTCCATAGTAGGGACCGGTATAAAGACACTGCTTTCCACTGATCACAGGCCCACCATACTCCAGTTCTAGCTCTGATGAGATTCCAGCCTTTATCACATCTGGTAATGATATCACGGATATTAGGTGACTATCTTAGCTTATCATCGACAATCATCGCAAGGCAGTTGTTTTCGCAACTGGAAAGTATGTTATCCCAGTTGCATTGTTTGGGGAAGTTGAATACTGTAGCGAGCAAAGATCATAAGAGTGGACTTGCCGTCCGAGATTTCGAAGCCACTTCCTATACAACCATTCATGCAAACGCATGACCGCGCTGTGCATTTTCAGGTAACAGGAGTGAATATTACTGGCTCAGGAGTATACGCATAGGTTGTCTGCGTATTGTAATACGTAGATGTCACTGGCAAAGAGGTCATAAGGGTCTGCAGTACAGAGATTGAACAGCTAGGGAGCCAAGATAATCCCTGCGGGAGTTCTCTGCTAGTTTATCCTGGTCCCAGTGTAGTTCCATGTGGCAAAATGTCTGTCTTCCTATTGCTCAGAAAGCTTGCAACGCTATGCACGACTGGTATTGTAATCTGGAATTTCTTCGATTTTTTTTTTCTAATATTGACAGGACGACGTTCTCGTACGCTTTAGTCACGTCTATTAACACAACTATCATATAATTATTCCGGGAGAAATTTAACTATATGGCAATAATTAACCGTAAAAAGATTTTAGTTGTCCTTTTTCCTTTCCGATATACAAGTTGTTCCTTCGGTAATAGTTTCTTCTTTTTCCATCACCAGTCTAAGCGCCGGTTAATAATTATTTCCATTGCCTTCATCTCACACGGTAGTAGGGTGATAGGCCGATATGACACGGGCTTATCGCATCTTTTTCCCGATATGTGGATGGTGCCGACAAGAAATTTTTTTTAGTGAATCGATTTTGATATTTTGTGTCCTTACACTTCAATAAATTTTGAGCAACAGCAATTTTCTTTTGTGTGGTATGTGTCGTAGCATTGGATACTCAATATAGTCCGGGCCAGGTGCCGTACCCTTCCCTTGGGAGAGCGCGATCTGGAGTTCTTCCATCGAAAAGGATTCTCTAATGACACTGTTGTGCTCTTCATATTTAGGTTCGCCATCCTTGTCCAGTACGTCACGTGGAGCTATCATACTCAAGAACCATTCAAAACGTTCGTCGGATGAGTGGAGGTGTGTGCAAATCAATAATCAGATCTGGTTTAATGTTGCATAGTACGTTAAAAATCCTGGTTAATGGAGTTTCTGTGCAGAGCGCAGTGCAGAACTCGTGTCACGATTTTCTTTTCTGTGCTTGAATATTTTCTTTACATCTGCATCTATACTCCGCAAGCCACCCAACGGTGTGTGGCGGAGGGCACTTTACGTACCACTGTTATTACCTCCCTTTCCTGTTCCACTCGCGTATGGTTCGCGGGAAGAACGACTGCCGGAAAGCCTCCGTCCGCGCTCGATTCTGTCTAATTTTACATTCGTGATCTCCTCGGGAGGTATAAGTAGGGGGAAGCAATATATTCGATACCTCATCCAGAAACGCACCCTCTCGAAACCTGGACAGCAAGCTACACCGCGATGCAGAGCGCCTCTCTTGCAGAGTCTGCCACTTGAGTTTGCTAGCCGGCCGATGTGGCCGTGCGGTTCTAGGCGCTTCAGTCTGGACCTGAGTCACCGCTACGGTCGCAGGTTCGATTCCTGCCTCGGGCATGGATGTGTGTGATGTCCTTAGGTTAGTTAGGTTTAAGTAGTTCTAAGTTCTAGGGGACTGATGACCACAGATGTTAAGTCCCATAGCGCTCAGAGCCATTTGAACCATTTGAGTTTGCTAAACATTTCCCTAACGCTATCACGCTTACCAAATAACCCTGTGACGAAACACGCCGCTCTACTTTGGATCTTCTCTATCTCCTATGTCAACCCGACCTGGTACGGATCCCACACTGATGAGCAATACTCAAGTATAGGTCGAACGAGTGTTTTGTAAGCCACCTCCTTTGATGATAGACTACATTTTCTAAAGACTCTCCCAATGAATCTCAACCCGGTAACCGCCTTACTAACAATTAATTTTATATGATCATTCCACTTCAAATCGTTCCGCACGCATACTCCCAGATATTTTACAGAAGTAACTGCTACCAGTGTTTGTTCCGCTATCATATAATCATACAATAAAGGATCCTTCTTTCTATGTATTCGGAATACATTACATTTGTCTATGTTAAGGGTCAGTTACCACTCCCTGCACCAAGTGCCTATCCGCTGCAGATCTTCCTGTATTTCGCTGCAATTTTCTAATGCTGCTACTTCTCTGTATACTATAGCATCCTCCGCGAAAAGCCGCATGGAACTTCCGACACTATCTACTAGGTCATTTACATATATTGTGAAAAGCAATGGTTCCATAACACTCCCCAGTGGCACGCCAAAGGTTACTTTAACGTCTGTAGACGGCTCTCCATTGAGAACAACATGCTGTGTTCTGTTTGCTAAAAACTCTTCAATCCAGCCGCACAGCTGGTCTGATATTTCGTAGGCTCTTACTTTTTTTATCAGGTGACAGTGCGGAACTGTATCGAACGCCTTCCGGAAGTCAAGGAAAATGGCATCTACCTGGGAGCCTGTATCTAATAGTTTCAGGATCTCATGAACAAATAAAGCGAGTTGGATCTCAAACGATCGCTGTTTCCGGAATCCATGTTGATTCCTACAGAGTAGATTCTGGGTTTCCAGAAATGACATGATACGCGAGCAAAAAACATGTTCTAAAATTCTGCAACAGATCGATGTCAGAGATTATAGTTTTGCGCATCTGCTCGATGACCCTTCTTGAAGACTGGGACTACCTGTGCCCTTTTCCACGCATTTGGAACCTTCCGTTCCTCTAGAGACTTGCGGTACACGGCTGTTAGAAGGCGGGAGAGTTCTTTCGCGTACTCTGTGTAGAATCGAATTGGTATCCCGTCAGGTCCAGTGGACTTTCCTCTGTTGAGTGATTTCAGTTGCTTTTCTATTCCTTGGACACATATTTCGATGTCACCAATTTTTTCGTTTGTGCGAGGATTTAGAGAAGGAACTGCTGTGCGGTCTTCCTCTGTGAAACAGCTTTGGAAAAAGGTGTTTAGTATTTCAGCTTTAGCCATGTCATCCTCTGTTTCAATGCCATCATCATCCCGGAGTGTCTGGATATGCTGTTTCGAGCCACTTACTGATTTAACGTAAGACCAGAACTTCCTAGGATTTTCTGTCATGCCGGTACATAGAATTTTACTTTCGAATTCACTGAACGCTTCACGTATAGCCCTCCTTACGCTGACTTTGACATCGTTTAGCTTCTGTTTATCTGAGAGGTTTTGGTTGCGTTTGAACTTGCGGTGAAGCTCTCTTTGCTTTCGCAGAAGTCTCCTAACTATGTTGTTGAACCACGGTGGGTTTTTCCCGTCCCTCGCAGTTTTACTCGGCACGTACCTGTCTAAAAAGCATTTTACGATTTCCTTGAACTTTTTCCATAAATACTGAACATTGTCAGTGTCGGAACAGAAATTGTCGTTTTGATCTGTTGGGTAGTCTGAAATCTGCCTTCTATTACTCTTGCTAAATAAACTGCCTATTGGCTTCTGTCTCGGGTTCTTCGGCCGACGTTCATCTAATGATTTTTCTGACGTTTCGCCAGCACGAGTGGCTGGCATTGTCAAAGCTTCACCCTCCATTGCCGGTGGTGAACTGGAGCCGAGCTCGCGGGCGCAGACTATATGTACCTGGCGCGCCAACGTCCGAGGGCTTCTCCGCGGTCATTTCCGGTGCGGTTCTCCTCTTGCTACCTGCGACGGTCGTTCGCTGCAGTACGGGAAGCCAGGATCCGTTGACCTTAAGGCTTTCCTCTTTCTTGTTCAAACTGTTCGCGTGTTTTTGTATTTCTACAGCTTCTCTGAACAAGCGCGTGTGATAGTGGTTCTCTACAGCCAGAACTTCCGTGTCGGCGAATTTTATTACGTGGTCGGTCTCATTCAGTGCGTGTTCTGCCACGGCCGATTTCTCCACCTGCCCCAACCTGCAATGTCGCTTATGCTCCTTGATCCTGGTGTTAATGGATCGTCCAGTCATCCCGACATAAACTTTGCCGCATGTGCATGGTATGCGGTATATTCCCGACATTGAAAGTGGGTCTCTTTTCTCCTTCGCCGATCTAAGACACTCTTTGATCTTCCTTGTCGGTTTGAAGATCGTCTTTACGCCATGTTTGCGCAATATACGGCCGATTCTGTCCGTCACTCTGGGAATGTATGGCAGAAAGGCCGTACCCGACATTTCTTTTTCTGGTTCCTTACTTCGCCGAGTGTTTGGCTCAGTTACACTTCTAATATAATTTGTGGAGTACCCATTGCTCCTCAGGACTGTTTCCAGGTGTTGCATTTCTCGTTTGAGGTGTTGCGGCTCACATATTCGTCCTGCTCTCGTTACGAGCGTACTAATCATGCCCCTTTTCTGGCTCGGGTGGTGGTTTGACAGTTTGTGCAGGTATCGGTCCGTGTGAGTCGGTTTGCGATACACGCTGTGTCCCAGGTTTTCGCCGTCCCTTGTGACCAGCACATCTAGAAATGGCAGTTTCTTGTCCTTTTCTACTTCCATGGTAAATGTTATGTTGGCATGGAGGCTGTTCAAGTGTCTTAGGAAGTCACCGAGCTGTTCTTCACCATGGTGAAGAACAGCTCGGTGACTTCCTAAGACACTTGAACAGCCTCCATGCCAACATAACATTTACCATGGAAGTAGAAAAGGACAAGAAACTGCCATTTCTAGATGTGCTGGTCACAAGGGACGGCGAAAACCTGGGACACAGCGTGTATCGCAAACCGACTCACACGGACCGATACCTGCACAAACTGTCAAACCACCACCCGAGCCAGAAAAGGGGCATGATTAGTACGCTCGTAACGAGAGCAGGACGAATATGTGAGCCGCAACACCTCAAACGAGAAATGCAACACCTGGAAACAGTCCTGAGGAGCAATGGGTACTCCACAAATTATATTAGAAGTGTAACTGAGCCAAACACTCGGCGAAGTAAGGAACCAGAAAAAGAAATGTCGGGTACGGCCTTTCTGCCATACATTCCCAGAGTGACGGACAGAATCGGCCGTATATTGCGCAAACATGGCGTAAAGACGATCTTCAAACCGACAAGGAAGATCAAAGAGTGTCTTAGATCGGCGAAGGAGAAAAGAGACCCACTTTCAATGTCGGGAATATACCGCATACCATGCACATGCGGCAAAGTTTATGTCGGGATGACTGGACGATCCATTAACACCAGGATCAAGGAGCATAAGCGACATTGCAGGTTGGGGCAGGTGGAGAAATCGGCCGTGGCAGAACACGCACTGAATGAGACCGACCACGTAATAAAATTCGCCGACACGGAAGTTCTGGCTGTAGAGAACCACTATCACACGCGCTTGTTCAGAGAAGCTGTAGAAATACAAAAACACGCGAACAGTTTGAACAAGAAAGAGGAAAGCCTTAAGGTCAACGGATCCTGGCTTCCCGTACTGCAGCGAACGACCGTCGCAGGTAGCAAGAGGAGAACCGCACCGGAAATGACCGCGGAGAAGCCCTCGGACGTTGGCGCGCCAGGTACATATAGTCTGCGCCCGCGAGCTCGGCTCCAGTTCACCACCGGCAATGGAGGGTGAAGCTTTGACAATGCCAGCCACTCGTGCTGGCGAAACGTCAGAAAAATCATTAGATGAACGTCGGCCGAAGAACCCGAGACAGAAGCCAATAGGCAGTTTGTCAACAAGTGGCCACGAAAGCCTCAACAACTTTGTCTTGCTAAATAGATAAATTTTCCTCCCCTTTTTCATATTCCTATTTACTTCCATATTCAGGATGCTGTAACGGCCTTATGACCATTAATTCCCTGTTCTGCGCTTACAGAGTCGAAAAGTTCCGGTCTGTTTGTTATCAGTAGGTCCAAGATGTTATCTCCACGAGTTGGTTCTCTCTTTAATTTCTCGAGGTAATTTTCGGATAGTGCACTCAGTATAATGTCACTCGATGCTATGTCCCTACCACCCGTTTTAAACATCTGAGTGTCCCAGTCTATATCTGGTAAATTGAAATCTCCACCTAAGGCTATAACATGCTGAGAAAATTTATGTGAAATGTATTCCAGATTTTCTCTCAGTTGTTCTGCCACTAATGCTGCTGAGTCTGGAGGTCTGTAAAAGAAGCCAATTATTAAATTAGCTCGGTTGTTGAGTATAACCTCCACCCATAATAATTCACAGGAACTATCCATTTCTACTTCACTACAGGATAAACTACTGCTAACAGCGACGAACACGCCACCACCTGTTGCATGCAATCTATCCTTTCTAAACACCGTCTGTGCCTTTGTAAAAATTTCGGCAGAATTTATCTCTGACTTCAGACAGTACCTATAACGATTTCAGCTTCGGTGCTTTCTATCAGCGCTTGAAGTTCCGGTACTTTACCAATGCAGCTTCGATAGTTTACAATTACTATACCGATTGCTGCTTGCTCCCCGCATGTCCTGACTTTTCCCCGCACTCTTTGAGGCTGTTGCCCTTTCTATACTTGCCCGAGGCCATCTAACCTAAAAAAACCGCCCAGTCCACGTCACACAACCCCTGCTACCCGTGTAGCTGCCTGCTGTGTGTAGTGGACTCCTAACCTATCCAGTGGAACCCGAAACCCCACCACCCTATGGCGCAAGTCGAGGAATCTGCAGCACACACGGCAGCAGAACTGTCTCAGCCTCTGATTCAGGCTCTCCACACGGCTCTGTACGAAAGGTCCGCTGTCAGTTCTGTCGACGATGCTGTAAATGGTGAGCTCTGCTTTCATCCCGCTAGCGAGACTGGCAGTCTTCATCAAATCAGATAGCCGCCGGAAACCAAAGAGGATTTCCTCCGATCCATAGCGAGACACATCATTGGTGCCGACATGAGCGACCACCTGCAGATGGGTGCACCCTGTACCCTTCATGGCATCCGGAAGGACCCTTTCCACATCTGGAATGACTCCCCCCGGTAAGCACACGGAGTGCACATTGATTTTCTTCCCCTCTCTTGCTACCATACCCCTAAGGGGCCCCATTACGCGTTTGGCGTTGGAGCTCCCAACTACCAGTAAGCCCACCCTCTGCGACCGCAGGTTGTGATTTCTGAAGGCCAAGAAGGTTTTTATCATTAGAGAGATTTTTGTATTCTCTTAATGCCTCCCTTGGTTCCTTGAGGACTGCGTCAGATTCTAAATGCCACCAAAAGGCCTGTAAGTAGTCCGTTTATGTCCTTTTCGAGGTATTGAGACTTCTGCTGCTTTATTGATAACCGATACCAAGACCTCATAATATCTTTCTGGAATCTCAGCTCTGATGATCGATTCACGATAGGCTTCCAGTAATGTTTGGTTGTGTTCCACTTCCGCCGATTGCGTGTGTGACAGTCTCCCTAGGTTGTGCGTTTATTATAATTTGAATCGGCAAGTGATCCGATACTAAAGTAACCTGTAGAACTTCCAATGTTGTTCCGGTAGACAGTGAAAAAGATGCTAAGCTCAGGTCGACTGCTTCATTTGGTCGGACTGTTCCTGTGAGTGAGCCCTCAGTAAGCACTATGAGTTTTTCCGAATATAGCATATCCAATGGCGTTTTTCACATTGCAGCCACAAAGTGTATGGTGTCTGCTAAAGTGACCAAGTAGCAGAAAGGGTTTGCGAAGGGGGCAACGATTGTTGTTAACTGCTGATTGGAAAGTCTGTCGTTAGGTTATTAGTATGCTGAGTTCAAAGTCAGGTGGAGGTCTGTGAACCGCAGGCGGATACCCATCATTTGCAATGCATCACCCTGAGTTCCAGCATTGACAACGGAAAAGTGGATACTTGTTTTACCAACAACGTTGCTCCGCTGTAGCTGTCATCTCTATCTTTTCGAATAAAATGCGAACGGCTTGGTTTTAACGACCTTTCGGTGATGGCACAAATCTCTGCTTGACTTTCGGGCAGAAAATGTCGAAGGTTACCTTTGTTTCCCTTGGGCGATCTTGCTTTCCATTGGATGAGGTTAAATGTCATTCAGGGGTGAGGAGTGTAGTCAACAAATATTTTGAATTGACATCCGGATCGAATCTGTTTGTAGTACTGGAGTGGGCCCATTAGTAGCCTGATGGTACGATACCTCATTCACCACTGCCATAGTTCTACTTGAACTGCTGTTAGCTCCCAACCTGTTGGCTGAGTCTGTGAAATTGTGGTGGATAGAGGTGGGACCCATTAGATTACTACATTCTACACTCGTTGCAGCAAATCGGGCGTACTTGGGCAACGGCAGGTTAGACTCGATTTTTCAGACCGGCTAAATTGTTAGGTAGGGCAGGAACATACACACCATCTTTAATCAAATCCCAAAGAAAGAAATCTGGTTGCGTCAAGTTTGGGAAGTGAAAGGGCCATGCAATTGTCCCTTCATGGACAATCTCCCTACCTTGGAAGTAAATTGTGGGAGTAAATTGTAGTCCTGCTTGGAGATTCTTTAGCGTATTCAATGCGACATTTACGGCGAACAGTTGTAGGAGAGAATCTTAAGGTTTTGGCGGCGCAATGACTGTCCCATTAAGTTTCTGGTGTGCAGACGCAAGAATTCTCCTTCTTCTTCTAATATTTCGGTCGTATAACGTTCAGTCATCTTCAGAGTGAGCCGCAAGACTGCCACTCCACTGCTCGCTTCGTCCCTTTATACTGTTGTACCGCGGGACTGCGCATGCGGCCACAGATGCAAGTGCGCCAGAGGCGCAGAGGCGTGCACAATGTGCGAGTTACATCTATGACTCCGCAGTCGATCTGTGTTGGCATGTCGATATATCATTGTGAGCTGCAATGTGACAGCGTCTTTGTGAGTTTATTACAGCAAGTGCCGGATTCCATGATTTATCAAGGTTTAAACCACTATCTCTACTAATTAAATTCGACGTCAAGCGAATCTGAATTGCCTTCTTGTCTACCAAGTCCCAAAACGATGATGTAGTTGCCAAAATTTCGACGTTGTCATACAACATACTGTCACCAGTGTCAATACAGTGCTCTGCCACTGCCGACTTGTTAGGTTGTAAAAATCGTGTGCACCTCCGGTGTTCTGCACATCTTTCCTGGACAGTACCAGTTGTTTGTCGAATGTAAGAAAGGCCACATTCACATGGAATTTTGTAAACTCCAGATTTTAGGAGGAGCAAATCATTTCTGACGGAGCCCAAGAATGCAGCTGTCTTGGGTGGAGGACGAAAAATCACATTCACTTTGTGTCTGCTGAGAATCCGTCCTATTTTTGGTGAGAGGCTAACCACATATGGCAGGAAGGCCATCGATTTAAAGGTTTTTTCGTCTTCTTCTGCTTCCTTTGTAGCCTCATTCGGTTTCATTTTTTCAGTGCCTTCTTTATTTGCTATGGGGAGTACCCACTGTCTTCAAACACTTTCTGTAAGTGGGAAAGTTCATCTTGCAGACTGCTTTGGTCAGAGATAATATGCGTTCTGTGGGTCAAAAGTCACACTCATCTTCTGGGCAGGGTGGTGGCAGCTATTTGCACGTAAATACAAATTCGTGTGTGTCGGCTTCAGATCCACTTCATGTCCCAGAGTGCTATCCTCTCTGCGCAGAACCAGAACATCCAAGAATGGAAGGCATCCCTCCTTTTCAATTTCCATTGTGGACTTTATTTGATCGTGGAGGGAGTTCAGATGTCTTAAGAAGTCTTGAAAGTTATCTTCACCATGGGTCCAAACTACAAAGGTGTCATCAACATACCGTGGGTTTCAAGTCAGCAGATTCTGGCGCACTTGCATCTGTGGCCGCATGCGCAGTTGCGCGGTACACGAGTATAAAGGGACGAAGCGAGCAGTGGAGCGGCAGTCTTGCGGCTCACTCTGAAAATGGCTGAACGTTATACGGCCGAAACATTAGACAAAGAAGGGGAATTCTTGCAGCTGCACACCCGAAACTTAATGGAACAGTTGTTGGAGAGTTCGTTTCATGAAACCAGAAGACACACAGCGAGCATGCTCCGCACCAGTAAAAGCAGCCATTTTAACTGTGCTGTATGCTGGCGCTCCTGGTGGTGAAATGGGATACTGATACCCTACCTCAGTTAAACTTGAGGAGTTACAGAATGACACATTTACCGATTCTAGAAGTTCTCTCAATAAATTTCTATACCATTCGTAATTTTTTAAGTCCTTTTTAACTCACCCTATGTTATTGACATACAGAATTTTGTTAAGTTCCTTGTTTTTAAGATACGTGGAGTAGGTTCAAAATAGGGCACTGTGACCAACGGTACAACGAATATAGGTTAGTTGATTGTCCCTTCCATAAACATGACTTCTTTTTGTCCCTGCACAGTGCGTACATCTTCTATTACTTTTTCACTGCTTCCATGTCCATATCAACTGGACAGCGAACTCCACGAATACAATCAAATTGTGGGAGCTGCTGCAATCTAAATGACACAACATGAACTGGAGACGGCTTTGTTGCCTTTTACCAGTCGATAACTACAATTTTGTTAAATTCCTGATGGCAATAACTTCGTAGCAACACGTCATTTCCGTTAATGACTCCTCATCCGTAAGGGAGCTTTCATCATCATTGATGATGTCTTGTTTAGACGTGAAGACCTTTTGCATCTACGCCTCCAAGTTTTCTTTGTCTAAGAAAGAGCACTGGCCGTTAATCCTGACAAAGTCTCAATTTTTATACGGTTTTGCCCTGCTGACGTAGTACAGATTATGTACTTGAGCAGTAATTCGGAGTGCCGCCTAATCAATTTTATTAATGCAGTGTTTCGCAACCTGATGATAATTACCCCTTGACAGAATGAAATTTTCTATGAGGTAAAAACAAAATATTTCGACTGTGTTTCGTTCGTGAAACTGAGCTGTTTTTCAAAGATACGTATGTGGTGTCATCTCTTTCGGACATGGCCGAAAGAATGGACACCATTCTGATTCAGCAACCTCTAGTGGTCAGAGCATCTATCTAGTAAGCAGGAGTTTCGGGTTCGGATCCTCGTTTATGCACAAATTCTCTACTTTCCTCTTTGGTTTAAATCAATACCCACTCGCAGCCAATGTCTGTAATTCCTTTGTGTTTTTTATAGATCACTGCTATTTTCTCAGTTTCGTAAGACAGTCATACTGATTACATAAGTCACAAATAATTATATAGTTTTTTCAAAATCATTCATTAATGAGTGACACAGTCTGGTGGAGGCCACAGCTTGTGTAACAAACATATGAAGAACATCTTCACCACATAGTACGCCAACTACACACATACTTTATCGTTTGTAGCATGCACCTGTGACAGATACGCATAAATATCTCATGAAGATGTACGCTGCAATGGACAATAAATTGCTTCATTATTCATTTCGCAACAAATAAAGACATCAATTGACAGCACAACGCAACAGTAGCTAGCAATCGCTACCACACTGCTGTAGCGCCTACACATTGTTATTATTATTGTTATTATTATTAATATTATTATTAATACTGTTACTATCATTGGCAATGTTCAGACACAAAGCATTACCAGCCTGAAGTCTTCCAGTTCTTGCTAGGTATGAAATACGTACGGTGCACACATTTTTAAGTCGTTTGATTTTAAATGTGAGTACAGGATGCGGGTGAAGCCTGCGTCACTATGTGGAGGAGCTGTTGAGAGGAAGCAAATTTTGGAACAGTGTCTACCCTCAATATGGATAGCTAGCTTTTCTCTGAGAAGGAATTCTAGGTGGCACTCCCGTTGCACTGAGAATCGCTTCATCATTCTCTCTTTCATCATTTTAGAAGTAGAAGTATTCAGAGCAAATTGTTATTCATTTTGAAGTTGATCAAGGGCTAATGTTAATTATGGTGGGGACAGGAAAGGGGGTGAGGGAGGTAATGGGAAATATTTGCCTGCACTCAGGTGTACTGGTCCCAGAAAGGTTGGAAATTACTGGCCTAGTGCCATAGGGTGGAGTCTGCCTATGTTTCTGTCTCAACAAAGAAGATGAAAGGAGCTTTGTCGGTAGTTGCACATAAATAAGCAGTGCAATTTATATGTTGGTGGGTGATGATACCTTCTTGGGTGTCGTCGACCTGTAGCACTTTCACCATTATGTGTCGTTGTTCGTCCTGTCCTTCCTCCTCTGTGCGGTCCCGTTGGCGTTTCTGTTAGGGCTGCAGGTCTCTTGCTGAAGTCTTATCGAAAGTTGGAACATGCCGGAGTGTCTCTGCGTTGCGGGAGGCGATGATTGCGTAGCTGATCAGTGCTGTGACAGGTGCACGAACTGCTTCAGCATCCGTTGTGACACTTTGCTGCGGTTTTTGTGAAGTTTGCAGCAGGGGTACTGCAGTCGCCACCGTCCATGGTGCTGATCGCAGCGTAATGAAAGTTTTAAGAAATCAGCACATGCTATGGAAGAAGAACAAATGCCTCCACCATCTATACACTCAGCTAGTACTGGTAGGTTTGGAAGTGTTTACACCCTAACGCTCCGATGTTGTTGTCTCTTCCACTTAACGCAACGAACTGCGGGCAGGATGTCAAACTGTATATTTGTGATCCAGCACAGTACACACCAAATATGTTAATGGGCTAAGAACATTGTACTCGACAATAGAGTGAAAGAATGTCATCCTGCACAGTACACAGCAAAATACGTTATTGGTATAAGATCATTGTACTCACTAACGGCGTGAAAGCCGATATCTACACTGCACACTGTAAATGTACAGTCAAACATAACGTATTCTTTCAAAAAAAATTGTGAAAATGTTCATGAACCCATATATCTTGGGGCTTGGTGTGAGTGAGGGGAGGGGGGGGGGGGGGGGGGAGGGGGGTGGGAAGCAAAAAGGGTGTAAAGTAGGGACACGAACAGGAAACCAGTTTGCATTTAATTTGAAGAGGTGGATATTTCGTATCAGAGACTATACCATTTAACTCCGCGGAAGTACTTATGACCTCTGGTGAAAATAAATTACGTGGATTATAAGCCCAAAGTCCAAGTTTTTGAAATTTCATGGTACTGTAGGCCCATAGTCCACATCCCTCCGATAGGTGAAGACTACTCAGAATTAAAGAATAAGTGTTTACAAAGAAACTGACGGTACGCTGTTTTTTGATGAGCAACGATGTTGTGACTTGCCGAGTTGACGGCTCGTAAAAAAACTACATTTAAGCGGGATGTACCATTGGTGCGCTTAATTGTAGTTTTTTTACGATCCGTCATCTCGGCAAGTCACAGTATCGCTGCTCTCTAAAAAACAACGTGCTTTCAGTTTGGTGTTGCCAACACAGAAATCAACGAATCCTATTGCAGCTGATTTCAAATTTGGTTTGTGAAAATACTAGTACTTACCCGGTACGTTATAGAAGAAATGCCCCCATACAGAACGCGAAAGTGTACCAGAATCTGCCATCATTAAATGATCTTCAGATGCGCATAGAGTGTGATAATGTGATGTTTTTGCATTTGGGCGCTGTCTTAACCGACTGGATCTACATGACCATTGCACAGCACCTGGCTATAAGCCACGTTGTTTGGACGTTGCAGTGTAAACTTAGATGTTTGTTGTAACTATTCAAGTTCGCGTAAATTCATGTTACTGTTGCTGTCCCCAGTATAAATCTTAGCCCAACCTATGCTTTCTCTGTCTAGGTGACGATCTATAAATGTTGCAATAACATCGCGTTATTAATTCATTTATAGAGGTAAACATTGTTCATGAGAGAGAATTTTCAGTTAACACCATTTTACGGACCAGCTTCGATAAGTAACCTGTATTCAAAATCTCGCAGGAGCATTACAACCTGTGTTTCCTTACCAATATTCTCATCTGGCACTAGCCGTAAAAAGTCTTTGATACAGGGATGACCAGCGGTGAGTGTATTTAAAATTCTCCAATTTGTATCCAAGGTGGAATGGACAGAATTTCGTAAGGTTTCCCACAGTAATTCAGCGAAGTTTAAAGTAGAACAGCACATATCTCTCCACGCAGTTTATAAAAATGTTA
This sequence comes from Schistocerca nitens, assembly GCF_023898315.1. Lineage (NCBI taxonomy): Eukaryota > Metazoa > Arthropoda > Insecta > Orthoptera > Acrididae > Schistocerca > Schistocerca nitens. The sequence continues at coordinate 554,821,840 of NC_064620.1, read as the reverse complement.
CACTGAAGTGTTGATGTAATCTGCAGTAAACACAGTGTTATGCATTGTTTTTCGTGTACTCAATCATTCTGAGGTGCAGCCCAGTGTCTTTCGGACACTTTGCTGCATAAACTGCCATTATCACATAAAATGAGAACTATATGGTCGATAAAAATATTTAAAGCTTGTGTCCTTAAATGGAAGACAGCACATAGGACTGGGAATTATGAGCGATTGTTTGAAGACGTATTGTGCTATGTTATAGGTTACACGAAACAGGTACCGCAAAATTCGTAGTTTTCACATTGCCGATTCAAGTATTTCCCACATACGAAAGGTACTGCAATAGGCTAGACTTATATAGAGAGAGAAAAAACTTTCTGCAGCATTCCAGGGCTACACTCTACTAATTTGAATCACTTATTACATAATCAGTATAATTACTGTATGAGAAAAAACCAACCGGTGTCGAAAAGGTTCAAATAGCTTTGAGCACTATGGGACTTAACATCTGAGGTCATCAGTCCCTAGAACTTAGAACTACTTAAACCTAACTAACCCAAGGACACCAAGAACATCCACGCCCGAGGCAGGATTCGGACCTGTGGCCGTAGCGGTCGCGCGGTTCCAGACTGATGCGCCTAGAACCGCTCGGCCACATCGGCCGGCTCGAAAAGGTCGAAGCCTAATTCTTCACTGTACTCCGAGGGATAATATTATGAATTAATGAATGAGTTTTGTAAACTGTTTGGTATTGACATCGATAGTTTTGTTTGAAGTTACATGTTTGCCCTGATAATATGCTTAAAATATCGATCAGACTCTCCGGTAACACACCGTGAATATTCCACTCATGCTACTAACTTTATTAGTTGGATACATGAGTATAAACGTCAACAGTTCTAGGCTCTACCAACCAGAATTCTTGTATTATACGAGTGTCTCGTGGAAACCTCCTGCCGGTTGCCCAATAACCAATCTGGTGACTCTCGTCAGATACATCTGGTTTATTTAGAAGATAATTCACATACTTTTACCTTCTGTCACAGTACAAACACCGGTGAAACAATAAAATTGAAAGGATGGAGGGCCTACAGTCCTAGGTCACGTGCGTACACTTCTGCTGCTATCAGAAGGACTGGAATAGTGCTCTTCTTTGCTTTCACACACCAGTAACTGACTGTGCTTCCGTCAGTCATTAAGCTGAGTGAAATGCGGACCGTGGAGCCTCCTACGGACAACTTCGTCCTGCACCAGCACTTCCTTTCAGCCATGATTGATTGCGTGCGCACCTGAAGTGACAATCCCCTGCGAAAGGGAGTTCTGTGCCGACAAGACAGATGTACAATTTTTCCATCGCACAGATACTTTCGGTCCTTGTACGAAGTCAAATATTCGCTCTGGACGAAGTAAAAACAGCATCACGCAATTAGCAAACTGTCGTTGAAAACAGCACATTGATGGAGACCACAGAATAAACAGAACGGGTTCTTTTGCTTTCTTGTTTATTGGAGGCGGCGGTAAACTGCTGGCATTCAGCCGGCAGTAAAAAGAAAACATAAGCACAGTTCTGTAAGAGATTTTAAAAACTATTAAACATTGAAAGTTATCCTGGCATGGGACGCCACAATGAAAGTTAACCCGTGGTGCTGACTAAATAAAATGATTGACACTGTAGTAAATTTTACTAACCACATTTAGTTTTTGGAAGAAAAACATACATAAATTATAGTTATTGTGGTGTCACCGCCAGACACCAAACTTGCTAGGTGGTAGCCTTTAAATCGGCTGCGGTCCGGAAGTATACGTCGGACCCACGTGTCGCCACTTTCAGTGATTGCAGACCGAGGGCCGCCACACGGCAGGTCTAGAGAGACGTCCTAGCACTCGCCCCAGTTGTACAGCCGACTTTGCTAGCGATGGTTCACTGACAAATTACGCTCTCATTTGCCGAGACGATAGTTAGCATAGCCTTCAGCTACGCCATTTGCTACGACCTAACAAGGCGCCATTATCATTTGCTATTTATCTTGTGATGCATGTCCCGTCAGACCGATGTTCACCAATTATGGATTAAAGTTAAGTATTCAAGAAGCTACGTACTTTACTTGCTAGTCTCAATTACTTTACCTGTTCCAGACCTCACGCCAGCCTGCGTGAGCTTAAACGCGTGCCTTTCGGCTACCTCCTAGTGGCTTTGCTGTCTTGCCAAGTCACAACAGTTACTGACTGAATACAGTAAACAAACTAACAGTTGGGTTTAAAGAACAATGGACAAGGATCCTGGATGGCAAAGTTAGTTAAGTACTCTGGCCCTAAAAATGTGGATAAGGCAATTTGAATTGACCTGACACTGAGCAGACTTTGATTGGTAATCTACCGAAGTCTATATAGGTGCAACTGAGAGCAAGTGGCGGTTGAGTTCTGTACGCCGTGACAAAGCTTGAGCAGCAGTACGTTATCCTGTTTGCTTTGTGCAGCGATGTAACTTGCAGCTGGCGAGATCTGTGCGGTGGAGGCGAGGAGTAAGGAGGCAACCGTGAATCGATCGAGGCCACGAAAGAAATGCAAAATCTCTCGGTCTAGCGACCAGGCACACGGATCTCAATTTACTCTCTACCAGAGCCCTGAAATTGTGGTGTCACCGCTAGACACCACACTTCCTAGGTGGTAACTTAAATCGGCCGCGGTCCTGTAGTACATGTCGGACCCGCGTGTCGCCACTGTGGGATCGCAAACCTAGCGCCACCACAAGGCAGGTCTCGAGAGACTGAGGAGACCTCGCCCCAGTTGTACGGACAACATAGCTAGCGATTGGACGTGCTAAGCCTTGCTCTCATTTGCCGAGAGATAGACAGTAGAATAGCCCTCTGCTAAGTTAACTGGCGACCACCTAGCAAGGCGCCATTTGTATCAGTGCCTATAGCTTACTTATATTCAAGAGAGATGTATTCCAAGGACTAATTAAAAGTTAAGTAACAAGCATCTACGTACTTTTCTTCTTATTTATTTATAAGTATCATGTTCCAGACTTCACGCCCGTCTGCGTTAGCATTGCGTGCCCTATCGGCTACAGCATTGTGTCTAGGCTGTATGGTCTAGACACAACAGAAATCACAGTAGATTTAAGTGTGACACACCCGTTCGCTGGTCGTACCAAGGACCTATTTGGCTCACTTATACGCCAGAGCACACAAGGATACCAAACGTCAAGACTGGTAAACCAAAAACGAATAAGTGTGCCCTCGGCAAACGAGTAGTCTGAGATGTTTGAAGTCACACTGTCGGTACAGTAGGAACTTCACCACAGGCTCTCCAGTCTTAACTCCCCGCAAGTGTAGTCAGTCTCAGGACAGGACCCAAGTACCAACTAGACATGCCAGAAGATGCTTCCAGACTGAAGTCCAGAACCCGAGTGCCTCACACCTCTCCAGATAAAAAAAATCCGTTTTTCCGCAAAGTGCACGAACGACACCGCCTTCGCCCCGTTTTGAGCCAATCACAGGCCTTTAGAGTCTCTAAATCTCCCTTCCTACACGACAGCACAAACTCATGTCGAACCAGTGAAAGAGTTAAGAAACCTGCGTCTCTGAAAAAAGGAACCCCCAATTACTGGCTTTTTAATGTTTTCACAGAGGGAGAAGATGTTTTTCTTTGAAGTCACGTCGCTTCCTACAGCAACAAACAAACAGACACAATCTTAAAGATCTTTATCTAAATCACCTGTGCCTTGGAGCATGTTAATCCTAGCTATGAGGTGTAATAAAGATTCTCTCTCTAAACGTTTCTCAGACTGTGGAGTTTCTTATACAACCGAGATGGCCGATGGAAGTGAGTCACAGGCCTATTTGCAGCATCGAAAATCACAGAAACTTGTGAATTTTTATTACGCGTGACTCTGTACACAATGCCTGGTTTACGACTCCAGTGTAGATGCGTCCCTTCAATCCGTCGCCCCCAGCCCAGCATTCGGCTGGCACCAATGCAGGTATAGTGACATTGTCTTGCTGGAGACCTGCCTCGACTAGGGGCTGCTCTCTCCCCCCTCTACAGCTGTGAGCCTGTCTGGGAAGATTTACTGAGGGATTGACTCGCCGCCAATTGCTTTCAACTTCCAACATGCCGTTCTCTGTAGAACCACAAAAATACCTCATGCTTTTAGCGCCCTACCAGGCTCCATCAACGTCTACTCAGGCCATTCACTTTCTAGAGTCTCGCTCATGGTGCGTAAGGCTGTAACAAAATCTTTAACAATTTTCCGTATACGAAAAATAGGTGAGAGAGTAACTTGTCCTCTCTAAACATATACAAGTTTTTAAAATAATTATAATGGGTGGGTGTACAATGAGGAATTGAATGCTTGCTGTTCAATTGCAAAACATATAGGTTTATCAGTATTTTGTGTGAGTCTTACTTAAGCTTCAGATTACGTGTTTTCCGTTTGAGATACGTAGGTAACTTGGAGGATTGGGACTTTATAGTGGCAGCTGTTTACTTTTAGCTGATACAAAACAGATACATGTTTAAAAAGTTAAGCAGTCTCCAACATCGTGCATAAGCCATTGCCACCGACGTGGAAGTCATAGGTCATCTTTTGCAGCGCCGGTTGCTTTCATATTTCGAATGGAGCGATCTACTGCCCTACGAATATCTTTTTATGATTCTGAAGCAGATGGCACGAAGTGCTGCTTTCGTCTTAAAAATTAAGTCGATGTCATAAGGGTGTACATCTGAGGAGTATGGCAGGTGGTACAAAACTTCCCAGCCCACCCATCGATAATGAATAGGTCACGCTGTATGTGACCAGGGATTCTCCTTGAAAATCATGAGTGGGTTACGCAGAAAGTGTCGCCGATTCTTTCTTAGAGCAAGTCTCATGCTGTGTTCCAAAAATTAATAGTAATACAGTGCAATGACTGTTTACCGTTGGGAAACGGCTTGTGTTAGGATAAAAACATCACAATTGTACTCAAAAAACACCATATCTTACACATTGCTTGGGTCCTGACGGGTTTCCAATCGATGTGGTGACCCATAAGAAATACATTTGACTCCCTTTTCCTGTGTGGTTTTTACGATTTACTCCATGTCTCATTCGCGTTCACAGGGTCCAAGCCGGGCGCTTTGGCCGAGCGGTTCTAGGTGCTTCAGTCCGGAACCGCGCGATTGCTACGGTCGCAGGTTCGAATCCCGTCTCGGGCATGGATGTGTGAGTCGTCCTTAGGTTAGTTAGGTTTATGTACAGTAGTTCTAGGGAACTGATGACCACAGATGTTAAGTCCCATAATGCTCAGAGCCATTTTGAAGGGTAGAAATGGTTCAAATGGCTCTGAACACTATGGGACTTAACATCTATGGTCACCAGTCCCCTAGAACTTAGAACTACTTAAACCTAACTAACCTAAGGACAGCACACAACGCCCAGGCATGAAGGGTAGAGCCACGGGTCGTAACACATATGAAATGTAACGTCCACTGTTCAAAGTGCTGTCAATGCGAACAAGAGGTGACCGAAATGTGTAACCAAGGGCACCCCATACCATCATGGCGGGTGATACGCCAGTATGGCGATGACGAATACACGCTTCCAATCAGCGTTCACATCGATGTCGCCAAACACGGATGCGACCACCATGATCCTGTAAACAGAACCTGGATTTATCCGAAAAAATTACGTTTTGCTATTCGTGCACCCAGGTTCTTCGTTGATTACACCATCGCAGCCGCTCCTGTCTGTAATGCAGCGTCAAGGGTAACCGCAGCCATGGTCTCCGAGCTGATAGTCCATCCTGCTGCAAACGTTGTCGAACTGTTCGTGCAGATGGTTGCTGTCTTGCAAACGTCCCCATCTGTTGACTCAGGGATCGAGACGTGGCTGCACGATCCATTACAATAATGCGGATAAGATGCCTGTCATCTCGACTGCTCGTGATACGAGGCCGTTGGGATCCAGCACGGCGTTCTGTATTACTCTCCTGAACCCACCGATTCCATATTCTACTAACAGTCATTGGATCTCGACCAACGCGAGCAGCAATGTCGCGATACGATAAACCGCAATCGCAATAGGCTACAATCCGACCTTTATCAAAGTCGGAAACGTGATGGTACGCATTTCTCCTCCTTACACGAGGAATCACAACAACGTTTCACCAGGCAACGCCGGTCAACTGCTGTTTGTGTTTGAGAAATCGGTTGGAAACTTTCGCCATGTCAGCACGTTGTAAGTGTCGCCACCGGTTCCAAACTTGTGTGAGCGCTCTGGAAAGCTAATCATTTGCTTATCACAGTATCTTCTTCCTGTCGGTTAAATTTCGCGTCTGTAAGTACGTCATCTTCGTGGTGTAGCAATTTTAATGGCCAGTAGTGTACAAAGCGGTCAGAAAAAGTCCAATAATTTGCACATTTGTTGACTTTAAAAAGACATATGACGCAGTTGACCGACAAGCACTTTTTGATATCCTTGAAGCACAAGGGTTAGATCCAAAAACCCTTAATCTCACATCAAAGAAACTTTGACCGATACTTCCTCCAAGAAGAACTTCATGTGTGTAATATCCGAGGCCTTCCTGATCAAAACTGGCGTCCGACAAGGTGATGGTCTGTCTCCTCTCCTATTCAACTTAGTGCTGGACAAGATCATCCGCGAATAGGAAAAGGAATTGAAGAACAAAAAGTGGTGGAAGCCTATACACATGGGGCGAGTCAAGGATGACATAAGAATTTCATGTTTAGTTTTGGCTGACGACTTAGCCTTAGTAGCGGATGATGAGATAACAGCAATCGCACAGGTTGAAACCCTTAAAGAATGTGCAGAAAAATTTGGTTTGCAAATATCTTTCCTAAAGTCTGAGTTCATCGCCTCAGAAACTGCCACGAAAAACTTGACTACAAAATACGGTCATATCAGTAGAGTCCCATATTTTAAGTACTTAGGTCAAGTCCTTGAACCTACGAAACATTCTCCTCCAAAAATTGAAGAGAGTCTATGAAAGAACCTACAAGGTGTACAACAAAAAATGCTTGTCCAAAAACACTAAAACTATGCACTATAATGAAGTATTAAAACCTTAATTTCTGTATGCCAGTGATGGTTCAAATGGCTCTGAGCACTATGGGACTCAACTGCTGTGGTCATAAGTTCCCTAGAACTTAGAACTACTTAAACCTAACTAACCTAAGGACAGCACACAACACCCAGCCATCACGAGGCAGAGAAAATCCCTGACCCCGCCGGGAATCGAACCCGGGAACCCGGGCGTGGGAAGCGAGAACGCTACCGCACGACCACGAGATGTGGGCGTATGCCAGTGAATCTCTGATCGTCCACATAAAAGGTGACCTATAAAACTTATTACAGAAAGTGCGTAAAATTATCAGAAAAATACTAGAGCTAAAGAAAACAGAAGAGGGCTTTAGACTACAACTCGTCAAACAATTGAGAAATTGTCCAAGCAGGCAATACAAAAGGGCGATTAAAATTTTATGGGCACGACTCTAGCCTTCCCAAAACAAGACTTACGCACAAAATTCTTAAATACATAGGACTTAAAACTATACCCTAGGTACAAGATGTCGGAAGGCTCAAAAAATTATTCCGACCTTTTGGACCGAAAGGTATTTAAACAGAAAGTTGACGGGTGGGAAGTGAAGTCAGAGAACGAAGCTCCGAAGAAAGCAGGAACAAAGCGCACAGAGGAAAGGACGAGAGCCCATGCAGAAAAAATGAAAGCAGTGTGGAAAGAAAAGGAAAAAGAACCAAGAAGCTTTGCGTGATCCAACAGGGTCTAATCGCACATTATACATATATACCACCGAAACATCAATAGCACATTCGCGATTTACTTCAGATTTTTAGGGGTTGCTGTAATAAACGTTTAGACCACGGGGTGGTCCATTGATCGTGACAGGGCCAAATATCCCATGAAATAAGAATCAAACGAAAAAACTACAAAGAACGAACCTCGTCTAGCTTGAAGGGGGAAACCAGATGGCGCTATGGTTGGCCCGCTAGATGACGCTGCCATAGGTCAAACGGATATCAACTGCGTTTTTTTTTAAATAGGAACCTCCATTTTTTATTACATATTCGTGTAGTACGTAAATAATTATGAATGATTTAGTTGGACCACTATTTCGCTTTGTGATAGATGGCTCTGCAATAGTCACAAACATATGTCTCACAATTTTAGACGAAGAGTTGGTAACAGGTACGTTTTTTAAATTAAAATACAGAACGTAGGTACGTCTGAACATATTATTTCGGTTGTTCCAATGTGATACATGTACCTTTGTGAACTTATCATTTCTGAGAACGCGTGCTGTTACAGCGTGATTACCTGTAAATACCACATTAATGCAATAAATGCTACAAATGATGTCCGTCAATCTCAATGCATTTGGCAATACGTGTAACGACATTCCTCTCAACAGCGAGTAATTCGCCTTCCGTAATGTTCGCACGTGCGTTGACAATGCGTTGACGCATGTAATCAGGCGTTGTCGGTGGATAACGCTTGCAAACATCTTTCAAGTTTCCCCACGGAAACAAATCCGGGGACGTCAAATCCGGTGAGCGTTCGGGCCATGGTATGGTGCTTCGACGACCAATCCACCTGTCATGAAATATGCTATTCAATACCGCTTCAACCGCACGCGAGCTATGTGCCGGACATCCATCATGTTGGAAGTACATCGCCATTCTGTCATGCAGTGAAACAGCTTGCAGTAACATCGGTAGAACATTACGTAGGAAAATCAGCATACATTGCACCATGTAGATTGCCATCCATAAAATCGGGGCCAATTATCCTTCCTCCTATAATGCCGCACCATACATTAACCCGCCAAAGTCGCTGATGTTCCACTTGTCGCAGCCATCGTGGATTTTCCGTTGCCCAATAGTGCGTATTATGGCGGTTTACGTTACCTCTGTTGGTGAGTGACGCTTCGTTGCTAAGTAGAACGCGTGCAAAAAGTCTGTCATCGTCCCGTAATGTCTCTTGTGCCCATTGGCAGAACTGTACATGACGTACGAAGTCGTCGCCATGCAATTCCTGGTGCACAGAAATATGGTACGGGTGCAATCGATGATGATGTATCATTCTCAACACCGACGTTTTTTAGATTCTCGAATCTCGCGCAATTTGTCTGCTACTGATGTGCGGATTAGCCGCGACAGCAGCTAAAACACCTACTTGGGCATCATCATTTGTCGCAGGTCGTGGTTGACGTTTCACATGTGACTGAACACTTCCTGTTTCCTTTAATAACGTAACTACCCGGCGAACGGTCCGAACACTTGGTTGATGTCGTCCAGGATACCGAGCAGCATACATAGCACACGCCTGATGGGAATTTTGATCACAATAGCCATACATCAACACGATATCTACCTTTTCCGCAATTGGTAAACGGTCCGTTTTAACGTGGGTAATGTATCACGAAGCAAATACCGTCCGCACTGGCGGAATGTCACGTGATACCACGTAATTATACGTTTGTGACTAGTGCAGCGCCATCTATGACAAAGCGAAAAAGGTGGTCCAACTAAAACATTCATATTTCTTTACGTACTACACGAATATGCAATAAAAATGGGTGTTCCTATTTAAAACAAACGCTGTCGATATCCGTTTGACTTATGGCAGCGCCATCTAGCGGACCAACCATAGCGCCATCTGGTTTCCCCCCGTCAAGCTAGACGAGTTTCATTTTTTTGTAGTTTTTTCGTTTGATGCTTATTTCGTGAGATATTTGGCCCGGTCACTAACAATGGACCACACTGTATACTTTGTAATACATAAATGTATACGTAAAGTATGCAATAGTGCAACGTTATAAACAACCTGAAATGTTGTATTTGTGGGTTATTGGTTTATGACTAGAATACTACTGCAGAAGCTGAATTTACGGTGACAATAAACAAGGGTGAAGGACACAGAAGGGGGTACAGGTGAAGGGCAATGGGATGAGAGGAAATGAGCATACAAGATGGGAAAGAGGAGACAGACAGAAAGAGGTGACAGGAAGAGATGGAGAGACAGGGGGAGCTAGGAGAAGATGGGTAAAGAGAGGGGAAGGAGGACGAGGTGGAAAGGGGGAGCGGGAGATCGACAGAGACCGGGGAGAGAGGAAGACTGGGACGTATATACGGTGTCCATACGTATTACAAACGTGTGCTTTCACTTTTCTTTCTTTTCGATTTAAGCAGACTGAGGCACAGCAAAGTGTGAAAGAGCTGAAACTTCCTGGCAGATTAAAACTGTGTGCTGGACCGAGACTCGAACTCTGGACCTCTGCCTTTCGCGGTCAAGTGCTCTACCAGGAGAGCTTCTGTAAAGTTTGGAAGGTAGGATACGAGGTACTGGCAGAAGCAAGGCTGTGAGGACGGGGCGTGAGTCGTGCTTGGGTAGCTCGGTCGCTAGCCGGCACGGTAGCTCAGCGTGTTAGGTCAGAGGGTTAGCTGCCCTCTGTAATAAAAGAAACTGAGTAAATCGATCAACAACTAACTATAATGGATGTCTTATGACGTCCCCCAGAGCAGATGCAACGAACAAAAGCGAACAAAATGAGATTTAAAAAAAAGTTGCTAGACCACTTGCCCGCGAAGGCAAAGGTCCCGAGTTCGAGTCTCGGTCCGGTACTCAGTTTTAATCTGCCAGGAAGTTTCATTTTAGCGCACACTCCACTGCAGAGTGAAAATCTCTTTCTGGAATTAAAGATCTGCTTATGTACAAAGGGCCAGGCAATGGTGATTAAAGGGGGACAGGGGAAGGAGGGACGGGGTTACCTAACGATGTGTCACTCGTGTTCACGTACCGGCGCTGCCCTCGGTCACGCCATAATGCAGACAGCTGGTCGTGCTCTACGTCACCGTGTCAGCAATGACAGGTGTTCAGTTGCCGTCGACGCCCGACATAATCGCAGCGTACAGACCGTGTGCAGACCTGGAGGCGGCAGGACTCTGAGGTCGGCGTGGCAGCCACTTGGCGGCTGCAGGCGCCCTAATTGAATATCGATAATTCACGAAGCTGGTCGGCGCCGGGTTACGCGACCGGCCGGCCGACTCCTGGGGGCGCCCGCGGCCCGCTCCCAGGAATTGCGATGGAACTCTGGAAGGAGGGCGGCCAGCCACCCACTGCTGCTTCGAAACACTTCGGTATTACCGTTCACGGGAAAATACCGCGACCACTGCGTGGAGCAACTGAAAAAAGTGTCGCATCGTCTTCTTGTCACTGTAACCACTTCGTGGCGCGCTATTCGGCCAATGACTATCGGAGTCGGTCACCCACACTAACGTTAATAGTGTGCTTCTGGGTGTTCCACCATGATCTTCCTTCAAATTGAAGCACAATATTTCACAGCCGACCTAGCCGTCATCTTCTGCTGCTGCTAGTGTACTTACGTGTATTCGCTGCCTTGACTACAAACTCCAGAGTACACTGGTAACTTTCGCGTCATGTGTCACTGGCAACTTTTTTCTGTTTTTTGTGTGTGTCATCAGTCTTCTGAATGGTTTGACGCGGCCCGCCACTAATTCCTTTCCTGTGCCAACCTCTTTCTCAGAGTAGCACTTGCACAATATACCCCCAATTATTCGCTGGATGTATTCCAATCTCTGTCTTTCTCTGCAGCTTTTGCCGTCAACAGCTCCCTCTAATACCACGGAATTCATTCCCTGAGGTCTTAACAGATGTCCTACCATCCTGGCCCTTCTCCTTGGCAAAGTTTTCAACATATTCCTTTCGTCTCCGTATCTGCGCAGAACTTCCTCATTCCTTACGTAATTTTCAACATTCGACTGTAGCACCACATGTAAAACGCTTCGATTCTCTTCTGTTCCGGTTTTTTCCACAGCCCATGTTTCACTACCATGCAATGATGTACTCCAAACATACATTCTCAAAAATTTCCTCCTCAAATTAAGGCTTATATTTGATACTAGTAGACTTCTTTTGGCCAGGAATACCCCTTTCGCCAGTGCTAGTCTGTTTTAGGTGTCCGCCTTGCTCCGTCCGTCATTTGTTATTTGGCTGCCTACATAGAAGAATTCCTTAACTTCTTTTACTTCGTGACCATCAATCCTGATGTTAAGTTTCTTGCAGTTCTCATTTCTGATACCTCACATTACTTTCGTCTCTCTTTGATTTACTTTCAGTCCACATTCTGTAGTCATTCTATTGTTCATTTCATTTAGCAGATCATGTAATTCTTCTCAATTTTCACTCAGGATAATAATGTCATCGAATCGTATAACCCTATTTTAATCCTACTCCTGAACCTTTCTTTTATTTCCGTCATTGCTTCTTCAATGTGCAGAATGAACTACAGGGGCGATGGGCTACGCTCTTGTCTTGCACAATTTTTAATCCGAGCACTTTTCTGTTTGTCATCCACTCTTATTATTCCCTTGTAGCTCTTGTGTATATTGTATATCACCCGCGTTTGCCTATAGCTTACCCCTGTCAATTTCAGAATTTCGAACATTTGCAGTATCAACGGCAACGTCAGAATTGCCTCTCTCGTGCCTTTACCTTTCCTAAACCCAAACTGATCATCATTTGCTCAGCCTCACTTTTCTTTTCCATACTTCTGTATATTATTATTGTCAGCAACTTGGATGCAGGAGCTGTAAAGCTCATTGAGCGATAATTCTCGGACATCTTAGCCCTTGCAGTCTTCGGAATTGTGTGGATGATATTTTTCCGGAAGTCTGATGATAAGTCACCAGACGCATACATTCTACACACCAACGTGAGTAATTGTTTTGTTGACAGTTCTACCAATGATTTTAGAAATTGTGATAGCATGTTATCTACTTCGTCCGCCAAAGCTCTTTCCTATTCTGGTTCTGCTACTGGATCTCTTTATCTTCTCGATCAAACATCGACAATTTATTCAGTGAACTGCTACTTTTTGTCTTAAAATCTCCGCACGCATGGTCTCTAAAGGGCGCCCCCAACGGCAGTCGACTCGAAAAAATCTGTTTCGACTTCTAGTGGTGGTTAAAAAAATCACTGCAAGTATTTGGTCAACAAATGGAGGAGAGGTTGTAACACTTATTTTTGACTTATTTTGTATCTCTATCGATATTTCTTTATGTCAGTTTGTAGTATTGGTTATGTATAATGTTGTATCTGTCATAGAAATTATTTGACTACGTGTACATGTTTCAGCTATGTGAAACTTTTGAACCATGTTGTTTTTAAGTTATGCTTGTGAAATTAAATAAGTACTGAGATGATGAATATATAATGTACTGTAAATGACTTGGTCCACAGTTAGGGAATGTAGTGTTGAATGTAAAAGATATGGGGAAGCCCCACAGCTAAGGAAGTAGCTTGGCGCAGTGGAAAACATGTGGTTGTCGAACAAGTGGCAACTCATCCTTTGTGATGGGTAAGGAGTGGGGCTGAGCATGGCTGTGGTTAACACCTCGCTAGCAGAAGCGGATAATTGTGGCTTATATTCCTGGAGTTTTGAGGCAAGAAGTGCTTAAGGACAGTATCTATGGGCTTCGGATGCTGCATTTGGTGATACCACTATCATGGCATGGGTTTTGGCCGTACAAAAATATAATTTCGACGCGAAGAAGATATGTAACAGGGCGAGGCCAGCAGTACTGCTATGATTGCATAACTGCCAGGTTAACAGCCAATGCAAATTGCGCCACCAATGCCTTCCACTATATTGTTTATATATGGTACTCTGTGAACGGACCAGGTATTTCTGAAATTTGGTTGATTTTAATAATAATCGTGGTGTTGCTAAAAACTGTGTCTTACATCCATGATTATCCCAAATCACAAACCTGACAGGAATCCTATTCCAGTGAATTTGATTCCGAGTGTCCCATTTTGTTACACGAAAGTGGTTGCACTTGAATTTATTGCTGTGTAGCCATTTGCACAGCCAGTTATACTTTTGAGTACGTCAAAAGACGGCTTATGAAAGTACAGTTGTTATTTAAAGAGTTATACTTTGTTGTGCTAAACGTAATTTATAATTAATGATAAAAATACCTACCATTTCTCATACATACTGGTGTAGTTTTGTTTATGATCATGGTTCTTCAAACCATGGAAGCTTAAGGGCCCTGATGTACCAGCCTAGTTATTTAATGAATCAATTGCATGGGGGCTTAATTATGTTTGAATGAAAATAATTTTAATTTTTTGCTTTAGTAGCTGTTTGTCCGATTACGAAGTCTCGTAAACGGTTGGCCCTGACTAGTATTATTACGCAATCTGACTGCTTAGAACAATAACAAAGAATGAAATGGAAATTTTCATTAACACAATTAATTAATTAAGTCCCCAGCAACTATAAAAACCTACGAAACCAAAGCACAAGTGTAACTGTTCTGTGTGTGGAAGTATGACTCAACGTACGCATCTGGCACGGTTCTTCTTCAATAACACAAGAAATTTTAAATATCATTTATACTGAATTAATTAAAGAAAATAAAAATACCATAATTACTCAAGAAAACCAGAATTACACTCTAATACAAGAACACAAGCCAGATGCTTTGTTGACTGAACCTGTAATGACGCATTATTTAAAACATGGAAATAATGAAAAATAAATCAAGTTTCGTTACCTTCATATATTGACCAAAATCACTCTAATCATTACAATATATCTCCACACCGACTCGCTATTACCACATCTCAACAAGAACTTTTCAGTATCACATCTCAGCAAGCACTCCCTTCTAGCACATCTGAACACGAACTGACTACTACGAGTCCTCGACAAGCACTGCCCACTACGACATCTCAATAATCACTGCCAGTGGAGGCGGCGGAACAATGCTCTCTAGCGATCTCTGGCGCTGTGGCTCAGTGTAGCCACCTTTTACAATGCAAAGGCTGCTTCAGATCCAGTATAGTTAGATTTGCGTTCTGTTTAGCTTCGTCAAACCGAGTTTAAAAAAGAACTATTTACTGTGTTATCTATTCTAATGCAAGTTGGTTAATGCACAGGCACAGAGACCCTGCCCTAAGCAATGAAGTTATAGATTATGGTCATTAGCAGACACCCTGATTTAAATTCAGAATCATTTGAAGCTCTTCCCTGTTCAGTATTGTTGCTAGTTTCATGTGTGTCGGTAATTGGTTTTATAAACTGTTACACCTAGTTCATTTAAGGTACGTGTTGTTGAGAGGCATATGTTACTGTTCACTATCTGATTGTCCATTTATCTGCAAGGTTAGGTTACTGCGTTGTAATATGAACAGATATGAGGTAAGAGTTTAGTGTGTGTGTCAAAAAAGGTTAGGTTAGCCTTTGCACTGCCTTCTACTTGATCAGTTTGCTTGACGCAAGAATGCCTAATTAGGCTGGCGACCTGTTTTAATATGTAATGTTACAACTAGCTTTTGTGCTGGGAGAACGTCTGTTCCAGACCCACTGTTTACTGTTGCTTATACTGTGCTGGAGTGTTTCGGGAACGAATCCCAATTTGATTGTTCTGTTTCCATTAAGTTCTCTCACGATCACAACTTGGTCTAAAATATCTCTCAGAGGTTGAACGTTCGCATCGATTGCCGTTTTAGGGTGGTCAGTGGTACCGTTACAAGGAGATGACGAATATCTCAAGGTTTCGGCCCGTTGTACTTTCCTCAACTCCGAACCTCTCCGGAATATTTCACGCAGTGAGCGCTTGTGACACTGTTGATGACGATCCATCCATTGAATGGTGACACTATACACGTCTGCGCCTTTTGTGCTGTTCAACTGTAGTGGACGATCTGCTAACTATGGGATTCACCCCACGCCTCTACGAGCAAGGAGCAAGAGAAACTTGATACTACATCCACTACAGTTACAGCGGTTTCACAAAAGTATGGGAACATATGAGAAATCCATGCCTGAACATAAATACAAATGCTGTCAATCCTGAAGGCTGCTCTGTTCTACTTGTGCGGCACCTCAGCAGTGTTCTCAATATGCTTCATCTGCCAAGCTTAAGGGTTTTGTGTAGTTGTGAATGCATTACGTCGAAGCTAAGCTCATTCGAATCCGAGCAAATTGTTGGTGCTCGTATGATGCGGTTTAGTATAACCAAGGTAGTCGAAGTGTTTGGTGTTTCAAGAGCCTCCCTACTGAAGATTTATACCCCTGCACATCTTCCGCCAGGTCACAACGCTGCCGAAAGAGTGTTGATCTATTTTGACGGACGGTCATTGAGCTGGCGTGTGACGCAGAATAAGAGGAGGACATCTGCGGAAATTGCAGAACCGATTGTCCCGAGTGTCCAGCTCGCGAACCCTAGCAGCGCCGAAACGAAACGAAGTGAGCTCCGTAAGCAGGGAATTGCAGGGATAGATGGAGCAAGGAATGAACGTCGTCTGGTTGGAAGAAACTTGTTTGTCACAGTTTCCAGCTTGTGGCCGAGTTTATGTCTGATGTACACCGTCCTTAGGCATTCACACTGCTTACTGCCAAGATCGAAACATGGTTCAAATGGCTCTGAGCACTATGGGACTTAACATCTAAGGTCATCAGTCCCCTAGAACTTAGAACTTCTTAAACCTAACCAACCTAAGGACATCACACACATCCAAGCCCGAGGCAGGATTCGAACCTGCGACCGTAGCGGTCGCGCGGTAGCGAAACATGGCGTGGTTTGCTGATGATCTGAGCAGCCGTATCGTGTCATTCCAGGGTGCCCCATTGTAACTCTGTAAAGACGCATTACTGCCAAGGATTACATAGTACCGTATATTCGATACAACTACAGAACGAGATTTTACTCATCACCATCCTCAACTTTAGTGCGCCGAGGGAAACTATGAGAGGGAAACGTAGGAAACACTGAAACACAGGGAATCATTAGTGCCAAAAGGTCGCACAATTATTGACGTCTACTCAACTTTGCGCATATCGGTTCAGGCAGCGTGAGACGCCCGCTAAACCCGCTGGGCGAAACAGGTGGCAAGGATTGTGGAAAGGCACAAATAAGGTGTCGGTC
Organism: Schistocerca nitens; assembly: GCF_023898315.1. Lineage (NCBI taxonomy): Eukaryota > Metazoa > Arthropoda > Insecta > Orthoptera > Acrididae > Schistocerca > Schistocerca nitens. The sequence continues at coordinate 554,804,880 of NC_064620.1, read as the reverse complement.
AGGTTCACTCAAAATTGTAATTTATTGTAATTTAACAACACCTTTAACCTAAAACGGCACATAGCCGAACCTTTAGAACTACGAGTTTCTAAAAAGGCAATTATTTCACGACTGAAGGCCTCCAAATAAGAAATCTTAAAGCAACAAGATAAATCTCAAGTGGTAAAAACATGCAGTTCAAATTGCAAGTAAATTAATTAACACGCATATATATATATATATATATATATATATATATATATATATATATATATATATATATATATATATATATATATATATAACGAGGCTGAGAGCCTCAAGGCAAGGGTGAATTGACAAACATAAACAAGAAGCAATACAAACGACTGAAGGCCCACAGTAAACTTTTCAAGATTTTAAAATAAATTACCATAACCTTTCAAAGGCAGAAGGCTCCAAAGTTTCTTTAGAATAAGGATTTAAGTGGCTGAAGGCCCTCAATTGATTTTCTAAAATTCAAAAATACGTAAAATCCAGTAGAAACAAGATTTTTCAAATCATTGGCTATGATAGATTATAAACAATTAAACGCCGGTGAGAAGAACAATAAAGAAAACGGCACTCAGAAGCCTCCAGGGAGCTCGGTCTGCCCTCTTTCACATAGATGAGACAGGTGGTGGGCCTAACTACACTTAATCCGTCCTAACCCAACCAGGGGACAGCCACGGACCGACCGACAAAACGATTTGCTTGTCATAAATCAGTGCTTGAGAACTCAAACAAAAAGGTTGTGAACGTGATTATCCACAATGGAGTATGTAGTACCTGTCAAAACTACCCACCATGTTGGACAGCGACAACAGGTGAGGAAAGGACGCTGCCTGAAATTGCGTCAGTGGCCAGGGCAGGTAACTGGAACACTAACGGCCACAGGGCAGAAAATTCCGCTGGTACACTAGAATTGTAGTCAACCAATATAGTTAATTGCACCGCATGGCGGCTAAATTTCAGCAATAGAAAGACTCAGTGTTCCTCACAGGAAAACCTCCCCAACAGCGAACCACCGAAACGAACCACACAACATGAATGGACGTGCCTTGAGTGGTTGAAACCACTACTCAACTTTGACGTCCTGGGTCGGTGAACCACGAAGCTCGTAGCTATTGGACAGCTCCACACATGCTCCGACACTTCGCAGGGACCGCCAACAGACCCAGCTGACTGCGCTTCGCGGAGATAACTTCCCTGTTCCGCAGCAACCGACGGAGTCTCCACAGAATGCCGACAACATCCAACAGTAACTAAGGACTCATGAAGACAAATCGTGAGTCGATGCACACACACAGCCGACTCATGAACGATCGGCGAGTCAAAACGCGTCGTTCGGTAGTACGACCGACCGACGATCCACGAAGACTGTGGCCCGGCTCAAGTGATGCGTGGCAGCAATGGTCGGGCGAGCCATGTCGACGCAGACCTCACAGATCCAACCCGACTGCATTACTGCTGCATAGGAACTCCCCGACTGGCAGGTCCGGACTGCGCTCCAGACGCATTCCAACTGACTGGCAGCCCGAACTCGCGACCCGAACTCCCCTTACGACAGACAACGACCGGGAAGTAATAGCAGTCAAGCAAAGATACCACGCGAGGGGATATATCGATACGCGCTGCTAACGCCGCTCACAGTAAGGCAAAGCAGCAACTCAATGACAGTAGTAATTTAAATTAACGTAGTGTGGTGGAAGTAAAATACATGATGGTTGCAACACGAGCCACGCATGGCTCACGGCGGATTCTGATGTTCAACTAGTATTCCAAAAGGTAAGGCTGGATAATAAACAATTCGCTGAAGACGGGCTGATGTGGACTCGCTAGAAGCAGATGATGCGGCGCGAAGAACGCAAGTAGAAGACGGTCTTCTCGGTAGTCGAGCTGACTTGGAACTGCCTGCTCTTCTGTGGCGCCCGAGCATACCACATCTCTGGCCGTGTAGCAATCGCTGGACTGTACCCCGTTTCTGGAGTGGCTTGTCGACCTATCGACCCATGTGGTGCTGTTCTGCCTAGTGGTGCGTGCTGTGCTTACAACACCACAGATCATGTTTCCATTATGACGGATGAGATTCAGCCCATATTTGTTCCCCAATGGTGATGCTCTGTTCTAAGAAGACAAGGCCGCTGTTCACAGAGATCGTATCGTCCAGCACGAATGTTGTCAGCACGAGGATGAATTGTTGCATCTCCTCTGGCTGCCACATTCACCAGATCTTAATAGTACTGAGAGCCTTTCTAGTCTGCTTTGTGGAGAACAGTGCGTCGTCGCTATCCTGCTCTTTCATCCTTACCACAACTAGACTCTATTCTTCAAGAATAATGTTGCAACATTCGCTTAAGAACACGACATGTATTTACTTTATTTTTATTTAATCGCATTGCTAGGGCCCTCCGTTGGGCAGGTCCTACGCCGGGTGCCGGTCTTTCAATTTGACGCCACGTCGGCGACCTGCAGTCGATGAGGATGATGGGATGATGATGAGGACAGCACAACACCCAGTCCCTGGGCGGAGAAAATTCCCCGAACCAGCCGGAAATCGAACCCGGACCCAGATGATTGACAATCCGTCACGCTGACCATTCAGGTAGTGGGGACGGACACGTATTTACACTACTGGACATTAAAATTGCTACACCACGAAGATGGCGTGCTACCGACGCGAAACTTAAGCGACAGGAAGAAGATGCTGTGATATGCATATGATTAGCTTTTCAGAGCATTCACAGAAGGTTGGTGACGGTGGCGACACCTACAACGTGCTGACATGAGGAAAGTTTCCAACCGATTTCTCATACACAAACAGCAGTTGACCGGCGTTGCCTGGTGAAACGTTGTTGTGATGCCTCGTGTAAGGAGGAGAAATGGGTAACATCACGTTTCCGACTTCGATAAAGGTCGGATTGCAGCCTGCCGCAATTGCGGTTTATCGTATCGCGACATTGCGGCTCGCATTGGTCGAGATCCAATGACTGTTAGCAGAATATGGAATCGGTGGGTTCAGGAGGGTAATACGGAACGCCGTGCTGAATCCCAACGGCTTCGTATCACTAGCAGTCAAGATGACAGGCATCTTATCCGCATGGCTGTAACGGATCGTGCAGCCACGTCTCGATCCCTGAGTCAACAGATGGGGACGTTTGCAAGGCAACAACCATCTGCACGAGCAGTTCGACGACTTTTGCAGCACCATGGACTGTCAGCTCGGAGACGATGGCTACGGTTAGCCTTGACGCTGCATCACAGACAGGAGCGCCTGCGATGGTGTACTCAACGATGAACCTGGGTGCACGAATGGCAAAATGTCATTTTTTCGGATGAATCCAGGTTGTGTTTACAGCATCATGATGGAAGCATCCGTGTTTGGCGACATCGCGGTGAACGCACATTGGAGGCATGTATTCCTCATCGCCATACTGGCCTATCACCCGGCGTGATGATATGGGGTGCCATTGGTTACTCGTATCGGTCACCTCTTGTTCGCATTGACGCCACTTTCAACAGTGGACGTTACATTTCAGATGTGTTACTACCCGTGGCTCTACCCTTTATTCGATCCCTGCGAAACCCTACATTTAAGCAGGATAATGCACGACCGCATGTTGCAGGTCCGTACGGGCCTTTCTGGATACAGAAAATGTTTGACTGCTGCCCTAGCCAGTACATTTTCCAGATCTCTCACCAATTAAAAACGTCTGGTCAATGGTGCCCAAGCAAGTGGCTCGTCACAATACGCCAGTCACTACTCTTGATGACTGTGGCATCATGTTGAAGCTTCATGGGCAGCTGTACCTGTACACGCCATCCAAGCTCTGTTTGACTCAAAGCCCAGGAGTATCAAGGCCGTTATTACGGCCAGAGGTGGTTGTTCTGGGTACTGATTTCTCAGGATCTATGCACCCAAACTGCGTAAAAAGGTAATCACGTGTCAGTTCTAGTATAATATATTTGTCCAATGAATACCCGTTTATCATCTGCATTTATTCTTGGTGTAGCAATATTAATGGCCAGTAGTGTACTTATTCCTAACGACTGAAAACTGTTCTGAGGACCAACGGTTATCCTACGCCGCATTAGGCATAGTAATTTTTTGTGTGTCTGGTGTTTCCATATCTTTGTCGTCCCTCTGTACCTCGACAACGCTAGGCAGCCGACTGGCGACAATGTCTTGTAACGAGCATACGATTTCGAAAATACACGTAGATAGCTGATGGGTCTTATTACGGCAGAGTACTACGATATTAAGAGGCGACTCATTGAGCACGTCCAGCAGTCTCGTATCGTACACAAGAAAACATCGGTTAATATAAAGCTGGAATACAACTCGAAAAACGAAAGCCGGATATGGCGTCATTAAGTTATAAAAGAGGATACCCAAAAATCAGTAGGGAAAATTTATCGGCAACTCGTGTGTGCGTGTGTGTGTGTAATGAAAGGTATGAGACCTATAGCTATTTTCAGTCGGATCCTGGTGAAATATCTGTCAGAAAGCATTAAAATGTGCTGGACACAGATAAATACAGGAACGAATCCACCCGTGTGGTGTCTAATCCACCCGTATGAAGGAATCTGGCAGAGGGCAGAAGCATTAAAGTCTACATATATGTATGTACAATTGCTGTGACGGTTGGTGGCGATTGCGGGGACTTTACTATTTGCGCGCAGAGGGCTGCCCCCCTGTTATGTGACGGGGGTTGCAAGTGGAGGCTTCAATGCAGCAGACGAGGACCGTCTCGTGGCAGTTGGTGTTGGGACCGGCAAGTGATATTGATGGAATTCCACTGGCAGACAGCTCAGCGATGGCCAAGACATACTGTGCGCAACTCCATATGTGAGGAGATACAGGGTGTCCACAATGAGACTCCAATATTTTAATACCCTATATCTTTCTCATTTCAGATGCTGGACCTGTGAGTCCTGAAGGGGCAGACAGAGCAACTCAACAAGGTTGTGGTGTGCAGATTTGATACTCCAAGTGGCCGTAGTGGAGCTGCAATCAATTGTTTTAGCAAAATGGAGGATATGAAGGAGCGTGTACAAGTGGTCTGGTGGTATGCAGAGACAAAATCGGCGACCCAAGTGCAAAGAAACTTTCGTCGAGTTTACAACAAAGCGCCCCCGTCGCTCAAGACTATGAAGAAGTGGTGTGATCTGTTTTTGGCTACTGTTTTTGGCTACTGGGTGTGTTGAGAAAGGGCATGGTGGTGGTAAGACTGGGATCAGCGAACATCATGTGCAACAAGTGCAGCGGTCATTCGAACAAAGTCCACAGAAGTCAGTGCGACAGGCAGCACGAGAACTTCGTATGAAAGGTTCAACAGTGCACAAAGTGCTTCATCAGCGATTAAGTTTCTACGCATATAAAGTGCAGGTTGTGCAAGAAATCAAGCCCGATGATCGACCAAAGCGAGAAGAATTTGCATGTGTCATGTTAGATCGCATTGCCACGGACATTTTTATCACACGTGATGTTTGTTGACGAGGCAATCTTTCACGTGTCAGGGGCTGTCAATCGTCACAATGTGCGCATCTGGGGGTCCGAAAATCCACAAGCACCTATGGAACACATGCGCGACAGTTCGATAGATAATGTGTGGTGTGATTGGATGATAAATTGCATTGTTGGGCCGTTTTTCTTTCAGGAGCCGACTGTGGATGGAGCCATCTACCTGGACATGTTGGAACAATTTGCCGTGCCACAGATAACAGACCTGCAGACAAATGTGTTGTATATCTGTTCTGCTAGTGAACTTGAACTGACTTCTTGTACTGTGGTTTTCATAGTGGGAATCGTATTCGCCTGCCGGCTCGGTGTTTGTGTCTGAGCTCGTGGCACTGTGCGGAAGAAAGCATTCTATTTTGCCGACTTAGCTCCGCTTTGTCGACGTGCTGTTCTGTACCAGTGTCAGCCTGAAGACAGGCCTAGCATGGGGGAGGTTACACCTCTGTTTTGATTTCACACATGGCTTCATGTTGGGTGGAGAACAAATTTGCTGGACTCACTTAAGCTATACTCTATGCCTCGATTGTAACACATGTGAAATTTAATGGATAAGCCTGAATGGCTGATATGTTATAGAAGCAAAATGGTGGTTTGCAAATATGTTTCCTACACGCCCCCACCACCTGGCTTCATTAATTCTGCCGTGGATGTCGGCAGTCTCTAGCCAGACGTTCTCGTTGATGACATCGAAAACATGTCATCTCACCTTGGCGCTTGTAACCAGTTTGAAAGGCTATCCGTAATTGTTCGAGACATCACAGTCAAAGTCTCTAACTCATAAACGGAATATTTACTTTCTGCCTCGGACAGGCAACGTGATGCAGAATCGAGTGGTCTGCTCGCCATGCTTTCCCTGAAGAAGAACCGCCACAATACCCAAATGAGAAGCATCGGTCTCAACAATGAGTTCTTGATTGATGTCGGCAATACCCCCAATACTGACACACGAGCAAAAGCCTTCTTCAAGGAATCAAAGGCCTCCTGCTGGGCCAGCGACCGACTGAACTACTTTTTTCTCTTGTGGAGCTGATACAGAGGGGCAGTGTGGTGTCACCGCCAGACACCACACTTGCTAGGTGGTAGCCTTTAAATCGGCCGCGGTCCGTTAGTATACGTCGGACCCGCGTGTCGCCACTATCAGTGATTGCAGACCGAGCGCCGCCTCACGGCAGATCTAGAGAGACTTCCTAGCACTCGCCCCAGTTGTACAACCGACTTCGCTAGCGATGGTTCACTGACAAAATACGCTCTCATTTGCCGAGACGATAGTTAGCATAGCCTTCAGCTACGTCATTTGCTACGACCTAGCAAGGCGCCATTATCAGTTGCTATTGATCTTGTTAATCATGTACCGTCAGACCGACGTTCACCATTAATGGATTAAAGTTAAGTATTCCACCAGCTACGTCCGTTTTACTAAAGTCTAATTTCCTTGTCCTGTTCCAGACCTCACGCCAGCCTGCGTGAGCTAAAACGCGTGCCTTTCGGCTTCCTCTAGTATTCCTGGGTTGGCTCTCCTGCCAATCCACAACAGGCAGCTCTCTCTCCATCCGAACAGGCCTCGGAAGACCCAACGGTACCGACCGACCACAGTATCATCATCAGCCCACAGGCGTCACTGAATGCAGATATGGAGGGCCATGTGGTCAACACAACGCCCTCCCAGTCATTGTCAGCTTCCATGCCCAAAGTTGCTACTTTCCAGTTAAGTAATTCCTCAGTTGAACTCACAAGGGCTGAGTGTGCCCCGATTGCCAACAGCGCTCGGCAGACCATAACGGTTTACCCATCCATGTGTTAGCCAAGCGTAACAGCGGTTAACTTCGGTGATCTGATGGGAACTGGTATTACCACTGCGACAAGGCCGTTGGCGAGTGGGGCAGCTATTTGGCCAAAATTAGGAATATATTATCGAAAAAAATTGACCATAGCAATAAACTGTCTAACTCGCTTCTTGTGTCTCTATGGCTCAAAGTCATGAATAGATTTCGATACTGGTCAATCGCCATGCCAGCACTCGACATTATGTGGCCCAATATTGAAATTTGGTTGTGAACAAGACTGACCTTTGAAGGCTTGAGTATCAGTTTGCCCTCTGTAAGTGTACCCAAAATCTGAGACAAGTGATCCAGGTGCTCCTCAGAACGTTGACCATATATGATGCCGTCATCCAAGTAACTATAGAAGCAGCGGAACTTTGCCCAGGACTGAATCAAGTACTCTCGACAATATGGTCGTCCCAGTAGTCAGGCCAAATGGCACAAAATTAAACTCTCAGAATTAATAATCGCTGCAAATGTCGGTGACACTTTTTGATGCCTCAGCTAACGGGATCTGATAGTATGGCTGGTTCAAGTTATTGACGCTAAGGAGAATAGTGTCCGCGAACCACGAAAAACAATTATGTAAATCGGGCTTAGGAACTGACAACTACAGTCTTCTCGTTAAGAACCCTAAGAGGAAATTATTGTAACAATGTTTGACAGCTCCATAAATTCACAAATTAGTAAGAATGGAAACCAGGTAACACAGCTGAAACCAAGATAGACACCAGACACTAGCGAAATTCCAGTTCCATTTTACATCGATTAGCTGTGGAACAAGCCCTCTTCCTAACTCCTATCTAGGCAGAACCCTTAGCGCAATGAGCAGTGCCACATGACTGCAAAAGAGCATAGGTCACTTACATGTAGAAGGGTAAAGGAGTGGATTCACGGAATTACTGACCAGTAACTCTAACATTCTCCCCTTGCAGAATCCTTGAACCTATTCAAGACCTGTTGAAAAACATTTCTCAATACAAGAGGCTTATGATTAGGCCCTTCCCATCCCTCCTCCCCTAATTTCCACCCTTGCCAGTTCCCACTACTAACTGTGATGTGCACTGCATACAAATCTTGTGCTGTAGCCCCTCTCAGCTTGACACCCCGATCATCCGCTACTAATTGTAATACTTTTCGTACAGAAACCTTGCAGCTGTCGTACCTCTAGTGCCCCTCTCAACTTGGCGCCCCAAACAACACAGGCCATCACTTTGGTCTTAAGCTGGCCCTCAGCCTATTATAAGCTCAAATATTACTATGAGGCGTGTTTTTTAAGTAAGGTCCGTTTGAACATAAGTACACAACGAAAGAGTATTTCAAAAAGTAAATTTATTTTCAGAAAGTACATACTTCACTCTAGTTTTCGACATAGATGCCAAGATTATTGAAACACGTATCATACCTCTCAACGAATTTTAAAATACCCTCCTCATGAAAGCTTTCCGCCTGCTCCGATAACCAAGAGTTCACTGCCGTTTTCAAGTCGTCGTCATCATTCTAACGTTTGCCACTGAGGTGTTGCTTGAGGTGGAGGAACAGATGGTAATCGCTCGGCGCAAGATGAGGACTGTAGGGTGGGTGGTCTAAAACTTACCAGCCAAAACTGCCAAATAAATCGCGGGTCTGGCCTTCAGTGTGAGGTCTTGCATTGTCATGGAGAAGGACAATTCAATTTGTCAGCGTGCCGCGTCTTTTGTTTTGAATCGCTCTGCTTAGCTCTCTCAGGGTTTGGCAGTATGCCTCTGCAATGATAGTGGTTCCTTGTTGCATGACGTCGACCAGCATGATTTGCGCTGGGACAAAGTCTGTTTGGTCTTCACCTTTACAGGCAAGTGTGTGTGTCTCCATTCCATGCTCTGTTGCTTCGATTCGGGCGTTATATGCGAAACCCATCCTTCGTCTCTAGTTACGATCTGACACAAGAAGCCATGACCTTCTTCGTGATAACAAGAGCTTCATCACACACTCATATCTTTGGTTTTTGAGGTCCTCTGTTAGGATTTTCGGGACCCAACGGGAGCACAGTTTTCTAAACTTTAGGTGTTCAGAAACAATGTTGTAAAGCACTGATCTCGACACGTCAAGACATTTGTTTGAGAGACCTGTTACTGTGAAACACCTGTTCTCACGAATCCTGACTTCAACTGAAGCCACCAAATAGTCTGTAATTAAGGAAGGGCGACCGTAGCGGCCCTCATCATGGACGTTGTCACGCCCATCTTTGAATTCTCGTACCCACTTGCGCACTTTGCTTTCACTCACGACAGTATCACCGTACACTTCGCAAATCTATCGATGAATTTCTGCAGCAGACAGGTTTCTTGCTGACTGAATGAACCTCACACGCGGCGGGCGAGTTGATGGTATTAAACATTTTGAAAGCACAGAACAGAACCGTACAGGTTAGATACAGAGTTGAAACTGAGCACAGTTGTTCCTGAGGTATGCCGGTACACGATGCACGCGCTCGGTGGGGTATGGGCGCGAAGTACTAGTGTCTACAACAAAACGGACCTCGTATATTCCTGGGGAAAAAGCGCTGTCAAAAGAATGAATTGGGATTCAGGGATAACCACTAATCTGAGACAGAGATTGCGTTATTCACACACGAGTTCTTGCGAGTGGTAGATGTAAATTCCGGCTTCCTAGGCTTTTGAAAGCTTTCTGAAACTGAACCATATCGAAGACTACTGACCAACCTTACCTCTGATGTTACACTAACAGAATTCGGCACGTTAAAAAGTGCGGCGAATGCTCTACAGAAACGATAGTAACAGCGGGTATGCCCCGCAGAAGCGTAATAGAATATTTCACGTTGATAACTAACTTGAGTGACTTATTAACTACTCATGGCTAGGATTCACAGTCATATAATATTTCTTAAAACACATCATAGTCGCCGTAAACTGTATGAAATATTTATTATTACGATTGCAATTTCGACCTTAGGGCCATTTTCAGGTAACAATGCAGAAGTTATCTAAACACAGCAATTACATAAATGAAGCACACGGTGTGTATACATAATTAAACAAATATGTCATTAAGATAATAGCTTAATTATAAAAATTGGTGAGAAAGGTACATAACTCACATTTTGTCAGAATATAAGAATATTTGACGTGAGCACATGTCGTCAAAATGCAGCCTTTTGACTGCGAGAGTCCCACAAGATCCGATGAGTATGACACTTATTACATCGTAACATTGACAGTTCAGCACATATTAACAATATTTTACGATGTAATAAGTGTCGTACACATCGGATCTTGTGGGACTCTAGCATTCAAAAGGCCGCATTTTGACGACGACTTGTGGTCATCCCAGATAGTCTTATATTCTGATAGAATGTAAGTTATGTAGAGTTGTCACCAGTTTTTACAATTACGCTACTATCTTAACGAAACGTTTGTTTAATTATGTATATACACGCTGTGCTTAATTTTTGTAATTTTTGCGCTTAGGTAACTTTTGCAGTGTTACTTGAAAATGGCCCTAAGGCCGAAATAGCAAACGTAATAATAAATATTTGATACAGTAAACGGCAACTATGTCTTTTAAGAAATAAGTGATTTATATTATTTATCATACTAAATCAGCTGAACCATAAGAATGTTAGCTGATGACGCGGTTACTTAGTGGAGTGCATCATCTGTGGACGATCGTAAAGAAATGCAGGACGGCTTAGATTACAATTCCAAGTAGTACAATGAACAGTGACTCCCCGTACAAAATAACGTCTATGACAAAGAGACCTGATTCCTCAACACTAAAAAATCTAGTGGTGAACCTGTGTTCATCGCATCCTTCCGTCTCTAATGACCTCACTGTTGACGAGACGTTAAACACTGTTCTCCTCCTCCTCCTCCTCCTCATTTCATCCTTTAAGTATTTAAGGGCGATACTAATATGCAGTACGCAATGAGACGATCACTTAAAATCAAATATTAGGGACAGTGATGGAGATTTTATGTTTAAAGTCTTTTTTATTGCAGTGCATATTTCCTCCATTGAGAAGTCTATTTCGTGTCATTTCCTCTGATTTTGTGTCTAGCTTCAATTTCCACATCTGTGAGAACGTAACAAATGTGGAAATTGAAACTAGACACAAAAGCAGATAAAATGCCAACTGAATAAACTTTTCAATAGAAGATACATGCATTGCAATAAAAGTGTTTGAAAATAGAACATGCTCAGGGACGGAAGCAGTCAATATACAGGGTGTTGCGAAACAATTCATTCAGATTAACACCCAGGGTATCGAACATCAGAAAAAACATACGGTACATATGAAGGGCTTATTTAAATAGTGGTACAAGTCCATTATCTCCACTTTTCTGTCTATAATGCTTCTCACGTTAATGGTCCAAACAAACAGAAAGAAAGGTTCATCTCTAAAAAGAAGCCATATGCTTGAATATTTCTGGGATCTCAAGTGCAAATTTTTCAGTGCTCATTTAACTTTAGGACTCTGTATCTCAGAATGAACAAAAGTGGACTGGTACCACTATTGAAATACGCCATTCATAAGATCCCTGTCGGCGGTTTCTGGTACTACGGACGATTTAAACAGAAGGTAGTTTAGCACGCTAATTACAGCAGTCGCATTCAAAGGAACTGTTGGAATACAAGTGTGTGCACGCAGTAAATCGTCGGACTTTGTAGCGGTAGTTCGACGATTCTTGGCATGCCCGCAATGGTTCCAGCAGCGATGGCAATTCTAGCGACGATGTGTTCTTCCGTTTCCTCAAAGGTTTCGTACACTAGCTGCTTCATGTACCCCCAGAGGAAGAAACCAAGACACGTGAGGTCAGGTGACCTGGGTGACCAGGGCACAGGTCCACCTCGGCCGATCTATCGGTTCCCGAAGGCGGCTCTCAGTTGATTCCTCGTGGTAGTTATAAAACTGACTGCCACTCCATCGTGCTGTAAGCACGGCTTTTGTCCAGATTACATCCTGCAGCAATTACGGCAACACATGTTCCACAAGGATGCGATATCTCAGTCTGTTGAGGCGGAAAGGAAAAATGTATGGTCCAGTCACCGAGAATGCTAGTCCACACATGAACACCGAATCTTAGATGTTGCGAAACAACTCAAATCACTTATGAAGGGCAAGTCTTCCGGTCCATATGGTATACCAACCAGGTTCCTTTCAGAGTATGCAGACACAACAGCGCCTTTCTTAGCAATCATATACAACCGCTCACTTGACGAAAGATCTGTTCCTAAAGACTGGAAAGTAGCACAGGTCACACCAATATTCAAGAAAGGAAATAGGAGTAACCCATTGAATTACAGACCCATATCACTGACCTCAATTTGCTGTAGGATTTTGGAGCATATACTGTATTCGAACATTATGAATCACCTTGAACAAAATGACTTATTGATACATAACCACCACGGATTCAGAAAATATTTTTCTCGCGCAACACAGCACTCCGTCTTCAGGCCACAAGTGGCCCATCGGGACCATCCGACCGCCGTGTCGTCCTCAGTTGAGGATGCCGATAGGAGGGGCATGTGGTAAGCACACAACTCTCCTAGTTGTTATGATGTTATGATGGTTTTCTTTGACCGAAGCCGCTACTATTCGGTCGAGTAGCTCCTAAATCGGCATCACGAGGCTGAGTACACCCCGAAAAATGGCAACAGCGCATGGCAGCTGGATGGTCACCCATCCAAGTGCCGGCCACGCCCGACAGCGCTTAACTTCGGTGATCTCATGGCAACCGGTATATCCACTGCGGCAAGGCCGTTGCCTTGGTGCAATACATCTAGCTCTTTATTCCCATGAAGTAATGAGTGCTGTCGACAAGGGATCTCAGATTGATTTCATATTCCTAGATTTCCAGAAGGATACCGTTTCTCACAAGCGACTGTTAATCAAATTGCGTGCATATGGAGTATCGTCTCAGTTCTGTGACTGGATTCGTGATTTCCTCTCAGAGAGGTGACAGTTCGTAGTGACAGACGGTAAATCATTGAGCAGAACAGAAGTGATATCTGACGTTCAGTACGGTAGTGTCATAGGTCCTCTGCTGTTCCTGATTTATATAAATGATCTAGGTGATAATCTGAGCAGCCCCCTAGATTGTTTTCAGATGATGCTGTAATTTACCGTTCTAGTAAAATCATCAGACGATCAATTCCAATTGCAAAATGATCTACAGAGAATTTCTGTATGGTGCGAAAAGTGGCAATTAGCACTAAACAAAGAAAAGTGCGAGGTCATCCACATGGGTACTAAAAGAAATCCGATAGATTTTGGGTATACGGTAAATCGCACAACTGTAAGGGCTGTCAATTCGACTAAATAACTAGGAATTACAATTACCAGCAACTTAAATTGGAAAAACCATATAAATAATATTGTGGGGCAGAACGCTTAAAAGTTCCGACAAACCCACTAATGAGACAGCCTACATTACACTTGTCCGTCCTCTGCTGGAATATTGCTGCGCGGTGTGGGGTCCTTGGATCCTTACCCTGTGGGACTGACAGAGGACATCGAGAGAGTGCAAAGATGGGCAGCCCGTTTCGTGTTCGTGTGCAGTAGGGGTGAGAGTGTCACTGATACGATACGCGATCTGGGGTGGCAGTCACTGAAACAAAGGCGGTTTGCTTTGCGGCGAGATCTATTCACGAAATTTCAATCACCAACTTTCTCTTCCGAATGCGAAAATATTTTGTTGACACCCACCTACGCAGGAAGAAATGATCATCACAATAAAATAAGAGAAATCAGAGCTCGTACGGAAAGATTTAGGGGTTCCTTTTTCCCACGCGCCATTAGAGAGTCGAATGGTAGAGAAGTAGTATAAAAATGGTTCGATGAATCCTCTGCCAGGAATTTAAGTGTGAACTGCAGAGTAGCCATGTAGATGTAGATGTAGATCTAGATCGCAGTTCAGGCGCACGAAGTCGAGTACCATGTGAATTCACATGTGCCCTAACATGCGAACTGTGGACAATGAAACAGTGTTCACGGGTAAACGAAGCCTCGTCGATGTACAGGAGCTCGGCACGAAATAAAGGTGCAGGGAACTCTGTTGTAAAATCGTGCGAATTGCTCGCGTTGAAGAAAATTTTAATGTGTTAGTGGCACCACGCGCCGAATATGGGGAGGGATGAACCTGCTGGCCATGTAACACATTCCACACAAGGCTATGTCTGACGCCACGGACATGTACAACGCGTGGAGTGCTTATAGATCGAATGTCTTCAACGTGTCGCAGAATCTCGCCTTCCAGTTCGGTAATTCGCACTGTTCAGTACCGACCGGTATCGTGCATACTTGCGCGGGCAGTGCCTGTTTCACGTGGCAGGCGATGCAGGCGTCCGAATATTTGGTGCTGAGGAAATCGTCGGTACGGAAAGCGCTGTCGACGCTCTCTCGCTGCAGCTCGTTCATTTCTATTCACAGACTGTAAACGAGGTGCAAGTCAGCCGTTTCAGCATACGTAAACCGCTCCATGTTTGTTGTTGTTGTTGTCGTCAATAGACGGTAAAACTTGCGACTGAATCGGTGTGTTCACAAGGAAGTCACCGTTGTTGTCACAAGGCGGTGATGCTTGCGAATAAATCGGTATGTTTCAAAGCAGACCTCACAGCCAACAATCCATACACAGAGGAACTTTGAGTGTCAGTACACATTCCCAGTCAGTGACACCGACGCAACGGCTTACTACTGCGCTACTAACAAAATGTTCCCTAACATTACGAGCTCACTTCAGAGACCATATGTTCCTCGTCGAAGCCGGCCGTAATTGCCGCGTGGTTCTAGGCGCTACAGTCTGGAACCGCGCGACCGCTACGGTCGCAGGTTCGAATCCTGCCTCGGGCATGGATGTGTGTGCTGTCCTTAGGTTATTTAGGTTTAAGTAGTTCTAAGTTCTAGGGGACTGATGACCTCAGAAGTTAAGTCCCAAAGTGCTCAGAGCCATTTGCAACAATTTTTGAACCTCGTCCAAACATATTTGTTTTGTTGTTCTATACCTGCTGTATTAATTTCAACGAACATTTTCGGAACACCTTGGGTAATGAATTCATAAACCGTGGCGTGGAAGTATTTAGTCAACAGATTAGTGCTTTATTAATATTATTGTAAAGGAGGGTAGGATACCAAGAGAATGAAAAGAAACTATTACAGTTCCAGCGTATAAAAAAAAGAGATAAACAAGTATTACAAGTGTTAGATAATGACCAGGAAATTACCCTGCTTGATACTACCCCAAAACTGCTGAACATCAGTAATCAGAGATAAAATACAGAATAACAGAGAAATAGCAGAAGAACAGTACGGTTTCAGGAAAAAAAAGGAACACAGAAAAACAACAGATGCTGCTGGTGTTCCAAGACAGATTGTGGAGAAATTCATAGAATTTAATAACAAAGTGTTCTCGTGTTTTGTTGTTTTTCAAAAGTCTTTTATAAGATTACGGAAAAGGATATGATTGAAACCTTCATGACAAGAGTGTGCCAACAGGCATAGTAAAAGCCACAGAAGATACGCATACCGGTAATAAACTCAGAACTGACACTCACGAACGATCGAAGGTGCAATTATAATAGATTTCTTATAGGAATTAGACAAGGAGACTTGTTAAACCCACACTTGTTCAGTGGACCATATCGTTGACACCGTAATAAGGAAACCAGGATACAAACTGGGAAAAACGTGGTAAATATACGTTATGGTGATGATGCTGTGCAGATACCACATTATAAGGATGATATATAAAGGCTGCTTCATAAAAGCAACAAAACTATTAGGCACCAGAATATGGAAATCTCAATTATAAAGTGAAACTAATATAAAAAACACCCGCAAAATGTGAATTAGAAGTAGATGGTGTGTCAGCTGTTCAAGTGAAGAGCTTTATTTATCTAAGGTCTGTTACCACCACTTTTAAATATTTAACCATGAAAGTCAAAAACCAGTGAGCGTAGCCGGATGTCTGCAAAACACTGTATCGAGAAACAAATTTATGACAACTGAGGGGAAAGTAAATATAAAACTGAAGTGCGTCCTTGTTCTGACGTATGTACCGGAAACAAGAGCGGAAACAGGACAGATAAATCAAAAGTTAACGGCAGTGGAATCGGAGTCACTAAGATACTTCCAAAGAGTAACAATTTGGACAAGAAAACAACTGTACAGATAAGGGATCAGTGTTAAAATACAAGATGTAAAGAAACGGATGAAGAAAAGGCAAAGAAATTGGATCATATGGAAACGGGGTATACTACAAGACTAATGGTCCTCTGCGTGAGGACGCAACGGTAGGCTTCTCGTGAATTATTGTGAGATTACAGGAGGAGACGCTGAACGCTTGACAGTATATGCACAACTGTATTGATATCATTCACACTGTGATGTATTTTCCTTGGTCATCACTGCATTTGTTTACTACAACCACCAAAGTGATGGGGCAACAGCAGATGCCCTACATCCACTGTCCCACGGAATGTGGCCGACAAACAGGGGAAATCATAGTCATCAGGAGAAGAAGAAGAGCGTGAAAGATTCAGATTTGTTCGGAGGGTTCTGGGAAACAGCGATGCATCTGTAATGGAAATGGCATGCGAGACGCTCCCTCCCTCCCTCTCCATCCCTCTCCCTCCCTCTCCCTCCCTCTCCCTCCCTCTCCCTCCCTCTCCCTCCCTCCCTCTCCCTCTCTCTCTCTCTCTCTCTTTCTCTCTCTTTCTCTCTCTACGTCCGAATAGGCCTCGGAAGTCACGGTGGTACCGACCGACCGCCGTGTCTTCTTCAGTCGTTAGGTGTCACTGTATGCGGACATGGAGGGACATGGTGTCAGCACACCGTTCTCCCGCTGGTACTGAGTGAAACCCGCTTGTCAGCAGCGCTCTGCAGACCCGGACGTTCACCCATCCAGTCGCAAACCAAGCTCAACGGTTAACTTAAGTAATCTGACGGGAACTGGTGTTACGACTGCGGCAAAGCCATTGGTTGTACGAGACGCTAGTGCAACCAGTTTCCTGTGTTCCAGGATCTGGAGTCCTTATCATGTAGGAATGATAGCATAAATCGTAAGAAATCAGAGACCAGCAAGTCTGTGTAACTCATATGCAGTCGTACAGAGACCGTCAGAACTGAAAGAAAGGCGACTATATCTCGCGGAAGCCTGCCGGGTGGATTCATAACACCCTTATTCCAGGAAGACTACGTGATCATTCTACCAACATCCTTATATAAGGTGTTTTAAAAAACAACGTAAATTTTTGTTCTGGGAAAGAATTTCATTTATCCGTCTACATCGATGTTATCCCTTTCAAAAAGGAAAAGCCCCATTAGATATCAAACACTTACGGCAGAAATTTCTCCCATCCCCGAAACACTTCTACACCTCGATTTTTGGAACAGCTTTAAGTTTTTTTTCTGTTCATGGGAACCGAAAAAGATCACTAGGTGCAGACTCTGGCGAATATAGTGGCTGTGTCAGCATTCTTTTCTTCATATCCTTCTCCTCCTCCTCCTCCTTCTTCTTCTTCTTCTTCTTGTGGCTTCACACCCAGGCGTCGACCTTTTCTCTCTTAACAATTTCGTTTACTTCTGCAATCTCTGATTCCTATGGCTCTGAAGTTTCCTTCCACGTCGCCCAACCATTGCTAAGGTGGCCTTCCTTTTAATCTTCCTCCAACAAGCGAGTTAGCATAGTACAAGAGTTTAGCACACTGGAATCGCATTCGGGAGGACGACGGCTCAAACCCGCGTCCAGCCATCCTGATTCAGGGATTCCGTGATTTCCCTAAATGGCTTCAGGCAAATGCCGTGATGGTTCCTTTGAAATAGCACAGCCGAATTCCTTCCCCATCTTTCCCTAATCCGATGGGACCGATGACCTCGCTATTTCGTCCTTTCCCCCGAATCAGCCAACCAACCAATCATCTTCTTCCTGTCGGATTCGATTGGAAGACCTCCTCTGTAATTCTTGTGTCCTCCATCCTTAGGACACGTCTCAGCCACGCTATTTTTTACATTCAATTAGCCTTACAATATTCGCTCTTTGCTCTCCAGTTACCATCATAATTTCGGATCCCTCCACAAATTTTCTGCTGTATTCTGATTGGAGGTTCATCAGTGTTTCTTAGTGTCCACGCTTCACATCCATATGTAACCACTGGTCTAATCTTAACCTTACATACAGTCATTTTGAGCTGTCAGTTCACCATCCTAGATTTTACCATTTTCCATTTAGCATTTTGTTTCAGTGGACATGAAATTTACTTTATTAATGTTAGCCCCTAGTTACTCACAATCCTCTACAGCTGAAATTTAAAACCTGTTGCTGACCAGTTATCCAGTTTATCGACGCCTGTTCTATGGAATTCCATTTATTTAGTTTTGGATTCGTTAATTTCGAGTCCCCTACGCTGTGCGGCTTCTTTCAGTTCCACCACTACTCTCTCCAATGACATCATTTTTCTACTAATAACTTCAGCGTCATCAGCATATATCGCCAGCTGCTGTGTGGTTATTATACCTATGCGTCCAGATATTTGAAGTTTTCGTATAACTGCATCCAAGGCCAAACTGAAACCCTTGTGGAAAGGGAATCACCTCGTCTAACTCCTTTAGTGATTTCCGAACAAGCTGGGTCATCATTACAGCATTGTTTTTAGCCAAACATAGACGGACAAGCGACGAAGTGAGAATTGGTACATTATCGACTTACAAAAGCCGTAAATTGTTTCGCCAAAAATTCGGTCGTTTTTATTCGAAATGCTTAAAACAAACTTCGCTGAACTTTTAATACTCCACAAGGTGAAATGGTTACCCGGCCGTAGCGGGAACTAACTTGGTCAAAATGGTTCAAAGGGCTCTGAGCACTATGGGACTTATCTTCTGAGGTCATCAGTCCCCTAGAACTTAGAACTAGTTAAACCTAACTAACCTAAGGACATCACACACATCCATGCCCGAGGCAGGATTCGAACCTGCGACCGTTACGGTTTCGCGGTTCCAGACTGTAGCACCTAGAACCACTTGGCCACTCCGGCCGGCTAACTTGGTCACGAGAGCAGGTACAGGAGTGGGTGGTTACACCGTCTCAGTCATTTGATCTCACCTTATAGATGTGCAAGTCGCCAAAGTGGCGACAAACAGCAACACACTAGGCAGCCGTCAACCAAAGGCGCGGCCTCCCGGCGACTAATGCCATGATTTCACTTTTTAGTCACAATATTTTTATTTTCTAGTTACTGCCCAATGCATTTTGTAGCTACAACGCCATTTTCAAGTTCTGTATAGATATAATGGGCGATATATCTGCTTCAGGTTTTCACCTGACTGTTACACAACGACACAGTTTGTTACTTTCAGCCACACACCTGAGTGAGGCTGTATTAAAGCGGGAAACGAAGTGCTGTAACACATTACCTGCCTTTGACACACACAAGTCTTCTTCACTTGTGAAACACTTCCACATTTACACTTACAATGCGAACGATTTAGCATGTTTATGGGAGTTCTACATAATTCAAATGACGCGCATTTGAGCTATGTCACTGTGATGTTATGGAGAATAGAATTTCATATTATTTCCGTTGAGATACATTGTCAAAATGTAATAAGAAATTACGTAGCGAGGTGAATTTTAGCTTTTTATTTTATATTATTACTGGTTTAAAAACGAGTTTCGACAGTGATTGACTCAAGGCGCTCAATACAATATGATGCTTATTTTGGTAAGTGCTTAATTTATATTTCTTGGAACTGTAACATAGTAATTATGTCACATTATTTTAGTTATGCAAGGATATGATAGAAAAAGAACCTACTTAAAAGTGACAGTGAGTACGGTTTGGGGTTAGAGGAATCTCCATCTCATTGCACCTATGTTGTTCACTCTCTCTCTCTCTCTCTCTCTCTCTCTCTCCCCCTCTTCAGCCCGTTCCCCCTTCCTCCCATTAAACTCTAGTGCTTTGAATTAATCTGCATGTTAATAAGCATCTCACTTCTCGAGTCCAATGCATAAGAATGTAAAAGAAAAATGGTTAACTTTCACTTCTCTACGTTATTTTTTTATTTCAATTCGTTAACGAATGTAAAAGGAAGCCGGCCGAAGTGGCCGTGCGGTTAAAGGCGCTGCAGTCTGGAACCGCAAGACCGCTACGGTCGCAGGTTCGAATCCTGCCTCGGGCAAGGATGTTTGTGATGTCCTTAGGTTAGTTAGGTTTAACTAGTTCTAAGTTCTAGGGGACTAATGACCTCAGCAGTTGAGTCCCATAGTGCTCAGAGCCATTTGAACAATTTTTTTTGTAAAAGGAAACAACACGGTTTTCAATTCTCCATTACATCAGTTTAACATGCGTGATGACTGGGTGTTGTGTGATGTCCTTAAGTAGTTCTAAGTTCTAGGGGACTGATGAGCATAGCTGTTAAGTCCCATAGTGCTCAGAGCCATTTGAACCAGTTTAACATGGGTTAAGCGTGCGTCATTTGAGTTATATAGTAGTATTTTAAACATGCTAAATCGTTCATATTTAAGTATAAATGTGGAAGTGTTCCACCAATGACGAAGACGAATGCAGATAATATGTTACAGTATTTCGTTTTTGTCATTCCCAACGTCTGAATCAAATTTAGCTTTATAACTAACACACTCTGTCTCATTTATTTCTGTTAGGTGAAAAAATGGTTCAAATGGCTCTGAGCACTATGGGACTCAACTGCTGAGGTCATTAGTCCCCTAGAACTTAGAACTAGTTAAACCTAACTAACCTAAGGACATCACAAACATCCAAGCCCGAGGCAGGATTCGAACCTGCGATCGCAGCGGTCTTGCGGTTCCAGACTGCAGCGCCTTTAACCGCACGGCCACTTCGGCCGGCTGTTAGGTGAAAAACTGAAGCAGATGTAACTCTCATTATATCTATACAGTCCTTGAAAATTGAGTTTAAGCTCCGAAAGGTCTTGGACAATAATTAGAAAATGAAGATATTGTGACTGAAGAATGCATGTTTTTAATGAAATATTCATATTATTTACATTCCTATAACGGAGTGTTGCTTCGTTTTGTGCTTCTTCGTGTGGTTCGAAGCACGTCCAAACATGCATCCGCCTTTACTCCACAGAGAAAAGTGCTTTAAAAATCTTGTAAGCGACTCACCTTGAGAATGGCTGAAAGTATGTCAGTCGAAATGTCGGTGCAAGAGTTAATAATATCGCAGATGCACTCCCGAAAAATGTTGGAATAACAACAGACATTATTATCATAATCGAGGTCACTAACGGTCGCTATTGCGATATATCTGTAGATAGATGTAACTGCTTGGACTCTCATTGGTGGAAGAAACTGACGTCAGGCGCATTTGTGGAGAAGAGTACTTAGAGTATGAATTTCCTGGTTACGAATCAGAGTGACAATATCCGACAATAAATTAAGAATCCGTTACCAGTCTCGGTAAACATGGTTGCGAAAACTCAGCTGCTCGATATAAAATGTCGAGTAAAAACACCGTCATCGATATAAATTTCCACTTTTGTTTTGTTTGAGCAACCAGGTTCTTGACCGACCTGTAGGAAGAATCCCACCTCTCATCATCATCAGTTTTCTGCTATATTAGCAGGTCCTTTGCCTCTCCATTTTCTGCAATCAGTTGCTTCCTTCTTAAGACCGCGTACCGTCCATCACGTCATCCAGTATGTGAAATCTCTTCCTTCCTCGCTTCCTTTTCCCTTCTACATAACCTTCTAAAACTGTTTGTATCAGTCCGTCATTCTTTCTTAATATATACCCAATCCAATCTCTTTTTCTTCTTTTTATTACATCTAGTAACTGTCTTTTGTCTATCACTCTTCTCAGTACCTCTTCATTTTTTACTCTGTCCATCCAACATATTCTTTCCATCCTCCGCCATGTCCACATCTCAAAAGCCTCCGGCCTTTCTTTGTCTTTCTTCCTCAAACTCCATGTTTCAGCACCATATAGAAGAACATTCTATACGAGATATTTTATGAGTCTTTTTTTTTTCAGTTCTCTATCCAAACTGCTGCAGAAAAATCTCCTTTTCTTATAAAATGCTTCTTTTTCCATTGCTACCCTTCTTTTAATTTCTGCACTGCACTTCCATTCGGTGTCTATCCTGCTTCAAAGATATTTAAAATTTTGCAAGTATTCTAATGTGTCTTCATACAGTATAATTTTTATTTCTTTATTTCCTTCTAGTGCCCATACTTTTGTTTTCCTTGTGTTAATTATTATACTATAATTTTTTCCGATAGCTTCAATGGTGTCCACTAAATTCTGTGATTCTCTTTCCCCTGTGGCAAGTCGTCTGGTTTTCCAATCCACTCTCTTTTCCCTCATTACAGTCGCCAGCTTGTTCCAAGCCACATTGTCAAATGTCTTTTCTAGACCGATGAAGCACATATATAGGTCTCTTTCTTTTTTCAGTAAACCTTTCTCCCAAGATTCGTAGGACGCCTATTGCATCTCTGGTGCCCGTATTCCGACTAAAGCCAAACTGCTCCTCGCCAAGATTCTCCTCCAATACTTTTTCAAGTCTTTTATTAATTATTCTTAACATCACTTTGACTGCATGTGAAATGAGGCTAATTGTCCTGTGCTCACTGCATTTCCTGGTTCCTTGTTTTTTCGGTAATGCATCATTACTGTTATCAGAAAGTCCTCAGGCGATTGACCACTGTCACATATTTTATTACATAACCTTAATATTCCTCTTATTCGATCTTGGTTCAAGCATTTTAATGTTTCTCCCGGTATCGTATCTGTACCTACTGCTTTGCCATTTTTCATTGCAGCTATGGCAGACCTTATTTCTTCCATTATGATGGTTAGTCCTTTCTCGTCATCACTTACACTGTTGAGTGATTCAAGTTCCAGAGTTTCTGATCTGAGATCTGTGTCATATAGCTCTTTTAGATAATCTTCCCATCTCGGGAGGACGTCGTCACGATCTTTGTACACTACTCTTTGTCTTTACTCAAAATTTCCATAGTAGCACTTCCTGCTCTGTTTTGTTCCCATTTTATCGTATATACTCTGTTATATAGTATGTCGTATCTTCCTATCCTGTCCAGTTCTTCAGTTTCATCACATTTCTCTTTTAACCAATTTTCCTAGCCTGCTCTGTTTCTCTCCACAGTTCATTATTTAACCTTCGGTACATCTTTCTTGCATCTTCAGTGTTCTTGTTTTTAAATTTTCTTTTCTCCTCCATCTTGGAAATCATTTATTTTGTGACCCATGGTTTTTGCCCTTTTCCCTTTTACATATCGCCGGCCGCGGTGGATGTGCGGTTCTAGGCGCTTCAGTACGGAACTGCGTGATTGCAACAGTCGCAGGTTCGAATCCTGCCTCGGGCATGGATGTGTGTGATGTCCTTAGGTTAATTAGGTTTAAGTAGTTCTAGGTTCTAGGGGACTGATGACCTCAGATGTTAAGTCCCATAGTGCTCAGAGCCATTTGAACCATTTTACATATCCTATATTTTGCTGTACTACTTTAATGATTCCTTCTTTCAGCATACTCCAGTACTCATTGACATTATCAGGTGGTTCTTTGTCTCTTAATGTGTTTAGAAACCCAAGTGACAGCATTTCTGTAATTTTTCATTATTGGATCTTATTTCTCTAGATCCCACTTTTTCACCATGGTCGCCTTCTTCAGTTTTTTCATTCTTATTTCTATTTCTGCCATAAGTAAGTTGTGGTAGCTATTAATATCTGGCCCTGGTAATGTGTGCACGTTCTTGATTCATTCCTGTATCTTTCTTCTACCAGTATAGAATCGATATGGTTTCTCTATTTATCCCCTGGCGATTTCCAAGTGTAGAGCCTCCTCTTGTGGTTCTTGAACCATGCATTTGCCGCTATCAGCCTGCTTTTGTCAACTAGCCATTCACCTCTATCATTTCTCTTTCCAAGACCATGACTGCCTGCTATGTTTCCCTGTTTCCCTTTTCCCACAAGGGCGTTCCAGTCTCCCATTACTAGTTTTAAGCATTTTTTTTATTTTTCAGTTATTCTCTCTATTATATTGTACATTTCCTCTACAATATGGTCATCATGTTCTGAAGTTGGCATATACACCTGGACAATCAGTAGATCTTTTTGTGCTCCTTTCAGCGTTGCACCAATAACCCGGTAATTTGCATAGTCCACCTCTATTCCAGTCGAAATAGGGGCCAGCATTTACTAACTGGTATCCGTAGGCTTTTAACTCGGTTGTGCCGTGGCGGCATTAATTTTGAAGGGTATGGAACTCCGCTGGCACCACTAACGTCTCGGAGTGCCGATATCTATCCTTATCTTATATCTAGAGCTAGGGTCCTTGGCCGAGGCGTATGTTGTTGGTTTTTGGAGGGCCCAGGTACTGGCAGTTGGCTGGATGGCACATGGCTGGCCAGTTGTTAGTTTTGGGGGACTTCTGATGTCTTTCACGGGCTCGAGAAGCCGCGAGTGGCTAAATCGGTCGAACGCAAGCCTTGCTGGCTGGATTAAGGACTGATAGCGGCGATTTGCGGGAAGACCAGTGGACGCCGCGAGCAACCTGGTCGGCGAGTTCTCGGTCATCTCTGCAAGCTTAAATGTTACGGCACATCGAAGACTGCCGGTGCGGACTGGAGGCGACGACGCCCCTGCTTGGAATCCTGGAAGTCACAGCTCTTTCACACCCAAGAGGAGTTTTTTTTTGTTGGCACTTGTTATCATAGCGGTTGTGTTAATGTGGAACTGAGCCTGTCATATTAATGCGCCTCTGAGTGATTGTGTGTTTGGTCATTGGTCACTGTAACTAGTGATAATTTGTTGTTCCAGGCCATCTTCCGTGCAAGTGTACAGGTATTCTGTGTTATGAATTGCGTTGTTAAAATTGAAATTGTAGCATTGTCTGTGTCTGGGGCTGGCACTTTTAAAAACTTAGTATGCCATAGTCGTTGGATTTTCAGGTGCAGATAGTTCACTTTGAAATTTTCAAGTAATTTTAAAGAGTATTAAGCTTGTAACTTGTATGTGTAGTCATTTCCAGAGAAAGTTAATGTTGCCTACATCCTAGACACCCTCGCCTGTAGCTTTATTTCGTCAGATTACTGTTCCCTTCTGATGTGTACTGGCAGGGTAGTTTTGGCAGCAGACGAGGTATTCCCATTTCCTGGGCACAGAGCAGAGACATGTTTTCTTTCTGGTGCCTTGTATTGGCTTAAGTTACGTAAATTTGATCGTTTGATAAGTGTCATGGTTGAGTGTCGCCACTTAATTCTGAATTCTTGATCTATTCAATATTGTGAATTCAGCAAGCATATAAGCTTTGAAGTGTGTTCTCGAAGCACAAAGTTCCTTGTCATCATACCTGCCTTTTAACTGCTCGTTTGAACCTTCCACCATTACTGCTAGTTCCAAAGCGTGTTGAGTTTTTCCTTTTTTATACAGAGTCATTAACTAGCTCCACTCATTGTAAAACTTGTCTGCTTGTTGCTTGTGGGCTGTGATAACTGCCTGCTGTATTTGCCAGCTTACTTGTATACTGAGAGATTGTATGTTTGTTTAAGAGTCATTGTCATTGTTTCTGCTGGTATGTACCACATGGGAGCCACATTTAAATTATATGCCTTCAAAGCTTTTCTTGAATTTTGGGAGATTGTGTACTTATTTAAGGGTGGTTGTCAATGTTTGTGCTGTTGTGTACCATCTGGGAGTCACATTTTAAATTGTATGGGTTCCCAGCTTTTCTAGTATGTTGTAGGATTGTGTATTTTATTGATTATGGGGATGGTAATAAGATTTATGGATTGTTAACTGCATCCCAACAGCCACAATCAGTGGAACGACTTTTTATCCTTTCAATATATGGGTGTACGTTATCTATCTATTTAAAATGTTATATGTGCTTAGAAATTGTTTGCACCTTCAGTGGAAATCAATTGTAATTAGTTTTACTCGTAAAACTCGGTTTGTTGAACCAGCTTGCGCCCACACCTAGTTGGTACGACATATTACTTTTATCTGGGAGCTACATAGTCCTCGTTTCATGCACTGTTCTTATTGGTATAAATTGTTAAAGTATGTTATTATGTAATTGATTCTGATCAAGTTCTTTAAATTATTGTGAGCATTGTTATTCTCTTGACAATATTTTTAATTAATGATCATAATGATTGTTGTTAAGCAATAAAGTGTACTACATAAAATTACAAATGACGAAATATATGGGTCCACTTTCCATGTGTTTTTCCTTAAAACTGTCCCAGCCCTAATTGTAAGGTATCAATAGTAATCCCTTCGATCGTCACCTGCTGACCAAGTAGGTCAATAAGTGGTGACTGAAGAAATCACTTTGTTAAAAATCTACAGATAACAGTCACTGCATACTGGCCCCTATCTCTATTGGAGAAGAGGTGGGTTTTTTCGTACATGTTGGTCAGAGTCCTGATGATTGTGTATTGTAGTGTTGAAACTGGTTGCTCAAATAAATCAACAATTGGAAAGTTAGTCAGCTGAACGTGTTTTGATCTGTCATTTTTTCTTATACCAGTGATTCGTGGAGTTAGGCGATGTTGCACTTTTCATGATGATACGTTCTTCCAAAGAATGTATTACACTCGTCCATCCCTGCTTGTTTACTCAAAAGGAGAGTTCCTAGGGATTAACCTATTCCACATTTCTAGTTTCTATCAACAACACAAGCACAACACAACTGTCTGCTCGTATGTATTGCCTACACCCTATGCAGACACTGACAATTTTCATGTAACACACTAAGTGAAGAAGGCATCAAATTGTCACTTTTGCTTGCGCCAGCTCATCAGCACCATTAGCAGGGTGCAGTAAAATAGCAACACTTGAAAGGGTGCACATAGCCAAATTTTACTAATTATGTTTATATGTTGTAGTAAGAAGATAAATGTTTGAATCTGTATGTGATTTACTTGCATTTTTATATGCTGGAAATGCCTCCACTGAGAGCATGAGTGGCTCCAAACTGTCAGAGTACTGAATGAAACTGAGATAGGTTGACACATACGGATATGTAACTGCATACCGCAGTAGTTCTATGATTGTGTGCATCAATGACAGTGGCTGGCGAATAATGGTGTGCTAGCATCTTAGCAACACATGTTTTCAGTGAATAGTAATCAAATAATACACTGCATGACAAAACAAGTGAAGCACACAAAAGACAAAAAGGAAATGAAATCAGACATCACACATTCAGATGGATATCGAGCCAAAATTACACAAAACTTTGCAAAGTGAGCCCACTTGTGTCACATTGCACCACCTATTGGTTGGATGATGCACTGATGTCGTTGGGGTAGGTGTCATAAGCCATTGTATCCTCTGCTCGGACAACCTCACCCACAGCTGTGAGAACTGGTCCATGATATCCTGGACAATGGCATTTGAATGGAGCTGACATCCGAGCTGCTCCCACATATTTTCTATTGGGGGCTGATCTCGGGATAATGCAGGCCATGCGAGTAACGCAACATCATGTAGTTCATAGGGAGACATGCCAGCTGTGGACGAGCATAATCCTGTTGAAAAGTGGCGGCACAATTCTGTGACTTGAGGGATGAAATGACAATGCTTGTCGACTGTGATGTGCCGTTGTGGCACCAGAGTTGCCTCAGTCACTACCAGTTCTAACCTAAAGACGTACCCAATGGCTCTCCACGCCTTGAGTAACACCACTGTTTTTCTCCAAAACATTAGAAGAATGGGAAATTTCTCAAGAAGGCCACTGATGGGAATTCGAGGACGTGCGGTACCACGATTCATTATTCATCACAGTGCGATGCCATTTATCAGCTGTCTGTGGTTTCACACCAGATGCAGCCATTTGTGCTATCATGTTAACCACATGGTACAGTAAATCGCTCGTCCAGCTGCTGCTAGTCTTTGACAGATGGTGTGAGATGAATCAGCGTGTTGCTGGGATCCGTTACCTGTTCTCAGATGACAGGTGTTGATTTAAAAGAAATACGATGTCTTCGTGTACTGTATGGCGAGCCTTCTGATCAGATGTGGAATATTGACAAAGAGTATGCCTACCCTCACATATTCATGTAGTCCAGCATCGGGCATAAGATTGCCCCCAAAGTACTATACATGTGGGAGTTCTGGAACATTTCTTTTAAATCCCTGATGTAAAACCACGGTATTAGTTATACTGTATACCCCACTCAAAAATTTATTTACACCCAAAAACGAAACTTTCATTTATTTAAAAAATAAAAAGCAAATAAATATTCTTCTTTATTAATTGGTTCTCCAATATCATGTCTATCTATACCAACAAACAATATTCCCATTTTACATAAAAAATAACTAATATAATAATTTTCTTCCCTTATGCATAAATTCCCTGAGATCATGTTTATCTTTGCCCACAAACGAAATTCCCATTATTTATGTAAAAAAGTGAAAATACTTGGAATTTTTTTTCTTTATACATAAGTCCTTCCAAACCACGACTATCCACGCGAATAATTGAAATTTCCGTTTAAAATTCAAAGAAAATTTCAACTGTAAACACTTTTATTGTTAATAATCTGTTTTTATCTATACAAATAAAAAGCAAAAAATGTATTCCAAAGCTGAGTTATTTAAAAACTGTAAAAATTATTGCAAATAAAAACGTGGATGTAATTATATGGGTACACAAAATCATTGGAAAAAAAGACTAATCATATTAAATAGACAAGATCTCTTGGAATTTATTATTTCAATATCAAAGAAATGAAGAAAAGAGAACTAAGATATAAAATAATAAAGTAACTTGGATCAATTAGAAAAACAAAAATTTTAAGAGTTATTTCAAACTTAATGAAGTAAAAATATTCGATCGTATTCTAAACCCTGCTCACAATATTATTAATAACAATGTTGTATTGAGTAAAACACCTTTAAGAGAACTTCATGAAATCCCTAAAACGAAAAATTAAAAATTATTCTAAACTGAATGCACTATGTTCTAAACTACTTTGGTTAATATTAGAAATTTTAATAATGACAATTATTTTCAATACCTACAAATAGACAGATTTCAAAAAATTGAACAAATAAACTGTTGGAAAAATTGGCCTGGTTACAATTTTCAAGATGATGACAAATTATTTTAAATGCCAAATTAATTTCATAGAAAAGCTTGAGGTTGCAAATCTAGAATAATAACTTATGAAATTAACAATTTAGATACTATTGTTGAACCACAGGAATTTTTCTTTTGAAATGAAGTCAAATATTTCCATTAATATTTGTGCTCATGATAAAAATTTTATTGTTATCCTCTGTATTGTTCCTATACACAAAATAAACAGGAAAAACATGTCAATCTTCCTTTAATTCGAAAAGATAACATTTATCATTATTATTGGATTAAAAATATATGTTAAGTTCACAGACAAATGTACAAAATGGAAAAATTATTCTTGTGATAAAAGATAAAGATTATTCATTAACAGAAAAAACTAGAAAATCATGAAAAGATTGTAAAGAACAATAAGAAGTAAAAAAATGTATGCCGGAAAATGGTGAAAAAATTGATTTTTAACATTATAAAATTTAAAACGTATCGAGGAACTGCACATGAGGAGTGTAATCTTAATTACCAGCAACATAATGTATGCAGATTTCGAATGTCTGTTAATAGATGTTAACATTTGTCACCCAAATTCCAAAAAAACTTATACTAATGATTATCAATAACACATACAATTTTCATTTAGTAATTATGTAAAATATTCTGTCAAAGATTTTAAGAAACGTGGAGGTACAGTGGCAAACATGCAGCAGAGAAATTCATTGCATTCTTAGAACAAGTATCTTGAGAAAATGTTCAGACTAATGATTGAAATGTTCCATTGCAAATGATGATTGAGTATAAAATAAAATTAAAAATGCCCAAAATTGTTTTATTTTTGAAAAATAATTTTCTAAAGGAGACCACAAGATAAGAGATTATTGTCATTTTAACAGAAAATACTGAGGAACTGCACGTGTGGATTGTAATCTCAATTACCAGCATCATAAATTTTTCCAGTTTATGTTGATATTTTAACAAATTATCATCTCTACTTAATTATCAAACAATTGGCAATAGATAATCAAAATACTGTCACCATTCTGAATAACTAATAAGAACATAATTCTTTTAGTAAAATGATTGAAGATAAATTACCATTAAATGTTTGGGATTTTATAAATTTGTGGTGTGAAGTGTTGATAATTGTCTCATGACCTTACAGAAGAACCATTTGGAGAAACAGAAAATTTTTTAAAGGTTAACAATTAGATTTGATAATTAAAAAAGGCGTTTATCCTTGTGAATATATAGATTCTGAAGAAATGTTACAAGAAAAAATACTTAATAAATAATGTCTTCATTTGACACTTAATAATTCAAATATTTCTGACGAAGAATATAATTATGGAAAAAATTCAATATTAAAAAATTTAGATCAATATACAGGACTAAATAATAAAACTAATGTTTTACAACAAGCAGATATTTTTGAAAATCTTAGAGTTCCATGAAATGAATCTTATAAAATCGTTCCAGCTTGTTATTTTACTGCAACAGGATTATCTTGGCATACTGTGTTAAAATTACAAGAATTTAATGAGATACATAAAATGATAAAGACATGATGTTAATTCTCAAAAAGGGATTTGAAGTGGTGTTTCTCAGAGTGTTAAATATATGCTAACTCAAGTATAAAAAATCTTGAGACAGAAAAATATATTACACTGTGTATTTAGAAAGAAATAATTTATACAGTTAATCAATGTTGCATTTTGTAAACATGGTTATATCTTAGAAGTCGATTTAGATTATCCAAAACAATTCCATGATTTAGACCAGATTCACCATTAGCACCAGAAGGAGGTAATAAATTATTAACCACTTTAAATAGTTACAAATATTTAAATTTAGGATTTAAATTAATGATAATTCATAGAATCCGGTTATCTGAACAATCAGATTGGATGAGAGAATACATTAAGTTTAATACAGAATTGCGAAAAATTACAACTAAAAAATTAGAAAAAGTTTAATACCCTGTTTTTGGTTAAAATGTGGAAAATAGTAGAAACAGAAGAAGTATAAATAACTTCACAATGTCAAATCAATATCTGATATACATTTTATAACCAAACTATCATCATACTACCATTTTCTCAGAAAGCCTAGTAACAGTTCATATGAAAAAAACAGAAATTCCGTAAACCAATACGTATTGTAAATTCATTTTACACATGAGAAAAATAAGAAAACCACGAGATTCTTGATAATGTAGTGACATGAATATATTGTAAAACTATCATTTATGTTATATGGATGTAGATTCTTTTAGTAACGATTTTTATAGACATATTTAATCAATTATATTTGAATTTGACACTAGTGATTATCGAAAAGAAAATACTTTTAAAATCTTCAAGCAACCATGAATATTTAGGAAAAATGGAAAATGAAAGATTTAGAAAATCTATGATAGAATACATCAATTGAAGATCAAAATCATTTGTTTATAAAGTAGAACTTCAAGAATATAAACAATGAAAGGTGACAAAAAATCTGTTATAAAAACTGATATGACTTTTGGTAATTATAACAACTGTTTAAATGACAAAATAATACATTGAATAAAAGTGAATTTAATATCATATATTAAACATGAATAATGTACAATAGACTGTAGTAAAATTGTATTAAATTCTGATTACAGTAAATATATTGCTTTAAAAAGCGGAATAAATAGTTTACCAAATAGAAATTATAAAAGTAAAGAATTAATGTTTAAATAATTAATTGTACTGGTCAGGTTTAACATTTTTTTGTGATGTTGTAAATTTAAATTTATTTTCGTATGTATTTTATAAACAAATTCTCCACAAATACATTACATTTTTGACAATACTTCTATTTATATATTTGATAATTAAAAATTTTTCTCTCTTGTTATTTAAATCTATGACCATATTTCGAAGAATTTTTACTTCATTTTCTTAATTTTCACACCACTTTGTAATAATCTCTTTTGTATGTTTAGGATTATCTCCTCTATATTATTGTTGCTTTTTTCTTTACAATCCATCAATGCCATATACAATGTCATTTCTTGTTTGTAATTTTTATTTGATATGAGTTTCTTCTTTTTGAGTACACAATGGGGAAATTATTTTACTTTCATTTCTCATTCATAAAGAAAAAAAATTATCTGAATTAAAATATTAAAAATTTATAAATTCTATTATATATAAATGTAGTCACTCTTAGACCTTAAAAGTAACAAACTAAAACATAATGATAAAGAAGTGTTAATTATCACTGTTGAAAAAATTATACATGGTCTGAAGAAAAAAATATTTATGATTCTTTGGAATATAAGAATTCGAGAGAACCTTTAAATGATAATGTTAAAAGCAAACATATAAAAGCAATAAAATATTAAGGTCACCCACAAGTCACAGATTTATTCATAACCGAATTTAAAGAATGAATTAGGATTATATTCCTCAATTATGACTCAAAAATGCCCTTAGCAGAAATTTTTTGATTACTGATTTTGAGAAGAAGTTTTCCTGTCAATTCTAAATAATAGTTAATGTATAAATTCCACTACCAAGGTCAAATAAATCATCTAAGAGATGAATTAAAATTAACATTATTTATATAAATAGATCAGATGAAGTATACAATAGAACATTAGAAATTATATATGAAAGAAATAAACATATATGTATTTTATCACATCATATTATTCCTCAATTAACTGATGAAATTTTAAGCAATATATTTGTTTTCCTTAAATGAAATAAATTTAATTATGATTACTACAATATTCGAACAAAATTTAAAAATATTCAGAAGAAAATCAGTATTATAGGAAATAGACATCTAAATTGTGAAGAATGTTAGCCATTGAACATTTACCTAATTCAATAAATTTATTCCAAAAATTCAAATAAATATGGGGTAACTGTTATTGTCAAAATAATTTCAAACGTATAAATCTTCTCGTTAAAAATTATTCAAAATAACGAAATAATTATTGTTAAAAATTTAAACATAATATTGTTTAATAAAACTTTTTTTTCGAATATTTTGATATCTTCAACAACAGTTGCTACTCTAATTTAACTTGAAATAATGTCTTCGAATAGTTTTTTACCATATGACATTGTTATCCAATATAATTTATCTTCAAAATCCCTCATAAAATTTTCAGATAATTGTTGTTTTTGTGAATTATCGATTTAGTCTGATTTATACTGAAAACCTGGAGAAAAATTCTGATATAATTTATGTTCCCTATAAATTACATTCCAATCTATTTTGAGAATTTGTAATAATATTTTCAGATAATTTTCGTTTGCTTAAAATAAAATACTATTTTAATTTAACTTGAAATTCCCCCCTAAAAACTTCAGATAATTTAAGATAAGTGGACATGAATTTCGTTTTCATTTATCTTTAAAATCTGCAATAAATGATTGTGATAATTTTTGAAACTACAGAATTCTATCTCAGTCATTCAAATTCATGAATAAAATTTTGAGATTATTTTTCTTCATTTGAAGTAGCAAACCAATGGCTTGAAATTCTCTAAAGAAATTTGCAGATAAGTTTGATATCTTGGTATATTATTCCAATATCATTTATCTTGACATACTCTCGTAAAGTCTTCAGCTAAATTTCGATTACATGAAATAAAGCGACACTCCTTATTTTGCAATTAATTATTTTTATATATCAGTTATTTTTTAATGTATTTCTAACTGTTCTTGAATATAATGGATAAAGTCCATCAAACACTAGTTAGTGTTATAATTTATCAAAGCAATAAGTTCTTTTTCTTTTAGGTTATAATAACCTCTTATTCCTGGTAATTTTGTTCTAGTTTTAGTATTCTCATTTATGTATAATTTATTTAAAAACTATTTTATTGTTACTATCACAACTATTATGCGAATTATCAAATTCTAATCATTTAACTTATATTTTATTATCTTCCTCATGTAAATGTTTTAGTGAATAATTATCTACATTAATCTTTGATATTAATCGTTGGAATTCTGTATTAGAAAATTCTTTAGCATTAAGTGTCTTAATTACTTGCTATTCTCGACTCGATTATTTTATCAAACGTGATAGCTATATTTTAGCCTGATTTTATCTATAACTGGAGTAGCCCAGGAATATTTTGCAAACATCAATAACTGTGAGTAAATATTTTTATCCTTTATCTACTTTCTATATTCTGTATGATTTTCCAAAATCCATTTGTACCAAATCAGCATGCGATAAATCAACAATACCAAAAGAATAAACTCTTCTATTCTTTTATCTTTTATGTTTATATAATTCATTAATAAGTTCTTACAATTTTTTGATCCATTTTCTACAAAATGTTTTAAGAAATAGTTTTTTACTTTAACAAATTCAGCTAATATGTTCAGGTCGTTGTTATCCATTTTTTGTTGTTACTCTTTGTGGATTATGTTTTTCAGAAAAAATTTTTATACTTCAAACACTTGACATGATAATAATGACGCATCAAATGATTATTCATTGCTATCGAATAAAAAAATAATTTTTAAATTATTACATCCAATACAATTAACTTTAGATCAACTGAAAGAATTTTAAGAGAATCTTTTAATATTATATTTTAAAAATGTGTATATTTATTGATTCATTATTATTTATTTCATAAAGCTCATCCAATACACGTACCGTAGCGTCACAATCAAATTCTAAATCTTTGTTTGTATTCTAACCAACAACAATAATTCTTTTAAACATGAAATCTTTTTTAAGTTGCACTTTTTTATCGTTTCCTGTCATAAAAGTAAATTATATTTTTGTCTCTTATGTACTGTTTTCTAGTGTATTACATTACATGAAGT
The DNA here is from genome assembly GCF_023898315.1 of Schistocerca nitens. NCBI lineage: Eukaryota > Metazoa > Arthropoda > Insecta > Orthoptera > Acrididae > Schistocerca > Schistocerca nitens. The sequence continues at coordinate 554,769,632 of NC_064620.1, read as the reverse complement.
GAATGTAATAGTTGTATTCAAGATGTTAAAATTTTTATCAAGATCTGTGACAGTGTTATAGTTATCACCACGTAATTATTTCATTAAAATCTGATTTATTAATATACTCATTCAACTTCTTTACAATTTGTGTATTTGAGCTTTGTAAAAAGACTCTTTAATTCATTTACTAACTATTGATTGTGCACTAAATTCTTTACATCAATTTGATCATTTATATTCACAATTTTTATACCTTTAAAATTAATATATCCTCGGGACAGGATCCAAATGGATTGTTGAACTTCGGAAGGACTGGTTGGAATTGGGAATCAAGGTCGAAGGAATGGAAAACTGGAGTAACAAATATACACCGACGAATATGCCAGAGATCAATGACAGAGAACAATACAGGAAAAGATTAGAATGTCACCAGTTGAGCCGCCTGGAGAAACGGTAACTGAAGATCTTGGAAGAAGATCGGGAGAGGAGAAGGAAAGAATGAAGAGGTTCTGGTAGAAGACGAGGAAAATGAAGTCCACGAAGGGGCTACCCATGGTCTTACAGAGGCTGTAATGCAAGAAGAATATATATATATATATATATATATATATATATATATATATATATATATATATATATATATATAAATTTTCATCTAGCTGATGGAATGTTTTTAAATGTAGTGATCATTTCATAGAGAAACTGATGTTATTCCTTCTTTTAAATCCAATGTTGAGTCTGGAGGACCAATAATTTATGAACTAAATTATTGTTTAAATACTCCACTTTTTATATTTAAAATTTAATAATTATTATAACTGATGAAAATGATAATTTGATTGATTTCAATGGTGCTTGTGTAACAGTTATTTTAGAAATGTCGTAATGAAATTTTTTCTTAATCAGTCGTTAACAGAATCGAGAGTTATCAATTTGAGTCAGTCCCTCTAAATGACAAAACAAAAAATGATGTATTATCACAACTAGAAAATGAAACAATATTCTACCTAGAATGGACATCCATTTTTTTGTCTGCTTCGATCATTATCGTAGATCCATTTGTGTCTTCATCAATTCTCATTCCACTGATTTCCTCTGTATCAATGAATTAACTATGGAAGGGCATGTATTTAACAATGGAAAGATTGAAAGCAATCAAAATGAAGTACCTTATCTATTAGAATTATTTTGCGCATTTTTAAAGATTATGTGCGAAGAAGTTTTGACTGTAAATTTTGCTTGGATTTCCAGTGCTAAATTTAATATTATTAGATGGTCTGATAAAAATGATACTGGAGTTCAAATAAAATATACACTTCTACATGAAGGAAGATTTGTTGTATACTGAATGGAAATTCTCATTTGGGTAGTTAAATATGAACTGGAATATTCACTAGAACTAGAACAAGAAATACTGAAAAAATTATAAAATTCCAATTTCTTTATTTGAACTACAAACGACAGAAATTGCTGGATTATATGGAAAAGAAGTTTTGAACTAGATATTAGTAATCATTGTAATCTTGCTTAGTTTAAAATATTTTAGTTCATATTTGTTATTTTCCATACAAAACGTAAAACAATTAGTTACTTAATTCTTTTTTATTCAATTATGTTAAATTGCAAAATATCTAATAAAGAATGGCAGAAATGAAATTCTTTCTCAAGAATTACAGAATCTTGACCAGATCAGTAACTTTTAAGGGCTTACAAGGCTTTTAGAGATTTTAAAGGTATAACGCAATAAAGGCATAATTTAAGTATAAGTCCATTCAGTTTTATTCAAACTTATTGTATCTATATGATAAGTATAAATAGGGGACTCATTGTTTCATGTACACAAAAAACAACAATGAAATTTTATGCACATTTCAATGAAAATATACCAATCATAGACTTACATTAATAATTAGTAAGGTAAAACGAATTTAACTTATGATTCACAATATAGAATCCTTACTGAAAATTTTTGATCTCATAAGGGAATAAAAAATTAGTAAATGTTATATGTTTACATTTCCTTCTGAACTATTTCAGAAAGGTAGACAAAATAAAATCTGAAACATTTAGATTGTAAAAATTAAACATTTATCAAACATTTTAATTTTAGGAAATCTAAATTGTTCTATGTAAATAAAATGAAACAAAATGAATATGAATGGTAGTATTCAAAGTCTGCTAAGTGTACTTAACAGTTATAGTAATGGCTATGCAGAAGTGTTCACTAAATTAACAGAACTGAAAAAAAATCTTACAGAATTTCAAATGCCAAAATTTTGGGAGCTAAATATTCGCAAAAAGTATTATTACATTTAGATTTTAAATATAAAATTACTCTTCCAGATCGTTACACAAAAATCTTTTCTGAAGACGATGATGTATTAGAGAAAATTTTTGGATAAAATTTTGTGTATTAAGGTAAAAAACAAAATAAAAATCGTTCATTCATGTTATTGAATTTCTAGTTAAACTGAAATATCGTTTGTTGGTGTAAATGCATTCTTGAATGGGGGATACAGAAAAACAAAAACTTTGGGTTATCTCAGGGATTCTTTTATGAAGTTTGCTCTTTGGTCCAGGCTCTATTACTCATGACAAATATGGTAACTGCACGATTAGACCAGCGAGACAAATCGACATCTACAGTGAGGTCTCCTTGAAACTATGTCAGGTGTTTTTAACACTGTCTCACATGTGTGCATGCCATCTACGATACCAACATCTGACACTGTTGACACCCCTTATATGCCCTATAATGCTTGAGAACAACACTAAACGCAAGCAGTACTGATGCACTCAGGTGCCTTGCTTCCTGTCACAGGGAATTGTAGCTGTAATCTTTTATATAGCCTCCGATGTTGTGTATGAGGTGTGATCAGAAAAAAAATGAGAATTTTTGTCTTCCATAAAAAGACTTCATTTATTCTTTTACTATTTGGTCGTCTTTAAAGTAATCCCTTCAGATGTAATATACTTAAGCCAGCGCTTTTTCCGATATTGTAACGGTGTTCAGCTTCTTCCGCGATTCTGTTTGTATCTCATCAATGATGGCAAAATGATGTCCTCTTCAGTCTCGGGAATAGAAAGAGGTCGCAGGGGTGCATGTCTGGCTAATGCAATGGCTGCGGGAACATGACGGTTTTGTTTTTTGCCAAAAAATCGTAAATGCCCATTGAACTGAGCGGGAGCATTATTGTGATGCAATTTCCACTAAAGTTGTTGCCACTATTATGTTCATTTTTCTTGGATTGCTTCACGCAAACGGCTCATAATTTTCAGATAGTGTTCCTTATCGACTGTACGACCGTAAGGCAGAGTCTCGTAACCCTCTATCCCTTTACAATCGAGTAAACAGCAGGAAAACCTTCCCATGTGACCGAACTTGTCGGTTTTTTTCGGCACTGGTTCTTCAGGCAGTTCCCGTTGGTTTCGACTTCATAACCCACATACCCATGTTAACACACATGAGAAACATGTGCACTGACAAGATGAAAGCAAAATTTTGAATATCTGGTGTATAAATCCCTCGACATTAAAAAATTCCCGTTACTTCTTGATCACACGGCGTATGTGTACAAAGTTACATGGGCCTCCGACCATATTTTCGGGGTGTTTCACTATTTTTTGGTCAGTCAGTGTAGTTTCAAATAGCAGTGGAAAAGTGTTAATGCTTTCTCTGAAAAATCTTGTTTGGATCATTCGCAAGAGGAAACTGTAACGAACCTCGGTATCCCCAGGATCCCCAGACTGACCTGTAGTTAGGGGCGGGAGTCCTGTGGGAGATAGTGACTGCGAGGACGATGTCTGCGCCGGCAGCTCATCTCCCGAGGGTGCAGGGCGGAAGGGAACGGCGTTAAGCGTTGGCCTGGGGCAACGTACGAGCAGCAGCCGCTAATTCGCGCAAACTGGTTTAGCGCGGCCAATGCGATTACGGGCGCGAATAATCAAGAGCGGACGGCCAGAAGTTGCCGGCCGGACGACATGGGTAAGCCCAGTCCATCTCGCTGCTGCCCGCCTCTGCCCCCCCCCCCCGCCCTTATTGCCCACCAGCGTCCCTCAGCTCCCTCCCACCTCGTTACGACCATCTACATCTTTCCCTTGCGCACACACGTCTCCCCCTGCTATTTCTGCTTCTTTTTCCTCGCTTCAAGCTCTCCGTCCGTATCCCATCCCACTCTCTAACCATTCCCTCTTTGTCATCTCTGTTTCTCTAAATCTCTCTCATCTCTCTCACTCACAGATGCAGAATAAGGAAGAGAGAGAGATTTCAGCCGACGTAGAACATTTTCAGATCATGCTCAAAAGCTTCAGTAAGGAGAGTGTTTTACCTCGGAACACTTTGCAGACTTTCGCCTCTAACTGGGCAAGTAACAGATGAGTAGCGTATTTTCTTATTTCACTAAATTCGTCGTTTGTGTGCCCATATTTCCCGTAGTTACTTTAGAATTCCTGAGGGTATTTATGTTCCATCCTTGCAACTACGGGGAAATGTGTTTTTCTTAGCGGAGACATGTTTCGCTTTATTGGGGTAAGCATCATTAGTGGCCTGTAATTAAAGACATTTCAAGATCAAAACATAATTCGATAAAAATCTATTGGTTTTTATTTACGGTAATTTCTGCTTGGTTTCTCGCCTACATTAGGAAACGCCGTGTGCTACAAATCTTTGGTTTCTTACTTCATTAGACACTGATACTTGAAGTCTAATTTTCCGCTGATTTGCAGAATTATGCGTTTTTCACATTTTACACAGCACACATTTTCGTACACCAGTGTTTACTGGTTATCCGTACATTTCCAAGTGTGTAGTGTGTTTTGTAGTGTTGACAACATTGCCCCTAATTCGTCTTTCACCTACATTTTATTTATATTTAATTGTGTGTGTGTTATTCTATTTCAGTATATTTCTGTGTATTTATATACTGCGTAAAACCAACGAAGAAGTAGTAATGGAGTGATTTCTTTCTCGTGGTGAACAGATGGGGAAGGCAGAAGCAAAGGCGAGTGGACATGAGTACATACAAGTGTAATGGAGAGTGAGCTGGATGAAATGTTGAGGAGCAACACTAAAATGAAATTAGACCTTAAAAATAAATAAAATTGTGTAGATCTTTGATTACAGACCACTAATGATGCTTTATCTCAATGAAGCTAAATACGTCTGGTGAGAAAAGCGCATTTTCTTATACACTCCTGGAAATTGAAATAAGAACACCGTGAATTCATTGTCCCAGGAAGGGGAAACTTTATTGACACATTCCTAGGGTCAGATACATCACATGATCACACTGACAGAACCACAGGCACATAGACACAGGCAACAGAGCATGCACAATGTCGGCACTAGTACAGTGTATATCCACCTTTCGCAGCAATGCAGGCTGCTGTTCTCCCATGGAGACGATCGTAGAGATGCTGGATGTAGTCCTGTGGAACGGCTTGCCATGCCATTTCCACCTGGCGCCTCAGTTGGACCAGCGTTCGTGTTGGACGTGCAGACCGCGTGAGACGACGCTTCATCCAGTCCCAAACATGCTCAATGGGGGACAGATCCGGAGATCTTGCTGGCCAGGGTAGTTGACTTACACCTTCTAGAGCACGTTGGGTGGCACGGGATACATGCGGATGTGCATTGTCCTGTTGGAACAGCAAGTTCCCTTGCCGGTCTAGGAATGGTAGAACGATGGGTTCGATGACGGTTTGGATGTACCGTGCACTATTCAGTGTCCCCTCGACGATCACCAGTGGTGTACGGCCAGTGTAGGAGATCGCTCCCCACACCATGATGCCGGGTGTTGGCCCTGTGTGCCTCGGTCGTATGCAGTCCTGATTGTGGCGCTCACCTTCACGGCACCAAACACGCATACGACTATCATTGGCACCAAGGCAGAAGCGACTCTCATCGCTGAAGACGACACGTCTCCATTCGTCCCTCCATTCACGCCTGTCGCGACACCACTGGAGGCGGGCTGCACGATGTTAGGGCGTGAGCGGAAGACGGCCTAACGGTGTGCGGGACCGTAGCCCAGCTTCATGGAGACGGTTGCGAATGGACCTCGCCGATATCCCAGGAGCAACAGTGTCCCTAATTTGCTGGGAAGTGGCGGTGCGGTCCGCTACGGCACTGCGTAGGATCCTACGGTCTTGGCGTGCATCCGTGCGTCGCTGTGGTCCGGTCCCAGGTCGACGGGCACGTGCACCTTCCGCCGACCACTGGCGACAACAACGATGTACTGTGGAGACCTCACGCCCCACGTGTTGAGCAATTCGGCGGTACGTCCACCCGGCCTCCCGCATGCCCACTATACGCCCTCGCTCAAAGTCCGTCAACTGCACATACGGTTCACGTCCACGCTGTCACGGCATGCTACCAGTGTCAAAGACTGCGATGGAGCTCCGTAAGCCACGGCAAACTGGCTGACACTGACGGCGGCGGTGCACAAATGCTGCGCAGCTAGCGCCATTCGACGGCCAACATCGCGGTTCCTGGTGTGTCCGCTGTGCCGTGCGTATGATCATTGCTTGTACAGCCCTCTCGCAGTGTCCGGAGCAAGTATGGTGTGTCTGACACACCGGTGTCAATGTGTTCTTTTTTCCATTTCCAGGAGTGTAGTTACAACAATGGAAAAAATACCCTCAAGAACCTCTTATGCCATTTCGAAATGATAGCGTTCACTCCATTCGTGTTTCAGTCTGTTTCTGGAATTACAAAAATTACTCCAAAAAGTAAGGGTTTTCCAAATTTGAAAAATGTTCCAAGATACAACATGGTCATATGCTTAGGAACAAATATTCTACTCAAATTTAAAAGTATTGCAGTCAAGAAAATCTTGTCAATACTCAGGTTAATAGACTCCGTGTTACATCATTAGTCCAGTATATATCAGTAATCAGTAGGTGAAATCTTATTAAGAAGAAGTATTATCAAAAACCATTTACAAGTCAAACACATTTTGAAATAGAAGCTGCCTGTGACTAAAACAAATTTCGAATTTACAGACAGGGAAACTTTTAGGACATGAAAGACACTCAGTTGATTTGTAAATATTACATTTTCCATATTTTAAGAAATCCTTCTGTTTCAGTTTACTTATCATAAAACTCTGTACCTGGACTAATATATACTGAACTTATGATGTAACACAGTATTTTCAAAATAGCTTTAACGTTTTCCACCATTTAAGTATGTAGAATTCCTAACACATAAATCAACGTAAACACCATTCAGGGATTGGGCCTTGGATCTGATCCAACTGCTACCAACAGGGCGGTACGAGAGGTGACCTATGACTGCGGGACATGTGATCAGCATGTCGCCAATGCTTCCAGCCATTATTGCCAGTAGGTCTTGATGATGATGCTACTTCTTTATTCAAGCAGCTCCTGATTTTGCCACTTGGAGGCTACCTAAAACATGTACCAGACCTTCATATCGTAAATCTGAGGAGGTACTGGGAATCGAACCCAGGTCCTGCCATACCGCAGGCAACGACGCAACCCTTTCTTCCTTTATTCTTCTTTTTTCAAAACTTTATTTAATATTTAACTCTTTCAGATAATCACATCAAATGTCGGAGTTTATCAGCGACCAAATCTCGTTCTATAAGCAGTTATGTACTCTACAACACATTCACGTTTAAGTCTTTGATATGGAGAAATTATACAGGTAGTGAAGGGAGATGAAGATTTAATAGTCATGAGTGACTGGAATTCGAGAGTAGGAAAAGGGAGAGAAGGAAACATAGTAGGTGAATATGGATTGGGGGTAAGAAAAGGAAGAGGAAGCCGTCCGTTAGAATTTTGCATGGAACATAACCTAATCATAGCTAACACTTGGTTTAAGAACCATAAAAGAAGGTTGTATACATGGAAGAATCCTGGAGATACAAGAAGGTATCAGATAGATTATATAATGGTAAGACAGAGATTTAGGAACCAGGTTTTAAATTGTAAGACATTTCCAGGGGCAGATGTGGACTCCGACCACAATCTATTGGTTATGAACTGTAGATTAAAACTGAAGAAACTGCGAAAAGTAAGAATTTAAGGAGATGGGACCTGGATAAACTGACTAAACCAGAGATTGTACAGAGATTCAGGGATAGCATAAGGGAACAATTGACAGGAAACGTGGAAAGAAATACAGTAGAAGACGAATGGCTAGCTCTGAGGGATGAAGTAGTGAATGCAGCAGAGGATCAAGTAGGTAAAAGGACGAGGGCTAGTAGAAATCCTTGGGTAACAGAAGAAATATTGAACTTAATTGATGAAAGGAGAAAATATAAAAATGCAGTAAATGAAGCAGGCAAAAAGGAATACAAACGTCTCATAAACGAGATCGACAGGAAGTGCAAAATGGCTAGGCAGGGATGGCTAGAGGACAAATGTATGGATGTAGAGGCTTATCTCACTAGTGGTAAGATAGACACTGCCTACAGGAAAATTAAAGAGACCTTTGGAGAAAAGAGAGCCACTTATATGAATATCAAGAGCTCAGATGGAAACCCAGTTCTAAGCAAAGAAGGGAAAGCAGAAAGGTGGAAGGAGTATATAGAGGGTTTATACAAGGGAGATATACTTGAGGACAATATTATGGAAATGGAATAGGATGTAGATGAAGATGAAATGGGAGATACGTTACTGCGTGAAGTGTTTGACAGAGCACTGAAAGACCTAAGCCGAAACAAGGCCCCCAGAGTAAACAGCATTCCATTAGAAATACTAACGGCCTTGGGAGAGCCAGTCCTGACAAGACTCTGTCATCAGGTGAGCAAGATGTATGAAACAGGCAAAATACCATCAGACTTCAAGAAGAATATAATAATTCCAATCCCAAAGAAAGCAGTTGTTGACAGATGTGAAAATTACCGAACTATCAGTTTAATAAGTCACAGCTGCAAAATATTAACGCAAATTCTTTACAGACGAATGGAAAAACTGATAGAAGCCGACCTCGGGGAAGATCAGTTTGGATTCCATAAAAATGTGGGAACACGTGTGGCAATACTGACTCTACGACTTATCTTAGAAGAAAGATTAAGGAAAGGCAAACATACGTTTCTAGCATTTGTAGACTTAGAGAAAGCCTTTGGCAATGTTGACTGGAGTACTCTCTTTCAAATTCTGAAGGTGTCAGGGGTAAAATACAGGGAGTGAAAGGTTACTTACAATTTGTACAGAAACCAGATGACAGTTATAAGAGTCAAGGGGTACGAAAGGGAAGCAGTGGTTGGGAAGGGTTGTAGCCTGTCCCCAATGTTATTCAATTTGTATATTGAGCAAGCAGTGAAGGAAACAAAAGAAAAATTCGCAGTTGGAATTAAAATCCATGGTGAAGAATTAAAAACTTTGAGGTTCACCGATGACATTGTATTTCTGTCAGAGACAGCAAAGGACTTGGAAGAGCATTTGAACGGATTGGACAGTGTCTTGAAAAGAGGATTTAAGATGAACATCAACAAAACCAAAACGAGGATAATGGAATGAAGTCGAATTAAGTCGGGTGATGCTGAGGGAATTAGATTAGGTAATGAGACACTTAAAGTAGTAAAGGAGGTTTGCTATTTGGGGAGTAAAATAACCGATGATGGTCGAAGTAGAGAGGATATAAAACGTAGTCTGGCAATGGCAAGGAAAGCGTTTCTGAAGAAGAGAAATTTGTTAACATCTAGAATAGATTTAAGTGTCAGGTAGTCGTTTCTGAAAGTATTTGTATGGAGTGTAGCCATGTATAGAAGTGAAACATGAACGATAAATATTTTGGACAAGAAGAGAATAGAAACTTTCGAAATGTGGTGCTACAGAAGAATGCTGAAGATTAGATGGGTAGATCATATAACTAATGAGATATTGAATAGAATTGGGGAGAAGAGGAGTTTGTGGCACAACTTGACTAGAAGAAAGGACCGGTTGGTAGGACGTGTTCTGAGGCACCAAGGGATCGCAAATGTAGCATTGGAGGGCAGTGTGGAAAGTAAAAATCGTAGAGGGAGACCAAGAGATGAATACACTAAGCAGATTCAGAAGGATGTAGGTTGCAGTCAGTATTGGGAGATGAAGAAGATTGCACAGGGTAGAGTAGCATGGAGAGCTGCATCAAACCTGTCTCAGGACTGAAGACCACAACAACATGGAGATCTGCAAGAACTTGTCAACTGAGTAAATGTAGGTGAGACTTGCGTAGAATTACAGTATTTTAAGGAAGAATGCATATTTCTCAAAATAACATTGTTAATACGTTGTAGTTTATGCTGTTACACAGTTATACACAACCAGAAATCTTCTTCACTTCTGTAAATTTTGCTACGGAGGTGGTGCTCGTAACGGTGATTTGTGCAGCGTTGCTCTTGATACATGCGCTGTGCAAAATACAATCTCATGTCTCACAACAGCAATGAGAATAGAAAATATCAGAAACTGCTTTTGGTGGTCTCTTGTGAGCATTCCTTCATGCTATTCAAAAGTCGGTCACTGGGTTGAAACACCGATCAGGAAACACCATGTTTACCTAAATACACTATCTTGCAGGTACAGCACTCTTCCCAGTACATTAACGATACATGCGAACATATATGTGCCTCAGAAGAACTTTGTGACGCCTGTTCGGTTGACATTGGTCAGAGTAATGTAAGGTTTCTTATATTCTTCTCATGTTTGCAACAGTGTTCAGTAAGGGAACGAAATTGAAAGAAACGATACGTAATTACTGCTGTGGACGGAAACAAAGTGATTTTCACATTCGATGTACGGTTGTACTGCCTATGGTTGTTAGTGTCACATCCATCTCTCGTGGCGACACCTTCTCAGACATAATATATGGTATATTGTCGAGAATGCCGTGCGCAACTTATTTCCAAAGAATTTTCATTCTTTCTATCTCACTTTTTTTTACAAAACTGACACAGACATAGGTGTTATATTTGCTGTGTGTCCTGTGAAATGTCGAATATGCTTTCTGAGGTCTTTCTTGGGATAAACGGTCGAAAGGATCCATATATACGGTATTATAAAATGGAAGTACATATGTTTGTATGTTCCATATCTCCTCCGAAACTACTGGACCTATTTCAGCCAAATATGGTAGAAATGACACTTGCTTTATGGACAGAATCGATGTGGAAAGAACCAATTACTATCGAGAGGGGTCGCGGTAGGGGTGAGAAAGCAGTGCAGTCTACAATGTGAGTATACCCATACTTTATTCATCCAATATTTCAGAATGAAAGCACTTCGTGACTTACAACAAACCTCAGGCATAATTTTCTACCTTTACAAAACAGTTCTTCGATGACAATCCCCATAAAGTAATGAAAGGAAGAAAGGTTATCGCTAGTACATTTTCACTGTTCACATAGTAATACTGCAGGATCAGCATGACGTTTTAATTTCTTACTACTTTACTAATAACTATCTATGACAAATATTGCAGACTGTATTCACAGAATGTTACAGCAAAACTGTACAACACTTAGTTCAGGAGACATGATGTCAAATACTGAGGTGTGTGAAAAACTGTTGCATCATGCATGACATTTCACTTATTATTTCTCTACTGCTAACTTTATTCGTAACACATTTCGCAGACTGTAGACACCTACCGACAAAAATACAGGGTTTTTCAGAAGTGATGCTCAATATTCAGGAATGCGACAGGAATGATTATTTCTAAACAAAAATGTCAGCTAAACAATGGCTCTAAAACGCCTACCTCATGACCTATGAGTAATTCTTGATCGTCGATACTGTGAGCAAGTCTCTTCCACTGTAGGCTCTTTGCTTTTCATATTTTAGGAAATGGTAGTGTGGACCAAAACAAGAAGATAATGTCCAGTAAAAATGGGCTATAAAATGCATACCTTAAGAGCTATGAGCACTTGTTCATCTTCGCTACTTTGAAACAGATCTCTTCTAATGAACAACGGCTCATAACTTCCTTTTGCCGTCGTTGTTCTAATCTTACATCTTCCAAAAGTGGAGGTAGATGTTCTGTCAGGAAATGTGCGTATGCTGTGGCTCTCATGTGATTTGGCAGGAACCCAGGCCCTGTCAATGGGTCATCAATCATACCGCAACAGACTTTCTCTGAGAAACTAATTTAGAATCATGTTTCTCTAGTGTAAATTGGGTCCTCCATGTAAGAGAATTGTGAGTGTTTATGATACCATTGCGTGTAAATGTAGCCTGATGTGTAATTAAAGAGTTCTGCACAATCTCTTTGTGTACAGCCAACGAATCACAAAATTGTTTTCTGCTTACGGCAAGACTTGGATGCAGATGATACATAAGGTGCACATGGAATGGGTACAAGCTCTCGGACTGTAACGTACACCACACTTGTATTTGTGGAATATCGAGCTGACAGCTAGTGTACCATGTACTGGTGGTGTGATTCCGTTGTACCATTGCGATAATGTCTTTCCTTTCCTCAACTAACTGGACAGCCTCATGTTCTGATGTTGCATGTACAATGGGTAGTGTTCCGCATTCGCGTAATGTTTGAAAACCGTGGGAAATACTGTGGAACAATGGGTTCGTTGATCAGGAAACGTCCCTGGTATTCTGTCACAGCCACAAGGAAACTGCATTGGTGGACTTATGTGGCTTGTTGGTATTCATTTAGACATTGGACTTCCTCAATAATATAACACTCAAGCACGAGACGCGCACGGCCTCGCGACTGCTCACTGATCCAACCCATGACTGCACAATGGCTACACTTTTAGCTATTGCTTCTGTGCGACGTCACAGTGCTGCCTTCTGTTGGAGAGCCCCCAAACCTCTTGTTCTATAGATCACTCATCTGTTCCACCATTATTCCGTCCGCCACAGCGCCTATACAGCATGTCGTGAAATAATATTCACGCTTGTCTTCACGTTCATTCATGAATGTGTGTAGTCTTCAACCTGCTCCAGTTCCGCAAGTATCGAGAATCGGACACAAGTTCATAGAACTTATTCGGTTTATTTTCACATGTAGAATCACCTCACAAATTGTCACGTTCCTCCTGAATCACACTTTATGTGAAATGTGCTTGACATACGTGTATGCAGCCAAAGGAATGGGTAAAAGGTTCATCCTAAGCCCCTACATCCAATTTCAATAAAATTTGGTACATGTAGTAGTTACTATCTGGAAAGCAATACTTTGGGAATAAGAACCACCAGTCTCCTACTGGGGTAGGTTTGATAACGTGATCGTATATTAATTTCTGTTGTAATGAAATTTCTGCCCAAAGAATAGATGAAACACGTGCTAAGTGTAATAAGAAAATAGCTAGATCTACTGAAGCCCCTGAGAGAGGAGGAGGAGGGAGAAAGAGATGGACAGGCGAAGAGGGACACACAGGGGAGAAGGACGAGGTGCACAGAGTGAAGTAGAGGGGGAAATGAACACAGGGAGGTGAGATGAGGAGACAGACTGAGAAACGAAACAGGAGGAGAAGGAGCAGTGACGGGGGGGGGGGGTGGATGGGGAGAAAGATGGGCATAGAAAGGGTATAGGAGGAAATGAATTGAGGAGGGAAAGAGGAGGAAATGGACAGAGAGGAGTGAGGTGGAGATGAACAGCGAGAGGGGGGGGGGTGGCGAGATGGACAGGAAGAGATGTGTGGACAAAATGAACAGAGAGAAAGGAAAGGAGCAGCTGGACTAATGGAAGACTGCAATAAATACATGACCAGATAACGATGGGTACTCAGCTAGTTGACTAAATAACTGTATGCTCTATTGCCTCAGTACTTTGACATCTGTGGCTGCAGCGTTGATGACATGCAAGCTTAGCTTAGTCGATCTGAGGAAAAACATAATAAACGAAACCTGAAATGGAAGTTGAAAGTCAGCAGAGACGTAGCACAGACTCGGATTACGCAAGGATGAAGAAGAAAATCGGCTGGGGCTTTTTCAAAGGAACCATCCTGTCATTTGCCTGGAGCAATTTAGGATAATGAAGGAAAACGTAAGTCTGCATGGCCGATATGGAGAGCAGGCATGGAGGGCAGGCATTGAGAAAGATGTCACAGTTTATGATTTCTAATTTTTGAAGTCAACGTTTGCAGTTTCCCTTTCAGTCATCAGTGCAAAGTCTCCTGGCTATATTATCTACCAAATCTAAAGCCATATCAGCTTTAAGAAAACAAACTCTACCGGCGTAAATTTTTGTGAGAACCTGCCCCGATTCTGGGTTGATTGTGACAGGTATTGGAGTTCATCGTCACGAGTTATTTAGATTTAAAAAGAAATCATTTCATTAGAAATATAAATATCAAACTATGATATTCAGAATACAGTAATACATTAATTATAAACGGAAAGTGATTGAAGCAGTTTTTTAATAAAATGTTCTATATTATTCCGGTCACTTTCGAGCGCACTCTCACAACTGTGACATATTTATGAACTGGCAGGCAGCTGGCCACATGATGAGTGTAGTAGAATAACAATTGATTAACAAAGTTAGTCTTTTTACGCTGAGAAAAATTCACAGTTAAATACAATCCTTGAAATACACGAGGGCAAGATGAGAATTTAAAAAGAACATATATCACCCCACTTTGCTGTACCAAAAGGAAATTAACAAACTGTTCAAGTACTAACCAGTTAACAAACAGCTGAAGAACATCAACTGACTACAATTAGCAACTGCACAAATTTTGTAATTGGTCAAGGAGCTTCAGGATTTACGGAAATTTTAACTATTTTGGAGGAACTTAAGCTTGGACCCATAGAGCTTTGCAGGGCAATGGCCTACCAAAACATCACTAAAACATCACTTATACTAAAGGTCGTCTCTAGATACTGTCGCTTTGATTTTCTCATACCAGGTTTAGAAGAAATCAGTTGCATTTAAATATATACAGTTGACATACGAGGTATGACTTCGGCGTAGGACCAGAGCAAGGCAAGCTCAATTTAACAGGTTACAGGAAAGTAAACAGTGGCAACAGCATAGCAAATATATCGACGGAATCAAGTAAGGTGGGCTGGAACGCTAAATAAACAAATGGCAAGGTAATTATCACACAGGTGCCTAGTTCGGCAGACAGAAAGTGTCAAGTAGTGCGGACTTGATACAATCAACTGTCCAGCTGCCTTACCAAAAGTGCTACTTCGCCCACATATATGTTACAAAATCGTTTGGTGAATTCCACCAGATCTACCAAGCATACAACGACGCCCCTGGTAAATAATACATTAAATGATGGCTAATCTGTCCTGTAACACACACGTATAAGCAGAATTGCACACTATTCTAATTAAATATAAAACCAATACATAAACCAAGGCCGGCCGGAATGGCCAGGCGGTTCTGGGCGCTACAGTCTGGAACCGCGCGACCGCAACGGTCGCAGGTTCGAATCCTGCCTCGAGCATGGATGTGTGTGGTGTCCTTAGGTTAGTTAGGTTTAAGTAGTTCTAAGTTCTAGGGGACTGATGACCTTAGAAGTTAAGTCCCATAGTGTTCAGAGCCATTTGAACCATAAACCAAGTTTGATAAGCAATGAAAGCGTTAAATAATATTTAAATAAAATACAGGACACCAATGAATCAAGACAACAGGGCAAGCACAAAGCGCAAACATTAGGATAATGAAATGAATTAAACGCTGGCAAGCATTGAATAAACACTATTTTAATAAAATACAATACACGAAATAATACCTGTGGTGTCAAGGGCACTCTGCCTTTGGCAAAGGAGTAACTCGGACATATTGTTTATGTCCTGGCTTCGCACACTCGCAGTCAAGGTTGTTTACTGCAGCTGGGTTCGACTGAGTAAATTGTTATGGAGGAGCAGTATGACACACTCTTTCAGAAACATCACACTCAAATTCACATTCTCTAATGAGTACGCGGGAACTAAGTCTCATGAAATCGAACGGTTTTTGTGAAACGAAGTGTGCATTGATTACAACGAACTTATTGGTATCCATTTGTCGATCATAAGCTGTGTCGTCTACGTCATTCAGGTTGCAAATGCCACACTGGACAAGATACTGAGCTATTTCAAAGGAGGATTAAAATTTAGGCACTCAGATGGGCGTATAAGTGATGTATCAGTGGATCATGCACGTTTACGTATCCGCAACATATGGACTTATGAACTACCACAATGTGGTACGGTGAAAAGCCAAACCTCCGAAAAATGGGCAAGTTTCACAAATTATCCAGTACTTACAAGGGAACCTCCCCATCGCACCCCTCTCGGATTTAGTTATAAGTTGGCACAGTGGATAGGCCTTGAAAAACTGAACACAAATCAATCGAGAAAATAGGAAGAAGTTGTGTGGAACAGTGAAAAAAATTAGTAATATATACAAACTGAGTAGTCCATGCACAAGATAGGCAAAATCAGGGGGAATGTGACGTTAGGAGCGCCGTGGTCCCGTGGTTAGCGTGAGTAGCTACGGAACGAGAGGTCCTTGGCTCAAGTCTCCCCTCGACTGAAAATTTCACTTTCTTTATTTTCCAAAAGTTATGATCTGTCCGATCGTTCACTGACGTCTCTGTTCACTGCAATAAGTTTAGTGTCTGTGTTTTGCGGCCGCACCGCAAAACCTTGCGATTAGTAGACGAAAGGACGTGCCTCTCCAATGGGAACCGAAAACATTTGATCGCAAGGTCATAGGTCAACCGATTCCTCCACAGGAAAACACGTCTGATATATTCTATACGACACTGGTGACGGAATGTGCGTCACATGACAGGAATATGTTGTCGACCCACCTAACTTGTACACTTGGCGAATGGGTAAAAAGATTCTTCTACCTTGCCCGATTTAGGTTTTCTTGTGGATGTGATAATCACTCCCAAAAAAGTGATGAAAACATAAGAGTTTGTCACATAAACTGAAAATAAAAAATTAAACTTTTCACTCGAGGGAAGACTTGAACCTAGGATCTCTCGTTCCGTAGCTACTTTCGCTAACCACGGGACCACGGCGCTCCAAGACTCCCAGTGTCCTTGATGTTGCATATCTTCGAATGGACTACTCAGTTTGTATATATTACTAATTTTTTTCATAGTTCCACACAACTTCTTCCTGTTTTCTCGATTGATCTGTGTTCAGTTTTTCAAGGCCTATCCACTGTGCCAACTTATAACTAAATCTGAGGGGGGTGCGATGGGGAGGTTCCCTTGTTAGTGGTGTCTGACAGATACACCTTGTCAGTACATGTGCCCTCATATTTGTACATCGGGGGCTGCAAGGACGTAGTGAAATACTATGGAGAGTCGAGGACCTGTTCCAGATGTGACAGTGAGGGCTATGCTGTGTCGGAATGCACCAGAGGACAACAGCGCAGTTGCCAAGGAGCGACCGACAAGGTACAGATGCAACCACTGAAATACGTGGCGGCACTTCGGCACACGCCGACACCGACGTCGAAGCCTTCTATCGATCCGCCGATTCGGAAGGTGGCAGCAATGCTGGCGCGTAAGGTCGAGGAAACACCGATCTCAGTTACGCTCGGCACAGTACCGCCCGTGCCAGTGGTGACTGAAGGAGGGATGTAGCAGGAGGGGTATGCTGGGATTCATGAGGTAATACCAACGAATTGAAGAATGCACACGACGATATACGAGGTGTGGCTAGAAAATACCGGACTAGTACTGGTGAAACAATAAAACGAATGCAATAAGGCTGAAAGTCGCGTGGCCTGTCACGTGACTCTCGCTCCGCCTACTGCTCGAGTTTCATCTGCCTCCTGCACTCAGTCTGCCCGTGGCGTCTGTTTTAAGTAGTTGACGTTTTGTCTGTGCGTCGGAAAATGTTGACTGTACATAAAGAACAGCGTGTTAACATCAAATTTTGTTTGAAACTAGGAAAATCTGCAAGTGAAACGTTTGTAATGTTACAACAAGTGTACGGCGATGATTGTTTATCGCGAACACAAGTGTTCGAGTGGTTTAAACGATTTAAAGATGGCCGCGAAGACACCAGTGATGACACTCGCACTGGCAGACCATTGTCAGCAAAAACTGATGCAAACATTGAAAAAATCGGTAAACTTGTTCGACAAGATCGTCGTTTGACAATCAGAGCAGTGTCTGAGGTAACAGGAGTTGACAAGGAAAGTGTTAGGCAGATTCTTCATGAAAGTTTCAACATGAACAAAGTGTGTTCAAAAATGGTTCCAAAGTGTCTCACAATTGAACAGAAGGAACGCCGAAGAATGATTTGTTCTGACATCCTGGAAAACATTGAAAGTGATCCCACCTTGTTACAAAATGTTATTACTTGCGATGAATCGTGGTTTTTTACTTACGATCCCGAAACTAAACGCCAATCGATGCATTGGAAAACTCCTGGTTCTCCACGACAAAAAAAAGCACGAATGTCAAAATCGAAATTCAAGGCAATGATGATTGTTTTTTTTTTTTTGACATCAAAGGGATTGTGCACATTGATTGGGTACCAGAGGGACAAACAGTGAATCAGCATTACTACATTAGCGTCCTGGCTACCCTACGTGAGCGAGTACGGAGAAAATGGAACGATTTGTGGAGAAAAAAGTCATGGATCCTTCACCAAGACAATGCCCCAGCTCACAGTGCGTTGTCGGTGAAGACGTTTTTGGCAAAACACAACATTCCCATCTTAGATCATCCACCCTACTCACCTGATTTGGCCCCCTGTGACTTTTTTCTTTTCCCTAAAGTCAAGTCAGCTTTGAAAGGAACTAGATTTGAGACTGTTGCAGCAGTAAAAGAAAAAGCGACGGAAGTAATGTATGGACTTACCGAAAATGATCTGCAGCATTGCTATGAACAGTGGAAAATTCGTATGGAGCGGTGTAGAGACCGAGGAGGAGAGTACATTGAAGGAGATAACATGAAATTGTAAATAATTGTAAATAAATGTTTTTTCCAGCATCAGTCCGGTTTTTTTCTAGCCGCACCTCGTATGTATGAGTAAGAAGTGTTAGCCGAAATGACTTAAAGATGGCTGAATGAACCAAGACGACGACCATTCGGCGCCATCTGAGATCAGTAACTATTATAATTAATTGCAACTTGACTCACAAGGGCTGCAACACCATGATGACGCCAACTATGCGTTTTCAGACGGTGAAAGGATGCAGTGCTTTTCTGGTGACTTCCCCTAAATATCCTGTGTACCCTTCCAGATGCCAACAGGATGCGACAGAAGAGACGCGGACACCAACTGACAATGAGGATCACGGAGGGATTGTGGCTGCTGAAGACCTCGATTTGGAGGACAAAGAAGACGACACCGAAGGGGTAACACACACATCATCGGGGACATTATGGTGGCGCCCAACTACTCAGATGACTGATGATGTTGCGCAACACACTCTGCTCCACTGTGAAAGTCGGTGGAGTCCACGCTGCGGATGTACCTCTTACCCCACCTCGAGCTCAAAAGATGGACACCAAAACACAAGCCTAATAAATTGGAGCTGTCATTATCAAAATAATTTGTTCGACAATGAAGTTACAACGCTTTCGTGACTTGTTATACGCATCTGTTCTCACGCAAGAAGTATGGCTCGACGCTATTCCCTGAAGTACCTAGTTACTTCACACACAAATCACCTCACGCGGCCAGTAACAGTGGAACGGCGACCTTGATACAGGAAGGAATACCAGTAATAGATCCCTGTTTTCTAACACATATGCACGGCGTATATCGGTTACAATTAACGGGACGTGGGTCATTGGCACCTACATTCCTTCTGACACTATCAGCGAGGGGAAAGAGCACAGTTTTATTCTGCAGATATTGTTCCTCTTTTTATCGGCAAGTACGACCACTTTGTCCTTGGCAGTGACTTCAGCTGCGTCCTGGTTCCGAACTCCAAGTTTTAATGCCTGTAAGGAACTACGGATGATATACTGGGACGTGAACCAGTGATACACACAGGAACGAATCCATGGCAACAGGCAGGTTTTCACATTTTCCACTGGACACTCGGCGACCCGTATTGACAGCATTTATGTCTCTGGTAGACTACAGAAAGCTACGATTGCTGCTGAAATGTGGCCCGCGGCTTTAATGCATCGCCTGTCTGCCCCGGTAGCTAGGTGGTCAGAGCGACAGAATTTCAATCCTAAGGGCCCGGGTTCGATTCCCCGCTGGGCCGGAGATTTTCTCCGCTCACGGACTGGGTGTTGTGTTGTCCTATTCATCATCATTTCATCGCCATCGACCCGCAAGTCGCCGAAGTGGCGTCAAATCGAAACACTTGCAGG
Source organism: Schistocerca nitens (assembly GCF_023898315.1). Taxonomy (NCBI): domain Eukaryota; kingdom Metazoa; phylum Arthropoda; class Insecta; order Orthoptera; family Acrididae; genus Schistocerca; species Schistocerca nitens. The sequence continues at coordinate 554,749,440 of NC_064620.1, read as the reverse complement.
CGGCGAACGGTCTACCCGACGGGAGGCTCTGGTCACACGACATTTAAATTTTTTAACTGATCATCTAGCATACTTGTCCACCATCAGCCTACCGCGACAGAGTGTGTTGCACAGTCGACGACGTTGGAAATTAATATTCCACTGTTGTCAGATCGACAGTGTCATGAGGGAATTTCGAAGTTGTGCGCCATGTATGAGCGGCGACTCCCAGCATAGGCAACGCTTATGTCGCGCACATATTACGTACAGCTGAGACAAAATCCAGTGGCACCGGGTCACTATGGAATGTTACTACAACAGTGCTCCGTGAGCTGTCTTTGCCGGCTCCATCTCCGCCCCATCAGACTGAAGTTAACCGTGTTACAGCGCACATTATCGAAATCACGTGGCGCAGGCTAGAGATCATGCATAGAAGGGCCTGATTCATGGAAAATAATGCTGGGGAACCTCCATGGATGCATCATGGGACACGCAGATCACGATGATTTCGTCGAAAGCCGATCGACACGGTACGTTCCGCGGACGGAATCTGAAGTCAAAAAAGGACATAACTTCAGCATTTTTGGACATATTTTGACGATTGTTCACTGGTGCCCAGTCAGGTCCCATGTTATGACCAATACGGGCTAGACTGGACGGGATGGCTGAGTAATTGCTCCTGGAAGCGATCGAGGAAGGAAAAATACTGGAGGCATTCAGAAAAGGGGAGCAAGCAAATCAGCTGCAATGGACGGCTTATTGGGCTTTTATAGACTCCATAATGCCCTGATTTATAATGAAGAGGTTGGGGATCACACGGTGGATGTTCGCCCCTGGTAGCTGAGTGGTCAGCGCGACGGAATGTCATAACTAACGGCCCGGGTTCGATTCCCGGCTGGGTCGGAGATTTTATCCGCTCAGGGACTGGGTGTTGTGTTGTCTTTATCGTCATCCTTTCATCTCCATCGACACGCAAGTCGCCGAAGTGGCGTCAACTCGAAAGACTTGCACCAGGGGAACGGTCTACCCGAGGGGAGGCCCTAGCCCCACGGGATTTCCATACAGTGTGGATCAATAGCGACCAGCCACCATGCTTAATGATGATCATAATATTTTTGTCCGACTGATGGCGACACGGCTCAAGACATTATTGTCACACAACATTTCCCCAGATCAAACGTGTCTTGCAATACAGAGCAACATAGAATCGGCGCTCAGCGACTAGATTGAATCACTCGAAGTGGGGTTGCGGCGGGCAGTGTTCTGAATGCGGCAAAATGGGGAATAATGCTGATTGGGCGAGTACTCGTAGAGGACCTCGACCTATTACGAGTAGTGGAGTCGTTGAGATGCCTATGGATTGTATCCAACCTTGGTCTACGGAGGAAAGCAACGATAAGTTAAAGTCACCCGGTACAGCTTATTCGCGTTAGGGGCGAGATACTGAATTACGATTCCTAGAGATGATACGACACGTATCGGCGTATATTTTGCGTTGCGGTTGCCAAATAGTTCCACAGCCGACAGCAATCTACTGGCGGCCTTCGGATATTTTATTAGCCATTGGATGATATTCAAGATTCGCTGTTCCACTCTAACCTTCGCCACGTGGGACAGCGGCCTTGGTCTCACGAACGTCCACTTTAAGTCTTCGGCACTATTCACGAGGGCGATACTTAGAATACGGCACCGTAGGATGCATACAATAACGTCGGCACTGATTGACGAAATAATGCCGTGCTCTTATGTGCCGCCCTTTTTAGTCTACAACATTTCGCCAATATTTCTTTAAAGTCGGTATCGCCATTAGACTGTTGTCTATTTGCAGTGTTACATTTACACTTAAACGATGTCCGCTCCCGGTAGCTGCGTGGTCAGCGCGACAGACTGTCAATCCAAAGGGCCCGGGTTTGATTCCCTGCTGGGTCGGAGATTTTCTCCGCTCAGAGACTGGGTGTTGTGTTGTCCTAATCATCATCATTTCATCCCCATCGACGCGCAAGTCGCCCAAGTGGCGTCAAATCGAAAGACTTGCACCAGGCGAGCGGTCTACCCGACGGGAGGCCCTCGTCACACGCCATTTACTTACGCGATCATGAGTGTAAATGTAACACTGCAAATAAACAACAGTGTAATGGCGGTACTGACTTTAAAGAAATATATTATGACTGTGGCCCCCACCGAGCGAGGTGGCGCAGTGGTAGCACACTGGACTCACATTCGGGAGGACGACGGTTCAATCCCGCGTCCGGCCATCCTGATTTAGGTTTTCCGTGATTTCACCTAAATCGCTCCAGGCAAATGCTGGGATGGTTCCTTTGAAAGGGCACGGCCGATTTCCTTCCCCATCCTTCCCTAATCCGATGAGACCGATGACCTCGCTGTTTGGTCTCTTCCCCCAAACAACCCAACCCAACTGTGGACCCACATTATGAAAAAATAATTTCGCCAATACTTGCTCACACTGCAACGTTCCTTGTCCACATTAGCTACTGCCGACATGAGCTGGCGTCATCTAGAGAAACAACGTTGCGAGATATTTATCATCTTTTAATGCGGTATCATGAAAGCAACGTGATGGAACGGCGATACCAGATGCAGTCCTGGCCCATCCTCTGGCGTTCTGTGAACTTCTCTCCCCCCCCCCCCCCCTTCGCCAAACCTCTTACTTGACTGAACGTAATAAACATGATTGACTCGCTCCTTTGCACGTGTTGCAATTTGAAAGACACTGATGAGACGATGGAAGTGTGTACTCTGACACGTTTTATAGTAGCTTCTCGTAGCTGCATCACTTACACAGAGATCACACTGGCTGTAATTCTTTCCCCAGATGTGACATACTTACCCCGACAAGAAAAACAGTATTCTGAAAACACATTTTCTTTCAGTTTTATGTAGATAATTTGCTCTTAGTAAGCCTTCATACAAATAGTATCTGGTCTACAAAACTAAGCAAGAAAAGATTTTCTTAAAAATGTGAAACAAATACCGTCAACAGTATGTAAGAAATAGCGAAATGCACCATCAAATATTTGTTTATTTGACAAAATGAGAACTTCCCTCTGTTGCCAAACGAATTATAATTCTAATACAATGTATTGCCTCTTTGCTATCACAACATAGCTCAGTTTTCTAGTATAAGGTTCACTATCAGCTCCCCGAATCCCGGAAGCAGCGAGCTAACGGGCGCGGCTATCCATATAGTCGAATAGATTTGCAGTCATTTTCCTCCACGTTGTTGTTGTGCTCTTCAGTCCAAAGACTGGTTTGATGCAACTCTCCATGCTACTCTATCCTGAGCAAGCTGCTTCATCTCCCAGTACGTACTGCAGCCTACATCCTTTTGAATCTGCTCACCGTATTAATCTCTTGGTCTTCCTCTACGATTTTTATCATCCACCCTTGCCTCCAACACTAAATTGGTAATCCGTTTGAGGTGTAGCGCCTTACAAGGTGCCTATTGAGCTCGTAACAGCACTGAGCAAACGTGCAGTGTGAGTAACTGGCAGGACAGGTGACATCAGATGCCCGAGAGCATGTAGTTTCTATGTGATCTGGTAGACATCACTAGCTGACTAACACTGTTTGAGCCGAAGTAAAAATTATGTCATTTTTTATTTGAAGTTCAGTTTGTTTCATTTTCTGTTAGTTTATTAATTACTGTTATAATTGTTCTTAGTTATGAGACTGAATGAAGGTGTGAATGTGAAATCATTTCTATGTAAAGTTTTAATACTATACATTGAGGTAACTGATCTCTTGAGGATTGTTCGAGAATGACGTGTGTGTTAGTCAAGCCGCGTGGGATTGCCGAGCGGTCTAAGGCGCTGCAGTCATGGACTGTGCGGCTGATCCCGGCGGAGGTTCGAGTCCTCCCTCGGGCATGGATGTGTGTGTTTGTCCTTAGGCTAATTTAGGTTAAGTAGTGTGTAAGCTTAGGGACTGATGACCTTAGCAGTTAAGTCCCATAAGATTTCTCACATATTTGAACATTTGTGTGTGTTAGTCATTCGCACCGGGAAATTTGTTTTAATCTATTTTGTCACTTTACGGTACTGTAGAAATGAGATAATGATTTCTTTAAAGTAGTTTTGTGAAGTGGGAGTTAATTTAATATTGAAGGGTCTTCAAAATTAATTTATGTTAAATTACTGTTCCGCTTCAGTGGGAAATTTCAATTGGTTCTGTGTATATACGCGGTTTTGATCGGGTTTGATGCTACTTTCCGAATGGCTGTAACGTTCCTCTGCCAATCATAAATTAGCGTATTCCGCGTATTTTGGAAACTGGAAAATTCTTTTGTGTAATATGAGTAGCGTCGAGGCTTCGATCTCATAGTGATCAGACCTATTGACAGGTGCTCCAAAGGAAATTATTAGTATTGTGGTATTTCGGTACTAAAATGTTTGAGAAAGGCGGTAAAGCATGGAAGATTGTTCGATTAAACACACCATTTGACATTCAGAACTTTTGGAACATTTTAAATAACTGAATTTCGCTTGGTGTGTTGTTTACTCGCGAACGTTAACAATTTGATACGTGACACTGATCATAACAATATTTGAAAGAGGTATTCTAAAAGAAACAATCCGTTTGTAAACTTCCTATGAATGATAACTAATAATTACAATAAACTTGCTATATTTATGAAAGATGTGTGCTTGTGGACTTTTCAGCTTTATGTACCTGAGAGTAAGGGTTGGTAGTAATTGGTGTATGCAAGCTTACTGTAATAGAGTGAAATTTTACGCACGTACATAGTTTCATTTAACTATTACTAACCTTCAACCGACAGAACAATTTTTAGTGCGACTTTCGTTTGCGAGGTATACAGCTGTTTATAGTATAGCTTTTTTTCGGCTGAGAACTGCATTTCAGTTACTACGAGGAGGCGCGCGTGTGAGAAGAGATTCAACACAAAATGAATGGCACTTTATACGCAGTAGCGACGCACCGCGCCGCCGCTCTTTGATGTTTCAGAATGTGTCCTACCAAACGATCCCTTCTTCTGGTCGAGTTGTACCTCACATTTCATGTCTTCTTAGTTCTATTCACTAACTCCTCATTAGTTACGTGCTCCACACATCTAACCTTCAACATCTTTCTGTACCATCACATTTCGCAAGCTTCTATTCTCTTTTCGTCATTATTGTTTATCGTCCATGTTTCACTTCCAGCCGGCCGCTGTGGCCGAGTGGCTCTAGGCGCTACAGTCCGGAACCGCGCGACTGCTACGGTCGCAAGTTCGAATCCTGCCTCGGGCATCGATGTGTGTGATGTCCTTAGGTTAGTTAGCTTTAAGTAGTTCTAAGTTCTAGGGGACTGATGACCTCAGATGTTAAGTCCCATATTGCTCAGAGCCAATTGAACCGTTTCACTTCCATACATGGCTACACTGCAGACAAATACTTTCAGAAAAGACTTCCTAACGCTTGAATCTATATTCAAGGTTAACAAATTTCTCTTCTTCAGAAATGCTTTTCTAGTTATTGTCAGTCTACATTTTACATCCTCTCTACTGCAACTATTATCAATTAGGTTGCTGCCTAAATAGCAAAACTCATCTACTGCTTGAAGTATCTCGTTTCCTAATCTGATTTTCTTAGCATCACTTGATTTAATTCGACTATATTCCATTATCATTGTTTTGATTTTGTTGTTGTTAATCTTATATCCTCGTTTCAAAACACTGTCCATTCCGTACAATTGCTCTTTCAAGTCCTTTCAGTGTCATCGGCAAACCTGAAAGTTTTTATTTCTTATCCCCGGACTTTAATTCCTACTCTAAATTTTTCATTGGTTTCCTTTACTGCTTTTTCAATGTACAGATTGAATAACATCGGAGATAGGCTACACCACGTCTCACTTCTTTCTCAACCACTGCTTCCTTTTGATGCCCTTCGACTCTTATCACTGCCGTCTGGTTGTATTTTACCCCTGCTACCTTCACAATTTCAAAGAGAGTATTCCAGTCGATAATATCAAGAGCTTTCTCTGAGTTTACAAATGCTATAAACGTAGGTTTCCTTTTCTTAATCTATCTTCTGAGATATGTCGTAGGGTAAGTATTTCCTCGTGTGTTCCTACATGTCTCCAGAGTCCAAACCGATGTTCCTTGAGGTCGGCTTCTACCAGTTGCTCCATTCTTTTGTAAAGAATTCGAGTTAGATTTTGCTACCACGATTTATTAAACTGATAGTACTACAATCTTCACACCTGAGGGCAACTGCTTTCTTTGAAATTGGAATTACTACATACTTCTTCAAGTCTGACGGTACTTTTCGTCAGCCTCATACGTATTGCATACCAGATGAACGAGTTTTGGGACCGGACGACGAGAATTAACAGACTCTGAACAAGGAGTGTAATTGGATGGTTCAAATGGCTCTGAGCACTATGGGACTTAACATCTGTGGTCATCAGTCCCCTAGAACTTAGAACTACTTAAACCTAACTAACCTAAAGACATCACACACATCCATGCCCGAGGCAGGATTCGAACCTGCGACCGTAGCAGTCGCGCGGTTCCGGACGGAGCGCCTAGAACCACTAGACCACCGCGGCCGGCTGGAGTGTAATTGGAGATAGACGGATGGGGCATCGGAAATCGTTAGGGAATTTACAATTTCGAAAATCACAGTATCAGGAGCTAGCCGAGAATACCAAATTTTTAGGCATTATCTCTCACCACGGGCAACGCAGTACTTTTATGGAAATATTGTGTGCAATTCATGCCTGTAATTGGGCAAGTGTCAAATTTTTATAGAAACATGCAATAATATTTTTTGTTAATTTTCTGATATAACATACTTTTATTAATTAGAAGACAAAATGCTGGTTTGATAAACTTGTTTATTTTGTGTTTTCTTTAGATTTTTGTTCGTCATATATTTTCAGGCTGTGAAAACCACAACTGATACTGCACGTGTCATTTAGATATAGAACTGTAAGTTCCAGTTGTTGACTTTGATTAATATGTTGTTGTTGTTGTGGTCTTCAGTCCACAGACTGGTTTCGTCTCCTAGTACCTACTGCAGCCCACATCCTTCTGAATCTGCTTAGTGTATTCATCTCTTGGTCTCCCTCTACAATATTTACCCTCCACGCTGCCCTCCAACACTAAATTGGTAATCCCTTGATGCCTCAGAACATGTCCTACCAACCGATCCCTTCTTCTAGTCAAGTCGTGCCACAAATTCCTCTTCTCCCCAATTGTACTCAATACCTCCTCATTAATTATGTGATCTATCCATCTAACCTTCAGCATTCTTCTGTAGCACCACATTCAGAAAGCTTCTATTCTCTTCTTGTCCAAACTATTTATCGCCCATGTTTCACTTCCATACATGGCTACACTCCATACAAATACTTTCAAAAATGACTTCCTGATACTTAAATCTATTCTCGATGTTAACAAATTTCTCTTCTTCAGAAACGCTTTCCTTGCCATTGCCAGTCTACATTTTATATCCTCTCTACTTCGACCATCATTAGTTATTTTGCTCCCCAAATACCAAAACACCTTTACTACTTTAAGTGTCTCATTTCCTAATCTAATTCCCTCATCATCACCCGAGTTAACTCGAGTACAATCCATTATCCTCGTTTTGCTTTTGTTGATGTTCATCTTTTATCCTCCTTCCAAGACACTGTCCATTCCATTCAACTGCTCATGCAGGTCCTTTGCTGTCTCTGACAGAATTACAAAGTCATCCGCGAACCTCAAAGTTTGTATTTCTTGATTAATATGTATAATTTATAAAATAAAATATCAGTTTTAATTTAAATACTCTGGAAAAATTTACTTTTACGACCGTTTCAAAATACAATTGTCAACTGGACCCACGACTGTAGAAGAGTTGGTATTTTTCTCCACTGCAATTAAGGGTTAATTTGTTTTTTGTTATTGATTATGTCACTATCGAACTGCAGATGGTAAATAGTTTTTTTTATCGTCTGCTGGTGTCATGTGAAGATGTACCTTCCCTTAGTTTTCTCGAACGATGCGAGCACAGTAGATTCGGTCTCAGGGGAAAGTGAAACATAAGGTACGACCTGGTCGCACAGGAAAAAAAATCCACGCTTCCACAGATATTATGCACATACTTGCATTTTGCGAATTATAATAATTCCCACACTGAATAGAATACTAACGACCTAACGTGAATACGGGCCGATCGTGTACTCTCGGCAGCCTTCGTTCCTGTTCGAGAGTAATGCGAGTTGCGCGCGCATCTTGCCCGCACGGCTGTACGGAATGGTCACGGTGCCCTCATAAATTAATAGCCATAACTTTCAATGATCAGGAGTTTATTTATGCCTTGAAGCACACCATCTGAATGACAAATGGACATGCATTCCTCTAAGCACAACACACAATTTCTCACGTTAGTCCATAACGGAACTAACCAAGTTGGATCAATCTAAGAGATATGATGGTTCGTTACTAGTTCGTTTCGTCAGCGTTAGTCTCGGACATGCTCCAGAAACTGCTGTGGGAGATCTGCTGGAAGGGCGCTGCCTATCGTGGAGAGGCTTCCTTATTTAGTGGCCAAGCACACCGTACAGAACGAAACAACAAACGGATTGTATCCTCCAACATCAATTTTGCGGCGACCAATCGGAGTAACACAGTGGTTGGCACACTGGGCTAGCAGTCGGGAGGACCGAGGTTCAAATCCTTCTCCAGCCATCAACATTTAGGTTTTCTGTGATTTCTCTAAAACGCTCCAGTCGAATGCCGGGATGGTTCCTTTCGTAATCCTAGGTTGTGTCCGTCTTTAATGAGCGCGATCGCGATGTAGACTGGATGTCAAGCTTTAATCTTCCTTAAATACTTCTTTCTTGAGACAACGAGGCTAAAGCTTCTAACAACCCTACCACAACAAAGGTCAAAAATTTATTATGTTTGTAGTGTTGCTCACACTGCTAAATATTGCATTTTCGGGCAACAACAAAGTTATATTATGTGGCAGTTGGCATTAGAGCACAGTTAATAAAGTCATTTCATGAAATAATGGATAAACTAAGCATTCATCTTTTCGTGTATCCCACGCTGGTCTCGTTGTGAACTCATGGCTCAATCGTCGAAAATCTGGGTGGTGATGATTCCAAGCACGGATGCAAAGAGGCCTAGGTGTTATTCAGCGATATTCAAAAGTTTTATAGATGTGTTTCATAAACCATTCTTGAAGATTAAACTTTTGCAAGTTAGGACAATGGTGATGTAAAACAGTAATCAGCACTCCGAATTTAAGTTACATTTCTTTTTTATTACTTTTGTTGCAGTATCATGTAACTCGTTCCGAAACATCACTTCACAATATAGAACATACTTGACAATATCTTCCTCACTGTTAAAGTTCAAATTTCATAAACTGACTACAATTTGCGTCTCTTTAACATGACGACCAAACCTTGACTCTCTAATAACCGCTTACGCGTCCAAAACTCAGAGTTACAAGTACGTCAAAGATCATAGTGACAAAAGAAAGATTACACATAAGAATACTATCATTGCAATATATACATATCGATGTATCGAAGTACCTCTACATTAATGGAATCAAATCTGAATGTTGTCACAGAAATATGTTAACTATTTTACAGAAACACAGTAGAATATTGCTGGTGTCGAGAGATTGAGGTGAGGTGCCGTAATGGTTACGTAATTCAAGTACCATTACAACCTGTAGATAAACGTACGAAGCAGGGTCGGCAATCCATCTGCACGCCATCCGTTCGTTGAATTAGAAGGAAGGAAAAGAGAAGATCAGCTTGTTTCATGACATTTAATCATTAACCCCTGGGATGATGCCTTGAGATTTTCCGCGCCCACATTCTTCCACAATCCTTCTCTAAATCCGCCAGTTTTCACTTCTAACGGCCAGTCATTCACAGAAACGTCAAACTAATTTTCCTACCACTTTAAGAACCAAGGTGCAATGACGAAACGGATGTTTGCATTAATATACAGCTTGGTGATGATAACGCATGTTAAAAGTTTGCGTCGTCTTTTAACGCGCGGGGATGCGTAAGGCATACAACAATTTCTCCTGTACTGGCATAAAATAGTTTGTAGTTGAGTCGTGATATAGTGGCTAAATAAACTAATAAACCGGGATAAAGGTCATTGCCTGCAATTGGTTTAACGCGCATTTTGACGTGCAGATTGATGAATGTATATTACAATAGTCTTCGTGGATGACAGTTAAATAAATTATATTACCTCGGTCGCAGTGCCATTCGGCTGGTCCCATTCGGGTAATAGGCCTAATTAATTAACGGTTTCACATACGTTTACATGCGGCGATTTCTGTACACATTGTACATTTTTAGTTAGCAAAATCGTGAAATTCAATTACAAGCGGGAATATTTTTCATCACGTGTCATGAATTAGAAAACAAGGTAATTAAAGGCTGGATCATAAGCGGGTCCAACACACTGACGCGTGCTGTATCTATATACTGACAACATACCAGTCTTTCTCTAACTCTTCTCATGAACAGTTTAGATTTTAACAACATCTTCAGCGTGGGATTAGCCGAGCGGTCTAGGGCGCTGCAGTCATGCGCTGTGCTGCTGATACCGGAAGAGGTTCGAGTCCTCCCTCGGGCATGGGTGAGTGTGTTTATCCTTAAGATAATTTAAGTAGTGTGTAAGCTTAGGGACTGATGACCTTAGCAGTTAAGTCGCATAAGATTTCACACACATAACAACATCTCCATCGAGTGAGGTGCCACAGTGGTTAGCAAACTGAACTGGCATTCGGGAGGACGACGGTTCAATCCCACGTCCGGCCATCCTGATTTAGATTTTCCGCGATTTCTCTACATAACTTCAGGGAAATGCGGGGATGGATTCTTCTAAAGGGTACGGGGTCGAGCCGGCCGAAGTGGCCGAGCGGTTCTAGGCGCTATAGTATGGAACTGCGCAACCGCTACAGTCGCAGGTTCGAATCCTGCCTCGGGCATGGATGTGTGTGATGTCCTTAGGTTAGTTAGGTTTAAGTAGTTCTAAGTTCTAGGGGACTGATGACATTTGAACAATTTTTTGGTACGGTCAACGTACATCTCCATCCTTCCCTAATCCGGTGGGACAGATGACGTCACTGATTTTGTCCCTCCCCAAATAACTCAACCAACCAGCAACGTCTCTTCAGTAAACTTCACCGTACGTAAATGATGAGGATCTTACTGTATGTTCATCACTGTGGTTGAGTCTCAATGCAGAGGAACCAGGTTCGTCTCCCTGTGTTCCCAAGGATTGTTCCTTGGTGAGATGGCGGGAACGGGGCACACTCAGCCTCGTGATGCCGGCTGAGGAGTTGTTTAGCCAGAAGCAGCGGCTGCAAATCCGAGAAAGCCTGCAACGGCCAGGAGAGCAGTGCGTTAATCCCACGCCCCTCCACCCTCAGTGACGTCGTTGTCAGAGGGTGAGACGGCGCTCGGTTGGTCCTGATAGATTCATCAGGACAACAAAGCGAGGATTTGCTGGTCGTATGCTTCGTGTAGCCCTGTGGACGGGCTACAGGCAAGTACTGCGCAAGTTTCGGATGATAAGTGACTGTCTGGGGATACTTTAACTACTGTGTTCTTCCACTGATGTTGCGCGGAACATGAGTCAAACTTCATCAAACAAATACGTTTATCTACAGGTTTATTCCAGCCTTCCGCATTTGTAACTCGTCCTTCACTGATGCCAGAACGTCACCAATCTCAGATGGTGGGCAGCAGGCCACTTTCACCTGTAATTGCCGGAAGATTCTGATTATCGCGAACGAAATATTACCAACAAAAGGAAGAAAATTTAGAGATTTTGCCAGAGTGTTCTCCTCTTATTCCACTTCCTGGATTTTAGTATTAACTGATAGTGACCTGCTTATTTATTAGTTGGAATATATATTTTCTTTGTATACATAACTTAGCTGGGTGGGCTCTTTAGACAAACTAGGTGGGTCTGAGATTGTGTGAGTTCTGGGTGTGAGTTTTTCAAACACACTCAGAGTTTGCGACGGGCGATGACAACTCGGTGATTGTAAATAAAAACAGGTATGAGAGGGCTTACAATAAATTGAATGCCCCAAAGAGCCCTCATTCGTCCGTCAAAAGAAAACGTCCAGGGAAGGCTAAGAACCATCTTTCTCTGCAGTGGAGTAACATTCTAGTGAACGGAGTTGAGGTGATGTTATAATTCTATTAATTTATCTTCTTCGTGAGGCCACACTATGATAGTATGTCAAATTGAACACATTCCAGCCGTCAGTTGTCAACATTTTATTGGGCAACAGTTTCAGCGGTTTACTGCGCCAACCTATGGCCCCTGACCGACGTCTGTGAATAATCTACATCGGTTGTGATCAAAACGGGGGTCAGCAACGCTGGTATTAGTAGATATTTGTTACAGCCTACACTTCAACCATCACCTGCCAACTGTTAGGTAAACATTCTGTGTATACTAATACCAGTGTTGCGGACCCCTGTTTTGAACACAAGCGAGGTAGGTTATTCCTACACGTCGGTCAAGGGCCTGAAGATGGCGCAGAGGGGAAGCAAAAAGCCAGTAATTCTTAAATGATATGCAGCAGCCATATGGGTCAAATATAGTGGGTTGTAAAAATTACTATGAAGGAGCTCTTCGGCGAATATAGAACCTGCACTGCATATGGAACATCATTCCGATACGATGCGGCTCATAATTCGTGTAACAGAACGGAAACTGTAACGTTTAGTATTGGTTTATATTTTCGTGTTGGCAGTTAGAAATTGCTGGTAACCAACGATTTATTCGATTCATTGTTTATGACGTAACAAACTCTTAGTTGTTGTTGAATTTATCCATTCCATGATTTTTTAACCGTTTTACTTGCGAGGTTTCTACTCTCTAGTAAGAAGCGCTTTGTACAGGGTGGTCAGAAACAATCTGAAAAGCTTATACGGTAGTTGCTGAGAAATAACTGCAAAGAAAAAAGGTCGATACATTAACAGTGAGGTTAGCCAATCAGGCCGTTGCACGCGCAGATTCAAACGGCCAGCCTACACATTTAATAGCTGTTCTCATAGTTTAGAATATGTAGATGACAGAGCACGAGATTTCTCAGCCTTTGGCTCGGGTTCTGTCCTTACTACCTACCCATGTTCAAGGTCTGATCGCTCTCTAGTTCGCTTTCGGGAAACCCAACCAAAAATGACACCGTCTCTGGCGGGCCGCTTGAATTTACCCTCGCAATGGCCTGATTGGATAACATCAGTTTTAATTAACTCAGAAACGGCGCAACGTAACGATTTTTTTTCTTAATAATTATCTCAGTACAGTCTAGCCTGCAACACCTGTACAATCTTCATAGAATGTTTCTAGACCACCCTTTACTCTGCATAAGAAAAGTACTAGTTCTGCAGCAAACGTATCAGGTAGTGTACTCGAATATGTTTTAGCTACATCAATTTGTTATTGAACTATATCATGTATTGCCTTGCATCCTTGTAACGTAAGTATGATGTACAGGGTGCTGCCGTGAGAGCGAGCAGAAATTTAACAGGACGTTTAATATGCTCCACTGAAACATTTGAGGTTGGGAACCTGGGGTAGGAGTAGTCATCTTAAGGATATAATAGAAATGGGGGCAGTATTATGGAAATAGAAGAGGGCGAAGATGAAGATGAAATGGGAGATATGATATTGCGTAAAGAATTTGACAGAACACAAAGTCAGAAGCCGAAACATTGGGTTATCCAGTTGGGACTTGTGCTTGATAGTAGTAGACCTCACATATCGAGGAATACACTCTATGTGCCAGCCTGCTTCTTTTGTCTGATTATTATACACTGTGATATTTGGTACCCCAGTAACTAGAAATCGAAAACATTCACTAAATAAATCCGTTCAGTTACCTAGATGAATTAGAATCTATAAAGGATTTGTAAAGTTCGCGCCGGGCGGGATGGTCGAGCGGTTCTAGCCACTACAGTCTGGAACTGCGCGACCGCTACGGACGCAGGTTCGAATCCTGCCTCGGACATGGATGTTTGTGATGTCCTTAGGTTAGTTAGGTTTGAGTACTGCTAAGTTCTAGGGGACTGATGACCTCAGAAGTTAAGTCCCATAGTGCTCAGAGCCATTTGAACCATTTGTAAAGTTCGCTGTGAATCTTCCTTCAACAGTACGCACGTAGTGGAAGCCTCTTGCGATTCATGTAATGCAAAAGGCAAAACAGCGAATGGTATACCTCTTGGATAACAGACTTACAGATAACTTGCGTTTTGAAATCCAGCAAATATTCGGGAAGAGCCGACCGTTATTAATAAACGTTGTTGTTCGCCGAATTTTCATTTAACGTGCCGGATCCATCTCTTAACCAATTATGTGTTAACTTCCACGACCGACTCGCGTTGTATTCTCGTCTCCCCAGTATCGCTGTTTTTAATGGAACTCCAATACTCACAAAAGTTGCAATAGGAGACGTATATTTCCAGTAATTGTGACAACTGGCCGCTGTTAATCAAGGAAAGTGCCACAGTATCTCGACATTTCAGCCAACTGAGGAAGTTGCTAAGCACGTAACAGTTGTCAGAAATGAGCCAATGGCAGCGCCCCGCAAACACCCTACTCTATTTTGACGCATTTTTCGTCACGTCAGATAGAACAATTTCATAATACAGGTTCAAAAGCAAACGAAACTGCTTGTGGTTTCCACTAATAATCATTTATTGTGAATCGGCTTACTAAGCTGCCTACGGATGAAAGCTGGGTGGTGCACACAATAGAGTGGGAGATGCCAAAGCTTCAGCTAGAGATACTAAAAACGCAGACTCTTTGGACATTCCAAAAGGTAGGTCACACAAACAGAGTGCCCATCGCTCATATTACGTGTCAAATGTGTTGCAGCAGTTAGTGGTGTATTGTGGTACACCAGTGTATTGGAGGAGTTGAAGCGGTCACGCAGTTACAGTTCCAGGTTGCCTATTCATTGGCTTACAGGAGCAACAAAAACTTGATTTTCAGTATCTCATAGGACTATTGAAGAATTTCAAGATTTAAAATAACCTCATGATCTACTCATTACCCTTTCTCTCTTCGTCCAGTATTTGACGATGAGAGCAGGTAAGGACTTCCAACAAGCTTTACAGATAATTTCAAACGTTTTCGGAAACTTTCTCTCGTTGACTCTGCCCGCCCCCCCCCCCCCCACCTCCCCGTCCAACTACAATACAAAATAATGCAAGGAGAAGATATTATCACTTATTACATAGTCACCGTTCATGCAGCGCAAAATTTTATCATTGTACAACAAATAGCTCTGGAATTATGTCGTCATAATCATTAGGATGAATGAAAAACTGTTGTTGTTGTTGTTGTGGTCTTCAGTCCTGAGACTGGTTTGATGCAGCTCTCCATGCTACTCTATCCTGTGCAAGTTTCTTCATCTCCCAGTACCTACTGCAGCCTACATCCTTTTGAATCTGCCTAGTGTATTCATCTATTGGTCTCCCTCTACGATTTTTACCCTCCAAGCTGCCCTCCAATACTAAATTGGTGATCCCTCGATGTCTTAGAACATGTCCTACCAACCGATCCCTTCTTCTAGTCAAGCTGTGCAACAAGCTCCTCTTCTCCCCAATTGTAATCAATACCTCCACATTAGTTATGTGATCTACCCATCTAATCTTCAGCATTCTTCTGTAGCACCACATTTCGAAAGCTTCTATTCTCTTCTTGTCTAAATTATTTATCGTCCACGTTTCACTTCCATAAATGGCTACACTCCATACAAACACTTTCAGAAACGACTTCCTGACATTTAAATCTATACTCGATGTTAACCAATTTTTCTTCTTCAGAAACGCTTTCCTTGCCATTGCCAGTCTACATTTTATATCCTCTCCAATTCGACCATCATCAGTAATTTCGCTCCCCAAATAGCGAAACTCCTTTACTACTTTAAGTGTCTCATTTCCTAATCTAATTCCCTCAACATCACCCGACTTAATTCGACTACATTCCATTATCCTCGTTTTTGATTTGTTGATGTTCATCTTATATCCTCCTTTCAAGACACTTTCATTCCGTTCAACTGCTCTTCCAAGTCCCTTCCTGTCTCTGACAGAATTACAATGTCATCGGCGAACCTCAAAGTTTTTATTTCTTCTCCATGTATTTTAATTCCGACTCCGAACTTTTCTTTTGTTTCCTTTATTGCTTGCCAAATATACAGATTGAATAGCATCGGGGATAGGCTACAACCCTGTCTCGCCTCCTTCCGAACCACTGCTTCCCTTTCATACCCCTCGACTCTTATAACTGCCGTCTGGTTTCTGTACAAATTATAAATAGCCTTTCGCTCCCTATATTTTACCCCTTCCACCTTTAAAATTTGAAAGAGAGAATTCCAATCAACATTGTCAAAATCTTTCTCTAAGTCTACAATTGCTAGAAACGTATGTTTGCCTTTCCTTAATCTTTCTTCTAAGATAAGTCGTAGAGTCGGTATTGCCTTACGTGTTCCAACATTTTTACGGAATCCAAACTGTTCCCCGAGGTCGGCTTCTATCAGTTTTTCCATTTGTTTGTAAAGAATTCATGTTAGTATTTTGCAGCCGTTGCTTATTAAACTGATAGTTCGGTAATTTTCACATCTGTCGACACCTGCTTTTTTTGGAATTGGAATTATTATATTCTTCTTGAAGTCTGAGGGTATTTCGCCTGTCTCATACATCTTGCTCACCAGATGGTAGAGTTTTTGTCAGGACTGGCTCTCCCAAGGCTGTCAGTAGTTCCAATGGAATGTTGTCTACGCCGGGGGCCTTCTTTCGGCTAAGGTCTTTCAGTGCTCTGTCAAACTCTTCACGCAGTATCATATCTCCCATTTCATCTTCATCTACATCCTATTCCATTTCCATAATATTGTCCTCAAGTACATCGCCCTTGTATAGACCCTCTATATACTCCTTCCACCTTTCTGCTTTCCCTTCTTTGCTTAGAACTGGTTTTCCATCTGAGCTCTTTATATTCATGGAAGTGGTTCTCTTTTCTCCAAATGTCTCTTTAATTTTCCTGTAGGCAGTATCTATCTTACCCCTAGTGAGATAAGCCTCTACATCCTTACATTTGTCCTCTAGCCATCCCTACTTAGCCATTTTGCACTTCCTGTCGATCTCATTTTTGAGACGTTTGTATTCCTTTTTGCCTGCTTCATTTACTGCATTTTTATATTTTCTCCTTTTATCAATTAAATTCAATATTTCTTCTGTTACCCAAGGGTTTCTACTAGCCCTCTTCTTTTTACCTATTTGATCCTCTGCTGCCTTCAATATATCATCCCTCAAAGCTACCCATTCTTCTTCTACTGTATTTCTTTCCCCCATTCCTGTCAATTGTTCCCTTATGCTCTCCCTGAAATACAGTACAACCTCGGGTTTAGTCCTTTTATCCAGGTCCCATCTCCTTAAATTCCCACCTTTTTGCAGTTTCTTCAGTTTTAATCTACAGTTCATAACCAATAGATTGTGGTCAGAGTCCACATCTGCTCCTGGAAATGTCTTACAATTTAAAATCTGTTTCCTAAATCTCTGTCTTACCATTATATAATCTATCTGATACCTTTTAGTATCTCCAGGATTCTTCCATGTATACAACCTTCTTTCATGAAAAACTAGCTGTTCTAAAAACAAAGTACCCAACAACGCTCTTACAATATTTGTTAATGAGTACACTTAACGACTTATTATAAACCTTAAAAACATAATTTTAAACACTTTTAAAACTTTATTCTCGGTACAGCCCAACAGAAGTTTGAAGGTGCATTGCACACGGAAGTTTGAAGAATTTGGAAGGGGGAATAGAGAGGGTCACTGGTTTAATACAAGAAATGAGTGATTAACGTTCGAGCTTATATTTCCTACAAATGTCACCATCTAAGATTCCGTGCGTGTGTAATATCTTTAGTTAACCGTCCGGTTTCTTGCACACTAATTTCTCATGACGACACTAGCCTGTTTACAAAGCTTTGCAGGGCTTTATAAATAAAATTAACGTTAAATAAGTCAGCTTCCCGGAGTGTTTTTAGAGATATATCGAGATATATCCACTACTTGCTCGAATCCCAATGTGCTCAAGGCCGAAATAGACAGAGGAGGAAAACGGAAATTTTGACATCACTGACGCCCACACAGTGGCCGATCTACTGCGTGCTTAGTGTACATACAGGAGGCTAATTCATACAAAGTGTAAAAATGGATGTACGTATATATGTATATATATATTCCTGGATTGTTTTCAACCGATCTTGATGCGGGTATCACTTACTGTCTGGAAAGATTTAATGTGGCAGTAAAAATCGCCTACCTATGAGAGAGGG
This sequence comes from Schistocerca nitens, assembly GCF_023898315.1. Lineage (NCBI taxonomy): Eukaryota > Metazoa > Arthropoda > Insecta > Orthoptera > Acrididae > Schistocerca > Schistocerca nitens. The sequence continues at coordinate 554,731,105 of NC_064620.1, read as the reverse complement.
AGAGTGGGAGTGAAAAATCAATGGAGCCCTAGACTCGTGAGAACCCATATTTTATCCATCCCGTAATTGTGAATGAGAGCACTTAGAGACTTGCAAAAACTTACATATGATTTGAAACTTTTATGAAACTTTTTCTCGCTGATAACCGCCCCAAAATGATAAAACGAAAAAAGTTTCTCTTTTACTACATTTCTGGTCTTCATGCAGTAAAACTGCTGCATCAAGCATGGCGTTTTAATTTTCTGCTTCTTTGCTAATAACTGTATTCACGACACAGTTTGCAGACAACATACGCATACACTACTGATTGTGCCAGCGAAAATATACCATGGTACCTCACATAGTTCTGTAGATATGACATCGTAAACACTGAGATATGTGAAAAACTGCCGCACCATGGATGACGTTCAAATTTTTTACTTTTTTGCCACTAACTATTCGCAACACATTTGCTGCTGAATGTACCTATAAAAATTTATCGTTGTATGAGACACAGTTGAGGAGATATGACATCAAATACAGAGATGCGTGAAAAACTGATCCATCATACACGATGGTTTAGTTTATTACTTCTTCACTGTTAACTCTATTCACAACACATTTTGTAGCCAGTATCCCCATGTGCCATTGGATGTACGTGGAAAATTGTATCACAGTACGACGCAAAGTTTAGGATACAACATAATAAATATTGAGTTCGGTGAAATCGAAACTGGAGGGCAAATTTCGATACAGAAACAGGCGAAATATTCGTACAGTTACGCGTGAAATATGTTAAATAAATGTGAATTACATGTAACATATGCGTAAGCGGGTAAATCCACGTCCAAAGACCTAACCCTAAACCCCTCGATCTCTTTCAACCACATTTAGTTCACGTATTACTTACTAATTTGGAAGAAATCCTGTTGGTGTAAGAACGAGCAATGTCGTTCGGATTCGTATTGAGTGTCTTCTCAGCAAATTCTTTTTGAACAGCTATTTCAGGAGCCTATTGGAAGTGTAAATGGTTGTGGAAACATGCTTGACCTCTTAGCAACAAATAATCCTGACCAAATAAGGAGCGTCATGACAGACACAGGGATTAGTGACCTAAAAGTTGTTGAAGCTAGGCTGAACACAGTGACGGCCAAACCCACCAAAAACAAAAGTAAAGTACATCCGTTAAAAAATTTTTTTTTAAAGATGAAAATTGGCTTGGCGCTCTCTTAAGAGACAGCCCCTACTCCTTCTAATCTGTCTATGTAAGCGTAGATCAGATGTGGTTTAAATTTAAAAAAATAACATCTACGGCAGTTGAGAGATATACATCAAATACATTAATAAGCGGTTATACTCATTTCCCACGGTACACAAAACAGGTCAGTACAGTATTGCAGTAACAACGAGAAACGCACGTAAAATTTCAAGAATGCGAAACCACCAAGACTGGCGAAGATTTACAGAAGCTCGAAATTTAGCTTGGACTTCCATACGAGAGGCATTTAGTAGTCAACGCAATGAAACTCTGTCTCGTCGTATGAAAAGCACGCCAGAATTAAGTCGCAATCAATACCTTCACTGCTCAGTAACAATGGTGATGTCACTGATGACGGTGCCACTAAAGCAGATACACTATACACGGTTTTTCCGAAATTCCTTCAGAAAAGAAGACGAGGTAAATATTCCAGAATTTGAATCAAGAACAACTACCAATATGGGTAACTTGGCAGCTCAAAACACTTAAGAAACCCAATGGTTCTGGTCTATATTGAGTACCAGCCAGGTTCCTTTCAGATTATGCTGATACAATAGCTCCATACTTAGCAATCAGAAACAATCGCTCGCTCGTACAACGATCGTACCCAGTGGCAGGAATGTGGCGCAAGCCACCCCAATACTCAAGTTAGGGAATAGGAGTTACCTGCTGAATTACAAACAAGTATCACCAACGTCGATTCCCAGTAGAATCTTGGAACATAATAAGCTCGAGTATTATGAATCACCTCGAAGAAAATGGTTTATTGCAAATAGCTAACACTGATTCACGAAATATCGTTCTTATGGAACACAATTGGCTATTTATTCCCAAAAACTAAAGAGTGCTATGGTCGTGTGACATCACTGTGATTCCCTATTTTTAGATTTCCAGAAGGCTTGTGACACTGCTCCTCACAAGCAACTTCTAATTAAATTGCGTGCCTAGGAATGTCGTCCCAGTTGTATGACTAGATTCGTGATTTCCTGTCAGAAAGGTCACAGTTCGGAATACCTGACGGGAAGTCATATAGCAATACAGAAGTAATATCTGGCGTTCCCCAAGGAAGTGTTATAGGCCCTCTGTTGTTCCTGATCTACATGGCATAAACGACTTAGAAGGCAATCTGAGCAGTCCACTTAGATTGTTTGCAGATGATGCTGTCATCTGCCGTCATATCATGTCACCATAGGATCAAAACGAATTAAAAATGATTTAGATGAAAAAACTGTATGGTGCAAAAAGTGCAATATACTCTACATCATGAAAAGTGTCAAATCATCCAAATAACCTATAAAATCAATCCACTAAATATCTGTTACATGATAAATCACACAAATCTAAAGGCTATAATATCAGTTAAATATTTAGAGATTACGAATTCTGACTAACTTAGGCTGCAACGATCACATAGATAATGTTGTGCTGCAAGCAAACCAAAGACTGCGATCTATTGGCAGAACACTTAGAAAACGTAACAATTTTACTAAAGAGATCGCTTACACAACGCTTGCCGGCCATCTTTTGAAGTATTGCTGTGCAATGTTGAGGTCCACATCAGATAGGATTGTTGGAGGACATCGAAAAATTCAAAGAAGGTTAGCTCGTTTTGTATTATTGCGAAATAAGGGGGAGAGTGCCACGGATATGATACACGAATTGTGGTGGCAGTCATTAGAAAAAAGGAGTTTTGTGAGGCAGCAGAACCTTCTCATGAAATTTCTACCATCAACTTTCTCCTCAGAGTGTGAAAATAGATTTTGGAGTCCTCCTACATAGAGAAAAATGATAATCGCGATAAAATAAGAGAAATCAGAGCTCGCACAGGAAGAAATAAGTATTCATTCTTCCTGTGTGCTGTTCGAGAGTAGAAAAATAAAGAAGTAGCTTAAAGGTGGTAGAGGAAGCCTCTGCTAGGCACTTAATTCTGAATTGTAGAATAACCACGTAGCTGTAGATATAGATGTCCTATTTGGGGTGGGGTTGATAGTATAAAGATAGGGCGAAGAGGGATGGACATGCGGAGAGAAGGAGGAGAGATGGACACAACCATGGGAGAGGGAGAGAGAACGGAAAAGGAGATAGACCGTTAAGGGGAGGATTAGATGGACAGAGGTGGAATGAGCAGATAGACAGAGAGGGGAGGAGAGAGAAAGGTTCGAGTCCTCCCTCGGGCTGAAAGTGACTTACAAGTTCGTGGCGCCCTCTATCGGTAATGCTGGAAGACAATATGGTGTTGGCCCACCCTTAGCCTTGATGACAGCTTCCACTCTCGCAGGCATACGTTCATTCAGCTGCTGGAAGGTTTCTTGGGGAGTGGCAACCCATTTTCGCGGAGTGCTGCATTGAGGAGAGGTATCGATGTAGTTCGGTGAGGCCTGACACGAAGTCGGAGTTCCAAATCGCCACAAAGGTGTTGTATAAGATTCAGGTCAGAACTCTGTGCAGGCCAGTCCATTACAGGGATGTTATTGTCGTGTAACCACTACGCCACAGGCCGTGCATCATGAACAGATGCTCGATCGTGTTGAAAGATGCAGTCGCCATCCCCGAATTGCTCTTCAACAGCGGGAAGCAAGAAGGTGCTTAAAACATCAATGTAGGCCTGTGCTGTGATAGTGCCACGCAAAACTACAAGGGGTGCAAGTTCCCTCAATGAAAAACACGACCACACCGTAACACCACTGCCTCCGAAACTTACTGTGGGCACTACCCACGCTGGCAGATGACGTTCACCGGGCATTCGCCATACCCACACCCTGCCATCGAATCTCCACATTGTGTACCGTGATTTGTCACTCTACACAACTTTTTTCCACTGTTCAATCGTCCAATGTTTACTCTCCTTACAGCAAGCGAGGCGTCGTTTGGCATTTACCGGCGTGATGTGTGGCTTATGAGCAGCCGCTCGACCATGAAATCCAAGTTTTCTCACCCCCCGCCTAACTGTCATAGTGCTTGCAGTGGATCATGATGCAATTTGGAATCCATGTGTGACGATTTTTGGACAACATGGTTGTGGAGAGAAGCAGCGATTAGTATGATTAATCAACAATTCAAAAACAGTCTTAATCGCATTTATTATTTCCTGCCGTTATGTAGACAGGGGTGATAGACAGGGGTGACACCACCAGCAGTCGACCAATGGTGTAAACGCCCAGAAGATGACCCCTACGTCGGTTTGAAACCGGTTGGCGGTATAATAATAATAATAATAATAATAATAATAATAATAATAAATGCGATTAAGACGGTTCTTGATTTGTTGATTGCCCTGTGTGATGGTCCGGATGGATGTCTGCCTGTTACATACTACGACACTACGACCCTCTTCAACTGTCGGCGGACTGTCTCAGTCAACAGACGAGGTCGGCCTGTACGCTTTTGTGCTGTACGTGCCCCTTCATGTTTCCATTTCACTATCACATCGGAAACACTGGACCTAGGGATGTTTAGGAGTGTGGAAATATCTCGTGCAGACGTATGACACAAGTGACACCCAATCACCTGAACACGTACGAAGTCCATGAGTTCCGCGGAGTGGCCCGTTCTGCTCTCAGGATGTCTAATGACTACCGAGGTCGCTGGTATGGAGTACCTGGCAGTGGGTGGCATCAAAATGCACCTAATATGAAAAATGTATGTTGTTGGGGGTGTACAGATACTTCTGATCACATAGTGTACATACCCGAGCAACACCGAGTACTCCAGGATCGTATAGAATACTTCGAGTGCATATTAAGCGATGAAGATTAACGATGCAGCTACAGAAAAAAAAATCGGAACTTTGTAACCGTAAAGATTTTCAATTACGTGATTTACAACAGAAAATTTGTATCGAAACCTTCTCAAATCTCATACAGTGGAAAGACAAAAATATGGAGACAGCAAAAACAAAACAATTCTCGTACCTAATATGGTATGCGAAAACTGTTGACATTCAAAACATCTTCCACGGGTCTTGAAATGGATGAATATATGTCTTGTATTGTTTTCAAGAGAAACCTATATCACTCTTCCTCCGAACGTGAGAAATTCAGGTAATGACGATGGAGGTGGGTAGCGATCAGCCACCCCTGTATCCAAAATATACCACATTGGCTCAATAATACTGAGGTCTGCGGACTGTGTCTTGGAACACAGCATTACCACTGGAGAATAGTAAGAGTACCAAGGAAGAGACCTGAATAGCCAACGTGGTCACAAAATTCCTGTAGTAATCTCTTCTCTTTTAATCGATGACTTTCCGTCAATTACTACGAACTGTGACCTCTCTGACAGGAAATCACAAATCCAGTTACATAACTGGGACGATATTCCATAAGCACGCAATTTCACTATGAGCCGCTTGTGTGGTACAGTGTCAAAAGCCTTCCAGAAATCCAGGAATACGGAATTGATCTGAAATCCCTTGTCAATAGCACTCAGCACTTCATATAAATAAAGATCTAGTTGTGTTTCACAGGAATGATGTTTCCTAAACCCATGTTGACTGTGTCTCAATAGACCATTTTCTTGGAGGTAATTCATAATGTTCGAACACAATGTATGTTCTAATATCCTGCTGCATATCGACGTTTACGATATGGGCATGAAATTTGGTGGATTACTCCTACTACCTTTCTTGAATATTGGTGTGATCTGTGCAACTTTCCAATCTTTGGGTATGGATCTTTCGTCGAGCAAATGATTGTATATGATTGTTAAGCATGGAACTAATGCATCAGCATACTTCGAAAGGAACCTAATTAGTATACAGTCTGGACCAGAAGACTTGTTTTATTAAGTGATTTAAGTTGCTCCACAACTCCGAGGATGCTTACTTCTACGTTACTCATGTTGACAGCTGTTCTCGATTCGAATTCTGGAATATTTACTTCGTCTTCTTATGTGAGGGCACTTCGGAAGGCTGTGTTTAGTATCTCTGCTTTTGGAGCAATGTCTTCGGTGGTATCTCCATTGCTATCATGCAGAGAAGGCGTTGATTGTTTCTTGCCACTAACATACTTCACGTACGACCAGAATTTCTTTGGATTTTCTGCCAGGTTTAGAGACAAAGTTTTGTTGTGGAAACTGTTATAGGCATCTCACATTGAAGTCCGCACTAAACTTCGAGCTTCTGCAAAAGATCGCCAATCTTGGGGATTTTGCGTCTCTTTAAATTTGGCATGTTTGTTTCGCCGTTTCTGCAACAGTGTTCTAACCCTTTTTGTGTTCCAAGGAGGATCAGCTCCATTGTGTGTTAATTCATTTGGTATAAATCTCTCAATTTCTGCTGATATTATTTCTTTGAATCCAAGCCACATCTGGTCTACACTTATATTATTAATTTGGAAGGAGTGGAGATTGTCTGTCAGGAAGACGTGAAGTGAATTTTATCTGCTTCTCTGAATAGGTACATTTTTCGAGGATTTGAGGATTACAGTATTCAATCTCGCTACGACAACCCTGTGTTCACTAATCCCTGTATCTGTTTTGATGCTCGTTATTAACTGAGGCTTATTTGTTGCTAAGAGGTCAAGTGTGTTTTCACAACCGTTTACTATTCGCGTGGGCTCATGTACTAACTGCTCGAAATAATTTTCAGAGAATGCGTTAAGTACAATTTCGGATGATATTTTATGTGTACCTTCGGTATTAAACAAGTATTTTCGCCAACTTACCGAGGGAAACTAAAGTCACCACCAACTATTATCGTATGAGTCGGGTACGGGTTTGAAATCAGACTCAAGTTTTCTTTCAACCTTTCAGCAACTGCATCATCTGAATTGGGAGGTCGGTAAAAAGGACCCAATTTTTATTTTATTTTGGTTGCCAACAATGACCTCTGCCCATACTAATTCACTGGAAGTACCTACTTCAATTTCGCAACAACTTAAACTACTTCTGACAGCAACAAACATGCCACCACCAGCCGTGTTTAGCCTATCCTTTCGGAACACCGTTAGGCTCTTCGCAAAAATTTCGGCTGAGCTTATCTCCGGCTTAGCCAGCTTTCAGTGCCTACAAATATTTGAGCATCAGTGCTTTCTATGAGCACTTGGAGCTCTGGTACTTTCCCAACATGGCTACAACAATTCACAATTGTTATACCAATGGTTCCTGTATCTACGTTTTTCCTGTGTTCAGCCTGCACCTTTTGTGACTGAAGCCCTTCTTGTGTTTTCCCGAGAGCCTGTAACCTAAAAAACCGCCCAGTGCACGCCACATAGCCCCTGCCACCCGTGTAGCTGCTCCTGCGTATAGTGGACACCTGACCTATTCAGCGGAACCCAAAACCCAACCACACTTTGGCGCAAGTCGAGGAATCTGCAGCCTACACGGTCGCAGAACCGTCTGAGACTCTGATTCGGACCCTCCACTCAACTCTGTACCAGAGGTCCTAAATATATAGCACATTTTTTTTCTATTGGGTACTCCTGTGTGATAGTGCAGAACACACGGAATCTCATGATATGAGATAGTCATTCCTATGATTCCTATATAACAGTGTCTTTAGAATTGATTACCTCTTTGCACTGAAAACTGTTCTCTCCGCTAGGAGACAAACCCCAATGACTTGGCTGCCAAAAACAACTAAACATCTGGTAGCATCCCCTGTTTAGACTCATCAGTGTTATATAAAGCAGTCATGGTGCCCACCAAATGTAATGTAAAATACTAGTTTTAAATGATAATTATGAGAATTATTTTCACTTAAGAGATAGCAGTTGCAATATTGTTCTTTAGTTGGTGAGTGGCAGTTGCATGTAGCAAGTTACGAGAGTACTGGTAAGATATGAACTGTACACATGTAGAACAGATGCCTATCCACACAAGATGGAAGTACATTTTATTACTAATGAAGATGGAAATCTGAGATGTATTAACGCTGATGCTACAATGGACAAACATATAAAGGTCGATGAGTTTTATAACAATGAACTGAATTTTCTAATGGAAATCACTGCAAAAAATTCAGTCCACCTGAATTTTGTAAACTATAAACTACGGAAATGCTCTGAAATTAGACTGGCAGACACAACATATCTGATTATTTGGACTGTGAACATTGTAGTTAAAACTGTGCAAATTAACACCCATGGCCATTTTATTTCTATGGGCGTTAGGCCATGGACAAGGCATCTTTCTTACAAATTATTTTTTATTTTGCCACATATCTTGTATTGTGACAATTTCCAAAGAAGGTATCAAATCCATCACATAGTCATAAATGTTATGGTGCTGCTTGAACGTAAATGTAGCGTGGCTTATGTTCCGACTTACGTTTGTGGGAAGTAATCAAACTACTATTCATGTAAAAACAAAAGAATTATGTATGTCTAGTCGGAATGGAAGGATAGATTCGACATGGTGAATTATGATTTCAACACACTGAGGAGTATATCCGAATGTAAGTGGTGACAGATTAATTTCATAAACAGCTGCACAATATAGCAAAGAAAATGTTCAACTGGACTTGCTATAGTGTACAAACTGGACCGGCAATATAGCTGTAACAATACGTCCCCTCATTGGCACGCCTAAAAATAGCCTCGCATTTTCCTAGTTATTCTATCGATAGTGATGTTGATTACTGTACACCAACCCGCCTCAGTGATGTCTTTCCAGGCATTAGGTCCGCAGGTGCGGTATTCATTATCACATATAGTGCTGGGCACTTGTCCTTCATAACACCTTCCAGAAGCGCTGATTCGAAGACTTTGTCAGATAATTTCCTAGGATCGAGAGGAATCGAGACATATAGTCAGTGCGAGTGTAGGCATACCGTAATTTTTTCAGGCGCTCTACAGACATAAAATACACTGCTGGAAATGGAAAAAAGAACACATTGACACCGGTGTGTCAGACCCACCATACTTGCTCCGGACACTGCGAGAGGGCTGTACAAGCAATGATCACACGCACGGCACAGCGGACACACCAGGAACCGCGGTGTTGGCCGTCGAATGGCGCTAGCTGCGCAGCATTTGTGCACCGCCGCCGTCAGTGTCAGCCAGTTTGCCGTGGCATACGGAGCTCCATCGCAGTCTTTAACACTGGTAGCATGCCGCGACAGCGTGGACGTGAACCGTATGTGCAGTTGACGGACTTTGAGCGAGGGCGTATAGTGGGCATGCGGGAGGCCGGGTGGACGTACCGCCGAATTGCTCAACACGTGGGGCGTGAGGTCTCCACAGTACATCGATGTTGTCGCCAGTGGTCGGCGGAAGGTGCACGTGCCCGTCGACCTGGGACCGGACCGCAGCGACGCACGGATGCACGCCAAGACCGTAGGATCCTACGCAGTGCCGTAGGGGACCGCACCGCCACTTCCCAGCAAATTAGGGACACTGTTGCTCCTGGGGTATCGGCGAGGACCATTCGCAACCGTCTCCATGAAGCTGGGCTACGGTCCCGCACACCGTTAGGCCGTCTTCCGCTCACGCCCCAACATCGTGCAGCCCGCCTCCAGTGGTGTCGCGACAGGCGTGAATGGAGGGACGAATGGAGACGTGTCGTCTTCAGCGATGAGAGTCGCTTCTGCCTTGGTGCCAATGATGGTCGTATGCGTGTTTGGCGCCGTGCAGGTGAGCGCCACAATCAGGACTGCATACGACCGAGGCACACAGGGCCAACACCCGGCATCATGGTGTGGGGAGCGATCTCCCACACTGGCCGTACACCACTGGTGATCGTCGAGGGGACACTGAATAGTGCACGGTACATCCAAACCGTCATCGAACCCATCGTTCTACCATTCCTAGACCGGCAAGGGAACTTGCTGTTCCAACAGGACAATGCACGTCCGCATGTATCCCGTGCCACCCAACGTGCTCTAGAAGGTGAAAGTCAACTACCCTGGCCAGCAAGATCTCCGGATCTATCCCCCATTGAGCATGCTTGGGACTGGATGAAGCGTCGTCTCACGCGGTCTGCACGTCCAGCACGAACGCTGGTCCAACTGAGGCGCCAGGTGGAAATGGCATGGCAAGCCGTTCCACAGGACTACATCCAGCATCTCTACGATCGTCTCCATGGGAGAATAGCAGCCTGCATTGCTGCGAAAGGTGGATATACACTGTACTAGTGCCGACATTGTGCATGCTCTGTTGCCTGGGTCTATGTGCCTGTGGTTCTGTCAGTGTGATCATGTGATGTATCTGACCCCAGGAATGTGTCAATAAAGTTTCCCCTTCCTGGGACAATGAATTCACGGTGTTCTTATTTCAATTTCCAGGAGTGTATAACTGCATTGTTTGTGTAAAATGTGTATATATTGCAGTGTAATGTTACTGAGGCTTGTGTTGTGGCATGACCAGAGAAGATGAGTGTGTGTCCTATCGTGAGGGACGCATAGATTCAGCACAATGATAACCGCTACGGTATGATAGGGATTTTTATGTGGAAAATTATGTGCGCTATAGATACTGAGATTCGTTCCAGAACCACAGCCGTCAAGAGGAGACATCACTTGTACAGTAATCGTGATGTTTAAGTGTAGTTACACTAGTAAACATGTTCCTGGCTCCAAACAGTCTTGTGAGTCTTGTATGTAGTTGATGATCTGTAGACAACTTTTGCAGGGTTTAACTGTCAGTGCAATGTAGCGATCTGTACAAAACAATTTTGCCGCTGAAAGTCTATAGTTCAATTCTTTTATCTTGGCGGCTCGCGCATGCCCGCCTAGACGCGGGAGATTGCTGCGTTGCCAGTTGCACACGACGCACGCGCCAAGAGAAGCAGCGCCATAGTATAGCATAGTTCGCAAGCTTACGTTTAGCGGGGAGCGCGCAGTTCATGAAGTAAAGCCACCACCCTTTCGCTGCTACAAAGACGTACTCCCTGCATTCCGCGCTGTGCGCGATTTTGTCACTGCACTGCTCGCCTGTGCAGACACATTGTGTTCCGACTGCTTTGACACTATCATTCGATTCCACAAAAACTATTTGGCTCAAAAATTAGATTTTTACCTATCTTCTTGACTGATACCTTCCCCCCATAAATGACTTAATTTTGTTTCGCTGTTCAACGCAGTTATTATGCAGCATTAAATATAGTAAACCATTGCACGAAATTTTGAAGAGTTTGCAAACTCTTCAAAATTTCGTGCAATGGTTTACTACATTTAATGCTACACATCAAAACAAAATTAAGTCATTTATGGGGGGAAGGTATCAGTCAAGAAGACGTGTAAAAATCAAATATTTTGGCCAAATAGTTTTTGTGAAATCGAATGATAAGTGTGTCAAAGCAGTGGGAACACTATGTGTCTGCACAGGCGAGAAGTGCAGTGATGACAAAATCGTGCACAGCGTGGAGTGCGGGGAGCACGTGTCTGCAGCAGCGAAAAAGTTAATGAAGAGGCAAAGCACTAGAAATTTCATTCAAACTAATAAAAATCGTGAAGTAAGGCACTGCAATATTGTTTTTAAATAAAGAAAATTTTAAGCACCGCACAAGGTTTGAACTCGTAACCTTCCACTTGGCAGCCCAACACCTTAACTGTTCCGCTACATCAAACAGAGTAACTACATAAGGACTCTTAACACCTCACGCAACTACTTATAAACACTGTTGGTATGACTATGAATTACTCACGCTTCGTCGAAGTACAATAGGAAATAAACAGTTACCGCTGTTCTTTATTGCGAAAAAGCAGTTCGTGAGATTCAAACAAACACCTTTCCTTGCTATCGCCTGAATTAGGAGTCTTATTGCTTGTTTGGTTTAATTAATTAATAGAATATGAAGCAATTGGTATGAAGAATGCTTTTTCCAAACTTTCTATAAAAGAAAGTCTGCTATCAAGACATTGCTTTTGTTCTATTACTGTATTTATGACTGAACGTTTCTAAAACTGAAGAGACTCGTCTGTGCTCTGCACTGCAGTCGAGATCTGGCAACGTCGTTCTCTGTTCATTGGCTGACTGTGTTTTCTGACGTCAGATGCGCAGAACGAACCTGAACTCGGCCGCCAAGATATATGACGCGCACTTTAGTCTGCAGAAAACAATGGCCGACAGTGCTCCCACAGACCAGAATGAGATTTGAGCTCCAACTAAGCTATTAAGTTGTCAGCTAGATGATTCAAATTACTTGGTTAGACACCAGAACTGATGTAGTTTAGTCCATCAGTGACATATGTTCCATCAGTGACGTTTTACTTTGCAAAAAAATTATTCATTGATTCAACAAATTTAAGATTGCAGTTGTTAGACCACTGGTACTGTAAATGGGACATTAATCAACATAAATTATTTTGCCTGATAGTTTCGTCTTTGCCTGGGTTGGAGCGACACACAGAGGAACTGTTTGCAATGGGCGTCAAGTTACAAATCTGCCTTAGGAAGCCCTCGAGTACACTTTATCACTGTTAAGTTTATGAAATACGTGCATATACGAAAATATTTTAATATATCAGGTGATCAATAAGTCAGTATAAATTTGGAAACTGAATGAATCACGGAATAATGTAGATAGAGAGGTACAAATTGACACACATGCTTGGAATGACCTGGGGCTTTATTAGAACCAAAAAAACACAAAAGTTCAGAAAATGTCCGACAGATGACGCTTCATCTGATCAGAATAGAAATAATTAGCATAACAAAGTAAGACGAAGCAAAGATGATGTTCTTTACAGGAAATGCTCAATATGTCCACCATCACTCCTGAACAATAGCTGTAGTCGAGGAATAATGTTGAGAACAGCACTGTAAAGCATGTCCGGAGTTAATGGTGAGGCATTGGCGTCGGATAGCATCGGAGGGTACGCCCCAGCGCCAACCAAACAGTAGTGTCTGGAATGCCGGTGCGACGTGCGACTGCACGAGCTCTGACTTCCCCGTGCATAGACAAACCCGCTACAGTCTGCATTTCTTCCTAAACTGTCTCAGCAGCATTACGCCTTGTGCTCGGTCGGCCGCTACGGGGTCTATCGTCTAAACAACCCGTGGCTTCGAACTTCGAAATCATTCTCGCCACAGCTGCATTTGTCAACGGACCTTTACCCGTTCGAATCCACATAGCGATAGGATCGTAACGCTGAACTAGCATATTCCCCATTCTGATAATACAGCTTCACTAAAAGCGCCTTTTCAGGTAACGTTCGGTTCTGGCGCTGCAGTCCGGAACCGCGGGACTGCTACGGTCGCTGGTTCGAATCCTGCCTCGGGCATGGGTGTGTGTTATGTCCTTAGGTTAGTTAGGTTTAAGTAGTTCTCTAAGTTCTAGGGGACTTATGACCTAAGATGTTGAGTCCCATAGTGCTCAGAGCCATTTGAACCATTTTCAGGTTACGTCAACATGCTGCGACTGTTGCCGCATATGATTCTCTCTCTCATTACAGCTATTTTTATACACGATTGTCATGCGCAGTCACTGACTTTTTTCTGGCCAGAGCCATCTCCCGGACACTTTGTGAATTTTGTCCTTTTTTTTGTTATAATAAAACGCCATGTCATTCCACGCATGTGTGTCAATTTTTACCTCTCTACCTACATTAGTTAATGGTTTATCAAGTTTTCAAAATTATACTGACTTTTTGATGACCCTGTAGGTTTTATCGTACTGCAATTTAGCTGTGTATTGTTCTAAAACGCCTAGTCTCTCGCCATTCCGTATGTACTTCTGCATTTTAAACAATTTTTCTAAGTCTTTTTTGCATCGAAGCTGACCAAAACTGATCAAGAAATGCCCTCTCAAAATCACTGAAAGTTTGCCAAGTCTCGGCAGCATTAATGCCCAAAGCGAAGCGTTATCCGCAATATGTGATAGTACGAATTGTACAGGGTGTTTCAAGAATGACCGGTATATTTGAAACGGCAATACAAACTAAACAAGCAGTGATAGAAATACACCGTTTGTTGCAATATGCTTGGGACAACAGTACATTTTCAGGCAGACAAACTTTCGAAATTACAGTAGTTACAATTGTCAACAACAGATGGCGCTACGGTCTGGGAAATTCTATAGTACGATATTTTCCACATATCCACCATGCGTAGCAATAATATGGCGTAGTCTCTGAATGAAATTACCCGAAACCTTTGACAACGTGTCTGGCGGAATGGCTTCACATGCAGATGCGATGTACTGCTTCAGCTGTTCAATTGTTTCTGGATTCTGGCGGTACACCTGGTCTTTCAAGTGTCCCCACAGAAAGAAGTCACAGGAGTTCATGTCTGGCGAATAGGGAGGCCAATCCACGCCGCCGCCTGTATGTTTCGGATAGCCCAAAGCAATCACACGATCATCGAAATATTCATTCAGGACATTAAAGACGTCGGCCGTGCGATGTGGCCGGGCACCATCTTGCATAAACCACGAGGTGTTCGCAGTGTCGTCTAAGGCAGTTTGTACCGCCACAAATTCACGAAGAATGTCCAGATAGCGTGATGCAGTAATCGTTTCGGATCTGAAAAATGGGCCAATGATTCCTTTGGAAGAAATGGCGGCCCAGACCAGTACTTTTTGAGGATGCAGGGACGATGGGACTGCAACATGGGGCTTTTCGGTTCCCCATATGCGCCAGTTCTGTTTATTGACGAAGCCGTCCAGGTAAAAATAAGCTTCGTCAGTAAACCAAATGCTGCCCACATGCATATCGCCGTCATCAATCCTGTGCACTATATCGTTAGCGAATGTCTCTCGTGCAGCAATGGTAGCGGCGCTGAGGGGTTGCCGCGTTTGAATTTTGTATGGATAGAGGTGTAAACTCTGGCGCATGAGACGATACGTGGACGTTGGCGTCATTTGGACCGCAGCTGCAACACGGCGAACGGAAACCCGAGGCCGCTGTTGGATCACCTGCTGCACTAGCTGCGCGTTGCCCTCTGTGGTTGCTGTACGCGGTCGCCCTACCTTTCCAGCACGTTCATCCGTCACGTTCCCAGTCCGTTGAAATTTTTCAAACAGATCCTTTATTGTATCGCTTTTCGGTCCTTTGGTTACATTAAACCTCCGTTGAAAACTTCGTCTTGTTGCAAAAACACTGTGTTCTAGGCGGTGGAATTCCAACACCAGAAAAATCCTCTGTTCTAAGGAATAAACCATGTAGTCCACAGCACACTTGCACGTTGTGAACAGCACACGCTTGCAGCAGAAAGACGACGTACAGAATGGCGCACCCACAGACTGCGTTGTCGTCTGTATCTTTCACATCACTTGCAGCGCCATCTGTTGTTGAAAATTGTAACTACTGTAATTTAGAAAGTTTGTCCGCCTGAAAATGTACTGTTGTCCCAAGCATATTGCAACAAACGGTGTATTTCTATCGCTGCTCGTTTAGTTTTTATTGCCGTTTCAAATATACCGGTCATTTTTGAAACACCCTGTATCTTCTGTTCTTCCGTCCAAGATTTCGGAAGGGCGCTTCTGAAGTTACGTGTAAATACAACTGGGTGGATATTCTTTTTGCTCACGTCATTGAAAATCTGAAACTGGCGATGTTTGATCAGCTTTCCTCATGCATCAATGTACTCAAATGCATGGATTGGCTCTCATTAGCATGCTGTGTCCTCGTTTTGCTACGGGTGCAGTCCACTTCTAGTTTTGAACGTCTAGTATGCGCCAATGTCTGTAGTAATAAATGTTAGCTTCATGGCTTGACTTATCATAAATTGCAAATAAATGGCAAACTTTGTCTGTTACTCTCATTTATAACATGACCAGTGGACAAATGTTGTGGTCTATTCTGCACTGCCACACTAGCAGTCGGCAAATGTTCAATTTTAGTTTGGCCGTCAGAACCAGATTCTTCATTACTGGATTCTGACATTACCTCTAAGTTTCGATTGTCTAGATTAAAAGCTCTGGCTACCTCCGCTTGTACTTGTTGCTTCACTTCGATTTGTATTTTGCCTTCAATTATGTCTGCAGCAGTAGTCAGCGTTTTAAAACTTTTTCTACGTTACTCATTTCAGTCTGCATATCATTTACATTGGTGGGAATGTTTGCCAACTGTTCGACCGTGTCTTTAACTGCATTTATCTCCGCATTAGAATGTGCTGACAATGCTTTATCCCTGTTGATTATCACTTGGTTAATATTTTGAACAATTTCTTTGGCCCGCTGGATAAAGACCTGATTGATTATGCGGTAAGAAGTTCCTTTCTCTTTCCCGTACTTTTAATTCGCTTTGCTCTGTTTTTAAAGCCTTCGCATCTAAACGCTGCTGCTCTTTAAGAGCTTCTTCTTTCCTACGTTCCTTTTCTATCAATTGTAATTTCTGAAGTAATATGACTAAAACATATTGCCATCTGGCAATGGCATAACTTGAGTATTGGTAAATCCTGCCCCCTTGCCCGGGGAAATTGCTGTCACTAGCTTCTAAAGATTTCACTACTGGAGTGTCACTCAACACTTGTAACACCTCATTTTCATTATCACTTGACGTGTCAGGTAGAAGGACATTCTCGTCAACATTCAAGCTACCTACCTCGTGCACCGAAGTATGCGGGATTTGGCTCACTTGAGCATCTGACACTAAATCAGTATCAGCCTGTTCATTCGTTTTCGTCTGCTTCTTAGGCCCAACCATTTTTATTAGCAAATATCTCACAGTATAAAGCAATTACAACTAATTCAAATCCCCAAAATATTCTATAACTAACGCAGGGAATAATCACTACAACGAAAAGTGTGTTTGTGTACACGATTCACTAGATACAGAAAAATATTTGGAAATACTTCTCTCAGCCAGAATATGATACTGTTACTTGGCTGGAGTGATTTCAGCTGAAGCGCTGCAAAATTCAGTAGCGCACTAACACATGTTAATTGCGTGTTTGTGACATGTGTGCCTCGGTTCTTACATTTAGCTGGTAGGTGACGCTATCGGTGAAACAGGATTGCCCACTGCTTATAAACTGCCAGGTGATGGTTTGGTATTTACAGCAGTATCTTGTACATTTTGTTGGTACATGAAGATGCAAACAAAATAAGCATAAGTACCTTACAGTGGCAATCTATACACAAAAAGAAATACACTGATTACAATATTTGTACTAGGGCCCCACGCGACAGGGCGCCAATGTAATGGGTAATTTGGAGTTCTGTTTAATGTTGTTGTTGTGGTGTGTACGAGTTATTGGAAAACATGTGAAAATGTTGCAGCAAGAATAACAGTATTATTTGAAAGAAATAAATAAGCTCTGATAATTCTTATTTATGTGCTACTGAGCCAGGCTATAACGAGTTTCAATAATTCCATACTTGACATTAAAATGTATGTACCAACTAACACATCACACCACCGTCTCTACCCATAACAACATTGGTGTCGTAAATATATCTATTTAAAGTCACTGATGAAATAGTTTTGGAAAAATTAATCTTACGCACCAGCCATAAAATTATTTCATTATGTAAAGTCTAAGATTGTTCTACTGAATGTTATCTTCACTTTTACAAAAGAAAAAAAATAAATTCCTGTCCTCGGAGTTCAAATATTGTAATATCGATCGAAAGAATTAGTGTCTGATTATTTCTGCAGTTTAAAATTGCCGCTCCATACGCATCTCGGCAAACGAAGCACAGTGTGGACTGCTGCGGTCACAAAACTTAAAACATTGATATTTGGTTTTTTAGTTACAAATAATAGTCCGTACACTTGAATTCCATTTAGCAAATTTTACGTTATATTTTCTAGCCTAGCGGTCTAAGGCGCTGCAGTCATGGACTGTGCGGCTGGTCCCGGCGGAGGTTCGAGTCCCCCCTCAGGCATGGCATAGGAGTGTGTGTTTGTCCTTAGGATAATTTAGGTTAAGTAATGTGTAAGCTTAGGGACTGATGACTTTAGCAGTTAAGTCCCATAGGATTTCACACACATTTTTACGTTATATTTTTCCTTTGACCACTTATGACTACCTTTTACAATATTTAAAAGATCTTACCCGCTTCATACAACATAGAGAAGATTAACATAAGAAGGAAGAATTCCACAGACAATACAAAGCCAATACACTCTTTTAGTGGTATTACCTTGTGTTATGTGGTTATTCTTTGCAGGAAACTCGTTATAAAACAATAAAATACACTCCTGGAAATGGAAAAAAGAACACATTGACACCGGTGTGTCAGACCCACCATACTTGCTCCGGACACTGCGAGAGGGCTGTACAAGCAATGATCACACGCACGGCACAGCGGACACACCAGGAACCGCGGTGTTGGCTGTCGAATGGCGCTAGCTGCGCAGCATTTGTGCACCGCCGCCGTCAGTGTCAGCCAGTTTGCCGTGGCATACGGAGCTCCATCGCAGTCTTTAACACTGGTAGCTTGCGGCGACAGCATGGACGTGAACCGTATGTGCAGTTGACGGACTTTGAGCGAGGGCGTATAGTGGGCATGCGGGAGGCCGGGTGGACGTACCGCCGAATTGCTCAACACGTGGGGCGTGAGGTCTCCACAGTACATCGATGTTGTCGCCAGTGGTCGGCGGAAGGTGCACGTGCCCGTCGACCTGGGACCGGACCGCAGCGACGCACGGATGCACGCCAAGACCGTAGAATCCTACGCAGTGCCGTAGGGGACCGCACCGCCACTTCCCAGCAAATTAGGGACACTGTTGCTCCTGGGGTATCGGCGAGGACCATTCGCAACCGTCTCCATGAAGCTGGGCTACGGTCCCGCACACCGTTAGGCCGTCTTCCGCTCACGCCCCAACATCGTGCAGCCCGCCTCCAGTGGTGTCGCGACAGGCGTGAATGGAGGGACGAATGGAGACGTGTCGTCTTCAGCGATGAGAGTCGCTTCTGCCTTGGTGCCAATGATGGTCGTATGCGTGTTTGGCGCCGTGCAGGTGAGCGCCACAATCAGGACTGCATACGACCGAGGCACACAGGGCCAACACCCGGCATCATGGTGTGGGGAGCGATCTCCTACACTGGCCGTACACCACTGGTGATCGTCGAGGGGACACTGAATAGTGCACGGTACATCCAAACCGTCATCGAACCCATCGTTCTACCATTCCTAGACCGGCAAGGGAACTTGCTGTTCCAACAGGACAATGCACGTCCGCATGTATCCCGTGCCACCCAACGTGCTCTAGAAGGTGTAAGTCAACTACCCTGGCCAGCAAGATCTCCGGATCTGTCCCCCATTGAGCATGCTTGGGACTGGATGAAGCGTCGTCCCACGCGGTCTGCACGTCCAGCACGAACGCTGGTCCAACTGAGGCGCCAGGTGGAAATGGCATGGCAAGCCGTTCCACAGGACTACATCCAGCATCTCTACGATCGTCTCCATGGGAGAATAGCAGCCTGCATTGCTGCGAAAGGTGGATATACACTGTACTAGTGCCAACATTGTGCATGCTCTGTTGCCTGTGTCTATGTGCCTGTGGTTCTGTCAGTGTGATCATGTGATGTATCTGACCCCAGGAATGTGTCAATAAAGTTTCCCCTTCCTGGGACAATGAATTCACGGTGTTCTTATTTCAATTTCCAGGAGTGTATATTGTCGCTATTTCACAAAATAATAATAATGCACAATATAATAATAAGTCTTTTCTCAGTTAAAAGTCATCTCTGGAAAAACACTGGTTAATTCAGAAGTCCCGAGCACTGTCCCACACACTGGCGACACAAAATATACTCGTTGACATTACAATAGCTATCCCTTTCACAGTACAGATTACTGCCGTCACTGAGTTTCAGAGTCTCTTTTCTATCAATCCATATGTACACAAAGCTCTGTCATTCATAGTATTTAGATAAGAGGTTAAAGAGAAGCGACAATGAAACAACAATGCATATTTTATGTATTTCACCAACAGAATAATTTCCACAGATTCGTGACGGAACTCGATATCAGAAAGTAACTGTTCATTATCCATGAATTTATGTTCACATAATCAGGAATTTTTAATGGTCACTGCATCATGCGAGAAACACTCGGGAAATGTTCCGCAAAGCTATTAAACAGTAGAAGAAAACTACACTACTGGCCATTAAAATTGCTACGCCACGAAGATGACGTGCTACAGACGCGAAATTTAACCCACAGGAAGAAGATGCTGTGATGTGTAGATGATTAGCTTTTCAGAGCATTCACTCAAGGTTGGCGCCGGTGGCGACACCTACAACGTTCTGACATGAGGAACGTTTCCAACCGATTTCTCATACACAAACAGCAGTTGACCGGCGTTGCCTGTTGAAAAGTTGATGTGATGCCTCCTGTAAGGAGGAGAAATGCGTACCATCACGTTCCCGACTTTGATAAAGGTCGGATTGTAGCCTACCGCGATTGCGGTTTATCGTATCGCGACATTGCTGCTCGCGTTGGTCGAGATCCAATGACTGTTAGGAGAATATGGAATCGGTGCGTTCAGGAGGGTAATACGGAACGCCATGCTGGATCCCAACGGCCTCGTATCACTAGCAGTCGAGATGACAGGCATCGTATCCGCATCGTTGTAACGGATCGTGCAGCCACGTCTCGATCCCTGAGTCAACAGATGGGGACGTTTGCAAGACAAAAACCATTTGCACGATCAGTTCGGCGACGTTTGCAGCAGCATGGACTATCAGCTCGGAGACCATGGCTGCAGTTACCCTTGACGCTGCATCACAGACAGGAGCGTCTGCTATGGTGTACTCAACGACAAACCTGGGTGCACGAATGGCAAACCGTGATTTTTTCGGATGAATCCAGGTTCTGTTTACAGCATCATGTAGGTCGCATCCGTGTTTGGCGACATCGCGGTGAACGCACATTGGAAGCGTGTATTCGTCAACGCCATACTGGCGTATCACCCGGCGTGATGGTATGTGGTACCATTGGTTACACGTCTCGGTCACCTCTTGTTCGCATTGACGGCACTTTCAACAGTTTACGTTACATTTCAGATGTGTTACGACCCGTGGCTCTACCCTTCATTCGATCCCTGCGAAACCCTACGTTTCAGCACGATAATGCACGACCGCATGTTGCATGTCCTGTACGGGCCTTTCTGGATACAGAAAATGTTCGACTGCTGCCCTGGCCAACACATTCTCCAGATCTCTCACCAGTTGAAAACGTATGGTCAATGGTGGCCGAGCAACTGGCTCGTCACAATACGCCAGACACTACTCTTGATGAACTGTGGTATAGTGTTGAAGCTGCATGGGCAGCTGTACCTGTACACGCCATCCAATCTCTGTTTGACTCAATGCCCAGCCGTACCAAGGAAGTTATTATGGCCAGAAGTGGTTGTTCTGGGTACTGACTTCTCAGGATCTATGCACCCAAATTGCGTGAAAATGTTATCACATGTCAGTTGTAGTATAGTATATTTGTCCAATGAATACCCGTTTATTATCTGCATTTCTTCTTGGTGTAGCTATTTTAATGGCCAGTAGAGTATGAAAGATAGTTTCGAACCAATATTGCCCTGCTCTTCACAAGGCTTGTCTGCTAAAGGGGTAGGACGTCATAGTCAGGTTATTGTGAGATGTAGCAGATTATTTCTGAAAACGATGGGCCTCTTGTCGTTATTAACAAAAGGAAATTGTCATTGACCCACTCTGATTACTAGAAGACGTCGCGACTGCACCGCCTTCTACGGCAAGTGCGCGCTCGTTGCAGGAGGGGTACGCGTTAGCGGATTATCGGGGCAGGTGTTGGCGCCGCAGGCCGCAGATAAATTGGCGGCGACAGCCGGCGGTTCTTTCCCTGGCGCCGTCGCCATGGCAACGCCGGGCCGCCTGCCCGGTAATTGAATCCGTCGGGCCGGCCGCACGGCGCAGCACCGGGATTAGCTGGTGATTAGCGCCGTGGCGGTTTAGCGGCGCTACGGGTTGTGTAGGGGGGGGGGAGGAGGGGAGGGGAGGCACGGGGCAGGTAGGCAGGGTAGGGGAGGCAACGCAATCAGAGGGCGGCGCTCAGGTAATACTGCGCAGTCGTTACAGGCCGCAGGTCCGCCTTCAGCTAGCGCCCGGCTTCGACACAGGAACAATTCTGACCTGGAGACGGCACGTTGTCTGCGGGATGACAACGCTTCCAACACACTCTCACGAACAGTGGTCCTTCATGCAACAGAATTCAGTGTTATCCATTATTCCCAACTATTAATTGGCTCACGAAACTGTGTTCTCTCTACGAAAATACATTGAGAAATACATCAATATGACTCGGTATTGGGACAAGTCGGTCACTACCCGAGATCAATTGAGAGTGTTAAAAGCAAGGATACCGATTAACATAAGGGAAAAGAATTTCTGTCTGTAATAGACTCACTAGACCTGGTCCAGGAAGATGTACGAACAGGTCCACATACAGGAACTTCTAATACCAACTATTCCAATGAAAAAAGCTCTTGGAATGGGAAGAACGGTACTAGGGGCGAAAATAGTCCGAAGAAGAATAAAAATAAATTTAATGGTAATAACAGTTACAATGGAAAAGATAATTATCACCAGAAACAGGACAATCCCAGTGTTGTGGATTGGCAGAAGGGCCAACCCACTAATGTAAGAGGAAGCCGAAAGGCACGCGTTTAAGCTCACGCAGGCTGGCGTGAGGTCTGGAACAGGACAAGGAATTTAGACTTCAGAAAAAAAGGAGGTAACCGGTGGAATACTTCACTTTAATCCATTAATGTTGAACGTAGCTCTTGTCTGTACATTCTTAACAATATCAATAGCAACTGATAATGGCGCCTTGCTAGGTCGTAGCAAATGACGTAGCTGAAGGCTATGCTAACTATCGTCTCGGCAAATGAGAGCGTATTTTGTCAGTGAACCATCGCTAGCAATGTCGGCTGTACAACTGGGGCGAGTGCTAGGAGGTCTCTCTAGACCTGCCGTGTGGCGGCGCTCGGTCTGCAATCACTGATAGTGGCGACACGCGGGTCCGACGTATACTAACGGATCGCGGCCAATTTAAAGGCTACCACCTAGCAAGTGTGGTGTTTGGCGGTGACACCACACCCAGTAATCATAATCACCAAGGAAACCGAGATTATCAACATGCGAATGATAATCAGAGGCAGTACTCGAATGAGAATGCAAATAATAACCATCAAAATAATAAAAGAAAGAGGGACGACAGCAAATCCGGAAATACATACAAAGACAGACCGAGAAATATGCATAATAACAATCAGTACTGGCAACAGCCGGGGGCAAGTCATTGGCAACCTCACTACAATTTTGCAAACCAACAGCAGCCTGTAAATTATATACAGACTTTACATGTACCAAACAGTCCGTTTTGACAGTCGTGGGATCCAAACAGACCACCTCCATCTAATAATACCGAGAATATGAGAATTGTGGAAGTATCACCGGATACGAAACAAGCAACAAAGAACCCGACAAACTAGATTCGATCCCTGTAAGCCTTCGTCAGGAGACCGGACTATAAAATGATGGCAGTAGGTCTATTCCCAACAGAATTAATATGATTAGGTATCAGGATGGAATAAAATTAGAGGACGAATTATATCAAGAAGTTGCCGTCTCTGTTAATGAAGCAGCAGAATATATACAAGCAACAGTTAATACGTCCGTAAATGGAATTATTACCTCAGTACTCGTTGATACTGGCACAAATATTCAGTGATACGTGGGCAATTTTTGAAGAGGGTTCTGCAAGTCAACAGATTACCGGTTCTGCCGTGAGCAACTGTAAAGTTATAGGAGCTTTGGGAAAGAAGTCACAGACGGTGAAGTTTCAAATGCAGACAGAGCTTTCCTTCGGAAATGATAGCCTCAAGTGCACTTTCCTAGTTATGGAAAACCTGTCTGCACCGATAATTTTGGGCTTCGAATTTCTCCAGGATAGAGAAGCAATAGTAGATCCCGCCGGATAACCTTACAGCGAAATCGAGAAATCGAAGCAAGCCTTCAGCTGACTAGACCTGTAATTGGAACGGTCAGCGAAAAAAATTGCTTACGTTAGAGTGTGATCAACCGAAAGAGTGGCATACTAGTCAAAAGGATGATGTTCAAAACAATGTGAGTGACATCTCTGCCATGATTGAGGAGAAAGTGAAGGAAGCTTCATGCATTGACAAAATCCAAGCTAGGTAATTAGTAATTATGTTGTCTAACTATGAAAAAGCATTCATAGATCGCCCAGGTGTAATAAAAGGCTATATTTATGACATGAAAGTGTACGCGCACAAGACCTATTGTAAAGCTTCGTATTCGGTCTCTTGAACGAAGAAGAATGAGGTAATTAGAGAGATAACTAGTATTGCTTAGAACGCATCTCAGCCATGAACAAAAAAAGTTGCGTCTACTAGGTGAAGGGTCATTCAGGATAGTTTCAGTTCCTCATGACGGTTGCTATTTACTGCAAGACACCAATACTGAAAGTATAAAGGTACTCTATTGTCATTGGGATATTAAGAAGTATTTGCGATAAGAACCTCAGTTCACTGATTGCAAGTAACAAAATATATTCAGTGCCAAGCACCATTGTAAAATATGTAAATAGTAGTTATAGAGTAGTTTTATTGCAAAATTCTCTTACTCATGTATCTTAGTTTAGAAGCGTCTATTTCAGATCATGTGTAACCAGATGATATGTTTAACTGTAATTTCAATTCCTGGCCAAATCTAAATTCCCATAAGAGAATAATTAAAGAATTTAAAGCCTTGAAGTTTCAATACTGAAAGTTCATTCACTAAAATTTTTAAACAGTTAGAATAGATGTTTTAATATAAATATGATTTTCTGATTTTTTCTACCTAGGTTATGTTGTTGTTGTGGTCTTCAGTCATAGACTGGTTTGATGAAGCTCTCCTTGCTACTTTATCCTGTGTAAGCTTCTTCATCTCCCAGTATCTACTGCAACCTACATCCTTCTGAATTTGCTTAGTGTACTCATCTCTTGGTTTCTTTCTACGATTTTTACCCTCCACGCTATGCTCCAATACTACAGTAAAAATGGTGATCCATTGATGCCTCAGAACATGTCCTACCAACTGATCGCTTCTTCTAGTCAAGTTGTGCCACAAATTTCTCCCCAATTCTATTCAATACCTCCTCATTAGTTATGTGATCTACCCATCTAATCTTCAACATTCTTCTGTAGCACCACGTTTAAAAAGCTTCTATTCTCTTCTTGTCCAAACTGTTTATCGTCCGTGTTTCACTTCCACACATGGCTGCACTCCATACAAATACTTTCAGAAACGACTTCCTGGCACTTAGACCTATTCTCGATGTTAACAAATTTCTCTTCTTCAGAAACGCTTTCCTTGCCATTGCCAGTCTACATTTTATATCCTCTCTACCTCGACCATCATCAGTTATTTTCCTCCCCAAATAGCAGAACTCCTTTACTACTTTATGTATCTCCTTATCTAATTCCCTCAGCATCACCCGAATTAATTCGACAACATTCCATTATCCTCGTTTTGCTCTTGTTGATGTTCACCTTTCAAGACACTTTCAAGACACTATCCATTCCGTTCAACTGCTCTTCCAAGTCCTTTGCTGTCTTGGACAGAATTACATCATCGGCGTACCTCAAATTTTTATTTCTTCTCCATGGATTTTAATACCTACTCCGAATTTTTCTTTTGTTTCCTTTACTGCTTGCTCAATATACAGATTGAATAACATCGGGGAGAGGCTACAACCCTGCCTCACTCCCTTCCCAACCACTGCTTCCCTTTCATGTCCCTCGACTCTTATAACTACCACCTGGTTTCTGTACAAACTGTAAATAGCCTTTCGCTCCCAGTATTTTACCCCTGCCACCTTCAGGATTTGAAAGAGACTATTTTAGTAAACATTGTCAAAATCTTTCTCTAAGTCTACAAATGCTAGAAACGTATGTTTGTCTTTCCTTACTCTATCTTCTAAGATAAGTCGGAGGGTCAGTGTTGCCTCACGTGTTCCAATATTTCTACGGAATCCAAACTGATCTTCCCCGAGGTCGGCTTCTACCAGTTTTTCCATTCGTCTGTAAAGAATTCGCGTTAGTATTTTGCAGCCGTGACTTATTAAACTGATAGTTCGTTAATTTACACATCTGTCAACACCTGCTTCCTTTGGGATTGGAATTATTATTTTCTTCTTGAAGTCTGAGGGTATTTCGCTTGTCTCATACATCTTGCTCACTAGCTGGCAGTGTTTTGTCAGGACCGGCTCTCCCAAGGCTGTCAGTAGTTCTAATGGAATGTTGTCTACTCCTGGGGACTTGGTTATATTGGAGTAAATATGTATACACTTTAAGTACATCATGCATCTATGAACGTGCATCAGTCATGAATGTACTTTACCTTGATTTATGTAGTGCACACACACGAACGGATCTTAGTTGAATGCCAGTCCCCGTGTTCGCTTACTTTCGATTTGGCTCTGTTTGGAGCATTTGCCTCCTTGCGTACCAGTTTGGGTACTTTTAACTTTCGTGTTTTGCGTTGTCGTTACCTCGTTGAGCTACTTACTAGTACCTGTGCCGAATATGGGCATCTGTTCAGAAATACTAGTTATGAGATTTAATCGATTGTGAATGAATGAGAATAAATGGCAATAAATAAATAAAACATCCCAACTTACGGAGATTTACTGAAATCTACACGGTTCGAAAACGATCTGTTGATCAAGACAATTGCAGACGAGTCTATCAGTCAATTTTTTATATGACGGTCAATATAGTATAAAATTTTTGTCTTCATGTTTCGACATAAAACCAAATGCAGACACGAGCAAATATCATTGCTGTGTAAGTCTAAAGTGATATGAAGATTGTCTGTTGTGTGGAGCTATGAGCCCCAGCAGTAATAAATATTTGTGCTATGTGCCTGACGAGAACTTTAAAAATCAAGTGGATACGCACAAACAGTGCTTTTCTTTTATTTAAAACTGTGTGAAGTAGTGAAAAACCACTCAAATCAGTGATAATACGAACGCTCTTCGAGTGCGTATGTTAGTAGCAACGATTGGACGTTGGCAAACTGTTAACAAACATCAAAATAAAATTATTTAAACTGCAGTTGTTTCGAAGAAAATGCCTTTTTTGCATGCTGTACATCGAAATTTTTAGTTTTATTTATGCACACAGACACATTTCGCATTTTTTTACAAGCATCTTCAGTGAGTGTCCTGAAATATTACATCATTTGTCCATTTTTACACATAGGTTACCGTTTCACATCTGGGTTATAGGCTTAAAAACAGTTCCTTAACGTTTCTTTATGAAATGGAAAGGTACTTACAGATAACTTCTAATTCATTGCATCCAAGCAAACTGCTGTTTCTTATCTGGCAACCAGGTGTACATCTTACACTTCACTTTCATTTCATTGTTTACGTTACACATCACTGTCATTGCCATTTTTTAATACAGAGTTTCATTTGTTTTTCTAAGTGTTACCAACATTCTCACTCTTCTGCATTGAACTGTTTTGTGAATGTGTGTGTGTGTGTGTGTGTGTGTGTGTGTGTATTAGAGAGGGTGAGAGAGTTCTTTTTTTAATAAAATAAAAATTCTTTATTCTATTTTTATTACTATTTTTATTCATTAATTTATTGTTAAAAATAATAATAATTGTTATATTTATTATATTTTCTGGTATGTACAGGAATAATAATAATAATAATTATATACAGGAAAATATAATAATAATAATAATATTATTATATTTTCCTGTGTATAATTATTATTATTTTTAAGAAAAAATTTATGAATAAAAAGTAGTAATAAAAATAAAATAAGGAATTTTTGTTTAATTAAGAAACACACACACACACATACATACATTCACAAAACAGTTGAATGCAGAAAACTGAGAATGTTGGTAACACTTAGAAAAACAAATGAAACTCTGTCTTAAAAAGATGTCGGTTAGAGTGATGTGTAAAGTAAACAGTGAACTGAAAGTGAGCTGTAAGATGTACACCTGGTTGCCAGATGAGAAAAGGCAGTTTGTTTGGATGCAACGAATCAGAAGTTACCTGTAAGTACCTTTCCATTTCATAAAAAAAAACCTAAGGAACTGTTTTTAAATCTATAACCTAGATATGTAAAAATGGACGAATCATGTAATATTTCAGGACACCCACTGATGATGCCTTGTAGAAAAGGCGAAACGCGTCTGGGTGCATAAATAAAAATAAACATTTCTATGTGAAGCATGAAAAAAGGCATTTTCCTTGAAACAACTGCAATTTCTATACAGCTGCTTCGAAAATGGCCACTACAAGAAACGTGTTATTTTTTTTTAACAGACGTCAGTCTTTTAATATAACGAGATAACCTCGCGAGTATAAACTCTTGAAACAGACTGTACACCCAGCGACGCGCCAACTATGCGAGTGGAACCCCGGCTCCGCTGCGCCATGCGCAAATGGTTACGGACAGTGAGAAGCAAATAAAGCTCACGGTGAATACCAGACTCTAAAAAGTGCAGTTTGATACATGTGTGATTTATTGAAACGAACTGTCATTCACTACATTAACCAGAACAGTGTTTATATGCAGAACATCTTCCGTAAATAAAATGAGTGAATCCTTATGAATGGAGATAAACTTCCTTCTTCAACATCATAAAATAAATAATTTCTTTGTCACTGACACGAATTTTCGGTACTGCATGTACCCACACTGGACGAGATGAACGTGGAACGTGGAAGCAAGAACTTGGCCAGAAATACTAGATCGAGAACCGGGTGCAGCTGACAGCAGAAGGAATTCCATCGACGTGCTGGCGGCGAACCAGCAGCAGCCTCCATCAACAGCGGCCTCCATCTCTCTTCGGCCTCCGATCCAGCAACTCGATTCAGGGTTGGGTACTCAACGTCGCCGGGAACTTCCTTCAAATTTTCTTTCAATTGGAATGAACTTTTAAACATTTATTGTCCTCTTTTGACCTCAACAACAGATTTAATATTTTCTATAATGAACATGTCAAGCCCGACACTTTGATTAGGTAACTGTACTTTTTCGAAGTCCGTTTGACGATTTTGTTCCCGGTTTTCCGGATCCAGTTAACCCGGAAGGGGCGGGATAAGCAATTCCGGGAAGCCTCCGCAGTCTTTTCCGAAACTGTACAGTTGCTGAAGCCATTTAAAACTACCACAACCACACCAGACATATGGTGTACTACCTGACGTTTTACCTAACCATTATCTAAATTTAGCTAACTTCAAAACTCTTTATCTAAACTGAAAATTGAACGATATGTTGCATTGACTTAGTGGACTGTAAAAAAAAAAATCTATGAGCAAATGTATTTTTTTTTTCCAGCCCTAGGACCAGTGTAGCGTCAACGCGAATATTTTGTGTCGCCAGTGTACAGGGCAGTGCCCGGCACTTGTGAATTAACGAGTGTTATACCAGAAATGAGTTTCAACTGAGAAATGACTTATTATTATACTGTGATTTATTATTATACTGTGAAATAACGGCAATATGTTTTATTGTTTTATAACCAGTTTCCTACAAACAATAACCACATAACAAAAGGTAATACCACTAAAAGAGTGTATTGGCTTTGTATTGTCTGTGGAACTCTTCCTTCTTATGTTTTTCTTCTCTATGTTGTATGAAGCTGATGAGATCGAACATAAGCTGAGGTCTGTTCTTTTAAATACTGTAAAAGGTAGTCATAAGTCGTCAAAGGAAAAATATAACGTAAAAGTTACTAAATGGAATTCTGGTTCACGGACTTTTATTTTTAACTAAAAAACCAACTATGAGTGTTTTAAGTTTTGTGTCCGCAGTAGTCCGGACTGTGCTTCGTTTGCCACCATTACATGAGCGTATGGAGCGGCGATTTTAAACTGCAGTAATAACCAGACACCAATTCTTTTGATCGATATTACAATATTTGAACTTGGAGTACAAGAACCCACTGGAGTTTATTATTTTTCTATTGTAAAAGTGAAGATAACATTCAGTAGAACAATCTTAGACTTCACGTAATGAAATAATTTTATGGATGGTGAGTAAGATTTATTATTCCGAAAATAATTCATCATTGACTTTAAACAGAAATATTTACGACACCAGTGTTGTTATGGGCAGAGATGGTGGTGTGATAAATTAGTTATTTGGTGCATAAAGATTTATTTTTCCGAAACTGATTTATCAGTGACTTTAAACAGAAATATTTAAGACACCAGTGTTTTTATGGGTAGAGATGGTAGTGTGACATGTTAGTTATTTGGTGCATACATTTTAATGTCAAGTATGGAATTACTGAAAATCATTACAGTCTGGCTCAGCAGCACATAAATAAGAATTAAGAGTTTATTTATTTCTTTGAAATAATACTGTTATTCTTGCTGCTACATTTTCATGTGTTTTACAGTAACACACACCACAACAGCGACATTTATTAGAACCCCAAATTACCCATTACCATTACACTATATGACGTAAACAGAGAGCGGTAGTATCATGTACACAGGGTTAAGCGGGCACTACGTTGGCGCAACTGTCATTTATACTCAGGTGAATCATGTGAAAATGTTTCCGACTTCACTGTGACCGGATGTCGTGAATTAAGAGGCTCTCGACGCGGGATTGTTGTTTGAGGTAGACACATGGGAATTCCATTTCGGAAATTGTTAGGAAATTGAATACTCCGAGATCACAGTGTCAAGAAAGTGATGAGAATGCCGAATTTCATGTATTGCCTCTCACCATGCCCTTCATTTAATTGCCGAAGCAGCGGCGTCTGCACAGAGTCATCAGTGCTAATGTACTAGCAACACTACCTGAAATAACCGCAGAAATAAATGTGGAAGGTACGATAGACGTATCCGTTAGGACAGTGTGGCTAAATCTGGCGTTAATAGGTTACGGCAGCAGACGAGCGACATGAGTGCCTTTGCTAACAGCGTAACAGCTCCTGCAGCGCTTCTCCCGGGCTCTTGGCCACGCCAGTTTGACCCTAGGAGACTGTAAAACCATCACCTGGTCATATAAGTCCCGATTTCAGCTGGTAAGAGCTGGTGATGGGATTCGAGTGTGGTGCAGGCCGCACGAAGCCTTGAAACCAAGTTGTCAACAAGGCATTGTGCAAGCTGGTGGTGGCTCCATAAGGAGTGGGCTGTGTTTACATGGAATGGATCGGGTCCTCTGGAAAACTGAATTGACTAATTTTACTGGAAAACATAGCATTGCACGCATAGTCACACTGTATACAATGTACCCTCTGAGATACACTATTGGAAATTGAAATAAGAACACCGTGAATTCATTGTCCTAGGAAGGGGAAACTTTATTGACACAATCCTGGGGTCAGATACGTCACATGATCACACTGACAGAACCACAGGCACATAGACACAGGCAACAGAGCATGCACAATGTCGGCACTAGTACAGTGTATATCCACCTTTCGCAGCAATGCAGGCTGCTATTCTCCCATGGAGACGATCGTAGAGATGCTGGATGTAGTCCTGTGGAACGGCTTGCCATGCCATTTCCACCTGGCGCCTCAGTTGGACCAGCGTTCGTGCTTGACGTGCAGACCGCGTGAGACGACGCTTCATCCAGTCCCAAACATGCTCAATGGGGGACAGATCCGGAGATCTTGCTGGCCAGGGTAGTTGACTTACACCTTCTAGAGCACGTTGGGTGGCACGGGATACATGCGGACGTGCATTGTCCTGTTGGAACAGCAAGTTCCCTTGCCGGTCTAGGAATGGTAGAACGATGGGTTCGATGACGGTTTGGATGTACCGTGCACTATTCAGTGTCCCCTCGACGATCACCTGTGGTGTACGGCCAGTGTAGGTGATCGCTCCCCACACCATGATGCCGGGTGTTGGCCCTGTGTGCCTCGGTCGTATGCAGACCTGATTGTGGCGCTCACCTGCACGGCGCCAAACACGCATACGACCATCATTGGCACCAAGGCAGAAGCGACTCTCATCGCTGAAGACGACACGTCTCCATTCGTCCCTCCATTCACGCCTGTCGCGACACCACTGGAGGCGGGTTGCACGATGTTGGGGCGTGAGCGGAAGACGGCCTAACGGTGTGCGGGACCGTAGCCCAGCTTCATGGAGACGGTTGCAAATGGTCCTCGCCGATACCCCAGGAGCAACAGTGTCCCTAATTTGCTGGGAAGTGGCGGTGCGGTCCCCTACGGCACTGCGTAGGATCCTATGGTCTTGGCGTGCATCCGTGCGTCGCTGCGGTCCGGTCCCAGGTCGACGGGCACGTGCACCTTCCGCCGACCACTGGCGACAACATCGATGTACTGTGGAGACCTCACGCCCCACGTGTTGAGCAATTCGGCGGTACGTGCACCCGGCCTCCCGCATGCCCCTATACGCCCTCGCTCAAAGTCCGTCAACTGCACATACGGTTCACGTCCACGCTGTCGCGGCATGCTACCAGTGTTAAAGACTGCGATGGATCTCCGTATTCCACGGCAAACTGGCTGACACTGACGGCGGCGGTGCACAAATGCTGCGCAGCTAGCGCCATTCGACGGCCAACACCGCGGTTCCTGGTGTGTCCGCTGTGCCGTGCGTGTGATCATTGCTTGTACAGCCCTCTCGCAGTGTCCGGAGCAAGTATGGTGGGTCTGACACACCGGTGTCAATGTGTTCTTTTTTCCATTTCCAGGAGTGTATTATTCCTATCAAAGGTTAGTCCGCAGACTATATTCTGTAAATGCTTGAGCTATGTCGGTCAATAGTACGTAAGTGTGATGACGGGGGCGTTGTACGCCCAGTCACACCCTATTTAAATATTAGGTTCTGATTTATGCTATTAACCTACACGAGACACTTATACTTTGCTCATTATTAGACCATATTCTTAATTTATGTTCCCGTTCAAAAGGAACGAATACAGCTCATGTTCATATTATTAACTTGACATTTGTCGGTCAGTAGTATATAAGTGTGTTGGCAGTGGCGTTGTACGCCCTGACACACCTAACTTAAAATATTAGGTCGTTATTTCTATGTATTTCCACCATGCTCACAATAATCCTCATCCTAAATAGTTAATAGCCTAATAGGCAATATCCTAAATACGTAATATCTCGTACACTAGAGTGTGTATTTCGACAATTAGGGTGGCATAACCTATTTAAGTGCATAGGCGTCTTGAACCCACTACTAACTAATAATTAACCTTTTCCCTTAAGAGCTAGTTCCACGTCACCCTTGTGACTGCATATAGTGGACGGTGTTACATATTATATTTATAGTTAGTGTATGTTTGGTCAAGTTATTTAAATTTCCTAAACACAACGTTGACCATCTGTGCATAAAGTCATAAATGATGCCCTAAGCTTTACACACTCAGTCAATCATAAATGCGTAGCAATGAAGTGCAATAACATAACAACGTTAGTCAAACTTTGCGTTAGCAAATGTCACATTACTCCATGTATAATGGAAATTATTTTATTTCCATCTTCTCCTAACCCTGAGAAGTTCTGGCTTTATGGACATATAACCTTGTTCATTCCCTCGTGAGGAACAATACAATATAGCGGTGATCATATGAGTTTTCTTAATCTAACGAGCTGAACTTAACGTCTAAGTAAATTTCTTGTCAGTAAATAATATCTCGTTTTACAGTTAATACTCGTCAGGATTCTGTCTACTTACTGCCTTGTTCTCTCACAAATTACGGTTTAACATTATAAGTAATTTCCCAGTATATAACATAAAGACAGCCTTCGACTTTCCGTGCAACATGCGAGTGATCCGCCGCCTTGCTCGGTACGTACCCGCGTGGTACAGTCAGTTCCAACGTAGCGTCCGCAGTTAAGCGACCGCTTTCCACGAAGTGGGGCGGGGCTGTTTCTCAGCTAAGTAACGTAGCTTGACATGGTACCATCGAACTTTAGCTTTTCATGTTTGACCGTGCCTTATTCTAGTATGTATTACTTTATTTTATGCTTCTGAAGAAAGCTAGATTACTCTAGCTGAAACCTGGGTATCATTTCGCAACTGAGGCGGATTTTTGACGTATTGGTAACATAATTGTTCCTGTCGGGTTTTTAACATCTGGCGGCTTGTAAGACAATTACGTTTCTCTTTCTAAATCAATATGGTACCACTTGCAAGAAAAAGTTATGAGACATGTCCACCCATCACCTATTTTCAGTTAGTATTGTTTCGTATTGCCAGCAATCAGTTATTGCCGAAGTGTTACACTTAGTAGCAGGGGATGCATGATAGGTTCGCCTTGAGCATTATGCCTATAAAGTATATATGTGTGTGTTCCGACATGTGCAAAGAAAATGACTATCTCGAATAGTAAGGATGGTATGGATCTGTCGTGGAATACTGGGATAGCAAAGGGAAAAGTATGTCAACTCATAAGAATGGTGCAGATATCTCTATTTCCAGAGCCACGGCCGTCAGCAGGGGGTATTTTTAATACTTCTCTCATTGTCAAACGTCGTCCAATTGACACCGTGATCAAATACATACGTGGCCAGTTCCCTAGGATGATTCTGTCTAGGGGTGCGTGGCGCGAGGCGGCAGTGGCCTGTGGCAGGAATGATTCACATGTCCCACCAACGACAGTAGCCATTCTAATGCAAAGACTGGTTGGGCCACAGGAATGTAGCTGATCTAACCGCGTCGCCCTCTAGATGGCTGAATAGTGAAGTAATACTCAGTATGTGTTGGACAGCTTTCGTGACCGTATGTGTTCTTCTTGGAAATTTGGGAAGATTCAGTATGGATGTGTGTTTGTGCTAGACAATTATTCCCTCCTATGAAAATTGTCTGATTGACTGCTTCTGCACATTTCCCACCTTTGTTTGGTTGACAGAACATCAATTGTGGTGTATCTAGCAGGTGAAAGGTGGGTCAAGACACATTTGCTGGTTCTCTAGACATGAAGACACTTTAATTGACTTTGTAAACTGTAAGGATGAATTGTAATCTGTTATATCACCGACATTGGTATTCACGAGTGAAAATAAAAGTTTCATCTTTTTTTTTTAAGTTTTCAGGTAAATATCTTCCCAGATGCGATAAGTTTCTAGTGACTCAGTGGTTTACAGCACGCTGCACCTCGCTTAAGTTTATACTGTGCAAGTGATACTGCTATCCAGGTGATATTGCTATGTGCTTGATATCGAGAAATATCACATCAATGGTATAATATTCTGGCAAACCATGTGAAAATACATGTGTTCTTGTAATCCCAGAGTCTGGAGATTGATGTACAAAGCAAACAGGTCAGGGCCAGAAACAGTGATGCCTTGTGCCAATGTGGACCAACCTAGCCTTTGTTCAACAGTTTTTGCAGTATATGTATGTCTGGTGGTCGCTAGCTATATGCAGGATGCCGAAGTGATGATTTTGTATGATGCAGGATACGATTTGCGTGTTTACTACATCAGTACAGTATGTGGTGCCATATAGCCAGGTTGGAGATCAGTTTCATGCTGAAATATTCAAGCTTATGTCATAAGTGGCAGAGCAGTGCAATTGAGGAAGTGTCTTCCCATATTTGATAATTTGTAGACCGCATTTGCAAGGTTTAACTGTCAGTGCAATATTTCGATCTGTACAAAATAGTTTTGCTGCTGAAAGTCTTGTCTGCAGAAAAAGAAGGGCAGGCAGTGCTCCCACACCAGCAGGATCAGCAGTTTGGCAGGTAAATTCAGTAACAGCCACTCAGAATGCTCCATGCATTCACAAGACATCCATAACAGTGAGGTTTGACATTTTGGAGACATTTGTTGAAATCAGGACTTCACAATTTCCAGGAAGGTTAACATGTGATGATGGATGGGGTGCCTTGTTAGGACCATCAGGAAGAATGCAGTTGGTGTTATTGTTAGGACAAGAGTTTCCATGCAGATAAGCTATGACATCATGAAAGCTCCTACAAAAGTGGCTGTTAACATTTCTTCTACACTTTATTGATCCTACTTTTTGGATCACTAGCAACAATGCAACTTGTGTTATTCTGGGAAGCATTGCAACAGATTTCTATAGCGCATCCAGAGGGAGACTTGGCTGTTCTTTACATAGATATGTGACATCGGTGTACCACTGATAGCCTTTTAGCTGTCCTTGCGATGGTGAGTAGCTAGGGTTTTGTATCAGAGTAATAAATACACTATGTGAAATCCATCCCCAAATAAATTGTTCCAAAATAAATAAAGTCCACTCCTTCCCTTCTCCAGCAACCCAGCATAGGCTGAGTCCTTTTCCCGGCATTTTCCCTAGATTGGCATGGGATAATAGCACCCTCTGGTGGCAGTACTGAGTACTATATAAGTTGGACTCCAGACCTCAAGGTGAACACACTGGATGGAGTGACTGCCTGTGACAACTCAAATTGTTTAAATAAACGCTGCATGCAAAATGAAGACTTTTGTCTATGCTATCCAGCAGCCCAGCACAGGCTGAGTCCTTTTCCTGCCAGTTCCAAGGTAGAGGTGGCGGTCGGATGACTTAGGTTATTGAAAGTAGCACAAGTGACATATTTTCCCACAATTTTCTTAGGTTAGTAGAGGTAGCCCAAGTGCCCTTTGTTCCCCACCAAAATATGAACTTCCCTCCATTCTCTGAGGGAGGAGAAGGGCAGGAGGGGAGGGGAAGCGGTTAGGTTGGTGGAGGTAGCCCAATTGATTATTTTCCCGCCAAAATTTGAACTTCCCGCCATGATGTCATTGTGGCATTGCCATGACGTGGATCCACCGTCTTGAATATATTTGGCAACAATGCAGAGTGGGGTGATGCCCACTTGTCCCACTACTATGTGCAGCTACTTGGAGACCGTTTGTATTCGTGGACTTCATGTTCCTAAACAACGATGTCACCGAGTCAACAATGTTCGTGATTGGTTTCAACAACATTCTGGACAGTTCGAGCAAATGATTTGGTCACCTGTATCACCTACATGAATCCCATCGCACATTTATGGGACATAATCTAGAGGTCGGTTCGTGCACAAAATCGTGCTCTGGCAATACTTTCGCAATTGTGGACGCCTCCAAAGGCAGCATGGTTGAATATCTCTGAGGGGTCTTCCAATGGCGAGAGCGAGACCACGTCAGGCTGCTGCACAACGCCGGGAAAAGGAGATCCGACATGATATTGGGGGTATACTAGGACTTTTGTCATCTCAGTTGAAATGGCTACGGAAGGTAGTTGCCGTAATCCTTGTGAAATCCTGAAGTGTAAATTTAGAGAACCCCCTAGAGTGTGTGCAACCTCTATACTGCCACGAATGTACATCTCAGATTGGGCTGATGGATATTACAGTACCGTAGCAGGCTACGACAGGAGACAAAAGGAAGAGGCGCAGCCCTATCATAATGCATAGATGGGCTGCGAGATTTTCTTTCGGCTCATCTACGTTGTGCGCTACGGTACTGAGGGCAGATAAGAGCGAGAATCATCGGACAATCAGGTTAAAAAATCCAGGCATCCAGTTTACTGACCGGAATAACATGCAGAAGAAAGATAAACAAATTGAGAATCTGTTAGGTGACAGTGAGTTTGGCTTTCGGAAAGGTAAAGGTACCCGAGGATCAGCGCTCATGCTACGTTCGACTATGGGAGCAAGACTTAAAAAAAAGAAACAGTACGCATTCATAGGATCAGACGAATTACAAAAATCGTTCGACAGTGTAAAATGATGCAAGACGTCAGATATATTGGAAGACGAGTAATTACAGTATGTTCAAGTACAAAGAAGGAGCAATACGACCGGAAGATCAGCAACATAGTAGAGGAATTAAATAGGTAGGAAGGCAAAAGTGCAGTCTCTAAGCCCGACTCTTCAATCTATGCATCGAACAAACAATGACAGAAATGAAAATGAAGCTTTCGTGAGTGGGATCAAAATTGAGGGTGAAAGTCATAATATTCACTGACGACATTTTTGTCCTCAGTGAAAGTGGTAAAGAATTTCAGGATCTGCTAAATGGAATGAACGCTTTCATCAGTGCAAAATATGGATTGAGAGTAAGACGAAAGTAATATGGAATGGGAGAAACGAGATTAGCGGTAAATTTAATACCAAAGTTGGTGACAGCGACGTAGACTAAGTTGAGGAAATCCTTGAAAACAAGATAGAAAATGACGGATGAAGCCAGAAGAACAAACGAAGCTGACTAGCATAGAAAAAAGGGTTTTATTGCCAAATGTTATTCACTACTGTAAAACATAGGACATAACATCTGAAGAAACTTCTGAGTAAGTACACTTGGAGCAAAGGATCGTATGACAGTGAAACGTGGACGGTGGGAAAACCGAAAAAAAGAGAATCATAGCGTTTGAAATGTGGCACTAGAGGAGGGTGTTGAAAATTAGACGAAATGATAAGAGAAGGAATGAGGAAGTTCTCCTCAGAATGAGCGGGGAAAGTAAAATGTGGAAAACACTGATGAGAGGAAGAGACAGGATAATAGAACATGCGTTAAGACACCAGGTAACAACTTCCATGGTACTGGAGGGAGCTGGAGAGGGTAAAAACTGTAGAGGAAGACAGAGGTAGGAATATATCCAGAAAATAGGAGTAACTGACTGGAAGTCATCAAGTAAAACAGAATTAATATCTGCCATTCCTAATGGAAGTCTTATAGACCCTCAGCCGTTCTTTCTCTACGGAAAGGACTTAGCACACAATCTGAGTAGCTCTCTTAGATTGTTTTCAGACGATGTTGTCATTTACCATCTGATAAAGTCATCAGCTGAACAAGACAAACTGCAAAACGACTGCATGGTGCGAAAGGAGACAGTTGAACATAAACAATAAGTGTGCAGTCCACGTGAGTACTAAAAGCAATCAGCTAAATTCCGGTACTGGATAAAGGCTCAAAATTCAACCAGAAACTTAGGGATTACAATTACGAACTTGGAACGAGCACATATATAATGCTGTGGGGGAAACAAAACAAAGACTGCTGTCATTGGCAGAACATATGGAAAATTGAACAGGTCTACTACAGTGACTGCTTACAGTACTCTCGTTCGCCCTCTTATGAAGTACTACTGTGCGGTATGAGACCCGCATCATATAAGAATGGTGGAAGACACCGAAAAAGTTCAAAGAAGGGCAGCTAGTTTTGTATTATCACGAAGCAGGGGAGAGAATGCCTCGTATATGATACGCGAATTGGGATGGCAATCATTAAAAGAAATGCGTTTTTCGTTGCGCCAGGTTCTTCTCGTGAAATTTCAATCACCAGCTTTCTTCTCAGAGTGTGAAAATGTTTTGTAGGTGCCCACCTACATAGGGAGGAATTATTATCATTATAAAATAAGAGAAATCAGAGCTCGCACGGAAAGATTTAAGCGTTCGTTTCTCCTGTATGCTGTTCAAGAGTGGAACGATAGAGAAATAACTTGAACTCTGTCAGGCACTTAATTGTGAATTGCAGAATAATCATGGAAATGTTGATCTGGATGTGGATGTAGAAAGTAATGACGCAGTGGGCTGCAAGTACAACACTGAAATGAGAAAATTGGCACGGAAAGAAATTCGTGGAGAGCCGCATTAAACCAGTCAGTATGCTGATTACTCAAAAAGAAAAAACTGTTCTACGGCACTTTACAGCGTACAATGCGGTGAATACCAGGATTTTAGTTATGTATCTGAGTTATAAAAGAAACTGATTAGGTAAATCAATTTTTTTTCTAGGTGGTGACTGAAATTATTGCAATTAAAGTTGCTCTTCTTACAGACGCATACACGCAGTCATTTCCCCGTCGCTCGGTAAACGAGTGCAGTAGGGCAGAAAATCGATAATACTGCAACGTTGCAGTCTCCGCCATGAACAATGCGGCAACTTGAGGAGTATTTATGTCGATGTACAGTACTCAACTGTTCCACGCCAGAAGCAAAACGGCGCGTCTCGAGTCGTGCACCGATAGCGTGAATCCCCGGCCGCCAGGGCTGCCAACATCGCTGGCGGCTGTCCGTAATAGCGCGACATTTTCGTTTCCCAGCGGGAGCAGCAAGTGGCTGGGCCGCCGGATCCAATTAGCGGAGGCGGCCCGCGCTGTCGCCGCCTGTTTGTCACGGACGGCGCCACCGCCGCCGCCGCCCCCGCCGCCTCCCAGCGGCCTCCAACGCCCCCAGCTCGCTCCCCACCCTGCATCCCGGCACGTCGCCTCAGCTCATCCTCGTCCCGACGAGAGTTCTAAGTTACACAGCACTGTAATTGCATCGGAGACTCTCCTGCTTAGTGGTGTGATTTCACCAGCATTTCACGTACAGGCTGATTTCGAACAATGAGGGCTTACCGTGGAAGGTGATCCTTGCTAGCGTAAGGTACAAGTCACCCCTCTTGATCCTACATCTGAAAGAGTGGCAATCTGGCAACACTGTAACAACAAGTACGGTAACTGTCTCTGCAAGAAAAGCTTACTTCTGCTGTGCAGGTAGTGCCGTGGGTAGAATCTTGGGTTAGCATTCAGGAGGTTGAGAGTTCAACCCCGGGTTGCGGCGCATTTTTGTTTTATTTGCTAATTTCATTCTGACATTTCATACTGTAATATATACCGCTTCTTATGTCACATGTATCCTAAAATTACAACATTTTGTAATGCTGAAGATAACAAAATGTTCAAATGTGTATGAAATCCTATGGGAGTCAACTGCTAAGGTCATCAGTCCCTAAACTTACACACTACGTAACTTAAATTATCCTAAGGACAAACACACATAACCATGCCCGAGGGAGGACTCGAACCTCCACCGGGACCAGCCGCACAGCCCATGACTGCAGTGCCTTAGACCGCACGACTAATCCTGCACGGCTGAACATAACAGATGCGTGGTTAGACAAATAAGAACTAGGCAGTTGAAACAATTAATGGGACCATGGTGATAGCACGCAGAAATAGTAACCGAGTTTGGACATTTTTTGCAAAGCATGTTGCTAGTGCTACTGGTAACGTAAGACCCTAACGAAACGTAATGGACCTGAACTAGACAAGAATAACAGTAGGTACTAATCAATGTCACCACTAGAGGAAGGTACAAAGAAAACAGGTTTCGCATCTAGTAGATGCAGTGGTGCGAATAAATTCGAGCCCACGACGTCTAAAGGGACTCTTTGGAAGCTGACCAGTCTTCCATTTCTACGATTGTAGCATGTAAGTGCAAATGTTTTCCAGAGGATCCGCTGCAATCGCTGTTGACGATTAAGATGCTAAATACCGTACCACCTGGACTACATTTAGCAAATAAAGAACATTTGTTTGAACCCAGGATCGAACCCTCGAGCTCCTGCATGCTAACCCAAAACACTATCCCCCGCACCAACTCTACAGTAGTACATCAGTGTGAGGGCACAGGTAGTTATTATACATATGGTTACAGTGTTGCCAGACTGCCACTCTTGAACGTCATTTTTCTGCGGGATGTACTCGCCGGACGAAATTTTGTGACAGACATTTTTTTATCACTGGCATGTGAGCAGTCGCGCTGCGAAGCCCGAGTGCGCGAATTTCCCTTCACCCTGTATAATTCCTGTACAGGTGGGTACATTTTCCAACATTTTAATTGAAAGTCTCTGCCCACTATGTCCGAAGGAACGCTGCATCGTTCTTTTTAACAACATCGTGTCTGTCCGTCTATACCAGGCAGTGACACAATTAAAGTGCCATTTTCTTCATGGGAATAAAGTAACGTGTGAACGAGTTAAGGTCGTGACGCATGTGGGAACTTTTGTCTGGCCGTGATTCGTGCTCACTCAAGCAAAGAGGTTAAGGCTACAACTCGTGTAAAGTGGAAAATGCGGGTTCGATACCCACTCCGGCACAAATATGCATTGACGTTGGTCCCTTATACAGATGATGGTTGTTCGTTTTTGCAACTGCGAATGCGTTTAATGTATTTTTTCTACATGGCAGCATATTTATTTCCCAACCCAGGCGACATTTCTCCCAACGAGAGAAGAGTTTTTTGATACCGTCGCTGAAGAACGTTCACCCCACCTCTACTTGCACTGCTTCATGACAATCGAAGTGGAGCACTCGAAGAGCTTTTGTAAGTTTTGGAAACGGGGGAGAATCGGATGGGGCCATGGCAGAACTGTATGGAGGTTGATCGGTGACAGTGAACCCTAGGCGTACGACTGTAGCAGATGTCGCAGTGTGTGGTCTGGCTTTTCATTATCAACCCTGGTTGTTATTATAAACCCTGGTTCAAATGGTTCAAATGGCTCTGAGCACTATGGGACTTAACATCTGAGGTCATCAGTCCCTTAGAACGTAGAACTACTTAAACCTAACTAGCCTAAGGACATCACACACATCCATGCCCGAGGCAGGATTTGAACCTGCGACCGGTGTGGTCGCGCGGCTACAGACTGAAGCGCCTAGAACCGCACGGCCACACTGGCCGGCTTTTAACCTGAATTTTGATCCCACTTATAAAACCTCTTTTTTCATTTCTGTCATTGCATGTTTGATATGTAGATTGAAGAGTCAGGACGAAACATTGCTTTGTTGTCTTACTCCGTTTTTAATCCAAGCACTATGTCATTGATCTTCCAGTCGTATTGATCCTCATCGTATACTTGAGCATACCATATATGTTTCATGTGTGAACGGACTCTTCGAATTCATGCTTTCAGAAACTCGATATCAACACGCTGCTTCTCGTGCACCGGCATAGTAACGTTACACACTGCAATCTCAAACGCTACAATTCGGAGCCCTGTAGTGGCAGAGGGTTGCAACTTACATCAGCGAAGTGGGAAAGTCGGCAGAGTAATATGTCTGACATACAGTACATCAGACGATACTGACAACAGAATAAAAAATCGAAGGAATTACTTTTCAACCTGCCTTCGTACAGCTGCCTAATTGCATCTTTTGCAACTGTTCCATCCCGTACAACGACATTGCGCACACGTATTCGAAGGCATGTTCCAAGTAACAATCCTATTGCCACTTATTTTTCTCCGACACATATTTGGTGCCCCAGAATCGTAGCCCAACTTCCCTACGGGAATGTATTGACGCTACCGTATTCCTCACTGTCGGTCTCACCTTAGTCTCAGTAGTATCTTCAGTTCCATCTGACGAACATCACAGCTTCGTGTGACCAAAGGTATCACACGAGCAATCCTGCACAAACCCAAGGTTTGTAAGCTAGAGTTCTCCACCCAAAAATCCGAAACCAGCGAATTCACCTACTTAAATCACAGAAATACCTCGGAACAAAGTAAGAGCGTACGAACTATAAGCCCAATTGTGTGATTCGATTGAAGAGTTCCTAGATAACAGAACGCAGCATGTCATTCTCAATGGAGAGAAGTCTTCCGAAGTAAGAGTGATTTCAGGTGTGCCGCAGGGGAGTGTCGTAGGAACGTTGGTATTCACAATATACATAAATGACCTTGTGGATAACATCGGAAGTTCACTGAGGCTTTTTGCGGATGATGCTGTAGTATATCGAGAGGTTGCAACAATAGAAAATTGCACTGAAATGCAGGAGGATCTGCAATGAATTTACGCATGGTGCAGGGAATGTTAACTGAATCTCAATGTAGACAAGTGTAATGTGCTGCGAATACATAGAAAGAACGATCCTTTATCATTTACTACAATATAGCAGGTCAGCAACTGGA
Organism: Schistocerca nitens; assembly: GCF_023898315.1. Classification (NCBI taxonomy): domain Eukaryota; kingdom Metazoa; phylum Arthropoda; class Insecta; order Orthoptera; family Acrididae; genus Schistocerca; species Schistocerca nitens. The sequence continues at coordinate 554,687,398 of NC_064620.1, read as the reverse complement.
AGCAGTTAATTCCATAAATTATATGGGAGTAGGCATTAGGAGTGATTTAAAATGGAATGATCATATAAAGTTGATCATTGGTAAAGCAGATGCCAGAATGAGATTCATTGGAAGAATCCTAAAGAAATGCAATCCGAAAACAAAGGAAGTAGGTTACAGTACACGTGTTCGCCTACTGCTTGAATATTGCTCACCAGTGTGGGATCCGTACCAGATAGGGTCGATAGAAGAGATAGAGAAGATCCAACGGAGAGCAGCGCGCTTCGTTACAGGATAATTTCGTAACCACGAAAGCGTTACGGAGATGATAGATAAACTCCAGTGGAAGACTCTGCAGGAGAGACGCTCAGTAGCTCGCTACGGGCTTTTGTTGAAGTTTCGAGAACAAACCTTCACCGAGAAGTCAAGCAGTATATTGCTCCCTCCTACGTATATCGCGCGAAGAGATCATGGGGATAAAATCAGAGATATTAGAGCCCACACAGAGGCATACTGACAATCTTTCTTTCCACGAACAATACGAGACTGGAATAGGCGGGGGAAACCGATAGAGGTACTCAAGGTACCCTCCGCCACACACCGTCAGGTGGCTTGCCGAGTATGGATGTAGATGTAGATGTGGACCACCACTTTCATTCCCTATCTACGAAACTCCCAAAAGTTAACCCGCAATAGACTGAACTATCTACTATCAAGCCAAACGTAGTGACCCCAAGAATCACGTTTTAAAAATTATAAGCTCGAGTGCTCTCACAGTGTTTAACAGAAGGCTACACTGGCCGTACTTCCATTGCTATGTACTAGAAACTGATTCGGTCTTGTGGGAAAGTTTCATGCTGCAGATAGACTTTAATTAGAGAACGTTATACTGTGAATACCCACAAATAAAGAGTGCACTTCTCTCTTCATCCCCTGTCTGTGTTCTATGACACGACCGTACACCGACCTATCTTTAGTTGTCTCTAAGGTTCTCCGGCGTCCGGTGTCGCGAATTAAAATAGTGATTGCAGTCGGTTATCCTGTTGAAGAACACACTGAAATGATTTAAATTTGAGAAGATCCAGAAGAAACCTTGTGCCGCATGCTTACTGCCGATAATTTCATCTTGCCCTGTCGTGGGAAACGATACGCAGAACTATCGTTACGGAGAAAGAAAGGAATTTGCTGTTTAAGCAGCTTTTGTCATACTGTCTCACACATATTTTTGAGATGCTGCTCGTGAATGTGCAGTATCACAGTGGCTTCAGAAAATTTCGGTTTCAAGAAGATCAGTGTCACACTTTGCTGCTTGAGCGTTTTTGTGGAGATGGTTTTCTTAATCGCTTCATGTTTTGTCACTAGACTTGTGACCTGACAGAAGTAAATCTAAATTTTTGTCATCTACTGTTCTCGGATAAATCAGCCCTCAGTAATTAATGTGAGTGCAGCAGTCATAACATCTATTACTGGGGTCCGGTAAACTTGCGCTAATTGCGTGTTGTTAAACAGAAGCGCCCAGGGCAGTTGCTACCTACCGTATTGTAATGGGTGTCTAACTTGTTGTCCTTGACGTTTTCGGGTTTTCGGGGCGTTTTGAATGGACAAACACATGCAAACTTCCCGGGCAGCGAAATAACATTTTTACTTCCAGATCTTGCCTTGGAGAACGTCGAATAATGGTTGCCTAGCTCATTACACAGGAAAAACCCGGTAGGTGTAGGTCGTGATTACATTGATCGCTGGACTGGAAGTGGTATATAATATACTGACTGATTTATCAGAGCTTTTGCATTTAAATTTGGCTCCGTTCGCAGTGTTTGTTAAAAGATAAACCTCACTATCAGTAACTTCTAACGTCGGTCATTTTTGGTTGTGTGGTGGCGCTAAAGTTCACTGTGTGTGTGTGTGTGTGTGTGTGTTATCTTTTTAACACTTTCGACGCCAGGAGAAACTCAGGTTTCGTGATTAAAATTATTTTCAATACAGAAATCTGTTCCTCATCGGAAGCAAATAACAATGCAATTTTACTTCTAATGGTTCTTACACTGGCTGGTTACTTTACATTTAGCACATAATGTCATATATGTGACGCATTTGTCGATTACGCAATATCATTCACACCCTCATTCATCACTAATTATTAATAAAATTCAAGATTCATTCATCAGATACAGGGGTTGGACAAAAATATGGAAACACCAAGAAGCAACACATTTTCATGTCTGATACAGTGTAGGAAACTGGATGGCATTCAAAAAGGCCTCCAGTCGCCTCGATAGATAAATACAGGTCCCGATTGTTTTTTTTTCTCTTTATTGTAAGTTCATGCCTCAGATGAGCCAATAGATACAACAGATAGACATAGAAGACCGAGGAACATAAAAAGCATGGTAATACATGATGAACATTACACAGTATATTAGGTCGTTCGACAGAAGGCCCTGTACACAAAAGGTGTCATCAGTTGAACAGAGGACTTCATCCAGTTAGAGACACGAACGTAGGAGAACAGTGATGAAAACACTGTAGCACACAACAGAGAAACACCGACGTACAGAAACACTGGTGACGATCATCGGCGAAGCACTCACAAACACGCTGATGAAGAGGGGGGGGGGGGCTGCCTCCTGGTGAAGGGAGAGGTAGGAGGGCAGGAAGGAAGGGGGTGGTGCGAGTGGTAAAAAGAAGGGACAGTGGGGGGACAGGAGAGGGGAGGAGTGGGAAGTGCGTGGAGGGGGATGGAATCAGAGGATGTGGGAGAGAGGAGGGGAGAAAAAGGAAGGTGAGGGAGGAGAGAGGGAGCCCTGGGGGAAAAGTTGGGAAATGGGAGGGGAGAGTCTGAGCTGGTAGGAGGGGTAGATGGATGGAACAAGGGCATCATCAGAGAGGAGGAGTTGGCGGGAACCACCTTGGGCAAGGGTATCGAGGATGTGAAGATGGAGAGCAAGTGGGAGGGAAGAATACAGGTGCAGCTGCTGGTTTGGATGGGCGAGAACGGGAGAGACAAGCGGGTGTGGGGGATCGAGCTTGTGGGAGGTGTAAAGGGTCCTTATCCATTCAAGGAAAAGGAGAAGGTGCGAGAAGAGAATCAAGTCGTATTGGATATGGGCGGAGGATGGGAGATGCATGTAATAGGCGGGGCGAAGTGCGTGGTGTTCAAGGATTTGGAGGGACTTATAGTAGATGAGAAGGGCGGAAATCCAGGTGGGATGGGCGTAGCAGAGGATGGGGCAGATGAGGGATTTATAAGTGTGGAGGATGGTGGAGGGGTCCAGGACACCATGTTCCGCCAGAGAGGAGTTTGAGGAGGCGGAGCCGGGAGCGTGCCTTGGCTTGGAGCGTCCGGAGATGGGGGGTCCAGGAAAGGCGACGGTCAAGGGTGACACCAAGGTACTTGAGTGTGGGGGTGAGGTCAATAGGACGGCCATAGATGGCGACATAGAAATCAAAGAGGCGGAAGGAAGGGGTGGTTTTGTCTACAATGATTGCCTGGGTTCTGGAAGGACTGACCTTGAGCAGCCACTGGTTACACCAAGTGGTGAATCGGTGAATATGGGACTGCAGAAGGTGCTGAGAGCGTTGCAGGGTGGGGGCGAGGGGAAGGAAGGCGGTGTTATCGACATACTGGAGAAGACGTGATTGGTTTTCACGGGTATCTTATGCCATTCTTCCTGCAAAACAGAGGCAAGTTCAGTTGAGATGGCGGAGGTGAAAAGCGATTACGCTTCTTTTTCTCCACTTGCTGTGCAGTGTCAAGCAGGCGTTTGGAACTAGGCCGCCTAGTTGTGTACCGTAAGATAGGCCTGCGCTTTATTACCCTTGAATCAACTTACGACCTAGATGCAGGTTCACTTACGAATGATACTAGGCCGCCTAGTTGTGTACTGTAAGATAGGCCTGCGCTTTATTACCCTTGAATCAACTTACGACCTAGATGCAGGTTCACTTACGAGTGCCGTGTATGGAAATACGACAGAGGCTGCCCTCTAGAGTATCACAAAGGCCTTAGAAACACAATTTCATCTTTCTGTGTCCTCCCAGATTAACGTGACCTGAGACATAGAAATCAGCTGTTCATTCTCCAAAAATAAAGAGGACTGATAAGCTCCAAAAAGTAACTACTGTATTAAATATCTAAATGTTAGAAGGAAGATATGGCCTATCTCTTCCTGTACGTGGATGTGTGCTTCTTAGAAGTACACTACTGGCCATTAAAATTGCTACACCATGAAGAAATGCAGATGATAAACGGGTATTCATTGGACAAATATATTATACTAAAACTGACATGTGATTACATTTTCGCGCAATTTGGGTGCATACATCCTGAGAAATCAGTACCCAGCACAATCACCTCTGGCCGTAATAACGGCTTTGATACGCCTGGGAATTGAGTCAAACAGATCTTGGATGGCATGTACAGGTACAGCTGTCCATGCAGGTTCAACACGATCCCACAGTTCATCAAGGGTAGTGAGTGGCGTATTGTGTGACGAGCCAGTTGCTCGGCCTCCATTGACCAGACGTTTTCAGTCGGTGAGAGATCTGGAGAATGTGCTGGCCAGGGCAGCAGTCGAACATTTTCTGTATTCATAAAGGCCCGTACAGGACCTACAACATGCGGTCGTGCATTATCCTGCTGAAATGTAGGGTTTTGCAGGGATCGCATAAAGGGTAGAGCCACGGTCTTAACACGTCTGAAATGTAACGTCCACTGTTCAAAGGGCCGTCAATGCGAACAAGAGGTGACCGAGACGTGTAACCAATGGCACCCCATACCATCACGCCGGGTGATACGCCAGTATGGCGATAGCGAATACACGTTTCGAATGTGCGTTCACCGCGATGTCGCCAAACACGGATGCGACTATCATGATGCTGTAAACAGAACCTGGATTCATCCGGAAAAATGGCTTTTTGCCATTCGTGCACCCAGGTTCGTCGTTGAGTACACCATCGCAGACGCTCCTGTCTGTGATGCAGAGTCAAGGGTAACCTCAGCCATGGTCTCCGAGCTGATAGTCCATGCTGCTGCAAACAACGTCGAACTGTTCGTGCAGATGGTTGTTGTCTTGCAAGTGTCCCCATCTGTTGACTCAGGGGTCGAGACGTGGCTGCACGATCCGTTACAGCCATGCGGATAAGATGCCTGTCATCTCGACTGCTAGTGATACGAGGCCCTTGGGATCCAGCACAGTGTTCCGTATTACCTTCCTGAACCCTCCGATTCCATATTCTGCTAACAGTCATTGGATCTCTACCCAGGCAAGCAGCAATGTCGCGATACGATAAACCGCAATCGCGATAGGCTACAATCCGACCTTTATCAAAGTCGGAAACGTGATGGTACGCATTTCTCCTCCTTACACGAGGAGCAACTGGCTCGTCACACAATACGCCAGTCACTACTCTTGATGAACTGTGGTATCTATCTTGTTGAAACTGCATGGGCTGCTGTACCTGTACACGCCATGCAAGCTCTATTTGACTCAATGCCCAGGCGTATCAAGGCCTTTAATACGGCCAGAGGTGGTTGTTCTGGGTACTGATTTCTCAGGATCTATTCACCCATTGCATGAAAATGTAATCACATGTCAGTTCTAGTATAATATATTTGTCCAATGAATCTCCTTTTATCATCTGCATTTCTTCTTGGTGTAGTAATTTTAATTGCCAGTAGTGTAGTATATCCAGTTTCTCCTGATTGGTGTATATGCCTGTACGCAACGAATATCGAAGCGGAAATGAGCAGCATATACTGCAGACGAGCAAAGAAAATGTATTGACATTCTGACACAGCGTAACACGAGAGCTCTGCTTGGCGGTTGTAGTGTTAGCAGTTAGCCAACACTACACACACTCCATGGTTGAGGAGGCCGAATGCACGCGTTAACTCACGCAGACTAGAGATAGGTGTGAAACAGGATACGTAATGAATGCAATAAAGAAAAGTACGTAGCTTCTGGAATACTTAACTTTAATCCATCATTGTTGTACATCGTTCTTGATGAGACATGCTTCATACGATACCTATCAATTGCTATGGCGCCTTGCTAGGTCGTAGCCATGGACTTAGCTGAAGGCTATTCTAACTATCTGCTCTGCAATTGAGCGAGGCTCCGTCAGTGTGCATCGCTAGCTAAGTCGTCCGTACAACTGGGGCGAGTGCTCGTAAGTCTCTCGAGACCTGCCGTGTGGTGGCGCTCGGTCTGCGATCCTGACAGTGGCGACGCGCGGGTCCGACATGTACGAATGGACCGCGGCCGATTTAAAGCTACCACCTAGCAAGTGTGGTGTCTGGCGGTGACACCACAACGGTGTTTGCACCGCTAATGCCGATTCCGGCCATTGTGCTCTCACATTCTAGGACATTACTCGAATTTCTTACAACAGATTTCAAAGTCCACATTAACACACGCTATATCACTGTAATTGTCTTCTCGAGAGGTACTGAATACGTTATAAAATGTTTACGATTCTATTTTTTACAAAAAAACGTACCCTCTTCAATATCTGTGTCGAGAACAGCATAAAAAACGTTAACCAAACAACAACACACCTGTCCCTCGACGCTCTAACCTTCGTCGAAAGCCGCGTTTCACTACATGTAACTGTTCACGAAATAAAAAGAAGTTAAATCTTTCGTGACTCCCCTTGTATAACTGAAACTTGTACGGCAGTGCACCGTTGTCATTCTCAAAGACCTACAAAATTTCATCTAGGTTGGTGTACTGCAAATGATTATCATTTCTTAGTTGGTGCGCAATTTAAAACGATCTGCAATGCGTACACTAGTAGGAGGGCGCTCTCACTTAAGAACAGGAAGAATCTTACAGCTTCCTAATCGTCAGTGCACGCCGCTGAGTCACAGCCATTGTTTACTGGCGAATTACATTTCCTGAAAATTCTTCATATAAACCTCTGCCTCATATCTACTTTCCGTCAACTAGTTCTACACTATAGTTCAAGTCGTTCCAAGTGGATACTCCATGATGTTTCACAGTTGCCAGTAATTTCATGGGGCGATGTTATCCCATTTTGCAGAAATCCCTGAGTTTGGAAAATGATACAGTGACATCAGAGTTCACTATGTCGGTGAATTATTGCTCCAAAAATCGCAGATAAGTGGAAAAACGTATTCAGGTGGTGGCGAAATCGACTAAACTGGTTAATTTCACTGATATGTTTCTCCGCTCTCTCTCTTCTTTGTTGGCTCGTTAGTCTTCTGACTGGTTCGATGAAACCCACCACAAAGTCCTCTCCTGTGGCATCCTTTTCATCTCACAGTAGCACTTGCACCCTCCGTCCTCAGTTATTTGCTGGATGTATTCAAACCTTCGTCTTACCCTACAGTTGTCACCCTCTACAGCTCCCTCTAGCAGCATGGAAGTTATTCCATGATGCCATAACCGATGTCCTACCGTCTTTGCCCTTCTTCTTGTCAGTTTTTTCCATGTGTTCTTTTCTTCGCCGACTGTGCTGGGAACCTCTTCATTCCCCAGCTTATCAATCCGTCTGATTTTCAACATTCCTCTGTAGCACCACCTCTCAGACTCTTCAATTAACTTCTGTCCCGGCTTTCCTACAGTCCAGTATTCACTACAATACAATGCTGTAACCCAAACATATATTCTTCCTCAATTTAACGTCTATATTTGGTACAGTAGACTTCTTTGCCTTTGGGTCATGGGTTACTTCGCTTCCAAGATAGCAGAATTCTTTAACCTCGTCTACTTCGTGACCACTTTTGATGCTAAGATTCTAACTTCTCTCATTTCTAGTACTTCACTTTACCTTAGTATTTCTTCCATTTACTCTCTGTCGATATTCTGTACTAATTAGGCTATTCAGTCCATTCAACAGATTAATTCTTATTCACTTTCACTGAGGATAGCAATGTCGTCTGCGAACCTTATTGTTCATATCCCTTCACTCTGAGTTTTAATCTCACTCTTGAACCTTTCTTTCATTTCCATAGTTGATTCTTCGATATGTAGCCTACACAGTAGGGCGAAAGATTGCCTCACCGTCTTACACCCTTTTTAACCCGAGCACATCGTTCACAGTCTTTCAGTCTTATAGTTCCCTTTTGGTTCCTGTACATATTACATATGACCCGTCTTTTTCTATAGCTAATAACTATTTTTCTCAGAATTTATAACATTTTTCGCCATTTTAGGCTCTTGCTGAGTCGACAGACCCTATAAAAGTGTTTGATTTTTCTTGTCTTGCTTCCATTATCAAGCGCAAGGTCAGAGCCACATTGTGTGGTGCCTTCACCCTTTCCAAAACCGTACTAACCGTCATCTAGCAGATCGTCAGTTTTGTTTTCCATTCTTCTATATGAAGGTCTTATTTCAATAGTGGTACAAGTCCATTACCTCCTCTTTTCTGCCTATAATGCTTCTGAAATTAATGATCCAAACAACCAGAAAGAAAGGTTCATCTCCAGCAAGAAGACATATTCTTTAATATTTCTGGTATCTCAACTGCAGATTTTTCAGTGCTCATTTAACTTTAGGACTCTGTATCTCAATATGAACAAAAATGGACTTGTACCACTATTGAAATAAGCCCTTGATATGTTATTCGTATTAGCAGCTTGTATGCATGAGGTGTTAAGCTAACTGTGCGATAATTCTCGCACTTGTCGGCTATTGCAATCTTCAGAAATTGTGTGGCTGATGTTTTTCCAAAAGTCAAACTGTTTATGATTTAGTTAAGAACATTGTCAGAAACAGCCGTAAATCGTGTAAATCCTGTTCGCTTCGTGTTGCGATGGCAGATGCGCATCGAGTATCGCGATTCTTTACTCCGCAACGCATTTTTCCATTGCTCCATATACCATTGGGGGCGTACGCTGTGTTGAGACCTCTAAAGGACTATCTTCTCCACAATCCTACTGACTCTCGAGGATTTGCTGACGCATATACAGGGTGAGTCAGGAGAAAAGGTACGCACTGAGGGGTGATATTATTAGTGATTCTGAACAAAATACTTCATATTGACATGTGCCCAATTCCGAGATAGAATACATTTAATATCACTTTAGTACGTTTTCCTTAAATTATTCGAAACCCATACCCTCCAGCAGAAAAGTGTCTCACTCCAAAATTAATCTACATTAAATTTCCTACAAGAAAGGTCATATTCATTTTTTTCTCTAGGACATATAGTTTGTACGAAGAGAGCTCGAGAATTTGAAAATCTCGCTCGACGCGTGCATTGTAGCTTAGACAGTGTTTGTAGGCCAATTTGAGGCAGCCTCCCTACCCGATAGACTACAAGCATCCAGTATCAAATTGCTCGTTACAAATTTCTCCGCACTACTGTGGTACTTTGTAAATAACGGCACTGTTTGAATAATACAGAAAATAAATAACAATGGACATTAAAAGTGTTCTATCTCGGAAACCATTCGGACTACGGCATACAGCCGTATGAAGTGTTTTGTTCAGAATCACTAATACTATCACCCCTCAAAGCATCTACTTTTCCCCAGACTCACCCTGTATTTGGTGCTTATGTCTTCTTCAATAGCTACAAATACATCCGACCTCTGATTCACAAACAGATCGTTGGAGCTCGTCTTTGTCTTTCGCAGTTCTTAACATTACAAGAGCGACACTTTGGTATAGTGCTTGTCTGAAGTTCCCAGATGACAATAATGCCGAGGAGAATGGCCTTTGTGTCACATACATGTGAGAGCAGCACCACGGAGACTTGGTAATCTGCAATCGGTCTTGTCCATTATAACATTCTGACTCGGTACACTTCTGTAAGACTGACATGTTGCACCTGTATGATGACACACCTCTCTAACAGCGTATGTTATTCGTTAATTGCAAGAAGCTCTATTTCAGAATAAGAAAAAGTCAGACGTCTTCGAGCCACTTGTCTTTAATGTCCGTATAGACGTAACTACAACAGAATTGTGTGTCTGACTGCAGTAGGCGTGATATGTTAAATGTCATATTGTGAGCTGATATTATAGCCGCAGTATTAGTGATGAAGCATTTGTGAGCGCGAACTATGTAGGTTTTTTCGGTCCAAAAAAAGCAGAAAAGCCAGACTTGGCGTTTGATTTATATTTTGTTCTAAAAGCTGGACTGACTATGTTAAGTAGTAACAGAATTATTTGGAATAAAATGATTGAAAAGCCACGGTCGCTGGGCTTTACCTGTCTAGGCACTATGGTCTTAGGTATTGTAAGTGCTAAAAAAGAACGTATTAACTTGCTATAAAGTCTCTCACCATCTATACCTTTCTTATGAGCAAGGTACGAATCCACTACGAAAACCTGCATAGGCACACGGAATTAAGGAATGCCAGGTCAAAAGCAAACAGATGGGCACAGGAACGGCACAGGAACGATGGTATAGATGGTGAGAAACTTTATAGCAAGTTAATAGTTCTTTTTTAGCGCTTACAGCACCTAAGACCATAGTGCCTAGACAGGTAAAGCCCGGCATGCAGGTTTTAATCGCTCGTCACATTGTACCTAAGTCGTGTTATGAACAGCTTTCTGTGTGCATATTCCTGACGTCCTTATATAAGTAAAGGTAAATTATAAATGTACAGGAAATGTATGCAAAAATGTGGGCTTTGCATGGGTATGTGACAAGCAGTTATAGTAAAGGTGTGTTTTAGTAGTAATGAGTGGTTATACTGTGGGACTGTGTGTGCGCTGCTTGGACAGCGCTATCTAGGGGTCGGTTGTGAACTCCTAGAATGACAGCAGGTAAGCCTGCGTGGAATAGGGCAGTGATGATGCCGACCGGTGTTAGGCGAGCAGTGGTAGTTTCATCTGGTGACTTCAGTTTTATATTTTATGGAAAGAACGACCACGAGAGCAGTTTTCATTATTTTTATTGGTTGTGACAATGATTTTTATCAGACGGTCTGTCTCATGTGCCATGATGTCCATACGGTTTTATAAATGTTAATCCACGTTTCAGGTACGTGGTTCTGCAATAATTGTAATGTATATAGTTAACTCATGTAATCCCTACCTGAAGCCTGTTATGTTTTACCTTCACAGATCCGACGATGGCACCTTCAAAGTGCTGAAACCGGTCATCTAGTAAACGATATTAAAGCGATCGTGGCTTATCAATTATTTTAAAAAACAGAGTGATCGCCCCACAACACACCATGTGTTCACTGCAGAATCGTTTGGGTAGTCCCAATCGTTTATTTACGATCAATTACAGTCATAGAGATCAAACATATTTGAACGAAGGAAACAACCAGTAACCAGCCTTATAAATAAGCAATTACGATAGCAATTAAGTGGTCAGTCTTCCTTCCAACTAATTCTCGTCAGCACTGACGAGTTTCAACACGGGTGGAAGCGACTCGAGAGCGTGGGGTTTGGAAGGGAGGGGTGCTGGCATTGGTTGATCGGCACATTCGAGCTTCTCTCGCTCACTCTGCGCGCAGCGTGGTTGTGAAATTGTGTGCTGGGCTGATAAGGTCTACGAAGACAAATATAGTTCACAGATATAAGAGTAGCATCGGTTGGTGTATGTACAGTATGTACCCTTACGGTACCCTTATGCTTCTTATACCTCTCTACACTTTCTCCTCGTGCTTATGTCATTATCTAGGGAGCGGCCTTACTTACGCTTTCTGTACTTCATCGCGAAACAAAAGCTGGACAGGCCGTACGTGTGTACAGGGTGTTCGGAAATTCCCGCTACAAACTTCCAGGGCTTTTAGAGGGGAGTTAGTAGATAATATTTTAAAGTGGAGGCCATGTGCGAAAACGTACTGTTTCCGTACCACGACCATTTGAAAACATGTTGCTAATGCGACACAGCAACTGATTACGTTTGAGCCAGTACATCACTTGTTTTGCAAATCCACCTATTAATAGTCAAAGAAATTGCTCGTTTACTCATTGACGGGTACTGTTCACCGAGATGCAGTACGGCCTCCTTCAATTCGGGTGTGTGGCGTCTCCTTGGAGCACCACAGTCACGTCTGCTGACGGAGAAGGTACTCTTCTCTCAAGCCGTTGCTCAGTTGTGGCGAAAACGATGTGCGATGGAGCTGGACGTTGTGGAGAACAATCTTGATAAAGGCGACGAGCGACTCTTCCATTACCATGAGCTTCGCCATTCAGAAGGATCATGTCGGTGTATTCTGTAAACGTATGCTCAACCACGTTGTTCTAACACTCGCAGACACCTGAATGAGGCTCGAACCAGGTCATAGAGGTAAAAAAGACGTCAAATGACATCAGCCGATACAACGCAACCGCCCCCCACCGTGACTACCCTGTCGTATGTCTGCCTAGCAAGCATGTTTTTAAACGTTCATAATCTTGTTGACACTGTTGGAGGACTGCGATCTTTATTGTCATAAAATTATTTAAAAAGAGTCTTGATTGCAGCCGATGTTCACTTCTGAACGGTTTCGGCGTTTTGATCACAGGCCATCATCAGAGTTTGCACTGTAATAACAAAAGTAAAAGTGCTTGTGAGCGTGGGATTGGTCTGAGATGTTATTCTGCGCAACGGATTAATCTGAGATGTACCCTTTAAAATGGCTCTGAGCACTATGGGACTCAACTGCTGTGGTCGTAAGTCCCCTAGAACTTAGAACTACTTAAACCTAACTAACCTAAGGACAGCACACAACACCCAGCCATCACGAGGCAGAGAAAATCCCTGACCCCGCCGGGAATCGAACCCGGGAACCCGGGCGTGGGAAGCGAGAACGCTACCGCACGACCACGAGATGCGGGCTTGTACCCTTTACCCTGGGGCTCCTGCAATATGCAATTTCCACCCCCACACTACTACAGAAGTCAGAGAGATGCTCCTAACGTTCAAAAGAGAAATGCCTGAAAAACAAAGCAGTAAATATCTTCTGGAGTCGTCTGCTGTAAGGAAATGACACAAAAATTCACAAAATTTCTTACGTTACTAGTGGGATACTTGGGTACTGGAGTAGTGCTAGTTAGTGTAAGAAAAACATGAAACTAACGAAAATGATTATTTATTTTGCAAAAATTCTGAGAAATCACAATGGCACTTTTAGTTATAAATTGAACAAGTTATATCCTGGTTCTTTTCAGAATGTGAAGTTACCTCTCAAGGGTAGGATTCGCTAATGAAATTTCTATGCAAGGTTTAAGATTGTTATTGACTTGGCAGAATGGCTGAGAGCCGCGCCTACTCAACTTGAATAATTATCCATTAGAATGTTGCTAGGTACGGTCGAGGCTGTCGCATGTGAAATGCAGTGAAGTGTACTGTAGTGGAGGAAATATGGGGCTCGCAATAGCTGTAGCGCACAATACTGTAAGCTGCGATGAGTGCTGTATGTGCCGCTCGCTGCTGACAAATAAGGTAACTCTCGTCCTATCTGGATTGACCTTCGCCAATCAAACTCTCCCTGTGCCTTGATGAAGTCAAGGACTCCTATTCGCCCCTAGTCTAACTATTGGTGTGGTACACCGGTCAGATAACCAGTCCACCGCGGTGCCACTCAAGATTTCGCTCTCAAGCGTTTAACTATAACTGTCCATTCACACCGCACAATAAGTGTGTCGTCCAACACAGTGAACAACGCTTGATCGCAAGGACTCAATATAGAGTCGCGCTTCGATTCGCTCTCGACAGAGGTGCTCTCCCAGTGAAGTACTGAGGAGAGACTTGTTCCTCGCTCTTTGAGTACACGTACGAGCGCACACGCTCTCGTTATGTGTTCTCGCTTCAAGAGCGAAAACGGAACGGCATCTCTCCACGCCAGACGTGAAGGGGTATATCTTTCGGTCCCTTCCATTACTCCTTCAGCTCAAGGCGTCAGAAATATCGTCTGCCAATCAGCATTGCTCTTCCAAAACGGGAGAATGACGTTTCGTTTAAGGCGACGAATCCGGAAACCTGTAGCATCGGCGTTTGGCGTTTGCTGTCTCCCTATTAAAATCTCTGATACTGCGTACTATGTGTAAAGTGGCCGCTCCCACACAATGTAGCGGAATTTGCTTTCAAGCCGAACACGGGGTCGTCCTTGTACTCAGGCTAATGCTGTCTGCTGTACGGGCGAGCCACTGGCCGACGCAGATAGCCCGGGACCGACCCCCGGCGAGCGGTTGCTCTCCCAAAGTAAAAGCTCCCGTGACCGTCGTGTCCCGAATGCGTGCTTGTACGCCAGCCTCGAGTATTGCAACCACGGTGCGCACTTGCTTGTTATTTATTAGTTATTTGCATATCGTTTACATGAATTCATACAACACTGACTTTATCTTACTGTGGTGTGCGTACTATAAGACCTTCAGTACACACACCATCAGATTATTTGACTTGTCGCTCTAACGAAGTAGGCGAGTGTCAGCAATATGTCTCGTGGTCTCATCGTGGTATGTTTATCTTCTGCCGTTCGGTCAGACGATAGAATTGCCACTTGCACGCTTTAGAGTAGCAGATTGACGGTGACCAGCTTTAAACAGAACTTGATTAATTTTCACACACATTTATTAAGATAATAAAAAGCATAGATATTATGTAACTTGATTGTGGATGCTATTTACAGTTGACAATCTGAGGTTCCTTTGGTCTTGGTACGTTAATCTTATTCTCACATATCTCTGATACTTGACAAAGTGTCTATACATTTCTCTTCATGGCTATGTACAGGAATATGATAATCTTATTAGGCGCCGACTGAAACTTGACTACAGACTGTTGCAGACTAATGCAGACTGACTAATCGGAGGTCTGTACACTCGTTATAATACCTCGAGCGTTTAGGTATCACTGCGCGAGTGTGATCCGCGAGGAGAAAGGGTTCTAAGTTAGCAGCAATCTCGTTGGCTGCGTGACATATTAATACGCTGATCGGCGAGAGCAGAATTTGGTCCGTTTTTATGGCAGCGCCATCTCGTAGAGCGGAGACGGACGAGCGCTGCGCCTGCGCTGTTGTGCTTAGCGGGGCGCGCTCTATTGGGAAAGTGTACGCGACGACTACGCGGAACTACAGGGTGTTTTAAAAATGACCGGTATATTTGAAACGGCAATACAAACTAAACGAGCAGCGATAGAAATACACCGTTTGTTGCAACATGCTTGGGACAACAGTACATTTTCAGGCAGACAAACTTTCGAAATTACAGTAGTTACAATTTTCAACAACAGATGGCGCTGCGGTCTGGGAAACTCTATAGTACGATATTTTCCACATATCCACCATGCGTAGCAATAATATGGCGTAGTCTCTGAATGAAATTACCCGAAATCTTTGACAACGTGTCTGGCGGAATGGCTTCACATGCAGATGAGATGTACTGCTTCAGCTGTTCAATTGTTTCGGGATTCTGGCGGTACACCTGGTCTTTCAAGTATCCCCACAGAAAGAAGTCACAGGGGTTCATGTCTGGCGAATAGGGAGGCCAATCCACGCCGCCTCCTGTATGTTTCGGATAGCCCAAAGCAATCACACGATCATCGAAATATTCATTCAGGAAATTAAAGACGTCGGCCTTGCGATGTGGCCGGGCACCATCTTGCATAAACCACGAGGTGTTCGCAGTGTCGTCTAAGGCAGTTTGTACCGCCACAAATTCACGAAGAATGTCCAGATAGCGTGATGCAATAATCGTTTCGGATCTGAAAAATGGGCCAATGATTCCTTTGGAAGAAATGGCGGCCCAGACCAGTACTTTTTGAGGATGCAGGGACGATGGGACTGCAACATGGGGCTTTTCGGTTCCCCATATGCGCCAGTTCTGTTTATTGACGAAGACGTCCAGGTAAAAATAAGCTTCGTCAGTAAACCAAATGCTGCCCACATGCATATCGCCGTCATCAATCCTGTGCACTATATCGTTAGCGAATGTCTCTCGTGCAGCAATGGTAGCGGCGCTGAGGGTTTGCCGCGTTTGAATTTTGTATGGATAGAGGTGTAAACTGTGGCGCATGAGACGATACGTGGACGTTGGCGTCATTTAGACCGCAGCTGCAACACGGCGAACGGAAACCCGAGGCCGCTGTTGGATCACCTGCTGCACTAGCTGCGCGTTGCCCTCTGTGGTCGCCGTACGCGGTCGCCCTACCTTTCCAGCACGTTCATCCATCACGTTCCCAGTCCGTTGAAATTTTTCAAACAGATCCTTTATTGTATCGCTTTTCGGTCCTTTGGTTACATTAAACCTCCGTTGAAAACTTCGTCGTGTTGCAACAACACTGTGTTCTAGGCGGTGGAATTCCAACACCAGAAAAATCCTCTGTTCTAAGGAATAAACCATGTTGTCTACAGCACACTTGCACGTTGTGAACAGCACACGCTTACAGCAGAAAGACGACGTACAGAATGGCGCATCCACAGACTGCGTTGTCTTCTATATCCTTCACATCACTTGCAGCGCCATCTGTTGTTGAAAATTGTAACTACTGTAATTTCGAAAGTTTGTCCGCCTGAAAATGTACTGTTGTCCCAAGCATATTGCAACAAACGGTGTATTTCTATCGCTGCTCGTTTAGTTTTTATTGCCGTTTCAAATATACCGGTCATTTTTGAAACACCCTGTATGTACAAACACTTATCGAGGTTGGGTTCGAATGAAGCGTCTTGATGTGCGGAATGTGATTGTGAGGGGGAATATGTAAACAATGAAGGTCAGCAGACCACGACGTCTTACATGCTGTATTACCTATTGAAGTCAATGACGTATACATATACTCTAAAACGATGCATCATTATGCATCTGGATGACGGCGATTAGCGCCTGACCCTCTGTGGAGGCCTCAGCCACTGTAACTGATGCTGATGGCTAAGCAGCCACGAGTTATGGAGCGTTGAGTGACAGCGCTGCTGAGCTTAAGGCGTCGCCTTTGGCCAATCTGGAACGACTTACACATCGTTTTGAGTCTTCATTTTTAAAATTTATCTTTTAAATTTAACTAATCAAGAAACGAGCTTCATAAAAATCATTAAAATTTAGTGTAATTCCTTAACTGAGGTCTAGAGCGTCGGCTGGAGGAAATAATTAGCACTATAAGATCGCTAATTCTAGACCTACTGCTATTTGTTCGTAATAAAACCAAAAGTACGGCGTATTAATAAGAAAATTATATATAGTGACTTATTAATATCAGCAGGCAGTTATTTAAAGTCTTCAAAACACTAGAAAATCTAAACGCATCGTTGTATGTGTGTGCCATCTCTTGGTGCCTGTAATAACGTATTAGGACGCCCTTTTTATGAAATGTTTTACTTCTCTGCGCTAAAAATGCCCTTTTTGGCATTGCTAGTCTGCTATTGATGTCGTCCTTGCTCAGTCTGTCATTGATTATTTTACATTCTAAGTAGCAGAATTCCTTAACTTCATCTACTTCGTGACCATCAATCCTGGTATCAAGTTTCTCGCAGCTCTCATTGTTTCTACTGCTCATTACTTTCATCTTTCTTCGATTTACTCTCAATCCATATTCTGTACTTATTAGTCATTCCATTTGTCATTCCATTCAGGAGATTATGTAACACTTCTTCACTTTCACTGAGGATAGCAATGTCGCCAGCGAATCTTATCAGTAATATTCTTTCACCTTGAATTTTAACTACACTCCTGAACATTTTTTTTTTATTTCGATCATCGCTTCTTCGATGTACCGACTGAACAGTAGGGGCGAAAGACTACATCCCAATCTTACAGTCTTTTTAATCCGTGCACTTCGTTCTTGGTCTCCACTAATGTTATCCCCACTTGGCTCTTTTACATATTGTATACTATTGTCTCTCCCTACAGCTTACCCCTGTTATCCTCAGAATTGCGAACATTTTGCACCATTCGACATTGTCGAACGCTTTTTCGAGGTCGGCAGGTCTTATGAATGTGTCTTTATTTATTTATTTATTTTTAGTCTTGCTTCCATTATCAGCCGCTATGTTAGAATTACCTCTGTGATGCCTTTACTTTTCTTAAAGCCAAAATGATCGTCATCTAATACATCCTCAATTTTCTTTTCAATTCTTCTGCACATTATTCCTGTCAGCAACTTGGATGCATGAGCTGTTAAGCTGACAGTGCGATAATTCTCACAGTTTTCAGCTATTGCAGTCTTCGGAATTGTGTGGATGATGTTCTTCCGAAAGTCAGATGGTACATTCCCAGGCTTATACATTCTACATGCCAATGTGAATAGTCGTTTTTTTGCCACTTCCCCTAATGATTTTAGAAATTCTGATGGAATGTTATCTATCCCTTCTGCATTCTTCGGTCTTAAGTCCTCCAAAGTTCTCTTAAATTCTGATTCTAGTACTGGATCCCCTATCTCTTCCAAATCGACTCCTGTTTCTTATTCTATTACATCAGACAAATGTTCCCCCTCAGAGGCCTTCAATTTATTCTTTCCACCTATCCGCTCTCTCCTCTGCATTTGACAATGGGATTCCGGTTGCACTCTTAATGTTACGACATTTGCTTCTAATTTAACCAAAAGTTGTTTTGACTACACTCTGTGCTGAGTCAGTCCTTCCGACTATCATTTCTCTTTCGATTTCTTCACATTTTTCATGCAGCCATTTCGTCTTAGGTTCCCTGCGATTCCTATCTATATCATTCCTCTCGACTTGTGTATTTCTGTATTCTTGAATTTCCCTAAACAGATTTGTGCTTGCTCCTTTCATCGATCAGCTGAAGTATTTTTTCTGTCACCAATGGTTTCTTTGCAGTTTCCTTTTTTTGTGCCTATGTTTTTCTTTCCAGCTCCTGTGATAGCCCTCTTTAGAGATGACCGTTGCTCTTCAACTGTACTGCCTACTGGACTATTCTTTATTGCTGTATTTACAGCCTTAGAGAACTTCAAGCGTATCTCGCCATTCCTTAGTTTATCGTACTTCCATATCCCATTTTTCTGTGCATTTACTTTTCCTGACTAATCTCTTAAGCTTCAGCCAACGCTTCATCACTACTACATTGTGATCTGAGTCTATATCTGCTCCTGGGCACGCCTCACAATCCAGAATCTGATTTGGGAATCTCTGTCTGACCATGATGTAATGTAACTGAAATCTTCCCGTATCACCCGGCATTTTCGAAGTATACCTCTTCCTCTTGTGATTCTTGAACAGAGTATTTGTGGTGTCACCGCTAGACACCACACTTGCTAGGTGGTAACTTAAATCGGCCGCGGTCCTGTAGTACATGTCGGACCCGCGTGTCGCCACTGTGTAATCGCAAACCTAGCGCCACCACATGGCAGGTCACAAGACACGGACATGACCTCGCCCCAGTTGTACGGACGACATAGCTTGCGACCAGACCTACCAAGTCTTCCTCTCATTTGCCGAGAGACTGATAGAATAGCCTTCAGCTTATTCCATAGCTACTACCTAGCAAGGCGCCATTTGTATCAGTGCTTATAGCTTACTACTATTCAAGAGATGTATTCCAACAAGAGAATAAAGTTAAGTATATTATTCCAGCTACGTACTTTTCTTCTTATTCATTAATAAGTCTCATGTTCCAGTACTTCACGCCCGTCTGCGTTAGTTTAGCGTGCACTTTCAGCCACTTCGATCTACAAGGTGTTGGCCCAGCTGCCGACACATCACATGGCGACGAGAGAAAGTGTTTTTTCTGCTTTGGACTGATTTGTTCTTTTTCCCTTTTTGTGCTCTGATTTGCTTGTGTCATGGCTTCGCCACAATCTCCAGATGTACTGTCCGAATTTTTTCGCTTGCAGAATCAGCAGACGCAGGCGTTATTGGAAGCCCTTGGACAGCTCGTCCAGGGTCAACGTGCGCTGCAAACCGATGCGGCAGCCGCCGCTTCATCGCTACCGCAGCCACACAACGCTGTCGCACCGCCATTTAGGCCCTTTGAGGCCACGTGCGAAACCTGGACTGAGTGGGCCAGCCAGTTCCAGTTTCATCTCGCCGCGTACAGAATACAAGGTAAAGAGCGGCAGCCGTTTTTGCTTTCTTGTGTCGGTGTGTCTACCTACCGTGTGATAGTGAAATTGTTTCCCCGACGCGACGTAGCAACTCTGTCCAACGAAGAAATTTTGTCTGCTTTAGATGCCTATTTCAAAGAAACAGTAAATGTAGTTGCAAAACGGTATATGTTCTTTCGTACAAAACGTACGGCCGGTCAGACTAATAGGGAGTGGGTTGCAACTTTGCAAGGCCTTACTAGAGACTGCGCGTTTGCCTGTGAATGTGGCCTCCCATATTCCGATACAATGGTGCGTGATGCAATAGCACAGAACGTTTCTGATGTTCGCATACGGGAACAGATTTTGAAACTCGTAAATCCCTCCCTTCAACAAGTGATAGACATATTGGATAGGCAAGACACACTTGACTTTGCTCAGGACTCATTTGAAACTTCGCCAGCAGTGTGTCACATTAATCGGCCCGCCGGGCCCGCTGCACGGGACGCTAAGCGGCCCTCGCGCCCGTTGCAGCCTCGCTCGCAAACACGTGCGCCGCGTAAGCAAGCAACTGCAGTGAAATCATGCCCGCGGTGTGCAACTAGACATTCGCGTGAAAATTGCCCGTCACGCCAAGCTATTTGCTTTTACTGTCAAAAGAAGGGACATGTTCAAAGTGTTTGCCAGAAAAAGCTTAGATCAGACAATCGCAATAATTCCAGGCCTTTTGCTTCGCGCCGGAATCGCACCCAGGACAATCAGGCTCGTGGACCTTCGCCCATGGACATAAATGTAGTTCATTCCCACCCGTCCAGTGACACTTTAGCTAACAGTGACTGTGTTCGTCCCACCCAAAGTGTGTGTCGACGTCGCAGGAAATCCCGTAAAGTCGCAAGTGCTTCTGTACCTGTATCAGTTCAATTTGCACGTGACAGTCGCTCTTGTCGTCAGCAGGACAATAAACTTTTTGTGGACTTAGACTTTGAGGGCAAAGTGATCCCATTCCAGCTCGATACCGGAGCTGCAGTTTCATTGCTCAATCACGACACGTACAAACAGCTGGGCGAACCGCCGTTGCGTGCCGCAAATGTTAAGTTAACTAGTTACTCAGGACAACAGATCCCTGTGTTAGGACAGTGCAGCCTTCTTGCAACATACAAGGGACAAACAAAACTTGTATCATTTTACGTTCTTCGTTCTTCTAGTGCAGTGAACTTGTTTGGCTTAGATTTGTTTCAATTGTTTAATTTGTCTATAGTAAATCAGGTCCTATCAGTGAATCAGACTGTGCCTTCCGCCAGTGTTTCTAGTCTTTGTGAAGAATTTGCAGACATTTTTGCACCGGGCCTTGGTTGCGCTAAGAACTATGCTGCACATTTGGAATTGAAAGACAACGCGCAACCGAAATTTTTCAGAGCGCGCAATGTTCCCCACGCATTGCGTGATGAGGTCGCAAGTACATTGGCCGAGTTAGAATCTCAAGGTGTAATTGAACGTGTGCAGGCTTCTCTCTGGGCCTCACCCTTAGTAATTTTGCCAAAACCTTCCGGAAAATTGAGACTTTGTGTGGACTTCAAGGCCACTGTGAATCCACAACTTGTGACTGCTACTTTTCCTTTGCCCCGCCCGGAACATCTTTTTGACAAACTGTGCCCGGGAAAATATTTTTCAAAATTGGACCTAGCAGATGCGTACTTGCAGATACCTGTGGACGAAGACTCCCAGCGCGTCTTGGTGGTAAACACGCATCTTGGCTTGTATCGCTTCAAAAGACTGCCATTCGGGTGTGCATCCGCCCCTGCATTGTTTCAGCAATATTTACAAACTATTTGTGCGTCGGTCCCTACTGCTGCGAACTATCTGGACGATATTGTGATCTCCGGACAGACAGAAGCCGAACATTTGCAAAATCTCCGAACATTATTTCAGGTATTGCGTCAGAATGGTCTTCGCTTGAGAAAGGACAAATGTGTGTTCTTTGCTCGGGACTTACCCTACCTGGGGCATGTCATAAATGCCCAAGGTATACATCCGAGTCCAGAGCACCTCCGTGCCATACAGGATTTACCTGCTCCGCAGAATTTAACACAGCTACAGAGTGTGTTGGGTAAAATAAATTATTATCATAAATTTTTGCGCAATGCTTCTTCCATTTCAGCTCCGCTTCATCGCTTACGCCGTAAAGGTGTTCCGTTCGTCTGGACGACGGAATGCGAACGCGCCTTTCGCCAGTTGAAATCGGCGTTACTTTCAAATACTTGCCTTACGCCATTCGATCCCCGAAAACCCCTTTTGTTGATGGTAGATGCATCGTATTTCGGGATCGGTGCTGTGCTTGCGCACAAAGATGGCTCGCATGATCGCCCTATTGCCTTTGCGTCCAAATTGCTCTCATCTGCGCAAAGAAATTATTCACAAATAGAGAAAGAAGCTTTAGCTCTCGTGTTTGGTGTTACCAAGTTCCATGACTTCTTGTATGGTCGTCACTTTACCATCATCACAGACCACAAACCTTTGACATCGCTTTTTCATCCGAACAAGCCTGTACCTCCACGTACAGCGCAGAAATTCATTCGCTGGTCTATTTTCCTCTCGCAGTACCGCTACGATATCTTGTATCGGTCCACTGCTAGGCACGGCAACGCTGATGCGTTGTCCCGTTTGCCTGTTGCTGAGGATAAAGCATTCGATTCTTCCGAACTTGCTTGCATGTTCATTGATTCGGAAGCCGATGACGTGGTCGCATCGTTTCCGATTGATTTTCGTCGTGTAGCTACAGCCACAGCTGCTGACCCTGTCCTTGCTACTGTTTTGCGTTTTGTTGCTACGCAATGGCCCTTGTCAAAGTCACGGATCGAGGATCCTTTGGTTCGCCGTTTTTTTGCTCACAAGGAGAGACTTTTTGTACGACGTGGTGTTTTGTTGTTGCGTTCTGATAATGATCAATCCCGAGTCGTGGTCCCACGTTCGTTGCAGTCCTCTGTCTTAAAGCTTCTTCACCAAGGACATTGGGGTATAGTGCGTACGAAACAACTTGCTCGTCAGCACTGTACTTGGTTCGGAATCGATGCTGCGATTACGAATATGTGCTCCTCTTGCGTGGCGTGTGCCGAACACCAATCCACACCGCCGCGTACATTCTTTGCATGGCCGAACGCCACTTCCCCTTGGCAACGCTTGCACATCGATTTTGCTGGTCCATTCTGGAATGCTCGATGGTTGGTTGTGGTCGATGCTTTCAGTAATTTTCCTTTTGTTGTCCGGATGTCTTCCACGACGTCTTCTGCCACAATCCAAGCCTTGTCTGCTATCTTTTGCATTGAAGGTCTCCCGCAGACTATTGTTTCCGACAATGGCCCACAATTCATGTCCGCAGAATTTCAGTCATTCTGCAAGGCCAATGGTATTCACCATCTGACATCCGCGCCGTTTTCGCCTCAGTCAAACGGTGCCGCTGAACGATTGGTCCGGACTTTCAAGTCCCAGATGTTGAAATTGAAAGAGTCGCATTCTCGGGAGGACGCTTTGTTGCTCTTTTTGTCTTCGTATCGCTCTCAGCCCCGCGATGGTCGCTCGCCGGCTGACTTGCTCCATGGTCGTCCTCATCGTACCCTGATGTCTTTGCTGCATCCGCCGCATCAGGTTCCTGTGCAGCGGCAGACTCCTGCTTTTGCTCTTGGCGACGTTGTCTATTATCGCAATTATCGCGGTTCACGGCGTTGGCTCGCAGGGCGCATTCTTCGCTGCCTCGGCCGCGCGATGTATTTGGTTTTGGGGGCCTCTGGTGAGGTGCGTCGGCATCTCAATCAGCTGCGCCTCTGTCGTCGCCTGGGTTCTGCCGCTCCCCGTCTGCTTTCAGCGACGGAGCCGTCAGGTCAGCGCCTTGGGGACCCATCTACTGGCTCGCCTCATCCCCAGGTGTTGCCGACGCTGCCTTCCATTTTGCCCCATGGCGTCGCGCCGCCGCCGCAGCCGCCGCCGGCGCCGCCCGCAGTGGACGCGTCGCTGCAACCGCCTGGCGCCTCCCTGGGTCACGCGCCGCCGCTCGCTTCCCGTGACCAGCCGTCCTCCGCCATGGACCTCTTGCCCGCTCCGGACCAGATGTCGTCTTCGCCCGTCGGGTGCTCCGACCACATGGAGGTCGACCCTTCTGTCTCATTACGTGCGCATACACCTCATGTTGACGTGCACCCTGGACTAGGTTTGCAGGCGTTTCCTAGCTCCCCTCGGACCGAATGGCCGGGTGCGGGTGGCACAGCCTCGCCTGTTGTTAGGCTCCCCACCTCATCGCATACGTCAACATGGGGTCCTCCCCACGGCGGGCGGAAGCCTTCTCTCACGACCGTTCGCCGATTTGCGGGGGAGGAATGTGGTGTCACCGCTAGACACCACACTTGCTAGGTGGTAACTTAAATCGGCCGCGGTCCTGTAGTACATGTCGGACCCGCGTGTCGCCACTGTGTAATCGCAAACCTAGCGCCACCACATGGCAGGTCACAAGACACGGACATGACCTCGCCCCAGTTGTACGGACGACATAGCTTGCGACCAGACCTACCAAGTCTTCCTCTCATTTGCCGAGAGACTGATAGAATAGCCTTCAGCTTATTCCATAGCTACTACCTAGCAAGGCGCCATTTGTATCAGTGCTTATAGCTTACTACTATTCAAGAGATGTATTCCAACAAGAGAATAAAGTTAAGTATATTATTCCAGCTACGTACTTTTCTTCTTATTCATTAATAAGTCTCATGTTCCAGTACTTCACGCCCGTCTGCGTTAGTTTAGCGTGCACTTTCAGCCACTTCGATCTACAAGGTGTTGGCCCAGCTGCCGACACATCAGTATTCGCTATTACTAGCTGAAATTTATTACAGAAATCAATTAATCCTTCTCCTGTTTTATTGCCATCAGCGTACGTAGGACAATTGAAAAATATTAATTCTAACAGAATGGTGATGTGCTGAAACAAACGTCATTTTCTTCGTTCACAGTAACGAGACAAATGTGTGCACCGAAAATTGACTTTTTGAGATATCGCAAGACGGCTAAGCACCCCAAAAGAATCAAATGTGTGTGAAATCTTATGGGAATTAACTTCTAAGGTCATCAGTCCCTAAGCTTACACACTACTTAACCTAAATTATCCTAACGACAAACAAACACACCTATGCCCGAGGGAGGACTCGAACCTCCGCCGGGACCAGGCGCACAGTCCATGACTGCAGCGCCTTTGACCACTCGGCTAATCCCGCGCGGCGGCTAAGTACGCCACTGAGAAATCAAATTAGAATGCCAGCATCAAATTCAGATCAAAGTCGTATGTGCTGTTCTCAAGTTATGGTTCCCGTCAACTTGGAAAATACGGTTTCTGGAAAAGCGCAATTAAAGTTTTGGGTTCTAAGTTTTCTACCTTAAATATATCTCTAGTCTGCAGTCCTTAGAGCATGGAGAAATCCTTCCAGATCCAAAAGCAGGCCCTCCTCCGTCTTCTTCGTGGCCGCCGCGGTCATAAGGGCCTGTTCGTCAACTTCTGTCTGCCGTTGCTCTGCTCCCTGGACACGCTCTTCTTCCATATTTGTGCAGAACTTGTAACAGGCTGGTCATATCTCAAGTTGCAGCACATTCATACTTTCCATAATACCTGTTAAGACGTCGTTGAGAACATTTTAACCAAAATAAAAAAAACCACTCTCAATTATTTGAAATTTTCACAGAGAGCTACCCCTGTAAGTCACTCTACTTCGGCTGAAGGTGGTTTAAATAATCATCTGGTTGTTCAGCCATTCAGGTATCCTATGGTTCCCTTAAAGCAAATTCCTGGTTGGTTTCCCTGGAAAGAACACGACCTATTTTTTTTCCCTTGCATCCCTTCCCATCCGCTCTTGTGCTCGGTCTCTAATGACCTCAACGTCGACAGTACGTTCGACCCCATTCTTCTTAGAAGTACACCCTGTCTAACACAGCACCAACTTCTGATTCAGTTGCTCATGACACTACAACCTCTGTTGGATAAAATGACAACACGCGTACCGTTATTGTACGCAGTGAATCGAGACCTTTGGTCCGATACTGTATTTAGCAGGACATTAATACCGTGTCTTTGACGACTCCTGCAACACCTCAGATAAAGATAATAATTATGACAGGAAGGGATTATTACATTACATAGTTTGAAACGGAAGTGGGTAACGTAATTTACTATCTATCGCCCTTTCCTATGTCCACGAAACATTGAGAAGTACTGCACTAGGATTTTATTAAAATTGCGTCGTCTGTGAAAGAAAGGGAAATCGCTAGCTCTGTAAACGACGGCGAAATTGTAATTACGGAAACGAGAGTTTCGTGTTATAAAACAAAATACGATATTTCCAATTTCTGCCACAAAACGACTTTCGTTGAGCCCAAGGCAAAAAACTGTTCCATAACAGCATTTCTCGGATAAAGGAATATGTGAAAAAACCACACCGCGTTTTTTTATATTTCGCGGTAGGACGTTAGAGTATTTTTTGATAACTGCTTGTAATATTACTGAAATGTGGATTCACAGTTCTACTGTACTGCTAAGAGAAACCGATTTCCCTAAACCCCCGGGGCCGTTTAGCGCAAGCCTCATTTACGTCTCAAAAACACAACACTTTCGTGGGTCTCTGTGTACTGTTGGATAACTTGGTTTTCTTCTGCATTTTTTTCGAATAGGAAGACCACAATGATTATTTTAAAATACAAACGATAACATTTTCAAAAAATTAACTTCATAGGTGTAGAGACGTAAACAAAGACTTCAGTGCTGATCTTAGGCGCAGGAATCTCTGCAGCCTCTATCCATGTTCTAGCTTTCCAAATAATTTAAACTGTGTAACTTTTAGATTCAACCCATACATCAGCCCAATAGTCTCTTAGTGAGAATAGAAAACCTGAAACATATATAGCCAAATCTGTGCTGTAAGAACTGAAAAATGTGACTACAATTAATAGTTATAGTGTAAAAAACAAGGCCACGTAAAAGCAAAATTCAGATGAAAAGAGAGCTCTTTAGAAGTAGGCAGATGTTTGGGTGAAATGGAAGTTGCGGAATTGTTGAAAGTTGCAAAGTTCCCCAGAAGCCGTCTTTAAGGTAGGAATATGAGAACTAGATTGGAGATTGGAGGAATGATAGGGTGTAACTCTTATGAAAAGACTAAACTTCCCGGGTTCGATTCCCGGCGGGGTCAGGGATTTTCTCTGCCTCGTGATGACTGGGTGTTGTGTGATGTCCTTAGGTTAATTAGGTTTAAGTAGTTCTAAGTTCTAGGGGGCTGATGACCATTGATGTTAAGTCCCATAGTGCTCAGAGCCATTTGAACCATTTTTTTGTTGTTGTTGATGATACAGTGACGTGTGTTTTAAGCATTCTAATGGAAGCGATTGACTGATTTTTATCTTTGATTTCCTGATGGAGACAAAAGATATTCCAGATGAATGGAGTAATGAACACGGTAGTCGATAGATAATAAAGATGACAAACATAGAGTTGTATGTGCCCATTGTTTCCTGAGGGAATCTTACACTCTCCAGCGCGGAGTGCAATCTTTCCATGTTGCCTCGCTGGTTCAAACATTGTGACGAACCGGACATCGGGTACACAAAATAGCTGCCAGAAATGGTCGTGAATCTTTTCTCCATAGCTCAGTCGGTAAGAGCATTTCCAGCTAAAGCCAAGGCTCTGGGTTCAAGTCCGGTCGATTAAAAATTTTTATTTCGCGGGGTGTTTATACTGTCATTTCGTTACAGAGGATGCCCAGCTATTTATCAAAGGACAGAACAAAATCAAATTAGTAAAATATGCAGACGATCAAAGCGAATTTAGAAACGGAAGATTATGCCTATCTAACATTTTCACAGAGAAGTGCTCAGGGACAGAGCCTTGGTAAACATGTAGCCTTCATTGTTCTCGGAATCGCTTAGAATCCCGTGATCACAGATATATTTGAGATATTGTCGCCTAGCAATATAAATAAGAGACAGGGCAGCACGAACTGCAGTATCTATTTAGTAGCCAAATGTTAAGGAATAATATTTCTAAGTCTTTCCCACGTATTGAGGGATTAAATCGGTTGTTGCTGCCGTTCATTTAAGATCTACGTTTAGCGAAACTTTTAAAAAAGTAGATTAAAAATGTTCAAGAATGGGAATGAGAATAGAAAGGATTGCCTGTTCAAATTAATGTTTGCTGATAGTCAAATGGTGATACAAAATTGTGACAACGATTTTCATTCAGGGTAATTTACATAAGACAGCTTTCGAAGAAGGAGACTGGAATGTCAGTTGAGAAAAGTGGAAAATGACACAGTAGGATGAACGTGACATCAAAATTGGTGATTGCGAAGTATACGAAGTTAAGGAATTCTGCTACCTAGGCACCAAAATAACCTATGACGGACGAAACAAGGACGACAGAAAAAGGCGACTAGCATAGGCAAAAGAGGCATTCTAGGCCAAGAGAAGTCTTCTAGTATAAACATAGGCCTTCATTTGAGGAAAAGAATCAAGAGATTGGGCATTTGCAGCACAGCGTTGTACGGCAGTGTACCACGTACAGTGGGATAAATGACACAGCAGAGAATCTAAGCGTTTGAGACGTGCTGCTGTGGAAGAAGACAGCAAATAATAGAGGACGTAGGGTGACAGGTGTTACTCTCAGATGAAGAGGACGGCACGGGAGAAGAATTCGAGGGGTGCTGCATCAAACCTGCCACGAGGCTGATGACGCAAAAGAAAAAGAAAGCAAGAAAAATATCATTGGTGTAGACATTGACTGAGAGCGATTAAACGCAAGGGAGAACTCTGACATATTGTCTCTGTTCTGGCGGGAGATGACAAATGTGAAGACGACGTACAGAAGAGTGTTTCCGCAGCTCCTGAAACATTAAGAAATATCAGAGAAAGAGAATACAAAAAGCAAATAATTGGCAGCTGTGCTGGAGGAGGGTCGTTGTTTAGGTTCTGATATCGTTGGTTTTCGAGTCTGATGCTGCTGGTTGCTGGCGTCTAAAGCTGCTGGTTGCTACTATGGTGTATGCTGAGATGGTGACATGAAGCTTGTCTGTGCGCGAGAGGAGCACAAAAAAAAAATGTGTGTGAAATCTTATGGGACTTAACTGCTAAGGTCATCAGTCCCTAAGCGTACACACTACTTAACCTAAATTATCTTAAGGACAAACACACACACCCATTCCCGAGGGAGGACTCGAACCTCCGCCGGGACCAGCCGCACAGTCCATGACTGCAGCGCCTCAAACCGCCCGGCTAATCCCGCGCGGCGAGAGCAGCACACTCAATACGTTTTTGCTAATCATCGAGAGTGAATGCATGGTTCATGCGTGACAATAAACATCAAAAAAAGTTTTGCATAACCACGGCTCCCAGAACTCCTGAAGATAGACGCTGACTGTGGATATTGTATCACAGACACAGTCTCTTTGACTATTCAGAGATGTCTCTAAGCCCACCCAAAGATGTAAACAACAATGCATGAGCAGCGCCTATTAGACGGAGGGAGTCCGACAGCCGATCAGTTCCAGTCATTCCACCAGGAACGAGGTATACGGCTCGTGTTGTCTGTAGTTCAACCATGCCTAGACGGTCAATACCGCGGTTCGATCGCGACCGCATTGTTGCTTTGCCAGGATGGGCTCTCAATAAAGGAAGTATCCCGGCATCGCGGAGTGATGTTGTTCGGACATGGATGAGACACAGAGAGACAGGAACTGTCGGTGACATGCCTCGCTGAGGCCGCCCTAGGATTACTACTGCAGTGGATGACCGCTACCTACGTATTATGGCTCAGAGGAACCCTGACAGCAACGCCACCATGTTAAATAATGTTTTTCGTGCAGCCACAGGTGGTCGTGTTACGACTCAAACTGTGCGCAATAGGCTCCATGACGAACGACTTCACTCCCGACGTTCATGGCAAGGTGCATCTTTGCAACCACAATACCATGGAGCGCGGTACAGATGGGCCCAACAACATCTGAATGGAACAGTGAGGATTGGCATCATGTTCTCCTCACCGATGAGTGTAGCATATCCCTTCAACCAGACAATGGTCGGAGACGTGTTTGGAGGCATCCCGGTCAGGCTGAACGCCTTACACACACTGTCCAGCGAGTCCTTCAAGCTGGAGGTTCCCGGCTGTTTTGGGGTGGCATTATGTGGGGCAGACATACGCCGCTGGTGGTCATGGAAGGCGTCGTAACGGCTGAATGCCATCCTCCGACAGATAGCGCAACCATATTGGCAGCATATTGGCGAGGCATTCGTCTTCATGGAAGACAATTAGCGCCCCATCGTGCACATATTGTGAATGACTTCCTTAAGGATAACGACATCGCTCAACTAGAGTAGCCAGCTGTTCCCTCAGACATGAACCCTATCGTTCATGGCTGCGATGGATTGAAAACGTCTGCTTATGGACGACCTGACCCACCAACCACTCTCAAGGATCTACGCCGAATCGCCGTTGAGGAGTGGGACAATCTGGACCAACAGTGCCTTGATGAACTTGTGGATAGTATTCCACGACGAATACAAGCATGCGTCAGTACAAGAGGACGTGCTCCTGGGTATTAGAGGTACCGGTGTGTACAGCAATCTGGACCCCCACCTCTGAAGGTCTCGCTGTATGGTGGAACAACATGCAATGTGTGGTTTTCATGAGCAATAAAAATGGCGGAAATGATGTTTATGTTGATGTCTGTTCCAATTTTCTGAACAGGTTTCGGAACTCTCGGAACCGAGGTGACATGAATCTCTTTTTGACTTGTGTATTTTCTTAATTCGCATCGCGAAGTTGCTGTGACTTTCATGGGTTGGAAGCGTGTCTCACATGTGGTGGGTCTTTGTGAGGAAGGTGTGTTTCAAGGCACAGTACAGAATCTGTTTACTATTAGTTCATCCTAATGGTAGTGCAGTCATATTCTCTGTCAATGGTCCTTTGTCAAGAAATGGCGACTTGTAAGGAATGATAAAATTTTGTTCATTTTTCTTATGTATTGGAATTCTCTGCCCCATTTTTTTCTGCGCTCAGCATTACACGTTTTAATGTGATTCAAATACTTTCTGGGATTAAATATAAAGATTTACATTCAAATTTTTTACAAATCAGTTTTTTCTTGACACTTGTTTCCCTGTTCAAACGATTAATGACGACTATCACTCAGCAGTAGGAATATAAATTGAAGTGAAGCATTCCATTTGCCTTCAGGAATTGGAACAATGTTCAGAGACTTATTACTTCAATTTATAGCAGTAAGAATGTTATATTTCACATTTCTTTGCATGCTTTTCAGCAGAAAAGGTAAGTGTTTGTATTGATGTATCAGGCAGAGCTGCAGCTCCTTATTCTACTGAAAATGGGCTTATTTGATGTGTTTTATCTGTGAGCTGTTATAACAGTTTGGGTCCACAACGCTGACCATTTGGGCCCGACCATCTATCGATTGCGGCCCTGGTTGACGGTATTTGTCTGGATAACTTTGGAAGTACACCAGTGCCGCCATCTGTAGGGACTTTGGAAGTACACCAGTGGGGACTAAGGAGCGAAGCAAGAAGGTTTTGGTTGACGAGTGCGTGGTGTGCAGAGCGAGTAGGCTGGGGGCACGAGAGTGTGGGAGTTCTGGGTGGTACAGGAGAGAACGAATCGGCACCTGTGAAGGCGCCAAGGCTGGTTTTGACTTTCGGTTATCGCCTGCCTTGCGAAGGGGTTTCCGTGAGTGGCCATGATGTTTTGGAAAACAATCCAGCGACTTGGAGGTTGTGACGGGTTCGACGCTAGTCAAGGGGGTCCGGTCTCTTGCAGGCTTAAGGACTGGAAAGACGGCAACCACCCAGTTCAAGTTAAGTAACTTCCGTCGTGTATGTCTCACATTCTCCCCTCCCCCCCTCCCCCCCTCCCCCCGCGACCCGGATGGGTCTTATGCTGCCACCACGAATAGCTAACAGAAGCTCTTTAAGAGGAGCGGACAGCGGTTCAGGGTACTATGTTACCCTTGGGGAGGTAAACTGCCCATGAAGGCGGAAGAATCAGCAATGATCAACGGCATGAGGATGCAGTGGGCAAAAGAAACCACTGCATTACAGACACCTAATGTGTATCCACAGTACACATGGTCAGTAACTGACAAAAGAATCCGGAATAGTCACCGGGAGGGTGCTTCCAAGGTGGCCGTGACCATGAGAAAAAGATTGAATAATCAACTAAGGGATTACATTGTACGAGTCAGGGTGTGGAAAGTTTGAACGTGGTACGGAAACTAGAAACCTGAATATGGAAATGTTAAGGCTCAGTCTAGATACAGTGGGGGTCAATGAAGTGAAATGCAAAGAAGATAAGGATATCAGGTAATATCAAAAACAGCCGAAAATAGTACAACGGGAGCAGGAGCCAATTCACAGGGTTTGGAGAAAGCCGAAAGGCACGCGTTTAACTCACGCACGCTGGCGTGAGGTCTGGAACAGGTAAAGTAATTATACTATCAAGAAAAGTACGTAGCTGCTGGAATACTTAACTTTAATCCATAATTGGTGAACATCGGTCTGACGGTACATGCATCGCAATATAAATAGCAATTGATAATGGCGCCTTGCTAGGTCGTAGCAAATGACGTAGCTGAAGGCTATGATAACTATCGTCTCGGCAAATGAGAGCGTAATTTGTCAGTGAACCATCTCTAGCAAGGTGGGCTGTACAACTGGGGCGAGTGCTAGGAAGTCTCTCTAGACCTGCCGTGTGGCGGCGCTCGGTCTACAATCACTGATAGTGGCGACACGGAGGCCCGACGTATACTAGCGGACCGCGGCCGATTTAAAGGCTACCACCTAGCAAGTGTGGTGTCTGGCGGTGACACCACATTCCTCCCCCGCAAATCGGCGAACGGTTGTGTTATAAGGCTTCCGCCCGCCGTGGGGAGGACCCCATGTTGACGTATGCGACGAGGTGGGGAGCCTAACAACAGGCGAGAGTGTGCCACCCGCACCCTGCCATTCGGTCCGAGGGGAGCTAGGAAACGCCTCAAAACCTAGTCCAGGGTGCAAGCCAACATGCGGTGTATGCGGCCGGAGAGAGATAGGAGGGGCCGAAGAGTCGACCTCCATTGGGGCGGGGCACCCGACGGGCGAAGACGCCAAGTGGTCCGGAGAGGGCAACAGTTCCATGGCGGAGGACAACTGGTCACGGGTGGCGATCGGCGGCGCGTGACCCAGGGAGGCGCCCAGCGGTTGCAGCGACGCGTCCACTGCGGGCGTCGCCGGCGGGAGAACGGGTGGCGGCGGCGGCGGCGCGTCGCCATGGGGCAAAATGGAAAGCATCGTCGGTAACACCTGGGGATGAGGCGAGCCAGTAGATGGGTCCCCAGGGCGCTGACCGGACGGCACCGTCGCTGAAAGCAGACGGGGAGCGGCAGAACCCGTGCGGCGACAGAGGCGCAGCTGATTGAGATGCCGACGCACCTCACCAGAGGCCCCCAAAACCAGATACATAGCGCGGCCGAGGCAGCGAAGAATGCGCCCTGCGAGCCAACGCCGTGAACCTCGATAGTTGCGATAGTATACAACGTCGCCTGGAGCAAAAGCAGGTGGCTGCCGCTGTACAGGAACCTGATGTGGTGGATGTAGCAAAGACATCAAGGTTCGATGAGGACGACCGTAGAGCAACTCAGCCGGCGAGCGACCATCTCGGGGCTGAGAGCGATACGAGGACAAAAAGAGCAATAACGCGTCCCCCCGAGAATGCGACTTATGCGAATTTTTCAACTTCAACATCTGTGACGTGAAAGTCCGGACCAATCGTTCAGCGGCACCGTTTGACTGAGGCGAAAACGGCGCGGATGTCAGATGTTGAATACCATTGGCCTTGCAGAATGACTGAAATTCTGCGGACATGAATTGTGGGCCATTGTCGGAAACAATAGTCTGTGGAAGACCTTCAATGCAAAAGATAGCAGATAACGCTTGGATGGTGGCAGATGACGTCGTGGAAGACATCCGGACAACAAATGGAAAATTACTGAATGAATCGACAACAACCAACTATGGAGCATTCCAGAATGGACCAGCAAAATCTATGTGTAAGCGTTGCCAAGGGGAAGTGGCTTTTGGCCATGCAAAGAATTTCCGTGGTGGTGCGGATTGTTGTTCGGCACACGCCATGCAAGAAGAGCACATATTCGTAATCGCAGAATCGATTCCGAACCGAGTACAGTGCTGACGAGCAAGTTGTTTCGTTCTCACTATACCCCATTTTCCTTGGTGGAGAAGCCGTAAGAGGACTGAAACGAACGTGGAACCACGACCCTGGACTGATCATTATCAGAACGCAACAGCAAAACACCACATCGAACAAAAAGTCTCTCCTTGTGAGCAAAAAATCGGCGAACCAACGGATCCTCGATCCGTGACTTTGACAAGGGCCATTGCGTAGCAACAAAACGCAGAACGGTAGCAAGGACAGGGTCAGCAGCTGTGGCCGTAGCTACACGATGAAAATCAATCGGAAACGATTCGACCACGTCATCGGTTTCCGAATCAATGAACATGCAAGCAAGTTCGGAGGAATCGAATGCTCTATCCTCAGCAACAGGCAAACGGGACAACGCATCGGCGTTTCCGTGCTTAGCAGTGGACCGATACAAGATATTGTAGCGGTACTGCGAGAGGAAAATAGACCAGCGGATGAATTTCTGCGCTGTACGCGGAGGTACAGGCTTGGTCGGATGAAAAAGCGATGTCAAAGGTTTGTGGTCTGTGATGATGGTAAAGTGACGACCATACAAGAAATCATGAAACTTAGTAACACCAAATACGAGAGCCAAAGCTTCTTTCTCGATCTGTGAATAATTTCTTTGCGCAGACGAGAGCAATTTGGACGCAAAGGCAATAGGGCGATCGTGCGATCCATCTTTGTGCGCAAGCTCAGCACCGATCCCGAAATCCGATGCATCCACCATCAACAAAAGGGGTTTCCGGGGATCGAATGGCGTAAGGCAAGTATTGGAAAGCAACGCCGATTTCAACTGGCGAAAGGCGCGTTCGCATTCCGTCGTCCAGACGTACGGAACACCTTTACGGCGTAAGCGATGAAGCGGAGCTGAAATGGAAGAGGCGTGGCGCACATAGCGATGATAATTTATTTTTCCCAACACACTCTGTAGCTGCTTCAAATTTTCCAGTGAAGGCAACTCTTGTATGGCACGGAGGTGCTCTGGACTGGGATGAATGCCTTGGGCATTTATTACTTGTCCCAGATAGGGTAAGTCACGAGCAAAAAACACACATTTGTCCTTCCGCAAGCGAAGACCATGTTGTCGCAAGACCTGAAATAATGTTCTGAGATTGGCTAAATGTTATTCTTCCGTCTTTCCGGAGATCACAATATCGTCCAGATAGTTTGCTGCAGTAGGGACCGACACACGAACAGTTTGTAAATATTGCTGAAACAATGCATGGGCGGATGCACACCCTAATGGCAGTCGTTTGAATCGGTACAAACCAAGATGCGTGTTAATCATCAAAACGCGCTGGCAGTCTTCGTCCACCGGTATTTACACGTACGCATCTGCTTGGTCCAACTTCGAAAAATATTTACCCGGGCACAGTTTGTCAAAAAGATCTTCCGGGTGGGGTAAAGGAAAAGTTGCAGTCACTAGTTGGGGATTCACTGTTGCCTTGAAGTCCACACAAAGTCTCAATTTTCCAGAAGGTTTTTGCAAAATTACTAAGGGTGATGCCCAGAGAGAAGCTGCACACATTCAATTACACCTTGTGATTCCAAATCGTGTAATGTTCTTGCGACATCATCACGCAATGCGTGGGGAACATTGCGCGCTCTGAAAAAATTCGGTTGCGCGTTTACTTTCAGTTCCAAATGTGCTTTATAGTTCTTAGCGCAACCAAGGCCCGGTGCAAAAATGTCTGCAAATTTTTCACATAGATGAGAAACACTGGCTGAAGGCACAGTCTGGTTCACTGATAGGACCTGATTGACTATAGACAAGTTAAACAACTGAAATAAATCTAAACCAAACAAGTTCACTGCAGAAGAAGAACGAAGTACGTACAATGACACAAATTTTGTTTGTCCCTTGTATGTTGCAAGAAGGCTGCACTGTCCTAACACAGGGAGCCCGTGACCTGAATATGTAGTTAGCTTAACATTTGCGGCACGCAACGGAGGTGTGCCCAGCTGTTTGTACGTGTCGTGATTGATCAGTGAAACTGCAGCTCCGGTATCGAGCTGGAATGGGATCACTTTGCCGTTAATGTCCAAGTCGACAAAAAGTTTATTGTCCTGCTGACGACAAGAGCGACTGTTTCGTGCAACTTGAACTGACACTGGTACAGAATCACTTGCGACATGACGGGATTGCCGGCGATGTCGACGCACACTATTTGTGGGAGGAACACAGTCACTGTTAGAGAAAGTGGCACTGGGCGGAGTGGAATGAATTGCATGAATTTACATGGGCGAAGGTTCACGAGCCTGAGTATTCTTGATTCGATTCCGATTCCGGCGCGAAGCAAAGGGCCTGGAATCGTTGTGAGTGTCCGATCTGAGCTTTTTCTGGCAAACACTCTGAACATGTCCTCGTTTATTACAGAAAAAGCAAATAGCTTGGCATGACTGGCAATTCTCACGCGAATGCCTAGTAGCACACCGCGGGCTTGATTTCACTGCATTTGCTTGCTGGCGCGGCACACGTTGCGGAGAGCCTGGTGGCAGCTGCGCGGATGGGCGCGAGGGTTGTTTACCGTTCCGTGCAGCTCGCCCGGCGGGCCGGGTAACATGACACACGGCTGGTGAAGTTTCAAATGACTGCTGAGCAAAGTCAAGTGTGTCTTGCCGATCCAATATGTCTAGCACTTGTTGAAGGGAGGGATTGACTAGTTTCAAAATCTGTTCCCGTATACGAACATCAGAAACGTTCTGTGCAATTGCATCACGTACCATAGTATCTGAATAAGGGAGTCCACATTCACACTCAAAAGCACAATCCCTAGTAAGGCCCTGCAAAGTTGCAACCCACTCCCGATTAGTTTGACCAGCCGTATGTTTTGTACGAAAGAAGGTATACCTTTTTGCAACTACATTGACAGATTCTTTGAAATATGCATCTAATGCAGACAAAATTTCGTCGTAGGACAGAGTTGCTACGTCGCGTCAGGGAAATAATTTCACTATCACATGGTACGTGGACACTCCGACGCAAGAAAGGAGAATAGGCTGCCGCTTATTACCTTGAATTCTGTAGGCAGCGAGATGGAATCGAAATTGGCGTGACCACTCCGTCCAGCTTTCCAGTGCAGCATCAAACGAACGAAAAGGTGGTGCAACAGCGTGTTGTGGCTGCGGTAGCGGTGGAGCGGCTGCTGCCGCATCGTTTTGCATCGCACGTTGACCCTAGACGAGCTGTCCAAGGGCATCCAGCAAGGCCTGCGTCTGCTGGTTCTGTAAGCGATAAAAGTCGGACAGTACATCTGGAGATTGTGGCGAAGCCATTACACAAGTAAATCAGGGCAATACGAACGCAAAATTCTCGTCGCCATATGTTGTGAATTGGCAGCAGCCAATTCACGGGGTTTGGAGGAAGCCAAAAGGCACGGGTTTAACTCACGCACGCTGGCGTGAGGTCTGGAACAGGTAAAGTAATTATACTATCAAGAAAAGTACGTAGCTGCTGGAATACGTAACTTTAATCCATAACTGGTGAACATCGGTCTGACGGTACATGCATCACAATACAAATAGCATTTGATAATGGCGCCTTGCTAGGTCGTAGCAAATGACGTAGCTGAAGGCTATGGTAACTATCGTCTCGGCAAATGAGAGCATAATTTGTCAGTGAACCATCTGTAGCAAAGTGGGCTGTACAACTGGGGCGAGTGCTAGGAAGTCTCTCTAGACCTGCCGTGTGGCGGCGCTCGGTCTGCAATCACTGATAGTGGCGACATGCGGGTCCGACGTATACTAGCGGACCGCGGCGGATTTAAAGGCTACCACCTAGCAAGTGTGGTGTCTGGCGGTGACACCACATTCATGATGATTAATAAGATAGGGCAGAGAGGGTGGTACTGTGAACAGTTCAGTGATAGGGTTGTTCTCGTCAGAATCGGCAGCAAACCTACACCGGTAACTGTAGTTCAGTTACACATGCAGACGTCGCAAGCTGGAGATGAAGAGAGAGAGAATTTCAGGATATTGAACGGGTAATTCAGCACGTAAACGGAGATGAAAATGAAACGGTCATGGATGAATGGAATGCGGCTGTAGGGGATGGTTCAAAAATGGTTCAAATGGCTCTGAGCACTATGGGACTCAACTGCTGAGGTCATTAGTCCCCTAGAACTTAGAACTAGTTAAACCTAGCTAACCTAAGGACATCACAAACATCCATGCCCGAGGCAGGATTCGAACCTGCGACCGTAGCAGTCTTGCGGTTCCAGACTGCAGCGCCTTTAACCGCACGGCCACTTCGGCCGGCTGTAGGGGAAGGAATAGAAGGAACATTTTATTTATTTTATTTATTTATTGTTCCGTGGGACCACATTTAGGAGAAGTCTCCATGGTCATGGAACGAGTCAATACATGAAATTATAACACGATTGTAGAAACAGAATGAAATGAAATATAAGAAACATATTCAGGCGACAAGTCGTTAGTTTTAATAAAGAAAATCAAGAATGTAACACTGGAATTTGCTTAATTTTTTAGCTCTTCCAGGAGCTCCTCGACAGAATAGAAGGAGTGAGCCATGAGGAAACTCTTCAGTTTAGACTGAAAAGTGTTTGGGCTACTGCTAAGGTTTTTGAGTTCTTGTGGTAGCTTATTGAAAATGGATGCAGCAGAATACTGCACTCCTTTCTGCACAAGAGTCAAGGAAGTGCATTCCACATGCAGATTTGATTTCTGCCTAGTATTAACTGAGTGAAAGCTGCTAACTCTTGGGAATAAGCTAATATTGCTAACAACAAACGACATTAAAGAAAATACATACTGTGAGGGCAATGTCTACGGGAGATTATGGGCTAGGTGCTAGGAATGAGAGAGCAGTAAGATTAATTGAGTTCAGTCACAAATTTGGGCTAGTAACAGCCAATAATCTATCGAAGAATCAGAAGAGGAAGACGTATACTCTGAAAAGGCCGGAAGCCACGTCAAGAGTCCAGTTAGGTTACATCATGGTCAGGCAGAGAGCCCGAAATCAGAAATTTTGTGGCAAGGCGTACCCAGGAGCAGATACATACTCAGCTCACAATTTAACAGTGATGAAGAGTAGGCTGAATTTTAAGAGGTTAGCCAGTGCGTAAAGAAGTGGGATACGCAACTGCTAGGGAATAAAAGGATAGTCTTGAAGTTCTCTAAGCCTATAGATACTGCTACAAAGAATAGCTCAGCAGGCAGTTCGGTTGAAGAGGAATGGGAATCTCTGAAAAGGGCATCACAGAAGTTGGAAAGAAAAAATATAGATACACAGAAGGTAACTGCGAAGAAGTCATGCGTAACAGAAGAAATTTTTCAGTTGATCGATGAAACACGGAATTATAAAAATGTTCAGTCTACTGAATACAGGGTATGGATTAAGAATATATCGAAGAAAGACGAAAGTAATGAAAAGTAGCAGAAATAGGAACAGTGAGAAACTTGAAATCAGGAGTGATGGTCAAGAAGTACATGAAGTTAAGGTAGGCAGCAAAATCCCCAATGATGGACGGAGCAAGGAGGACATTAAAAGCGGCCAAGCACCGACAAAGAGGGCATTCTTGGTCAACAGAAGTCTGCTACTATCAAACATTGGCGTTAATATGAAGATGAAATTTCTGAGACTCTACGTTTGAAATACAGCATCGTATGGTAGTTATACATGCACTGCGGGTAAACCGGAAAAGAAGCGAATCGAAGCACCTATATTTTTTTAGTCGTGTCAAAGGCAGCAATTACAAGGATATTAACAGAAATTAACAGGTATAAAACATGAAAATAGACAATGGACATTAACATGCAAACATGAATAAGGACAAAAGAAATCTGTAATTAACTTGCTTCTGCCCAAAGTGAGCTATGTTCAAAGCATTACAGTTAGCATACAGTTAAGAATAATTGTACATACATGAACTTCATAAATACTCTTAAGTATAGACTAACAGACATTGAATTAAATTGTCATCGCCCAGAAACGGGCAATGTCCAAGGCGTTCGAACAGGCCAGCATCAACTCTTCTTCGGTGCATGATGACAGGCGCAGACGGGACATGTCTACCCTGTGGTTTCTGTTGTTGTTGTTGTTGTTTACATAGACCGTTACAAAACTTTTTCTGGACTTCAAGCGAGACGGTGCAGGCGGATGGCCAAATAATGGGTTAGTGTCAGATGTCAATGGTCTACGTCCTTCTGCTTAAGCAGCTCCTTCGCACCTGATGTCGGGCGGAGCTATACCTGGTAGGTGATACAGCTGCTCCACTTTAGTGGGTCTCAGGCACCTAGGGATTTGGGGCACCTCTCATTAAGAGCGGTGTCTACGTGCCTAGGCTAACATGGCAGGCTGGTTCAGATGGCTCTGAGCACTATGGGACTTAACGTCTGAGGTCATCAGTCCCTAGAACTTAGGTTTAAGTAGTTCTAAGGACATCACACACATCCATACCCGAGGCAGGATTCGAACCTGCGACCGCAGCGGTCGCGCGGTTAAAGACTGTAGCGCCTAGAACCGCTCGGCCATCCCGGCCGGCTATCATGGCAGGAGTTATTGCCAGACAGGCGCTGCATATTCCCCCGCAGAGTAGCACAACGCCAAAGCTGAAGTCCGAATAGTGGCTGGCTGTGCATCTCAGTTAGATCCCCTTAGTTTTCGTATGATATTATGCCATCGAAGCATCTGAGATGTGGTGCTACAGACGAATATTAAAAATCAGGCCACTGATAAAGTAGGGAATGAAGAGATTTCCGCAGAATCGGAAAGGAACGTATGGAAAACAGTGACAGGAAGAAGGGACAGGGTGATAGGACAACTGTTAAGACATGAGCTTAGAGGATAAAAAGTGTAGAGGAAGACAGACTGGAATACACCTAGCAGGTAACTGAGGAGTACTCTGCAAGTGCTATTCTGAGATTGGCACAGGAGAGGAATTCGTGGCGGGCTGCATTAAACCAGTCTGAAGACTGTCAATCAGAAAAAGAAAAATATCATTTGGTTAAAAACCGATCAGTGAATTTTGGCTAACTTTAGGTGCGTATTCAGTGACTGTTAAATGATTTTTTTTTTAAATTCTGT
Organism: Schistocerca nitens; assembly: GCF_023898315.1. Taxonomy (NCBI): domain Eukaryota; kingdom Metazoa; phylum Arthropoda; class Insecta; order Orthoptera; family Acrididae; genus Schistocerca; species Schistocerca nitens. The sequence goes on along the minus strand of NC_064620.1, from coordinate 554,646,231 downwards.
ATTTTGTTGTCCACTAAACGACAGTGGGTTGATGATTAATAGCTACTGTTTAAAAGCCATTTGCTTAAAATATAATCAGCGAATTTTGGTTAGCTGCAGGTGCCTATTCAGAGACTGTTAATTGTTTTTATATTTTTGTACTCTGTGTGTGTACTGCATGGACAGTGGGCTCATAATTAATGGCAGCTGTTTGTAAGTCGTTTGCATTTATGTAAGTACTGTGCTCACACTTGGGATGAATAGCTGTGACGATTTAAGGCAGGCATCCCTGAAGTCCGAGAAAAGCGCTGCCGATGAAAGCTTAGTTAGTCAGTTCAGGGAGCTACAGGTAGATTTGAGTCTTCTCGTGTTAGAGGACCTATGTAGTGTAAGCAAGAGGGGCGATGTAGGTGATAATGAACGCCGGCAGGAGAGTGCGCAGGAAATCGAGGGTTCATTAAATTTCATCTCCTCTAATGCTTTTGCTAGGTTGCCAAATCCCATTATGCAATACTGCAAGTGATTAACAGGCTTCCTATCTAGCAGGTTGAACAGGACGAAATTGTGTTATGGTTAACGGTTCGGTTTGGATTTCATGCTGATGCATTGTGCATTCCACATGCATTTGTCCTTCAGCTTATTTTTCCGTTATCGGACAGGATTTTAAGCAAGACTTTCTTTAAATTATGCGCAGCCAAGGGCCCCTTCGTGAGCTCAGACAGCTTGTTATTCAACTGAAATTATTCCGGTTCAGGCATGAGTTGGAGAGAAAGTACTTTTGGCGTGTGCAGTACCAGCCTTGCCTAAATACACTGATGAGATCCGAACTGGTTTGCTAGCTCTGGGGTTGCAATTAGTTGAAGATGCGGTTTCCTGCTCATTCTCCTGCCGGCGTGCATGATCACCTACATCGCCCATCTGGCTTACTTTATACAGGGTGTTACAAAAAGGTACGGCCAAACTTTCAGGAAACATTCCTCACACACAGAGAAAGAAAATATGTTATGTGGACATGTGTACGGAAACGCTTACTTTCCATGTTAGAGCTCATTTTATTACTTCTCTTCAAATCACATTAATCGTGGAATGGAAACACACAGCAACAGAACGTACCAGCGTGACTTCAAACAATTTGTTACGGAAATGTTCAAAATGTCCTCCGTTAGCAAGGATACATGCATCCACCCTCCGTCGCATGGAATCCCTGATGCGCTGATGCAGCCCTGGAGAATGGTGTATTCTATCATAGCCGTCCACAATACGAGCACGAAGGGTCTCTACATTTGGTACCGGGGTTGCGTAGACAAGAGCTTTCAAATGCCCCATAAATGAAAGTCAAGAGGATTGAAGTCAGGAGAGCGTGGAGGCCATGTAATTGGTTCGCCTCTACCAATCCATCGGTCACCGAATCTATTGTTGAGAAGTGTACGAGCACTTCGACTGAAATGTGCAGGAGCTCCATCGTGCATGAACCACATGTTGTGTCGTACTTGTAAAGGCACATGTTCTAGCAGCACAGATGCAGTATCCCGCATGAAATCATGATAACGTGCTCCATTGAGCGTGGGTGGAAGAACATGGGGCCCAATCAAGACATCACCAACAATGCCTGCCCAAACGTTCACAGAAAGTCTGTGTTGATGACGTGATTGCACAATTGCGTGCGGATTCTCGTCAGCCCACACATGTTGACTGTGAAAATTTACAATTTGATCAAGTTGGAATGAAGCCTCATCCGTAAAGAGAACATTTGCACTGAAATGAGGATTGACACATTGATGGAGGAATCATTCGCAGAAGTGTACCCGTGGAGGCCAATCAGCTGCTGATAGTGCCTGCACACGCTGTACATGGTACGGAAACAACTGGTTCTCCCGTAGCACTCTCCATACAGTGACGTGGTCAACGTTACCTTGTACAGCAGCAACTTCTCTGACGCTGACATTAGGGTCATCGTCAACTGCACGAAGAATTGCTTCGTCCATTGCAGGTGTCTTCGTCATTCTAGGTCTTCCCAGTCGCGAGTCATAGGCTGAAATGTTCCGTGCTCCCTAAGACGCCGATCAATTGCTTCGAACGTCTTCTGTCGGGACACCTTCGTTCTGGAAATCTGTCTCGATACAAACGTACCGCGCCACGGGTATTGCCCCGAGCTAATCCATACATTAAATGGGCATCTGCCAACTCCGAATTTGTAAACATTGCACTGACTGCAAAACCACGTTCGTGATGAACAATAACCTGTTGATGCTACGTACTGACGTGCTTGATGCTAGTACTGTTTCATTTTCTATCAGCAAACTCAGACGAGTTAGCACTGGATGGACATTGGCCCAACTTATATGTAACAAGTCAATAGAAAGTGTCGCTAACGTAGACAAACTGACAGAGCGTCGCAAGTATTTGCACAAATATAAAAATTCTGGCATCACAAAAAAGCCAACGTGTTGTCAGGGCATTAATTATGATTCAACTGTTTCAACCTTAATCTGGAAAATAGCAGAAGTCAGTATTAGTTGGACATTAGGCCACTAATAAGTAATGGGGTCATGAAATGTGTCACCAGCATTCATAGTTATACATATTACCACGATTATAGTTGAATTGTTTACTGTGGCATAAACACAAATAAGAGCATAAAGGAACATAAAACATGCTATCTCTATCAAGAAAAATAGGAAGTATACAGGCATTGTCAGTGTGAAAAAGATTATTTAATGCAATATGCAAAGGTCACTAGGTACCTGCAATATGACGCTAGTCATATACTATATATCACAGAAAAACTGCACAAATAGAATAATATGATTCACATTTGTTACCAGTAACATAAATGTACAAGATAGTGGATATATCGTTTATATAACGGATATTCCCCCCCATGAACCATGGACCTTGCCGTTGGTGGGGAGGCTTGCGTGCCTCAACGATACAGATAGACATACCGTAGGTGCAACCACAACGGAGGGGTAACTGTTGAGAGGCCAGCCAAACATGTGGTTCCTGAAGAGGGGCAGCAGCCTTTCCAGTAGTTGCAGGGGAAACAGTCTGGATGATTGACTGATCTGGCCTTGTAACATTAACCAAAATGGCCTTGGTGTTGTGGTACTGCGAACGGCTGAAAGCAAGGGGAAACTACAGCCGTAATTTTTTCCGAGGGCATGCAGCTTTAATGTATGGTTAAATGATGATGGCGTCCTCTTGGTTAAAATATTCCGGAGGTGAAATAGTCCCCCATTCGGACCTCCGGGAGGGGACTACTCAAGAGGACGTCGTTATCAGGAGAAAGAAAACTGGCATTCTACGGATTGGAGCGTGGAATGTCAGATCCCTTAATCGGGCAGGTAGGTTAGATAATTTAAAAAGGGAAATGGATAGGTTAAAGTTAGATATAGTGGGAATTAGTGAAGTTCGGTGGCAGGAGGAACAAGACTTCTGGTCAGGTGAATACAGGGTTATGAATACAAAATCAAATAGGGGTAATGCAGGAGTAGGTTTAATAATGAATAAAAAAATAGGAGTGCGAGTAAGCTACTACAAACAGCACAGTGAACGTATTATAGTGGCAAAGATAGACACGAAGCCCATGCCTACTACAGTAGTAAAAGTTTATATGCCAACTAGCTCTGCAGATGACGAAGAAATTGAAGAAATGTATGATGAGATAAAAGAAATTATTCAGGTAGTGAAGGGAGACGAAAATTTAATAGTCATGGGTGACTGGAATTCGACAGTAGGAAAAGGGAGAGAAGGAAACATAGTAGGTGAATATGGATTGGGGCTAAGAAATGAAAGAGCAAGCCGTCTGTTAGAATTTTGCACAGAGAATAACTTAATCATAGCTAACACTTGGTTCAATAATCATAAAAGAAAGTTGTATACATGGAAGAATCCTGGAGATACTGAAAGGTATCAGATAGATTATATAATGGTAAGACAGAGATCTAGGAACCAGGTATTAAATTGTAGGACATTTCCAGGGGCAGATGTGGACTCTGACCACAATCTATTGCTTATGAACTGTAGATTAAAACTGAAGAAATTGCAAAAAGGTGGGAATTTAAGGAGATGGGACCTGGATATACTGACTAAACCAGAGTTTGTACAGAGTTTCAGGGAGGGAATAAGGGAACAATTGACAGGAATGGGGGAAAGAAATACAGTAGAAGAAGAATGAGTAGCTCTGAGGAATGAAGTAGTGAATGCAGCAGAGGATCAAGTAGGTAAAAAGACGAGGGCTAGTAGAAATCCTTGGGTAACAGAAGAAATATGTAATTTAATTGATGAAAGGAGAAAATATAAAAATGCAGTAAATGAAGCAGGCAAAAAGTAATACAAACGTCTCAAAAATGAGATCGACAGGAAGTGCGAAATGGCTAAGCAGGGATGGCTAGAGGACAAATGTAAGGATGTAGAGGCTTGTAAGGGTAAGATAGATACTGCCTACAGGAAAATTAAAGAGACCTTTGGAAAGAAGAGAACCACTTGTATGAAGATCAAGAGCTCAGATGGCAACCCAGTTCTAAGCAAAGAAGGGAAGGCAGAAAGGTGGAAGGAGTATATAGAGGGTCTATACAAGGGCGACGTACTTGAGGACAATATTATGGAAATGGAAGAGGATGTAGATGAAGATGAAATGGGAGATACGATACTGCATGAAGAGTTGACAGAGCACTGAAAGACCTGAGTCGAAACAAGGCCCCGGGAGTAGACAACATTCCATTAGAACTACTGACGGCCTTGGGAGAACCAGTCCTGACAAAACTCTACCATCTGGTGAGCAAGACGTACGAGACAGGCGAAATACCCTCACACATCAAGAAGAGTATAATAATTCTAATCCCAAAGGAAGCAGGTGTTGACGGATGTGAAAATTACCGAACTATCAGTTTAATAAGTCACAGCAGCAAAACACTAACACGAATTATTTACAGACGAATGGAAAAACTGGTAAAAGCCGACCTCGGGGAAGATCAGTTTGGATTCCGTAGAAACGTTGGAACACGTGAGGCAATACTGACCTTACGACTTATCTTAGAAGAAAGATTAAGGAAAGGCAAACATACGTTTCTAGCATTTCTAGACTTAGAGAAAGCTTTTGACAATGTTTACTGGAGTACTCTCTTTCAAATTCTAAAGGTGGCTGGGGTAAAATACAGGGAGCGAAAGGCTATTTACAGTTTGTACAGAAACGAGATGGCAGTTATACGTGTCGAGTTGCATGAAAGGGAAGCAGTGGTTGGGAAGGGAGTGACACAGGGTTGTAGCCTGTCCCCGATGCTATTCAATCTGTATATTGAGCAAGCAGTAAAGGAAACAAAAGAAAAATATGGAGTAGGTATTAAAATCCGTGGAGAAGAAATAAAAACTTTGAGGTCCGCCGATGACATTGTAATTCTGTCAAAAACAGCAAAGGACTTGGAAGAAAAGTTGAATGGAATGGACAGTGTCTTGAAAGAAGGATATAAGATGAACATCAACAAAACAAATACAAGGATAATGGAATGTAGTCGAATTAAGTCGGGTGATGCTGAGGGAATTAGATTAGGAAATGAGACACTTAAAGTAATAAAGGAGTTTTGCTATTTGTGGTGCAAAATAACTGATGATGGTCGAAGTAGAGAGGATATAAAATGTAGACTGGCAATGGAAAGGAAATCGTTTCTGAAGAAGAGAAATTTGCTAACATCGAGTATAGATTTTAGTGTCAGGAAATCGTTTCTGAAAGTATTTGTATGGAGTGTAGCCATGTATGGAAGTGAAACATGGACAATAAATAGTTTGGACACGAAGAGAATAGAAGCTTTCGAAATGTGGTGCTTCATAAGAATGTTGAAGATTACGTGGGTAGATCACGTAACTAATCAGGAAGTATTGAATAGGATTTTGGAGAAGAGAAGTTTGTGGCACAACTTGACTAGAAGAAGGGATCGGTTGGTACAACAAGTCCTGAGGCATCAAGGGATCACAAATTTAGCATTGGAGGGCAGCGTGGAGGATAAAAATCGTAGAGGGAGACCAAGAGATGAATACACTAAGCAGATTCAGAAGGATGTAAGTTGCAGTAGGTACAGGGAGATGAAGGAGCTTGCACAGGATAGATTAGCATAGAGAGCTGCATCAAACCAGTCTCAGGACTGAAGACCACAACAACAACAACAACACAACAACGGATATATTCTTTCATTCAAAAAAAGAAAAAAATATGAATTACTCTATAATGTGAAAAGCATATAAGATTTGTTTGAAACACATGTTGTTGTATGAATAAGAGAATCAGTAAAACTTTTTCAATGTGAATGTAGCTATGAAACATAATTAGAATGCAAGTGCTGAAGAAAGTGAATAGGATAAAATCAAAATTTTTGAAGTTTACAAAATGTAATAAATAATATAGAGGTCTATTATGTCCTAATACAAACGGATGTACTGCACCGTTGTTATCTTCTTCAAATAATTCACAGAAACCTTTTCTCTCAAGTCTGGTTGTTCACTGAGAAGAAGTGAAAGTTTCCTTTTGTGGAGTATATATATATTTCAACTTCTTCTAACATGTTAAGCAAGATACCTTTTGGAAGTGTGTGAATAACATTAAGACTATTAGCCATCCTTCAGAATGCCTATTTCAACTACAGTGTTGTCCAGAATCAGATTTATTACTAGCTGTTCCATAGATATGTTCATTAAATCTGACATGAAATTTGCTCCCAGTCTGACTCACATAATAACTGCTACAGGTGTTTCAAGTTATTTTATAAACACCAGAATTTAAGAATTTGTTATCCTGATTGTGGATAGTGTGTCTTAAATTGTACCATAAAATGTTATTTAAGGAAAATGCAGTAGTAAGCTCTATGCATTAGGAGAGATTGATAATTCTGCTTGACATACTGTCCATACATACCATTTTTTTGAACTTCTGATTACTTGTATTGGTATTTGTAATTTGAGTTGAATTTTGAGAAGAACATTCTAATTTATTGAAAGGGTCATCAACATATTTGAATTTTACCTACATCGGTTTCTAAGGGTAGTTTCAAAGTTCTAGAGATAACAGTCTGGAATAATGCCTTTGTGTATTGTAATGGGTGACAAGAGGAAGCATTAATTGTCACATCTGAAGTTGTAAGCATTCCATAAGCGGAGAAGCGGTGTTTACCATTGTAATTTTCTACAGTGATATCTAAAAAATAAATGTTTTTCAGATTTCTGCTCCAACATAACTTCGACTTAGGATGCATGTTGTTCAGCGTAGTAACAAGAGAACTGGTTTCTTATTGAAAACCCTCACACAACTTGAATGTATCGTCTCTTATCAGACAATTTTACTAGCTTTATCAAGATTATCTATAAAAGCTTATGCTCTAAAGTCACAAGAATGTCTGTAGGAAATTCCGAATTTCAAGGCTGTTATTCTGATGATAAATTTTTCTCTTGAAGGAAAGAAATTAAAGGACAAAACACATCAAGGAGTTCGATAAATTTTGCAACTTCATCTGTGCTTATGATTTTATGTGTAATAAAGTTACCCTTATAACAGAAATATTTTTTGTTTGGGTATTAGTGTAAATACTGGGCACGCAAAATGATGAGAACCTTGTGTTAATAGGGACCTTGATTTCATATATTTGTTTTTGGCAGTCGGAATGTATTTGTAGTACTAACGTTCCCCTCAAAACCTAATAAGGCATTAAGAATAGTATTCACACTTTTATTTAAATTGTAAGACTACTTTTATCTATTTTTTTTTTGAGCAATTGGTCTTCTGAATTCCTCTCCTGTTCCAACCGTTCCGTCTCATATTAACAATTACAACCTATGTTCTCAATTATTTTCTGAATGTGTTCCAGTCTTTGTCTTCCTCTACATTTTTTATCCTCTACAGCCTCCTCCAGTATCATACAAGTTGGAAGTTCTCCCCTAATGCACTAACAGTTGTCCTATCGCCGTTTCCCTTATCTCGTCAGTGTTTACCATATATACCTTATCTCGCCTATTTTACAGAGAACCTCCTCATTCGTTATCAGACACTTAATGTTCAACAATGTTCTGCAGCATCACACCTCAAATGCTTCTTCTGTTCTAGTTTTCCTATAGTTCTTGCTTTTATGACTATAGAGTCACTACTTTTAATCTGTCATTAATTTCTCTAACGGTTTTCGCATCATAATTTATATTTATTCCTATTTTCCTCTTCTAAAATGAGACCCTTAGGTTTATGAGCTATTCGAAAGGTCTCAGACTTACTGCATTTTACAAACTTCCTTGCAGCTCTGACACCTACTATTAAATGTTAAATATTTGAAGGATCAAGTGAAGCAATGAAATTGTATTCACTGCCTTTCTCTAACAATTTTTGCTCGTTGTCAGATTATATACTTTGTCATAAAATCGATGTACGTCGTCATTAGGATCTGAATTTAGTTCATTATTCTGTAGCATCAATGCATCTATCTTTCCCCAATATTTGTCAGTAATAGCCTCACGTAGAGATTTAATCTTTTCACCTGTTACGAGCGATCAACTGTTAACGTTGTTTAGCTAGTAACACATGTAATATGCACAGTATTTATTGTTAAGATTATCTGTTCATTAGTGAGCATTCCTAATTTCAGTTTTAAATTATACCTCTCTTCCTTTTTACAAAGTCAATATCATTGGAATTGCATTGAAAGGTAATATTAATATGTTTGCTAATAACTTTCTTCAATAAACACAATCTATTGAAACTGACTTTTGTGTTATATATGGTATATCTGGGCAGTATATCGGACAGAAATGGCAATCTCTTTAAAAGCATAGAGCTTACTACTGCATTCTCGACAAATACATTAAAAATTAAATAAGAAGTACCGTGTGTACTCAGAACAGAAAAGTCTTATTTTTTGGTTTTTAAAAAATAACTTGTGACCCTTGTGACAGTTATTACGTGAGTCAAATTTGCAGAAACTTCCATTTCAGATTTTCGAGAACAACTAGTATTAAATCTGATTTCAGACAACATATTAGCTGATACATGTAGTCTGAAGGATAAATAGTCAACAACTTTAAAATTCTTCACAAAGGGTATGCTACTTAACACGTTAGAAGAATTCGAAATCTATATATTTCACAAAAGAAACCATCGCATCTCCTCAATGAACAGCTAGAGTTAAGAGAAAAGGTTTTGTTTGACCTTTTTGATGAAGTTCTTTAACAACTTTCCAGCTCATCCGCTTATTTACTTTTATTCTGAAGCAATAATCTTCTCTGTTCTTTAATGCATTTTCTAAACTTTAGAAACTTTTTGTTCAATTTGCTTTCCCCTGTACTTCCATTTCAATTATGGTTCATACACCGGCGTAAAAAAATCGCAACATCAAGAAATAATTAATGTAGAGTAGTGAACTTTTGGGAATACTTTTGTGTAGGATAACATACTTAAGTGATTAACATTGCGACTTCCAGATTAATATAAACGCGAAAATAGCCATTGCACATGTGAAACGCTGGTGTATTAATAACCTGTCTAGCCGCCAGAATGTTAAATGCAAGCACGCAAACGTGCATGCATTATGTAGTAGACGTGCTAGGCGTCAATTTACGGGATGGAGTTCCATGCGTGTTCCAATTGTTCGGTTAATTCAGGCATGGTTACTGCTGTTTGTGGATGACGCTGGAGCTGTCGTCCTATACGTGCTAGAATGGAGATAGATCTGCTGATCGATCAGGCCAATGCAACATGTGGGCACTCTGTATAGCGTGCTCGATTACAACAGTGGTACGTGGGTGACAGTTATCCTGTTGGAAAACACCCCATGGAATTCTTTTATTGGATGACAGCACAACAGGTCGGATGACCAGACTGACGTATAAATTTGCAGTCAGGGTGCTTGAGATACCCACGAGAGTGCTTCTGCTGTCATACGAAATCGCACCCCCGACCATAACTCCAGGTGTAGGTCCAGTGTGTCTAGATGGTTTGGGGTCAGTGGAACACACACTACAGAGCATCTGTCTCGAAGCTGTCCTTGAAGTAACCGACTTGTTACAGTTTGTTGTGCCACTGTGGTGCCAAGTCCCGCTCAAATTGGTTCCGCAGATGCAGTACGATGCGCCAGAGCCATATGCCGAACACGACAGCCCTCCTCTCGATAGTACCACGTGGCCGTCCTGGGCCCGGTCTTTTTCGGACCGTACATTTTTGTGACCACCACTGCCAGCAACAATGTTCAGCCTCTGCACTCCCACCAAGCCTTCTTGCAGTATCTCAGAAGGAATGGCCAGCTTTTCGTAGCTCTGTCAATAATGACGTCTTTGCCGCCTTAAAGAGTATTGACTTACATGAGCTCACTACATTAAATCTCAAAGTTAACTAACGCTCACGAACGTTACAGCTTGTATTTAAAGCAAACCTGATTTGCATCCTCATAGTGGCGCTATTAGCGTCCCTCTTATGCTATTGGTGAGAAATTTGCGTGGACAACATCATTCAGTTGTAGAAACAAGCAACTCTTTCTCTGTGTAGTGATTTTTGTCCGGCAGCGTATCTGTATTCACTTCTAAAAATGTTTTTTTAGATTCTCTTATTCATTAGACAACACCTGTTTCAAATAAATCTAATATACCTTTCGCATTATAGACTACACGTTTTTATTGAATGGAAGAATATATCTTCGAAACAGAGAATTTTTCTACTAAACATCTTATACGAGGGCAGTTCAATAAGTAATGCAACACATTTTTTTTCTCGGCCAATTTTGGTTGAAAAAACCGGAAATTTCTTGTGGAATATTTTCTAACATTCCCGCTTCGTTTCGTATAGTTTCATTGACTTCCGACAGGTGGCAGCGCTGTACGGAGCTGTTAAAATGGCGTCTGTAACGGATGTGCGTTGCAAACAATGGGCAGTGATCGAGTTTCTTTTGGCGGAAAACCAGGGCATCTCAGATATTCATAGGCGCTTGCAGAATGTCTACGGTGATCTGGCAGTGGACAATAGCACGGTGAGTCGTTGGGCAAAGCGTGTGTCATCATCGCCGCAAGGTCAAGCAAGACTGTCTGATCTCCCGCGTGCGGGTCGGCCGTGCACAGCTGTGACTCCTGCAATGACGGAGCGTGCGAACACACTCGTTCGAGATGATCGACGGATCACCATCAAACAACTCAGTGCTCAACTTGACATCTCTGTTGGTAGTGCTGTCACAATTGTTCACCAGTTGGGATATTCAAAGGTTTGTTCCCGCTGGGTCCCTCGTTGTCTAACCGAACACCATAAAGAGCAAAGGAGAACCATCTGTGCGGAATTGCTTGCTCGTCATGTGGCTGAGGGTGACAATTTCTTGTCAAAGATTGTTACAGGCGATGAAACATGGGTTCATCACTTCGAACCTGAAACAAAACGGCAATCAATGGAGTGGCGCCACACCCACTCCCCTACCAAGAAAAAGTTTAAAGCCATACCCTCAGCCGGTAAAGTCATGGTTACAGTCTTCTGGGACGCTGAAGGGGTTATTCTGTTCGATGTCCTTCCCCATGGTCAAACGATCAACTCTGAAGTGTATTGTGCTACTCTTCAGAAATTGAAGAAACGACTTCAGCGTGTTCGTAGGCACAAAAATCTGAACGAACTTCTCCTTCTTCATGACAACGCAAGACCTCACACGAGTCTTCGCACCCGAGAGAAGCTCACAAAACTTCAGTGGACTGTTCTTCCTCATGCACCCTACAGCCCCGATCTCGCACCGTCGGATTACCATATGTTTGGTCCAATGAAGGACGCAATCCGTGGGAGGCACTACGTGTTATTGATGCAGTACGACGTTGGCTCCGACATCGACCAGTGGAATGGTACCGTGCAGGCATACAGGCCCTCATTTCAAGGTGGCGTAAGGCCGTAGCATTGAATGGAGATTACGTTGAAAAATAGTGTTGTGTAGCTAAAACATTGGGGAATAACCTGGTGTATTTCAATGCTGAATAAAACAGCCCCCGTTTCAGAAAAAAAAATGTGTTGCATTACTTATTGAACTGCCCTCGTACATTTATGATACTGGTAAAAAAATACGAGTTACATCACTCCGTTTGTACGATCAGCATCGTAATGACCTTTGCGCCCTGCATTACACAGCCTTTTCACACTGACAGTAACTGTGTACGTGCATGTTTTATTTATAAGGTTTCGTGTTTTCTAGTTGCTTTAATACTCGTATTTGTGTTTATGATACAGCTATAACGATTAGCAACAACGTATAGAAATGAATGTTGGTGACACATTTCATTACCTCGTTACCTTTTTGGTGGGCCAATGTCCAATATACATCACTTGTATCTTTGGATGTCTGAACTTGAACCAGCTGTTGGCTTTCAGGCACTTCCAGTTCACCCAGAAATTCGAAGGAAAAGACGACGCACGAACTGAGTTGAATCCTGCAGAGCTTTCGAAGCCTACGTAAATTTCAGCAACCTGAACCCAATGCGAATTCACGAAGCAAGCTAGAAGTTAGTATCTCACCAAATCCTGTGATCCAGCATGTTGAATGCGCTCATCTCGAAAGACAGAAGGTAGGTGACTACACTACATCGACGCGATGAGGAAGCAGGAAAAGCTGTGTTCTCTACCACTCCATTCCGTAACTGAAATTTTGCCGGCCTGCCGTTTCGCAGCGTGGTGCTTTACAAAGATACGTTTCGCTGTCAGAGGAATTTGCCAGCGATTGAGTGCCTCTGAGGAAACAAGTGACTCACGTGAGGCGCGCGCGTGAACGTAATACAGAACAAACGCTGTGCAAGAGCAGGCGTGTTTCAAAATTGACACCATACTAAGCTCAGAATATGATTTAAGGATAAACACAACAAATATGAAGGCGATAAAAAGTAGAAAGGAGAATGACGACTTAATTAACATCAGAATTACTCGAGACACTAATGGAAGAAGTACAAGAATCAGCCTATCTACGGATAACGACAAATGCAAGGAGGACATTAGAAGTAAATTGTCTCAGACGAATATTGTTTTCTTCAATAAAATAGGTGTTGATATACATTACTGTGAAATTGAGGACAACGTTTGTAAAAGTTTACTTTTGGAGCACACTACTGCTATGTTGGCGATACATGGGGTATGGTAAATGCGGAGAAGGAGAAACTGTAAGCATTGGAGATGTTGTGCTATCTTGTTGTTGTTGTTGTTGTTGTTGTGGTCTTCAGTCCTGAGACTGGTTTGATGCAGCTCTCCATGCTACTCTATCCTGTGCAAGCTTCTTCATCTCCCAGTACCTACTGCAACCTACATCCTTCTGAATCTGCTTAGTGTATTCATCTCTTGGTCTCCCTCTACGATTTTTACCCTCCACGCTGCCCTCCAATGCTAAATTTGTGATCCGTTGATGCCTCAAAACATGTCCTACCAACCGATTCCTTCTTCTAGTCAAGTTGTGCCACAAACCTCTCTTCTCCCCAATCCTATTCAATACCTCCTCATTAGTTACGTGATCTACCCACCTAATCTTCAGCATTCTTCTGTAGCACCACATTTCGAAAGCTTCTATTCTCTTCTTGTCCGTACTAGTTATCGTCCATGTTTCACTTCCATACATGGCTACACTCCATACAAATACTTTCAGAAACGACTTCCTGACACTTAAATCTATACTCGATGTTAACAAATTGTTCTTCTTCAGAAACGATTTCCTTGGCATTGCCAGTCTACGTTTTATATCCTCTCTACTTCGACCATCATCAGTTATTTTACTCCCTAAATAGCAAAACTCCTTTACTACTTTAAGTGTCTCATTTCCTAATCTAATCCCCTCAGCATCACCTGATTTAATTTGACTACATTCCATTATCCTCGTTTTGCTTTTGTTGATGTTCATCTTATATCCTCCTTTCAAGGCACTGTCCATTCCGTTCAACTGCTCTTCCAAGTCCTTTGCTGTCTCTGACAGAATTACAATGTCATCGGCGAACCTCAAAGTTTTTACTTCTGTGCTATCTTACAATATTATAAATTAAGTGATAGCAAGACTTGAAGAAATACTAAAAGCAATTGGTGAGGATGGAATTTTGTAGAATATCCTTACAATAAGAAGGAATCCTACATCGCAGGAGGACGGACATAACGCTACGCAATCCACGAACAGTCAACATGGCGCTGGATTTAGCAGCAAGCAGACCACAGAGCCTGTCCAGAACGGTCTCATGATTATTTCATTCCTGCCGTATAAGAGACGTCAGTGCAGTAACTACGGTGCAAGCTAGAACTAACAGACTGCATTCGACGAGTCAGTTGTGAGCAGGCAGTTTTAAGTAGTGGAAGCCCGAACGCACTGTGTCAGTGTTATCTCACGATTCGAAATGGTGCAACCTCTTTAAAGGAGGTTTTCAGAGTTTCTCCATAACGTTTTTAAGATGAGAAAGTGTGGGCGAAAGCTTTTCCTGCTTACCGTAACTCCCGAACAAAAACCACGACAAGTGGACGCTTTCAACGACTTCATTGGAACGCGAGAAGGGGGCAATTGCATTCTGGAGAAAATCACCACGGGTGACGAGATTTGGTGTTATAATGCGAACCTACAACAAAACGCCAAAGTGCAGAAACTGTAATGAACAGTTAACTCTCCGATGACATAACCGACATTCTATCACTGTGAAGCAGTAGCTCAACAATATCCCAAAATGAATTTTTCTGGTTCTTGTACATACTGTATATTACCCATCTTTCCCCATAGCTTACCCCTATTTTTCTCAGAATTCCGAACATCTTGCATCGTTTGACACTGTCGAAAGCTTTTTCAAGGTCGACAAATCCTATGGATGTGTCTCCATTTTCCTGCAGTCTTGCTTCCATTATTAACCTCAAAGTGAGATCTGTCTCTCTAGTGCTATTTCCCTTCCTAAAGCCAAACTAACTGACCCTCAATTTTCTTTACAATTTTTCTGCACATTATTCTTGTCGGCAACTTGGACTGTGCAATAGTTTTCGCACTTTAGAGTGTATTTAGGAGGTGAATACAAAGTAGTGCCAACTGATGTGTTGGCAGAAGAGCCAACACCGTGTTGCTAGACGAGGCCGAAATGCACGCGTTTAAGCTCACGCAGACTGGCGTGAGGTCTGGAACAAGGTAAAGTAATTGAGTCTACTAAATAAAGTACGAAGCTCTTTGAATACTTAACTTTAATCCACAATTGGAGAACATCGCTCTTGTTGATACATGAATTATAATCTCAATATAAACTGGTAATGGCGCCTTGCTAGGTCGTAGCAAATGACGTAGCTGAAGGCTAAGCTAACTATCGTCTCGGCAAATGAGAACGTATTTGTCAGTGTAGCATCGCTAGCGAAGTCATCTGTACAACTGGGGCGAGTGCTAGGACGTCTCTCTAGACCTGCCGTGTGGCGGCGCTCGGTCTGCAATCACTGACAGTGGCGACACGCGGGTCCGACGTATACTAGCGGACCGCGGCCGATTTAAAGGCTACCACCTAGCAAGTGTGGTGTCTGACGGTGACACCACACCAACCATGACCGTTAGTCGCTTCCTTGTACGGTACAAATCTTTTAGTATTACTCACAAAAATTAGTCTAGTTAGTATTAAATGAAACAACAAGTTCACTGTTACCAGTCACCGTTTTATTTATTTCCACGACGCATTTCGAAGGTTTAAACCTCCATCAACGGGTGGATTTACATTAGTAAGTATTACATTTGTGTGTGTGTTGTGTTACGATTTTTGGAGGAACTTGTGGCACTGCTAACACAACACACACACAAATGTAATAATTACTAATGTAAATCCACCCGATGATGGAGGTTTAAACATTCGAAACGCGTCGTGGAAATAAATAAAACGGTGACTGGTAACAGTGAACTTGTTGTTTCATTTAATGTCAGTAACAGTCACGGTAAAGCCTAACCTAAAAATGTTCGCATTTAAAGTTAGTCTCGTTAGGTATGTGACGTGACCCGTGTGGAATGTACGTGCTGTGTAGTGACTCCTTCGTGCAAGGTGTCATGTTGCCGAACGTCAAATACTGAGCACTTGCTCTTTCAGAAGAGTTATGTACAGCATGGCGTATATCGTTGGCGAGCCGATCATTAATTAATCACCATCTAGAGGACTGTAGCTCCCTGTCAAGATGCTATCGCCAAGCGGCTGCACAAAATGCTGTCGCTTCTCATCCTAAGCATTTCTCATTCTTGTTATTCTCAGCACTACAGCACTTTCCTTAATATAAGAAGATATCCATTTCGAAACTAAAATGAAAGTTAATGTCATTGTTAAAAAGTAGACCTCGTGACCAGTATAAATGCACGTTGTGCATTCGTTACTTTAGTGCAAATTATATCTTGATTGAGAAGAGGTACACTATGTGATCAAAAGTATCGGGACACTCCCAAAAACGCACGTTTTACATATTAGGTGCAGTGTGCTGCTACCTACTGCCAGGTACTCCATATCAGCGACCTCAGTAGTGATTAGACATCGTGAGAGAGCAGAATGGACCGCTCTACGGAAGTCACTGACTTCGAACGTGGTCAGGTGATTGGGTGTCACTTGTGTCATTCTTCTGTATGCGACATTTCCACACTCCCAAACATCCCTAGGTCGACTGTTTCCGATGTGATAGTCAAGTGGAAACGTGGGATACGTACAGCACAAAAGCGTACAGGCCGACGTCGTTTATTGACTGACAGAGACTGCCGACAGTTGAAGAGGGTCGTAACGTGTAACAGTCAGACATCTATCCAGACCGTCACACAGGAATTACAAACTGCATCAGGATCCACTGCAAGTACTATGACAGTTAGAGGGGAGGTGAGAAAACTTGGATTTCATGGTCGAGCGGCTGCTCATAAGCCACAAATCACCCCCGCAAATGCCAAACGTCGCCTCGCTTGGTGTAAGGAGCGTAAACATTGGACAATTCAACAGTGGAAAAATGTTGTGTGGATTGGTACAGAATGTGGGGATCCCATGGCAGGGTGTGGGTACAGCGAATGCCCAGTGAACGTCATCTGCCAGTGTGTGTACTGCCAACAGTAAAATTCAGAGGCGCTGGTGCTGTGGTGTCGTCGTGTTTTTCATGGAGGGGGCTTGCACCCGTGGTTATTTTGCGTGGCAGTATCACAGCACAGACCTACATCGATGTTTTGAGCACCTTCTTGCTTCCCACTGTTGAAGAGCGATTCGGGAATGGCGATTGCATATTTAAACACGATCGAGCACCTGTTCATAATGCACGGCCTGTGGATGGTGGTTGCACGACATTAACATCCCAGTAATGGACTGGCCTGCACAGAGTCATGTCCTGAATCCTATAGAACACCTTTGGGTTATTTTGGAACGCCGACTTCGTGCCAGGTCTCACCAGCCAACATCTATACCTCTTCTCAGTGCAGCACTCCTGAAGAATGGGCTGCCATTCCCCAAGAAATCTTGCAACACCTGATTGAACGTATGCCAGCGAGAGTGGAAGCTTTCGTCAAGGCTAAGTGTGGGCGAACATCATATTGAATTCTAGCGTTACCGATGTAGGGAGCCAAGAACTCTTGAGTCATTTTCAGCCAAGTGTAGGGATACTTTTGATCACATAGTGTATACATCGATGTATCATACATTAGAATAATAAATTTGCAATGTTCTTGGTGTCATGACTGCGGTCTGGCCCTTCCTTTATAAAGTAACGATTAACTTTGTTTTTTAGTCTCTCCCAATTAACTAGGTATCAGACCAGTGGTCGAAGGATAAGTCTGACGTTCTACGCCGAGCGGTACGGACGCCCGCTGAGTTTTCGCCAGCCGACGCGTACACACAGACTAACTTGTTTACTATGCTGTTTCAGACTCAGCTTCATTGCGCATTATGCACCAGGCCCGGGTTCCATTACCTGCCGCTCGTGGACTGGGTGTCTTCATCATCACCGACGCGCATGTCGCCCAATGCGGCGTCACCTGAAATACACTCCTGGAAATTGAAATAAGAACACCGTGAATTCATTGTCCCAGGAAGGGGAAACTTTATTGACACATTCCTGGGGTCAGATACATCACATGATCACACTGACAGAACCACAGGCACATAGACACAGGCAACAGAGCATGCACAATGTCGGCACTAGTACAGTGTATATCCACCTTTCGCAGCAATGCAGGCTGCTATTCTCCCATGGAGACGATCGTAGAGATGCTGGATGTAGTCCTGTGGAACGGCTTGCCATGCCATTTCCATCTGGCGCCTCAGTTAGACCAGCGTTCGTGCTGGACGTGCAGACCGCGTGAGACGACGCTTCATCCAGTCCCAAACATGCTCAATGGGGGACAAATCCGGAGATCTTGCTGGCCAGGGTAGTTGACTTACACCTTCTAGAGCACGTTGTGTGGCACGGGATACATGCGGACGTGCATTGTCCTGTTGGAACAGCAAGTTCCCTTGCCGGTCTAGGAATGGTAGAACGATGGGTTCGATGACGGTTTGGATGTACCGTGCACTATTCAGTGTCCCCTCGACGATCACCAGTGGTGTACGGCCAGTGTAGGAGATCGCTCCCCACACCATGATGCCGGGTGTTGGCCCTGTGTGCCTCGGTCGTATGCAGTCCTGATTGTGGCGCTCACCTGCACGGCGCCAAACACGCATACGACCATCATTGGCACCAAGGCAGAAGCGACTCTCATCGCTGAAGACGACACGTCTCCATTCGTCCCTCCATTCACGCTTGTCGCGACACCACTGGAGGCGGGCTGCACGATGTTGGGGCGTG
Source organism: Schistocerca nitens (assembly GCF_023898315.1). Taxonomy (NCBI): domain Eukaryota; kingdom Metazoa; phylum Arthropoda; class Insecta; order Orthoptera; family Acrididae; genus Schistocerca; species Schistocerca nitens. Next base: position 554,627,507 of record NC_064620.1, on the reverse strand, counting down.
AGCGGAAGACGGCCTAACGGTGTGCGGGACCGTAGCTCAGCTTCATGGAGACGGTTGCGAATGGTCCTCGCCGATACCCCAGGAGCAACAGTGTCCCTAATTTGCTGGGAAGTGGCGGTGCGGTCCCCTACGGCACTGCGTAGGATCCTACGGTCTTGGCGTGCATCCGTGCGTCACTGCGGTCCGGTCCCAGGTCGACGGGCACGTGCACCTTCCGCCGACCACTGGCGACAACATCGATGTACTGTGGAGACCTCACGCCCCACGTGTTGAGCAATTCGGCGGTACGTCCACCCGGCCTCCCGCATGCCCACTATACGCCCTCGCTCAAAGTCCGTCAACTGCACATACGGTTCACGTCCACGTTGTCGCGGCATGCTACCAGTGTTAAGGACTGCGATGGAGCTCCGTATGCCACGGCAAACTGGCCGACACTGACGGCGGCGGTCCACAAATGCTGCGCAGCTAGCGCCATTCGACGGCCAACACCGCGGTTCCTGGTGTGTCCGCTGTGCCGTGCGTGTGATCATTGCTTGTACAGCCCTCTCGCAGTGTCCGGAGCAAGTATGGTGGGTCTGACACACCGGTGTCAATGTGTTCTTTTTTCCATTTCCAGGAGTGTAAGTCTTGCAACCGGGTGGCCCAACTACTCCCGGATGGGTCCTCCCGGCCATCAGTGCCACTCTATCATTTCTTTTGTGCACAGGAATGTGGCCGTCCGCTTAAGGAAAGCAAAGAATGCACGAGATCGATAGCTCTGGAGGTAAAACGCTTCGTCAGTGATGAAGAAAAGATACCGCCATTGTACATACTAGGGATATATCTTTCCATTCTAGGTAGCGTAACGTATGTCAGAGTCGTTGACGATGTGGCGTGTGACAGGACACTGAAAAGTGCTCAACGTGACGTCCGGTCTTGTGACGCTGACGGTAACATCGGCGCGCTGAAGTGTGCGGTGACAGATGCTACGTTGTGCGTACAAACTGGCCGAAGTGGCCGTAGCTGACAGACCGCGAACGCTGTAGGCAGTTCGGTACGCACCTCGTATTAAACAGGGTGCATCAAGTCATAACCGATCTTCGTTGTCACGTTCCTTCCTGTTTAATCATCAGCGGGTGTCGGGCCACCGTTGTATACCGTGGTCAGCCCAAGTCCTGCTTTGGGTGTGGCAGGGAGAGTCACCTGCGTTCGGAATGCCTGCAACGGCGCATCACTCAGCCGCCGTCCGGTGAGATGCCGAGAGACACTGCACTAACGGTATTGCCTGTCACGCCATCTATCCTCACTTGTAACGTCAACGGGGTCACTGTCCCAACTGCCTGCGGTTGCTTTTAACGTATCTGCAGTTGTTAATATGGACAACCATCAGCTATACAATGGAATGACGACAATTAAAACCTGTGCCAAACCGACACAGTACAAGACAATGTTACATGCTCTAAGGAACACTGGAATGTTTCTTCATAACACAGGCACTGCAATATCGTATTTATCCGTTGAAACCGGGCAAGCGACGTTCAAGTAAAATCTCTCGCCTATATGGGAATATACACTACTGGCCATTAAAATTGCTACACCAAGAAGATGACGTGCGAAATTTAACCGACAGATAGAAGATGCTGTGATATGCAAATGATTAGCATTTCAGAGCATTCACACAAGGTTGGTGCTGGTGGCGACACCTACAACGTGCTGACATGAGGAACAGATTTCTCATACACAAACAGTAGTTGACCGGCCTTGCCTGGTGTAACTTTGTTGTGATGCCTCGCGTAAGTAGGAGAAATGCGTACCATCACGTTTCCGACTTAGATAAAGGTCGGATTGTAGCCTGTCGCAACTGTGGTTTAGCATATCGCGACATTGCTGCTCGCGTTGGTCGAGATCGAGAATAGGGAATCGGTGGATTCAGGAGGGTAATACGGAACGCCGTGCTGGATCCCAACGGCCTCGTAATCACTAGCAGTCGAGATGACAGGCATCTTATCCGCATGGCTGTAACGGATCGTGCAGCCACGTCTCGATCCCTGGGTCAACAGATGGGGACGTTTGCAAGACAACAACCATCTGCACGAACAGTTCGGCGACGTTTGCAGCAGCATGGACTATCAGCTCGGAGACCATGGCTGCGGTTACCCTTGACGCTGCGTCACAGACAGGAGCGCCAGCAATAGTGTACTCAACGGCAAACCTGGGTCCACGAATGGCAAAACGTCATTTTTTTGGATGAATCCAGGTTCTGTTTACAGCATCATGTAGGTCGCATCCGTATTTGGCGTCATCGCGGTGAATGCACATTGGAAGCGTGTAGTCATCATCGCCATACTGGCGTATTACCCGGCGTGATGGTATGGGGTGCCATTGGTTACACGTATCGGTCACCTCTTGTTCGCATTAACGGCACTTTGAACAGTGGACGTTACATTTCAGATGTGCTACGACCCGTGGCTCTAAAAATGGCTCCGAGCACTATGGGCTTAACTTCTGAGGTCATCAGTCCCCTAAAACTTAGAACTGCTTAAACCTAAGTAACCCAAGGACATCACACACATCCATGCCCGAGGCAGGATTCGAACCTGCGACCGTAGCGGTCTCGCGGTTCCAGACTGAAGAGCCTAGAACAGCTCGGCCACATGGGCCGGCCCCGTGGCTCTACCCTTCATTTGATCCCTGTGAAACCCTACATTTCAGCAGGATAATGCACGACCGCATGTTGCGGGTCCTTTGCGGGCCATTCTCCAGATCTAACTGAAATGTCTGTTCAATTGTGGTCGAGCAACTGGCTCGTCACAATACGCCAGTCACTAGTCTTGATGAACTGTGGCATCGTGTTGAAGCTGCATGGGCAACTGTACCTGCACACGCTATCCAAGCTCTGTTTGACTCAATGCCCTGGCGTATCAAGGCCGTTATTACGGCCAGAGGTGATTGTTCTGAGTACTGATTACTCAGGATCTATGCACCCAAATTGCGTGAAAATGTAATCACATGTCAGTGCTAGTATAATATATTTGTCCAATGAATACCCGTTTATCATCTACATTTCTTCTTGGTGTAGCAATTTTAATTGCCAGTAGTGTACATAATGGCTATGGAACTACAGGTTGTAAAGTCGTAGTTGATAAAGTATGGAAGACTGGGTGCGATCGTGAATCGTGCACGGCTGGCCAAACTGTAAGGCGTCCTATTGATAAGCGGGAAATCCGGGTTCGAGTCCCGGTCCATCGTATATTTTTACTGTCGTCGTTCCATTGTAAAGCTTATGGTTGTCCATATTCGCAGTTGCGAATACATTTAATGTATTTCATGTCTGTAGTTGCCGCAGGGTCTGTTCCTTTGGACATGCATGCATCTATACAGCGTGTGATTCAAAAGTTTCAAGACTTAAATCAGAACTAGAAATTTATTGGACATTTAAGTACAGCGGACTAAAATTCTTGAAAATATGCTTCAGCATCAACACAACGCTGCCAGCGCGTCTTCCACTGTTCGCAGCCCTTCTGAAAGCCCTCGGGCGTCATGCTGTCAAGGGCTCTCGTCGAAGCCTGCCCTTTTAGGTCTGTCTTGAGTTGGGGGAAGAGGAAAATGTCTCTTGGAGCCAAGTCGGGGCTGTAGGGTGGCTGCGGCCGTGTTGTCACGTTGAATTTGATCAAAACTTCGGCGGCTTCGTGCGACGCGTGAGAGGGCGCGTTGTCGCGGTGGAGAATCGAATCGCCCTTGATCGCCAGGCGGACGCGGCGAACTCGATCCCTCAAGCGGCGGAATACTCCAGCGTTAACGACACCGGTGACAGTCCGTCCACGAGCAACAAACTCTTTGTGAACCACTCCTTTACCATCAAAGATACCATCAGCATGCACTTCACACCGAGCAAGAAACTCCTTGTGAATCTCTCCTTTACCATCAAAAAAACCATCAGCATGCACTTCACACACGACTTGCTCATGCGAGCTTTCTTGGGCGTCGGCGAGGAAGCAGTGTGCCATTCTGAGCTTTGACGCATCGACTCACGATCGTACTTGTAGACCCAGGTCTCATCACCAGTAACCACTTTCTCCAGAAGTAAAGCTGTGAGGACCGGGCGTGAGTCGTGGTTAGGTAGCTCAGATGGTAGAGCACTTGCCCGCGAAAGGCAAAGGTTCCGAGTTCGAGTCTCGGTCGGGCACACAGTTTTAATCTGCCAGGAAGTTTCATATCAGCGCACACTCCGCTGCAGAGTGAAAATCTCATTCAGGAAACATTCAACTGTTGGAGCATATCCTAGCAAACAGTCATGCACCGTGTCTTTTGATCCACCGGCAAAACTTTTGGCACAAGTCTGGCACACACTTTTCGTATCCTCAAATTGTCCGCCACAATCCCCCACACCATACTCTGAGTCCCAGTTCATTGGCAATTAATCTAGTACTAAGACGACGGTCTTTGTTTAAAAGTTCCCGCACTCTCTCCACATATTGATCCGTTCAACTTGATGATTGCCTCCCAGAGCGGTCGTCGTCTTCAAAATCCCCGCGGCCATCTTTGAAACGTTTGTGCCACGTGAAAACCATTACACGGGACATGGCTTCTTCTTTAAAGGCCCCTTGAATCATACCAAGAGTCTCCATGGCGGTTTTGTTCAGTCGCACGCAAAACTTAATCGCATGACGCTGCTCCAAGTGCTGCTCCATTTTCGCCTCTTCCACTTTTCGACCCATGTCAATGACACGGACTCACGCTGCAAGCGATGCGCACTCTCCATAGTTCTGAAGGCAACTGCCGTAGCGTCAGTTCATTCCCTGAGACCCACACTACTTTCCCCACCTGGTGGAACCGGTCCGCAAAAATGGTTCAAATGGCTCTGAGCACCATGGGACTCAACTTCTGAGGTCATTAGTCCCCTAGAACTTTTTTTTTTTTGGTCATCAGTCTACTGACTGGTTTGATGCGGCCCACCACGAATTCCTTTCATCTCAGAGTAGCACTTGCAACCTACATCCTCAATTATTTGCTTGACGTATTGCAATCTCTGTCTTCCTCTACAGTTTTTTCCCTCTACAGCTCCCTCTAGTACCATGGAAATCATTCCCTCATGTCTTAGCAGATGTCCTATCATCCTGTCCCTTCTCCTTATCAGTGTTTTCCACATATTCCTTTCCTCTCCGATTCTGCGTAGAACCTCGTCATTCCTTACCCTATCAGTCCACCTAATTTTCAACATTCGTCTATAGCACCACATCTCAAATGCTTGGATTCTCTTCTGTTTCGGTTTTCCCACAGTCCATGTTTCACTACCATACAATGCTGTACTCCAAACGTACATCCTCAGAAATTTCTTCCTCAAATTAAGGCCGGTATTTGATATTAGTAGACTTCTCTTGGCCAGAAATGCCTTTTTTTGCCATAGCGAGTCTGCTTTTGATGTCCTCCTTGCTCCGTCCGTCATTTGTTATTTTACTGCCTAGGTAGCAGAATTCCTTAACTCCACTGACTTCGTGACCATCAATCCTGATGTTTCTTCTTCACTTTCACTCAGGATAGCAATGTCATCAGCGAATAGTATCATTGATATCCTTTCACCTTGTATTTTAATTCCACTCCGGAACCTTTCTTTTATTTCCATCATTGCTTCCTCGATGTAAAGATTGAAGAGTAGGGGCGAAAGGCTACAGCCTTGTCTTACACCCTTCTTAATACTAGCACTCCCTAGAACTTAGAACTACTTACACCTAACTAACCTAAGGACATCACACACATCCATGCCCGATGCAGCATTCGAACCTGCGACCGTAGCGGTCTCGCGGTTCCAGACTGCAGCGCCTAGAACCGCACGGCCACTTCGGCCGGCCGACCGGTCCGCGCGCGCTCCCCTACTCACAAATGAATCAGTCACGAAACTTGTGAATCACACCTTGTATGCATAGTCCGACGGAATGGAGGCACTTGCATCCCCCTGTTCTCTCATCACATCGGCACGTATCGACGTCGTGCCAGACATCAATGAAACTTTCATCGCTCACCGTTCCTACGTCAGCTGTTGTGACGGAACGTAGGGAAACCATTCCGACACCGAAGGTCGGGTGCGGAAGCGGCGGTCGACCAAGAAGCGCAAGCGTAGGCGCCACATGACTTATTATCAGGATGTTTCGCCATCGGCGATTCCGTGACCGATTGCCCTGGTGACACCTCGGCGATTTCTTAAGACGATGAGGGCAACATGTTGCTTCGGCAGATGGATCGAGACTGCTACACGTGCTGCCTGCACAAACCGACGACCTGGTACAACTCCTCCCAACTGGCGGCTCGGCTGGTCTGCTGGCGCCATGGGCGGCGTTTCCAGTGGACACATCCGAGGCGCCGACGACGTCAGCGTGGAGCGTCGACGTCGAGAACGCTTTGGACTCCTTGCAGGCGTCTGCAGCGCCCGCAACGGAGCAAAAAGCGCTTGGCAGCAGCAGTGGATTCCAAAGACAGCCGGCTCGCGGCGATGCAGGATGTCCCAGTTCTGATGCCTCCCGGTGGAATCGCGTCAGACGTATCGCCTGGCTGCGAGTAACATCGAAAACGTTAATACCCAACTTCAGCGAGAAATTATTTGGCCTTCCTACAATGACCTAAAGCTACTTTAGGAGGCGCACTTGGCCGCCATACCATATGTGACCGCATACGTCTCTTAAGCCTCTCCTGGTGCCGATCTTGAACGCAGGGTGGTCACATGTTTTTGTGATGGGATATGTGTTGAGGGTGTCATGTATCTGCCTTCAGTGAGGATTATGGTGCTTAACGTGATGGTCATCCGCATTGCAAATGTGTACACCCTATTTGGTTGTGACCATGAAAAGGCACAGAGCTCGATTTTATTCTGAAATCTCTCAGCTGTTTTCGGCCGCTACGAACATTGTCTGCTTGTCGCTGACCAGTTATTTTTTAAACCTGAAGGACCAATAACAACGCTTCAACCCCTGCCAGTAACTACGCTTCGTTATCCACCACTGTTCCATCTGTGTCAGTTGGGAGATTTTACATGGCTGTGCTGGACGTATCAGGCTGGCCACACTGCACTTCGCGTGGATAGGATTTACGTCTCCCAGTGGCTAGTGAGTGCTATCCATGATTGAGAACGCTGGCCTTTGGTGCTCACGGAATCTGTTATTACGTCAGCACAGCAGTTTTCGTGGAGTCGTGGACAGTGGAAATTAAACACCACACATCTCACCAATCCCGACTACCAGCGGCGTGTGGCAGAGGTTTCGACAGCGTGTGAGCGCCAGTGTCTGGCTTGTCAGATGATAGAGGCTTGGTGGCTGGTGTAGGCCAGGCCTGCGATATGGCGAGTCTTGGTGTAGTTTGGCAGGGATGTGTCGGCATGGAACGGCCAAACGGCTGAGCACTTCTTACCTGTGCTCTGTGGCCTAAATAAGAGACAGCCCTCTCCTACCTTTGAGATAGACCACAACAAGGTCAAGGCTCACACAGTGGAGGTGAACCATGCACAGGTTTCAGGGGGTGGTCACGAGAATCCACGGCCAAGACACGTCTTGGCAGGAGGACACGTGAGCTGTCGGAGCTCGGCACTTACAGGGGGCTGTAGGCAACCAATCAGGCAGACATTCTGGCTGCCTTTGTGGAACATTTACCAGTGCGAGGTGCATGAAGTTCATGATTTAGAACACGTTTTGTTCCACATCATTCACACTGCCATGGGCATTGAGGACATCCCTTTTGACGACGTCAAGGACTTGATCATGAAGTGTGTTCCAAACAAGTCGCCTCTGTTGATGATCTCCCTCTGGAATTTTACCAGGGTTTCCAGGTACCAAGTTTGACCATAATATTCAGAGAAGGATTGCTGATGCCTGCCACGGTGGCACCAGCATTTGTCGAGGTCACTATCGTTCCTTAACATAAGCCTACCCATTGGACTGCAGTTGCCCCCCCCCCTCCCCTTACCATGCTGCATCCGTGGCCGAGGGGTAGCGTCTTTGATTAGAAATGGGAAGCGTCCTCAGTACCAGGTTCGAACTCGGCCACCGCCTAAAATTTTGAACAAAAATAAGCATTGGTGGCAGAAGAGTTCCAGCATTGGAGGTCACCCTCATTCTGCCAGCAGCCTTGTCAATGATGGCAGAGGGGCAGACAAAGGTTCAGGGCACTCTCTTGTCCTAGGGGTCGGAAAATGTCTTTAAAGTCAGAAGTATCACCAATGATCAATGGTATGAGAATGCAGACGGAAATAGAAACCTCTGCATTAAAGACACATAATGTGTATCCACAGGACATGTGGCCTATAGTTGAAAAAGCGTAATGATGATCTCTCCATTGGGAAAACATTCTGGACTAGTTTTCCATTCTGATCTCTGGGAGGCCACTGCCAAGTAGGAGGTGACCATGAGACAAGGACTGAATTACCAACGGAAGGATAATTACCTACAAGTCGTGGCGTCCAATGCCAGATGTTTGAACGTGGTAGGGAAGCAAGAGTATCTGAAAAGGGAAATGCAATGTTAAATCTAGATATGGTAGTGGATACCGAAGTGAAATGGAAATATGACGCGGATTTTTGCTCAGATAAGCTGTTGTTGTTGTGGTCTTCAGTCCTCAGACTGGTTTGATGCAGCTCTCCATGCTACTCTATCCTGTGCAAGCTTCTTCATCTCCCAGTACCTACTGCAACCTACATCCTTCTGAATCTGCTTAGTGTATTCATCTCTTGGTCTCCCTCTACGATTTTTACCCTCCACGCTGCCCTCCAATGCTAAATTTGTAATCCCTTGATGCCTCAAAACATGTCCTACCAACCGATCCCTACTTCTAGTCAAGTTGTGCCACAAACTTCTCTTCTCCCCAATCCTATTCAATACCTCCTCATTAGTTACGTGATCTACCCACCTTATCTTCAGCATTCTTCTGTAGCACCACATTTCGAAAGCTTCTATTCTCTTCTTGTCCAAACTGGTTATCGTCCATGTTTCACTTCCATACATGGCTACACTCCATACAAATACTTTCGGAAACGACTTCCTGACACTTAAATCTATACTCGATGTTAACAAATTTCTCTTCTTCAGAAACGATTTCCTTGCCATTGCCAGTCTACATTTTATATCCTCTCTACTTCGACCATCATCAGTTATTTTACTCCCTAAATAGCAAAACTCCTTTACTACTTCAAGTGTCTCAATTCCTAATCTAATTCCCTCAGCATCACCCGATTTAATTTGACTACATTCCATTATCCTCGTTTTGCTTTTGTTGATGTTCATCTTATATCCTCCTTTCAAGACACTGTCCATTCCGTTCAACTGCTCTTCCAAGTCCTTTGCTGTCTCTGACAGAAATACAATGTCATCGGCGAACCTCAAAGTTTTTACTTCTTCTCCATGAATTTTAAAACCTACTACGAATTTTTATTTTGTTTCCTTCACTGCTTGCTCAATATACAGATTGAATAACATCGGGGAGAGGCTACAACCCTGTCTCACTCCTTTCCCAACCACTGCTTCCCTTTCATGCTCCTCGACTCTTATAACTGCCATCTGGTTTCTGTACAAATTGTAAATAGCCTTTCGCTCCCTGTATTTTACCCCTGCCACCTTCTGAATTTGAAAGAGAGTATTCCATTTAACGTTGTCAAAGGCTTTCTCTAAGTCTACAAATGCTAGAAACGTAGGTTTGCCTTTTCTTAATCTTTCTTCTAAGATAAGTCGTAAGATCAGTATTGCCTCACGTGTTCCAACATTTCTACGGAATCCAAACTGATCTTCCCCGAGGTCACCTTCTACCAGTTTTTCCATTCGTCTGTAAAGAATTCGGGTTAGTATTTTGCAGCTGTGACTTATTAAACTAATAGTTCGGTAATTTTCACATCTGTCAACACCTGCTTTCTTTGGTATTGGAATTATTATATTCTTCTTGAAGTCTGTGGGTATTTCGCCTGTCTCATACATCTTGCTCACCAGATGGTAGAGTTTTGTCATGACTGGCTCTCCCAAGGCCATCAGTAGTTCTAATGGAATGTTGTCTACTCCCGGGGCCTTGTTTCGACTCAGGTCTTTCAGTGCTCTGTCAAATTCTTCACGGAGTATCTCATCTATCATTCCATCTTCATCTACATCCTCTTCCATTTCCATAATACTGTCCTCAAGTACATCGCCCTTGTATAAACCCTCTATATACTCCTTCCACCTTTCTGCCTTCCCTTCTTTGCTTAGATCTGGGTTGCCATCTGAGCTCTTGATATTCATACAAGTGGTTCTCTTCTCTCCAAAGGTCTCTTTAATTTTCCTGTAGGCAGTATCTATCTTACCCCTAGTGAGACAAGCCTCTACATCCTTACATTTGTCCTCTAGCCATCCCTGCTTAGCCATTTTGCACTTTCTGTCGATCTCATTTTTGAGACTTTTGTATTCCCTTTTGCCTGCTTCATTTACTGCATTTTTATATTTTCTCCTCTCATCAATTAAATTCAATATTTATTCTGTAACCCAAGGATTTCTAGTAGCCCTCGTCTTTTTACCTACTTGATCCTCTGCTGCCTTCACTACTTCATCCCTCAGAGCTACCCATTCTTCTTCTACTGTATTTCTTTCCCCCATTCCTGTCAATTGTTCCCTTATGCTCTCCCTGAAACTCTCTACAACCTCTGGTTCTTTCAGTTTTTCCAGGTCCCATCTCCTTAAATTCCCACCTTTTTGCAGTTTCTTCAGTTTCAATCTGCAGTTCATAACCAATAGATTGTGGTCAGAATCCACATCTGCCCCTGGAAATGTCTTACAATTTAAAACCTGGTTCCTAAATATCTGTCTTACCATTATATAATCTATCTGATACCTTTTAGTATCTCCAGGATTCTTCCAGGTATACAACCTTCTTTTATGATTCTTGAACCAAGTGTTAGCTATGATTAAGATATGCTCTGTGCAAAATTCTACAAGGCGGCTTCCTCTCTCATTTCTTCCCCCCAATCCATATTCACCTACTATGTTTCCTTCTCTCCCTTTTCCTACTGACGAATTCCAGTCACCCATGACTATTAAATTTTCGTCTCCCTTCACTACCTGAATAATTTCTTTTATCTCGTCATACATTTCATAAATTTCTTCATCATCTGCAGAGCTAGTTGGCATATAAACTTTTACTACTGTAGTAGGCATGGGCTTTGTGTCTATCTTGGCCACAATAATGCGTTCACTATGCTGTTTGTAGTAGCTTACTCGCACTCCTATTTTTTTATTCATTATTAAACCTACTCCTGCATTACCCCTATTTGATTTTGTATTTATAACCCTGTATTCACCTGAGCAGAAGTCTTGTTCCTCCTGCCACGGAACTTCACTAATTCCCACTATATCTAACTTTAACCTATCCATTTCCCGTTTTAAACTTTCTAACCTACCTGCCCGATTAAGGGATCTGACATTCCACGCTCCGATCCGTAGAATGCCAGTTTTCTTTCTCCTGATAACGTCCTCTTAAGAAGTCCCCGCCCGGAGATCCGAATGGGGGACTATTTTACCTCCGGAATATTTTACCCAAGAGGACGCCATCATCATTTAATCATACAGTAAAGCTGCATGTCCTCGGGAAAAATTACGGCTGTAGTTTCCCCTTGCTTTCAGCCGTTCGCAGTACCAGCACAGCAAGGCCGTTTTGGTTAATGTTACAATCATCCAGACTGTTGCCCCTGCAACTACTGAAAAGGCTGCTGCCCCTCTTCAGACAAGTATAGGGTAATAATAACAGCAGCAGAAAGTGGGATCACGGGAGTAGGATTCGTTATGACTAGGTAGGTAGGGCAGAGAGTATGTTACTGTGAACAGTTCAGTGATAGAATTGTCCTGATTAGAATTGACAGCAAACCAATACCGAGAACGATAGTTCAGGTAGGCATACCAACGTAGCAATATGAAGATGAAAATGAAGAGACAGAAAGTACGAGTATATGACGATACGGAACGGGTAATTGGCTCTGAGCACTATGCGACTTAACTTCTGAGGTCATCAGTCGCCTAGAACTTAGAACTAATTCAACCTAACTAACCTAAGGACATCACACACATCCATGCCCGAGGCAGGATTCGAACCTGCGACCGTAGCGGTCACGCGGTTCCAGACTCAAGCGCCTAGAACCGCATGGCGGAACGGGTAATTCAGTAAGTAAAGTGAGATGAAAATCTAATAGTCATGAGGGACTGGAATGCGCTTGTGGGGAAAGGAGTAGAAGATAGGACTACGGGATAATATGGGCTTGGTGCTAGCACTACATTAGTTTTGTAATAAATTTCTGCGAGTAATAGCAAATACTCTTTTCACTAGTCGCTCAAGGAGGAGGTATAGTAGCAAAAGGTCGGGACATGCGGGAAGATTTCAGTTAGATTACATCATGGTCGGACACAGACTGCGAAATTTGATACTGGATTGTATGGCGCACCCAGGAGGAGATAGATCATAATGTAGTAGTGAAGAAGGATATGATGAAAAGTTCAGTCAGGAAGAATCAGTACGCAGGGAAGTGGGATACCGCAGTACTGAAGAGATAGTCTCGAATTTTTTTTTTCCTTTATTGTAATTTTAATCACCTATACAGGCGGGCTGGCAGCAGCATAGTACGCTGCTCTTCAGCCTTAAGTGGAACAATAACATGACATAGAGGTGATACAGACAATACAAAAAACGGCGGGCAAAAAATGGAGATACAAAAAACAATAAACAAGAAGCCTTCACGTTGGACGATAAAAACACTAAAACTTGTTGACACGGCGCACAAAACACGGAGAGAGGCGACAGCACATGTGAACAGTTGAGTTGTAACCGCACGAAACACAAAACGAAGCACACACACTAGACACTGATGGCGATGATCTCCGGCGCGCGAATGTTCACTATGCGTGTGCGAGTCCGGGGACCTGCCAAGAGAGGAGGAGGAGGAAGGGGAGTGGGAGAGGGGAGAGCAGAGATGCCACGGGCAGAGGAGAAAAGGGGGTAGGGAGGAAGGGGGAGGGGAAGCCCGGGGGAAGAGGGGTGGAGGGAGGTGACGGGGAAAAAGGAAAGAGAAGGGAAGGGAAGGGAAGGGAAGAGAAGGGAGGGAGGGTGCCTAAAGGAAAGGACACAGGAAGTGGGGGGGGGCAGGGTCAAAGTTGATAGGAGGGGTAGATGGAGGGGAGGAGGACATCATCAGGGAGGGGGAGCTGGCGGAAGCCACCTTGGGAGAGGGTAAGGAGGGTGGAGAGATGGAGACCAGGTGGGACGTGGGCATACAGGCGCGGCAGCGGGCGGGGGTGGGAGAGGATCGGGGAGACGAGCGGGTGAGGAGGGTCGAGTTTACGGGAGGTGTACAGGATCCGTATCCTTTCAAGGAAAAGCAGGAGGTGGGGGAAGGGGATGAGATCATACAGGATCCGCGTGGGGGAGGGGAGACGGATGCGATAGGCGAGGCGGAGATCATGGCGTTCAAGGATTTGGAGGGATTTATAAAAGGGAGGGGGGGCGGAGATCCAAGCCGGATGGGCATAACAAAGGATAGGGCGGATGAGGGATTTATAGGTGTGGAGGATGGTGGAGGGGTCCAGACCCCACGTACGGCCAGAGAGGAGCTTGAGGAGATTGAGTCGGGAGCGTGCCTTGGCTTGGATTGTCCGGAGGTGGGGAGTCCAGGAGAGGCGACGGTCGAGGGTGACGCCAAGGTACTTAAGGGTGGGAGATAGTCTCGAAGTTCTCTAAGGCTATATATACTACAGCAAGGAATAGCTCTGTAGGCATTCAGTTGAAAAGGTATGAACATTTCTAAGAATGGCAACCACACAATCTGGAAAGAGAAACATAGGTACAAAGAGGTTAATTGTGAAGAAACCATGGGCAACAGAAGAAATACAGGGTGATTCAAAAAGAATACCACAACTTTAGGAATTTAAAACTCTGCAACGACGAAAGGCAGAGCTAAGCACTATCTGTCGGCGAATTACGGGAGCTATAAAGTTTCATTTAGTTGTACATTTGTTCGCTTGAGGCGCTGTTGACTAGGCGTCAGCGTCAGTTGATGCTAAGATGGCGACCACTCAACAGAAAGCTTTTTGTGTTATTGAGTACGGCAGAAGTGAATCGACGACAGTTGTTCAGCGTGCATTTCGAACGAAGTATGGTGTTAAACCTCCTGATAGGTGGTGTATTAAACACCAGCTACCTGAACGTCAACTACCCGAGGCGATGGATCGGCCGCCAGGCAGCCCGTGACAGAGCACTTCATCACTGGCCTCCAAGAAGCCCTGACCTCACCCCCTGCGATTTTTTCTTATGGGGGTATGTTAAGGATATGGTGTTTCGGCCACCTCTCCCAGCCACCATTGATAATTTGAAACGAGAAATAACAGCAACTATCCAAAACTGTTACGCCTGATATGCTACAGAGAGTGTGGAACGAGTTGGAGTATCGGGTTGATATTGCTCGAGTGTCTGGAGGGGGCCATATTGAACATCTCTGAACTTGTTTTTGAGTGAAAAAAAAACCTTTTTAAATACTCTTTGTAATGATGTATAACAGTAGGTTATATTATGTTTCTTTCATTAAATACACATTTTTAAAGTTGTGGTATTCTTTTTGAATCACCCTGTACTACATTTGATCGACGAAAGAAGGAAGTACAAAAATGTTCAGGGAAATTCACGAATACAAAAATATGGGTCTCTTCGGAATGGAACAAACAGAAAGTGTTGGGAAGATAAGACCGAATGGCTGCAAGAATAATGTGAAGAAATCGAAAAAGAATACGATTATCGGAAGAACTGAGTCTGGACATAGAAAAGTAAAAACAACCTTCTTTGAAAGTAAAATCAAGGGTGATAATGTTAAGCGTGCAACGGGAGTTCCTCTTTTACATGAAGAGCAGAGCGTGGATAGGTGAAAAGGCCTCAATGAGGGGGAAGATTTGTCTAATGTGATAGAAGAAGAGACAGGACTAGATTTAGAAGAGATGGGGTATCCAGTATTAGAATCAGAATATAAAAGACTTCTGGAAGACTTAAAATCAAATAAGGCAGAAAGGATTGATAAGATCCACCAGAATTTCTAACATCATTGCGGAAAGTGGCAATGAAACTACCATTCACGTTGGTGTGTAGAATCTATGTGTCTGGCGATATACCGTCTGACTTTCGGAAAAAATATCATGCACACAATTCTGAAGACTGCAAGGAATGACAAATGCGAGAATTATCGCACAGTCTGCTTAACAGCTGTTGCATCCCAGTTGCTATCGAGAATAATACACACAAAAATGAAAAAGAAAATTGAGAATGTGTTAGATCTCGACCTGTTTGGCTTTAAGGAAGGTACAGGGACCAGAGGCGCAATTCTGGCGATGTGGTTGATAATGAATGCACGACTAAAGAAAAACTAAGACTTGTTCATAGGATTTGTAGACCGGAAAAAGGCGTTCAGCAATTTAAAATGGTGCAAGATGTTCGAAATTCTGAGGAAAATAGGGTAGGCTATATGGAGAGACGAGTAATATAGAATATGTCCAAGAACACATAGCGAAAAATAAGAGTAGAAGGCCGCGAACAAAGTGCTTGGATTAAAAATGGTCTAGGAAAAAGGGTGTAACACGGAGATGTAGTCTTTCACCACTACAGTTGGTTTTAAACATCGAAGAAGCACTGATGCAAATAAAAAAGAAAGGTTTCAAGAGTGGGATTAAAATTCAAGGTGAAAGGATATCAATGATACGATTTGCTGATTATATTGGTCCTCAGCGAAAGTGATGAAGAATTACAAGACCAGCTGAATAGAATGGATGGTCTATTGAGTACAGAATGTGGATTGAGAGTAAATCGAAGAAAGAGGAAAGGAATGAGATGTAGCTGAGATGAGTACCGCGGGAAAGTTAACAGCAGAATTGATGGTCACGAAGTAGATGAAGTTAAGGAATTCTGTTACCTAGGCAGCAAAATAACCAATCATGGACGGAGCAAGGAAGACATCAAAAGCAGACTACCACTGCCAAAAAGGGCATCAAGTATCAAACATAGACCTTAATTTGTGGAAGAAATTTCTGAGAGTGCACGTTTGGAGCGCAGAATTGTATGGTAGTGACACGTGAGCCGTGGGAAAACCCAGACAGAAGAGAATCGAAACATTTGAGATGTCGTGCTGCAGACGAATGTTGAGGAGTAGGTGGAGTGGTAAGGTATGGAATTAGGGGGTTCTCCGCAGAATGGGAGAGGAAAATAATATTCGGACGTGTGTTCAGACATCAGGGAATAACTTCTATCGTACTACAGGGAGCTGTAGAGGATAAAAACTGTAGAGGAAGACAGAGATTGGAATGCATCTAGCAAGTAAGTGAGGACGTATGTAGCAAGTGCTACACCGAAATGAAGAGGTTGGCGCAATCGAGAAATTTGTGGCAGGGCGCATCAGACCAGTAAGGTGGGTGATGGCTCAAATTAAAAAAAAAAAAAAAAACCTGCAAGATATTTACTAGTATGAAACTTCCTGGCAGATTAAAACTGTGTGCCAGACCGAGACACCAAATCGGGACCTTTGCCTTCCGCGGGCAAGTGCTCTACCATCTGAGCTACCCAAGCACGACTCACGCCCTGTCCTCACAGCTTCACTTCTGCCAGTACCTCGTCTCCTACCTTCCAAACTTTACAGAAGCTCTCCTGCGAACCTTGCAGAAGTAAAGCTGTGAGGACGGGACTGAGTCGTGCTTGGGTGGCTCAGATGGCAGAGCACTTCCCTGCGGAAGGCAAAGGTCCAGAGTTCGAGTATCGGTCCGGCACACAGCTTTAATCTTCCAGGAAGTTTCATATCAGCGCACACTCCACTGCAGAGTGACAATCTCATTCTATTTACTCGTATGCTTGCGACACACTGCTGTCGGATCGTTCCGAGTATAAGAGCCACCAAACAACCGAAGCCGGTTGGACGCGTCATATTGCAGATAGCCGTTGATGAATATCGTGATATGATCACTTTAGTGGCTATGCGAAATCTCCGTGTAGCGTCGGTGGCCATCGATTTTGACAACACTTTTGACTGGGTGCGACATGGTTACCTCTTCGCGGTCACGGAGCGGATGGGCTTTCCAGCCCCCTTAACTGTACCATATGCCGTTCCTGTGCCAACGCCCACTCGCTTGTCGTGGTTAATGATCGTATAACCAGACTAGTACCGATCTGCCGTTCCTTACTTCGAGGCTGCCTGCCATGGATACTCGTCCATGATCTCGCCATGGAGCCGCTTATGGGGAGTCTGACGACGCGCTTGTCACGATTCACCACGCGGCAATAAACGTTCCACTGTCGTGCCTATGCAGACGACCTGCTGCTGCTGGATCGGTCACAGAAAGAGACCATGCGCATACTTGATCTGACCTCCACATACAAGGATCGTGGCGAGCAGTGCTTTGAGCGTGGACAAATCTACAGCTATGTAAATTTGCCAAAGGGAAGAATTGACGCCTCTGTCCTACGTCTATACCTTCCGATACCTTGGAATCATCTTTACGTCTACCACTCTCCGTACCGCAATGAAATCTGGGCTATGGAGTAACAGAAGAAAATTATTTCTTTTGGACGAGTTTTCTTGCACGTCACTGCGGAAACAGCTGAGCAGAGAATAGTTGTGCCGCTTTTTATTGCACTCAGAAAATCCGTACAAGCGGCGCATATCCATCAAATCTTCCTCAGTAAACCTTTCCATAGTGCTGTATACCTCTGGTAAAGGAAAATGGACACTGGTGGTGAAACAAACATACACATATTGCCTGTCATCAAGAAAATCTTTAAACAAGCGTGGGTCGAACACTCCGAAACAGAAGCCATCAGGCCTTACGTCAAAATGTGACCACGGAAGCCTCAGCAATTTTAAATCCTAGACGAACCGGACAGTACTGAATGCGAGCTTGAGATCGAAGAGTAAAATGTTTATACTGCGGTCAAAAGTTCAAAAAAGCGAAAGTTTGTTTTCAAACTAAATAAACAGCCCATAATGTGGAAATTTGCACTGTTTTGGAGATAGTGTCAGTGTAATATACATGCAATGATATATGGGGGTAAGAAATCAAAGGAAATGCAATTACTCCGATAAAAGCTACGGGAGAGAAGGGGTCCCTTAAACCTAAATGTTCACGAAATACCTTCTAACAAGCTTCTAATTTTTTTCGTGTTCAGCCTTCCAGTGTCAACAATAGAATGATGACATTTTTCACAATAAGAATGAAGCATGGCAGTGCTGACATGCAGAGCGAAATAACGTTACTGATACCTGAGCTGAGCAAGTCGATAATCAAGAGACTTACAAAGTAGCCTGTCAAGAGGGGTTAAATCTGAGTGTTCACGGGCAGTGAATATTCAATAAGTGTTATAAATTCATGTTTATTATTTCCACAGCTACGTTAATTTTTGTAACCTGCCTAATATCGAGTAGGACCCCGCGAACACGCAGAAGTGCCGCAACACGAAATGGCATGGACTCGGCTAATGTCTGAAGTAGTGCTGGAGTGAAGTGATACCATGAATCCTGCAGAGCTGTCTGTAAATCCGTAAGAGTATGAGGGGCAGCACAGCACGGTGCAGGGCATCCAAGATAGGCTCAATAATGTTCACGTCTGGGGAGTTTGGTGGCCAGCGGAGGTGTTTAAACTCAGAAGTGTTCCTGGAGCCACTCTGTAGCAATTCTCGACGTGTGGGGTGTCGAATTGTCCTGCTGGAATTGCCAAAGTCTGTCGGAATGCACAATTAACATGAATGGATACATGTGATCAGACGGTATGCTTATCTACGTGTCGCGTATTAGGGGTCCCTTAACACGCCAACTGCACACACCCCACACCATTACATAGCCTCCACCAGATTGAACAGTCCCCTGTTGACATGCAGGGTCCATGGGTTCATGAGGTTGTCTCCATACCCGTACACGTCCGTCTGCTCGATACAATTTGAAACGAGACTCGTCCGACCAGGCAACATGTTTTCAGTCATGAACAGCCCAATGTCGGTGTTGACGGGTTCAGGCGTGGCGTAAAGTTTTGTGTCGTGCAGTCGTCAAAGGTACACGAGTGGACCTTCGTCTCCGAAAGCCCATATCAATGATCTTTCATTGAGAAGTTCGCACGTTGACGCTTGTTGATGACCCAGCATTGAAATCTGCAACAGCTCTATCACGTTGAACGATTCTCTTCAGTCGCTGTTGGTTCCTTTCTTCCAGGATCTTTTTCGGTCCGCAGACATGTCGGAGATTTAGTGTTTTACCTGATTCCTGATGTTCACGGGGATGCAGTATCCCGTCGCACATCCGCTGACTGTAACACCACGTTCAAACTCACTTAAACATTAATCTTCCTGACAGATGAAAACTATGTGCCGGACCAAGACTCGAACTCGGGATATTTGCCTTTTGCGGGCAAATGCTCTACCATCTGAGCTACCCAAGCACAACTCACGCCCCGTCCTCACAGCTTTACTTCTGCCAGTACCTCGTCTCCTACCTTCCTGCGCAGGAGAGCTTCTGTAAAGTTTGGAAGGTAGGAGACGAGGTACTGGCAGAAGTAAAGCTGTGAGGACGGGGCGTGAGTTGTGCTTGGGTAGTTCAGATGGTAGACCACTTGCCTGCGAAAGGCAAAGGTCCCGAAATCGAGTCTCGGTCCGGCATATAGTTTTAATCTGTCAGGAAGTTTCATATCAGCGCACACTCCGTTGCAGAGTGAAAATCTCATTCTCACTTAAATATTCATAACCTGCCATTGAAGCAGCAGTAACCAATCTAACAACAGCGTCAGACACTTGTTGTCTTATATGGACGTTGCCGACCGGAGCGCCATATTCTGCTTGTTGACGTATTTCTGTATTTGAATACTCATACCTATACCAGTTTGTTTGGCGATTCAGTCTATACTTGTATGAGGTCTAACGTTTTGTATTAATGTAACGATTCATATGAACATTTGGTACTCATATGTACATTGGTGGACTGTATAATTACACATATTTTTAAGGCTATGGTTTGAAAATGGACTTGATAGTCCGAAACTAGTCACCACAAAGAGATAATTATCGCAACTGAGACGGATGCCGAGAAAAATTTAAAAGAAAAACTACAGTTTTAAAACTAATGTTAGACGTATAGTGCTTGTCACTCCTCCTCTCGTAAGACCACCGAACCGTACGCTATTGCTATCTCGACATCTCTGTTTCTCTGACGTAAACCACAATATTACCGCCATTCTGGTCATGGTTTCAATTGGCTTTTTCAGTTACTACCTTGTTGCTACAACAACTGGATTTCCAATCACAGGGCAGGGACGTTTTGCAGGGTCAACCACAAAACACCGGTTCACGCTGAAAACATCGGCAGATGCGCACTGCCAATCTGTCCTCTGCGGCCCGTCCACCGTAGCAGTTATCCTTAATATTACGCGCAGCCGCGGTATTACAGCGAATCCATTTGTGCGCACGCAGTAATACGAGTACAATCCAAATTGCGCGACGCTGCAGCTCTGCTGTTTTAAAAAGCGCTTTAAAAGCGCTCAGCTCTGCCGACCTCCCACTCACCCCCCTCACTCCCTCCCCTTTTGCCTCCACGGGAGCAGTCGGCGACGCTCCGGGCGCCTCGGCAACAAATGACGCCCCACGAGAGACGTCGCCCCACTGTAATTACGTGCGCTAATTATGGTCCCGCGACGAAAAACGGCCGCGATTTTTCAGCGGCTACACGACGCGCCGAATACCGCGAAAAATGGCGACCGTGCAGGGAAGTCAGGGGGCCGAGCCCGCAATCCCAGTCATCAAAACGTCGTCCATTACTCTTGGCCTCTTTCGAGGTGGTTCTGCACTTACTGGCTCGAGGGCAGCAAGTTTTGGACATCTCCAAGAAAAGCACAGTGATAATGTGCTGTAGGAGCACTAAAACGGGTCGTCACTACATGTGGGAAGAAGCCCAGCTGTGTTTGGTGCTGAAAGTTATAGCTACACTACTGGCCATTAAAACTGCTACACCACGAAGATAACGTGCTACAGACGCGAAATTTAACCGATAGGAAGAAGATGCTGTGACATGCAAATGATTAGCTGTTCAGAGCATTCACACAAGGTTGGCGCCGGTGACGACACCTACAACGTGCTGACATGAGGTTCGCTTCCAACCAATTTCTCATACACAAACAGCAGTTGACCGGCGTTGCCTGGTGAAACGTTGTTGTGATGCCTCGTTTATGGAGGAGAAATGCAAACCATCACGTATGCGACTTTGATAAAGGTCGGATTGTAGCCTATCGCGATTGCGGTTTATCGTATCGCGACATTGCTGCTCGCGTTGGTCGAGATCCAATGACGGTTACCAGAATATGGAATCGGTAGGTTCGGGAGAGTAATACGGATCAACGTGCTGCATCCCAACGGCTTCGTATCACTAGCAGTCGAGATGACAGGCATGTTATCCGCATGACTGTAACAGATCGTGCAGCCACGTCTCGACCCCTGAGTCAACAGATGGGGTCGTTTGCAAGACATCAACCATCTGCACGAACCGTTCGACGACGTTTGCTGCAGCATGGACTATTAGCTCGCAGACCATGGCTGCGGTTACCCTTGACGCTGCATCACAGACAGGAGCGCCTGCGATGGTGTACTCAACCACGAACCTGAGTGCACGAATGGCAAAACGTCATTTTTTCGGATGACTCCAGGTTCTGTTCAGAGCATCATGATGGTCGCATCCGTGTTTGGCGACATCGCGGTGAACGCACATTGGAAGCTTGTATTCGTCATCGCCATACTGGCGTATCACCCGGCCTGATGGTATGGGGTGCCATTGGTTACACGTCTCTGTCACCTCTTGTTCGATTGGCGGCAATTTGAACAGTGGACGTTACATTTCAGATATGTTACGATCCGTGGCTCTACCCTTCATTCGATCCCTGTGAAACCGTACATTTAAGCAGGATAATGCACGACCGCATGTTGCATGTCCTGTACGGGCCTTTCTGGATACAGAAAATTCTGGCCAGTAAATTCTGCAGATCTCTTGCCAATTGAAAACGTCTGGTCAATGGTGGCCGAGGAACTGGCTCGTCACATCACGTCAGTCACTACTCTTGATGAACTGTGGTATCGTGTGGAAGCTGTATGGACTGCTGTACCTGTACACGCCATCCAAGCTCTGTTTGACTCAATGTCCAGGCGTATCAAGTTCGTTATTACGGCCAGAGGTGGTTGTTCTGGGTACTGATTTCTCAGGATCTATGCACCCAATTTCCGCATCGCTCTGGGGCCTTCTTCAGGGAAATGGCTTCAAAGCTGTGCTGTATAGTCTTTTATATATTTAGTTTTTTTTCTGATTTCTTCCCTCACCGTCCCCCCCCCCCCCTCCTCACTCCGTCATCTCTCCCTCCACTAACAAGGGTGAAGACAGGAAAGCAGTAGCCATAATGATATATGATATACGGAAAATAATGTTTTTACATTTAAAAAGGGTAAACCAGCAGGATTGTAATACGGGGGTCAGTCCAAAAGAAATTCACACTATTTCTTTTTTAAATCCATCTTTTATTCTACATGTTTGAAAGTTTTACAGTGTGTAGATACATCCTTTAGGAACAATAATTTCATTTCTCCACATAATTTCCATCCCTCTCAACTGCCTTACGCCATCTTTGAACCAGCGCATGTATATCCGCACGGTAAAATTCTGCACCAACCTGTTGGAGCCACTGTTTGGCAGCCTGCACAAGGGAGTCATCGTCTTCAATCTTGTTCCATGAAGAGAGTCTTTCAGTTTCCCAAAGTGTTGATAGTCACACGGAGGCAGGTCAGGACGGTAAGGCAGGTGTTTCAGTGTTGTCCATCCGAGTTTTGTGATCGCTTCCATGGTTTTTTAACTGACATGTGGCCGTGCATTGTCGTGCAACAGCAAAACATCCGGCTTTTGCCGATGTGGTCGAACACCACTCAGTCGAGCTTGAAGTTTCTTCAGTGTCGTCACATATTCATCAGAATTTATGGTGGTTCCACTTGGCATGATGTCCACAAGCAAGAGTCCTTCGGTATCGAAAAACACTGTTGCCGTAACTTTTCCAGCAGAAGGTGTGGTTTTGAATTTTTTTCTTGGGTGAATTTGCATGATGCTACTCCATTGATTGCCTCTTCGTCTCTGGTGAAAAATGATGGAGCCATGTTTCATCACCTGTCACAATTATTCTAAGAAATTCATCTCCATCATTCTCGCACTGTTCCAAAAGTTTGCTGCATACCGTTTTTCTTCTTTCATTGTGAGCCACTGTCAACATCCTGGGAAACCACCTGGCACAAACCTCTTTTAACGCCAACTCTTAATTCGTTCACTGTGATTCGTCTGTCAGCAGTCACCAATTCGTTAACTCTCTGCATATTGTCTGGAGCGTGTGCAGTACGAGGCCTGCCGGTGCGAGGACAATCCTCAACATTGCCGTGCCCGCTTTCATCACGTAACCTGCTTGCCCACCAACTAACTGTACTGTGATCGACAGCAGCATCTCCATACACCTTTTTCAACCTCTTGTGGATGTTTCCCACTGTCTCGTTTTCGCAGCACAGGAATTCTATGACAGTACGTTGCTTCTGACGAACGTCAAGTGTAGCAGCCATCTTAAAGACATGCTGTGACGGCGTCACTCACGGAACAGGTTGAACTAAGTTTGGAAACAAGCGGGAAGGATGAATCTACACACTGTAAAGCTTTCACACATGCAGAATGAAAACTGTAATTTTACAAAAATTGTGTGCAATTCTTATGGAGTGACCCTCGTACAACAAAATGATTTCTCTTGCGGATCATAAAGGTATGGCAGCTACTACCAAGAAGACCACTCGGCAGTAAGATTTTTAGGGTTTTGTGCCTCAGTCGGAAAAAAGCGGAACCCTTATAGGACTATTTTGTAGTCTGTCCGTGTCTCTCTCAGTCTGTCTGTCTGTTAAAGACCTATTTTATCAGGAATTGACAGTCTCTTGGCGGTGTAACAAAAGTCGAAACATATGCTATTTATGTCACATATTTTGATGCAAACTCACTCATTAAAACCTATAGGGTACTTCCTGTTGACCTAGAATCATGAAATTTGGCAGGAAGCAAGGTTTTACAGTATAACTACAGGAAAAATTTGGAAACTCGTTAATCTGCAATTATTTCACGCTAAAAAATTTTTCTTTATCATTTGCTATGCGATTTCAAAATTAAAATTAAAACATACTCAAAAGTCTTGGACTTCCCGGGATCGATATATTGCAAGTGTCAACGACGATAACAGGCAAACATCAGCTATATCCTCGATTCTCAGGTACCTTTGAGGCTAATTTCTTTTACAAATTAATGTGCAGTTGCCCGTTTAGCCAGCTGGACATGGAAAGTTGTCATTGGAGTTTTATTTTTATTTTTCTGCCACTCTTCCTCTGTTCCTTCTTAACCCTTCCTGTATGGATGTGAGTGACTGAAAGTAATTATTTTGGGAGTAAAGGTATGGATCATTAACCAAAGATAAGTAAGTGGTGCTGGTGGTACCGAATTAGCAAATCTTTGACGTCAGGTGGTGCAAGAGTAGAGCTAGCAGTGGCTTGCTCGAGTTTCACCTGTTTCTGGAGGGCGAGGCAGGAAACAGCCAATGAGCGGCGTCTTCCTCGCTCAATTTGAATAGGTGGTCATTGGTGTAGCTTTCTGCCATATTTGGCACTCAGCAGCGGGGAGACATAGGGTGAGGACGAATCCCAGAATCACCGGCAGAAATGGTGAGAAAACCTGGATAAAAATGACATATTGTGTTAGATGTTACGCTGACTGTTGCCTTTCAAGTAGAGCTTGGAAGCATACATCGAGAAATTCGGCAATTTTAATTATTTTGGGATACTGAAATAGCTACGGTCGCATTTGTCTTCAGTACAGGACTGTAACCTTTGCTATTTCAGTTATTTGTATCTGTTAAATTAATAGTTTGCATCAAATACTTCAGTTTGAGATGCGTTTTGAGAATATCTTTTGAATTTAGAGGAATTTTTCCTCGTGGTTGCGCCAAACCACTGTGGGTACAGAGACGAGTAGATGCCTAGCTAAAGGCATCTTCAGTGCTTAATTAAAAACCAGTCCAGCTGCCATCACCCCGCACAAACAGCCGGTATTCCAAGTACTTTAATTCAACGGGCGATTGTAATATCGGATGCTGATAGCCTTCACGAAGAATTTGTGCATCTGGAGAAGGTTTTTAAAGAGAATGGCTATATTTCCAGAATGAGATTTTCACTCTGCAGCGGAGTGTGCGCTGATATGAAATTTCCTGGCAGATTAAAACTGTGTGCCCGACCGAGACTCAAACTCGGGACCTTTGCCTTTCGCGGGCAAGTGCTCTACCATCTGAGCTACCGAAGCACGACTCACGCCCGGTCCTCACAGCTTTACTTCTGCCAGTATCTCGTCTCCTAGTAAAGGTCCCGAATTCGAGTCTCGGTCGGGCACACAGTTTTAATCTGCCAGGAAGTTTCAGAATGGCTATACTTCGCGTCAAATACGGATGGCCATGCTCAATTATAATAACAAGAGGGAACTCTCTGAGGAGACTGATGAAGACCGTAAATCAACTGCGTTCCTTCCAAGTGACGGGAACGTGTCTTCTAAAGTAGGCAGATTGCTTAGGAAACGCCAGCCAATGCGGCCGAGAGGTTCTAGACGCTTCAGTCCGGAGCCGCCCTTCCGCTACGGTCGCAGGTTCGAATCCTGCCTCGGGCATGGGTGTGTGTGCTGTCCTTTGGTTAGTTAGGTTTAAGTAGTTCTAAGTCTAGGGTACTGATGACCTCAGATATTAAGTCGCATAGTGCTTAGAGCCATTTGAACCACTTTTAGCTCAGGAAGAATAATATTAACGTCATCTTCCGTGCACCAGCAAAGAGCAGGGCCCTAGTCGGATCCGTAGAAGACGATTTGCAATTGAGGTAGGGTTTTTTTTTATAAAATTCCCTGTGAGAGTGGCTGTGCATATATACACTCCTGGAAATGGAAAAAAGAACACATTGACACCGGTGTGTCAGACCCACCATACTTGCTCCGGACACTGCGAGAGGTCTGTACAAGCAATGATCACACGCACGGCACAGCGGACACACCAGGAACCGCGGTGTTGGCCGTCGAATGGCGCTAGCTGCGCAGCATTTGTGCACCGCCGCCGTCAGTGTCAGCCAGTTTGCCGTGGCATACGGAGCTCCATCGCAGTCTTTAACACTGGTAGCATGCCGCGACAGCGTGGACGTGAACCGTATGTGCAGTTGACGGACTTTGAGCGAGGGCGTATAGTGGGCATGCGGGAGGCCGGGTGGACGTACCGCCGAATTGCTCAACACGTGGGGCGTGAGGTCTCCACAGTACATCGATGTTGTCGCCAGTGGTCGGCGGAAGGTGCACGTGCCCGTCGACCTGGGACCGGACCGCAGCGACGCACGGATGCACGCCAAGACCGTAGGATCCTACGCAGTGCCGTAGGGGACCGCACCGCCACTTCCCAGCAAATTAGGGACACTGTTGCTCCTGGGGTATCGGCGAGGACCATTCGCAACCGTCTCCATGAAGCTGGGCTACGGTCCCGCACACCGTTAGGCCGTCTTCCGCTTACGCCCCAACATCGTGCAGCCCGCCTCCAGTGGTGTCGCGACAGGCGTGAATGGAGGGACGAATGGAGACGTGTCGTCTTCAGCGATGAGAGTCGCTTCTGCCTTGGTGCCAATGATGGTCGTATGCGTGTTTGGCGCCGTGCAGGTGAGCGCCACAATCAGGACTGCATACGACCGAGGCACACAGGGCCAACACCCGGCATCATGGTGTGGGCAGTGATCTCCTACACTGGCCGTACACCACTGGTGATCGTCGAGGGGACACTGAATAGTGCACGGTACATCCAAACCGTCATCGAACCCATCGTTCTACCATTCCTAGACCGGCAAGGGAACTTGCTGTTCCAACAGGACAATGCACGTCCGCATGTATCCCGTGCCACCCAACGTGCTCTAGAAGGTGTAAGTCAACTACCCTGGCCAGCAAGATCTCCGGATCTGTCCCCTATTGAGCATGTTTGGGACTGGATGAAGCGTCGTCTCACGCGGTCTGCACGTCCAGCACGAACGCTGGTCCAACTGAGGCGCCAGGTGGAAATGGCATGGCAAGCCGTTCCACAGGACTACATCCAGCATCTCTACGATCGTCTCCATGGGAGAATAGCAGCCTGCATTGCTGCGAAAGGTGGATATACACTGTACTAGTGCCGACATTGTGCATGCTCTGTTGCCTGTGTCTATGTGCCTGTGGTTCTGTCAGTGTGATCATGTGATGTATCTGACCCCAGGAATGTGTCAATAAAGTTTCCCCTTCCTGGGACAATGAATTCACGGTGTTCTTATTTCAATTTCCAGGAGTGTAGGTCAGACGACACGAACCGTCTAGGAACGTCAGACACACCCGTCTGCAGCAACCTTTAAAATCAGCAGTGGCAGAACATTGCATTTCCATGGGACATTCAATGGAATACAATAATACCGAAATTCTAGCACCGGTTTCCAGGACGACGGTTCAATCCCACGTCCGGCCGTCCTGATTTAGGTTTTCCGTGATTTCCCTAAACGGCTCCAGGCAAATGCCGGGATGCTTCCTTTGAAAGGGCACGGCCGACTGCTTTCCCAGTCCTTTCCTAATCCGATGAGACTGATGACCTCGCAGTTTGGTCTCTTCCCCCACACAACCCAACCCAACCGGTTCCAGCTTCTGGGACTCTGTAATTAAAGAATCCGTGGAAATACGTCTTGATATAATTTGATGAATCGTGATAATGGCTTTCAGCTGGATAAAAATTGGAATCAAATTATTAAAATTATGCGGTCACAACGGAATCGACATGCTCTCTCGGTACTCAGCGATTAGTTTGTTCTTACTTCACCACTGATGGCAGCGCACACAACTTGGCTGCCTCGAACATGTCACCTCCTAACGCATGCGCCGTAAACCGCCAGTACAATTTGTGGTGTCACCGCCAGACACCACACTTGCTAGGTGGTAGCCTTTAAATCGGCCGCGGTCCGTTAGTATACGTCGGACCCGCGTGTCGCCACTATCAGTGATTGCAGACCGAGCGCCGTAACAACGGCAGGTCTAGTCTAGAGAGACTCCCTAGCACTCGCCCCAGTTATATAGCCAACTTTGCTAGCGCTGGTTCACTGTCTACATACGGTCTCATTTGCAGAGACGACAGTTTAGCATAGCCTTCAGCGACTGTAAGTAGGCTGTTTAGGTTTTTTTATTGGTAACGCCACCTCTGTATAAAAAAATCACTGGCTGTGCTGTGTGCAGTCTGTGGCTGCTTTGCATTGTTGTAATACTCGCCATTGTAGTGCTAGGCAGCTGGCTGTGAACAGCGCGTAGCGTTGCGCAGTTGGAGGTGAGCCGCCAGCAGTGGTGGATGTGGGGAGAGAGATGGCGGAGTTTTGAAATGTGTCATGAACTGCTCTCTCTCTCTCTCTCTCTCTCTCTCTCTCTCTCTCTATATATATATATATATATATATATATATATATATATATATATATATGATGATATCAAGGTAAATACATTGTTTGTTCTCTATTAATATCTTTCATTTGCTAACTATCCCTATCAGTAGTTAGTGCCTTCCATAGTTTGAATCTTTTATTTAGCTGGCAGTAGTGGCGCTCGCTGTATTGTAGTAGCTTGAGTAGCGAAGATTTTTGTGAGGTAAGTGATTTGTGAAAGGTATAGTTTAATGTTAGTCAGGGCCATTCTCTTGTAGAGATTATTGAAAGTCAGATTGCGTTGCGCTAAAAAAATATTGTGCGTCAGCTTAAGCACAGTAGTGTACTATTTTTCAAAGGGGACGTTTCATATGTCGACCCTTAGCCGAGGATACCTCACTGGAATCTTCTGATTTTTTTTTCTTGTAGTTTGTGTAATTAGTGTAGTTTTTGTTTATTGCCAGCGCGTAATTATAGAGAGAATTTCCATTGTAGTTGTAGTTTTTCATTGTTGTACAGTAAAACAGTTGTGGCATGCATGTAGATTTGCACCAAGTATTTCGCAGCTGCAATTAACTAGATATTATTTTCAGTGTTATGTTAATGTGTTCCCCTATTTTTGCTCTTAAAATTGTGTTTTTCTGTGTTGTCGTGTGAAATATTGTGACAATAATGGCGTGTGAAAAACGTAACACTAGGCTCCAAAGTAAACTGAGAAATGACAGCGAAGACGAAAGCAGTGTGTTAGCGCCACCGAGTAATGAATTAACTAATATTCAAAGTAGTAATTTGGTAATTGTGCATAGGGAAATGGAGCGGGTGGCAAACAATGGCTTAGACAGTGAAACAATTAGTGAACAGGGAAGCATTATCGATCGATCGGTCGGTAACAGCCCGCCTCAGGAATCGGGAATGACAGGACACAATTTTGCAAATATTGTAGACTCAGGTTTTGGGTTCTCACCGTTTTCTCAAATGAGTCAAGACACATTTTCCGCTTGTCAAAATGTGAATGTTGCCGGTGCAAATTCACTGCCGAAAAGCACTGAGGAACATGTTTCAGACAGCAGTGCATTGTTATTACAATTAATGCAACAAATGGGACAAAAGCTTGAAAAGTTAGACACAATGGAACAAAATCAGAGACAAACACAGCAACAGCTTCAAAAGTTAGACTCATTGGAACAAACTCTTGAACAAACACGTGAAGATTTAACTGAGTTACATAACATTGAATCGAAATGTCAAAAAGCCTGTAATGACGTAAAAACACAAATTTGTGAGCATTTTCAACCTATTTTTTCGCGGCATGAAAATGCATTACAGAATCACGAAGCAGCCATAAAACAACTGCAAACTATTGTTCATGAAAATCATGAGACCTTGCAAGCTAAATTTGACTCAGTTGCATCTACCGATTCGGTTACGCAACTTGCAAAAAGTCAGGAAAACTTAAAGGACACAGTAGATACTCTGAAACTTGGTTCAGAAAAACACACTGAGGAAATAAGTACACTATCGGATAAAGTAGCCGAACTTTCGGATCAGCTAAATAATTTATCTACGAAGGTAGATGATAATCTGAATGACACAAAACCGGTAGTCTTTAATGAGACAGAAGAGTGCGAACAAATTAGGAAACTGAAAGAAAATCTGAATCAAATTAATACGCAACACCAAAGAGAAATCCGGGAAGTACAAGATCAGCTGACACAGGTAATACAAGAATTACGTATTTCAGAGGACACTCGCGCCCCAACACGGGAAGAGGGACTTAGAAATACGGAAAAGACGCAAAATAATAACACAGGGCATTTCGGAAGTTATGAAAGAAACTGGCAATGTGCACCGAATTTTGAGATGGAACGGCCGACACGACCTAACAATGACCGATATGCGACTCGCCGACATGATGATTTTGACTATAAGCTGTTCATTACTACACGTAAATTCAAAACGTTTAAGAATTCTGCCAACGACATTCATCCACAAGCGTGGCTCCATCAATTCTCTCATTGTTTTGCTCCCAACTGGTCATTAGAACACAGATTAGAATTTATGTGTGGCTACTTAGAGAATGAACCAGCTGTAAGAATGCGATAGGTCATTCACGATTGCCACAGTGAAGGAGAATTTTACCATGCCTTCCTCTCAGCATATTGGTCTCAAGCCACACAAGACCGAGTAAAACATAGCATCATAATGATGAAACGTTTCGAACAATCTGAATTTTCCAGTATTATGAAATATTTTGAAGACATGTTGCATAAGAATCAGTATCTTTCAAACCCATACAGCCCCTCAGAACTCATCCGAATTTGCTTAATCAAACTGCCTGAACATTTACGACATATTATTTTGGCAGGACGTTGCAAAGACGACATTGAAGCTTTTCAGGGACTGTTACAAGAACTGGAAATTGACACTGACAATCGCGGAACGCGAGAACAGGAACACAACAATTACAGGTCACATCTGTTACAATTCCGCGATGACAGAAATAATACACGACAAGGCTATTCTTATAACGTAAATCGTGACCAAAACAGACACCACCCGTATGACAACCATTGGCAGAGTAGTAATAATTACAGGGAAAGATCACCTCTCCGCGGTAATGACTATTACAGAGACAATCAGAGAAACAGGCAATATGGGAACCAAAATAATTATTATTACGGGAGACAGAATAACTTTAGACGCAACGGCCCAGCGCGCAGTTACGATTCAGGGAGAAATTCTCCACCACTTAACCGACAAGAAAGAAACTACAGGAACTACCAACATGACGACAGACGATGTGATCGTAACGACAGACCTGAATTGCATCAGAACTGGCGGGATTTAAACAGGGCAGGGCCCTCTCGTCACGGTGAATTTGTAGAAGCTAGGTCTCCAAATCCCAATAACGACGCGCGCCAACAAAGAGACAATAGGCAATGACTCATACCGCAGGCAGCCACAATACGTTCGTATGAGACTAACGACGCAGCTGCCGTAGCTAGTAATTACGTAAAAATGGAAGACATTAGGGACATCTTACTCCAAGAACACGACGTAAAACATAACAACATTGCATATCCTGTGATTCCCATTACAGTAAATGATGTAAAATTTACGGCAGTACTTGACTCTGGCAGTCCCATTTCAGTAATTAGTGAAACAGCCTTTGGCAAATGCAACAAATCGAACGATTGCCCCACACTTCCGTTACGTAAGATTAAATTACAAGGTGCAATCTTTGGAAAAAGTGTAGATGTACGCCAACAGACCAACTTAGAATTCTTTTGTCAAAGCCACAGTTTCTCTATGAACTTTCTTATTGTTCCATTATTGCCGACGGAAATTATACTGGGAGTAGACTTTTTGAATGAATACAAAGCAATCTTAAGCTTTCACGATGCTGAAATAAGTTTAGAAAAAGAAGGTAAGTCAGTAGCCTTGAAATTTGAAGATTGTCTCTCAAACCATGACGAAGAAATTAATCGGCTTTACCTCCTGTTAGACAACAGTTCGGAATTTTCGACGGAACTTCACACTAACAATCACTCTGCAAGTACTGACAGGGGTGATATCGACGGCGCATTTGATACTAATGAGTTAATTCAGAATAAAATTCAAACAATTGAGAATTGTAATGACACTGATAGGCAGGACCTTTTTGAGATTTTACAAGCACATTCCACAGTTTTTACTCA
Source organism: Schistocerca nitens (assembly GCF_023898315.1). Classification (NCBI taxonomy): domain Eukaryota; kingdom Metazoa; phylum Arthropoda; class Insecta; order Orthoptera; family Acrididae; genus Schistocerca; species Schistocerca nitens. The sequence continues at coordinate 554,595,306 of NC_064620.1, read as the reverse complement.
TAAAACAGGAACAATCAAGGGATTTCAATACCAATTTTGTGTTCGTGAACATACTAAATTTTGTGTTAGACCATACGTAATTCCGGCGCATTATAGGGACCGTGTTAGAACAGAAGTACAATCTATGCTTGACGAGGGCATTATTGAGCCTGCAGTAAGCTCATACAACAATCCATTACATGTTGTTGAGAAGAAAAATGGATCGATCAGGCTTGTCTTAGATTCGAGACAAATCAATACTATCATTATTCCTGAAACAGACAGGCCGCAAACGTTGGAAGAACTTCTTCAAAATTTTAATGGTGTAAACGTGTTGTCTTCCATTGATTTCAGATCCAGCTTTTATCAGATCGAACTTCATCCAGAATGTAGAAAATACACAGCCTTCCTTTGCTTCGGCGTTTGTTATCAGTTTCGGAAACTTCCTTTTGGTTTGAACATTTCTTCAGCAGCATTCATTCGCGGGCTAAATTCCATATTACCTGAGTTCTTAAAACGTCACATCACCTTATATGTGGACGATATTCTAATAGCAGAAGCTTCATGGGAACAACATAATCGCATCCTCAACAGTTTGTTACGTATTTTTGCAGAATCTGGAATTACAGTTAACTTGGAAAAGTCTGAATTCGGTAGGTCAAAGGTGAGGTTTTTGGGACACATTATTTCTTCTGAAGGCATTCAGCCGGATCCTGAAAAGTTAGAAGCAATCAGAGCCATTCCAGTTCCATCCACAAAAAGACAAGTCCATAGTTTTCTAGGTCTCGTAAATTTTTACCGTCGTTTTCTGAATATGCAAATTCTTGTTACACCAAAACTTTGTTCTCTCACTGGAAAAAATACTATTTGGAACTGGGACGAAGAAGCACAGTTGGAATTCAGTTCTTTGAAAGAATCTCTACTTAACGCGCCAATACTAGCTCATCCAGATCTGTCACAAGATTTCTGCCTTAGCACGGATTCTTCTAAAGTCGGACTTGGTGCCCATTTATTTCAAGAAGCCATAGAAAATGACACTACTGTTCAGAAAACCATTGCTTTTGCTAGCCGAGTGCTAACAAAATCTGAAAAAAATTATTCCGTTACTGAATTAGAAGCTTTAGCTATCGTTTGGGCATTTAACAAATTCCGTTTCTTTCTTTCTGGTAAGCACGTAAAAGTATACAGTGATCATCGTGCATTACAATTTCTTATGTCTTCAAAATTAAATCATGACAGGTTAAAACGTTGGACATTGTTTCTGCAAGAATTCCGCTTCACAATAGTCTACATTCCCGGCAAGGAGAACATTGTTGCGGACGCACTGTCACGCGCACCAGCTGGGCTTGAGAAAAGTAACACAGAAGGTAACCTCGAGAAAAATTTCAGTATTCTTTACATTCAGAAAGTCGCCTTTGAAAACTTCATCACCACATCTTTAAAGGACATTGCTCATGAACAAGATAAAGATCCGATTTGGAAAGACATCAAAAGCAAATGGCATGAAAAGACACACACACAGATTCGGCATTATTATCTGGTTAGAAACAACATACTGTTCAAACGCTGCACTGTTGATGAAAAGCTATGGGTAGTTTGCATTCCTGACGATTTTGTTAATAAACTCATTTGGTACATTCATTTCAGCTACGCACATTTTAGTCCACGAAAATGTTATCATATTCTTCGAACGACTTGTTATTTTAACAATATGGAAAAGAGAATTCGAAGAATCCTGTCTATTTGTAAACTTTGTCAAAAGGCGAAACCATCTACTATCTCACATCGTGCTCCGTTGTTTCCTATCATTCCTTCTAAATTAAAAGAATTTGCTGCAGTTGATCTATTGGGACCCCTTGTCAGAACATCGAATGGATTTTCGTACGTTCTAGTCGCTGTTGAACTTACTTCCAAATTTGTTTCTATCACTCCGTTACGTAAAGCCACTGGACGATCTGTATCCAACGCCTTTGTTAAAAATTTCTTACATGAAGTTGGCCACGTTGCTAAAGTCATTTCAGATAACGGACCGCAATTCAGATCTGCTGTTTGGTCACGCATGCTTCGCAACCATAAAATCAAACCTGTTTTTATTTCATTGTACTCACCACATTGTAACCCCTCCGAACGGATTATGAAAGAAATCAATAAGCTTTGCAGACTTTATTGTCACAGAAAGCATCAGCATTGGGACAGATATTTACACTTATTTCAAGACGTGCTGAATGAAATGCCTCATGACTCCACTGCTTTACCACCTACTCTTGTACTGAAGAATGAAAAACCACCGAACAGAATCAGAGAGCTTGTACCTTTCCCGAATACACGTAAACTTCGACACAAAGACATAATTGATTTGGCTATTAAAAATATAAAATCTGCAGCAGACAAAAGGAGAAAACTACACGCTAAAGCAAATGCAAAGAAATTATATATTGGTCAGAAAGTTCTCATTAAAGCTCATTCATTGTCACATAAGAAGAAACACTTGAGTCACAAATTCTTTCTAGTTTACAATGGACCTTACAGAATCCAACGTATACCACATGATAATTGCGTTGAAGTTGAAACTCTGCGTACTAGGAAGAGTAAAGGTTTACACCACATTTCACATGTAAAACCGTTTATTGAAAGATAATCTGCTTTTAAACTTTGTCTTTGCCATAAAACTTTTCACTTCACATTTCTAGTATGCTTTGTCAGACTTAAGAAACTGTTAACATGCAACAATGTTTGAAATTAAACATCCAGTCTAGAACCTAGGGAACATTTTTAAACAGAAATTACGAATGTATTGTTATAGTGAACAGACGACACAGTGTTGTATTTGTACATTCTTGCTTGTTAGCTGCACGATTACGTAACGACTATCAGGCTTACATACTTAGGACACATACTGGTACTGCTAATGAGATTTTAATGCAACATTTTGGTTTACTTGAAAATACATTCTGGATTTAAAGTACTTTCAGTGAGATACCAGATGACACAGTGGTTAGTTTATGTGACAGCTACACGATTTTATCACGACGCTACTAATGAGTGACAATTTACAATGTTGCTTTTGCGGTGTATCTGTTTTATATCTTCACAGTTTTCTGAATTCTTTTGGAAAGAAAAACATGTTTTAGTAGTAACTTTTGTGGTATAGCAACAATGAGACAGCCATCAATAAGCGTAATAACTACGATATCTATACGCAAAGCATTTCACTTTTGTTTATCATGAGGTAAGTACATTGACTTCTGCAGAACTCAGCTTTCGGAGGACGATAACTACGACACTTCCACAGAGATTATGTTGCGACAAGACGCACAGTTTAGCGCTACAGTACACGTATTTGAGTGATTAATCTTATACTTAAAACACTTCTTTTTAAAGATTTTTTAATTACAAAGAAAGTTTTCCGTGATACATTTCTTTCCATTGCTATAATCTGTAACACCTGAGGGTATAATTACATTTATCCTCAGGGGGGTACACGCTTACTTTGAGTACCATGTGTTTGGCAAGCACAAGGAGCCTTAGCTAATATGGTATTTGCTTATACAACTTTACACATCGGTACCATGTTTCTCTAACACAGCTATCTGAGTATTTGACAGAGAAACAAACATTCTTTTTACTACATCAGTGACAGATGTTTACGCAATTACACAGTTGGATACCTTCACACTTATGAAATTGTATTTTGTCTGTACTTTGTAAACTGTTCATATTTTTTCGGAACCATTGTGATACTATGAGAGCTTTGAATGATGTATTTGGTATGGTATCATGATTTATAAAGTACGTTTGAGGTAGATGACACTATTGAAATGAGCAGAGAATATTTTTTAGGGTTTGAAATTATTGCAGAAAGCTACGACGTTTTTGAGATTTGACTGAGGTGTTATGATGTTATTTTTACGATGACGATGTGTATTATGCTGTTGAGGTATGTTTATGATCAATAAGCTGATGCTATATAAGGAATGTGATTACGTGTTTATATGTATATGAATAATGAATAGAAATTAGGGACTATGGTTTGTGGAAAAGGTTGTTGGAAACCAATAATCGTACTTTAAGAGTTATGAAATGTGTGTATATGCATGAATGTATCACAATGCTGGCGAAAATTTTTTGGACGCTGTTATATTTATAGGATTTTGTTTCTACAGATTTGTAACCCAAATTCTTCACCTGTGGAATATATTTATATGAGACTGTCACTGTAGCGGAAACTGGTGTCATAAATATTTCGGTAAGAAAGTTCAGTGACCACCTGCACGTAATGCGTCGTGGGCACCCAGATGAGCAGCCAGGTGTGTCAGACGCCTGGAGAAAAAGCCATTATTGCGAGCCCTTTTCAGTGGCACAGGTAGAAAAAAAAAGGGAGGCCATTATCCTCGCTATTGACGTTTCTTTGTAGAGAGCATCGCAAAAACGACACGGTCGAACTTGAAAACATATGATTATACTGTGGAGCTCTTAATTTATGATATTTACTAAAATGCCTAATGAAACGATGAGAAACATTTCACGGCTATTGTCGTGCTAGCTGAGAGAAATGCCATATGGCTTGCTTTATGTATTTATTAACTCATTTTGTTTAATATCTAGTTTCTAGCTGCACTGCAGCATTGGTTAAAATAAAATTTAATAGATGTACTAATATAAATATTTTATGCCTACAGATCCAGTAAATAATTTTATGATCTATTCAAAAAAACGAAGGAGCATAAAAAGATATTTCCCTTCACAGGAATTGCATATGGAATTTTCTTTTCAACTACTGGGTAAATTGTTGGTAGAATAACTTCTTGTGGTGCACCACTTTAATTACTTAGACATTAAGATGTGATTATACATTTCCCTTATCTGCATTGTTATCTTTAGTGTACTATTTTTTCTGCTTGAGCTATGTCATGTTTAGGTATAAGTTATGCTGTTTGGGAGGCATAGTGCTACTGAATTTTAATTTGTGTTACTCTGCTAAGCCAGATTTATTTTTCTTGTTTGCTGCACATTGCCTTATATTAGTTGTAATATTGCAATTGCTTCGCTAATTTCTAAAATGCTGCTTCCTTTGCAAATCTGCACTTTTTTGTCATTGCTGTTTCCGTTAATTGTTCTGTGCTGCTGCATTGCCTCGTCCCTTAGTTTACCATCTGAGCTCAGTAGATTTAAGTTAGCTTAAGAGGGGGTAGACTATATAAGAGACTGCGTTGCGATGAATTGGAAGAAATACATTGAAAATCTATAAGAAAATGGTTTGGCCAAAACAGTATTTTGAAAGAGGAGATGAACCAAAAAAAAGAAGTAGGGTTTAGGGACAACAGGTTTAGGTAGGATTTTCTTGGAAATAAATGATGAAGTAAGATAATGGAAAATAAATAATGAGGTAAGAAATATGTGAACATATATATAAAGAAAGCATGCTTGAATAGGATTTTTTTGGTGGAAACAAATGTGGAAATAAGACGAAAGATCTATGGAATGAAGTTTTGGGTTGGACTGCAGCACCAAATATCACACTGAAAACAAACCCTGTCCTGTATTTTTGTGTTATTACACTATGTGTATTTGTGTTTTTCCTGTCTTAATGTGTTTAGCTAATAAGAGTTATGTTGTAGAATTTTTCTGATAATATGTTATTTTCTTTGTAAAGATGTTTAGACATTATTTATTCTGTTTTGTTTTAATGCTCATGTGTAAAGTTGATGTTTCAAAAGTTATTCTGATCTTTTATGTATTTACTTATGTCATAATTCCTGTAACACTGTTGTATATGTTATTTTGATTCTTTTGTAAAGCCTGTACTACAAATGTTATCTGTATTGTTATGTTCTTTAATGATGTATTTTGTACCTTTGTAATTGTATTCTCATGTTATAAAATTGTAATTGACACCAGGTCATCAAATTAAGTAACTTGTAAGTTACATTTCCCTGCACACGTTTCTGTTGGTCATAGTATATGGAAAATATGTGAGAAGTAGGGACTGTTAGTGTTTGCATGTGTGTTATTAATTCAGCAAGGGACTGGATAACAGCATTGCTGGTTCTAAGGACATTTTAAAAAAAAAATTGTGAGTGCACAAGTGGTGGTTTATGGACTTGCTATATTATCCGCAAGACTCTTCGATGGTGATTGTGCACCTGCACAGTCGCAACAGATGGCTGCTGGCCGTCTCTACAAGGACTACGGTGGGTCTGCATCTTTGATGGCCCACCAATACCATTATTTCTACAAGTACTGCAGTGGGTCTGCACCTCTGGTGGCCCACCAATACCGTAATCTCTACCAGGACTACAGTGGGTCTGCTCTGTGATGACCTACCCACCAATCCTCTTCAAAACTTCGACTGACTCCGCTGTGGGTTTGCTCTGTTGTGGCCCATTACCTGTCAGCATGTCAAGAGTCAGCACTGTCTTTCCGTTGGAAGGACAACGCTACTTCTTCAAGACTGCATGGAAATCCACTACTTCCGTGTGCATTTTCTTTTACTGCTCAGACTTTGAGAAAAACACTGCAATGTGATGAATGATCAGGACTGTCTTCATGGACTGTGAGAAAATTTTAGCTTTTGACCAACATTGTATGAATAAGTGTGTGCATTTGATTTCTTTGTTATTGTAATTACGATTATGAAAAATTTTAACAAATATGTATTGGCCAGTGCCCAAAAAAATTTGTAAAATTTTTTTGTGGGGAGCATGGGGGCTATGTAAGTAGGCTGTTTAGGTTTTTTTATTGGTAACGCCACCTCTGTATAAAAAAATCACTGGCTGTGCTGTGTGCAGTCTGTGGCTGCTTTGCATTGTTGTAATACTCGCCATTGTAGTGCTAGGCAGCTGGCTGTGAACAGCACGTAGCGTTGCGCAGTTGAAGGTGAGCCGCCAGCAGTGGTGGATGTGGGGAGAAAGATGGTGGAGTTTTGAAATTTGTCATGAACTGCTCTCTCTCTCTCTCTCTCTCTCTCTATATATATATATATATATATATATATATATATATATATATATATATATATATATATATATGATGATATCAAGGTAAATACATTGTTTGTTCTCTATTAATATCTTTCATTTGCTAACTATCCCTATCAGTAGTTAGTGCCTTCCATAGTTTGAATCTTTTATTTAGCTGGCAGTAGTGGCGCTCGCTGTATTGTAGTAGCTTGAGTAGCGAAGATTTTTGTGAGGTAAGTGATTTGTGAAAGGTATAGTTTAATGTTAGTCAGGGCCATTCTCTTGTAGAGATTATTGAAAGTCAGATTGCGTTGCGCTAAAAAAATATTGTACGTCAGCTTAAGCACAGTAGTGTACTATTTTTCAAAGGGGACGTTTCACTACGTCATTTGCTACGACCTGGGAAGGCGCCATGTTCAGTTAATGTAATTACTATCTTCAAGAATGTATTGTGAACAGATAATACTGTGAATCATGTACCGTCAAGAGCGACGTTCATCATTAATGGATTAAAGTTAAGTATCAAACTAATTACGTCCGCTTTCTGAATTCTCATTCCTTGTCATGTTCCAGACCTCACGTCAGTATAGTTCTTCTGTGGTGTGCGTACTGCAAGACCTTCGGTGAACACACCATCAGATTATTTGACTTGTCGCTCTAACGAAGTAGGCGAGTGTCAGCAATATGTCTCGTGGTCTTATCGTGGCGTGTTTATCTTCTGCCGTTAGTTCAGACGATAGAAATGCCACTTGCAAGCTTAGAGTAGCAGATTGACGGTGACTAACTTTAAACAGAACTTGATTAATTTTCGCACACATTTATTAAAATAATAAAAACATAGATATTACGTAACTTGGTTCTGGATGCTGTTTACAGTTGACAATCTGAAGTTCCTTTGGTCTTGGTACGTTAATCTTATTTTCACATATCTCTGATACTTGACAAAGTGTCTATAGATTTCTCTTCATGGCTATGTACAGGAATATGATAATCTTATTAGGCGCAGACTGAAACTTGATTACAGACTGTTGCAGACTAATGCAGATTGACTAATCGGAGGTCTGTACACTCGTTATAACACCTCGCGCGTTCATGTATCACTGCTCGAGTGTGATCCGCGAGGAGAAAAGGTTCTACGTTAGCAGCAATCTCATTACCTGCGTAACATATTAATACGCGGATCGGCGGAAGCAGAATTTGGTCCGTCTCTAAGGCGCGCTCTAGTGGGAACGTTGTGTACGCGCTGACTACGCGGAACTATGTACACAACATCTTCTCTCCTCACGCCAGCATGCGTGAGCTAAAACGGGTGCATTTCTCGTAACACGGTGTTGGTTCTTCTGCTAACACAAAACAATTAGCATGCGCGCAATTCGCTATAAATACGAGGGCAGTTCAATAAGTAACGCAACACATTTTTTTTCTGAAACAGGGGTTGTTTTATTCAGCATTGAAATACGCCCGGTTATTCCCCAATCTTTTAGCTACACAACACTATTTTTCAACGTAATCTCCATTCAATGCTATGACCTTACGCCACCTTGAAATGAGGGCCTGTATGCCTGCACGGTACCATTCCACTGGTCGATGTCGGAGCCAACGTCGTACTGCATCAATAACTTCATCATCCGCGTAGTGCCTCCCACGGATTGCGTCCTTCATTGGGCCAAACATATGGAAATCCGACGGTGCGAGATCGGGGCTGTAGGGTGCATGAGGAAGAACAGTCCACTGAAGTTTTGTGAGCTCCTCTCGGGTGCGAAGAGTTGTGTGAGGTCTTGCGTTGTCATGAAGAAGGAGAAGTTCGTTCAGATTTTTGTGCCTACGAACACGCTGAAGTCGTTTCTTCAATTTCTGAAGAGTAGCACAATACACTTCAGAGTTGATCGTTTGACCATGGGGAAGGACATCGAACAGAATAATCCCTTCAGCGTCCCAGAAGACTGTAACCATGACTTTACCGCCCGCATCTCGTGGTCGTGCGGTAGCGTTCTCGCTTCCCACGCCCGGGTTCCCGGGTTCGATTCCCGGCGGGGTCAGGGATTTTCTCTGCCTCGTGATGGATGGGTGTTGTGTGCTGTCCTTAGGTTAGTCAGGTTTAAGTAGTTCTAAGTTCTAGGGGACTTACGACCACAGCAGTTGAGTCCCATAGTGCTCAGAGCCATTTGAACCATTTTTTTGACTTTACCGGCTGAGGGTATGGCTTTAAACTCTTTCTTGGTAGGGGAGTGGGTGTGGCGCCACTCCATTGATTGCAGTTTTGTTTCAGGTTCGAAGTAATGAACCCATGTTTCATCGCCTGTAACAATCTTTGACAAGAAATTGTCACCCTCAGCCACATGACGAGCAAGCAATTCCGCACAGATGGTTCTCCTTTGCTCTTTATGGTGTTCGGTTAGACAACGAGGGACCCAGCGGGAAGAAACATTTGAATATCCCAACTGGCGAACAATTGTGACAGCACTACCAACAGAGATGTCAAGTTGAGCACTGAGTTGTTTGATGGTGATCCGTCGATCATCTCGAACGAGTGTGTTCGCACGCTCCGCCATTGCAGGAGTCACAGCTGTGCACGGCCGGCCCGCACGCGGGAGATCAGACAGTCTTGCTTGACCTTGCGGCGATGATGACACACGCTTTGCCCAACGACTCACCGTGCTTTTGTCCACAGCCAGATCACCGTACACATTCTGCAAGCGCCTATGAATATCTGAGATGCCCTGGTTTTCCGCCAAAAGAAACTCGATCACTGCCCGTTGTTTGCAACGCACATCCGTTACAGACGCCATTTTAACAGCTCCGTACAGCGCTGCCACCTGTCGGAAGTCAATGAAACTATACGAGACGAAGCGGGAATGTTTGAAAATATTCCACAAGAAATTTCCGGTTTTTTCAACCAAAATTGGCCGAGAAAAAAAATGTGTTGCATTACTTATTGAACTGCCCTCGTACCTCGACTGCATCAGGTCTCCTCAGTACTTCTTCTAGTCACCTCAGGATAACCTGACGTCACTGGGCCGAAATATCGTGGCAGAATGTTGATGGGATCCGGCTGCAAACCCGAAAATTACTGGAACAAGGTGCCTTCTTCGGGGAGTATCAACTCCGGCCTGGGTCGGAAAACGAATGGGGCTGTTACTTCCCTGGGCTCTGCATTATGAAGCAGCCTGTGGTTGAGTGGTGGTGACAGGGCATGAGGCACAGTGTAAACACTGATAACAGATGCATTTATTGATGCTGGTACAAGGCGTAGTGAGGCAGGCACGCCTCACCTTGCTGCTTCCGCCCTATGCTGCCGCGATGGCGCCTGACGCTGCTGAGGTTGGCAGCCTCTGCAGGCCACTGACCTTGACGTCAACAGCGCGTCGTGTAGTGCTGCGATGACGCCACACTGCCTGTGCGGCGACCCCTCAGCTCAGCACGCGGCCGTCGTAGTGGCGTAAGGAGACTGATGTGCACCGCTTCCCTCAGCGACGAGTACGTTCAGTTGAGACCTCACCCTGCTCGCATCACCGCGATGGAGCGCGGAGATAGCCGTGTGCCCTGCGAGTCGCTGCCCTCAGATACAGGGTGTTTCAAAAATGACCGGTATATTTGAAACGGCAATAAAAACTAAACGAGCAGCGATAGAAATACACCGTTTGTTGCAATATGCTTGGGACAACAGTACATTTTCAGGCGGACAAACTTTCGAAATTACAGTAGTTACAATTTTCAACAACAGATGGCGCTGCAAGTGATGTGAAAGATATAGGAGACAACGCAGTCTGTGGGTGCGCCATTCTGTACGTCGTCTTTCTACTGTAAGCGTGTGCTGTTCACAACGTGCAAGTGTGCTGTAGACAACATGGTGTATTCCTTAGAACAGAGGATTTTTCTGGTGTTGGAATTCCACCGCCTAGAACACAGTGTTGTTGCAACAAGACGAAGTTTTCAACGGAGGTTTAATGTAACCAAAGGTCCGAAAAGCGATACAATAAAGGATCTGTTTGAAAAATTTCAACGGACTGGGAACATGACGGATGAACGTGCTGGAAACGTAGGGCGACCGCGTACGGCAACCACAGAGGGCAACGCGCAGCTAGTGCAGCAGGTGATCCAACAGCGGCCTCGGGTTTCCGTTCGCCGTGTTGCAGCTGCGGTCCAAATGACGCCAACGTCCACGTATCGTCTCATGCGCCGGAGTTTACACCTCTATCCATACAAAATTCAAACGCGGCAACCCCTCAGCGCCGCTACCATTGCTGCACGAGAGACATTCGCTAACGATATAGTGCACAGGATTGATGACGGCGATATGCATGTGGGCAGCATTTGGTTTACTGACGAAGCTTATTTTTACCTGGACGGCTTCGTCAATAAACAGAACTGGCGCATATGGGAAACCGAAAAGCCCCATGTTGCAGTCCCATCGTCCCTGCATCCTTAAAAAGTACTGGTCTGGGCCGCCATTTCTTCCAAAGGAATCATTGGCCCATTTTTCCGATCCGAAACGATTACTACATCACGCTATCTGGACATTCTTCGTGAATTTGTGGCGGTACAAACTGCCTTAGACGACACTGCGAACACCTCGTGGTTTATGCACGATGGTGCCCGGCCACATCGCACGGCCGACGTCTTTAATTTCCTGAATGAATATTTCGATGATCGTGTGATTGCTTTGGGCTATCCGAAACATACAGGAGGCGGCGTGGATTGGCCTCCCTATTCCCCAGACATGAACCCCTGTGACTTCTTTCTGTGGGGATACTTGAAAGACCAGGTGTACCGCCAGAATCCAGAAACCATTGAACAGCTGAAGCAGTACATCTCATCTGCATGTGAAGCCATTCCGCCAGACACGTTGTCAAAGGTTTCGGGTAATTTCATTCAGAGACTACGCCATATTATTGCTACGCATGGTGGATATGTGGAAAATATCGTACTATAGTGTTTCCCAGACCGCAGCGCCATCTGTTGTTGAAAATTGTAACTACTGTAATTTCGAAAGTTTGTCTGCCTGAAAATGTACTGTTGTCCCAAGCATATTGCAACAAACGGTGTATTTCTATCGCTGGTCGTTTAGTTTTTATTGCCGTTTCAAATATACCGATCGTTTTTGAAACACCCTGTAATAGTCGGTTGGCCACCGGGGCACCTCAGCATCGAAGTCGGCATCTCTGAGACACCAAGTCTCATGGAGGACTTAGTGCAAACGGTTGACGCAGCCCAGTCTCGAACCCCTAAATGCAGCTGGTAGAGCCCGGTCGCCTCGCAGTCCAGCGTCACTGTGGCGTCGTCGTGGTATTGCTGGCTTCCAAAATTGACAAGTTCAGCCGTGGCTAACTCGTGTTATGCTTTGCATTAAACTTTGGATGCTATTCTGTGATTAGCCTCCCGCGGTTTTCGCGTTTATGCTGATACCCTCCCTCTCTGCGAGTCGCAGCAGCAGCAGCAGCGTGTAGCGATATTCGCACCTTTGTACTATCTGGCCTCGCGCTTATAGTTTTCGGCTGTGCCGTGTGCGGGCAGTTGGTCGGTTGGCATAGAGCAGCTAGGAAATCTCCATGGTACGTGTCTGGCCGGGGCCGCTGGCCGCGTCCACACGCGGTCGGTGTGTGACGGGCTATTCCCATTCCTACGAGGTCCGTGGCCGCACACGAAATTTGAGTCTTTACTTAATCTACCAGCCAGCCCCAACTGTTCACATTGTGTCGTTTGAATTTCGTTGTGGGCTGTTGGGACATTCCCACAAGCAACAACATGTGTTTTCAATATGGCGAAATTCTAGCTGCCATCGTATGGAGTTTAACTCAACTTGATTATTTTTGGATTGAAGTGCACCTGCCGGATCTTCTGCCATGTTGCCGTTAACGTTCCGGTCACCTGCCCTGGCTGTTGACGTAAATTCAGGCAGCATATTTTCCTCCTCGTGTTGTGGCTGTCCTGCACGGTGTGTAGTTTGACAGCTGAATGTGTAATTTGTTGTGGGCACCGATACCTTCTGCATTGTTCCATTGAACTCCCTTGTGTGCTGGTCGGGTGGAGGGGAAGTTATCCTGTCGCTTGATCCGTTGACTGGCTGTCGGTTGGGTTGCCGTCGGGCAGAATTGTTGGGTCGACTGCCTGTCTCACGTCAGCGAGCATTAGTGTTTGAATCACTTCCAAACTTCTGAGCGCCGTTTGATGTGCTGCCTCTTCTTATTTGTCTTTGTTGTTCGTTTATGTACGGCTTCTAGCCGATTTTAAGTTAGTTTCAAAAATGGCTCTGAGCACTATGGGACTCAACTGCTGTGGTCATCAGTCCCCTAGAACTTAGAACTACTTAAACCTAACTAACCTAAGGACATCACATACACCCATGCCCGAGGCAGGATTCGAACCTGCGACCGTAGCAACAGCGCGGCTCCGGACTGGAGCGCCTAGAACCGCACGGCCTTCTGCCGCTTAAATTCAAATTCATGTTTTTGAGCCATAAGTTATTGGCCTTCAGCCGATTTTAAATTAAAGTTGTTTTGCGCTTTAGGCGTGAGATTGAATGGTGCATTTAGCCGAGAATTAAGTTCTGAAATTAATGTTTGGCTTGCTCTGTTTTTAATGTTTTTTTTAGTCTTGTAATGTTTGTCAAATGAATAAAGTAGTAGGTTCGAGTGCAGCTGACAGCAACCCATTTTGGCCCCTTTCCACAAATTAAACTATATGTCCTGTCCTGCGGGTGTAGGAGGGGATCTCACAAGTGATACCTGCCTTAATATCCAGATTTATTTATGTGTCGGCAGTGCCCATTAGTTTTACTAAAATCCGGCACCCAACCACGTTGCCCAAATAAGACATGACCTGCTGTAGTGACGCCTCCCTACTCGCTACACGGCTACACCTGTTCAGCTCTATTTACAACCGAGCCGAGCTGAGCCCTGGGTCAGTAGCAGAAAGTATGGAGGATAGCTCGGCTGTTGATGCAACTTTTCCTTACTTTTGTTAACGACTCATAATTTTTTGACCAAAAGTAGACTCGTGGCACAGCATTTAGGTTCTCGTCTCATTTCATAGTAACTGCTATAAGTAGGCTGTTTAGGTTTTTATGTTGATAACGCCACGTAGCGCTCTGTATGTAAATCACTGGCTGTGCTGTGTGCAGTCTGTGGCTGATTGGCACTGTCGGAATATTTCCTATTGTGGTGTTGGGCAGTTGGATGTGAACAGCGCATAGCGTTGAGCAGTTGGAGGTGACCCGCCAGCAATGGTGGATGTGGGAAGAGAGATGACATAATTTTGAGAGCGGACGATGTGGACGTGTGTCCATCAGAAAGAGTAAATTAGTAATACTGAATATCATGAACTGATACATGTATGATGACTTTTCGACATTATTAAGGTAAATACATTGTTTGTTCTCTTTCAGAATCCTTCATTTGCTAACTATGCCCATCAGTCGTTAGTGCCTTCAGTAGTTAGTATCTTTTATTTAGCTGGCAATATTGGCGCTCGCTGTATTGCAGTAGTTCGAGTAACGAAGATTTTTGTGAGGTAAGTGATTCATGAAAGGTATAGGTTATTGTTAGTCAGGGCCATTCTTTTGTAGGGATTATTGAAAGTGAGATTGCGTTGCGCTAAAAAATATATTGCGTGTCAGTTTACTGTTGATCAGAATAAGTAAAGAGAAATGTCTGAGTACGTTCAGTTTTGCTCTGCTGTTTGAAAATCAATTAACTTAAGAGGTTTAATAGCACAGTAATTTACAATTTTACAAAGGAGACGTTTCATTGCGACTATGAAAATTAGTCTTCCCAGATGACCAACCCTCATTGCCTGTATGTCTTTGAACTTATGAAACAGTCTCTAGCGTGTGTGTGTGTGTGTGTGTGTGTGTGTGTGTGTGTGTGTGTGTGTGTGTGTTCGACAAAGCCTTGTTGGCTGAAAGCTCACTTTCCGACATTTTTTTCTCGTATCTGCGACTCAGCATTTCCGTTATAGGATTAGTAGCAACTATCCTTCTCACAATAATAAATAGGACGTACAAAATTTAAATCCAGGACTTCGATTAGTTAGTTCTGAGTTTTTGACGTACCAGTGAACCGTTGATTCACACCCCCAGGTGATCAGTGATTATGTATGGTGCCGTCCCTTCGGAAAAACCGCATTTCATTCACAAAGAGCTTTTGCATCTGTTTGCTGGCCACACTCGAGATATCAAAGTAATGGAGATACCGTATGAGGGCCACTACTATACCTTTACTGGCAGATTTCTGTTTGCCACTTCGCCGAAGAAAACGACACCGGATATAATGTGTATTACATCGTTATGGAGACTAGAAAAAAAAATGCAAGCCATTGGAAACAGTTTCTACGTAATAAAGAGTTCTCTCATGTCTGTATTTCAATAAAACCTTTGTTCACATTGAAAAATTAGTTGACTTTTCATTCTAATTCGTATTTTTGTTCAATTTCTGATTTATTATGGAGTCTCATTGTAGCAAAATTGTGCATTATATAACATGAAAGTCAGATATGAATTCAGTACCCATGAAAACATGTTACTGAGCTATTATCTAATTTTAAAAAAAATTATTTGGCCTTTGATATCAAACAGTTACTAATAATAACAATAACTTTACTACGAAAGTGCAATGAAGCTATAAAAGAGTGATGGTCCTTTGCTGTAGGCATCTTTCGTGTTATGCACGTTGCTAAGCACCTGTATGTCTCAGGGAACCTACAGTCACTGTTCCATATGCCGGAGTTACATTATCTTGGGTTGAGGACTGGAAAGGCACGTCTTAATCAAGTCACTTAAGGGGATAATGTTAAATTTAGTGACTTGACTTCCCTGTATTTCAGGAACCACTGTAGCCATTGACATGAAACTCTACAGGACTTTAAACTGTATGTTCTGAGTCTACTGAACTACAATAATTGCAGCAATTATTTCAGCCACTGATTTCAGTAATACAATTTTTATATTACACATTAAAATTTTGTACTTTTTTGTACGTTATCATAAGTAATTTTAATTATACAAAACATTATGTTCTTCTTTTAGTTCAGTAGACTCAGAATATGTATGTCATTACTCCCTGAAAATTTGAATACTCTACTCGAAGTGGTTTCTGAGATTTAGGGAAAAATGCAACAGAAATTGTAAATTTTCGGGAACGGCTTCTAAACTTCCAAAAGACTAACTCGATATATGCTTAATTTTTTAATTTTAGCCACTCAGAAGCACCCTGCACCATACTGTACATCATCCTCTTGACCTTTTTCCAAGTTCTTTCTTCTTTTCTTCTTTCTGGACTCCTTAGTGGCCAACAGTGCTGCATACTCTGCTTCATCAGTGCGAACCTTGTCCATCCGTTCAAGATCTCTGATGCAATTTGCTCCAGGATTAATTCCCATATGCTGTAGCACTTTCATCCTACCATTGTTGCCATCAACAAAAGCAATAACAGCACCACTGCCCCCCCCCCCCCCCACTTTAGTGTCTTCATTCCAATAAAAACATATTTTGGTATGCGAGTCTATATGAGATTATTGAACGACTCATTGGGATTTTGAGTCTGACTATGCAGACACTTCTTCAGTAATTCAGGATTTACCAGGTCTCTGTAAATAGGTTTTATGACACCCATGACTGCTGCTGGGATGGAATGTTTATGGCTGTATGACCCGTCTGAGCACTGGGCATTGCGGTTATTGAACCATGAATCAGGTCTAGGAGGGCAAAGGTGGTGTACTGGTTTTTCATCAGTTGACAGTCTGTGGATGAAGGTAGCCCATACTGCCTGCTTCATTTCCAACAAATCCTCAGTATTATTTCTAATGGCCACCCCATTATGGGGTTCAATCATTTTGTCTGTCAGCCTGCCTCTTATGGTTTTACCATCGGAAAATTTCTTGTCTCTCCAACTTTGTTTCAACATCCTCAGTGTGGTGCCCATCCTCTTCTGGACATGGCCAATACAAACCCGTAACCTTTGTAACACAGCAATCCACAGCCTTCTATATGAAAAATTACCCATTTTATTACATCTTGAAGTAATTAACGTAAAAATTTTAACGTTTTCAACCGGTGTAGATTACATTTAAAAACAATAAAATAAAATATTTCCAATGTGATTTATAAGTGATGTATACGTGGAATGTTTAGAATACAACTTCATCTTGTGATGCTGAATTGGGCACATTGCAGCTACAGCGTTCTGGGTTATGGTGCTTTTGGTTTGCTTGTGCTGCCTTTGCGTAAGTATACATAGGTTCTGACAATTATTTACACGGGAGAGACTTTGTAACTGATTTTACGCAGAGAATGCCGGTTCTTTTCTATAGTTCACAGGTTGATTAGAACACATGGGGATCACTATCCGATATCTGTCCAGTCATCGACAACTACACGTTGCTTATCTCACTACTTTCCTGCTCAATGAATAATATTATGGGCGTCAATACTGTTGGGGTCACCCACTCCTTGCATGGACAACCATACTGTTTAATCAGGATGGAGACCGAGGAACCTGTGTAGTGTCGTCGTGTGGAATTAAAGAAGGTTATGTACTACCTCCTATAAACCACAGAATACATGCTGTAACCGTTTTTTCTGCGGCAGCTGGTGACTTCGTAAGCCTGAGTGGAATCTGCTGAATCGAGAGGCAGACTCAGAGCTGCCGAAGATTGCTGCAACAGCACCGAGCGAAGGCCAGTGACTCATAGTGTGGCAGGTTGCCCTGCCCGTTGGTACAGAAGGACCTTCCCATCAGTTTGTCAGCTATGGATGAGATCATGACTGCTGCTCGTGTGTCTTTGACTCACACACCGTCCTGAGTGCTCTCTTCCTCCCAGTTCATCACCTGTATTGTCCTATGAGATAAACCGTGATGTCAGATGCCATGATATCGTGTTTAAAGCTGATCCTGGGCCACCGGTCTGGTAACCCGTGTGACCAAAATGATGTTCAAGTTTCAGAGTGGTTGCTGCCCGAACTCGCATAGACTCATGGACCACCCATCAGTGGAGGCTTCAGTACTCGATGATGGTTTGTAGTCATCTATGGGTACGGATTATCATTACATCATGAAGCAAGCGTGTGATCAGTACTGGAACAATCTTACACAACACGTTATAAAATAATAATCAGAGAATCTAGTGCGAATGCCATGTGAGCTATTGATCCTTTCAATCGACTACGTCTAGGCTAGTGGGGTGTAGTATTTATAGCGTTGAGGAGGAGCTTTGCTGCACAACGTCATTTGTAATGCCCGAATCGGTCTCGTTACGAGTCGTCAATGACCTTCAGTTTTTCTATGGTGGCTTAATCAATTTGTTTTAGTATCATAACCGCTTCGTCAAACACATGGTAAGTGTTGTTGCGTCCTATCAACACTCATGCTCATAAATTAAGGATAATGCTGATACATGGTGAAACAATGCTCTGGAGGGCGATTTGCTGGTTTAAATCCCCTTGGGGTATGACAATGCAGTGCATTTAGCCTGCGGTTGCCGCACGGTGGCGCAGGCAGCAGCCCAGGTACGCAGAGGTGTGTTGGTGCATGTCACAGTACGGTGCGGCGCGGAAGTGTGAAGACGTTTTCAGACGTCCTAATGGTGACTGTGTGTTGAAAATGGCTCAGAGAACACATATTGATGATGTTATTGGGGGTAGAATAGTAGGGAGACTGGAGGCTGGTCAAATACAGCAGGTCTTAGCACGGGCCTTCCGTGTGCCACAAAGTGTGATCTCAAGATTAAGGCAACGATTGCACCAGACAGGAAACGTGTCCAGGCTCTACAGTACTGGACGTCCACAGTGTACAACACCACAAGAAGACCAGTATCTCACCATCAGTGCCCACAGACGACCACGGAGTATTGCAGGTACCCTTGCTCGGGAACTTACCACAGCCACTGGAACAGTTGTCTCCAGACACACAGTCTGCAGACGACTCGACAGACATGGTTTATTCGCCCGGAGACCTGCAAGGTGCATTCCACTGACCCCTGGTCACAGGAGAGGCCGTAAAGCCTGGTGTCAAGAACACAGTACATGTTCACTGGAACAGTGGTCCCAGGGTATATTCACAGACGGCTCCAGGTGTAGTCTGAACACTGATTCTCGCTGGGTTTTCATCTGGCGTGAACCAGGAACCAGATACCAACCCCTTAATGTCCTTGAAAACGACCTGTATGGAGGTCGTGGTTTGATGGTGTGGGGTGGAATTATGATTGGTGCACGTACACCCCTGCATGTCTTTGACAGAGGAACTGTAACAGGTGAGGTGTATCGGAACGTCATTTTGCACCAGTATGTCCGCCTTTTCAGGGCTGCAGTGGGTCCCACCTTCCTCCTGATGAATGATAACGCACGACCCCACCGAGCTGCCATCTTGGAAGAGTACCTTGAAACAGAAGATACCAGGCGAATGGAGTGGCCTGTCTGTTCTCCAGACCTAAACCCCATCGAGCACGTCTGGGATGCTCTCGGTATCGCTACACGTCTTCAAACCCCAACGACACTTCAGGAACTCCGACAGACACTGGTGCAAGAATGGCAGGCTGTACCCCAGCAGCTGATCCACCTCCTGATCCAGAGTATGCCAACCCATTGTGCAGCCTGTGTACGTGTGCATGGTGATCATATCCCATATTGATGTCGGGGTACATGCGCAGGAAACAGTGGCGTTTTGTAGCACCTGTATTTTGGGACGGTTTTCTCAACTTATCAGCAATACTGTGGACTTACAGATCTGTCTCGTATCTGTGTGCCTATGCTACTAGCACCAGTTTTGTGTAGTGCCACGTTGTGTGGCAGCACATTCTGCAATTATCCTTAATTTATGAGCATGAGTGTAGTACTTCTTAAGAAATGTTACGAGAGAAATGGACAGGCTGGAATGCAGTAGTCTTACACTTCTCCGCTGAGCTCGCTCCCACTCATACACAAAAGTCTTGAAGTCTCACTCTTGGTGTCGAAATGTTTACGCCTAGCGACTGCCTCATCTTGGTACTTCCCTGTGCTTGGATTTTCATGGCCTGTAGGGAGATAGAAAAATTCTCTCCCTCCCCTTAAAATCTCGAAGCGTAACAATATGAATGTAGGGTATCTTTTGCCTTTTGGAGATGTATAGGCATGTGAAGTCACGTGGTCCTTTAAGGGACATTAGTACGTACTTTTATTGATACTTTGTTTTCTTGTTATTCACAAAACATACAGTTGCATTCAGCATTCTGATGATTTTCAATTCTGCAAAGCTTTTTTTCACTCGTCCCATCTCTATTCAATCCCGACAAGGGTTCACTTTTGGATTTCACTCACGAAAGAACACATTCTGTTTTATTATTTGTAAAGAAGGGAAGCAGTGGTTGGGAAAGGAGTGAGACAGGGTTGTAGCCTCTCCCCGATGTTATTCAATCTGTATATTGAGCAAGCAGTAAAGGAAACAAAAGAAAAATTCGGAGTAGGTATTAAAATTCATGGAGAAGAAGTAAAAACTTTGAGGTTCGCCGATGACATTGTAATTCTGTCAGAGACAGCAAAGGACTTGGAAGAGCAGTTGAACGGAATGGACAGTGTCTTGAAAGGAGGATATCAGATGAACATCAACAAAAGCAAAACGAGGATAATGGAATGTAGTCAAATGAAATCGGGTAATACTGAGGGAATTAGATTAGGAAATGAGACACTTAAAGTAGTAAAGGAGTTTTGCTATTTAGGGAGTAAAATAACTGATGATGGTCGAAGTAGAGAGGATATAAAATGTAGACTGGCAATGGCAAGGAAATCGTTTCTCAAGAAGAAAAATTTGTTAATATCGAGTATAGATTTAAGTGTCAGGAAGTCGTTTCTGAAAGTATTTGTATGGAGTGTAGCCATGTATGGAAGTGAAACATGGACGATAACTAGTACGGACAAGAAGAGAATAGAAGCTTTCGAAATGTGGTGCTACAGAAGAATGCTGAAGATAAGGTGGGTAGATCACGTAACTAATGAGGAGGTATTTAATAGGGTTGGGGAGAAGAGAAGTTTGTGGCACAACTTGACTAGAAGAAGGGATCGGTTGGTAGGACATGTTTTGAGGCATCAAGGGATCACAAATTTAGCATTGGAGGGCAGCGTGGAGGGTAAAAATCGTAGAGGGAGACCAAGAGATGAATACACTAAGCAGATTCAGAAGGATGTAGGTTGCAGTAGGTACTGGGAGATGAAGAAGCTTGCACAGGATAGAGTAGCATGGAGAGCTGCATCAAACCAGTCTCAGGACTGAAGACCACAACAACAACAACAACAACAACAACAACAACAACAACAACAACATTTGTAAAGACAAGAAAGAACAGCCTGCAACAAAGGTACTAATTTTCAAATTGTAAATCAAATTTTCAGCTAGCGACGTAACTGACTGTTGCAGTGGAGCTTCAAGGTACGTGTTTCCCATGACACAGACTTCGATATGCAACTACAATACCACCTCGTTTTAAATTATTAGATCTTCTAGGATACAGTGACCATCTGGTTTGCACGAATCACATCCGATAGGAGTGGTTCATTAACACAGAGAGTACCTACATGTGATCTGTTTTAAGGATTACGGTTTCTTTTGCCATTGTTAAGCCTATGTTATATGCCCCTTTAATTATTTCTTTGCCCTATGAGAAAGCTCTTGCTCACTACAGCGTATAGCACAAAATTAGCCGGATCATTTCAACCTTTATAAACTTAAAGTTGATTCAGTTTTCCACGGATTATGGAGAGCAGACAAATTTCTGTCCCTCCAAGCAGCGGAACAGCATACACATCGACCTGCCACGCTGCAGTATAGGAACACAACGAGGGACGCTCCACTTTTAAGAGATAAACGCACGAACGGATCTGCATGTGACAGGTGTTTGATACGATATGTCACTGGCCACATTGGATAGCGAATTAGGATAACGGCGAGGCTACGGCAAAACCGCTGCGTCCGCCTGCGATAATCCCCGTTCGCTAGGGTCGTATGTCGAGATCCACAATCTATTTCGGTATGCAGTATTATCTCAAACTTTGACGGCCCATCACATTTTGCCACGACCGGCAGTAGCGAAACCACATGTGGCCTCAGTAACTGTGTGTCCGCTTATTAGCTCGACATTTCCAGCGAAGGAAGAATGATCGTCCGCTGTTCGTTGAATTCTGCAAAGTAACCACTGTGTCAAACATGACAATATTTGCGGAATATATAGAGTGGGCAAAATAAAAGTGGGTCGGAAAATATTTCATGGTCCTAAGGTAAACAATACAACTTACAACCAGGGCAGTTGATGTAAGTTGGGTTACCTATCTTAAAGCCAGGTTCTCATTCTAATGAGCAAAAAATACGCAACATCTGGAATCGTTGTTTTGTTTGTGGATTATCATTGATCATACTTTGAACTTTAAGTCAGATTTTCAGTACAAAGAATAATGGCGCCCGTAATTATGATTTGAAGAAGAGTCTGATAGTTTGAAGAACGCAGTTTGCGTACAGTATAGCCCCTCAGGAGCTATCTGAAATCAAAGATGTATAATGTCAGTCGATACTGCATTAAATTAATGGGAGCTTATAACTAACCACAGTGAAAAAAACTTAAATTTAACGATATGCTGCTAAATCGAACTTTGAGTTAGATATTTCGGAGTTTGTTTCACTCTTTATTGCTTTAAAAAAATAATATTGAGATATTCCATATATTACAAGTATAAGCTCGCAAGAAAAGTGTTTAATTTCTGGGGGTCAAAGAGGGATGTTAGTAAGTTGAACCTTTTTAATTCACGGTGCAAGCAGTTTTGAAAATTTGTCTCTCGTGAAAAACATGTTTAAAGCTTAGTGAAAACTTTTATGTGTGTTATTAGTTCAATTTGCATAGAAATTACATGTTGTTATATATTTTTGGTGTCGCTGAACACAAATCTGAAGTTAGATTTTCAAAATTCAAAATGACCAATCCAGTATGGCGGAGCAAATATTATTTTTTGGGCAATTTTTACCAAAATTTGACCAAAAAAGTTTTCGATACTTACGTTGAGTCTGCAGTGCCAGAACAGTATATCAACCCTTCCTCTTACTTGACTTGTTCCTGGAAAGCAATTCCCTCGTTGGTCTTGGCGAGAAAAGCTGATTTGGCGAGCTGCATATCGTGCGTTCAGCAGCCTGCACACGTTGTTCGGCAGCTTATTCGGCGAATATGTTTGCATGCATACTGCAATATTTGTGAACGTGCGCCACGACATGACATGTTTTCTACTTGAGCCAGACGTCTCCGGCTGAAGGCGTCCCACGGTGGCCGTGTTACTGCATCGAACAATGGGTTGTTGAAACTTTTGTAACGCACGGATTAAAAAACCTTCTCGTCTGAACATTCTAGACGCATATACCTTCAAAAAATTCGACAACAAAATCGAATTTTTGACCATCATGAATGAGAACCTGGCCTTAAGGAGTACGAAAATACATTGTTGTGCAAAACTTTAAGGTCGATGGTAATTTTTGTATGATACGTCTCTGCCAAGTGACGTAGCTTGATGGAAATTGGACCATGAGAGCCACAGGATAGTGCAAAAGGTAGCTCAAACAAATACGTAACGAGATGAACAAAAACTAGATTTCTATTCGAAGGCAATAATTATATGAACGCTTTGCAGTGTACTCCGATGCTAGTCACCGGGATGGTAAAGAGTTCTTGTGGTAGAGCGTTCCATTCCTTGACCAGCGTACATGCCAACTGCTGCAAGGTCGTTCATTACGAAGCCTCATATGGAGAGATATGGGAGCACGTAATGCAACCAGGAACGTTGTCTAACATGACCATTTTGCTGGTGCAGGTGTTATGGTGTTACGAGCCATAATGTTGCATGACCTCCGAATCATTGAAGACGGTACATACACTGGGGGTATATTCGACCCTGACCTGAGTTTTATGGAAGACACTGCACCAGTGCATCTAACAGTTGCAATTTTTAACTTCTTAATATACTGATGAGGTCAGAGAGAAAGTGTACCACTGGCGTATGTATTCATCACTATATTAACACAGTATGAATCTGTGTTTTTGGAAGGCACATTTGTTTGAGAGTGCGTCCTAAGCTTTTTCTAAATCAATGAACCCAGGACAGTGTAATCGTTCGTTACCATTTCCACGTTCTATAATATCTTCCACTCTTTACATACGATCGACAGTACTGTTTCCTTTTGTGGTACCGCTGATCTCGTTACCAGCTACGTTGTTGTGCAAGAACAGAGTAACTGTGGATAGCTTGTAGTCCTGGAGAGAGTAAGGAATTTGCCATGAAGTGAACCATTCGTGCGCATTTATCAGTCCTACAGAACGAAATTTTCGGCAGATCGTTATTAAAAAAAAAGCTTTCAATATTCTACATTCGTAAACAGGACTAAATATGTACAATTATTTCTCGTAACACCATAGGGATAGCTCCCAAAATTTGTTATCGTGAACTTTTAGTAGGTGTGAAAATAACTCTTAAGATTTAAAACGAAATCTTGGTGCACACACAATACGTGATAGTAAGCAGATGAATTATTCATGCATCAATTACATTCTGCTTGCGGCCGAAGATCCTCGTTTTAAATCTTACGAGCACTTTCACAATCATTAACAATTCACAATCTCAGTGTTTCAGGGTTAGCAGGAGTTAGAAATCTGTATGGCGCTTGAACAAAATTTTTTATGGGAGTTGCCCAGAAAGTAATGCACTGCATTTTTTTTTTCTTCGGCAGTTCTTTATTGAACATAACGAGAATTACACACACGGAAGAATGCTGCTTTAACTCCACACCCTATTTTCCCACGTAATCTCCACCCCGTTCTACGGCTTTCCGCTAGGGCGAAACAAGGGCGTGTATGCCCTGTCGGTACCAACCCTTGTCCTGGGCCGGCCGCGGTGGTCTAGCGGTTCTAAGCGCGCAGTCCGGAACCGTGCGACTGCTACGGTCGCAGGTTCGAATCCTGCCTCGGGCATGGATGTGTGTGATGTCCGTAGGTTAGTTAGGTTTAAGTAGTTCTAAGTTCTAGGGGACTGAAGACCACAGCAGTTGAGTCCCATAGTGCTTAGAGCCAGAGCCTTGTCCTGGTGGCGCAGCCAGTGCTTCACTGTATGAATCACCTCCCCATCGTCCTCAAAATGTCTTCCACGAGTGTCTGTCCTCGCGAATGACAATATCAGCTCGCAGCAACACGTCAGTTGTGTCAGCCGTGGATGGTCTCCCCGGCCGCTGCAAACCGTGGAGCTCCGCCGAACCGCCTTCTGATGACCTCACCCTCCGTGCCCAGTGACTAACTGACTAACTGTACTTCTGTCGACAGCAGATGCTCCATAGACTTTGCACAAGCGTTTGCGAATATTCCCCACAGTTTCTTTCTCTGCGGCGAGAAATTCAATGATGGAACGTAGCTTGGGACGTACATCACCTACAGACGCCATTTTGAGACTGTCCTACAGCTACGCTATCTGTCGGAAGTGACGGAATCTTGGTGTGCTCACCCAGGAGACTTCAATTAATACATGTGTAACGTTTCGCATTCGTAACATTGTTTTCGGCTGAGAAAAAAAGATGGATTACTTTCTGGACAATCCTCGTACTTAGTCCGATTTAACACGTAGTATACCTAATATTCATTTTCATTTAAATACTCGTTTTATGTTTTTTAGTGTTGCGCATGTGAGATGTTTCAAGCAATTTCAAACTTTTTGATGAGATTACAACACAGACACCTGGTAAACTTTAGGTGTATTTCACTTTCTCTTCACCTGACGCAACTAATTTGTTGCTTCTCCTACGTATATTTCGCGAGAAGTTCTTAAAGTAAAAAATTAGAGACATGGAGGCTTACCAGCAATCGTTATTCGTGCAAACCATTCATGAATCGAAGAGGAAAAGGGCGATGTGGCAGTGGTTACACAACATATCCTCCACCACGCACCAGGCAAGAAATTTAGTTAATATTGAATTGTCATCGGGTTCTATATTGAAAGTGTCAAGTCTAAAGCCCGTCAGGAAATTAGTTCAAAATCAGTAGCAAAATTTGTAGCGGACAGATGTACAGACAAGAAGCCGGCCAGAGTGGCCGTGCGGTTCTAGGCGCCACAGTCTGGAACCGAGCGACCGCTCCGGTCGCAGGTTCGAATCCTGCCTCGGGCATGGATGTGTGTGATGTCCTTAGGTTAGTTAGGTTTAATTCGTTCTAAGTTCTAGGCGACTGATGACCTCAGAAGTTAAGTCGCATAGTGCTCAGAGACATTTGAACAGACAAGAAAGCGATATCCATCTCTTTCTCTTCTTCTCCCGTCTCTCATCACAGCTGTGTCCGTCCACTCGCATACTTAGAACCCTTATACCGCCGAATGCACAAAAATGCAGTTTTACTGGGCACCTGAGATGTCGTGTATTACCAGACTTTTTCCCCCACCGCCACCACATTCAATCAGGCAGAGAAAAATGCAAGTTAATACTGCATGGTTATCCGGTTCTGTGCTATGTTTTAGCTGGGAAGTTCGCTAAAGTCTATTGCAAAATGTGTACCGAGCAGACAGACAAGAAGGCGGCCTAATAAAAACATGGTCACAATGTGGTACCTCAAAATATTGTGTTGTACTGGTTCGGGTGTTAATCTGAAATTTTGAAGCAATTAAAATACGTAGTTTTTATTGTAACTTTGTGACACATAGGTCAAGGTGAATAATACCAGTTAAGCACACTAGTAAATATTGCCAACGTGTTTCTAACGAGCTTGCAGATGTACTAATGGTAATCTAATTACTAATAAACTGTTGAAAGAGAAGACAATATTAGTCCTAGTGAAGTAAAACTTATCAAAGGTATTTCAAATCGGTTTCTGCAACTGCTGAAATGCGTGTTTATTCTACCATACGTGTTTTTATGTCCATCTGAAGCATTGTCAGGTGACAGTACTCCTTAATTGCAGAAAAATCTGCAACTAGGCGCAAATTCTGATGAATACTTTATCTCTCCACAACTACTTTAGGGCCTGTTGCCATCGTTAGATTTCAGTGAAGAGGTCTTGTACAAATTCTGGTCCTTAATTTATGAAATACAGCGTCGCATTCCGCATCACTGATATAGCGCTCCTTGAGCGGTGAAATAAAGCATTCATCAAAAAGTGTGACAATCGTGGTCTTCTCAAAAGTTTCGGATACATTAATCATATAATTTTTCTCTACTATCCGCTCAAGTGGGGAATATAACTAAAGCAACTGCAACAGGCGAAATACTATTGCTACTGAGCATTGTAAAGAATTAGCACTTTCATTCGAAAATCACTATCGGTGTTATCGAACAAAACATGTAAGGAAATTAGTTCGAGAATTCTGTTTTAACAGACTTTAGGAACTACGTTATTTTAAGGATCACCCAGGCCTATGTGAGGAATGTGCGTTTTACCATACGACCAGTACGGTTACTAATTCAATAATTTGTGTAAACTCACTGCAAGACTCTCGGTGCAACTGCGCGGTCTGAGGCGTCTTCTCACGGTCCGTGCGGCTCCCACCTGTCGGAGGTTCGAGTCCTCCCTCGGGCATGGGTGTATGTTTTGTCCATAGCTTAAGTTAGTTTAAATTCGATTAAGTAGTTTGTAAGCTTAGGGACAGATGACCTAAGCGGTTTGGTCCCATAAGAGCTTACTACAAATTTACAATTTTTACAAACCCACTGCTGCAGGTCTTAGTCTTTATCGTACCCTGATATTAGTTGTAAACTTAGTACGATCCAGCTCACACGAAACAGGAAAATCCGAACACATTAGAGGGCCCGTAGCAGTCACTGTGGTCTCAGTCTCGTCCGGACGATGGTGGCAAACAGACCGGTGACGTTGCGCTTGTCAAGACAGAGCGACAGACTGTAAGTACAAATCCGCGCAAGCCTGGCAGCTCCAGTGTGGACTGTGCTTCGTGATTCGGATTCCCATTCGGTCAGGAACACTCAAACGTTGTGGAAACAGATGAGCTGTAATCGGAAAAAATTCGGCTGAGAGATAATGGACTGACAGGGCTTCAGTGTGAGTTGCTTAGGAACGCTACGTTTGTTAAATGAACACCCGATGATGTGTGTACAACGATATTTTCTGAATTCAGAGATACAGTCGATTTCAAAACTAGTGCTGTCACCGGCACCTGTACGACTGCCGGCCCCAGAAGGGTAGCCGACACTGCCATTGCCCACCTCTTGTGGACACTGTATTTACGCTTCTCCAACCTAAATG
Source organism: Schistocerca nitens (assembly GCF_023898315.1). NCBI lineage: Eukaryota > Metazoa > Arthropoda > Insecta > Orthoptera > Acrididae > Schistocerca > Schistocerca nitens. The sequence continues at coordinate 554,567,146 of NC_064620.1, read as the reverse complement.
GCTCTGAGCACTATGGGACTCAACTGCTGTGGTCATAAGTCCCCTAGAACTTAGAACTACTTAAACCTAACTAACCTAAGGACAGCACACAACACCCAGCCATCACGAGGCAGAGAAAATCCCTGACCCCGCCGGGAATCGAACCCGGGAACCCGGGCGTGGGAAGCGAGAACGCTACCGCACGACCACGAGATGCGGGCTTCTCCAACCTAGAAGACAATTAACTCTTTCTCATCACTGGCTGACAACAGCTTCTGTAACAACACAATGAGGCGAAGTGCCTTTGTATCGCGCCTGCACCGACTAATATGAGCGAACAGGTCCCTGCAGAGATGACTCGTTGCTATGTCGCATCACATGTACAGTTCGAGCCAGTAGCTAGCTGCAAGTAGTTATGCCGTCTTACAGAAGTATGAAATCGAGTAGTCAGAAGAGTATAATTTAGAAACAATCGTGTATCTTTTGTGAATATTAGGCCTATGTCTTTGTGCTGTGGTAAAATTTGCTGTTTTACAGAGCGCGCCGCACCGCGTAGTGCAGGGCTTCACAACATACGTGCTCGCGGAGCAAGCTGTGAGCAGCAAGGCGCGAGCACGGAGCAGCGCGAGCACGCTACCCCCACTACCAGACCAGAGCGGAGAGTGGGGAGAGTCACGTGGGGTACACAAAAGCTGCCGCCAGTCAATGTAAGTCCGCGGCCACCTGCAGGGATATCACTCACGAATTATTACTGCGACAAATGAAACAAATAAAGGAGAATGTACACATGCCACATAATTTTACTAGCTTAGTGTATCTACAATCGCATTAATTTGTGAACTGTTACACAATAAGTGTGGGATTCTCGGTTATCTTGTACTTTTTGCCCTTTACAATTGCGTCTATGTTCGGAGTAATTGTTCTTGTGCATTTTAGGCGCAGCGTGCAGTTTAAATTTCGATCAGACAATGCATTTCTCAGGCGCGTCTTGTTATATTTCATTGCAGAGAACAGTTGTTCACAAACATACGTGGAACCGAACATTGATATTATTGTAGCCGCCAGTTTGTGCAAACGAGGAAATCTGTCGTGAGGGAAGTGTCTGCAGAATTCCAAAATGTTTTTCTTGTTCTGAAATTTGTCTCTGTATTCTCTGTCACACTGCAGGTCAATAATTTCTTGCTGCAGCTCAGGACGAATCTCTTAAATATTCGCTGAATATGGGGAGAACAGATCAAAATCACTGTCTAGTGCTGTCAGATCTCGAAAGCGCTGATCAACTTAACTATGTGAATAACGTTCACAGTCTTTGTGAACATCTTGCACAGATGATAATTTAGGAAAACGAGCTAGGTTTCCTGTTTCCAGCTGACTCACCCAAAGTGTCAATTTCATTTTAAAAGCTCGTATTCGATCTATGAAATGAGTAATTAGCAGATCTTTACCTTGTAGTAAAATGTTCAAAGCATTCAGATGGCTAGTTAAATCTGCTAAGAACGCAAGATCACATTCAAACGTGCGCGCGCATTTCCCCTCCGTCCCCTCCCTCCCCTCCCTCCCTACTCCGCGACCTTGCACCTGCTCGCAAGCACGTGCCTGAGTAGACGCGAGTACTCGCGCTCAAAACCGGCCAGTTGTTAAGCCCTGGCGTAGTGTGAAGCAGTCGCCCTCCGTTTCTGGCGGTGGCGCCGCTGTGGCAGTCGCAACTTTGGTGTCTCCCTGTGGTGGGAAAGGTTGCCTGTTCTCGTACATTTAAGGGGCGCTATGAGCTCGTCAGTCGGTCAATTAGTCAGTCTGGGTGGAGTCAGTCTGGGGTCAGTCTCTCTCCCCCAGCTTGCTAGCCTGTCACTCGTCTGAATTTGTGGCGCAGTGAGAGAACTCAACGAGTGGTCGCCTCGTCGGAGGCTTAGTCCCTGCATCTGAGTCTGCGCGTTAGGCCGCCATTCTGCTCGAGTTGCTCAGGCAACGGTCATTGGCAGTTGGATCGATCGGTTGGTTGGTCGCGCACTGAGACACAAGATGACTTTTCTGCCTTGAGCGTCGGCGCATGAGGGGTCGCCACGTGAGTCCAGTGGGCCGCGCCGTATAGCGAGTGGTTGTGGCTTCGCGGCCGACAAGAGAGCAACAGAATCAACCCACGACATCGGTCTGGCCGGTGCGAGCTGCAACGCCGTGAGACGGGAGATCGGCGCGCCTTCCTGCGTCCGTTGAAGCGGCTGGCAGCGGACGGTTCGAGACGTTGTTTCATTTACTTGTTAACTTCTACTTGTTTTCTTGGTGAGGTCACCAGCCATCTTATTTGGAGTCGTCCCACCATTCTTCTCCGTTTGCCTACCCGCGGGAAAGTGGTTATTTATGAATTGGGTAGTCCGTTTTTTCCCTTGTGGAGCAGGGGCGGGTTAGAGCAACCTGCGGTTCGGGTTGTTCGGTAATCTCCGTATCAATCTGCTGTACGTTAATAGCTGCCTCTGTCATGTTTGTCGGATTCGGTGTTTTAACGAATTTATTGCTTGAAGTGTAACGGCCTAATTCCTGAGATATGTTTTTATCTTGCCTATCATCTTGAGAGGCGGTATACGTGTACTGTAGAGCATGTTTGGCCAACCTTGTACAATTATATGTAAGATTGCATTTCATGGGCTGTTATTTAAATGGTCATTTTAGTATATAAAGTTGCCACCCTTCCGTAAGACTTTTCTTAGAAGTTAAAATCAAGTTGCACCTTCGGTGGCAAGTTAATCTTTAATTTTAGTCTTTTGTACCATTTCCATCCCTCCTAGTGCATAGTTTGTGTGCTTGTGTCAATTGTTAAAACTTTTACTTGAAGGTAATCTGGTGTGTTGCAGATTTTTGTAGTCTTTCAGAGGTTGTTGTGAGCGGTCGTGACTACGGCCGTGTCAAAAGGGAGCGGCAAGGTTCTCAGCCCGAAAGCTCTTACACTCCAAAATTTGTTTCTTTCTGCCTCTGAATAAATTGTAACTTGATATTTAGAGGGTGCTTTTGCATATAATTTTAAAGCTGTTTCTTAAAAAAAAAGGGCTTTAAGGAATAAAATTCCCATTTGTTAAAAGTAATTTCATTTTGATTTCATCATTTACTCCCTGGCAACTATTTCCACGCTCACATAGTGTGATTAAATGTGTTAATGTCTTGATGAATCGCTAGTAAATAACGTAATTTCTTAGGAAAAAGTTTTGAAAGTAAATGCACGGTTCGGTCTTCTATTAATTATTGGTGATTTAATATGTTTATTAGGTGTTAGTGAGGACCAATTGGATGAAAATCAGTGTAGGTTTAGGCCTCTTAGAGGTTGTCAGGACCAGATCTTTAGCTTACGGCAAATAATGGAGAAGTGTTATGAGTGGAACAGGGAATTGTATCTATGCTTTATAGATCTAGAAAAGGCATATGTCCGGGTTCCTAGGAGGAAGTTATTGTCTGTTCTACGAGATTATGGAATAGGAGGCAAACTTTTGCAAGCAATTAAAGGTCTTTACATGGATAGTCAGGCAGCAGTTAGAGTTGATGGTAAATTGAATTCATGGTTCACACTAGTTTCAGGGGTAAGACAAGGCTGCAACCTGTCTCCACTGTTATTCATATTATTTATGGATCATATGTTGAAAACAATTGACTGGCTGGGTGAGATTAAGATATGTGAACACAAAATAAGCAGTTTTGCATATGCGGATGACTTAGTTGTGATGGCAGATTCGATTGAAAGTTTGCAAAGTAATATTTCAGAACTAGATCAGAAATGTAAGGACTATGGTATGAAGATTAGCATCTCCAAAACGAAAGTAATGTCAGTGGGAAAAAAATATAAACGGATTGAGTGCCAAATAGGAGGAACAAAGTTAGAACAGGTGGAAGGTTTCAAGTACTTAGGATGCATATTCTCACAGGATGGCAACATAGTGAAAGAACTGGAAGCGAGGTGTAGCAAAGCTAATGCAGTGAGCGTTCAGCTACGATCTACTCTCTTCTGCAAGAACGAAGTCAGTACCAAGACTAAGTTATCTGTGCACAGTTCAATGTTTCGATCAACTTTTTGTATGGGAGCGAAAGCTGGGTGGATTCAGGTTACCTTATCAACAAGGTTGAGGTTACGGATATGAAAGTAGCTAGGATGTTTGCAGGTACTAGTAGATGGGAACAATGGCAGGAGGGTGTCCTCAATGAGGGAATCAAAGAAAAACTGGGAATGAACTCTGTAGATGTAGCAGTCAGGGCGAACAGGCTTAGATGGTGGGGTCATGTTACACGCATGGGAGAAGCAAGGTTAGCCAAGAGACTCATGGGTTCAGCAGTAGAGGGTAGGAGGAGTCGGGGCAGACCAAGGAGAAGGCACCTGGATTCCGTTAAGAATGATTTTGAAGTAATAGGTTTAACATCAGAAGAGGCACCAATGTTAGCACTGAATACGGGAGGAATTTTATAAGGGGGGCTATGCTCCAGACTGAACGCTGAAAGGCATAATCAGTCTTAAATGATGATGATGATGATGATGATGATGATAGTGTGAATGAGCTAACGGCCTTGCTGCAGTGGTTGACACCGATTGCCGCCAGATCTGCAAACTTAAGCGCTGTGAGGCTTGGCTAGCACTTGGATGTGTCACCGTCAGGGTCTTCGGAGTGCTGTTGGCCAGCAGTGCACAGGCTTCGTGAGGCCAATTGAGGAGCTACCTGATTCAAAAGTGGCGACACCTGTCACGGACAAACAACGACCGGGAGAGCGGTGTGATGACCACATGCCCGTCCGTCTCCGTATCCAGTGACATCTAAAAGTCTGAGGATGACACGCCGGCCGATCGTTACCGTCGGGGCCTTCAAGTGCTGTTCGCACGGTGTTCCTTTGTTTGTATTAGCGTGGATGAAGGTGTGAAGATGAAGTGATGCAATAAATGAATATTGTTAGGTCTATTAACTGAGTGCTAGCGATAGAACTGTGGCTGTACAGAGAGAGTGAATCATACTCTCACAAGGGAACCTCCCCATCGCACCCCCCTCAGATTTAGTTATAAGTTGGCACAGTGGATAGGCCTTGATAAACTGAAAACAGATCAATTGAGAAAACAGGAAGAAGTTGTGTGGAACTGTGAAAAAATAAGCAAAATATACAAACTGAGTAGTTCATGGGAAGATATGCAATGACAAGGAGACTGAGAACGCGGGAGCGCCGTGGTCTCGTGGTAACGTGAGCACTTGCGGAAGGAAAGGTCCTAGGTTCAAGTCGACCGCCGAGTGAAAATTTTAATTTTTTATTTTCAGTTTATGTGACAAACTCTTATGTTTTCATCACTTTTTTTGGAGTGATTATCGCATCCACAAGAAAACCTAAATCGGGCAAGGTAGAAGAATCTTTTTACCCCTTCGCCAAGTGTACAAGTTAGGTGGGTCGACAACATATTCCTGTCATGTGACCCACATGCCGTCACCAGTGTCGTATAGAATATATCAGATGTGTTTTCCTGTGGAGGAATCGGTTGACCTATGACCTTGCGATCAAATGTTTTCGGTTCCCATTGGAGAGGCACGTCCTTTCGTCTACTAATCGCACGGCTTTGCGATGCGGTCGCAAAACACAGACACTAAACTTATTACAGTGAACAAAGACGTCAATGAACGAACGGACAGATAATAACTATGCAAAAGTAAAGAAAATAAAATTTTCACTCGTGGGAAGACTTGAACCAAGGACCTCTCGTTCAGCAGCTGCTCACGCTACCACGGGACCACGACGCTCCTGAGCTCCTTTTGTCCATGATGTTGCCTATGCGACCCGTGGACTACTCAGTTTGTATATTTTGCTTATTTTTTCACAGTTCCACACAACTTCTTCCTGTTTTCTCAATTGATCTGTGTTCAGTTTATCAAGGCCTATCCACTGTGCCAACTTATAACTAAATCTGAGGGGGGTGCGATGGGGAAGTTCCCTTGTCAGAGGAAATTTATAATGTGTAATTCGCCAGTTTAGTATACTGGAAAGCGATAATCATTTTAGAAGGATTCAGTCATTTAAAGAGACGTAGTTTGATATTTGTGGATTTTATAAATTTGTTCTAGGTAAGTTGTGACTGATGCACTATAGAAGACACTGGATTGTGCGGTTTAATTCTGATATCACATCCGCTATGATGTGCCTTACCCAGTCAAAGTATACTACGTCCACACGTGTTATGCGGAGATATTGCTTTGTGAAGTCTAAGGAGGTTAGGAGCTCAGCCTGCATCACGTTCGTAAGAGAGTACAATGAGTTCTGAATGGCTGTAATAATTTTGCAGAATAATTATCGTAAAGCAGTGACGAACGAGGGGAAATATGAACTCGGGAAATTATTGTGTGTAAAATGTGACTTTTGAATCAATAAAAATCCGCGTGGCGTACGATGCAAGTAATGACCGAGAGCTGAACGTCCCAAGGGATCGAATTGTTTCACAAGCTGAGACATCGTCGCGAAAAAACAGTGAGCCGTATATGTAGTAAGTTTCCTTTAATTTACGTCTATGGTCACAAATTTTTTGTTAACAGATTACCGGTTTCGGTCTTTAATGACCATCATCAGATCTGTTTCATAAAAACAGAGTCCTAATGTACTGCAGCCGATGCCACTGTACTGCAGACGATGCCATTATGGCTGCAGTACATTAGGACTTAGTTTTTATGAAACAGATCTGATGATGGTCGTTAAAGACCGAAACCGGTAATCTATAAACAAAAAGTTTGTGGCCATACACAATTAAAGGAAACTGGATCGAATTGTGTATTAGAACGAGCATTGTGTCACACACAATACGTTTTGTAATCTTTGTGGTAACAAGGTCGGTAAAATACCGGAAGCTGGCTATTACGAGGGACTGTGATTGTGCACTTGTGTGTGTGTGTGTGTGTGTGTGTGTGTGTGTGTGTGTATCGAAACCCTAAATTGAAAGTAGTATGGACTTGGCGTTTTTGTATCTAACAAGTAACACTAAATATACTGAAGTCTTACTAAGAAACTATAATTTAGAACCTCAGTAATTCTGAAAACTAGAGTACATTTGCTGCACGCTCTAGACACGAATAGTGCGACTCGTTCCACTACATCTTTGCCAGTCACACACTCTTCTTTTTTTAACAGCGCAGACAGCGTGGATAAAAAGTAGAAGAAAGAACCACAACAAGATGATGTGGGTCATTTGCGGTAGGAAGAATAATATAGACTGCGCCGTTTCACCACCGCCTCCACCAGAGAACCACTCGCTCACACCAAGTCCACACCTTAACACAAGAACTAGAAACTAGTGTATATCATCAACCTAATAATTCACGTTTCTAGTGGGTTCACTGCTACAGTGAGCGCTGAAAGTGACAACGTTTCGAATAATCTCGAAGAAGATGCCGAAATCCAAGTGAATAACCTGAAAGAAAATCCAAAGAAAAATTAGCTCAGGCCATTCACAAGGAACAGATCGGAAAACCAACCCAGATAATAATGAAAAAGAAGAAAAACACACACACACACAATGTCTGGACACAAATCGAGTCGCAGTAGATGAGACGCTTGTACGTAGAACCTTAAACCTGCCCATTCGTCAGAGTCTCTGCCGACCACAAACGATATCCCACATACTAAACTAGGACGCCCAAAGACAGTCTTAAAAGAGTACTATGAAGGAGGAGCATCAAACGGGGAACGGATGATAGTGCAAACGTGGGGCCGAAAACCCAAATAAAACACGACAGACGCCGATCCCGGGCGTTCCAGTGATGAAAGGAACGCACAAACCCGAAATTTATGAGACGTTCACAAAGCCTACGAACGGTACCGAACGGATGGACACCACGCATGATCAAGGAACAATAGACAGGTGCTAGGTACTGAAATTGAAACTACCGAAACGACGCTACGAATTTACACACTTGCAGCCATCAATATCAATACGATATTAGCTGACGCGAAATTCAGCAGCTTCACAGAATATATACAACTCTACAAAAAATTAAGCTTCCAAAATAGAAAGCGTGGAAAAATATTTAAAAAATAACGAGGGCATATTCCTATGATACTGAGTTTTATAATTCTAGTAGGCTAAGTGACGTATATCGTAATACTGTTTAGCGTGAAGAATATTTCTTGACACCCTCAGGAAAAATTCTAATATCGAAAAGCTGACGTGTCGGACACTATTCGACCTCCTACTTATTCATTAACATACATAATCCGTCCGCAAGCCACGGAAAGGTGCGTGGCTGAGGGAACCTTGTACCACTAATTCTAACTCCTTTCCTGCTCCCAACGCACACAAGTGGTTCAAATGGCTCTGAGCACTATGGGACTTAACATCTATGGTTATCAGTCCCCTAGAACTTAGAACTACTTAAACCTAACTAAACTAAGGACAGCACACAACACCCAGTCATCACGAGGCAGAGAAAATCCCTGACCCCGCCGGGAATCTAACCCGGGAACCCGGGCGCGGGAAGCGAGAACGCTATCGCACGACCACGAGCTGCGGACCCAACGCAAACAGAGCGAGGGAGAAACTACTGTCTGTATGCTTCCGTACAAGAGCAAATTCCTCTCGTCTCATCTTCGTGGTCCTTACGCGAAGTGAATGCCGGCGGCAGAAGAATTGTTCTAAAAATGGCTCTGAGCGCTATGCGACTTAACTTCTGAGGTCATCAGTCGCCTAGAACTTAGAACTAATTAAACCTAACTAACCTAAGGACATCACACACATCCATACCCGAGGCAGGATTCGAACCTGCGACCGTAGCGGTTGCTCGGTTCCAGACTGTAGCGACTAGAACCGCACGGCCACTCCGGACGGCTGAAGAATTATTCTGCTGTCAACTTCAAATTCCGATTCACTGAATTTTCTCAATAGTGTTTCTCGAAGAGGACATCACTTTCACTCTAAGGACTCCCATTTGAGTTGCGGAAGTGTCTCCGTAATACATGCGTGTTGTTAGGACCCGCCGGTAACAAACCTAGCAGCCCTTCTTTGAATTGCTTCTTTAATCCTACCTTGTGGTGATTCCAAACAATCGAGCAGTACTCAAGAATGGGTTGCACAAGTGTTCTATACGCTATCTCTACAGATAAATCACATTTTCTAAAATTCTCCAAATGAACCGAAGTCTACCATCCTACTACCATCCTTTTGTATTCTTCTATTTCGTATCGCTTTGTAGTGTTACGCCTAGATATTTGATGGACATAAATGTATCAGGAAGCACACTACTAATGCTGTACTCTAAAATTACGGGACTGTTTTTCCCACTCATCTGAATTGAATTACATTTTTTCTACATTTAGAGCTATCTGTCGTTCATCACACCAATCACTAATTTTTTTCAATGTCATCTTGTATTCTCCTGCCGTCATTCAATGGCGATACCTTCCCGTACACCACGGCATCATCATCATCAAACAGCTGCATGTTGCTGCTGACTATGTCCGTCAGGTAATTTACGTACGTAGGGAATAATAGCGGTCCTTTCACATTCACCTGGAGCACTCCTGGCGATACCTTTGTCTCTGATGAACACCTGCCGACGAGCTGGGTTCTTTTACTTAACTCTTCGAGCCACTCGAATATGTGGGAACCTGCCACATGTACTCCTAACTTAGTTATCTGTCTGCAGTGGGCTACCGACTGAAATATGGAATCGGCTTGTTGCCTTTCATCCATCGGTCGGAGGATGTCAAGTGAGAAAAGGAGAATCTGAGATTCGCACCACCGATGCTTTCTAAAACGTGCTGTTTCGTGGACATATGCATTTCGGTCTCAAGGAAATTTACTATTTCCGAACTCAGAATACGGTCAAAGTTCTGCAGCAAACCAGACTTACGGATATTGGTCTGTAATTTTGTAATTCCTTTACCCCTCTTACAGGTGACAATTACTGAACTATATGAAATAAAATCGTCATAACGTCTGAACGGTTTGCGTTGGGACGTTCAAACTGCACGGTTTCCGGCGGGGCATGATGGGAGTTAGTTGGTTTGGTTTAGCGACCAAGCCCACTGAGATCCCGTGCTATACCCGCAGGACTGGACAGATAGTTTAATTTGTGGAAAGGGGACAAAATGAGTGGCTGTCAGTTGCACTCTAACATACTACTCAATTCATTTGACATAGATTACAAGAGTAAAGAAAACACTAAAAACAGAGCAAGCCAAACATTAATTTTAGAACTTAATTCCCGGATAAATGCGACATTTACTGTCACGCCTCAAGGGCAAAACAACTTTAATATAAAATCGGCTGAAGGACAACAACTTAAGGCTCAAAACAGGTTTTAGAATTTTAAAACGCAGAAGGCCTTATCCTAAAATTTCTTTAAATCAGGCTGAACGCCCAAACAATCTCACACCATAAGGGCAAAACATCTTTAATTTAAAATTGGCTAGAAGCCATACGTAAACAAACAACAAGCACAAATAAGAAAAGGCAGCACATCAAACGGCACTCAGAAGTTTCCGTGGGTCGGCCTGGAATTCGAACACTAACGCTCGCTTAGGTGAGACAGGCAGTCGGCCCAACAATTCTCAATCCGACGGCAACCCAACCGACAGACTGTCAACGGACCAAGCGACAGGATAACTTCCGCTCCACCCAACCAGCACACAACAGGGAGTTCAATGGAACAACGCAGAAGGTATCGGCGCCCACGAAGAACTACACATTCAGCTGTAAAACTACACGCTGTGGTGGACGGCGACAACGCGACGAGGAAAATACACTGCCAGAATTTACGTCAACGGCCACAAGACAGAGGATTCCCCTGGGGCACTTCAATTCAAAAATAATCAGTTAAAGTCTGTAAGTAGGCTGCTTCGGTTTTTATGTTGGTAACGCCACGTAGCGCTCTGTATGAAAATCACCGACTGTTCTGTGTGCAGTCTGTGGCTGGTTGGACTCATTGTTGGATTATTCGCTTGTGTAGTGTTGGGCAGTTGGATGTGAACAGCGCGTAGCGTTGTGCAGTTGGATCTGAGCTGTCAGCAGTGGTGGATATGGAGAGAGAGATGCGAAAGTTTTGAAAGGCTGCTATAAGCGGACGATGTGGACGTCTGTCCGCCATCAAAAGGAAATTTGTAAAGATGGATGTCATGAATTGAGATATATATATATATATATATATATATATATATATATATATATATATATTACACATTGTTTGTTCTCTATCAAAATCAATCATTTGCTAACTATGAATCTTTTATTTAGCAGGCAGTATTGGCGCTCGCTGTATTGCAGCAGTTCGAGTAACGAAGATTTTGTGAGGTGAGTGATTCATGAAAGATATAGGTTATTGACAGTCAGGGCCATTCTTTTGTAGGGATTATTGAAAGTCAGATAGCGTTGCGCTAAAAAAATATTGTGTGTCAGTTTAGTGATGATCACAATAAGTAAAGAGAGAAATGTCTGAGTACGTTCAGTTTTCCTCAGCTGTTTGAAAATCAGACAAGGGGTTTACCAGCACTGTCATTCATTAATTTTTCTACGGGGACGTTTCATATTTCATAATTTTTTCTAAGGGGACGTTTCAACTCCACCGGTGGGAAGCTAGAATTTTGCTAACTTGAAAACACACGTTGTTGCTCGCGGGATTGTCCCAACAGCCCACAACGAAATTCAAACGACACAATGTGAACAGTTGGGGCTGGCTGGTAGATGAAGGAAAGACTCACCTTTCGTGTCCGGGATCGGTGAGCAGTGGACCTCGTAGTGCCCGCATCTCGTGGTCGTGCGGTAGCGTTCTCGCTTCCCACGCCCGGGTTCCCGGGTTCGATTCCCGGCGGGGTCAGGGATTTTCTCTGCCTCGTGATGGCTGGGTGTTGTGTGCTGTCCTTCGGTTAGTTAGGTTTAAGTAGTTCTAAGTTCTAGGGGACTTATGACCACAGCAGTTGAGTCCCATAGTGCTCAGAGCCATTTGAACCATTTGAGCCATTTTGGACCTCGTAGCAATGGGAACAGCCCCTCACGCTGAGACCGCACGTGGACGCTGCCAGCGGCCCGGGCCAGATACGCGCCACGTAGACTTCCTCGCTGCTGTACACCAACCGACCAACTGCCCGCGCACAGCACACCCGGAAACTGTAAGCGCGAGGCCAAAGATAGCACAAGGGTGCGAATATCGATACACGCTGCTGCTGCAACTCGCGGAGAGATAGGATAATAGCATAATCGCGATAACCGCGGGAGACTAACCACACAGTAGCAACCAAGGTTTAATGCAAAGCATAGCACGAGCCAGCCACGGCTCGCCCACTTTTATTTCGATGGTTTCGTCAATAAGCAAAACTGACCCATTTGGGGGACTGAGAATCTGCATTTTGCGATCGAGAGGTCTCTTCAACCTTAAGGGATATGGTGTGCAATGTCCAGTCACAGAGTAATCGGTGCAAATATTCCTCTACAGCACGGTGACTACCGAACGGTATGTGAAGGCTTTGAAAGATGATTTTCTCCCCCTTATCCAAAGTGACCTGATTAGGGCAAGACCCCATCGAAGCAGGACAGTGTTTGAGGTCCTGGAGGAGCACTTCGGGGATCGCATTCTGGCTCCAGGGTACCGTACCCAGAGGCCACTGGCTTGAGCCCCGATTGGCCGCCGTATTCTCCAGATCTGAACCCATGCGACTCCTTTTTGTTGGGCTACATTGAAGACAACGTGCACAGTAATAAACCTAAAACAATTGCTGAGCTGATAACCCCAAACTCATTGCTGAGCTTAAATAGCCATTCAGGTGTTCATCGGCAGCGTCGACGTTACGACACTTCAGTGGGTATAGTGTTCATTTCCGTATATTTGACATGAACAATATAAATAACGACAAAAGAACTATACATGCGTAATGTTGTGTGAACTTGAATGCCTAATTGTGACACGGACAAAGTGACGAAATAACTTTAGAGACAATTTATAGATTCTGATAATAGAAAAAAAAAACATTATTCTCCGTGATATAAGACCATATGTATAAACTAAAGAACTGAACATTATAATCTTTGTTATATTATTAAAGGACTGGAAGACAATGAACTTAGTCGGCTTCTGATGTTTTCTTGTGTCTTGGCTATTGTTTGAGTGCAGAAGGTACGACTGTATTGCTACAGCTTTTGTCCTGCTCTCGTTTAATTACTGGAACATATTTGATGTCTAAAAGAGTTACGAAAATATAATAATCTAATCTGGAGTGCAGAGTAATCATTTAAGGAACCCACGCCACATTTGTTATAACGCAAGACTTTGTGTAGCATTTTTTGCAGCTGCTGCCGAGCTTCATCTTTGACTGAAGAAGTTGGCCTCCATTACGCGGCGCATTTAAACTTATTATTTCCACAAGAAATACGACGAAACCGGAGCAGAAGAACTTATTTAAAAATACTATCAAAATTAATTAGCATCAAATCATAAGATTTACCATAAAGTGACTATTTTCAGTGACGCAATTCATTATAGGTCAGGTGCCTTTTTGCATAAATTATATTACGCTAACGCATCTGATATTATTTGTAGGGAAACTGGCACTCGTTTTCAATCAGAATTTCAAGTTTAATTTGGCAACCTGCAAATATAATATTACTCATTTGAAATTGTTTCTTACGAGGTTTTATGAAATATAGATTTACGAAATTTAACTTCACTAACTTAATAGAATCCTCATATAACTTATAGCAGAAAGAGACATTACATGGGTGATGCAGAACTTCGCTATTCGACTGCGCCAGTGATGCCAATGATGACAGACATATCGAACATGTCATAACCTACATCCGAATGTCTGTACTGACATTTACATGTTGAATAAAGTGTGTGCACGTCGTAGTTTGCAACTAATTTACGTTTAGTTTCATTTGATTCAACAATTGTCATACTGTATATACAGGAGTCAACTGCGTTTTCTCCAGTCGCTTGGGATTTTATGTGAGGTGCGAGATTTGCCATAGACGGAGTCTGAGTGAATGGAAAATGCCAGTGCCTCAGTGCCTGTGCCATAGACTACTCTTTGTAGAAACTCCGTTTGGATTTGTAGTGTGAAAACTATACAGCACATATACGCTCAAGTTGTTTTACAGTGCCCAGTGTGCACCCAGATGCGAAAAAATTAATAAAATCCTGAAATATTATTTGCAGATTCAACGTTATTTGCAATATCTAGCAGAGAAAAGCTGTGCGTATTACACGCCCGCGCTGAGGCTTAGATAAAGAAAAATGCCGGGTGCTCCAGAATTCATTTCCTCGGCTGAGGGCCTCCTGCAGAACTTCAAGGCCCGACTTTTGCGTAAATCCTCGTATTTATTGCTGTTACCGTCGTAGCGAAGCGGCCCGACTCCGGCGAATGCGATTGTTCTCTATTTTCCTAATTGTTCTCCTGGGGACGTGACCGACGTTTCCGGATATATACGTTCAAAATATACGGCGTTCTCTTTTATTTTCTCCTTTTTTTTTTAACGATTGCTCGGCGGGAAAATCGTATGCAAGGAGTGGTAATAAAACTAGAAAGGCAAGCTGCTAGTGGCCGAGTAAAGAGGATACGGACGGGGGTAAAGCGAAATAAATAAGGAGCAGCCAGTTGGTTTAGGGTTACGGTCACCTCTGCTGGCGCCCTCTCGACGGCAGTACAGTTACCCGACCGCGAGTGTGCGGTAACCGCCGTCACAACTGCGAACACCTGTGGGCGGAATTGGACGATTAATTTTCATATTCTGTCGTTAGCCTGACACGTAATGGTTGCGGAAGGGCCCTAGTAGGCACCAGGTAGGGAGATATCGGTCAGGGCGAAAAAAAAAAAAAGAAAAAGAAAAATTATCACGTCGGGCGGCTTAGCAATGGTGCGGCGATCCGGGGGCTCGGGTGTTGGGTGTGAGGCGGTGGCGTCGTTTATAAACCGGGCAGGGAAGACGAGACGCACCGCGGGCGCGGTTACCGCGAGAGCCGCGAAATATGGCGTCGCTGTGATCAATAGGCTCTCTTGTTAATTGAGTCTCGCCGGCGAACACCTTGTAAATCTACAGCGGCCCATTAGCGCGCCGGCGGGCGTGGAATTGTATAGGGGAGGTCGCTGATTTATCAGCCGCGTGCACGCCCGGTAGCTGCTGCCTTAACACGGGCATCCTGGCGGCAGATACTTCGCAGCAGAGTAAGGGAGAGTGTGGGAGAGGAAGAGCAGCCAGAAAGTATGTGCAGAGGGAACGGCAGGGAGCGAGAGAGGATAGCGTTTAGCGTATCGTCCACCGGGGCCCTTCGTTCTGCGACTGGGTACGCCCCCATGCAACTGTTCCAGGTAAGGATCATAAAACCGTTCCGCGTGTTATCAAATTTAGGTAGTGTAGGGGGTTAGTAGTTTTAAATTGCATTCGGGTGGTCAGTGATTCAGCTCCCTTCTCGATGATAGAATTTAAGATTCTCAGTGGTTTCGCGATTCCTTCAGAAAAACGCATTGAACTTATAACGCGCAGCCTGGCTAACTTGACGTTATATAAAAGATCTATTCGGGCTGCGCTGAAATCCCACCGAGTGCGTATTATTTGTCTCGATCAGTTCAAGCAATTACGTGTCCGCAGGCGTATTTAAACACAGCTACAAGTAGCGAAATATCAGTTCCCATTCCGGTATTAATCATAGCTTCAGTACATACACGACACCAATATCTCCACTACAGTTTTCAGTTTACTAGAGCCTAATAGTTCGAAACAGAGCGATAATTTGTTAATGCGGCAATCAATGTCGTCGCACAGATAATTATTTACTTACTACACAATATTGAATGGACTGAAAGAAATTATTAACGCAGTATTACCACTGAATGCTGGTTTATTGCACTATTTTCACATCAAAAGGTTCAAATGGCTCTGAGCACTATGCGACTTAACTTCTGAGGTCATCAGTCGCCTAGAACTTAGAACAAATTAAACCTAACTAACCTAAGGACATCACACACGTCCATGCCCGAGGCAGGATTCGAACCTGCGACCGCAGCGGTCGCCCGGTTCCAGACTGTAGCGCCTAGAACCGCACGGCCACTCTGGCCGGCCAGTTTCACATCCTAACATTGCCGTAAGGAAGTAGCTTTTCCTATCTGGGTGGAATTAATGACGTATACTTCAGTCCAAGATATTATGCAATTTAGAGAATCGATTAACTGATTTTACGAAAGTTAACTCTTTTCTCAAAATTCGGTTTCAAAGTTTAGTCTCTACAGGGTGTTACAAAAAGGTACGGCCAAACGTTCAGGAAACATTCCTCACACACCAATAAAGAAAAGATGTTATGTGGACATGTGTCCGGAAACGCTTAATTTCCATGTTAGAGCTCATTTTAGTTTCATCAGTATGTACTGTACTACCTCGGTTCACCGCCATTATTTCATACGGGATACTCTACCTGTGCTGCTAGAACATGTGCCTTTACAAGTACGACACAACATGTGGTTCATGCACGATGGAGCTCCTGCACATTTCAGTCGAAGTTTTCGTACGCTTCTCAACAACAGATTCGGTGACCGATGGATTGGTAGAGGCGGACCAATTCCATGGCCTCCACGCTCTCCTGACCTCAACCCTCTTGACCTTCATTTATGGGGACATTTGAAAGCTCTTGTCTACGCAACCCCGGTACCAAATGTAGAGACTCTTCGTGCTCGTATTGTGGACGGCTGTGATACAGTACGCCATTCTCCAGGGCTGCATCAGCGCATCAGGGATTCCATGCGACGGAGGGTGGATGCATGTATCCTCGCTAACGGAGGACATTTTGAACATTTCCTGCAACAAAGTGTTTGAAGTCACGTTGGTACGTTCTGTTGCTGTGTGTTTCCATTCCATGATTAATGTGATCTGAAGAGAAGTAATAAAATGAGCTCTAACATGGAAAGTAAGCGTTTCCGGACACATGTCCACATAACATATTTTCTTTGTTTGTGTGTGAGGAATGTTTCCTGAAAGTTTGGCCGTACCTTTTTGTAACACCCTGTATATTGGTCCATCAAATGGTTCAAATGGCTCTGAGCACTATGGGACTTAACATCTGTGGTCATCAGTCCCCTAGATCGTAGAACTACTTAAACGTAACTAACCTAAGGACATCACACACATCCATGCCGGAGGCAGGATTCGAACCTGCGACCGTAGCAGTCGCGCGGTTCCGGACTGACCGCCTATAACCGCTAGACCACCGCGGCCGGCACTCGGTCCATCATTAATAGTTTCTAACTTTGGATAATGTCCAGTCTTATATTGAAAATATTCAATTTAAGACAATTTCGAATCTTTCACTATCTGGATTCTACGTGGTATCCTATTTGAAGTTACTGATTTACTATTTACAAGTTCAGTGTATCGTAGTAGATCGCAAATCTTTGGCGTTCAAAATACAATCTCGTCGCGCCCACGTATGCGAGCACACGCTGAGGTACGACTTACTCCGGCAAACTCTCGTAACACAGTAACAGTGCATGGCTCTTTCTCAGGTATTACACAGGATTCTCAAAGAGTACTCGTAAGCAGTATTCTTTGAGATCGTTGGTCCTACTCCGTGATTTCTTATTTACGGTACTTTGCGATCTACTATGATTTTATTTTAAAACTAATGGGATTCTATCTTTTCTATTTCTTTCTTTTTCAAAACACTAAGCTACTTGGTACTGAATTCTTTTATATCTACGTGTTATTATTCAAGTAACATTATTCCATAAGGGACTTGGTTCTTTCTCTTCATTTTTTCATTTATGAAATTTGGTACTCGATTTTTGGGACTTTTGGGCTTTGGGGTACAATTTTTATATTCTCCATTTTTCGTCCAAAGGAATCGGCGTTACAAACTGCATAAACACTACACGTATTCAGAACAACGTATGATTTCTGCTGTATAATACCACGAAACTGTGACCAGGTTACATATTTCAATAACATAGGAGCGCTAGTCGAACAATATAGTAATTACAAAAGGAAAGTCTACGAGGCAGTTAACATCTCTTTTTAAATATTTTACTTTTGTATGAGTTTTTCTTTGGGGTAAACAATTCTTATAAAACCATTAAAAGAGCTCTCTACTCAAAACATTAATCGTGCTCGTCCAGATTATTGGCCTAAATCTATCAAAGATTACAAACATATAGCCACGCGGCTTGACGCGCCATGTCACGTATTTCGCGACCCCTCCCGCCACAGGTTCGAGTTTTCCCTCGAGCATGTGTGAGCCGTGCGTGGCTCGTGTTCCCGCCATCATCTATTTTACACTCTGTTTTTACCGTACTTAAACCTCACTAGGTTAATTTAAATTACTACTGTCACTGACTTGCTGCTTTGCCTGACCGTGACCGGCGTTGGCAGTGCGTATCGATATATCCCCTCTCGTAGTTCCAATGTCTTGGAACAGTAGTGTGTAAAGGTAGGATGAAGCAAACAGCTTGGTGGAATGACACAGTCAAGGCAGCCTGTAAAAGGAAAAAGAATGCGAATCAAAAATGGCTACATAATAGAACTCAGGTAGACTGAGAAAGTTATGTTGAAGAAAGAAACAAAGCCAAACAGATAACTGCAGCATCCAAGAATAAATCTTGGGAAGACTTTGGAAACAGGTTGGAGACTTTGGTTCAAGCTGCTGGAGTGTAATTAGCAGTCTTCGAAAGGGAGGTAAGAAGGAAACGACAAGTAATTTGGACAGGTCAGGAAAACTGCTGGTGAATCCTGTGGATTGCTTGGCCAGATGGAGGGAATATTTTGAAGAGTTGCTCAGTGCAGGTGAAAATACGATCAGTAATAAGACTTTTATCCATTGTGGATGTGGAGCACTGCGACTGTGGTGTGAACAGGTTTTCAGAAATTACTGCAACCAGTCGCCTTTTATGTAGATGTATTTTATTTAACCATGACCGGTTTCGAGCTGCCTAGCAACTCATCATCAGATGGTGTATACATTTAGTGCTTTTTTGTACCCATTGTGTGGGTGGTTGAGTATCTGTGGCTAGACAGAAACGAGAACAAATAATCGCTACATGTGGTACAGTAACACGAAATATTTACAGCATAATTTATGTTTAACGTATAAGAGCAAATAATCACTACATGTGGTACAGTTACATGAAATATTTACAGTTTAATTAACGTTATTGAGGTGTTACTTACAAATAAATCTTTTTGCAGGTATATATATCTCTTTTAGGACGTATTTTTGAAACCATTGTGTCTTGTTTTTCACAATTTCACAAGTTAAAACTTTCACTAGATGTATATTACTTTTATGAGGCACTGTTGGAAACATATATCTCGTTTTTCGTAAACATCGCTGAACACACTTAGCCACAGATACGAATACAGGATTTACACATTATAAACAAGCCAAAGATTGCAATATAACTACAGTATCAAAGATTTCAAGTTGACCAGAGGCATTATTAGTCAACACACACTGACAAGAGATTTGTCTTTATTACATAGAAAATAAATGTAAATTAGCTTAAACTAGTAAAATGTTTATTTATAAATTAGCTGTGCAATTTAACAGGTATATAAAACTAGATTTTATACATTATATTTCAGTTACATTTAAGATTATTGGTATTGAGAGTATTATGACAGCTAATTTCTTGTTCCTTCCATTGGCTGATCTTGGCATATGATGTCTGGGATGAGAGGTTGATGGTTAACTTAAAATAATAAGTAATGCTGGAACTTATAAAGGTGTGGAAAAGGAGTTGTCGGTGGGGGGGGGGGAGGTGGTTGTATAGGAAAAAGGAGAGGGGGGGTTGAGAGGGTGATGTGGAGAGAGAAGAGAGCTGAAGGGGGGGGGGGCAGAAGTGGTACAAGCTTTTATGTGTGTGTGTGTGGGGGGGGGCATTTTGTTACTGAATAACTGTTTAGTTTTTTAAGTTCAAAGAATCCTTAAAATTCTGAAAGAAGGAGTTATTCGCCAGTTCTGTCTGCTCATTTAAAATGGTATGTGGGGAATTATGTTTGTGGGTAAAAATCTCTAATTGTTCGAGAAGATCCATCTTGAATCCCTTGTCTACAGTGTGTAGGATTTGAAGGTTAGTTTTAATGTCTGTTATGGAATGTTTATTATCTGCTAGATGGGTAGCAAAAGTGGATCTATTTAAGTTGTTTAGGCGAAGTGCATCAGTGTGCTCTTTGTATCGGATCTCAAAATTTCTACCTGTTTGCCCTATGTAGTAGCAGGAGCAGCTGTCACATCTTAATTTATATATACCAGATTTTTGGTAGGGTGTGCTGGCTCTTTTGGTGTTGTGGACTATTTTGTTCTGTATTTTGTTGTTAAAATACAGAACAAAATAGTCCACAACACCAAAAGAGCCAGCACACCCTACCAAAAATCTGGTATATATAAATTAAGATGTGACAGCTGCTCCTGCTACTACATAGGGCAAACAGGTAGAAATTTTGAGATCCGATACAAAGAGCACACTGATGCACTTCGCCTAAACAACTTAAATAGATCCACTTTTGCTACCCATCTAGCAGATAATAAACATTCCATAACAGACATTAAAACTAACCTTCAAATCCTACACACTGTAGACAAGGGATTCAAGATGGATCTTCTCGAACAATTAGAGATTTTTACCCACAAACATAATTCCCCACATACCATTTTAAATGAGCAGACAGAACTGGCGAATAACTCCTTCTTTCAGAATTTTAAGGATTCTTTGAACTTAAAAAACTAAACAGTTATTCAGTAACAAAATGCCCCCCCCCACACACACACACATAAAAGCTTGTACCACTTCTGCCCCCCCCCCTTCAGCTCTCTTCTCTCTCCACATCACCCTCTCAACCCCCCCTCTCCTTTTTCCTATACAACCACCTCCCCCCCCCCACCGACAACTCCTTTTCCACACCTTTATAAGTTCCAGCATTACTTATTATTTTAAGTTAACCATCAACCTCTCATCCCAGACATCATATGCCAAGATCAGCCAATGGAAGGAACAAGAAATTAGCTGTCATAATACTCTCAATACCAATAATCTTAAATGTAACTGAAATATAATGTATAAAATCTAGTTTTATATACCTGTTAAATTGCACAGCTAATTTATAAATAAACATTTTACTAGTTTAAGCTAATTTACATTTATTTTCTATGTAATAAAGACAAATCTCTTGTCAGTGTGTGTTGACTAATAATGCCTCTGGTCAACTTGAAATCTTTGATACTGTAGTTATATTGCAATCTTTGGCTTGTTTATAATGTGTAAATCCTGTATTCGTATCTGTGGCTAAGTGTGTTCAGCGATGTTTACGAAAAACGAGATATATGTTTCCAACAGTGCCTCATAAAAGTAATATACATCTAGTGAAAGTTTTAACTTGTGAAATTGTGAAAAACAAGACACAATGGTTTCAAAAATACGTCCTAAAAGAGATATATATACCTGCAAAAAGATTTATTTGTAAGTAACACCTCAATAACGTTAATTAAACTGTAAATATTTCATGTAACTGTACCACATGTAGTGATTATTTGCTCTTATACGTTAAACATAAATTATGCTGTAAATATTTCGTGTTACTGTACCACATGTAGCGATTATTTGTTCTCGTTTCTGTCTAGCCACAGATACTCAACCACCCACACAATGGGTACAAAAAAGCACTAAATGTATACACCATCTGATGATGAGTTGCTAGGCAGCTCGAAACCGGTCATGGTTAAATAAAATACATCTACATAAAAGGCGACTGGTTGCAGTAATTTCTGAAAACCTACGATCAGTAATGTTTCAGATTTCGATGTACAATGGGATAGGAATGAGGATGGAAATAGGATCACATTTGAGGAAGTGGTGAAAATGGTCAATAGATTGCAGTGCAATAAAGCAGCTGGGGTGGATGAAATTAAGTCGGAACTCATCAAATACAGTGGAATTTCAGGTCTTAAATGGCTACACAGGATAATTTAAATGGCCTGGGAGTCGGAACCTGTCCCGACTCCCAGGCCATTTAAATTATCCTGTGTAGCCATTTAAGACCTGACATTCCACTGTATTTGATGAGTTCCGACTTAATTTCATCCACCCCAGCTGCTTTATTGCACTGCAATCTATTGACCATTTTCACCACTTCCTCAAAAGCAGTAATCACACCAATCTTTAAACATGGAAACAGAAAAGATTGTAAAAACTACAGAGGTATTTCTTTAATTAGCGTTGTGGGTAAAATCTTCTCAGGTATTGTTGAAAGGAAAGTGCGAGTATTAGTTGAGGACCAATTGGATTAAAATCAGTGTGGGTTTAGGCCTCTTAGAGGTTGTCAGGACCAGATCTTTAGCTTACGGCAAATAATGGAGAAGTGTTACGAGTGGAACAGGGAATTGTATCTATGCTTTATAGATCTTGAAAAGGCATATGACCGGGTTCGTAGGAGGAAGTTATTGTCTGTTCTACGAGATTATGGAACAGGACGCCAACTTTTGCAAGCAATTAAAGGTCTTTACATGGATAGTCAGGCAACAGTTAGAGTTGACAGTAAATTGAGCTCATGGTTCAGAGTAGTTTCAGGGGTAAGACAAGGCTGCAACCTGTCTCCACTGTTGTTCATATTATTTATGGATCATACGTTGAAAACAGTAGACTGGTTGGGTGAGATTAAGGTATGTGAACACAAAATAAGCGGTCTTGCATATGCCGATGACTTAGTTGTGATGGCAGATTCGATTGAAAGTTTGCAAAGTAATATTTCAGAGCTAGATCAGAAATGTAGGGACTATGGTATGAAGATTAGCATCTCCAAAACGAAAGTAATGTCAGTGGGAAAGAGATATAAACGGATTGAGTGCCAAATAGGAGGAACGAAGCTAGAACAGGTGGATGGTTTCAAGTACTTAGGATGCATATTCTCACAGGATGGCAACATAGTGAAAGAACTGGAAGCGAGGTGTAGCAAAGCTAATGCAGTGAGCGCTCAGCTACGATCTACTCTCTTCTGCAAGAAAGAAGTCAGTACCAAGACTAAGTTATCTGTGCACCGTTCAATCTTTCGACCAACTTCGTTGTATGGGAGCGAAAGCTCAGGTTACCTTATCAACAAGGTTGAGGTAACGGATATGAAAGTAGCTAGGATGATTACAGGTACTACTAGATGGGAACAATGGCAGGAGGGTGTCCACAATGAACAAATCAAAGAAAAACTGGGAATGAACTCTATAGATGCAGCAGTCAGGACGAACAGGCTTAGATGGTGGGGTCATGTTACACGCATGGGAGAAGCAAGGTTACCCAAGAGACTCATGGGTTCAGCAGTAGAGGGTAGGAGGAGTCGGGGCAGACCAAGGAGAAGGTACCTGGATTCGGTTAAGAATGATTTTGAAGTAATAGGCTTAAAATCAGAAGAGGCACCAATGTTAGCACTGAGTAGGGGATCGTGGAGGAATTTTATAAGGGGGACTATGCTCCAGACTGAACGCTGAAAGGCATAATCAGTCTTAAATGATGATGATAATGATGATGATGACGTAGTATCTTTGCTCGACTGCTATTACTTCCTGGTCGTTGTCTGCCGTAGAGAGTTCACTTCGCGAGTTCGTCGTCGGAGTTCGGATCGCGAGTTCGGGGATGCCAGTCAGTTGGAACATGTTTGGAGCGCAGTCCAAACCTGCCAGTCGGGGAGTTGCAATGCGGTGCTGGTGCAGTCGGGTTGGAGTAGCAACGAGGCCTGCGTCGACATGGCTCGCCTGACCGTTTGCCTGCACGCATCACCTGAGCCGAGCCACGGTCTGGGTGGCTCGTCGGGCGTCGTCCTACTGGACGACGCGTTTGCGCTCGCCGATCGTCCATGAGTCGGCTGTTTGTGTGTGCATCGACTCCCGATTTGTCTTCGTGTGTGTATAGTTACTGCTGGGTATCGTTCGCGTCGTCGTCCAAGTGTTTGTCAGGTTGCGTGTGTTGTTGGCGTTATTTTGATTGACAAGTTACTTTAAATGATATCGGCGTACTGAATCTGAGAGGTTGGTCGTCTCATCGAGTGACGTGTAACAGGTTCTCTGAGCGCTTCTGGCCCTTCAGTTACCATCTTGTGGAACTCGCGTCGTTCCTTTCCTGCTGCAGGGATCTCGTTTAGCCAGTGGGCGTGTTTCCTCTGCATGGTTGGGTCCGAGCCAGTATTTTCGTCGTCGTGTGTCTGGAAGTGAGTGGGAGACGCACCAGCAGTGCAGTCGCGACGGAACAGCAGTCGCGGACGGACCAGCAGGCAGTCGGTCGGTTGGTGCGGACCAGGGAAGACATCTCCGTGCGGTGCCGTTGCCTGGGTCTGCTGCCGGGCCCTGCGCAGTGTCGGAGCGTGTGTGGAGCTGTCCGATCGCTACGAGCTTGGTGGCTCACCGAACCAGGATGTCAAAGTTGAGTAGTAGTTTCAACTACCCAAGCCACGTCCATTCATGTTGTGTGCTTCGTAACTTTTGGTGTTTTTCTCATATTCCGATTGGTGGCAAGCAAGTCGTTTGTCGGTCGTTCCGTGGCTGTCCCCTGGTTGGGTTCCTACGGATCACGCAGATTTGGGCTCACCACCAGTCTCACCTAAGTGAACGAGAGGGCAGACCGACCTTCCTGGAGGCCTTCTGAGTGCCACCGGTCTTTAATTATCTGTTGTCAGCTATTTCAAATTTTCGGCTTACGGTTATTGTTTATATCTTAAAATTCTGCAAAATTAATTTTTAAATTTATCTTTCAAGCTTAAACACTGCGGGCCTCTGCCTTTAAAGATTATGGTAATATATTTTGAAATTTACACTGTGACCCTCAGACAATGGTATTGCACCTTGCGTATGTTGTCTCTTTAAATTATTTTATTGCTATCGTAACTGGATTTTTATCTTGTTAAGAGTTTTTGTTGGAGGCCTTCAGCCGTCTATGAGTTGCTAAATTGCAATAACTGACGATTAGAAGCAGAAACTGACCTCAGCTCTTGGCCCTTTCCACAAACCTATTACTTAATCTGCCCAGTGGGTTCCGCCGGAGTCTCAATGTGTGTATGTGTTGTTCTTAGCATAATTCAGTTTAAGTTATTTACTATTAAAAACAGTCTTGATCACAACTTATTTATTAAGGTGACGGATTTCGACCACTACTGTGGTCATCTTCAGACCATTGAGTAGGAACCTATTTCTGTTGGAGAGTAGTGATTCTCCAGCAGAAAGAGGTTCCTACTCAATGGTCTGAAGATGACCACAATAGTGGTCGAAACCGGTCACCTTAATAAATAAATCGTGATCAAGACTTTTTTTAATAGTAAATATTTGTAACACATTGATCACTGTCACTCTCATAATGTATTCAAAAGTAATTTGTTTAAGTTAGTTTAAGTATTGTGTAACCCTAGGGACTGATGACTTCAGCAGTTTTGTCCCTTAGGAATTCACACACACACACACACACACACACACACACACACACACACACACATAGCCCGCATCTCGTGGTCGTGCGGTAGCGTTCTCGCTTCCCACGCCCGGGTTCCCGGGTTCGATTCCCGGCGGGGTCAGGGATTTTCTCTGCGTCGTGATGGCTGAGTGTTGTGTGCTGTCATTAGGTTAGTTAGGTTTAAGTAGTTCTAAGTTCTAGGGCACCGATGACCATAGATGTTAAGTCCCATAGTGCTCAGAGCCATTTGAACCATTTGAACCACACACACATACACTATGTGATCAAAAGTATACGGACACCCCCAAAAACATACTTTGTTCATATTAGGTGCATTGGGCTGCCAGGTACTCTATATCAGTGACCTCAGTAGTCATTAGACATCGTGAGAGAGCAGAATGGGCCGCTCCGCGGAAC
Source organism: Schistocerca nitens (assembly GCF_023898315.1). Lineage (NCBI taxonomy): Eukaryota > Metazoa > Arthropoda > Insecta > Orthoptera > Acrididae > Schistocerca > Schistocerca nitens. The sequence goes on along the minus strand of NC_064620.1, from coordinate 554,541,373 downwards.
TCACGGACTTCGAACGTGGTCAGGTGATTGGGTGTCGCTTGTGTCATACGTCTGTACGCGAGATTCCACGCTCCTAAACATCCCTAGGTCCACTGCTTCCGATGTGAAGTGTAAACGTGAAAGGACGCGAACAACGCAAAAGCGTAAAGGCTGACCTCGTCTGTTGACTGACAGAGACCGCCGACAGTTGAGGAAGGTCGTAATGTGTAATAGGCAGACGTCTATCCAGACCATCACACAGGAATTACAAACTGCATCAGGATCCACTGAAGGTACTATGACAGTTAGGCGGGAGGTGAGAAAACTTGGATTTCATGGTCGAGCGGCTGCTCATAAACCACACATCACGCCAGTAAATGCCGAACGACGCCTCGCTTTGTGGAATGAGCGTGAAGATTGGACGACTGAACAGTGGAAAAACGTTGTGTGGAGTGACAAATCACGGTACACAATGTGGCATTTGATGGCGCTGGGTGTGGGTATGGAGGATGCCCGGTGAACGGCATCTGCCAGAGCGTGTAGTGCCAACAAGAAAATTCGGAGGCTGTGGTGTTACGGTTTATTCGTGTTTTTCATGGAGGGGACTTGCACTCCTTATTGTTTTCCGTGCGAGTATCACAGCACAGGTCTAGATTGATGTTTTAAGCACCTTCTTGCTTCCCACTGTTGAAGAACAATTCGTGGATGGCGATTGCATCTTTCAACACGATCGAGCACCTGTTCATAATGCTCAGCCTGTGGCGGAGTGGTTACACGACAATAACATCCTTGTAATGGACTGGCCTGCATAGAGTCCTGTCCACAGTCCTTTGGGATGTTTCGGTACGCCGACTTGTGCCGAAGGCCGCAGTGGCCCAGCGGTTCTAGGCGCTTCATTCCGGAACCGCTCTGCTGCTACGGTCGCAGGTTCGAATCCAGCCTCGGGCATGGATGTGTTTGATGTCCATAGGTTAGTTAGGTTTAAGTAGTTCTAAGTCTAGGGGACTGATGACCTCCTTTGTTAAGTGCCATAGTGCTCAGAGCCATTTGAACCATTTTTCGACTTGTGGCAGGCCTCGCCGACCGACGTTGATACCTCTTCTCAGTGCAGCACTCCGTGAGGAATAGGCTGCCATTTCGCAAGAAACCTTCCAGCACATGATTGAAAGTATGCCTGTGAGAGTGGACACTTTCATCAAGGCTGAGTGTAAGCCAACACCATATTGAATTCCAGCATTACCGATGGAGGGCGCCACGATCTTGTAAGTTGTTTTCAGCCAGGTCTCCGGATACTTTTGATCACATAGTGTACATTCCAAAACACAGACGGTTATATGTGTCCCTTAAACAAAATGGGCATCTACTCTAACAGCATCAAAGTTCTTAAACAAAAGATGCATCTACGTCAACAGCATAAAAGTACAATTTATCAAAACGTAACGATCTCACCTTGTAGAAGGACAAGATTTACCATAAACTGAATCAAAAATACCAAATAGCCAAACGTGATACAAGTCACTATAAAGAAACAGGAAGGGAAGAAAGGCAACGTGGCTAAGCATGACGCATGCTACTTTTAAGAAAACAGAATTTTACTTAAACAGATTGAAAAGTTATAATACAGCTTAGATGTGACGTACGTCATACCAGGGTTTAAAGAAACATGACACCTTAATGAAAATGATCCAAATTATATATTATCTGGCCGTGAAGGGCAACGCCACTAAAGGAAGTAAGTCTTCCGTCATTATTCTTATTGAAACAATTTATACCCCTGTCAGGCGTGGAAAGTAATATAACTCCGCCCCCGCCTCAATGGGATAAAAGAAGAAACCTTTAACAGCAAAGACTATCTATGAGCCACGCAACACCAATGTCAAATACATGGCAAACATTAAGACAATCTGTCAGAATTTTGAAATAATCACGAATGCAAACGGGAGCATTAGCAATAACGGCTTAGTGCAATTACTTCAGTGGTTTAATCAAATATCAGAACAGGTTTTTGGTTGAAGCGTAAGTTTTAAATGAGGAAGCACAACGCCTTCTGCTGAAACGGTGTGGCTAGCCTTAAAAGAAGATATTAAATCCTCAGGACAGTGCAATCGAGGACTTAAGTTACTCACCGAGTCAGCCGGACCTGAGCCTCAACCCAAAGACTGGAAAGCTGCACAGGTCACACCAATATTCAAGAAAGGTAGTAGGAGTAATCCACTAAATTACAGGCCCATATCGTTAACGTCGATTCGCTGCAGGATTTTGGAACATATATTGGGTTCGAACATTATGAATTACCTCTAAGAAAACGGGCTATTGGCACACAGTCAACATGGGTTTAGAAAATATTGTTCCTGTGAAACACAACTAGCTCTTCATTTACATGAAGTGTTGAGTGCTATTGACAAGGGATTTCAGATCGACTCCGTATTTCTGGATTTCCTGAAGGCTTTTGACACTGTACCACACAAGCGGCTCGTAGTGAAACTGCGTGCTTATGGAATTTCGTCTCAGTTATGTGACTGGATTTGTGATTTCCTGTCAGAGAGGGTCACAGTTCGTAGTAATTGACGGAAAGTCATCGAATAAAACAAAAGTGATTTCTGGCGTTCCTCAAGGTAGTGTTAAAGGCCCTTTGCTGTTCCTTATCTATATTTACAATTTTGGAGACAATCTGAGCAGACGTCTTAGGTTGTTTGCAGGTGACACTGTCGTTTATCGACTAATAAAGTCATCAGAAGATCAAAACAAACTGCAAAACGATTTAGAAAAGATATCTCAATGGTGCGAAAAGTGTCAATTGACCCTAAATAACGAAGGGTGTGAGATCATCCACACGAGTGCTAAAATGAACTCGTTAAACTTCGGTTACACGATAATTCAATCTAATCTAAAAGCCGTAAATCCTACTAAATACCTAGGTATTAAGGTTATTATGAATTGAATTTGAAGGAACACTTAGAAAAATAATATGGGGAAGGCTAACCAAAGACTGCGTCCTTTGCAGGACACTCAGAAAATGTAACAGACCGACTAAGGAGACTGCCTACAGTACGCTTGTCCGTCCTCTTTTAGAATACTGCTGGGCGGTGTGGGATGCTTACCAGATAGAACTGATAGAGTATATCGAAAACGTTCAAAGAAAGGCAGCACGCTTTCTATTATCGCGAAATACGGGAGAGAGTGTCACAGAAATGATACAGGATTTGTGCTGGACATCATTAAAAGAAAGGCGTTTTACGTTGCGATGGAATCTTCTCACGAAATTCTAATCACCAACATTCTCCTCCGAATGCGAAAATATTTTGTTGACACCGACCTACATAGGGAGGAACGATCACCAAGATGAAATATGGGATATCAGAGTTCGTACGGAAAGATATAGGTGTTCATTCTATCCGCGCGCTGTAAGAGATTGGAATAATAGAGAATTGTGAAGGTGGTTTCTTTGAACCCTCTGCCAGGCACTTACATGTGATATGCAGAGTATCCATGTAGATGTAGATGTAGCACCTTAATCATAGTTATCAGTACCAGCGACGAGAGAACGCGTAAGACTGTAAGGCAGAATGGCGCAGACGATACGCAAATCTGATCTGAGCCAACGTCCAGTCGTCTCATGGGCTCAACTGACACTGGTTAACTTACAACTGTGCTTTCACACGTAAATGGAAGAACACAGCAAATTAGTCATTAAGTAAAATATCATCATCACAGCGAACGACAGGACCATAAATATAGTGTAGATCAGTGACTTGGACGCTCTCGGACCAAATTAAACAAACCTCACCTGGAACTTGCAACAACAGTTAGATACGGCAACAAAATATTTTAACACTAAACAGAAACGCCTCCGAGGGCAAAATTCAATAGAACTTATTTAGGTACTGGAAATAACTGCTGCCGTGAACGAGCTAAGATGTCACTCATGTAGGTTAACGAACACTGTTGTTGTTGTGGTCTTCAGCCCTGAGACTGGTTTGATGCAACTCTCCATGATACCCTATCCTGTGCAAGCTTCTTCATCTCCCATTACCTACGGCAACCTACATCCTTCTGAATCTACTTAGTGTATTCATCTCTTGGTCTCCCTCTACGATATTTATCCTCCACACTGCCCTCCAATGCTAAATTTGTGATCCCTCGATGCCTTAGGATATGTCCTACCAACCGATCCCTTCTTCTAGTCATATTGTGTCACAAACTCCTCTTCTCCCCAATTATATTCAATACATCCTCATTAGTTATGTGATCTACCCATCTAATCTTCAGCATTCTCCTGTAGCACCAAATTTCGAAAGTTTCTATTCTCTTCTTGTCCAAACTATTTATCGTCCATGTTTCACTCCCATACATGGCTACACTCTATACAAATAGTTTCAGAAACGACTTCCTGACACTTAAATCTATACTCGATGTTAACAAATTTCTCTTCTTCGGAAACGTGTTCCCTGCCATTGCCAGTCTACATTTTATATCTTCTCTACTTCGACCATCATCAGTTATTTTGCTCCCCAAATAGCAAAACTCCTTTACTACCCTAAGTGTCTCATTTCCTAATCTAATTCCCTCAGCATCACCCGACTTAATTCGACTACGTTCCATTATCCTCGTTTTGCTTTTGTTGATGATCATTCCTCCTTTCAAGACACTGTCCATTCCGTTCAACTGCTCTTCCAAGTCCTTTGCTGTCATACTTTCACATAATCGTGTCTCAGAATATCTGATCGTACAAACTCGAGCAATACAGTTACGGTAACCACACTGGCAGACATACTTACACTATGCAATCTTCACTGCTGTGACACTGGTAGTGAACAGGAAGGTTGGCAGACGCCACGTGCTTGAAATTCTGTATTTCCTCCTCGTTCAACATATCGCTCTCCTCAAAACCCTTTGGCCTCCACCGGGCACCAAAAGAACTGCGTGGCTTGTGAAAAACGGGTAGAGCGGTACTGAAGAAACCATGAATATACTAGCTGCACGGCACAGTCTCTTGAGTATTATAGATGACAGCTATATGCTTGCGGTTACGTGGTCCCCCTCCAGAAAGGTAGTAACTACCCATCCACGGCGAGTGAAGAATACAAAATGAAGAAGCTGCAAAAATGTCATGACAACAGTAATATCTTGTTAGCATCGACCCTCTCTTTCACTGACACTGATGAGTACCCACCTAACGAAGATGACCGACCAACACAGTCCTGAGGACTTAACCCTAAGGCTTCGAAAAATTCCTTCCAAAATTCAGGTGCGTTGTATACCCGAAAATAATATAAAAATGTCCAGTGCTTGGGTTAAAATTCCATCAAGTGCTAAAATGGCCATTTACTGGATGTCGCGGGAAACCTACCTCCACCTCACTACACTGGATTCAACTGGCAGCAGTAGTGCACCGATTGGACGGTGATATTACATCCTCAGGACAATGCTAACACTGCCTCCTTTCTGCCCCACCATCAGAAACCCAGAACGCTGTCTAGCCTATGATGTGTTATTGCAGTCTATATTGCCAGTCAACTTGAACTAAACGTCGTTGTGTTAGCGGTAACAGTACAATATTTATGTTAGTAGCTAGTTCCGTCGTGCAAAAAAATATATATATTCATATGATACAGGCTACAATTGAAACTAATAGTGTACACAGAAGAAACAGAGCAGACGGCAGCATTTCGGTCCCCACTAACAGAAAAAAAAAAACCATTCGCGATTGATTGGACTAGTAAAGAAGAACTGAAGAATGGGGGAGATTAAGTGCACAAATAGAGGATTGAATGCAAAAAACTAGGAGATGATGTATTGACATGGATTCAAAGACACCGTCAAAATGGTATTGGAAGTAATACAAGATGATTCAAATACACCCTCGTAAGCTATCGCTACAGCGGAACTTACATAGACGTTAAGGGTGGAGTTGGTTGGTGCTGCAGGTTTACGAAGCGTCATGGGCTTAGCATGCACACTTCAACCAAACTATCTCAGAAAATGCCACAAGAATAAAAAGAGAAAATATTATCTTTCCATCACTTTTTTATTCAACATCGAAAGAAAACCAGTATGATACTAAGGCGAATAGCGAATATGGACCAACTCATCTGCTATTTGATGTGCCAAATAACAGAACTGTTCCCATCAAAGGTGCTGAAACAGTGACCATAAGAGTATCTAGACACAAAGAAATGCACTACATTGTTGTCATTTCATGCTGTGCTGATGGTACTAAACTTAATCCAATGATCATTTCCAAACGCAAAATAATGCCAAAACCTTCTGAAATACCACGTTGTTGTTGTTGTTGTTGTTGTGGTCTTCAGTTCTGAGACTGGTTTGATGCAGCTCTCCATGCTACTCTATCCTGTGCAAGCTTTTTCATCTCCCAGTACCTACTGCAACCTACATCCTTCTGAATCTGCTTAGTGTATTCATCTCTTGGTCTCCCTCTACGATTTTTACCCTCCACGCTGCCCTCCAATGCTAAATTGGTGATCCCTTGATGCCTCAGAACATGTCCTACCAACCGATCCCTTCTTCTGGTCAAGTTGTGCCACAAACTTCTCTTCTCCCCAATCCTATTCAATACTTCCTCATTAGTTATGTGATCTACCCATCTAATCTTCAGCATTCTTCTGTAGCACCACATTTCGAAAGCTTCTATTCTCTTCTTGTCCAAACTATTTATCGTCCATGTTTCGCTTCCATACATGGCTACACTCCATACAAATACTTTCAGAAATGACTTCCTGACACTTAAATCTATACTCGATGTTAAGAAATTTCTCTTCTTCAGAAACGCTTTCCTTGCCATTGCCAGTCTACATTTTATATCCTCTCTACTTCGACCATCATCAGTTATTTTGCTCCCAAAATAGCAAAACTCCTTTACTACTTTAAGTGTCTCATTTCCTAATCTAATTCCCTCAGCATCACCCGACTTCATTAGACTACATTCCATTATCCTTGTTTTGCTTTTGTTGATGTCCATCTTATATCCTCCTTTCAAGACATTGTCCATTCCATTCAACTGCTCTTCCAAGTCCTTTGCTGTCTCTGACAGAATTACAATGTCATCGGCGAACCTCAAAGTTTTTATTTCTTCTCCATGAATTTTAATACCTACTCCGAATTTTTCTTTTGTTTCCTTTACTGCTTGCTCAGTATACAGATTGAACAACATCGGGGAGAGGCTACAACCCTGTCTTACTCCCTTCCCAACCACTGCTTCTCTTTCATGTCCCTCGACTCTTATAACTGCCATCTGGTTTCTGTACAAATTGTAAATAGCCTTTCGCTCCCTGTATTTTACCCCTGCCACCTTTAGAATTTGAAAGAGAGTATTCCAGTCAACATTGTCAAAAGCTTTCCAGGTGTTATTATTCATGTACACGACAAGGATTGGACGGTCGAGGCTGTATGAAATTATGGATTAACAGAGTGTGGGAGAGAAGGAAACCTGCTTTATTGAATAACGGTTCTTTCTTCTACCAGATCAGATTAATAGTCATTTGACAAATTCTGTGAAAGAGAAACTGAAACGGGGAGATACAGAGCTTTCTGTTATTCTGGGAGGACTTACTTCACAATTGCAACCTTTTGTTGTCTCGATAAATAAACCATTTAAAGAGTATGTGAGAGAGGAATGGAACAAATGGGTGATGGATGAAACCCAACATGAATTCACGCCGAAGGGAGCTTTAAAACGACCTACAATCATACAAATGTATCAGTGGATAAAACAGTCGTGGTCTAGTCAGAGAAGACATTATTGTTAAATCTTTCAAGAAGTGCGGCGTAAGTAACGCTCTCGATGGCAGTGAAGACAACCGTATACATGAAAAGGACAATTATGAAGACGAAGAGGAAGAAGAAAGTTTAGATGACGATTTTCAGGGATTTTAGAGGTCAGTATGGTTTTAAAAACTTTTTTACTTTTTTAGTCTGGCTTTGCAACCTAATAATAAAAGTTGTAAAAACGTTATCTTACAAAACATGGGTACAAGTGCTGTGTATCATGAACTGCTGCGCTATAAATTACCAGCAATAATGGAGAACGTTATCCTTGCAGATAGACAATGAATGTGGTTAGTTCACGACGGGGCGCCACACACTTTTCTACAGATCGGGAGACAGTACCTCCCTGCAACGTCTCACGGGTGAAGGACTCGTCGATGAAATTCGATAACGTGGCCTCCCTGTTCATCGAACCTGAACCCGGTGTTCTGGCTATGGGGACATTTAAAAGCATCGGTACTTGCTCAGCCCATCGGCAGGGCACAGGCGTTATAGGAGTGTGTGACCGATGCATACAATACAATCCGAATGGAGCCACGTGTATTCAAAAGAGTGTCTCATCCACTTCAAAGAAGGAATGATGGATATGTCAAGAGGCGTGGTAGCCACCTTCAGAACCACCTGCTCTGTTACCGCATTGTAGACAGATGATAATGAGAGCGCAGGTTGTCCGATATCCCAATAGTTTGAGGACATCTACGAACCAACAGAAAAATATCCCTATCGTAGCACAAAAAATGTGCCTGTCTTCCTGTTCCTCTGTCTCTCATCATCATTACTTGCTCTCACTTTCACTTTCTCTTTATGTGTATGACTCCCCCACCCCCTCTAGCAGGGTAAAGGTACCCTTTTCCTAGCTCTGTTCTGTCACTGTAAACTATGTTCCACTACCAGTGTGTTCCTCTCTTCCTCTCACACTTCCACTGTCTCCTTCGCTCTTTATATAACACAACCACTCTCTACTAGCCTCCAGTACTCATTACTTGTCCATCTTTTCGCCATTGCCACTGTCTTCTCCTCTCTGTGCATAAAAGAGAACGAACATGTATACATTTCAAAATAATAGGGAAAAATTTATAGCCGGCCGTTGTGACCGAGCGGTTCTAGGCAATTCTGTCCGGAACCGCGCTGCTGGTACGGTCGCAGGTTCGAATGTCCTTAGGTTAGTTAGGTCTAAGTAGTTCTAAGTCTAGGGGACTGATGACCTCAGACGTCAAGTCCCACAGTGCTTAGAGCTATTTATTTACTTATTTATTTTCTTTGGAAGAATTTATAATGGTGCTGAGGAAGGTAGAATGAGGCAGGTGGTACCCCACTTTTCAGTCAGTGTCTTTTAAACTAACAGCAACATATTCGAAATTTTTGCGCTCCGATAGGAGCATTTTTCCGCTGGTTTGCTTCTTTTCCCTGCTGCAGCAGAGAAAAGAAAGGAACCAGCGGAAAAATGCTCCTATCGGAGCGTAAAAGTTTCGAACATGTTACTGTAAGTCTTACAAACAAAATATATATTTCATTCAGTTCAAAATGGTTCAGATGGCTCTGAGCACTATGGAACTTAACATCGGAGGTCATCAGTCCCCTAGAACTTAGAACTACTTAAACCTAACTAACCTAAGGACTGATTGGCGACTCCATGGAGTGTTCTGTGCACCACCACCAGATAATGGATATAATTGGAAGGAGTAACAGCATTGGTCGTATTTTTTTGTTTTATTATCCGCAAACAAAAAAATACGACCAATGCTGTTTCTCCTTCCAATTAACCTAAGGACATCACACACATCCATGCCCGAGGTGGGATTCGAACCTGCGACCGCAGCGGTCGCGCGGTTCCAGACTGTAGTGCCTAGAACCGCTCGGCAACACGGCCGGTATTTCATTCAGTAAAATTTAGTTTAGAGACACTTTACAACATATTTCTCCATGCTACGTCGCTTTATAAACTACGTTTTCGCCTCACATCGGATTTCACGTGCATGTTTTACGTGTTCAAAATGGCTCTGAGCACTATGGGACTTTACATCTATGGTCATCAGTCCCCTAGAACCTAGAACTACTTAAACCTAACTAACCTAAGGACGTCACACAACACCCAGTCATCACGAGGCAGAGAAAATCCCTGACCCCGCCGGGAATCGAACCCAGGAACCCGGGCGCGGGAAGCGAGAACGCTACCGCACACGTGTACAAGTAGGGTAACTTTAAACCTCTGTAGCTCAGAAACGGATAAAGAAATGAAGAAAATTTTCATGTCTGTTCGAGATCGGACTCTCAGGATCATATTGCAAAAATTTCAGCCACATGCTGTGCATAGCCGTCTTGGATTTCTCTGCCGGGTTTTGGTCCGCTGGTGACGGCGGAAATATGGTATAAAAGCTCCATAAACCACATCAAGCCGACCGTACATCCATATCAGACATAAAAAGGGCCAACCGATTTGCTCCATTCGCCAAGGCATAGACAAGTGTGTAATATTCATACTTTGACCCTGTAACGCAGGAAACTAACTCTAAGACAATCCTTCTGTTGAGTACACAAAAGGTCAGTTGCCCAAGGGGTATCCAAAACACTTGGCCCTGTATTTTTGTCACCAAAGACCCGAGGTATGAGCATCGGAAAGTACCATTTTTATGCGCGGCGTTTTGGAACAGACAAGGTACGCATGCTGTCGCATGGATACTGACAGAAACTTTTCTTACTATCTACTTTTTTAAATCCCCTAATTTTGCAGGTAACGCACTTCTCTGTAATGAGGCAGTATCTTAAAAAAGCTGCACAAATATTCAGACCGGTCTTGATGGTGCAAATAGTGGGAACTGGCCTTAAACGTTCGGGAATATAAAATTCTGCACTTCACAAAACACAAAACCATAGTCTTCGATGAATTCAGTGTCAGTGAACCCCAAATGGATTCGGTCAACTAACTCAAATGGCTGGGTGTAGCAATTGTTGATGATATGAAATGGAATGACATCATAAGCTCAGTCGTTGGTAATGTGGATGGCAGGTTTCGGTCCTGCTGTAGGAACCTGGTAAAGAACGTCTACACGGAAGATTGCTCACGAAACACCTATGCGAGCCATTCTAGAAACTTGCCCAAATATGTGGGTCCTACCCGAAATAGACCTTAGAGATTATTTTGTTCGTCCAGTGCAAGAGTGTGAAGCAGATAATGAACTGTGAGGTTCTTGAAGACGAAAGCTATCCCTGGAAGCTTACTTAGAAGTTTCAAGAGCCATTATTAACAGGGGACGTGGACGAGGAGATACGCTAAGATGTCGTACAGTGAGATGGCCCCTCTGCCACTCACTTCACAGTGAAATATTGAGTACGAATACAGATGTAGAAGTAAAAGGTTAGTTTCGTCACATTTTCCTCTTCGTGAGAATTACGACGATTCTGGGTGGCTCAGCCCACTTTCAACATGAAGAACCAACCTCTGTCCGCGATTAACATTGGCTTTCCAGGTGTACCATCTACCGTCAACTGCAGAAATGGAGAGAACAAGTAGGTGAGGCGACCGTGCAGTAGGGTTTGGTGACATCGGTCTGCCAGCCCTTCAGAAGCATCAGACCTTGAAAAATAAGCCTCGTACCAAGTGTTCGGAAGGGCAGTGGCCAACTCTACCTGACGGAACATAGAATGCAGACAATGTCTGTCTTCTGTCTTCGTCAGTCTTCTTAGTAGTTCGATACGGCCCATCATGAGCTCCTCTCCCGAACCAGTCTCTCTATCTCAGAACTCAGCGTAACACCTACAATCTACGTCCTCAGTTATTTGCTGAATGTATTTCAATCTCTCTCTCCTTCTACAGTTTTTACTTTCTCAGCTCCCTCTAGTACCGTTCAAGTTATTCCGTGATGTCTTAACAGATGTCCTACCAACTCCTTACCTCATCAGTCCACCAAATTTTCAACATTCTTCTGTAGCACCACATCTCAAATGCTTCGATTCTCTTCTCTTCCAGTTTTCTCACAGTCCATGTTTCAATACGATACAATGCTATGATCCAAACTTACATGCTCAGAAATTTTTTCCTTAGATGAGGGCCTGTGCTTGCTACTGGTAGACTATTCTTGGCCAGGAATGCCCTTTTTGCCAGTGCAGGTCTCCTTTTTATGTCCTCTTTGCTCGGTCTGTCAAGGGTTATTTTGCAGCCTAGGTAGCAGAATTCCTTAATTCTTCTAATTCGTGATCACCAATCCTGATGTTCAGTTTTTCACTATTATCATTTCTGCAACTTCTCTTCCTTCTATTTACCCTCAGTCTATATTCTGTACTCATTAGACTATTCATTCCATTCAGCAGATCCTGTAATTCTTTTTCACATCCATGGGGATAGCAATGTCATCAGCGAATTTTATTATTGACATCCTTTCACCTTTAACTTTAATTCCGCTCTTGAATCTTTCTTTTATCTCCCTCATTGCTTCTTCGATATATAGATAAAGCGATATGGGTGAAAGGCTACATCCCCGTCTTACATCCTTTTTTAATCCGTGCACTTCGTTCTTAGTCTTTCACTCTTCCATCTTGGTTCTTGTACATACCTCCTGTTACCCGTCTTTCCCCGTATCTTACCCTTATTTTTCACACAATGTCGAACATCTTGCTTCATGGCCTTGCTTCCATTATCAACCTCAACAACAGAAAGCCTTGATAAAGCCAGACTGATCGTCGTCTGTCAGGTCCTCAGGTTTCTCTTCCATTCTTCTTTATATTATTCTTGTCAGCAACTGTGATGTATCTGCTGGTAAGCTGCTTGTTCGATAATTGTCATACATTCTTATATGTTGGCTCTTGTAACCTTCGGAATTGTGTGGATGATGTTTTATCCGGAAAGGCTGACGGTATGTGGCCAGTCTCATAGATCCCACACACCAACATAAATAGTCGTTTTGTTGCCACTTCCCCCAAGGGTTTTAGAAATTATGATCCCATAGTATCAATCCCTTCTGCTTTATTTGAACTTAAGTCATCCAAACCCCTTTTAAATTCTGATTCTAACACCAGATCCCCGTCGAGTTCTATATCAACTCCTGTTTATTCTTCTGTTAGGTCATCAGTCAAGTCTTCCCCCTCACAGAGGCCTTCACCGTACTCTATCTACCTATCCGCTCAGTCCTCTGCGGTTAATAATGTAATTCTCATTGCACACTTAATCTTGCCAGCCTTGCTTTTAAATTTACCGAATTTTGTTTTGACTTTTCTGTATACTACGTCAGTCCTTCCGATAGTCATTGCTTTTTCGATTTCATCATATTTTCCATGCAGCCATTTCGCCTTAGCTTCCCTGACATCCTATTTATTTCATACGTAATTGAATTGTATTTCTGGATTCCCGAGTTCCCCTGAACATGTTTGTATTTCCTTCTTTCATCGTTCAACTGAAGTATTTCTTCTGTTGCCCATGGTTCCTTTGCAGTTACATTCTTTGTCATATTTTTACTTTCGAACATCAGTGATGGCCCTTTCTAGAGGTGTCAATTCGTCTTCAACTGAGCTGCCTACTGCACTATTAATTACTGCAATATCTGTAGCCTCACAGAACTTCAAGCGTACTTGAATATGATCCAGATCGACGTCTTCACTTTTGTGAATTGATGTTTGACCAAAAAACACATGGTCCTAACTACTCAGTAAAATTATCGAAAGCCTCAGACCATACCTGAATTAAAGGACTACACACACGGCGCATTTCATGATTTGGACAGTGATACCGCCCTGTACCTTCTCTGTCTCTTCACCTTGTGCTCGCGATGTCGGCATGCACACTTGAACTATTGTTGTTGGTGTTCGCTGTCGAGTCTGACGAGAACAAATCTGTCACTGAACTATTCACATAAGCCACTCTCTACGTCTGGAACCGCAAGACCGCTACGGTCGCAGGTTCGAATCCTGCCTCGGGCATGGATGTTTGTGATGTCCTTAGGTTAGTTAGGTTTAACTAGTTCTAAGTTCTAGGGGACTAATGACCTCAGAAGTTGAGTCCCATAGTGCTCAGAGCCATTTGAACCATTTGAACCACTCTCTACCCTACTTCTCTATTCGCAACGAATCCTACTCCCGTTATACCATTTTCTTCTGCTGTCGATATTATCCTATACTTATCTGACCAGAAATCCTTATCCTCTTTGCATTTCGCTTCATTTACCCACTCCTCCCTCACAATATCTAGATGGAGCCTTAGCATTTCCCTTCTACAGATTTTTTACCTTCCCTACCAAGTTGAAACTTCTGACATTCCACGACCCGACTCTCAGGGCGTTATCGTTTCATTGTTGATTCAATCTTTTTCTCATTGTCACCCCCCCCCCCTCCCCCCGTGACAGTTCCCTTCTGGAGTTCCGAATGGGGGACTAGTCCAGAGTGGTTTGCCAATAGATAGATCATCATTAAACTTTTTCAACTGCAGGTCACATGTCCTGTCATCCCAACTGAATGCCAATCGATCCAAGCGCGGTCTATTTTCTAGCAGATATTAACGGTCATCGTAATTTAGAGCATAAATGTAAATCCTCTTATAATGACCATATCGGACATCAGATTACAGAATACTGCTTTAGTGAGTAAGGAATCTGGCTGTTATTGTCTCCTTTATCTCTCTTCTTTCTCGTGATACTAATTTGCATATAAACTTTTACACTCTTCTAAATGAAGTCAGTAGAAACAATTGAAGGTCACCAGCCCGTTAATATTGAAGAATGGGTTCAGTTTCTACATTGACATGCTGTAATTTTTAATTACTTGGCCTCTGTGTCTTTGTTAATGGACGAGTCTCAGCACGTAACGAAACTGTCTGGCGTTGTTGAGTCACGTTTCCGGCCCAAGTTGTAATTCTTGTCCATTTGGTCAAGGTAAGAGCGTTTCCCTACACAATTCTGCAAGTGTACAATGGATAATATCCGTTTTTGTGCCTCACAATACATTCTCTCCGTTCTTTATTAGTACAGAACTAAATTGTTTCTTATAATGCGAGCTGTTTCGCTTCTCTCAGACTTTACACATTTTATATCTTACAGGTCTACACTCACCCCCCCCCCCTTGCCCACTCCATGAACCATTGACCTTGACGTTGGTGGGGAGGCTTGCGTGCCGTAGCGATACAGATAGCCGTAGCGTGAGTGCAACCACAACGGACATGCCAAACATACGTGTGGTTCCTTAAGAGTGGCAGCAGCCTTTTCAGTAGTTGCAGGGGCAACAGTCTGGATGATTGACTGATCTGGCCTTGTAACATTAACCAAAACGGCCTTGCTGTGCTGGTACTGCGAACGGCTGAAAGCAAGGGGAAACTACAGCCGTAATTTTTCCCGAGGACATGCAGCTTTACTGTATGATTAAATGATGATGGCGTCCTCTTGGGTAAAATATCCCGGAGGTAAAATAGTTCCCCATTCGGATCTCCGGGCGGGGACTACTCAAGAGGACGTCGTTATCAGGAGAAAGAAAACTGGCGTTCTACGGATCGGAGAGTGGAATGTCAGATCCCTTAATCGGGCAGGTAGGTTAGAAAATTTAAAAAGGGAAATGGATAGGTTAAGGTTAGATATAGTGGGAATTAGTGATGTTCGGTGGCAGGAGGAACAAGACTTTTGGTCAGGTGAATACAGGGTTATAAATACAAAATCAAATAGGGGTAATGCAGGAGTAGGTTTAACAATGAATAAAAAAATAGGAGTGCGGGTTAGCTACTACAAAAAGCATAGTGAACGCATTATTGTGGCCAAGATAGACACAAAGCCCATGCCTACTACAGTAGTGCAAGTTTATATGCCAACTAGCTCTGCAGATGATGAAGAAATAGATGAAATGTATGACGAGATAAAAGAAATTATTCAGGTAGTGAAGGGAGACGAAAATTTAATAGTCATGGGTGACTGGAATTCGTCAGTAGGAAAAGGGAGAGAAGGAAACATAGTAGGTGTATGGATTGGGCGGAAGAAATGAAAGAGGAAGCCGCCTTGTAGAATTTTGCACAGAGCATAACTTAATCATAGGTAACACTTGGTTCATTAATCACGAAAGAACGTTGTATACATGGAAAAAGCCTGGAGATACTAGAAGGTATCAGATAGATTATATAATGGTAATACAGAGATTTAGGAACCAGGTTTTAAATTGTAAGACATTTCCAGGGGCAGATGTGGACTCTGACCACAATCTATTGGTTATGAACTGTAGAGTAAAACTGAAGAAATTGCAAAAAGGTGGGAATTTAAGGAGATGGGACCTGGATAAACTGACTAAACCAGAGGTTGTACAGAGTTTCAGGGAGAGCATAAGGGAACAATTGACAGGAATGGGGGAAAGAAATACAGTAGAAGAAGAATGGCTAGCTTTGAAGGATGAAGTAGTGAAGACAACAGAGGATCAAGTAGGTAAAAAGACGAGGGCTAGTAGAAATCCTGGGGTAACAGAAGAAATATTGAATTTAATTGATGAAAGGAGAAAATATAAAAATGCAGTAAATGAAAAAGAAAAAAGGAATACAAACGGCTCAAAAATGAGATCGACATGAAGTGCAAAATGGCTAAGCAGCGATGGCTTGAGGACAAATGTAGTGATGTAGAAGCGCATATCATTAGGGGTAAGATAGATACTGCCTACAGGAAAATTAAAGACATCTTTGGAGAAACGAGAACCACTTGCATGAGTATCAAAAACTCAGAAGCAAAAACCCAGTTCTAAGCAAAGAAGGGAAAGCAGAAAGGTGGAAAGAGTATATAAAGAGTCTATACAAGGGCGATGTTCTTGAGGACAACATTATGGAAATGGAAGCGAATGTAGATGAAGATGAAATAGGAGATATGATACTGCGTGAAGAGTTTGACAGAGCACTGAAAGACCTAAGTCGAAACAAGGCCCCGGGAGTAGAAAACATTCCATTGGAACTACTGACAGCCTTGGGAGAGCCAGTCCTGACAAAACTCTACCATCTGGTGAGCAAGATGTATCAGACACGCCAAATACCCTCAGACGTCAAGAAGAATATAATAATTCCAATCACAAAGGAAGCAGGTGTTGACAGATGTGAAAATTACCGAACTATCAGTTTAATAAGTCACAGCTGCAAAATACTAATGCGAATTCTTTACAGGCGAATGGAAATACTGGTAGAAGCCGACCTCGGTGAAGATCAGTTTGGATTCCGTAGAAATATTGGAACACGTGAGGCAATACTGACCCTAGTACTTACCTTAGAAGATAGATTAAGGAAAGGCAAACCTACGTTTCTAGCATTTGTAGGCTTAGAGAAAGCTTCTCACAGTGTTGACTGGAATACTCTCTTTCAAATTCTGAAGGTGGCAGGGGTAAAATAAAGGGAGCGAAAGGCTATTTACAATTTGTACAGAAATCAGATGGCAGACATAAGAGTCGAGGGACATGAAAGGGAAGCAGTGGTTCGGGAGGGAGTGAGACAGGGTTGTAGCCTCTCCCCAACGTTATTCAATCTGAATATTGAGCAAGCATTAAGGAAACAAAAGAGAAATTCGGAGCAGGTATTACAATTCATGGAGAAGAAATAAAAATTTTACGGTTCGCGGATGACATTGTAATTCTGTCAGAGACAGCGAAGGACCTGGAAGAGCAGCTGAACGGAATAGACAGTGTCTTGAAAGGAGAATATAAGATGAACATCAACAAAAGCAAAACGAGGATAATGGAATGTAGTCGAATTAAGTAGGGTGATGCTGAGGGAATTATATTAGGAAATGAGACACTTAAAGTAGTAAAGGAGTTTTGCTATTTGGGGAGCAAAATAACTGATGATGGTCAAAGTAGAGAGGATATAAAATGTAGACTGGAAATGGCAAGGAAAGCGTTTCTGAAGAAGAAAAATTTGTTAACTTCGAGTACAGATTTAAATGTCAGGGACGGCCGGAGTGGCAGGGCGGTGTTGGCGCTTCAGTCTGGAACCGCGTGACCGCTACGGTCGCCTCGGGCATGGACGTGTGTGACGTCCTTATGTTAGTTTTTAAGTAGTGCTAAGTTCTAGGGGACTGATGACCTCAGATGTTAAGTCCCATAGTGGTCAGAGCCATTTGAATTTTAAATGTCAGGAAGTCGTTTCTGAAAGTATTTGTATGGAGTGTAGCCATGTATGGAAGCGAAACATGGACGAAAAGTAGTTTGGGCAAGAATAGAATAGGAGCTTTCGAAATGTGTTGCTACAGATGAATGCTGAAGATTAGATGGGTAGATCACATAACTAATGAGCAGGTATTGAACAGAATTGGGGGGATGAGGAGTTTGTGGCGCAATTTGACTAGATGAAGGGATCGGTTGGTAGGGCATATTCTGAGGTATCAAGGGATCACCAATTTAGTATTGGAGGGCAGCGTGGAGAGTAAAAATCGTAGAGGGAGACCAAGAGATGAATACACTAAGCAGATTCAGAAGGCTGAAGTTGCAGTAGGTACTGGGAGATGAAGAAGCTTGCACAGGATAGAGTAGCATGGAGAGCTGCATCAAACCAGTCTCAGGACTGAAGACCACAACTACAACAACAACAGGTCTACACTTTATGCAAAACTAGGTGGTTAAAAGTTAAACTTCGCCAAAAGACTCTTGTGCTTGACAATTGATAGAGCACAATAGTTTTCTGAAGGGCTTAGGACATAACGCATGTTGTGAATTATACATCAGAAATGCCAAATCTACAGTTTTGTAGACAGCTATATACGACACTTACCAGTGAGCAAGATTCTCATGGGCAGTGGAATCTATGATGCGAAAAACATCGCGCTGGTCAAGATGTTGAAATCGTATTCGTTGCTTATAAACTTTGATATCCTGCTCCGATCTTTCACATGAAGGTCTAGTGCGGTTTCCATAAACCACACCTGGCGTACATAAGGATGGATACATTTAATTTGCCACAGACGATTCGCTTCCCCATATTAAGCTGAACTACGCCTAAGACCACATTGTCATCCCGATGTCAAACTATATTCTTCTTTCTCGCCGCGCGGGATTAGCCGAGCGATCTTAGGCGCTGCAGTCATGGACCGTGTGGCTCGTTCCGGCGGAGGTTCGAGTCCTCCCTCGGGCATGGGTGTGTGTGTTTGTCCTTGGGATAATTTAGATTAAGTAGTGTGTAAGCTTAGGGACGGATGACCTTAGCAGTTAAGTCCCATAAGATTTCACACACATTTTTTCTTCACGGTTCTTATTCGAGAACTTCGGTCTTGCTCTTCCACACTTATTTTTTCCTCTTGATTCTTGTACGTATTCCCAATATCTTAAACCTATTTTCCTGAGTATTTCGAAAATGTTTCAGCCAATTACACTGTCTAAAGCTTTTTTTATATATTGTCTATGCTGAGATAACAGCTCATTTTCTAGCAGCACTTGACCGTCTGTCCTTGGAAGAATGGAAGAGGCGAAGAAAAGGGTAAAAATTCTGCTGGTACTGTGATGACTCCTATGTAGGAATGAATATGGTTTCCTCATTAACCGATTGTGTGAAATGCCGATTTCTCTGTTCTTTTACAGAACTTGCAAGCAATCAGACGTTGGTGCCGACTTTCGTGCCTTTTACAAAGCCCTCGGCACGGCTCCCATCCGACTCCTGCTACACAAAATAAGTGCGTAAAAACTGTCCGATCAGACGGGAGACTCAACTCTGTATTTCCTATCAAACAGGCAGTACGTCGTTATTAATGGAGAAGCACCGTTAGAAGCGAAAGTGGCGCCAGGCACATTTCAGAGTGGTGTGACTCTGTTCGAGATATAAATAAACGACTCGGCGGATAAAGACTGCATCTCTGTCATGTTGTACACACATTGTTAAAGCCCTTGTGTACTGATGGTGACATGGTTCGAAGTTTGTTACGAAAAGCGGAGAGGCGTGAAGTCGACACTGCCTGGTGATAAGGTGAAAATAAACACGAAAATAATGTAATACGTGTAGACAGACGATTGTCGAACTCAAGAAAAAAATAATGGAACTTTGTTTATTTTTGTGTTACTTATCTGCTATTTTCTTTCAGACTGTTATATAGATATACGCACAGACAAAATATTGCACATGAACTGCTATATATATGACACAATATTTTAAGTTAATATTTCATATTTATTAGTATAACTCAGCTTTATGGCGATTAAAGAAGGAATAACCTACAGAAAGCATCCAGTAAAATGCTAAATAAATCAATGGACATTATTTTAAAAATATAATACTACCATTCCGTGGTCTGGCGCACGGAGGAATGCTCATCCGGAATTCAGAAGGCACACATTACTGGTCCACTGCATAGAACCACCTTATAACAAATTTTGTAATTTATAATTTTAGAGCCCACACTATACTATACATCATTACACTACACAGGACTGCAGTACACTAACTGCTGTAATTGGTATCAAAATGAAAACAGGACACAGGTACTAGGATAATTAGCTCAATTAGAGAGCGCAGTTATGCATAACAAAGAAACTGAGAAGCAGGGGCTTAAAGAGTGTGTAAAAATTGATTATGTCCATCTAAATAAAAGTGAGGACAGCAAAAAAGGAATAAAGAGTTTATTTTTAAAGTTATTTTTCCCCTATTTCTATCTGAGAAACCAATACGATTTAGGAAAACGTGCAAATCACAGCCACTATCCTACAGTTGGAGCTACAGATTTATTCTAAACATAACTCTAGATTTAGTCTTCTAACAGTGATTTGTCAGTGCAACATATGAGTGTAGACTCGCACACTCGAAGCAGTAAGTGAAACGATTCCAGGATACTATGCCCTTAGTATGTGACTTAGCTAACTGACCATTTCCTAACAAGCGATCAATATGGAACACATACCAGAAATGAAACGGTCAGGTTTATGTTCCAAATGAAATTCTGACGCAGACCGATCATGAAAGAAAAGACAAAACCAGTGACACAAACCCTCAAAGACAGAACAAAATTACTAAATAAAATTCTTGAAGTGCGACAAGCGGTCCACAACGATTGTCTAGTCGGTCACCGAGATTAGTGCGAACAAAGCGTAACATTAATCATACCATAGTGAACTCCGGCATCGGTTCAGGGAAAACAGCAATTAATATAAAGACAAACGGCCATATATCGATTTTTATTTGCTTTTCTTGTTACTAGTGTTCCACGGATAACAAGAGCGTATCCTGGTATTTATCTCCTATGGTAGCACGTGACTACTTCACAGCTGAGCTCAGCAGCCTTGTCATAAGTTAACAATAGGTGTCATTCTTTACAGACTAACGACACATATGCAACCTTCGACAGCTTGGCTTATTAACATGACGGCGACACAACGGCGGTGGTTCACAGTCCCAACCAAAAGTGACTGACACCTGAAGACAACACAGGTCGTTGGCATTACAAGCCTGTTGTTATTAGTGTAGGTTAACACCCATAAGTCCGTAACCAGGATCTAGCCATCCGACTTATCGCAGCTGTCAGCCGGAAGTGCCTTAGTCCATCTGAAGGTTAATGACAGAGATCCTCCAGATCTCAGTTGTTTGTCTCCAAGCGTTAAGGGGTTTCCCACATTAAGAGATCATGTTTTCGACGCAAGCAGACCGGGTGGCTAATGGTCCTGGGCCATTCGTTATCTGCCAGCGCCTCCTGTACAAGGGACGACGATCACCTATGAGTCGACAGAGGCAGAGCTGCACAACTGGAAAGCACCGGCCTCCAGACAGCGCGGCGCAAACACTTCGGTAAGTCGGCCGGCAGCCCACTTCTGAGGCAGCGATCCTTTGCTGCCTTATGAAGCTGCAGCATCGGTGGCATTGTATCAGGTGTCCCTCTAGTCGTCAGGCGCATTTTCTCTGGTCTTCCGGCAAATATCTGTAAACTAGTTTTTGCATCGTGTAACTGGCGTCCGCCCAAACAATTACTGCTGGCCGCGTCTTTCATGAGACCCACAGTATCAACAGCAAAGGTCGGGTTGTTTCCCATTCCAAAAAAAAAAATGGCTCTGAACACTATGGGACCTAACATCAGAGGTCATCAGTCCCCTAGAACTTAGAATTACTTAAACCTAACTAACCTAAGGACATCACACACATCCATGCCCGAGGCAGGATTCGAACCTGCGACCGTAGCGGTCGCGCGGTTCCAGACTGAAGCGCCTAGAACCGCTCGGCCACACTGGCCGGCTTCCCATTACAAACTAAATTATTTTTCAGTGAGAATTTCACGTTCCCGTTCGACAGAGCGTTCCGATATTAACCTAGTCTGCTATTTGTTTTACCGATGTGTATTAACAGGGACAGTAGAACACGAAGTATAAACAGCATCCAGCAGCTAATCAGCAACATTGCATGCTCGGCGGTAGCAGTCGGCGAGGGCCAGGGTGGTGCTGTCGCTGTTGAAGTACTCGTCATTCTTCGAGTCTTACTGTCCCCATTGTACATATAGATAAAACAAACAGCGGACTAGACTGTCGAATGGACACGCAATATTTCGCTTTCAAGTCATTTTATTACTAGCGAGAAACAAATCGACGCTTTGCTTCAACACTAGCATCCTTGCTTAACATGGAAACTTTGCATGTAGCTGATATGGGCTACAGAATGAATCTTTTAGTAGAATTTGAGATATCTAAACTTCCCAATCTAAACTGAAAAGATTTGTGAATGATCAGCTTACATTGAAAAACAGAAACTATTTTCATTCTACAGCATCTCTTATGAAACACGAAAATTAGGCCTTCTTTTTAGATATTAGAAGTAGAATTATCTGCTATTTTTCTCAAATGTATTATATATAACTTGGTCATACGCCTTAGTTATACTTTTTGTGCTTTTATATATCTTCCTTGCTGCTGACACAACAGATTGACATGTACGTAGATGTGATTCATTTAGTGTAAATTATTAGTCTTCTGGTTACAGTAATCACATACAATATGTACAGTGATACATATTTGGTGGCATTATGCTTCTATTGCAATAGCCCCCAATTGTACTAAACCTCCAGCCAGAGAGTCCGTAGAGACTGATGTACAGATGTACAGTGTGGCTGGCCGTGTTTTTCATTCCGAATTCTCCGGTCATTAAGACAATCAGTCCTTGGACTATCTTACTGAGTCGTCGTGTAGGACATTTTCTACCCTTTTTGGCGAGAAGATTTCGAAGTTTATGTCCCTCGCAGAAGCAGTACATCCACCGTCGGTTTCTCTGTAAAGTGCAATTCTACTTCGTGCGATTCCAAGTGATGAAGCTGGACGCTGTATTATTCGGAATAACGTTCAAAAAGGATGTCATTATGTTGTAGGTATTTATTTACTGAACACCATAAACTTATAATACCGACACAATTAATCGTTTCATAAAAAACACAGATTATTAATATGAATACACAGGCCCCAAAATTGTGTTCCCAGTTTAAAGTACATACAATTCACCATCCGATACGTCCGACTGTGAAAAGTATGAACAGTGCATATCATGAGTGAGCAAGGTTTCTTCAAAATGAAATATGAAAGTCCTTTGCTTTTTGAAGTAATTATTCCATTGGCAATAGTCAAAAGCTAACCAGTAAAAACAAAGATGTGCAGTGTGATCAAGATACTAAATTCTTTTCATTATATATTACCAACCTATATACTAACGTAGAGGTTCACACAACCACAGACATCATTGACAAAACCTACGCACTTTTAAAAAAGATATTTCTAATGAGCAGATCCCTGACATAATTCTTTTGCTAAGAATAGTAGTAAAATACAACTATTTTGTTTTCAGTGGGAAACTGTACCATCTGCTTGACGGCCTGGCAACGGTTAACCCACTAGGAGACACCTTAGCCGATATTTTCATCAATTCACTGGAAGAGAAACTCTTCAATAATTTTTCAGCTGCTGATCTGGGTATTTTGTCATATTCTAGGTACGTAGACGACGTTATGGTCACATACGGTGGTTCCCGGGATGGAATTCAACATTTGTTTGAAATTTTTAATAGTCTTCATGAGAAAATCTGCAAAATAACAATGGTCAGCTGAATTACTTGGACCTCAATTTTGCTATTGTCAACGACATAATTTCGTTCGGTATTTTTCGAAATTACACATTAAATTGTGCCCGCTGTTTCAGTGCATTCTCACTCCCACAAAAAAGTATTTTTCCATTCGGCCATTCATCGTGCATTTTCTGTACTTTTGTCACCTAACAAACTCGATGAAGAGATGAATACATCAAAAACTATTGAAGTTAATAACGGCTTTGGTCCTAATTTAGTTGACAAGATCTTCAAAGTTAAAACTCACGCTGAAATGAACACTTTTGGCATCAGTGCTGTTCCCGACAGAAACGAGTACAAAAATGTTTTCTTGATTCCATTTCTAGGTCGTACTTCTTATAAAATTTGTCGTCCTTTAATTAAAAAATACTAGTGCAATGTTACCTTTTCCACTAACAATAACTTGCAAAAAAAATCTTATTCACAATCTCAAGTCCACAGTTATTCTTATACATAGTTCAGGAGTGTATAAGAATTACTTGTAATACGTGTTCCGTTTATTATATAAGACAAATTGGGGGATCTTTTATTGTTTGCTACAAGGAACAGTTCTTGGAAAAAAGAGGCAGTAATGTACTCTGTTCCACTTTTCCTGATCATCTTTTAATTTCCGTTCACAAACCGAGAAGCACTGAAGAAATTTCCATTTTAATAGAGAAAACGAAGGTGATAGGCTCGACATACTCGAAGAGCTGGCGATTTTCAAGCGTATTTCTAAGAACGATGGTCTCATCCTCAATGAACAGTTACAATTACGTAGCAAAAATTTTTTCAACGGTTTTAATCCACTTCTCGCGGAAATTTGATTCCTCTATTTTTTATTATTGTTTCTGCGTCTAGTTCCGGAACATCAGTTTCTTCGAATCCCACAGATGTGTACTACTAAAGTTATCTTCATGTATCTATTTTCTGGATGGTGCAGCTGTTTGTATAAATTTCCTGTATTGTTCTGTCCTTTACGTAAAAGTAATTTCTGTAAAGCCTAATAGATGACTCTTAATTATACTTTATCTGCTTGACTATTGTGAATGTTCAGAAACACGTTAAGCCCTCTTCCTTTGTATTTCGTTTTTATAATTACCTGTCGTTTTTTTCAATTATTTCTGTTATAATGTTTCAAGTGGGCACATGTCACTGTCCGCGCCAGATAGGCGGCGCTACTCGTTTTGTTTTCCTGACAGCAATGTAAGCCACTGGGCCGATCAGTCTGATGTTCCTAGCTTGGCATACGTGCCAAAGGCTGGTATGTGTTTTATTTTATTTCTGACTTGAGCATGTCTGCTCTGAACTCTGACCACTGCTTTCTCGCATTGTAATTTTTACGTAACATTTGCACGTCATGACAACTGTCATCTCGGTTAATTTCACCTAGGTCATTGTACCAAACAGCTTTTTGCAACCGGTTGGCTGTTTAATTCGACGTTTGACTATTAATAGTGATTTAACTAAAAACTAACAACTTCCTGAGAGCGTGATAGAACTAGATCGGAACGCAGACTACTGGCGACTATGGCGCGCAGCCTCTCTCTCTTAATTACACACCTGATATGTCGTAGCCGTTGGTACCTTTTCGTTAGCATGAACATTACCCATATGGTTATTAAGATGATCTATTTCTGGCCTTGTAATATCGTTGTCCTAATGTACGTATGCTCTGTAGGATTTTCCTAATATCTATACTGGCAAAGAGCTACTTGCAAATATTAACTAAGCAAGGTCACTTGCTTCACGCCAGAATAACTTTGCGTTCCCTTCGTACCTCGCTGCTGACGTGACGGGCGTTCTCACGTCTAGCCACAGCGCCTCACACCACTGTCCACTGGAAACGCCATATGGTCCATAGGCTCCTTCAGCAGCGTGCGAACAGATTGACATGTACTTATATGCTATTCATTTACTGTAAATTACCAATTTGTCAATCTCTGTTTACGATAATCACATACACCAATTACAGTTCGGACACTTCACGGCATCATGCATCTTTGAAGAAGGCATTGGGATCTGATAAATCAGCACTAAGTAAGTTTCTGCAATACGCTTCTTCCACGGCCAAGGTCTAATGATTTATAACATCTGTAAATTTGTAGGTTTCTGAAGATTATAATTTACTCTGTCGAAACCGGTAAAGCGAAATAAAATTATCTGGACAAGTGACGACTGATTTTATACTGATACATGCATAACAGCTGCAGGAAAAAGAACAGCTACGAATAAAATAATAAGTCAATGAACGATAATTAACGATAGAAAATGTGTATATGTCTTGAGGTAGACTATATACATCCAATATTTGAAAATGAGAGTACTTGGCGACTTCCAACGAATTTTACACGTTATTTGAAACCTTTCGAAACCTTTTCTCGCTTATGTCCTCTACAACAGACAGTCAGGAAAAATTTTCGTTTACATCATCTTACTCCTGATTGAGTGCATTCTGCGGTACTGCTTCACTCACTGAACGCTACGTGATATCTGCAGACGCAATACAAAATTGTAAAACTGAAAAATAAGGAAAGAAAATGTGGCTCGAACAGGATGTTGACATCTGTTGTTAGACCAATACTTATTAAGTTTCTGTAATACACTTCCCATACATTATCCAAATGTATGACCTACATTATATGATTTACAATAACCCTAATTTTTTAACCTTCTGAAGATGAGAAATTAATTTCTTGCAACCGGTGTAACTAAATAAAAATATCTGTGCAACTGACGACTGAATTTGATTCTGATGTAACTTTCACTTAGAACATTAATTTTCTAACGGAAGATTATATGTCTTAATGAGCATATTATCACATTTTATAAATTTTAAGTTCTGTTAATAGTCATATGAAACACTGAAAATAAATCTTTTATTGCTGATGGGAGCAGTGGAACTGTGTGAGCGTTTTAGCCATTTAGTAATCAACATATCCAGTCATCCATTTCAAAACAACTACCTGAGGCGACTCAGATCTGTAGCAAAGCTAAGAACACTTGTTTTGTGTGTGCCGTGAGGATAAGACGGAGCTCCATCGTTTCTTGCCTCCAGTTTTTCCATTCCACTGCTACTTAGTTTACCGAGAGGGGAGAGCAGTGCTAAGTACCCCGTCGACGACGAGGTGATTATAGGCGGAAAACAATCTCGAATTTCTGGGCAAGGCTATGGGTATATTCTTCCCATGTCCTTTCTCACGGAATATGCCCGCATTCGCCTTAACGGATTTAGAAAAAAAAAAAAAAAACAGAAAAACCTATATGTAAGTAGAGCCAGACGAGGATTCTACATCTTCAGTGGAATGTGAGGTCCAACTTTAACCACTGCTCTATTTCGCTCTTCCGTCAAAACTTCAGGGCAGCAAGGGAGAAAAAGAGAAGAGAAATTCACCAGTTAACCCCGACAAATAGTTTCTTTATTGAAAGATGCTCGTCTGTTATCTCTCCGTAATTGCAACGGCCTCGCTAAGAGCACAGTTCGTACAGGCAATTCCTTTCTCAGATTAATCTCATTAAGAATGTTTTCTTTTTTTCCCAGCATCACCAAGTCCTCTGGATTCTTCTTCTTTTCCATTTTGCCTTTTCCCGCGTCCGTACTGTGTCACCATTTTTATACTTCGGTTTTGGCAGTATTAGTGGTATTTGATGGCCTTATGCCCTTTCTGAAGCCACAGCTATCGCCTCGAAGGAATCCATGTAAGCCATCTGTCTGCGTCTAGTGTCGATCTCATGTTCAGGCGTGATAGCATTCTCTAACTGTTTTCGTAGCTTCTATCTGAGGTGGAACAAAGATACCAACCTGGAAACTACCTAAGTGGATGTGGGAAACCACCTAAAAACCACAACCAGGCTGGCAAGCTCACGAACTTTGATCGTCAATCTGCGAAATGGATTCGATACGGAGCTAGCTCCATCCGCGTGTGCCAGAAACAGGTGACTTAGCGCTCTTGGGTAATTATTTTGTGTTGCAGTTACCAAATCAGATTAACAATTTTATTCATATAAGCTTAACAGTTTAACTATAAACCAGACTGACATAAAACTAACATTGCAATAAAGTAGTATACTTTGGAAAGTTAAACATACGAGGGTGGGTCAAATGAAAACCTTAACTTTGAAATAACAAATCGAAATTTCGCGCCGTTATCCTGTAAGTTGCCAAGCGTGCTACAAACAGCGTGCAGAATGATCTGTAGGTGGCAGCATAGTGCAGATGCACCCATACCGTCCCAGTGTCAGTATAAAGTTGGCCGCCCTCCTTGCGACTTGCACCAGGGAAGAACAGCGTTCTGTTATTCCGTTTTTGCGTAGTGAAGGTGTGAAACCTATTGAAGTTCATCGACGGATGAAGGTTCAGTACGGCGATGCATGTTTGTCACAGCAGGAAGTCTACGAATGGAGTATGATGTTCGCAAATGGTGTGACTTCAGTGGAAGATGCTCCTCGTCCAGGTCAGGCACAACGACTTGTGACTCCACAGAACATTGCAGCAGTTGAAGCCATAGTGAAGGAAAACTGCCGAGTGACACTGAATGACATTGCAGCATGTTAACAGACTAGTCATGGGTGAGTACACCTCATTGTGCATGATGTGCTCCAGTTTCACAAAGTGTCTGGAAGATGGGTGCCACGGCATCTGATTTCTGAAATGAGAGAACGACGTGTTGATGCGTGTGAAGAACTTCGGCGCTTTGAACGGGAAGGTGATGCATGCCTTGCAAGAATCGTTACTTGGGACGAAACCTGGGTTCACTTCCACCAAGTCCGCAGCTCGTGGTCGTGCGGTAGCGTTCTCGCTTCCCACGCCCAGGTTCCCGGGTTCGATTCCCGGCGGGGTCAGGGATTTTCTCTGCCTCGTGATGACTGGGTGTTGTGTGATGTCCTTAGGTTAGTTAGGTTTAAGTAGTTCTAAGTTCTAGGGGACTGATGACCTCAGATGTTAAGTCCCATAGTGCTCAGAGCCACTTGAACCATCACTTCCACCAACCGAAAACGAAGAGAGCGAGTAAGGAATGGCGCCATTCCTCATCACCAAAACAAAGAAGTTTCGAACAGAATCATCAGCAGGGAAGGTTATGCGGACTCTCTTTTGGTACGAAAAAGGCGTCATTTTGGAGCCTTACATGCCTAGAGGGACCACTGTCACCAATGCATCATACACAGATCTAAAAAATCATCTGCGGCTTTCAATCAAATCAAAGCGACGTGGATTGCTGTCAGCAGGTGTCCTTTTGCAATATGACAATGCAAGGTCCCTCAGTGCCTGTACAACAGTTGAAACAATCAAAGACCTGCATTTTGAGTGTCTTCCTCATCCACCATACTCACCAGACCTTGCCCTAAGTGAATTCCATGTGTTTGGACCACTCAAAGACGCAGTGGGAGGAAAGAAGATCCGTTCTGATGATGAGGTACGCCACGCGGTGCATGTGTGGTTGAGCGGACTACCAAAATTATTTTTTTCTAATGTAATTTATGCACTTTGTATATGCTGGAGGACTTGAATTGAGCGCGGGGGAAATTATGATGAAAGGTGATACAGCTTTATACCACTTCTGCACAGTAAATAAAATTAAAAAAAAATATTTAAGGTTTTCATTTGACTCGCCCTCGTACATATATTAAAAGAAAAACTTCCACGCTTTAAATTTTAATGAATATCTTTCACATATTGACACAAATCCGTCTACACGTATAACAGTTAAGTAAAGTTAAATTTCGGTAACAACCGTTTCGTTGCCATACTACAAATAATACTTCTGTATTGCTTGAAAGCTATTAAACTTAATACTATTCTAGTATAAGAAACAAACAGCAGAGTGGAGAACCGTATTTCCAATCCCCCCCACTGCTCAGTCATCCAGGTATGTCTTCTCGTATGCATATGGTATTCACCGGCGTGGACGTTCCAGCTGTGCGAGGCGGACTTGAAACGCACTCCGTAGGAAGTTAGAGAAATACTGTCGGTATTTCGGAATGCTCACGATCTTCTGTTGTCGTTCCTGTGAAAAGGTCCAAAAGTCCATTACATTCTTTGAGCCATCTCTGAAAAAACAGAGCACCATCTGGCCTCGAAGCCAAGTTACAGCATTCTTTTTAGATCATCCCGTCTGGGAAGAACATAGTCCCTGGTCCAGTGTTGTGCTGTCCCGCACGAAATAAGAAGGCGATCATATGTGTCTTCAAACGCCACACATCTGCCAAGTGGCCGCATAGGATGCGGCGTTCATGGTTGTACAGAGCGTAGTACAGGGGCCACAATGGTGAATCTGTCACATGAACCACATTGAGTCTCTATCTGGTGCCATTTTTACCGTTAACTGTTAGGTGCCACATTGCCTCTGTGTCTAAGGAAATGTAGTGTAACGATCGCCATACTACACGCCAATTGATATCTGAATGCGTCCACTCAATAGGATTGCGGCGGCGTCCAGTCGTTAATATCCGACAGATGTCGCGAGCAGTTGCAGGTCTGGTTTCCGGCAGAGCCATCTTGAACTCGTTAAAAAAAGTGCGGATATGGAGAAGTGATTGGGAAACGTGATGGACCACCACTGGCGCTCTTCGAGACGTTGGTGCTAGTTCTTCTATTGGGATTCCTGTCAGACAAGTCTGATGTCATCTCCACAGATTTAAAATTGTGTTGGTGAAGAGCGCCACCGCTCGATCGTGGACATGTGACCTATTGCGCGGGCGTCTAGTCTGCTGTATTAGGGCAGCAAATATATTTTTACTTTCTTTACTCCACATGCTGTCGCACTATTTTTGTTTTGACCATCAATATAAGGACGAAAATGCTTCCTACAATGGTTTTTCGCGCTCCACTATTTTTCTGTACCCTGGTTTACTTTGGTTAATTGTGTGTTGCGAACAAATGAGATTAATTATTATTATACCGGAACTGGCTTCTTATTAAATGAACAGTTTTGTTACTGTAACTCAATAGAATGCACAACATATCCATCTCTGCTACAACTATCATAAAAATGTTCTGAAATTATTTCTGTTATCAAAAATAATGAAGTTACTGTACGTAGTGCTTAAAGAACCTCAAACCTTAAAGTGTATTTTTCGTCAATATTAATTATTAATCAGTGCCACGGCTAAACTAGAGCATTAGACCATCATTATTAAACAGAAAATGATTTTTCCATAACTTTTACAAGTCAAGAATTTTTTCATAGTAAGGTTTCCTTTTGAACCATGAAAGTATTTTAACTTTGACACTGTTAAAGTTTACAATATTAGCAGCCCTTGTACGCCCGTGAAACACAACGTAAAATCTGTTGCTTTGTACTCCGATTTCGAACTGCTGTAAGAAATAATTTTAAATTAACTTTTCACCTGACCGCTTACTGCGGTATGATCGCCCTTATTATCAGATTTGAATCTGCCGCGGCGGCGGCTCGCTACGCCGTGTCGCAGCTCTGCACCACGAACTCTACTTAAAAAGCTGAAAATGTATCAAATAAATGGGTAAAACACCAGGCAAGCTTTCTAATAATACCATACTAATTCTCATTAAATAACTATATTTAAAACTCGAAAGTTCACACACCTTTCTTTATAATCAGCGCCTAATGGCGTCCAGCTTACTATCTTGACAAATGAAAGCTACTTACACGTTAAACATAGCGTCACAATTCCTTCTCTCTACGTGACTCCAAGAAGACGACAACGACATTATTGTTCTTACACTACTATTTATACAATGACTGCCATTAAATCCTTGTGTTTTTCTTTATTAATTCTTTTCTACGGCGGTTTCAGAACTCGCCGACACAGATATTATTTCACAAATCCACTACTTAATCCTTTACAAATACAAAATATAACATAATTCTCTCTATTCTATTATTATTCAGTATCCACAGACGTAATCAGTGCATATATACAACTAAAATTGTAAGTGAATAGGTATAAAGCATGTTTTACCAGGAAACGTTACAGGTTTAACAGTTGATTCTTCTTGGTGTAGAGGGTACGTTGAGATTTGTTGACAAAATTCCGTAAGAGTAGATCAAGAGAAGATAAATGAGAGAAGAACACGACTTGATTAACTTGAAAAAAATAGGAGTGGATATTAGAGTCTAAGATATGTTGATGACGAGGTAATGCGATACGACGCTCAAGTTCTGAAAGGCGTGCTCCTGTAAAGTGAGCATCCCGATATTCATCTTACGCTATTTGGGTAAATCACGGAACACCTGAAGCTGGGTGAGTGGTCGTGGATTCGAGCCGCCCTCTTTCCAAGCACTTAATTGTGAGTAGCAGAGTAGTCAAGTAAAACTAGATGTAGATGTAGAAATCAGTGCATCACCCCAGCGACGTCTCCTACGATTTGGTTGTACTGGACGAACAATACCCGCATGCACGTAAAGTGAGTTCAGGCCAATCACAGCGGATGTAAACATGGAGAACCACTCAGAGAGATGAATCATGATTCTTCAGAACGTCAAGAGCGATGGTTCAGCCTCTGTGCCACAATATACTGTATTCTGCGTTCCCATTTCGCGTACTTGCTATCAAACAGCTGATGCAGATAAGCAACTCCCGTATCCGACGAACGAGCAGCAAAATCAACCTTGCACTTACAACACGACGGTTATTCCAGAGGAACGTTTGAGCCATAGTTTAGCAGCCTTCACAAGAGATTCGTCATCTTCTATTCTCTTTCTGGCAAGCTATTGATTCAGTTTACCGAAGAGGCAGTAGTCATCGTTTGTCAGATAAGAGCTGAGGGTTGGTGTTTCGGTGTTGTTCATCCACCTTTTGTTATCTCCTTGGTTTTCTCACTCACATGTCGCCGAGTGTCATCACGCAACAGTAAAAACGGTGTTTTAGCTGATGTTGTCGAACGCAACATTTTGAGGGTAACCACATATGCATAAGAAATGATAGTGGTTTAGTGTTCCATGGTGTCCACAAGCAATAGTCCTCCTGAATCAAACAACGCAATACCCATCATTTTTAGGGTTTCGTACAAAAAAACGATAGAAATGCAACCCTTGTGCGATCATTTTGATGTCTGTCTGCCTATCCAACTGTTAAAAATCCTTTTACTCAGAAACGGGTAGCATTTTTGTCACATACTATGTAAGATCTATGTTGCCTTGGCGATGTAAAAAACTGAAGTTTCTAAGTCAATGTAATCAAAAGTTTCGGTCATTTAAGTCACATATTTTGATACTCGAAGGCTTACTCA
Organism: Schistocerca nitens; assembly: GCF_023898315.1. NCBI lineage: Eukaryota > Metazoa > Arthropoda > Insecta > Orthoptera > Acrididae > Schistocerca > Schistocerca nitens. Next base: position 554,508,425 of record NC_064620.1, on the reverse strand, counting down.
TCAAAACAACTGGGGGACTTACATTTGGACTGGAATGATGAAATTTGACAAAAAGCGAGGGTTCAAAGTACAAGTAAAGGAAGAAAATCCGGAAATTGTGAGTTTGTAATTATACCACATGGAAAAAAAAATTGTTACCAGACTGTCTTATCGTTCGTCTGTAAAGAGTCCTTTTCTCATTAAAAAGTAGTCGGATCAAGTTGAAATTTATATCACACACTTAAGTCTATGGTCCCTTTGCGCTGTAAAAAATATAACCTACGACGCCAGTACTGTCAAAAGATACATTCATTAATACGGGGTGTTCAAAAAGTCTTCCCCCCCATGAACCATGGACCTTGTCGTTGGTGGGGAGGCTTGCGTACCTCAACGATACAGATAGCCGTACCGTAGGTGCAACCACAGCGGAGGGGTATCTGTTGAGAGGCCAGACAAACGTGTGGTTCCTAAAGAGGGGCAGCAGCCTTTTCAGTAGTTGCAGGGGCACAGTCTGGATGATTAACGGATCTGGACTTGTAACACTAACCAAAATGGCCTTGCTGTTCTGGTACTGCGAACGGCTGAAAGAAGGGGAAACTACAGCCGTAATTTTTCCCGAGGGCATACAGCTTTACTGTATGATTAAATGATGATGGCGTCCTCTTGGGTAAAATATTCCGGAGGTAAAATAGTCCCCCATTCGGATTTCCGGGCGGGGGCTACTGAAGAGGACGTCGTTATCAGGAGAAAGAAAACTGGCGTTCTACGGATCGGAGAGTGGAATGTCAGGTCCCTTAATCGGGTAGGTAGGTTAGAAAATTTAAAAAGGGAAATGGATAGGTTGAAGTTAGATATAATGGAAATTAGTGAAGTTCGGTGGCAGGAGGAACAAGACTATTGGTCAGGTGAATGCAGGGTTATAAATACAAAAACATATAGGGGTAATGCAGGAGTAGGTTTAATAGTGCATAAAAATAGGAGTATGGGTAAGCTACTACAAACAGCATAGTGAACGCATTATTGTGGCCAAGATAGACACGAAGCCCACGCCTACTACAGCTCTGCAGATGATGAAGAAATAGATGAAATGTATGATGAGATAAAAGAAATTATTCACGTAGTGAAGGGAGACGAAATTTTAATAGCTATGGGTGACTGGAATTCGAGAGTAGGAAAAGGGAGAGAAGGAAACATAGTAGGTGAGTATGGATTGGGGGAGAGAAATGAAAGAGAAAGCCAATTGGTTGAACTTTGTGCAGAGAATAAGTTAATCATAGATATCACTTGGTTCAATAATCATGAAAGAAGGTTGTATACATGAAAGAACCCTGGAGATACTAGAAGGTATCAGATAGATTATATAATGGTAAGACAGAGATTTAGGAACCAGATTTTAAATTGTAATACATTTCCAGGGGCAGATGTGGACTCTGACACAATCTATTGGTTATGAACTGTAGATTAAAACTGAAGAAACTGCAAAAAGGTGGGAATTTAAGGAGATGGGACCTGGATACATTGAAAGAACCAGAGGTTGTACAGAGTGTCAGGGAAGAGCATACGGGAACAATTGACAGGAATGGGGAAAGAAATACAGTAGAAGAGGAATGGGTAGCTTTGAGGGATGAAATAGTGAAGGCAGCGGAGGATCAAATATGTAAAAAGACGAGGGCTGGCAGAACCCCTTGGGTAACAGAAGAAATATCGAATTTAATTGATGAAAGGAGAAAATATTAAAATGCAGTAAATGAAGCAGGCAAAAAGGAATACAAACGTCTCAAAAATGAGATCGACAGGAAGTACAAAATGATTAAGCAGGCATGGCTAGAGGACAAATGTAAGGATGTGGAGGCTTATCTCCCTAGCGGTAAGACAGATACTGCCTACAAGAAAATTAAAGGGACCTTTGGAGAAAGGAGAACCACTTGCATGAATATCAAGAGCTTTGATGGAAACCTAGTTCTAAGCAAAGAAGAGAAAGCAGAAAGGTGGAAGGAGTATATAGAGGGTCGATACAAGGGCGATGTACTTGAGGACAATATTATGGAAATGGAAGAGGATGTAGATGAAGATGAAATGGGAGATATGATACTGCGTGAAGAGTTTGACAGAGCACTGAAAGACCTGAGTCGAAACAAGGCTCCCGGAGTAGACAACATTCCATTAGAACTACTGACAGCCGTGGGAGAGCCAGTCCTGACAAACCTCTACCATCTGGTGAGCAAGATGTATGAGACAGGCGAAATACCCTCAGTCTTCAGGAAGAATATAATAATTCCAATCCCAAAGAAAGCAGGTGTTGACAGATGTGAAAATTACCGAACTATCAGTTTAATAAGTCACAGCTGAAAAATACTAACGCAAATTCTTTACAGACGAATGGAAAAACTGATAGGAGCCAACCTCGGCAAAGATCAACTTGGATTCCGTAGAAATGTTGGAAAACGTGAGGGAATACTGACCCTACGCCTTATCTTAGAAGAAAGATTAAGGAAAGACAAACCTACGTTTCTAGCATTTGTAGACTTAGAGAAAGCTTTTGACAATATTGATTGGAATACTCTCTTTCAAATTCAGAAGATGGCAGGGGTAAAATACAGGGAGCGAAAGGCTATTTACAATTTGTACAGAAAGCAGATGGCAGTCATAAGAGTCGAGGGGCATGAAAGGGAAGCAGTCGTTGGGAAGGGAGTGAGACAGGTTTGTAGGCTATCCCCGATGTTATTCAATCTGTATATTGAGCAAGCAATAAGGGAAACAAAACAAAAGTTCGGAGTAGGTATTAAAATCCATGGAGAAGAAATAAAAACTATGAGGTTCGCCGATGAGATCGTAATTCTGTCAGAGACAGTAAAGGACTTGGAAGAGCAGTTGAACGGAATGGACAGTGTCTTGAAAAGAGGGTATAAGATGAACATCAACAAAGGCTAAACGAGGATAATGGAATGTAGTCGAATTAAGTCGGGTAATGCTGAGGGAATTAGATTAGGAAATGAGACACTTAAAGTAGGAAAGGAGTTTTGTTATTTGGGGGGCAAAATAACTGATGATGGTCGAAGTAGAGAGGATGTAAAACGTAGACTGGCAATGGGAAGGAAAGCATTTCTGAAGATGATAAATTTGTTAACATCGAGTATAGATTTAAGTGTCAGGAAGTCGTTTATGAAAGTATTTGTATAGAGTGTAGCCATGTATGGAAGTGAAACGTGGACGATAAATAGTTTGGACAAGAAGAGAATAGAAGCTTTCGAAATGTGGTGCTACAGAAGAATGCTGAAGATTAGATGGGTAGATCACATAACTAATGAGGAGGTATTGAATAGAATTGGGGAGAAGAGGGTCTTGTGGCACAACTTGACTAGAAGAAGGGATCGGTTTATAGGACATATTCTGAGACATCGAGGGATCGCCAATTTAGTATTTGAGGGCAGCGTGGAGGGTAAAAATCGTAGAGGGAGACCAAGAGATGAATACACTAAGCAGATTCAGGAGGATGTAGGCTGCAGTAGGTACTGGGAGATGAAGAAGCTTGCACAGGTAGCATGAAGAGCTGCATCAAACCAGTCTCAGGACTGAAGACCACAACAAAAACAACAGTTCAAAAAGTCTCTCCGCAGTGTCGTATGATTGTTAGCCGCGTGTTCCGTATGCCGCAGTGAATATACCGAAATGAAACTCAGTGAAATACAAGTTATTTATTTATTGAATATTCATTTTTACTTACAAATTTTCAAAATAAATATTGAAAGTGTCCCCCCCCCCTCCCCCGTTGTTGAATACACAATTCAATTCGTCTAATTATGTTTCCAAACATTAGCTGTAACATTTCTTCTGTAACAGAAGCAGTGAAAGTGGATATTGCAGTTTTCAATTCATCGATGGATTTTGAACGCTTTTAATAGACAGTTGTTTTCGCTGCACCCCGGTCGGGTGGTCCTAGGTCAGGCGATCGTGGATGCCAAAGTCACTGTAAAGCTATGCGATCACCAAAACATCAGCAAGCAGTGACATTGAAACACGAACTGTATGCGCGGTTGCAGCATCTTGTTGAAAATAACCGTTCAGTATTTCACGTAACACAAGTTCTCCTGTGAATGGGTACAGAAGATCACTGTAGTATCGTTGTGCGTTTATTGTCTCGTTGAAAAATATGGGAACCACAATTCGACGTCTAGAAATTGCAATTCAAACTCCTATTTTCACAGAATGAAGTGGTTCCTCATGAATACACAATGGATTTGCAGTACTCCACATTCGAGAATTTTGCGAGTTCATGTACCTGGATAAATGAAACCACTCCTCATCAGTGATAAACGTTTCATGAACAATATCCCTTCCATTATGTTGAACGAAATTTTTTACCGATTGACAATACTGCAGTCTCTTGCCATGATCAGTAGTTTTCAGTTCTTGTACGACTGTCACTTTGTATGGGAAAAATTCTAATTTTTTGCTTACAGCTGTGTGGGCCGTTCCGGCACTAACATCAATTTTCTGGGCGATTTTTCTTACTGACCTGTTCGGGCTCATGGACATTTTATCGGAAATATCGAGTAGTTTATCCTCAGACAATACGCTAGGACGACCACTTCTCGGTGCTTCTGTCACTGAACCCGTACTTCGACATTTGATAATCAAATCTCGCACGGAATCGCGATGTGGGAGTGTTCTCTCCGGGAAAACTGAATTAAATTTTTGACGAACTGAAACTGTGCATTTACCGCCAGCTTTGAACACTTGTTCGACTAAAAAACACACGATTTTCAACGGTTAGCATTTTAACAGTGACACAAACGAACAAAGGAAATAAACTTAAACGTTCACGTCAACACGTAACGACACACACCAACGATACTACTGACGCTGGCTGAGATCAACGAAACTGTGGAAAGTTGGGAGAGTCCACTTCAGGCAGGCGAACAATCATACGGCACGCGCGCCTGAAAATCATACAGCACTGCGGAGGGACTTTTTTGAACGCCCCGTATAACATATTTTGATACTTGTAAACTCATTCATCAAAACTTGTAGGGTACTTACCTTTGGCCTAGAATCACTAACTTGGCAAGAAACAACATTTTAAAGTGCAAGTAAGGAAAAAGATTGAAAACTTTTAATTTGTAATAACGTCGTTGTCAGACTTCCAACTTAAAACTGAAACATTCTCTGAAGACCTGAATTCTCGGGACCGTTATCTCGCCAGTGTCAGTGTTGAGATTCTCGATTCCAGAGACTGTGCACATAATTAAGTTTGTACGGAACACTCAGAGCTCGACTCTTGCTCAAACCTGGCCAATTTTTTTCGTGCTGAAGCAGCTGTTTCTAATTTGCATGGTGTAATTCCATCGATTGCCGTTTCGTCCTTTGTTAGAAGTGACACCCACATGATTCATGTCCCATCACACTTCTTGCAAGGAAGTTATCTCCAGAATTCTCGTACTGCTCCAGAAGTTCGTTGCACGCTGTCTTCGTGTTTCTTTAGGGGTATCCGTCAACAGTCTCGGAACCCGCCTGTAGCAAAATTTGTTCAACCTCATCTCTCTCTGTACTGTTCGCACATTCGCTTCTCCTACTCCCACTCGGATTGACAACTCGTTCCCTGCTATGTGTAGGTGAGCCTAAATTGGACTGTGAACACGTAGCACATTGTGAGGAGTACGTGCATTACACGATCTGCTGCTGTGCGGGAGACTCAGTGTATTGGCGTGTCCACTTTCACCTGATATCCAGCTTCCCCAGTGACTAACCGTACTACGCTCAACACCTTCATCTATCTCTTGTGAATGTTTGTCACTCTCTCGTTCTCACAGTACAGCAACTCTATAGTAACAACCTGTGGCTTCAGGCGAACATAAAATGCAGCAGCTGTCGTGACCTCCGTGAATAACAAAGGTGTAGTTCGAAAACAGGATTTTTGAAAATAAAAACTGTGCATTTCTTCTGAAGAGACACTTGCATCTTCCAAGTTGTAACAGATAAATTAAACACCCTCAAAAGCACCACTATTAAATGCAAAATATCTTTGACCTCTGTCAAATTCCTTTCCAGACCAAAGACACTAATTAGTAAGCTACTGGCAGTAAATGTGCAAGTGCATACCAGACAAACCGTAGGATATCGTGGACTTTGATGTCTGCTGACCTAGGTGGTATAACCATCTTGTTCCACACATAAGTTGAGCATGTACATCTGCGTGTACATATATGTAGTCAGCAAGGTACTTAAGTGTATCTGTGTGCTCTGTGATTACTGTAACACTAATCTCACGGTCCCTGTGGGAGAGATACGTGTGGGACTGTACGATGTCCAATAATTAATACTGGTTCTTGATAGTATCTCGGGATGGTTGACGTCTATCTTAAAGGGATTGCAAGTCTGGTTTTACAGTTCTGACTTTACAGTACTCTCCAGTGAGTCAGACAAACCTGTGATAATTTGAGCCCTTTCCTTTTACACCTTCAACACCCCCTGATAGTCCTATTTCCTGTGGATCTCACAAACTCGACAGATATTCTAGGGCGGATCATATGAGTACTTTTAGGCAATCTCGTTTATCAACTGGCAGCATTTTCTCAGTGTCTTACCAATGATCCAAACTGAGGCACCTAGTTTACCAAATGTTGAGCCCAGGTGATAATTTCGTTTCATACACCCACATCTGTTTCATCCAGATATTTCTGTACGCTAACTAGTTCCATTTGTGGCTAATACATATTGCAGCCGTAGGATACTACGTTTTACCCTTTTATGAAGTGAAAAAAATTTACATTTCTAATATGAAAAGTGAGTTGCCAATTTCAGCAGCAGTTGGAAATTTTATCAAGACCTACCTCGATGACTGAGTAACGCTTTTTATACAGTTCGTCATCACTGAAAATAGCTTCATTTGCAAAAATTGTGAAGGTACTACCAATATTATTTGCTGTATCATTAATGTACAACATGAACGGCAAGGGCTTCAAATACTTGCGTGGGGCACGCCTGAATTTACTTCTAGATCTGACGCTCCATCCTAGATAACGCGCTGCGTCCGCCCTGGCAAGAAATCCTCAAAAAAAAGTTTTTGCTTGATACTACATAGCGAGCGTAGTTCGTTGAGTAAGTGATGAGGTGCCATTCTATGGATCCAAAGTTCTTAGGTTCCATCTCCAGTCTTGTGATTTTTGCCTGTCACATAATTTCCCCACCTCTGGCGATGCATGTTAACTTCAGAAAACGAAAAAATTGTTCTCAGGTTCGGGTGTCCACATTAAATGCTCGGTACGTTCAAAGACCGCAGGAAAGTAGCGCCATACCGCCTCCAACAACTCAGTCATAGCTTTTGCTCGATGCTATATATAACGGTACTTCAGTTAAAAAGCGTTGGTGTAATACTGTTTTTATTCAGAGTGGACTATGTATCACATTACTAATCAAACAATCAACTGAAACAGAATTCCGCTCAAAATCAGCAAGAGCCTGAGTTTGAGTGCCGGCGGAGTCTATGAAATCGCCACAGATGTTAAGCACAGCGTATACTCAGTTCTAAGGCAACAAAATTTGTTTTACTTTCCCATTTTTCCCCTTCGTGCTTCTGATAAATCCAATCTCAGCCACTTGAATTAAAGTGATGGTTCACCGTTTCACAAGACGTTTCCAATACCCTCTTCACTCAGACTGTCAAAAATACAGTGAAGTAGAATGATCAGGAATCTTACTTTATTTAAGTAAAAGACGTTTGAGGTCGTCATAGCTTGATTACAAGCGTTCAAACGTCTGACGTTACTAATATTCGCTATTTATAACTGATGAAGGAGCGTGATCCATAAGGGTGGTGGTTTGTGTGGTTGCAACGGTGGACTGAATAGCGCAGCGGTGTGGCACTTTGGAAGGAAAAAAGGTGGAAGTTTTATTGTGCATGAAAAATTAATAAAGGAGTACTACGTAGTATATAAAAGCACACAGAAAAGTCATAATAACTAGTGAAATTAAAAGCTAGTGCGTCAACATTAAAAGTGTGATGGGAAGTCCACAGCTAATGGCAGATTAAAGACCATAAAGGTGGAAATAGTACTCTTGAGCCTCTGCAAGGAGGAGGAATTGTCCGATACATGACTGAGGAAGAAATAAGAGTCGATATGGAAGACATAGGGGATCTGGTATTATAGTCAGAATTTAATAGAGCTCTGGAAGACTTGCGACCAATAAAGGCACAAGGAACAGGTAACATTTCTCAACTCAGGAAGTCACATACAAGCGGCCATTGAAGTCGGTGTGTAAAACCTAACAATCTAGCGACATGCCATCAGACTTTCGGAAAAGTGCGAGAACTATAGTCCATCAATGTTAATGTCTCGTGCACTGACAAGAATTGTGTAGAGAAGAATGGTAAAGAAAATTGAGGATCTGGTAAACGACGCTCACTTTGGCTTTAGGAAAGGTAACGGCAAAAGACAGGCAGTTCTAAACTTGAGCTCGACATAGAAGCAAAGTCGTTCGACAATGAGAAGTGGTGCAATGTATTCGAAATTCTGAAAAAAAAGGGATAAGCTCCAGAAAAGACGGATAATATCTGAATGACTTATTTCAATAGTGGTACAAGTCCATTACCTCCATTTTTCTGCCTATACTGCTTCTGAAATTAATGATCCAAACAAACAGAAAGAAAGGTCCATCTATAGCAGGAAGCAATATGCTTGAATATTTCTGGTATCTCAACTGCAGATTTTTCAGCGCTCATTTAACTTTAGGACACTGTATCTCATAATGAACAAAAATGGACTTGTACCACTATTGATATAAGCCCTTCATATATAGGGCGGTGGAACAGTCTGAAAAGTTTGTAAGGGTGTTGCAGGGTATGTTGTGCTGAGAAATAATTATTAAGAAAAAGTAAGATATGCTGCACCGTTCCGAGTTAATTAGCATTGAAATTAGCCCATCAGGCCCTTTCCCGTGCAAATTCAAGCGGCCCGGTAGAGACAGCGTCGCCAGACGCGTTCTCCGTTTGGTCTCGAAAAATCGGAAAAGAGCGCGATACACAAATTGTGCATGAGACGGTAGAATGGATCGGGCTGTCTCGTGTGCCATCATCTACGCTGTGAGAAATACTGACACTATTTGTATGTGGCGAGCACAACGGTCTGAATGTCTAACTTCAATGCTAATTAAGTACAGTAAGAAACAGCATAACGTATCGAATTTTTTCTTAACAATTACTTCTCAGCACAAACTAACTTGCAACTCCCTCACTACCTTTTCAGATAGTTTCTGACCACCCTGTACAATAGGTAAAACAACCAAGAGGGACCTATAGGAGCAGAAACCAAGAATGAACTGCTCATATTAAAACAAGTTGCACGACGGAGATGTATCCTTTCGGCATTATTGTTCATTCCATATATCAAAGAAACAATAATGAGAATAAAAAAAAGTTTAAAGGTTGAACTAAAGTCCAAGGTGACAGGGTATCAGTGATAAGATTCGCTGATGACACTGGAATCCTCAGTGCAAGTTACCAAGAATTGCATTAGGTATTGAATGGTATCAACGGTCTAATGAGTAGATAACGTGAATTAAGCGTAAGCTGAAGAAATACGAAAGTTATGAGGGACAGCAGATAGGAGATTAGCGATGAACTTCTGCTACTTTGTAAACTAAATAACATATGACGCACAAAGCAAGGAGTACATAAATAGCAGTTTAGCACTGGTAAAAAGAAAATTCTTGGACTAGAGAAATCTGATAGTAGGAAACATAGGCCTTAAGACGAGCAAGAAGTTACTGAGGATGCAAGTTTAGAGCAGAGCGTTGCATGGTACCGAATCATGGACTGTAGGAAAGCTGGAAGAAACGTGTTTGATATGATGCTATAGAATGCTATTCAAAATTAGGTGGGCTGAAAAGGTAAGGAATGAGGAGGTTCTCCCTAGAAAAGAAGGGAACAATCAGCAAACACTAACAAGAAGAATGGACAGGATGACAGGATTTGTTAAGACATCAGAGTATAAATTCCATGGTATTGGAATCGAGCGAGGTGATGCTATAGATAGTTGATTTGCATTCAGGGGGATGACAGTTCGAATGCCTGACCAGCGATCCAGACTTGTACACAGTTTCTAACTTCAATACATGTCTTATTGTGATAAAATTTTAACATAGAATTATTACTTTAGTGAGTAGTATATTAAATTGTAAAAGTCGGTCAATAATTGCACGAAACAATAAAAATAAAATTATTTGATGCCCCTGGCAAACTTGCAACTGACAAATGGTTGTTGTTGTAACCATTAACTAATACACATTTCCTTCATTAGGTTACCCTCCATTCAGAAGGCTGTTGCACGCAGCGGCTGTTATATTGACTTATAAATAACAGATTATAACTATCGGTCGCCGTTTTTAAATTTTATATGGCAGATATAGATTTCAGCTAGAAAGTAGCCATTCTCAATGAACTATCATTTTTTATCAATGCATGTAATGCCTGTTGGTCGGCCTTATCCACAGTTCATTGTATTCAGTAAACTGTAGATGAACCGAACAACAGGCATTTCATGCATTGATCAAAAATGATATTGCATTGAGAATGGCTAGTTTCTAGATGCTCGAAGGTTTCAGATAGACTACACAATGGTAAGACAGAGATTTTGGAACCAGATTCTAAATTGTAAGACATTTACAGGGGCAGATGTGGACTCGGACAACAATCTATTGGGGGCTTGTAGGAAACCTTGGGTAACAAAAGATATATTGAAGTTAATTGATGAAAGGAGAAAATATAAAAATGCAGTAATGAATCAGGCAAAAAGGAATACAAACGTCTCAAAAATAATATCGACAGGAAGTGCAAAATGGCTAAACAAGGATGGCTAGAGGGCAAATGTAAGGATGTAGAGGCATATCTCACTAGGGGTGAGATAGATACTGCCTACAGGGAAATTAAAGAGACCTTTGGAGAAAAGAGAACCACTTGCATCAATACCAAGAGCTCAGATGGAAACCCAGTTCTAAGCAAGGAAGAGAAAGCAGAAAGGTGGAAGGAGTATATAAAGGGTCTGTACAAGGGTGATGTACTTGAGGACAATATTATGGAAATCGAAGATGTAGATGAAGACGAAATAGGAGATATGATACTGCGTGAAGAGTTTGACAGAGCACTGAAAGACGTAAGCGGAAACAAGGCCCGGGAGTAAACAACATTTCATTTGAACTACTGATAGCCTTGGGAGAGCCAGCCGTGACTAAACTCTACCATCTGGCGAGCAAGAGGTATGAGACAAGCGAAATACCCTCAGACTTCAAGAAGAATATAATAATTCCAATCTCAAAGAAAGCAGGTGTTGACAGATGTGAAAATTACCGAACTATCAGTTTAATAAGCCACGGCTGCAAAATACTAACGCGAATTCTTTACAGACTAATGGAAAAACTGGTAGAAGCTGACCTCGGGGAAGAACAGTTTCGATTCACTAGAAATGTTGGAACACGTGAGGCAATACTGATCCTACGACTTATCTTAGGAAAAATAGATTAAGGAAAGGCAAACCTACGTTTCTAGCATTTGTAGACTTTGGGAAAGCTTTTGACAATGTTGACTGGAATACTTTCTTTCAAATTCTGAAAGTGGCAGGGGTAAAATACAGGGAGCGGAAGGCTATTTACAATTCGTACAGAAACCAGATGGCAGTTATAAGAGTCGAGGGGCATGAAAGGGAAGCAGTGGTTGGGAAGGGAGTGAGACAGGATTGTAGCCTATCCCCGATGTTATTCAATCTGTATATTGAGGAAGCAGTAAAAGAAACAATAGAAAAATTCGGAGTAGGAATTAAAATCCATGGAGAAGAAATAAAAACTTTGAGGTTCGCCAATGACATAGCAATTCTGTCAGAGAGAGCAAAGGACTTGGAAGAGCAGTTGAACGGAATGGGCAGTATCTTGGCTCTGAGCACTATGGGACATAATATCTGAGGTCATCAGTCCCCTAGAAGCTAGAACTACTTAAAGTTAACTAACCGAAGGACATCACACACATCCATGCCCGAGGCAGGATTCGAACCTGCGACCGTAGCGGCCGCGCGATTCCACACTGAAGTGCCTAGAACCGCTCCGCCACACTAGCCGGCAAGTGCAGTGTCTTGAAAGGAGGATATAAGATGAACATCAAAAACAGCAAAACGAGGATAATGGGATGTAGTTGAATTAAATCGGGTGATGCTGAGGGTATTAGATAAGTAAATGAGTTTTGCTATTTGGGGAGCAAAATAACTGATGATGGTCGAAGTAGAGAGGATATAAAATGTAGACTGCCAATGGCAAGGAAAGCAGGTCTAAAGAAGTGAAATTTGTTAACATCGAGTATAGATTTAAGTGTCAGAAGTCGTTCCTGAGTGTATAGAATGTGGCCATGTATGCAAGTGAAACGTGGACGATGAATAGTTTGGACAAGAAGAGAATAGAAGCTTTCGAAATGTGGTGCTGCAGAAAAATGTTGAAGATTACATTGGTAGATCACATAACTAATGAGGAGGTATTGAACAGAATTAGGGAGAGAGGAGTTTGGACAAGAAGAGAATAGAAGCTTTCGAAATGTGGTGCTGGAGAAAAACGTTCAAGATTAGATTGGTAGATCACATAACTAATGAGGAGGTATTGAACGGAATTAGGGAGAAGAGGAGTTTGTGGCAGACCTTGACTAGAAGAAGGGAACGGTTGGTAGGACATGTTCTGAGGCATCAAGGGATCACCAATTTACCGTAGTACTGGAGGGCAGCGTGGATTGTAAAAATCGTAGATGGAGACCAGAGGATGAATACTCTAAGCAGATTCAGAAGGATGTAGGTTGCAGTAGGTACTGTGAGATGAAGAAGCTTGCACAGGATAGAGTAGCATGGAGAGCTGCATCGAACCAGTCTCTGGACTGAAGACCACAACAACAACATTCCTGCCGCGCGTACAAGCGATGATGCGCTACCCTAACATAGACGACAAAGCTCTTTGCAGTGAAAACAAGAGCTTCTATTTTTGTTGTTGTTGTAATTATTGGAGATAAGGAATACTTATTGGACATTTTTTTTGGGGGGGGGGGGGTCAAAAAAGTTTGCATATAGACGTAATTTGAAGCGCAGAGGATATACAGCTTGTAATCGCAGTGAGCACGAATAAAAACTTTAATTTTTGAAAAAGAAGGTAAATATCGTCTACATACTTTTAGTCAATGTTGGATCCCGCGACCTTCGTAAAACGATTAATGTGTTTAGCAATCCAGTGCATTGTGGTTTCTTCGCAGATTAACAATACTGGGCGAATCTGCTATTATCACGGTCCGAACGACGCGAAATATTTCGCCGTCAGCTTTTGTGTTAAAGCTGTTCCCTAAGAGACCAGCTTGTTGGTAAGAAGATATCATGCTGCCACTGTTGTTCAACATTCTCATTCTGAAAGTGTTTCCAGAAAATTTTTGGCGACTGTGACTACTTCAGCTGCCACGGGAGATTGAGTTTTCATCGCAAGTTGTAGCAGTTTCTTCCGGCTTTGCCTGGCGTTCTCTCAGAACAGGAGAAACGTAAACCTCCGACCGCCAACACATCCTGTACCTAACTCGTTCTCTCCTTACAGCAACCACGAAGAAAACATATTTTATCTATAGTCAGATTTTTTCACAGATCTTCGTATTAGACAGGTAAAAAATTTTATAATCGCTGCACCTAGGCAAACAAATCAGAAGAGAAGTCAAACGCTGTACTTGCCTTATCTGTGTCACAGTCAAAGGTCAAGTTAATTTTTATTTACGACGTAGCAGTTCATTAAGTAAGGGGCGCTCAAAAGAAACGAGCCGGAGGCATAATTACAGAAACCGGTATCTGTATGTTACATGTATTGACCCTGCTGTTGAGACACTTGTCCCACTGTGGCACAAGGCGGAGAACAGCTGTCTCCGCACGTACAGCTGGAGGTCGTCGTCCGAGATGAACATATGAACATATAGGAACTGGTTTCTGTAATTATGCCTCTCGCTCATTTCTTTTTGAACGCCTCTTATAGTTTCATACAGTTTTTACCCTCTGTAGCTTCTTCGTGTACCATGGAACGTATTCTCTGACGTCACATGCCCTATTGTAACACAACGGCCCTCACCAGACTCATCACGCATCACGACGCGTGTGTGTGGGCTTCAGCAGAGCCCATAACAAATAGAGAGCGACACTTTGTATTTAACACTCCGCCCATACCGGGGCTGGACATAAATATGACAACAGCGTGAGAAATGCATGCTTGAACAGAGACGGAGATGCCAGCCAGCCTGTTGTTTGCGCTGTCGTATTCGACCATGAACTGCACGTGTGCAATGTCCTCAGCAAGCTGCAAGTACACTACTGGCCATTAAAACTGCTACACCACGAAGATGACGTGCTACAGACGCGAAATTTAACGACACGAAGAAGATGCTGTGATATACAAATGATTAGCTATTCAGAGCATTCACACAAGGTTGGGGCCATTAGCGACACCTATAACGTGCTGACATGAGGAAAGTTTCCAACCGATTTCTCATCCACAAACAGCAGTTGACCGGCGTTGCCTGGTGAAACGTTGTTGTGATGCCTCGTGTAGGGAGGAGAAATGCGTACCATCACGTTTCCGACTTTGTTAAAGGTCGGATTGTAGCGTATCGCGATTGCGGTTTATCGTATCGCGACAATGCTGCTCGCGTTGATCGAGATCCAATGACTGTTAGCAGAATATGGAATCGTTGGGTTCAGGAGGGTAATACGGAACGCCGTGCTGGATCCCAACGGCCTCGTATCACTAGCAGTCGAGATGGCAGGCATCGTATCCGCATCGTTGTAACGGATCGTGCAGCCACGTCTCGGTCCCTCAGTCAACAGATGGGGATGTTTGTAAGACAACAACCATCTGCACGAACAGTCCGACGACGTTTGCAGCAGCATGGGCTATCAGCTCGGAGACCATAGGTGCAGTTACCCTTGACGCTGCATCACAGACAGCAGCGCCTGCGATGGTGTACTCAACGACGAACCTGGGTGCACGAATGGCAAAAGTCATTTTTTCGGATAAATCCAGGTTCTGTTTACAGCATCATGTAGGTCGCATCCGTGTTTGGCGACATCGCGGTGAACGCACATTGGAAGCGTGTATTCGTCATCGCCATACTGGCGCATCACCCGGCGTGATGGTATGGGGTGACATTGGTTACACGTCTCGGTCACCTCTTGTTCGCATTGACGGCACTTTGAACAGTGGACGTTACATTTCAAATGTGTTACGACACGTCGCTCTACCTTTCATTCGATCCCTGCGAAACCCTACATTTCAGCAGGATAATGCACGACCGCATGTTGCAGGTCCTGTACGGGCCTTTCTGGATAGAGAAAATGTTCGACTGCTGCCCTGGCCAGCACATTCTCCAGATCTCTCACCAACTGAAAACGTGTGGTCAATGGTGGCCGAGCAACTGGCTCGTCACAATACGCCAGTCTCTACTCTTGATGAACTGTGGTATCGGGTTGAAGCTGCATGGGCAGCTGTACCTGTACACGCCATCCAAGCTCTGTGTGACTCAATGCCCACGCGTATCAAGGCCGTTATTACGCCACAGGCAGTTGTTCTGGGTACTGATTTCTCAGGATCTATGCACCCAAATTGCGTGAACATGTAATCACATGTTAGTTCTAGTATAATATATTTGTCCAATGAATACCCGTTTATCACCTGCATTTCTTCTTGATGTAGCAATTTTAATGGCCAGTAGTATATCAGTCGTGGTTAGCGTAGCGCAGAGTGCATTCGAACGTGGGCAAATTGGTGGTGGTCGTGTGGTGGGTATTCTTGTGACAAAGGGAGCCGAAATGCTCGGCGTTTCGAGAGGCACCGTGTCGAGATCCATACTGCGTACAGGGAAAGAGGAAAAACATCATCCGCTAAGTGGCAAAGCGGACGTGGTATTGCATGGTGTCCGTGCTTACTCTGAAAGGTCGAATTACTGCCAACGATTACGTGACCATCTTGACTAAAGAGCACAGTCCCAGAGCACAATGTTTGTTCCGCCATGTTGATGCTGTGTTTCAAGAAGCTTCCTTGATCACACGGCTCGCATCGTCCAGGACTGGTTTTGTGACCACGAGGATGAATCATAACTCACCTTGCCGCAAGAGTCACCCAGATCTGAATATTACTGAACCTTTGTGGTCTGTTTTGGAGAGATATGTGCGTCATCGCTGTTCTCCTGCATCGAGCGAGCGAGATGGCGCAGTGGTCAGCATACTGGACTCGCCTTCGGGAAAGCCGGCCGCGGTGGTCTCGCGGTTCTAGGCGCGCAGTCCGGAGCCGCGCGACTGCTACGGTCGCAGGTTCGAATCCTGCCTCGGGCATGGATGTGTGTGATGTCCTTAGGTTAGTTAGGTTTAAGTAGTTCTAAGTTCTAGGGGACTGATGACCTAAGATGTTAAGTCCCATAGTGCTCAGAGCCATTTTTTTTCGCCTTCGGGAGGACGATGGTTCAAACTCGCATCCAGCCATCCTGATTTAGGTTTTCCGTGATTTCCCTAAACCACTTCAGGCGAATGCCTGGATGGTTCCATTGAAAGGGCACGACCCATTTCCTTCCCCATCCTTCCCTAATACGAGCTTGTGGTCCGTCGCTAATGACGTCATTGTCGATGGGACAGTCACCACTATCCTCGCTATCCACCTGCATCACCGTTACGACGACGTGTCATTGTTTTACAACAAAAGATTCGCTTGAAAACCTTATAGGTCCTGAATTTATCCTCTCCGAAACAACTGGAAGCTGATTTGAATGACAAGGGTTTCCCCACGCCGTATTAGGCATGGCAATATATTGTGTTTTTGGTATATCCATGTTTCTTCGACCCCTTGTATAATTATAGTTTCTGGTTCCTTTCCTAATGACCAAATCTTACGTGAATTCGTTTTCGAGCTCTCATTACTCAAATGTACTGAGATGGGTACGATACGAACGAAGATACCAGAAAAAACGAAATATAGAGTCACTGCATGATAAAATATCAAATAATGGACAGAACTGCACCAATAATGGAAAGTACCAGCCATCCTAAGGCAGATCTGAACTACGCGCCGAAAGAAAGAAAAGATCTAGAACGACCCAGGTCACGCTGGAAGCAACTGTGAAACTGAAACGAGCACGAATGCGTAATTCATAAAGTTGAGACGACAATTCAGAATTCAAGGAGAAAGGAAGTAGTATATCAGGGGGCACTCTGGCCGACTTTGCACTTGAATGCGGCATACTGATATGACACTCCAGGAAGGCATCCACTGGACCTTGAAGAACTACAATAAGTTAGTGAGGTTACCTACACGTAGAGGGCTATGACGTTATCAGTGACCTTGAAGATATGGCACCATCAAGATAATGAATGGTGACAAATTAAAAAGATGAAAGATGGCGACAGGCGGAAAATTTAAAAATTACAAGATGACGAAGGCAATAAATTTAAAAATACACATGAAACCATTGGTGGGAAATATTTTACAATCACAGTGCAAGATGGCTCTGGTAGAAAAATGAAACGGCCAATGACGGAAGTGTATATATACACTCCTGGAAATGGAAAAAAGAACACATTGACACCGGTGTGTCAGACCCACCATACTTGCTCCGGACACTGCGAGAGGGCTGTACAAGCAATGATCACACGCACGGCACAGCGGACACACCAGGAACCGCGGTGTTGGCCGTCGAATGGCGCTAGCTGCGCAGCATTTGTGCACCGCCGCCGTCAGTGTCAGCCAGTTTGCCGTGGCATACGGAGCTCCATCGCAGTCTTTAACACTGGTAGCATGCCGCGACAGCGTGGACGTCAACCGTATGTGCAGTTGACGGACTTTGAGCGAGGGCGTATAGTGGGCATGCGGGAGGCCGGGTGGACGTACCGCCGAATTGCTCAACACGTGGGGCGTGAGGTCTCCACAGTACATCGATGTTGTCGCCAGTGGTCGGCGGAAGGTGCACGTGCCCGTCGACCTGGGACCGGACCGCAGCGACGCACGGATGCACGCCAAGACCGTAGGATCCTACGCAGTGCCGTAGGGGACCGCACCGCCACTTCCCAGCAAATTAGGGACACTGTTGCTCCTGGGGTATCGGCGAGGACCATTCGCAACCGTCTCCATGAAGCTGGGCTACGGTCCCGCACACCGTTAGGCCGTCTTCCGCTCACGCCCCAACATCGTGCAGCCCGCCTCCAGTGGTGTCGCGACAGGCGTGAATGGAGGGACGAATGGAGACGTGTCGTCTTCAGCGATGAGAGTCGCTTCTGCCTTGGTACCAATGATGGTCGTATGCGTGTTTGGCGCCGTGCAGGTGAGCGCCACAATCAGGACTGCATACGACCGAGGCACACAGGGCCAACACCCGGCATCATGGTGTGGGGAGCGATCTCCTACACTGGCCGTACACCACTGGTGATCGTCGAGGGGACACTGAATAGTGCACGGTACATCCAAACCGTCATCGAACCCATCGTTCTACCATTCCTAGACCGGCAAGGGAACTTGCTGTTCCAACAGGACAATGCACGTCCGCATGTATCCTGTGCCACCCAACGTGCTCTAGAAGGTGTGAGTCAACTACCCTGGCCAGCAAGATCTCCGGATCTGTCCCCCATTGAGCATGTTTGGGACTGGATGAAGCGTCGTCTCACGCGGTCTGCACGTCCAGCACGAACGCTGGTCCAACTGAGGCGCCAGGTGGAAATGGCATGGCAAGCCGTTCCACAGGACTACATCCAGCACCTCTACGATCGTCTCCATGGGAGAATAGCAGCCTGCATTGCTGCGAAAGGTGGATATACACTGTACTAGTGCCGACCTTGTGCATGCTCTGTTGCCTGTGACTATGTGCCTGTGGTTCTGTCAGTGTGATCATGTGATGTATCTGACCCCAGGAATGTGTCAATAAAGTTTCCCCTTCCTGGGACAATGAATTCACGGTGTTCTTATTTCAATTTCCAGGAGTGCCTGCTACGTAAAGGAGTATCCAGCTATACTACAATTTTTCCGCTGCGATATTTACTATTTACTGAACGCTGTGAATATTCTTTGTGTCATTTATGTAAAAATTAACATAAAGATTGTAACTTGCACTATTTCGAAATAATCACAGAATGCTCAAAAGTATCGAAACGCTCTGAACCGTTTTCCACCGTATTCAAAAGAATTTACCCAAAAAATATATAAAACTTGTAATTTGCAGTATTTCAAAGTAATTACAGGGTGCTCCAATGTATCGTACTCGTACTGGTCTGAATTTGCTTTTTGCGCCATACTGAAAAGCGTTTATGCAGAATTTACGATTAGCGGCACTTGTGTACTTCTGAAGTTCTGTTTCTATACTATAGATGGTTTAAGATACAACAGAGCCTCACATTAATTATTCTCCTCATCTAAGTTGTTCTATGATAATTTTGAAGTGTCACAAGCATCAACAAGAGTGAACCCACTCAGTGAGCACTTTCTTTATTCCGACAAGTGTTGTCTTGCTGCAATCCGTTGTATTTGACTATCAGTGTGGTGTAATATGAAACGAATGCCATTTAGTAAAACACACATAAGCGCTACTGCTGATCTACTTTATAGCTTAAAGTTCACTTGTTGACCAGAATTACCAAAGTAAGCTACAATAGTGTGACAAAAGTCATCAGATAGCGATATGAACATATACAGATTGAGGTAGTACACCGTACACAAGGAACAAAAGGGCACTGCTTGGCGGAGCTGCCATTTTTATTCAGGTGATTCATGTTTGAAGGGAATATTCCGAGATCGACAGCGTGAAGAGTGTGCCGCAGACACCAAATTTCAGGCCCTACCTCTCACCACGGGAACACGGTGACCGACGGCCTTCACTTAACGACCGAGAGCAGCGGCGTTTGCATAGAGTTGTCAGTGCTGACAGACCATCAGAAAGCAATGTGAGACCCACGACAAACGTATTCGTAAGGACAGTGCGGCGAAATTTGACTTTAATCGGCTATAGCGGCAGATGGCCGAAGTGGATGTCTTTGCTAACAGTACATCGCTTGCAGCGCCTCTCCTGGAGTCATGACGACATCGGTTGGACGCTCGACGACTGGAAAACATTGGTCTGGTCAGATGAGCCCCAATGACAGTTGGTAAGAGCTGATGGTAGGGTTCTAGTCTGGCGTAGACCCCACGAAGCCACGGATCCAAAGCACTATGCAAGCAGTAGTGGCTCCCTCACGACGTGGACTGTTAACTGTGGTGTCACAGCCAGACACCACACTTGCTAGGTGGTAGCCTTGAAATCGGCCGCGGTCCATTAGTATCCGTCGGACCCGCGTGTCGCCACTGTCAGTAAATGCAGACCGAGCGCCACCACACGGCAGGTCTAGAGAGACGTCCTGGCACTCGCCCCAGTTGTACAGCAGACTTTGCTAGCGAAGCCACACTGACAAATACGCTCTCATTTGCCGAGACGATAGTTAGCATAGCCTTCAGCTAAGTCATTGGCTACAACCTAGCAAGGCACCATAGCTTTGATAATTAATATTTTGAAGCATGTATCATCAAGAGCGATGTTCTACAAATGTGGATTAAAGTTAAGTATTACAGCAACTGTGTCCATTTTCTAAGTTCTCATTTCCTTTTAACTGTTCCAGACCTCACGCCAATCTGCGTGAGCTTAACGCGTGCCTTTCGGCTTCCTCTCGTTGTGACTTGGCTGTCTTGCTAAGTCACAACATTAACAATGTTCAAATGTGTGTGAAATCTTATGGGGCTTAACTGCTAAGGTCATCAGCGCCTAAGCTTACACACTACTTAACCTGAATTATCCTAAGGACAAACACACACAACCATGCCCGAGGAAGGACTCGAACATCCGCCGGGACGAGCCACAGAGTCCGTGACTGCAGCGCCTTAGACCGCTCGGCTAATCCCAGGCGGCTGCGTGGACAGTGTTTACATGAAATGAAGTGAGTCCTCGGACCAAATAAAGTGATTATTGAGCTGAAATGGTTATGCCCGACTATCTGGACTCTATTTGCAGCAAAGACCGATGGAATATTAACGGACGACAAAGCATAATATCACCGGACCGCAGCTATTCGTTACTGGTTTGAAGAACATTCTAGACAACTGGAGCGAAAGATGTGGCCACCCAAATCTCTTAACATGAATCCCATCGAAGATTTGTAGGACGTAAGGGAGAAGTCAGATGGTGCACAAAATCCTGCACCGCCAACACCATCGCAAGTATGGGCGGTTACAGAGGTAACATGAGTCAGTGTGTCCGCATGGACTTCCAGTGACTTGTTGAGGCCCTGCCACGTTGAATCGCTGCACTACATCGAGCAAAAAGAGGTCGGACGTGACGTTAGGACGTATCCCAAAATTTTTGTCACATCAGTATATGTTACTACCACGTAAAAATTTGGTCTCTTGCAGTTCATTGAATACTTTTAATATTACGTATATTTTGGAAAAGAACAGGCGAGTTGGACTACAAATTTCTCGCTAAATGGAGTTGACCGTCACGTGTTAACGCATTACTTTTGATGCAGCAGCTTTCAATGCTATTCAAGGTGCGGTTTTTTCTGACTGACAAATTTTGTAAAACCATCTCTTGTATTAGCCTTTCACACATTACATGTATGAAATCAAGGGTTGTTGGAGAAAGGATGAACTGTAGAAAGACCGACTTCATCAAAAATTTCGAAGCAGTTGGTCTAAATTCATTTTAATAAATTTTAAACTAGAAATCGTCACAGAAGAGTTAAAAAAACACTTGGATCAGTTTGGACCACTCTTGATACCTTGAGAATAGCTTTCTCCAGAGAAGGTAATACTAAATTTTCAGAATTAACTAAGGTCCCTCTTTTCGATGCACAGTGTGGTGTCACCGCCAGACACCACACTTGCTAGGTGGTAGCCTTTAAATCGGCCGCGGTCCGTTAGTATACGTCGGACCCGCATGTCGCCACAGATTGCAGACCGAGCGCCGCCACACGGCAGGTCTAGAGAGACTTCCTAGCACTCGCCCCAGTTGTACAACCGACTTTGCTAGCGATGGTTCACTGATAGGACCTGATTGACTATAGACAAGTTAAACAACTGAAATAAATCGAAACCAAACAAGTTCACTGCAGAAGAAGAACGAAGGACGTAAAATGACAGAAGTTTTGTTTGTCCCTTGTATGTTGCAAGAAGGTTGCACTGTCCTAACACAGGGAGCCCGTGACCTGAATATGTAGTTAGCTTAACATTTGTGGCACATAACGGAGGTGGGCCCAGCTGTTTGTACGTGTCTTGATTGATCAGTGAAACTGCAGCTCCGGTATCGAGCTGGAATGGTATCACTTTGCCATTAATGTCCAAGTCGACAAAAAGTTTATTCTCCTGCTGACAACAAGAGCGACTGTCTCGTGCAACGTGAACTGACACTAGTACAAAATCACGTGCGACTTGACGGGATTTCCAGCGATGTCGATGCACACTATTTGTGGGACGAACACAGTCACTGTCAGAGAGAGTGGCACTGGGCGGAGTGGAATGAACTACATGAACTTCCATGGGTGAAGATTCACGAGCTGGAGTATCCTTGATTCCATTCCGATTCCGGCGCGAAGCAAAGAGCCTGGAATGGTTGTGAGGGTCCGATCTGAGCTTTTCCTGGCAAACACGCAGAACATGTCCTTTTTTATTATGGAAAAAGCAAATAGCTCGGCGTGACGGGCAATTCTCATGCGAATGCATGGTAGCACACTGCAGGCATGGTTTTAGCACTGCATTTGCTTGCCTGTGCGGCACACGTGGCTGAGGGCCTGGTGGCAGCTGCGCGGACGGGCGCGAGGGCTGTTTACTGCTCCGTGCAGCTCGCTCGGCGGGCCGGTTAACGTGACACACGGCTGGTGAAGTTTCAAATGATTCCTGAGCAAAGTCAAGTGTGTCCTGCTGATCCAATATGTCCATCACTTGTTGAAGGGAGGGATTGACTAGTTTCAAAATCTGTTCGCCTATACGAACATCAGAAACGTTCTGTGCAATTGCATCACGTACCATAGTATCTGAATAAGGGAATCCACATTGACACTCAAAAGCACAATCCCTAATAAGGCCTTGCAAGGTTGCAACCCACTCCCTATCAGTCTGACCTGCCGTGCGTTTTGTACGAAAGAAGGTATACTGTTTGGTAACTAAATTGACTGAGTCTTTGAAATATGCATCTAATGCAAACAAAATTTCGTCGTAGGACAGAGGTGCTACGTCGCGTCGGGGAAATAATTTGACTATCACACGGTACGTTTGCACCCTGACGGAGGACAACAAAAATTGCTGCCGCTCGTTACCTTGAATTCTGTAGGCGGCGAGATGGAATCCAAATTGGCGTGACCACTCCGTCCAGCTTTCCAGTGCAGCATCAAAAGGACGAAAAGTTGGTGCAACTGCGTGATGTGGCTGCGTTAGCGGTGGAGCGGCGGCTGCCGCATCGTTTTGCATTGCACGTTGACCCTGGACGAGCTGTCCAAGGGCATCCAGTAAGGCCTGCGTCTGCTGATTCTGTAAGCGATAAAATTCGGACAGTACATCTGGAGATGTTTGCGAAGCCATTACACAAGCAAATCAGGGCAGTATAGTTAAGAACGCAGTGTTGCCTCATCGCCAAAATGTTGTGGATTGGCAGGAGAGCCAACCCACGAATGTTAGAGGAAGCCGAAAGGCACGCGTTTAAGCTCATGCAGGCTGGCGTGAGGTCTGGATCAGGACAAGGAATTTAGACTTCAGAAAAAAGGAGGTAACTGGTGGAATACTTAACTTTAATCCATTAATGTTGAACGTAGCTCTTGTCTGTCCATTATTTAAAATACCAATAGTAACTGAATAATGGCGCCTTGCTAAATCGTAGCAAATGACGTAGCTGAAGGCTATGCTAACTGTCGTCTCGGTAAATGAGAGAGTATTTTGTGAGCGAACCATCGCTAGCAAAGTCGGTTGTACAACTGGGGCGAGTGCTAGGAAGTCTCTCTAGACCTGCAGTGTGGCGGCGCTCGGTCTGTAATCTCTGATACTGGCGACACGCTGGTCCGACGTATACTAACGGACCGCAGCCGATTTGAAGGCTACCACCTAGCAAGTGTGGTGTCTGGCGGTGACACCACACACAGATTTGGCTCGAAGCGCTATCCGTCGAGTTAAACATGAGGGTCACTCCAAAAGAAATGCACATTATTTTTTTAAAATTCATCTTTTATTCTAGATGTTTGAAAGTTTTACAGTGTGTAGATACATTCTTTAGGAACAATATTTTCATTTCTCCACATAATTTCCACCCCTCACAACTGCCTTACGCTATCTTGGAACCAGCGCCTGTATTCCCGCACGGTAAAATTCTGGACCAACCTGTTGGAGCCACAATTCGGCAGCGTGCACAAAGGAGTCATCATCTTCAAACCTTGTTCCACGAAGAGAGTCTTTCAGTTTCCCAAAGACATGATAGTCACATGGAGTCAGGTCAGGACTGTAAGGCGGGTGTTTCAGTGTTGTCCATCCGAGTTTTCTGATTGCTTCCATGGTTTTTGACTGACATGTGGCCGTGCATTGTCGTGCAACAGCAAAACATCCTGTTTTTGCCGATGTGGTCGGACACGACTGAGTCGAGCTTGAAGTTACTTCAGTGTCGTCACATATGCATCAGAATTTATGGTGGTTTCACTTGGCATGATGTCCACAAGCAAGAGTCCTTCAGAATCGAAAAACACCGTAGCCATAACTTTTCCAGCAGAAGGTGTGGTTTTGAATATTTCTTCTTGGGTGAACTTGCATGATGCCATTCTATTGATTACCTCTTCGTCTCTGGTGAAAAATGATGGAGCCATGTTTCATCACCTGTCACAATTCTTCCA
Organism: Schistocerca nitens; assembly: GCF_023898315.1. NCBI lineage: Eukaryota > Metazoa > Arthropoda > Insecta > Orthoptera > Acrididae > Schistocerca > Schistocerca nitens. Next base: position 554,483,541 of record NC_064620.1, on the reverse strand, counting down.
AGAAATTCATCTCCACCATTCTCGTACTGTTCCAAAAGTTCGCTACATGCCGTTTATCTTGTTTCTTTGTGAGCCACTGTCAACATCCTGGGAACCCACCTGGCACAAACCTTTTTTACGCCAACACTATCAGTATTCTGCAAACACTTCTTTCCCCTAGCCCAACGTAGCGTGACAATTTGTTCACTGTGAAGCATCTGTCAGGAGTCACCAATTCGTTAACTCTCTGCACATTGTCTGGAGTGTGTGCAGTACGAGGCGTGCTGCTGCGAGGACAATCCTCAATACTGCCGTGCCCGCTTTCATCACGTAACCTGCTTACCCACCGACTAACTGTACTGCGATTGACAACAACATCTCCATAAACCTTTTTCAACCTCTTGTGGATGTTTCCCACTGTCTCGTTATCACAGCACAGGAATTCTATGACAGCACGTTGCTTCTAACGAACGTTAAGTGTAGCAGCCACCTTGAAGACATGCTGTGACGGCGCCACTCACGGGAGCAGATTGAACTAAGTTTGAAACCAACCGGGAAGGATATATCTACATACTGTAGAACTTTCACACATGCAGAATGAAAACTGTATTTTTACAAAAATAGTGTACATTTCCACATCTACACCGTCTGCATTACTTGTTATAATACGTACGACTCAGTGAGTGACACAATTGAAATAATTGTTAGTCAACAACCATAATTCGAATTTTGTACCACACATTAAATTCATCACAGTACATAAAAATTGGTTCTACAACACCGAAAAAACACACATGAGCACTGCTGCTCTTGTAACGTACAGCTCAAAGTGCACTTGTCGATGAGAATTACGAAAGCAAAGAATATTATTCCGAAGTCTGAATTTGTTAAAACCTCGTCTCTAAAATTTGTGTCAGAGTCAGCCAGACATTACGCCGATCTTATGCTATGTCAGGGTGTTAGTTTCATTTTGTAATTCAAAACCTGCGTCATCTTCTGCTGTTACACATGGAAACTGCACAACACTTGGGTGGAATAGGATATAAAAACGTTTGCTGTCAAATCCCATTACTTTGGGTCAGAAGCTCGCTGGAGACAGGTCACTTGCTTCCTGCCACCAGAAAACGCCGAAGCGAATGTACTTTGTTCTTGGCACACGCTGCCTCGATGCTGTAGTAGAGTCAGTGAAAGAAGGTACTTGTCTCCTGCCATCGCCGTTCCAGCTTTTATCTGAGAAGCGCAAACACCTTCACTCGAAAACTCAATAGACCGTACTGTTCACTCTACGCAACAGATTCTGTCATTCGTTTTCACTTTCACTCAGGACAGCAGTGTCACCAGCGAATCTTATCACTGATATCCTTCCACCATGAATTTTTATCCCACTGTCGAATTTTTCTTTTACACCCGTCATTGCTTCTTCGATGAATAGATTGAACGCTAGGGCCGGCCTGTATGGTTCAAATGGCTCTGAGCACTATGGGACTCAACTGCTGAGGTCATTGGTCCCCTAGAACTTAGAACTAGTTAAACCTAACTAACCTAAGGACATCACAAACATCCATGCCCGAGGCAGGATTCGAACCTGCGACCGTAGCGGTCTCGCGGTTCCAGACTGCAGCGCCTTTAACCGCACGGCCACTTCGGCCGGGCCGGCCAGTATGGCCGAGCGGTTCTAGGCGCTACAGTCTGGAGCCGCGCGACCTGCCTCGGCCATGGATGTGTGTGATGTCCTTAGGTTAGTTAGGCTTAAGTAGTTCTAAGTTATAGGGGCTGATGACCTCAGCAGTTAAGTCCCATAGTGCTCAGAGCCATTTCATCCATTTTTGAACGCTAGGGACGAAGGAATACATCACTGTCTTACACCCTTTATAATCTGAGCAGTTCGTTCTTGACCATCAAACCTCATTATTCCCTCATTGTTCTTGTATATATTGTATATTACCTAACTTCCCCTACAGATTACCCCTATTTTTCTCAGAATTTCGAACGCCTTGCACGATTCTTCGTTGTTCGAAAATTTTCACAGTTCCGCAAGTCCTTTAGAGGTGTCTCGATTTTTCTTCAGTCTTGCTGCCCTTACCAACCGCAGCGCTATAACTGCATCTGTGGTGCCTCTACCTTTTGTAAGGTCTGATAGTCATACAACACTTCCTGTCAGCATTTTGAATGCGTGTACGCTGATAGTGCGGTAGTTCTCGCCTTATTTGATCTAAAGTTGTCCAAAGTTCTTTTAAATTCTGATTCTAATACTGAATCCCCTATCTCATCTATATCGACTTTTGTTTCTTCTTCTATACCATCAGATAAGTCTTTCCCACCGAGGCCTTCAATGTACCCTTTCCACATATGCGCTCTCTCCTCTGCATTTAGCAGTGACATTCTCATTGCACGTTTAATGTTAGCGCCCTTGCTTTTTAATCACCGCAGGTTGTTTTGACTTTCGACAATTCTTTCGTTTCTGATTTCTTCACATTTTTCATTCAGCCATTTCCCCTTAGCCTTTTCTACTTATTTCGTTCCTAACTGACTTATATTTCTGTGTGCCTGAATTTTCCTGCAATTTTCTGTACTTCCTTCTTTCACTGACTCTCTGTTACTCATGGTTTCTTCGCAGCTACCTTCCTCGTACTTTGTTTTTCTTTCCACCTTCTGTATTTGCGCTTTTTAGAAATTTCCATTCCTCTTCAAACAAAACTGCCTAGTGAGCTATTTATTATCGCAGTATCTATAGCCTCAGAGAACTTTAGGGTATGTCTTTAATACTTTTTTCTACTCCCTGCCCTACAGTAGCATTCCAGTCCCCCTTGTCTATTAGTTTTTCATCTCTCTGTACCTACTGAATTACTCCTTCAATATTCTCGTATACTTTCTCTGTCTCTTAATCCTCTGCTTGTGACGCTGGCATGTATTCCTGACCAACTGTTGACGGTGCTGATTCGTTGTACATTCTGATGAGAAGAGCCCTATCACTTGCACACAATATCTCACTCTGCCCTACCTTCCTACTTATAACGAATACTACTCCCTGTGTAACATTATCTGCTGCTGTTGATATTACATTATACTAGTCTGACTAGAAATCTTTTTAGAATGAAATTTTCACTCTACAGCGGAGTGTGCGCTGATATGAAACTTCCTGGCAGATTAAAACTGTGTGCCGGACCAAGACTCGAACTCGTGACCTTTGCCTTTCGCGAGCAATTTCTCTACCAACTGAGCTCGCCAAGCACGACTCACGCTCCTTCCTCACAGCCTTAAGTCCGCCAGTACCTCGTCTCCTACCTTCCACACTTCACAGAAGCTCTCTTGCGAACCTTTTTCTTCTTTCCATTTCTTTTCACTGGGCCCACTATAGCTAGTTTGAGCCTCTTAATTTCCGTTTTCGGATCTTCTACTTCCCTGCCACGTTCATACCGCTGATATTCCACACCCCCACTCATAGACCGTTATCATTTTGTTGGTTATCCAATCTTTTTCTTATGGCCACATGCCTGGTGGTTACGTATTACGTGCCTTTAATACAGCAGTTTCTATTGCCTTCCGCATCCACATGCCGCTGATCAGTGGTGATTCTTCCGCCTTTTAGGGAGTTTCCCACCTCAAGGACAATGGTGTCCTGAAGCTCTGTCTGCTCCTCCACCTTCTTTGTCTAGACCGGTGACTGAACGAGGGTGACTTCCTGTGCCGAAAGTATTTGGCCGCCATTGCTGATGATTTGTATGCAGAATGTAAGCAGTGGCAAGGTCTGAACCCAGGACCGAGAACGTTTTGATTACTATTCAAAGACGCAACCGCAAGACCAACGTGCACAAGTAAAAATATGAAAACCAATAAAATTTCAGCATGGGTTTCCATCTGCATTTTATTTTTCTCCTGGAATTCTTAATATCTCTAGGGTTTTTCGGTATAAAGGAGAAATATAAACTGCAGATGGAAACCCTTGTCCGAAACAGTCACCCACCGAGGCAACAGAGCGTCGCATTCCTAGGTTGAAGGCCCTATCTACTCAACAGCCTGCTCCATTTTCTGTACTGACGATCGTATTAATCACTCACTATCACTGAACAACAAATAACGTTACGAGATTTTCCGCCTACGATCCATCAGCGAACAAAGTCACCTTTGCTGCCGAAATAGTGGCCTAGTGGCAGACACCGGCGCCTATAACTTCACAACATTTCTGGGACACTTTGTATTTTTCATTGGCTGTGACATTGCGACGTATATTTACCAGTCAGCTTCGTCGCAGAGCGTACATTACATTAATGTAACAACAGCGAGTTTAATAGAGTGCAGCATTCCACAGTAAACACTACTCCGTGAAATTACTTTCAATAGTAGTGACTGCTGTTGCCTGGCACGAGTGCTTAGTGTGGCGGTCGAGTCAGTGCTATACTGGAAGTGGAATTCAGACGATGTGCTTGTCGGCATCAGCTAGAACATGGCTGACAATTAGTTTGTGGTATAATTATTTGCACCACGTTCTGTTGGTTTTAATGTTTCTGTGTGAAATGATCAGTGTCGTACGGTGGCATGCAGAATATTAAAATTAGTGTATTTAGAAGGTTTTTTGAGCTGAGTAATGATATCGGTAGTAAATCGTGCAATTTGTGACCAACCAACGATAGCTGTTCTCAGTTGACAGAGCGAGGTGGGGCAGTGGTTAGCACAGTGGACGCGCATTTTGGAAGACTAAACTAAACTAAACTCCGTCCGAACAGGCCTTGGAAGGCCCAACGTTACCGACCGACCGCCGCGTCATCCTCAGTTCACAGGCGTCACTGGATGCGGATATGGAGGGGCATGTGGGCAGCACTTTGCTCTCTCGTCCATATGCCAGTTTACGAGATCGGAGCTGCTACTTCTCAATCAAGTAGTTCGTCAGTTTGCGTCACAAAGGCTGAGTGCACCCCGCGTGCCAACAGCGATCGGCAGATCGGATGGTCAACCATCTGAGTGCTAGCCCAGCCCGACAGCGCATAACTTCGGTGATCTGACTGGAACCGGTGTTACCACCGCGGCAAGGCCGTTGGCATTTTGGAGGACGACGGTTCAAATCCGTATCCGGCCATCCAGATTTTGGCTTTCCGTAATTTCTCTGAATCACTAGAGGCAAATGCCGGGATGGCCCTTGGCCACAGCCGATTTCCTTCTCTTCCTTGACACCATCTGAGCTTGTCTAATGACATCGGTTCGACGGGACACTAAACTCGATCTTCTTCCCGTTTTTTTCTCAGTAAAACCATCCATTATCTCCTTCTTCAAACTAACAGTACCCAGAATAAACAAACCGCTAACTTCTTGGAGTGGAGAGAGGAAGCATTATCGTAATGTAGCGCACTTAGCCGTTGTGTTATAAACAGCTGGACTAAAAAGGGTCCATACACAACATCGTGGAAGGTCTAGAGGACGGAAATATGGTTCGTTCTGTCACGCAGGATCTTACAGGGGAGATAGGAAATTGACATTAATGCAGCAAGATCAGCATCCACACAGACAGCGTGAAGAGGCTTGGAGCAGCTCGGACGACCAGCAGGGCGTCCATTACCGCGTCTATTGCTTCTTCTCTCGACGCGCCAGGAGAGAGAGAGGCACGATGACAGCGATAATCCCAACAACAGAACTGAGCATAGGAGAGGCTTCACGTTTTCTGTTCAGACGAAGCCTCTGATCTGCAGTCAGCGTCATGCTGGATTTACCTGTTGCCGAGGCTCGGAGGAGAATTAACTTTGCCATTATGTTTTTGCCATCGTCATAGCGCCATCAGTTTCACAAAGCCGCTAATTTCGACAGCTCCATTTCAATTCTGACGTGTTAAGGCTGGCGGCTGTGCCCTATTTTCGAGGTATCGATAGTGTTGTCCTTAACACTGTAACGATAGAATATTGCAACTACTGCCTGGATCTACATCGGGACAGAGGCTGTTCAACAGTTGCCCTGGCCACACGTTCCCCAGACATCTGACCACCAATAACATGTAGTCATGGGCTACTGCGAGACTGACTGGCCACCACCTGCAGACCACAACAATTAGTCAATTATTGCATAAACATACATACCGCCTGCCGAAGTGGCCGAGCGGTTCTAGGCGCTACAGTCTGGAGCCGCGCGACCGCTACGGTCGCAGGTTCGAATCCGGCCTCGGGCATGGATGTGTGTGATGTCCTTAGGTTAGTTAGGTTTAAGTAGTTCTAAGTTCTAGGGGACTGATGACCTCAGATGTTAAGTCATAGTGCTCAGAGCCATTTGAACCATACATACCCATATCACTCATTCGAGCTCTGTATGACTCGACATTCAGATGCAACAGAGCTGTAGCTGCTGGCAGAGGTGGCAGTTTTGTGTGGTAAATTTTGTACACAATACAGGATTTCCATAAATTATCTTTACAACTTAAGACTTTAATACCTCTAAAATTATACTAGGTCTTAACTAATGGTTTTTAACACGTGATACGATAACTCATGAAGTTTTGTTTCCTCATTCACACACATCAACGTGTGCATCCTTAGTGTCACGGATAATGCCTTGTAGGAATTCCATTTCTCTCCATGTACCATTCAAGAGCTTCACGGTGACATGCTCAAACTCAATGAGTGTGCATGCCTTCAAATCCTATAGGTCTCTAACCTTGGTCCAGTACAGCAGATCCTATACAAAAGCACACAGAAAGAAACCTAGTGTTCTGAGGTAGGGGATCATGGCAGCCATCGAACTGGACCATCTTGTCCAATCCACCTATCTGGAAAATTTTCACCTAGAAACTGACTGACATTTATGGGAAAATGCGGTGCCCTATCCTGTTGGGATATGTCAACAGATTTGCAGTTGTTCCAGTTGTGGCACAGAAAACTCCTCAAATATCGCCAGTTAAACACCATCGATGACGGCAGACTCGATGAAAAACAGTGGGCCAATGATGCAGTCGCACCAAACACTGACCTTGGGAGTGTCTCTTTCCATTTCACATGTAACATGAGGATGCTGTGAACCCCATAAACGAATATAATGGCGATTCAGTTGGCCAGATATGTGAAACGTTGCCCCAGAAGAGACGCAAATGCCGGCCGGGGTAGCCGAGCGATTCTAGGCGCTACAGTCTGGACACACACGACCGCTACGGTTGCAGGTTCGAATCCTGCCTCGGGCATGGATGTGTATGATGTCCTTAGGTTAGTTAGGTTTAAGTAGTTCTAAGTTCTATGGTACTGATGACTTCACAAGTTAAGTCCCATAGTGCTCAGAGCTATTTGAACCATTTTTGTGAGACGCAAATATTTTCCAAATTAGCCATTGCTTACATCAGTGTTGCTTGGTAGATCGGTGGCAAACTGTTCGCCCTGAGATTTGTCCATAGGCTATAATGCCTAAAGCAGCTGTACCTTGTGGGGATATAGCCGAAACCTCTTGTGCAGTACTGAACGTCTCATTTCCAACCCTCGGTCCACTGCACACAGCGATTTTGTCAGACTCCTTGCAAACGCCTGCCGTACCTTGTCAATGTCAGTGTCTGAGAGAGATGGCTGACCCGCCCTCTTTTTATGGAGAACATTACCTGTTTCCATAACTGAAGCGTGGCAAGCCAGAATAATTGGTCAGGATGGTGGTTGCCTTCCATACCATGCTTGAAACTTCCCTTGCACTTTGGTATTGGACATCGGCTGTATGAACCAGTCCACACACTTAGTTTTCTCCTCTGACATCCCCATTTTATCGGCTTTCCAAGTTAAATTTAGCATCAAAATTGCGTCATCTGGAAGGTTAAAGAACTGTATGAGCTATCACATGCTGGAAACCATTTGTTAATATCGAGTACAGTTTTAAAGTTGTTAAGGTCTTAAGTTGTAAAGATTGTTATGGGCACACTGTGTATCTGGAAATCGCCAAACAATTAAATCATGTATTCTGCCTACTATACTGAAAACATGCTAAAAGTAGAACTGGCTGTGGCCCGCCAAGTATAAATATAGAGAAGAGCATTCAGATGTTCGTTCACTGTGCAGGCGGCGACAGTCCAGCAGCGATGACAGCTAGAGAGGTGCTGATGGGGACGGTGCTCCTGGTGGTGCTGGTGGTGCAGGTGCCTGACAGGGTCGCCACTGCACCAATGGCCGGCGACGGGCCCCCATCTGACCCCGACGACCACGAGGGGCACCCCTTGGAGGGCCTCCCTCTGACAGTGCCCAGCCGCATTCAGCAGGTACAGCCGCCGCCCCCGCGCCCCCCGCCCCGGCCAGCCCCACAGCCCACACCGTTGCCAGTTGGTTCTGACGTGCCTGTCGACCTACCACTGGATGCAGAGGGTGCCTCGACCATCAACAAGGCTGTCAGCGTTGCCGTCAAGACGGTGAGTGACCGCCTTTGGGCTGGCCACCTTATATAATTTTTTATTGATTCCAGTTTCCCCACACTAGATGATGTTTCCCAAAGTTAATAACATATCACTGGGCAACGGCTGTGCCGCAGTGGATACACCGGTTCCCGTGAGATCACCGAAGTTAAGTGCTGTCGGGCGTGGTCGGCACTTGGATGGATGACCATCCAGGCTGCCATGCACTGTTGCCATTTATCGGGGTGCACTCAGCCTCGTGATGCCAATTGAGGACCTACTCGACCGAATAGTAGCGGCTTCGGCCAAGAATACCATCACAACGAGTGCTGTGCTGACCCCATGCCCCTCCTATCCGCATCCTGCCTTGATGATGACACGGCGGTCGGATGGTGCGGGTTGACCACTCGTGGCCTGAAGACGGAGTGCTTTTTTAATAACATATCACTAACTTCAAAATAGGAATGCATGGGTTTGTGGCGATACGTACTAATAAAATTATCTCGCGATGCCAGCCACATGAAGTCGTTTAAAATCCATTAGCTTTCGGCCAAGTGCACTTCGGCCGTTGTGAAGCCGTGACTGTCTATTGGTTGCTGTTAACATCCTGTTGCATCCATCACACTGAAAATACGATGACGTCAGAGTGCGCATAAATAAATATACAACAGTGTCGTCATATAACTGAAAGAACAAATCTGTAGAATCCTTGCCGGCCGGAGTGGCCGAGCGGTTCTAGGCGCTTCAGTCTGGAGCCGCGTGACCTCTACGGTCGCAGGTTCGAATCCTGCCTCGGGCATGGATGAGTGTGTTGTCTTTCGGTTAGTTAAGTTTAAGTAGTTTTAAGTTCTAGGGGACTGATGACCTGATTCAGTCCCATAGTGCTCAGAGCCATTTTTTAACTGATGACCTCAGCAGTGAAGTCCCATTGTGCTCAGAGTCATTTGCAGAATCCTTGAAGAGAGTGCACCACATCAAAGCTGACCATAAGATGGAGAATATTTTAACCAGGCGCCCATTAGCTCCAGACTTGGCCAGTTTGTTTCTGGAGCACTTTGAGGACATTCCTGCATAGCCTAGTTGCTTTTGTTATTACGTCGACGACACTTCCGTTGTCTGGTCTCACGGCAATGAAAAGCTGGGAGAATTCCTGGATCACATTAACAATAGCCATGGCAATATCAGACTCACGATAGAGACAGAGGCAGGTGGTGCCTTTGCGTTCCTTGACGTCCTCGTCCGACATAAAGACAATGGATGTCTCGGCCACAGTGTTTACCGGAACCTCCACCCATACGGGCCGATATCTGCACTCTAAAAGCTATTACCGTCCGTCGCAGAAACGTTGTGTTCTGAGGACCTTGGCGCATCGAGAGGAATCCGCCTCAGACACTGAAAATCTGCCGATGGATCTGAGTCACTTAGGGAAAGTATTCAAGGAATATACTACAACCACCGGCAGATACCGCAAGCCATCTGTCCGAATACATGGCGGCAGAAGGATCTCTAGGAGCACTCGAAGAGGCTTACGTTTTTTCCGTTCTGTGACTCAGGAACAGAAAAGATTAGCCGGCTTCTATGAAGACATAATATCAATTTGGTCTTCAGGGATCCAACAAAAATTCGACAGCTCATTAGGCCTATGAAAGACGATGTATGTTTGTGAACGCCAGTATATAAAATACTATGTGGATGTGGACAGTTTTATGTTGCACAGACGGCGTGTAATACTGAACAGTGCTGTGTAGGACACGAGATATCCTTTCACCATTGGTTCGCTGAGAAGTCAGCTTTAGAAAACGGACAGTGTATTGTTATTACATGGATTAATAGTTTCTGGGATAGCGTAATAAAATAAGCGATTGAGATAAAAAGTCGTGACAACTCAATGAAGAGGGTGGCCTGCAGCTAAGCACGGCTTGGGAACCGACCTTCGGATGGTTGAAGACGATGCGGCAGTCGTTCAATGAAAACATTATTTATATGGCAGTGGAACTAGCACCAGTGACGTCACAGAAGGCGGTCCTGCTATAAATGGATGATAACAGCAACCAACAGACAGTCACCACTTAACAATGGCCAAGGAGTACTGGATTTTAAGCCATTTGACGTGACTGGAAGTTACACAGAATTTTATCAAGTGTAACACATTACACAGATCTTCAACATGTTCTTCCATGTACCTCAGTATTGTGTATCCTCATCTCCTCTACATTTTGGAACCACATAGGGTGTCTTCTTTTCCATTTTCCTTTAGTTCCCCAGCCCAGTACAATTTTTGGTATCATTCTGACCTCCATTCCCTTACATGTCAACATCACAGCAATTTCCTTCTGTCCAACATAACACACATTCCTCCTTTCAATTCCTGTCTCTTCAACACTACATTGTACCTTAATTATTATTCCCTGAAATTCTTTCTGATCCTCTCCGAAAGTAGGTCTCTAATACTTACAACTTACTGTATATGTTTCTGATTACTTGTCCAAGTCTCTGCCCCATACAGAACTATAATTCTGATTTCGACTTGAATCTGATGCTTATAGTTCTATTCAATACGTTCCTGCTACAGAAAATTGTGTTGGGCATCTCAAAGACCTTATGGCCGTTACTAATACTTTTCTTAACTTCAACCTTCGAAGTTTTCTAAAATACAATCCCACGTACCAAAAAATTTTGGTCCTTTTTGTTTTCATTCCATCTATGTAGACTTCATATAGATCATAGGTTACAAAGTCTGTTTTTCTTATAATTAATGTTCAGATCCACGTTTCTGTATTCTGTGAAACTTCCCCTTTGAACAATTTTACACGACTGTGCTTAACCTGACACACAATATTTTTTTAGCGCAACGCGATCTGACTTTCAACACACAATATTTTGTTAGCGCAACGCAATCTGACTTTCAATAATCTCTACAAGAGAATGGCCCTGACTAACATTAAACTATACCTTTCGCAAATCACTCACCTCACAAAAATCTTCGCTGCTCAAGCTACTGCAATACAGCGAGCGCCACTACTGCCAGCTAAATAAAAGATTCAAACTATGGAAGGCACTAACTACTGATAGGGATAGTTAGCAAATGAAAGATATTAATAGAGAACAAACAATGTATTTACCTTGATATCATCATATATAAATATAGCAGTTCATGACAAATTTCAAAACTCCGCCATCTCTCTCCCCACATCCACCACTGCTGGCAGCTCACCTCCAACTGCGCAACGCTACGCGCTGTTCACAGCCAGCTGCCTAACACTACAATGGCGAGTATTACAACAATGCAAAGCAGCCACAGGCTGCACACAGCACAGCCAGTGATTTTCATACAAAGGTGGCGTTACCAATAAAAAAACCTAAACAGCCTACTTACATAGCCCCCATGCTCCTCACAAAAAATTTTACAAATTTTGTTGGGCACTGGCCAATACATATTTGTTAAAATTTTTCATAATCGTAATTACAATAACAAAGAAATCAAATGCACACACTTATTGATACAATGTTGGTCAAAAGCTAAAATTTTCTCACAGTCCATAAAGACAGTCCTGATCATTCATCACATTGCAGTGTTTTTCTCAAAGTCTGAGCAGTAAAAGAAAATGCACACGGAAGTAGTGGATTTCCATGCAGTCTTGAAGAAGTAGTGTTGTCCTTCCAACGGAAAGACAGTGCTGACTCTTGACATGCTGACAGGTAATGGGCCACAACAGAGCAAACCCACAGCGGAGTCAATCGAAGTTTTGAAGAGTATTGGTGGGTAGGTCATCACAGAGCAGACCCGCTGTAGTCCTGGTAGAGATTACGGTATTGGTGGGCCACCAGAGGTGCAGAGCCACAGCAGTCCTTGTAGAAATAATGGTATTGGTGGGCCACCAGAGGTGCAGACCCACTGTATTCCTGGTAGAGATTGTGGTATTGGTGGGCCACCACAGGTGCAGACCCACTGTAGTCCTTGTAGAGATAATGGTATTGGTGGGCCATCAAAGATGCAGCCCCAATGTAGTCCTTGTAGAGATGGCCAGCAGCCCTCTGTTGTGACTGTGCAGGTGCACAATCACCATTGAAGAGTCTTGCGGATAATTTAGCAAGTCCATAACCACCACTTGTGCACTCACAAAGTTTTTGGAATAGTCCTCAGAACCAGCAATGCTGTTATCCAGTCCCTTGCTGAATCATTAAAACATGTGCAAACACTATCACTCCCTACTTCTCACATATTGTGCATATGCTATGACCAACAGAAACGAGTGCAGTCAAAATATACTTAATTTGAAGACCTGGTGTCAATTACAATATTATAACATGAGAATACAATTACAAAGGTACAAAATACATTAGTAAAGAACATAACAATACAGATAACATTTGTAGTAAAACAGGCTTTACAAAAGAATAGAAATAAACATATACATTAGTGTTACAAAAATAATGACATAAGTACATACATAAAAGATCAGAATAGCTTTTGAAACATCAACTTTACACATGAGCATTAAAATAGAACAGAATTACTAATGTCTAACATCTTTACAAAGTAAATAACATATTATCAATGCAAATTATATTTGAGGATAACAGTATTCCTCATCATAGTGAATGTAGCTTAGTATTAGAAAAATTCTACAACATAAGTCTTATCAGATATACATATAAATACAGGAAAAACATAAATACACAAGGGAACACAAACACATAGGGGGATAACACAATGGTAAGGACAGGGTTCGTTTTCAGTGTAACTTTTGGTACTGCAGTATTTTGCGAACAAAACCTTTTTTGTTCTTGGAGATCTCCCTTCGTTCATCATTATTCCCAAAAAGTCCTATCTATACCTCTTTTCTGTATTCTAACCATATTTCTTTCAAAATAGTTTTTCTCCACTGTACACTACTCATTTGGCCCAAATCTTTTTTATATACCTTGTTAGTGCATTGCTTCCAATTCATCATAGTTAGTTTCTTATATAGTCTACCCCCCCCTTAAGCTAACTTAAATCTACTGAGCTCAGACATTAAACTAAGGGACGAGGCAATGCAGCAACACATAAAACAATAAACGCAAACAGCAATGACAAAAATTGCAGATTTGCAAAGGAAGCAGCATTTTAGAAATTAGCAAAGCAATTGTAATATTACAACTAATCTAAGGTAATGTGCAACAAATAATAACAAGAAATCATTAGTAAAACTGGCTTAACAGAATAATACAAAGTCAAATTCAATAACACTATGCCTGGCAAACAGCAGCAACTTATACCTAAACATGACATAGCTCAAGCAGAAAAAATAGTAGACTAAAGATAACAATGCAGATAAGGGAAATGTATAATCACATCTTAATGTCTAAGTAATTAAAGTGGTGCACCACAACAACGTATTGTAAAAAAAATATTACCATATACTTGAAAAGAAAATTATGTGTGCAGTTACTGTTACTAGTCCCTTCTTATTGTTCTTTCCTTTCCAAGTGCTCCTTTTTTTTTTTTTTTTTTAGAATGTGGATTACAAAATTATTATTTAATAGATCTGTAGACAGAAAATATTTAAATTAGTACATCTACAAAATTTTATTTTAACCAGTGCTGCAGTGCAGCTAGAAACTAGATATTAACCAAAATGGGCAAAGCAAGGCGTGAAACGTCATTCACTAGCCATATGGCATTTCTCTCAATTAACACGACAATAGCCGTGAAATGTTTCTCATCGTTTTCAAGTTCGACCGTGTCGTTTTTGCGATGCTTTCTACAAAGGAACGTCAATAGCGATTATAATGGCCTCCCCTAATGGCTTTTTCTTCTACCTGTGCCGCTGGAAGGCTAATGGCCCCTTTTTTTTTTTGTTCGGGCGGCTGTCGCCCAGGTGGGTGCCCGCGACGCATTACGTGCAGGTGGTCACTTAACTTTCGTACGGAAATATTTACGACAGCAGTTTCCACTACAATGGCAGTCTTAAATATTTCACAGGTCAAGAATTAGCGTTGCAAATCTGTAAAAACAAAATCCTATGAATATAACAGTGTCCAAAAAAATTTTCGTCGGCATTGTTATACATTCACGCATTTACACACATTTCATAATTCTAAAAGTACGATTCTCGGTTTCCAACATACGTCTTCACAAGGCAGAGTTCCTAACCGTTACTCATTACTCCTTACCTTATTATACATATATATATTCGTCGACGCTTCTTTAATATTTCATTACATGAAATACGTAGCATAATCAAATTCCTCATATAGCATCAGCTTCTTGACCATAAACATACCTCAGCAGCACAAAACACATCGTCGTCGTCAAAATAACATCATAACACCTCAGTCAAATCTCAAAAACGTCGTAGCTTTCTGCAATAATTTCAAAACCTAAAAAAATTCTCTGCTCATGTCAGTAGTGTCATTTACCTCAAACGTACTTTAAAAATCATGCTCCCTTACCAAATACATTATTCAAAGCTCTCATAGTATCACAATGGTTCTGAAAAAATATGAAGAGTTCACAAGGTACATACAAAATACAATTTCGTAAGAGTGAAGTTATCCAACTGTGTAATTACGTAAACATCTGTCACTGATGTAGTAAAAAAAAATGTTTATCTCTCAGTTACATGATCAGATAGCTGTGTAATTTATGTGTTGGAGAAATATGGTACCGATGTGTAAAGTTGTATAAGCAAATACCATATTAGCTAGGGTTCCTTGTGGTTGCCACACACATGGTACACAAAGTAAGCGTGTACCCCCCTGAGGATAAATGTAATTATACCCTCAGGTGTTACAAATTACAGCAATGGAATGAAATGTATCTCGGAAAACTTTCTTTGTAATTCAAAAATCTTTAAAAATAAATGTTTTAAGTACAAAATTAATCACTGAAATACGTGTCCTGTAGCGCTAAACTGTGCGTCATGTTGTAAGATAATATCTGTGGAAGTCTTGTAGTTATCGTCCTCCGAAAGCTAAGTTCTGCAGAAGTCAATGTACTTACCTGATGATACACAAAAGTGAAATGCTTTGCGTATAGATATCTTAGTTATTACGCTTATTGTTGTGATGAAGAAAGTACTGTGCTGTAACGTATTGTTGTGCTACGGAAAAGGCTGCCTCATTGTTGCTATACCACAAAAGTTACTACTAAAACATGTTTTACTTTCCAGAAGAATTCAGAAAAACTGTGCAGATATAAAACAGATACACCGCAAAAGCAACAAGGTGAATTGTGTCACACATTAGTAGCGTCGTGATAAAATCGTGTAGCTGTCACATAAACTAACCACTGTGTCCTCTGGTATTTCACAGAAAGTACTTTAAATCCAGAATTTTTTTTTTTTAAGTAAACCAAAATGTTGCATGAAAATCTCATTAGCGTTGCCGGTATATGTTCTAAGTATGTGATCCTTATAGTCGTTATGTGATAGTGGAACTAACAAGCAAGAATGTACACACACAATAACACTGTGACGCCGCTCTGTTCACTATAACAATGTATTCGTAATTTCTGTTTCAATAAGTTCTCTTGGTTCTTGACTGGATATTTAACTTCAAACATTGTTGCATGTTAACAGATTCTCAGTGTGACAAATTGTACTAGTAGCGTGTAGTGAAAAATTTTATGGCAAAGGCTAAGTTAAAAAACAGATTATCTCTCAGTAAGCGGTTTTATATGTGAAGTGTGGTGAAATCCTTTACTCTTCATAGTACGCAGAGTTTCAACCTGAACGCAATTATCGTGCGGTATACGTCGGTAAAGAATACTGAAATTTTTCTAAAGGTTAGCGCTATGTTATTTTTCTCGGAGCCAGCCGGTGCAGGTGTATGCCTGCGATGCGGGTCATTGTCTGCTTCTCCGTTGGCGCGCGTCGTTAATGGGATTCGGAGACCTAACTTCTACAAATTCGCCTTGCCGAGAGGGCCCAGCTCTGTTATAATCCCGCCAGTTCTGATGAAATTCAGGTCTGTCGTTATGTCGGTAGTTTACATAGTTTCTTGTTTGTCGGTCATGTGGTGGAGAATTTCTCCCGGAATCGTAACTGCGCGCTGAACTGTTGCGTCTGAAAGTATTCTGTCTCCCTTGATAATAATAGTTCTGGTTACCATATTGTCTGTTTCTAAGGTAATCTCTGTGATAGTCATTACCGCGGAAAGGTGATCTTTCCCTGTAATTATTACTACTCTGCCAACGGTTGTCATACGGGTGGTGTCTGTTTTGGTCACGATTTGTGTTGTGAGAATAGCCTTGTCGCGTCCAGTTATTATTTCTGTCATCGCGGAATTGCGACGGATGTGATCTGTAATTGTTGTGCTCGTGCGTTCCGCGATTGTCAGTGTCAATTTCTAATTCTTGTAAGAGTCCCTGAAATGCTTCAATGTCGTCTTTGCAACGTCCTGCCAAAATAATATGTCGCAAATGTTCAGGCAGTTTGATTAAGCAAATGCGGATGAGTTCTGAGGGGCTGTATGGGTTTGACAGGTACTGATTCTTGTGCAACATGTCTTCAAAATATTTCACAAGACTGGAGAATTCAGATTGTTCGAAATGTTTCATCATTATGATGCCATGTTTTACTCGGTCTTGTGTGGCTTGAGACCAATATGCTGAGAGGAAGGCATGGTAAAATTCTCCTTCACTATGACAATCGTGAATGACCGAACGCATTCTTACAGCTGGTTCATTCTCTAAATAGCCACACATAAATTCTAATCTGTGTTCTAATGACCAGTTGGGGGGAAAACAATGAGAGAATTGATGGAGCCACGCTTGTGGATGAATGTCGTTGGCAGAATTTTTAAACGTTTTGAATTTACGTGTGGTAATGAACAGCTTATAGTCAAAGTCATCATGTCGGCGAGTCGCATATCGGTCATTGTTACGTCGTGTCGGCGGTTCCATCTCAAAATTCGGTGTGCCTTGCCAATTTCTTTTATAATTTCCGAAGTGTCCTGTGTTATTATTTTGTGGTTGTTCCGTATTTCTATGTCCCTCTTCCCGTATTGGGGCGCGAGTGTCCTCTGAAATACGTAATTCTTGTATTACCTGTGTCAGCTGATCTTGTACTTCGCGGATTTCTCTTTTGTACTGTGTATTGATTTGATTTTGATTTTGTTTGAATTTTCTAATTTCTTCATACTCTTCTGTGTCATTAAAGACTACCGGTTTTGTGTCGTTCAGATTATCATCTCCCTTCGTAGATAAGTTAGTGAACTGATCCGAAAGTTCGGCTACTTTCTCCGATAGTGAACACATTTCCTCAGTGTGTTTTTCTGAACCAAGTTTCAGAGTGTCCATTTGTGTTGAAATCGAATCTACTGTGTCCTTTAAGTTTTCTTGAGTTTTTGAAAGTTGCGTAACCGAATCGGTAGATGCAACTGAGTCAATTTTAGCCGACAAGGTCTCATGATTTTCATGAACAATGGTTTGCAGTTCTTTTATGGCTGCTTCGTGATTCTGTAATGCATTTTCATGCCGCGGAAAAATAGGTTGAAAATGCTCACAAATTTGTGTTTTTACATCATTACAGACTTTTTGACATTTCGATTCAATATTATGTAACTCGGTAGTTAAATCTTCACGTGTTTGTTCAAGCTTATTTTCCACTGAGTCTAACTTTTGAAGCTTTTGTTCCATTGCGTCTAACTGTTGCTGTGTTTGACTCTGATTTTGTTCAAGCGTTGTGTCTAACTTTTGAAGATTTTGTTCCATTGTGTCTAATTTTTCAAGCTTTTGTCCCATTTGTTGCATTAATTGTAATAACAATGCACTGGTGTCTGAAACACGTTCCTCAGTGCTTTTCGGCAGTGAAGTTGCACCGGCAACATTCACATTTTGACAAGCAGAAAATGTGTCTTGACTTATTTGAGAAAACGGTGAGGACCCAAAACCTGAATCTACAGTATTTGTGAGATCGTCTCGTGTCATTTCGGATTCCTGAGCCGAGCTATTGCCGACCGATCGATCGATAATGCTTCCCTGTTCTCTAATTGTTTCGCTGTCTACACCATTGTTTGCCGCCCGCTCCATTTCCGTATGCACAATTACCAAATTATTACTTTGAACATCAGTTAATTCATTACTCGGTGGCGCTAACACACTGCTTTCGTCTTCGCTGTCATTTCTCAATTTACTTTGGAGCCTAGTATTACGTTTTTCACACGCCATTATTGTCACAGTATTTCACACGACAACACAGAAAAGCACAATTTGAAGATCAAAAATAAGAGAACACATTAACATAACACTGAAAATAATATCTAGTTAATTGCAGCTGCGAAATACTTGGTGCAAATCTACATGCATGCCACACCTGTTTTACTGTACAACAATGAAAAACTACAACTACAATGGAAATTCTCTCTACAATTACGCGTTAGCAATAAACAAAATCTACACTAATTACACAAACTACAAGAAAAAATCAGAAGATTCCTGTGAGGTATCCTGGCAGGGTCGCCATATGAAACTTCCCCTTTGAACAATTTTGCACGACTGTGCTTAACCTGACACACAATATTTTTTTAGCGCAACGCGATCTGACTTTCAACACACAATATTTTGTTAGCGCAACGCAATCTGACTTTCAATAATCTCTACAAGAGAATGGCCCTGACTAACATTAAACTATACCTTTCGCAAATCACTCACCTCACAAAAATCTTCGCTGCTCAAGCTACTGCAATACAGCGAGCGCCACTACTGCCAGCTAAATAAAAGATTCAAACTATGGAAGGCACTAACTACTGATAGGGATAGTTAGCAAATGAAAGATATTAATAGAGAACAAACAATGTATTTACCTTGATATCATCATATATAAATATAGCAGTTCATGACAAATTTCAAAACTCCGCCATCTCTCTCCCCACATCCACCACTGCTGGCGGCTCACCTCCAACTGCGCAACGCTACGCGCTGTTCACAGCCAGCTGCCTAACACTACAATGGCGAGTATTACAACAATGCAAAGCAGCCACAGGCTGCACACAGCACAGCCAGTGATTTTCATACAAAGGTGGCGTTACCAATAAAAAAACCTAAACAGCCTACTTACATCTGTTGCTAACTGACTGCATATGAAATTTACTTAATGCCTGTCTAGCGCTGTAGCGACTTTTTCATCGGCGAACAGTACATGATTAAGGTACTGTTCCATCCATAATTTCTTATTCTGTTCTCCTACATTTTCGAGACCATGTTCTAAACATAATATTAATACAAATTTTAAATAATGTTGGTGACGTAAGTCAGTTTTGTAACAGGCCCTTGTGTGTTATAAATTTCTGGGAAAGTCTACTACCGATTTCAATTTTGCATGTTGCATGGGGGCTTAGTTATAATGTAATGAAAATAATTTTAATTTTCAGTTTTGGTAGCTGTCTGTCCGATTACGAAGTCTCGTAAACGGTTGGCCCTGACTCGTATTATTACGCAATCTGACTGCATTGAACAATAACAATGAATGAAATGGAAATTTTCATTACCACAATTAATTAATTAAGCCCCCAGCAACTATAAAACCTACGAAACCAAAGCACAAGTGTAACTGTTCTGTGTGTGGAAGTATGACTCAACATACACATCTGGCACGGTTCTTCTTCAAAAGACAAGAATTTCAAATACCATTTATACTGAATTAATTAAAGAAAATACAAATACCATAATTACTCAAGAGAACCACAATTACACTCTAATCCAAGAACACAAGCCAGATGCTTTGTTGACTGAACCAAGATCACTCTCATAATTACAATATATCTCCACACCGACCCGCTATTACCACATCTCAACAAGAACTTTTCAGTATCACATCTCAGCAAGCACTCCTTACTAGCACATCTCAACACGAACTGACTACTACGAGTCCTGGACAAGCACTGACCTCTAGCACATCTCAATAATGACTGCCCGTGGAGGCGGCGGAACAATGCTCTCTAGCGATCTCTGGCGCTGTGGCTCAGTGTAGCCACCTTTCATATGCCCTTCCTCCACGGCTAGAATTTGATGGTATTTTTGCCAGCATTGGTGGTGAAAATACCACCAAATTCGTCAAAAAATACAGACAAAAATAAAAGATAATATTAATACGTAAATATCATATAACTAGATAAAATTTTGGCTTTGCACTGACCCTTCAATAACCTATTATATAGAATACAGTAAGCAATACAAATTCTTTCATACATGTGACTTTACATAATAGTTTACACAAGTATTATGTGGTTAAACAATTCAATCAATAGCGTCAGCAATGACGAATATGTGCAGGTAAGAGTCTCATAACTTTTCACAACCAGTAATACACAAAAAATCAGTTTATACAAATATTCACATAAACGCTTTCCATAGCCCAAGAAACAAGTAGTTGACAGTTCCAGCAGTAGCACCCAGCAATGGTCAACAGGTGCAAAAACCAACAAGTGAAATTTTTTTCAGTAGAAACAGTCCATCAGTGGCACCCAGTAATGTTGAATAGGTGCAGACACCAACAAGTAACACCATTTCAGTAGAAGCAGTCCATTAGTAGCACCAGCAATGTTGATCAGGTGCACACAGCAACAGGTGACTTCATTTCAGTAGAAGCAATCCATCAGTGGCACCCAGCAATGTTGAGCAGGTGCAGACACCAACAAGTAACACCATTTCAGTAGAAGCAGTCCATTAGTGACACCAGCAATGTTGAGCAGGTGCAGACATCAACAGGTGACATCTTTTCAGTAGAACCAGTCCATCAGTGGTACCAGCAATGTTGAGCAGATGCACACAGCAACAGGTGACATCTTTTCAGTAGAAGCAATCCATCAGTGGCACCCAGCAATGTTGAGCAGGTGCAGACACCAACAAGTAACACCATTTCAGTAGAAGCAGTCCATTAGTGGCACCAGCAATGTTGATCAGGTGCTGACCGCAGTCTTTATGGACTATCACTATCACGAATCACACTGTTCATCAGCAGAAATTAAACATGTCCTTGTGGCACCAATCATGTAGAAAAAGTGCAAATAACAGTCCATAATTTTTTTTTACAATCACTGATCACACAGTTCATCAGAGTTTATAAGCAGAAATTAAACATGTCCTAGTGGCACCAATCATGTAGAGAAGGTACAAGTAACAGTCCATAATTTTTTACAATATAATGTAATGAAAATAATTTTAATTTTCAGTTTTGGTAGCTGTCTGTCCGATTACGAAGTCTCGTAAACGGTTGGCCCCGACTCGTATTATTACGCAATCTGACTGCATTGAACAATAACAATGAATGAAATGGAAATTTTCATTAACACAATTAATTAATTAAGCCCCCAGCAACTATAAAACCTACGAAACCAAAGCACAAGTGTAACTGTTCTGTGTGTGGAAGTATGACTCAACGTACACATCTGGCACGGTTCTTCTTCAAAAGACAAGAATTTCAAATACCATTTATACTGAATTAATTAAAGAAAATACAAATACCATAATTACTCAAGAGAACCACAATTACACTCTAATCCAAGAACACAAGCCAGATGCTTTGTTGACTGAACCTGTAATGACACATTATTTAAAACATGGAAATAATGAAAAATAAATCAAGTTTCGTTACCTTCATATATTGACCAAGATCACTCTCATAATTACAATATATCTCCACACCGACTCGCTATTACCACATCTCAACAAGAACTTTTCAGTATCACATCTCAGCAAGCACTCCTTACTAGCACATCTGAACACGAACTGACTACTACGAGTCCTGGACAAGCACTGACCTCTAGCACATCTCAATAATGACTGCCCGTGGAGGCGGCGGAACAATGCTCTCTAGCGATCTCTGGCGCTGTGGCTCAGTGTAGCCACCTTTCAATGTGTTGTCTTTATGCACTTGTTATATTATTTTGAGTAAAGGATATTATACATTTACCTGGTAGAGTGCTTTCCAGGGTATATTCCTTGATACATAATCATACACTTTTTTCTAAATCAATGTAAACGAATCTGGTACATTTTGACTCGTCTCTCCATGTTTCCAGAGTTTCTTCTACATTTAAATTGCCGTCTGTACTTGATTCTTCTTGGATTCTAAAATTAGCTTCCATTCTGCTCTTCACTACTTTTCAAGAAATTTTCGTTAATGAGTTTGTAACACAAATTCCTCGATACTTAGAGGAACATTCTTAAATATCGCGGTAACAAAATCTACAGGTAGCTTCGTTTCCTTCAGTACCTATATCACCGTGTAATATTTAGATGCATATTATTGTTGGTAGTGTAATAACTTTGTCTCCACAAGATTTGAAAATTTCCATACTTACTCTGCCTGATCGAGGTGATTTATCATTCTTCCCAGTTCATAGTACTTCAAGCACCTCGTTTTCTGAAATTTGTGTCTTAAAATCTTTCCGTTCGTTTCTTCCACTACTCTTCTATATTTGCAATTTATTTTTTTAGGTCACATTCTTTACATTTTCTTTTTGTATTATCAGTTGGACATTTCGTATGGCTTTTCTCTCTTGATGGACACCTTTTAATATGGTCCATGATTCTTATGCTATTCCAAAAGCTAGAAAACCATTTACATCGGTACGTGTCATTTCCCGCATTTCCTTCTTTCCTAACATTGTTTTATTTCCAAGATCATTTATTTTTCCGTTCCAGATTGATCTTGTTTCTTTCCTTTTACCATCCAACCATTGATTAGGTGCGATGCTTCCTTACTTTATCGCTGTCTCTGTTTCCTCCGAACCCCGCTCTTGACATCTTGTATGGACTTTCTTTCACAACCAGCACTTTAAATGCTATGTTTTTATCATTAGTTTTTATATGCTCATAAATTTTTCCTGCATTTCATTCAAATAATTCGTCCAATATTCTCTCGATTATTGTAATTATGACTGTTCTTACTCTTTCATCTTATAAGCTGTCAATAGTATAAAGTTTCTTTTTATTCTTCTCCGTGCAATATATTTTTACAACATTAATATTATTATTTCTTACATTTTCCACTCACATAAAAATCCTTGATACTAGTGGTGGTGGTGGTGGTGGTTAGTGTTTAACGTCCCGTCGACAACGAGGTCATTAGAGACGGAGCGCATGCTCGGGTTAGGGAAGGATGGGGAAGGAAATCGGCCGTGCCCTTTCAAAGGAACCATCCCAGCATTTGCCTGAAACGATCTAGGGAAATCACAGAAAACTTACATCAGGATAGCCGGAGACGGGATTGAACCGTCGTCCTCCCGAATGCGAGTCCAGTGTGCTAACCACTGCGCCACCTCGCTCGGTCCTTGATACTAGTCGGTGCCTTCACCCACATTGGGCTCCTCTGCAATGGTTACTTTAAAATGATTATACTGTTTATTATACATAGTTCAGCATACGGAAACGAAGAGACAATCTTTGGTGAAATTAAAAATAGGGGCGGTAACATTAAATGTGCAATCTGAATTCCATTGTTAAATGCAGAGGAGAGAGTGGATGCGAGAAAAGAGTACATAAGGCCTCTATGGCGTGATGGAAGAATAAACAGTAGTTGACAGGGAAGAGATCGGGGATCCAGTTTAGAATCATAATTTAAAAGAGCTTTGGACGACTTACGGTCAAATAAAGCATAAGGAATAGATGACACTCCATCGGAATTTCTAAAACCATAGAAGGCAGCGATAAGAAAACGACTATTCACGTTGGTGTGTAGATTGTCGATATACCATCAGACTTTCGGAAGAACATCAGCGAAACAATTCCGAAGACAGCAAGAGCTGACGAATGCGAGAATTATCGCACAGTCAGTTTAATAGCTCATGCACCCAAGTTGCTGACAAGAATAATATACAGAAGAATGAAAAAGAAAACTGAGGATCTGTATGGCTTAGGGAAAGATAAAGGCACCAGAGAATGAGTTCTGACGAGGTTGATAATGGAAGCAAGACTAAAGAAAAATCAAGACACATTCATATGCTTTGTCGATCTGGAAAAAGCGTTCGATAATGTAAAATGGTGCAAGATGTTCGAAATTCTGAGAAAAATTAGGATAAACTATACGGAGAGATGGGTAATATATAACATATACAAGAGCCATGAGGAAATAATAAGAATGGAAGATCAAAAACGAAGTGCTAAGATTAAAAAGGGTGCAAGCCAGGGTTGTAGTCGTTCGCCCCTACTGTTCAGTCTATACATCTAAGAAGCAATGACAGAAATAAAAGAAGGGTTCAAGAGCGGAGTTAAAATTCAAGGTGAATGGATGTCAATGATGAGATTCGCTGATGACATTGACATCCTCAGTGAAAGTGAAGAAGAGTTACAGGATCTGCTGAACGGGACGGTCTAATGAGTACAGAAAACGGATAGAGAGTAAATAGGAGATAGACGTTGGTATTGAGAAGTAGCAGAAAAGAGAATCGCGGGAAACTTGACATCGGAATTGGGGATCACGAAATACACGATGTTACGGAATTGTAGGCATCAAAGTAAGCCATGATGGACAGAGCAAGAAGGACATAAAAATCATCATAGCACTGCCAAAAAGGGCATTCGTGGCTGAGATAAATCTACTAGTTTCAGACATAGCCTCCATTTGAGGAAGAAATTTCTGAGAATTTAAATTTGGAGAACGGAATTCTACGTCAGTGAAATGTGGACTGTGGAAAAACTGGAAAGCAAGAGGATCGATGTATTTGAGATGTGATGCTACAGACGAATGTTGAAAATTAGGGAAACTGATGTGGTAAGGAATGAGGAGGTTCTGTGCAGAATCTGCGAGGAAAGGAAGATACGGAAAGCGTTGACAACAAGAAGGAACAGGATGTTAGCTCATATGTTAAGACATCAGATAATAACTGCGATGGTACCAGAGAGAGCTGTACAGATTGAAATTGTGGAGGAAAACAGACGTGGGAGTACATCCAGCAAATAACTGAGAAGTAGGAGATGAAAAGGTAGGCACACGAGGGGAATTTGAGGCAGGCCGCATCAAACTGGTCAGAAGAATGTTGACAAAAAAAATGCGTGTGTAGTCCTTTCTGGTACTTATCTTCGTTCAGTTTTCTGTTATTAGTCATGATCTGAAGTTAAGTATATAATCAGCTGAAAGTAGTCATCATTTAATGTTTGCCACTTGCGATCTCGACTGTTAAAATAGTTTATCAATAATTTTTTAAGCTTTGTGTAACCATTTAAATCGCTTGCCTGTATGCTGGCTATGGCAGGAATTAGTAGTTAAGAAGTGTAGTGACTTACAGACCAAACTGTCGTCAAACTTCCTGGCACTTAGAAACTCTCTGCCAGATTGGGATTCTTAGAACTTCGCTTTCCACCGACTGAACTACCTAGTCACTAGTCGAATCGCTAAAGGCCTTACCATGATAGACAAAATTCTTCCGGGTTCTATTTCTGGTCCGGCACACGGCTTTAATCTTCCAGGAAGCTCTTTTTTTTCTTTTTTTAAACTGACTTTCGAGCCTTGCTCATTTGGTCATCTCAGTAGTGAAATGTCTATTATGACTATAAGAGCGTAAGGACAACACAATATCAAGCTTTTGTATGTCCATCCTTTTAGCAGGACGTCTCTGGGACGACGGCAGTTTACTATCGTGACAAAAAATAAAAACTCCTACAGCCTTCCTTATGATTTTATTTTATTTTGTCGCTACCAGTTTCGACGCTTCATTGCGTCATCTTCAGGCTGTTTTGATGCGGTACAGGTTGATACCATCAACTATAGTTGGAGTGCTGACACATTATCTGCGAATCCAGTAATGCTGGCAACTGGTTGGTTATGCATGGGGATCGTACAGGGTGTTTCAAAAATGACCGGTATATTTGAAACGGCAATAAAAACTAAACGAGCAGCGATAGAAATACACCGTTTGTTGCAATATGCTTGGGACAACAGTACATTTTCAGGCAGACAAACTTTCGAAATTACAGTAGTTGCAATTTTCAACAACAGATGGCGCTGCGGTCTGGGAAACTCTATAGTACGATATTTTCCACATATCCACCATGCGTAGCAATAATATGGCGTAGTCTCTGAATGAAATTACCCGAAACCTTTGACAACGTGTCTGGCGGAATGGCTTCACATGCAGATGAGATGTACTGCTTCAGCTGTTCAATTGTTTCTGGATTCTGGCGGTACACCTGGTCTTTCAAGTGTCCCCACAGAAAGAAGTCACAGGGGTTCATGTCTGACGAATAGGGAGGCCAATCCACGCCGCATCCTGTATGTTTCGGATAGCCCAAAGCAATCACACGATCATCGAAATATTCATTCAGGAAATTAAAGACGTCGGCCGTGCGATGTGGCCGGGCACCATCTTGCATAAACCACGAGGTGTTCGCAGTGTCGTCTAAGGCAGTTTGTACCGCCACAAATTCACGAAGAATGTCCAGATAGCGTGATGCAGTAATCGTTTCGGATCTGAAAAATGGGCCAATGATTCCTTTGGAAGACATGGCGGCCCAGACCAGTACTTTTTGAGGATGCAGGGACGATGGGACTGCAACATGGGGCTTTTCGGTTCCCCATATGCGCCAGTTCTGTTTATTGACGAAGCCGTCCAGGTAAAAATAAGCTTCGTCAGTAAACCAAATGCTGCCCACATGCATATCGCCGTCATCAATCCTGTGCACTATATCGTTAGCGAATGTCTCTCGTGCAGCAATGGTAGCGGCGCTGAGGGGTTGCCGCGTTTGAATTTTGTATGGATAGAGGTGTAAACTCTGGCGCATGAGACGATACGTGGACGTTGGCGTCATTAGGACCGCAGCTGCAACACGGCGAAAGGAAGCCCGAGGCCGCTGTTGGATCACCTGCTGCACTAGCTGCGCGTTGCCCTCTGCGGTTGCCGTACGCGGTCGCCCTACCTTTCCAGCACGTTCATCCGTCACGTTCCCAGTACGTTGAAATTTTTCAAACAGATCTTTTATTGTATCGCTTTTCGGTCCTTTGGTTACATTAAACCTCCGTTGAAAACTTCGTCTTGTTGCAACAACACTGTGTTCTAGGCGGTGGAATTCCAACACCAGAAAAATCCTCTGTTCTAAGGAATAAACCATGTTGTCTACAGCACACTTGCACGTTGTGAACAGCACACGCTTACAGCAGAAAGACGACGTACAGAATGGCGCACCCACAGACTGCGTTGTCTTCTATATCTTTCACATCACTTGCAGCGCCATCTGTTGTTGAAAATTGTAACTACTGTAATTTCGAAAGTTTGTCCGCCTGAAAATGTACTGTTGTCCCAAGCATATTGCAACAAACGGTGTATTTCTATCGCTGCTCGTTTAGTTTTTATTGCCGTTTCAAATATACCGGTCATTTTTGAAACACCCTGTATCAACCTGTAACGCTTAGGGTTAGGTGTCTTTATTTTTTGTCACAACACAATATCAAGTCCCCTTAGGGGAGAAAATCTCCGACGAGGCGAGAATCGAACCTGGGCGTCTTCGCTTAGCACCGCGCGCCAGGACATTACAAACAGTGCACACTGTTCTGCAGAGTCGAAGATTCATTTTTCGAATCGTGCTCAGTTGTCCTCAATCTTAACCATTCCTATGCCACCCTTGTCTCCGGCTAAGATAAAGTGCAGAGTCTAATGAAGACGTGTCTTCTTCCTTTATGTTGCAGCTGGTGGCTCGTAGCGAACTCGGAGCTGTGCAGGCGTCACGAGTGCTTCTGCACGTCAAGGAGCTGCTCGGACGGGTAAGCCAGTGCAGTAGACTTGGCCACTGTTTCTATGTTTCGATACAGTGTATCGATACATGGAACTGTTTCAGTGTTTCGGAACGGCTGTGGTTCACTGTTTCGAAACAGTGGTGTTTCATTCCGCCCCTGTCTCGGATAACCGGACCAGATTCGATCTCGAGCCAGACACAGAAACTGTGTCGTCGTTTCAAAATAAGGCTGTTTCAGTCCACCTGTGCTTGGAATGGGCTAATTGCATCGAAACAGTGATGTTTCACTCCGCTCTGTGTCAGACGAGGTTCGGGCTCGGCACAGGTACTGAAACACAACATACCACTTCATGAAACACTTTCAAGCAATAGCTTGAAGCTTAAGATATCCGAAAATAAAGCTTCGTTTCTAGCTAACTGTCCTATCCCGAAATGGCGTAGCACCTGCTTTATAAACACCAACCAAACAATAAAACAACGCATACTATTCACATTCAAAGTAATAAATATGTGAAAATCATTCAGTTAAATTACACTTTTTTTATAACATACGCTTCTCTGTTCATGTAGAGTAATCATATTAAAAAACGCAAGTAAGCCTACAACATTTTGAATAAAAAAGGCGTAGAGTGACAGTTATTAGACATATACATAAATTTTATGTAGATATAATTGCAAGCAATCAGTTTCACATATCACTCATAGTGTAATGGTGAACGGGAAGGGCTGGGGAGCATGGTGAATTTATAGTAACGGTTCGAAACACCTTGAAAGACAAAATTTTTTCTGTTATATTTTGTTATTTATGAGTTATTTGTGAGTCTATAGTCACTGTGCCTATTATCCACAATGATTCCATTTGTGTGCATGGAAATTAGCAGGATGGGTATATTACCCATACTAACGGAATATGGGAATCCCAGTAGCATATCCGTTGTTTCTGCAGTTTGCTCCCACCTCCAGTTCCGTTCGTGGTGGCTCTTCTGTCTTCAGCTATGGCTGTCCTCAGCCGATTGAAAAGTATGAAAGTCGCACGACACGAAAGCAGCGCATTTGCTGCAGGTAATCGAAACTGCCAAGACGCCTAAGTGATAGTTTCATACTTTCTGCGATATGATTAGCGCCCTCGCACCTAATTTGTATTTATATGGACATACTTATACAGCAGACATTCAAGATGAGAAAATGTATAGGTTTATTAGATAACAAAACACAAACTGTTTCACTGTTTCGAAACAGTAACGTGTTTCAGTTTGCCCATCTCTACAGTGCAGGCATGGCATGTCGCGAGTCAGTTGTCTAAGAGTCCAGAGGTCGCGAGTGTTGCGCGCGCAGCCGCAAAGTAGAGCGGGGATTCCCCGACCGAGCGGCGGTGCTGCTTGAAATTCTCGGCGGGCGCTACGGCCGCGCCCTCCCTCAGGGCTGGCGCCGCGGCGGGGGGGGGGGGGGAAGGCGGTGCTGTCCACCCCAGGGAGGCACTGGCCGGCAGACATAATTACGCGCCCCTTTTACAGCGCAGGGCACGTCTCCATAACCTCTCCACCTGAGATACCTGTACTCTGACGTTTAAAATCTCTAGAGACAGCCACAACCAACTTTTAAGTGGCGCTTTTCTGTGCGTAAAAAGGCCTCAGCCACTCCTCTGGCAGTTGGCTCGACGGCCACTAGTGAGAGCTGCCTTATGCACGATTGCAGCTTTGTGGACCTCCCTGAGAGTTTAAGGGGGGGGGGGGGGTTAGGACGTCAAACGGGCCGTTTTGGAGCAGGACAGACACCACAGGGCATTTTAATTTCCACTGTCTACACTTTTTCGAATAAATCCATAAAACTTTGTCGGCATGCCCAGGAAGGATTAAGGATTTACAATCATAGCAGTGGAAGCTCAAAAAAATAACAAAATAATTTTTCTATTGGCTGCGTTTGTTGCTATAGGTACACGTTTCTTCATAAGTAAGAGAGATTCTTCGATGGATTTTGTACAGCATACAAACCATACTTACTCTCTCTACTCTCCCTTACTCTAGAAATTATTTAATTTATGAAAAAATGAATGTGCTGTTACATTTTAAACTTCATGTTTACAAAAAACTCAAATTTTATAGTTGTTGTTGTTGTTGTGGTCTTCAGTCCTGAGTCTGGTTTGATGCAGCTCTCCATGCAACCCTATCCTGTGCAAGCTTCTTCATCTCCCAGTACTTACTGCAACCTACATCCTTCTGAATCTGCTTAGTGTATTCATCTCTTGGTCTCCCTCTACGATTTTTACTCTCCACGCTGCCCTCCAATGCTAATTTGGTGATCCCTTGATGCCTCAGAGCATGTCCTACCAACCGATCCCTTCTTCTTGTCAAGTTGTGCCACAAACACCTTTTCTCCCCAATTCTATTCAATACCTCCTCATTAGTTATGTGATCTACCCATCTAAATTTCAACATTCTTCTGTAGCACCACATTTCAAAAGCTTCTATTCTCTTCTTGTCCAAACTGTTTATCGTCCATGTTTCATTTCCATACATGGCTACACTCCATACGAATACTTTCAGAAACGTCTTCCTGACACTTAAATCTATACTCGATGTTAAGAAATTTCTCTTCTTCAGAAACGCATTCCTTGCCATTGCCAGTCTACATTTTGTATCCTCTCTACTTCGACCATCATCAGTTTTTTTGATCCCCAAATAGCAAAACTCCTTTACTACTTTACATGTCTCATTTCCTAATCTAATTCCCTCAGCATCACCCGACTTAATTTGACTACATTCCATTATCGTCGTTTTGCTTTTGTTGATGTTCATCTTATATCCTCCCTTCAAGACACTGTCCATTCCGTTCAACTGCTCTTCCAAGTCATTTGCTGTCTCTGACAGAATTACAATGTCATCGGCGAACCTCAAAGTTTTTATTTGTTCTCCATGGATTTTAATACCTACTCCGAATTTTTCTTTTGTTTCCTTCACTGCTTGCTCAATATACAGATTGAATAACATCGGGGAGAGGCTACAACCCTATCTCACCCCCTTTCCAAATACTGCTTCCCTTTCATGTCCCTCGACTCTTATAACTGCCATCTGGTTTCTGTACAAATTGTAAATAGCCTTTCCCTGTATTTTACACCTGCCACCTTTAGAATTTGAAACAGAGTATTCCAGACAACATAATCAAAAGCTTCCCCTAAGTCTACAAATGCTAGAAACGTAGGTTTGCCTTTCCTTAATCTTTCTTCTAAGATAAGTCGTAGGGTCAGTATTGCCTCACGTGTTCCAAGATATCTACGGAATCCAAACTGATCTTCACCGAGGTCAGCTTCTACCAGTTTTTCCATTCGTCTGTA
Source organism: Schistocerca nitens (assembly GCF_023898315.1). NCBI lineage: Eukaryota > Metazoa > Arthropoda > Insecta > Orthoptera > Acrididae > Schistocerca > Schistocerca nitens. Next base: position 554,452,245 of record NC_064620.1, on the reverse strand, counting down.
AAGAATTCGCGTTAGCATTTGGCAGCCGTGACTTATGAAACTGATACTGCAGTAATTTTCACATCTGTCAACACCTGCTTTCTTTTGGATTCGAATTATTATATTCTTCTTGAAGTCTGAGGGTATTTCGCCTGTCTCATACGTCTTTCTCACCAGATTGAAGAGTTTTTTCACGACTGTCTCTCCCAAGGCCGTCAGTAGTTCTAATGGAATGTTGTCTACTCCCGGGGCCTTGTTTCGACTCAGGTCTTTCAGTGCTCTGTCAAACTCTTCACGCAGTATCATATCTCCCTTTTCATCTTCATCTACATCCTCTTCCATATCCATAATGTTGTCCTCAAGTACCTCGCCCTTGTATAGGCCTTCTATATACTCCTTCCACCTTTCTGCTTCACCTTCTTTGCTTAGAACTGGGTTTCCATCTGAGCTATTGATATTCATACAAGTGGTTCTTTTAACTTCAAAGGTCTCTTTAATTTTCCTGTATGCAGTATCTATCTTACCCTCTAGTGAGATAAGTCTCTAAATCCTTACATTTGTCCTCTAGCCATCCCTGCTTAGCTATTTTGCATTTCCTGTCGATCTCATTTTTGAGACGTTTGTATTCCTTTTTGCCTGCTTCATTTACTGCATTTTTATATTTTCTCCTTTCATCAATTTAATTCAATACTTCTTCTGTTACCCAAGAAGTTCTACTAGCCCTCGTCTTTTTACCTACTTGATCCTCTGCTGCCTTCACTACTGCAACCCTCAAAGCTACCCATTCTTAGTCTACTGTATTTCTTTCCCCCATTCCTGTCAATTGTTCCCTTATGCTCTCCCTGAAACTCTGCACAACCTCTGGTTCTTTCAGTTTATCGAGGTCCCATCGACTTAAATTCCCACCTTGTTGCAGTTTCTTCAGTTTTAGTCTACAGTTCATAATCATTAGATTGTGGTCAGAGTCCACATCTGCCCCTGGAAATGTCTTACAATTTAAAACCTGGTTCCTAAATCTCTGTCTTACCATTATATAATCTATCTGAAACCTGTCAGTATCTCCATGATTCTTTCATGTATACAACATTTTATAGTTAATTATCTCAATTTTTACCACAGTTTTTAACAGATTTGGAAAATTCTAGAGTTGCATACACCTGTACGTATGGTTTGTATGCTGTGCAAAATTCATCGAAGAATCTCCCTTACTTATGAAGACAAGTGTAACTATAGCGACAAATGTAGCGAATGGTAAGTGAAATAGATTATTTTCTTATATTTTGGATCTTCCACCACTATAAGTGTAAATCCTGGGTCCTTTCTGGTGATTCTGACAATGTTTTATAAATTTATTTTTAAAAGTATAGACAATGGAAATTAAAATTTCCTGTGGTGTCTTTCCTGCTCCAAGTCGTCCCGTTTGACGTCCTGCCCCGTTAAAACTGAGCGCCGGCAGGATCTCGAACCCACCTATTTTATGAGTAGCGCCAGACTAGCTCAGCTAGCAAGGCCATTTGAGAAACGTCATGATTAGCCACCAAGAGCTGCTGTTAGAAATGACTTTATTATATCGCCATTTTCTGTCCATAAATCATCATCACGAATCATAAAATATTTACAATAGCGTAGAAACCGAGATACGCTGCGGTGACAAAGGTCATGGGATACCTCCTAATATTGTGTCGAACCTCCTTTTGCCGGTGTAGTGCAGCAGTTCGACTTGGCATGGACTCATTAAGTCGTTGGAAGTCCCCTGCAGAAATATTTAGCCGCGCTGCCCCTATAACCGTCCACGACTGCGAAAGTATTGCTGGTGCAGTATTTTGTGCACGAAATGATCTCTGGATTATGTCCCATAAAGGTTCGATGGGATTCATGTCGGACTATATTAGTGGTCAACTCATTCGCTCGAATTTTCCAGAACGTTTTTCAAACCCATCGCCAGTAAGTGTGGCCTGGTGCCATGGTGCATTGTCAGCCACAAAAATTCCATCGTTGTTTAGGAATATGAAGTCCACGAATGGCTGCAAATACTCACCAGGTAACCGATCATAACCATTTCCAGCCAATAACCGATTCAGTTCGACCAGGCAACCTAGTCCATTCCATGTAAACGCAACCTGTACAGTTATGGACTCACCACTACCTTTCAAAGTGCGTTGTTGACAACTTGGATCCATGGCCTCGTGGTGGCTGCGTTACACTCGGCTCCTGCCATCATACCAACTGAACTCGGGAATCGTCTGACTAGGCTACGGTCAGGAACGTCTTGTGTCCAACCGCTATGGTCTCGAGCCCAGACGACGGTTATGTCGTGGTGTTGGTAAAGGCACTAACATCGGTCGTCTATTACCGTAACCCATTAACGTCAAATTTCGCCGCACTGTCCTAACGGATGCCTTCGCCTTACGTCCCACATTGTTTTCTGCTGTTGTTTTACGCATTGTTGCTTGTCTGTTTGCACTGACAACTCTACGCTCTCGGTCGGTAAGGGAAAGCCGTCGGCCACTGTGTTCCCGTGGTGAGAGGTAATGCCCGATATTTGGTATTCTCGGCATTCTCTTTACACTGTGCATTTCGGAATATTGAGTTTCCTAACGATTTCCAAAATAGAATGGCCTATGCGTCTAACTCCAACTACCATTCTGCGTTCAAAGTCTCTTAATTCATGTCGTGCCTTCATGATCACGTCGAAAACCTTTTCACATGAACAGCCCCACCAATGCAATGCTCATTTATAGCTTGTGTAAACGATACTACAGTCATCTGAATACGGAAAAACTGCTATCCCATGACATTTGTCACCTAAGTGTGAAGTCAGTGGTGCCTCCTACGAGATCGTGCTTCGTCACTGACGCTGTTCCTTGAAGTCGTCGATTTTATATAGCTTCTTGATGTGCTTTTAAATACAGTCTTTTGTGACGCCTGATGATTATCAGTGGACCGAAACTGATGGTATAGTAAATAAATAATAAATAAATAAATAATACAGCTATTAGCAAGGAATCTTGATATTTTTCAAATATTTACGAGTTGTCGGGCAACAGCTTCTTAAAATACAATACATTAGTAGGAGCACTGCCTGCAATGCAGAATCTCCTTGGGTCGTGTCCACGTCTGCTTGTGGTACCAATTTTAACGTGACATGAAGTGCCCAAATTTTTTTTTCATAAAATTCATTTTAACCACGAACTGTTTACTTGTCCCATTAGTCATCTACTGGTTTCGGTTATGAAACATCATTCAGGATGTAGGGTAGAACAAATCAGTTAAACGCATCCCAAATTGCTTTGAAGGTGAACAACATCAAAATTAGCCAGTGAAAATGTGCAGACACCTGACATAATTTGTCTAGAATACTGACAGTCATATCTCGTGTCAAATGGACAGACATCGCCTGACATCACCTCTGTCTATTTGACGTGAGATGACTGTCGCTTTTCTAGAGAAATTATGTCACACTTTTATACAATTTCTTGAATATTTCTATAGTGTTCATCTTCAAAGGAATTTGGGATGCTTTCAACTACTTTTTTGGATCCTTCATCTTTGATAACTGTTAATAACCCAAACCGGTAGGCGACTAACGGGACAAATAAAGAGCTGATGTTTAAAATGCATTTTACTTATGGTACCATTTCAAAAATGTGTTCATTCCTCTCCATACTGAAATACTCGTTCTAGAAGTGTCTCCTAGGCTATGGAAAAGCATTTTCTCAGCAGTATCCTTTCTTCCCGGAGTGCTAGACCAGCATGACGTGCACGAGAGCCTCTGTGAAGAACACAAACTATGTGATAAATATTGCAGCTGTGAATAAACGCCGTAGGTAGAGGCTATATTTTCAGTAGGATAAATAATTGAAGGGAAAGGTTTCCGGTTCGAGGTATGGTGCGGCGACTTCTTTCAATTAGTCAGAAAACGTCCACAGTGTACGCACTCTGCTGTGAAGTGAAACTTCGATCTGCTCCAATCTTGATTTGTCAAGAGCATTGTTCCACGTCTACACCGCTTATTTATGACGCAGTAATACTGACTCTGAGATGTAGAAGATATTGATCTACTAGGAGTCTACTTAAATGACGACTGGTGCAGTGGTTTGTGGCGTCAGAGTGAGGCAAATCTAAGCAATGAAATGATTCAGTCCGACCACTGCTATAAAATGGCTCAAGACATCAGCGTATTCGCACAGTAGCTGATGTCGTTCCTAAGAGAAGTCAGCCTGTGAGCCTTTTATCAAAATAAAATAAAAATAGAGAGAAGCACAGTGCAAATACTTGGCCAGGAATCAAGACTTAAGTGTTTCATAAATATCTACCGGTGATAGTTTTTAGTAGTTTTGGGTTAAAAGAACACGGTAGATTTCCTTCACCGTCCATGTACAACCCGACAGTTAGCTTTAATGACGTCGTTGTAGACAAGATGTTCAACTATAAGCTTCCTCTCTTCTTCTTTTCGAGTCTTCTAACTTGGTATGTGGAGCGTGGAATGCCCTAAGCACCACTGATCTTTTGCAGCCTGGCAGTCAAGTAGTTCCTTTTAACTATGGTCAAATGCAGTTATTGAAGTCACGGATTGAAGAATACAGCACTGTGAACTTTTTTTTCCTTTATTAAATTTCGACTCTCCCCGAAGGGAGCGGGCTGGCAGCAGCTTAGTACGCCGCTCTTCAGCGTACAGAATTTTTAAAAACATAATCAGATAAGAAACAACAAAAGCAGGCGACAAAACGGTGACGTAAAATCTAAAACGGCGGAAAATTGTGGAAAATGAAAACAAATGACGAGCGATGATAATAAAATACACAGGAAGCAGACAGGGAAAATAGTAGACAGACAATTAAGAAACACAGCGACAGTCTGGATTCTACTCGCAAGAGATATAAAAATCACACGCTCGGACAGTATCATGCCCGTTCGCAACACTTCGGAAAACTTAACGATCACCAGAAACACTGCATTCAAAAGTAGGCACGAAGATCACACACCACAGGCAAGAGCAGATGTGGGGGGGGGGGGGGGGCTGGACAGATGAGGGGGAAAAAACGGGGGAGGAGAGGAAAGACGAAAGGCGGGGGGGGGGGATGACGAAGGGGAGTGGGGGCAGCGCAGATGCGAGAGGCAATGGGGAAAGGCACAGGAAGGAAATGCAAAAGGACACGGAGGAAAGAAGGGAGGCAGAGAGAGGGTAGGCGGGGAAAAAACAGGATGGGAGGGGGAGGGGAAGAGGGAGCCAGAGAAAAGGACAAAGGAAAGGAGAGGATTAGGATCAGAACTGATGGGAGGGATAAATGGAGGGAGAGAGGGCATCATCTAGGAGGGGGAGTTGATGGAAGCCACCTTGGGAAAGGAGATGAATGGTGTAGAGATGGAGGGAAGGAGGGGACACAACAGTGAAGGCGTGGAAGAGGGCGGGGGTTGGAGAGGAGAAACCAGAGTATGAGGGGGATCAAGGTGGCGGGAGGTGTAGAGTATGCGGATATGGGGGCAGATGGGGGAAAGGAATCAGGTTGTAGAGGATCCGAATGGGGGATGGGAGGCGGATACGGAAGGTAAGGTGGAGTGCATGGCGCTCGGGGATCTGGAGGGACTTACAGAATTTGGGAGGGGCGGATATCCATTTGGGACTGGCATAGCAGAGGATGGGACGGATTCAGAGGAAATGTACAGACAAATTTCATGTTCCTTGCAATGCCGTCGTTCCACAAGGGAACAACTCCCCTTCTGGACGTTTAGCTGTGTAATCCACCTCGACATTTTTATTGATTCCACCTGAATCAATACTGTGTGGCAATGCAGGGTTTGATCCCAATTCTGCTCAGCCACCAGGTCCCGGGACTGTATACGGGGTTGGGCTACAACAAAAACACACTTCTACAGTGCCTCTGCAAACCCGGCCACCACACTTACAAGTGATTGCGCAATCGTTCTGCTTCCTGGCTGTCAACACACTGCCTTCTCGCCCCCACTCCCGACACCACTTTCACAGCGGCCGCCAGCTGGCGATACCGCCGCGTATCAAACACGCTGATAGTAACTCGAATGCACGGCTCTCAACGCTGTAGGAATGGCGGCTACGACTGGTACAACCTTTTCTCGGTTATATAGTTCTTTTTTTTTTCACGATACTTTAACGTGACTGTTGAAACCGCTCAAGATAACCCGTTTCTGAAATAACCGATTTTTGGTTTTTTGTTCCTACTATTCCCCGTGATATAGGCAGAACCCGAACAAAGATTGGAAAATTTTGACACTCTCACTTACAAAATACATAGAATCAAAATAATAAATTAAATAGCCAAATAAAAACACTTAGTCCATCCACCATTCGTTGCTTTTCTAGAGAAGTGATAAGTGGTTGAACACTACAAAAAAATCACCAGTGTTCTCCTATTGATCCTAATTGTTTGAATCTCTGCCCAAAGATCATACTGTAACCAGAGATCATACAACTATTTGGGCATTACGTGAAGTTAGTGCTAAAGAGTGAAAACTGTGGTTGAAGAAATCTGTTTTTCATGTTAATTTGTCCATTTTCAAGGGCCAAAAGCAGATAAAGGGATATTATGTCGGTACAGGCAGCAGAATAGTTACTTTCTATTTTTATTTTATACTGCGAATGATTTGCTTTTAAGTTTTCAGTTTAGCACTAATACTCTTATTATTTCATAGAAGCAGCAGATAAAACTTTAATCTTTTAAAGCAAATGAAGCATTCTACTTCCATTTTAAGTCACTTCGTAAAGATATTTCCAGACGAGGGCTGGTGATGTTCTGTACTGCAATGGATGGCCTTCGACGACAGCGAGAAACAACCGTATAGATCAGCTATGGGCAAGTCTTTGCACATAGCACGCACACGTGTACCTTAATCCACGACATACAGAAATAACGAGATTACTTTCGCAGCAATGCTGTACGAATTGTTATACCGTCTGTTTATCGTTAGCCTTTGTCGCCATTTTTATTAAAATAGCAATGATCGCTTTTCCCATTTTCTATAATAAAGCACTACTTCAAACCAATGCAAATTCTAAGAATAAAAATTACTTCTTTTTTAAAAAAAGTTTTGTTAAAAGAGAAAAATTTTAGCGCTGATGTTATGGCTATTTCATATTTCGGTTTTTTAGTCGGTTATTGCTATTGCCTCCCTTCCCACATTATTATTTGAAAAGCGATTTCAACGTTATGAGTCTTACTTGACAAACAGTGAAACCATTTAACGAACATATCCAAACTTAACCAATTATATATAGTAAAAGCTCTTGTGCAACAAGAACTAATGATTTGCAGGGTTTATTTAAGTGCGAGTAAATCAAATCCATCTGCATTATTCACTAACAAGAAAATATTCCAAGTTTTGATGAAATGTGTCGATGGGATTGCAAGCGATGAAGGAGCCGGGTAGGTAATCATGCATTTGTTTGGTTTATCCTATAAGTTTTTAGGAGGGGGGCCAGGACAGAGAAGGCTGACAATGCAACAGCACGCGACAACATGCAAAGGAAGAAAGGATTTCGTAAGCGATTGTGTAACAGAACGGATCCACATGAATTTATGTTGCTTGAATAACTTTACAGGCAGGAACAACAAAATCACTTAAAGGCCGTCCAAGGGCTTAGATATCAAATACTTTACCAACACGGCACTAAGAAACAGGTTTCCTCGGAAAACGTGTCATTGGAGAAATAAAAGAACGTAATGCGGTAGCTCCATACACGGAAACTGATGTCCAGATTTGAAAATAGAACTTGAGACCCTTGATATATAATACCACGTAAAATGGCTGAAAGTGACAAAATAATTTTGGTTTCTATGAAAAAAAATGTTCGAGAATTATTTGCTGATGTTGAAGCTTTGCTAGCTGTGAAGCAGAAAGCAATTTAATTGCTCCACAACGACGAAAGAACTGTCTGCTTTCGAGGCTAAGCCATGTAGTAGTTAGCAGCGTAAGCAAGCTGCTGTTGGATCAGTGTTGCTAGAATGTTTTTATCCAATTTTGACAAAAAATGGAGGAATGTATCTGATTACTATACGACGGACTTTGTAAGATTATCTCACCTTATACTCTTACCATCGTATTTAGTTATCATTTCTCACTTTCTTGCATTTTCATTCCTACTTTTCATAGTTTTCCAGTTGTCTTTTTAAATGCATATTTTAAAGTTTGGAAAATAAACCAAATAAGATTCTGTATGTGGTACTCCATCCGTTTACGTTTATAATAAAAATCAAGCAGAATTTAATTTGAAAAACTATTCAGTCATGGTTGTTTAGGACATAATAACTGATAATCATTCACACACTGTCGATAAATTTAAATGTTAGTATTATATAACTTTCTGATACTCGTTAGTTGAAAAATACGTTTCAAACCGGGCTAAAATTGGCACGCTTTAGGCGTTTTAAATGCCATTCGAATGTACATGGTATCGGGTATCCAGAAATGTCCACAAATCGGTTTTAGATCCAAATTTTTTCAACTTATTTTCAACGGTATCTCCCGTTTAGTCCCCCTTGCAATCTATATTTCATCTATTGATTCGCCCCCCTCCCCAATAATTTAGTGCTGGTAACGCCCATGCTCGAATATGCTACAGTCGCACATAACAGTATAGTTATAAATTTACGGTCATATGCCGGAAATCTATAAATATAGAGATCCAATTCAGAACTCAGGAAAGTGGTTTCATTCTCGAATGTAGCGTGAGGTGCATTAATAACTTGAAAGTAACCATTTCATAATAAACGGTGTAAGTAGGCTGTTTAGGTTTTTATGTTGGTAACGCCACGTAGCGCTCTGTATCAAAATCACTGACTGTGCTGTGTGCAGTCTGTGGCTGGTTGGCATTGTTGGAATATTCGCTATTGTAGTGTTGGGCAGTTGGATGTGACCAGCGCGTAGCGTTGCGCCGTTGGAGGTGAGCCACCAGCAGTGGTGGATGTGGGGAGTAGAGATGGGTCGAACTCGTTCATTCCCGTGAACTACTCCATTCATTTGACTCTTTGCCGTGAAGCGTTCAAATGAAGTAGTTCATTCATGAAGTACGGAAGCCTGGCGAAGTTGCCCAGTTCGCCGCTCAGCCGCGGCTACGCTGGCATCGCCTCGCTCGTACAATAAAGCTTCGTAATACTTCATAAGTTTACCAACAGATGGCCGAACTATGCAGTAACGTGCACGCAACGTTTTACACACAGCGTCTCAGTTAACTTAAACAGAGCATGGTCGAAGGGGACAAAGGAAAGGTAAACAGAGAAGCCTGTCACATATAAAGAAGGTATTACGTTTAATGAAGCTCGACATTTTCTCACGAAGCGCCCAAAAAAGTCTTTATCTGCCAAGTGAAACTATATTTGTTGTATTCATGGACTGAAAACTACAAAATAGAATGAGTATGTTTACCACTGTCACAAAGTCTATATACCTACGTTAAGTAATTATTCAGAAGTTTTCCTGTAGATTTTATTTTTGTTGAGGGTAATCACCCTCAAAATTCAAAACGTAAACTGTCACCTGTAGTCATTGGTACTATTTCACGTAAAATCCCTCTTTATTTTATTCGGAAAGCAGTTTTTGTGTTTATTCACGCTTAGACAATGGCTAGCAACTCACGATCGCGTAAAAGTAGTGAAATTTGGGGTTTCTTCGCCGATTTAGGTGATGGGAAAGCAAAGTGCAACTGTTCTAAGAGTATTTCGCCGTGCGATTCGTTGACAGGCAGTAGAGGGAGGACTGAAGTGAAGGGAGAATGATGACGTAGCGCCGATGTAGTGGGAGAGGGGAAGAGAGTGAGTGAACTAGAAAAAAGTGTGGAGTGTGCTATCTGTGAAGAGCTTGAAGTACCTGTTCATTGAAATTGAGTGGTTAGTTCACACTTTACTGGAGTCAAGCGTTCATTTGAACGACTCATTCACGAGCTCCCCATCACTAGTGGGGAGAGAGATGGGAGAATTTCGAGAGCGGACGATGTGGACGTGTGTCAATCATAAAAACGAAATTTTTAAGACTGAATGTCATGAACTGATATATATATATATATATATATATATATATATATATATATATATATATATATATATATATAATGACTTTTGAACACTATTAAGGTAACTACATTGTTTGTTCTCTATCAAAATCTTTCATTTGCTAACTACGCCTATCAGTAGTTAGTGCCTTCCGTAGTTATACTCTTTTATTTAGCTGGCGGTATTGGCGCTCACTGTATTACAGTAGTTCGAGTAACGAAGATTTTTGTGAGTGATTCATAAAAGGCATAGGTTATTGTTACTCAGGGCCATTCTTTTGTGGAGCTTATTGAAAGTCAGATTGCGTTGCGCTAAAAAAATATTGTGTGTCAAAAAATGGTTCAAATGGCTCTGAGCACTATGGGACTTAACATCTTAGGTCATCAGTCTCCTAGAACTTAGAACTAGTTAAACCTAACTAACCTAAGGACATCACACACATTCATGCCCGAGGCAGGATTCGAACCTGCGACCGTAGCATATTGTGTGTCAGTTTAGTGATGATCAGAATAAGTAAAGAGTAAAATGTCTGAGTACGTTCAGTTTTGCTCAGCTGTTTGAAAATGAAATAACGCAAGAAGTCTACCAGCACAGTAATACATAATTTTCTAAGGGGACGATTCAACGCGAATAAACATTTCGTATAAGTAACACTGCACTTCAATACGGAAGGAAGCCCCACTAGTGCCTGCTGACTGCCTCAGGCTTTTACGCTCACTGATTGGTTCATAAAGCATTGATGTTAACTGTACAGGGACTTATGAACATCATGAGGATAGATCCATTAGATTTAGCTGGTGAAGTAGCAGAGGTGTCTATTTCTTCTTCTTTTAATATTCATGTGGCTTAATCACCGTAATTTAACCGATCAGTTATTATGTCGTTTACACACCAAGATGCACATCATCAGCGTCATCTGATCGGCGGAGATAATTTTGACAGGTACAGCTGAATTGGAAGAGCAGTCTTAAATAATCGGAGAACGATCATTTGCAGCCGTAGTTATATCAGCTAATTAAAATTTGAATGAAACGGTAACTGGTAGCCCTAGAAGGTAAAGAAATATTATAAGGAACATAGGTGCTTCCATGATATTGACGAATTTTTGAGAAACCCACTCAATGCTGTGTACATTTATTCTCAAATTTTTTGTCGCACACACGTCCTTCTTCTATTAACTAATGCCTTAATGTAAATAAGAAATCCGTAGCTTTACATCCATAAAATATCAATATGTTCTATTCGCACTAATGCGAAAAGAAAAAACCAGTCGCATCAGCCATCTGGCATCACCCGATGTATTTCACCCCAGTGAAAACATTTCACATGAGAGGGGGAATCCAGCGCATTTCATCACCGCCTCTCTCCTTTCTATTTGTTTACGATAGGAAGTACGTTTCATTGATATTGTGCTTCTGTGCTAAAACCGGAGAGCATGAATGAGAGTATCAGGTTCAACTGTTGGCTTTGATTGTGTGTTTCGTTGCAAACAGTAGTCACACAACAAATAACAAGCCCTTCCTTTACTGTGTTCCCTTCGTTTGTCTTCATTAGTAACTTCACTAGTGCATCGCTCGGCAGAACGTGAGGGGTGCTGAGGGTTTGGGGGAGAGGGGGGTGGGGAAGAGTTTTCCATTGCACTCAGTTCGTCCCAGTAACTCGAAATTTTGTTACCTCTCACGCATCCACATCCCGTCTCGATACATTTATACACATAGTCTTTTTTTTTGGCATGTACGTTTTATCTCTGTAACCCTGTTATATAATCAGACTGATGTATTACATTCCCACTTGTATGTCGGGGAAAGATTAAAGCTTTAAAAGATAAAAGTTTTCTCACGTGCCGACCTCTATCGGCATTTTTGTCCCTGTTTGAAAACAACACCCACGAACGGTAAGTCTTTTCTGAGTTTGTTTTTCATGAAAATCTCCTCCATTGAAGATGGCGTGTGAAATAAAAATCATTATCTTCTCCTTCTTCTTCTTCTTCTTCTTCTTCTTCTTCTTCTTATTATTATTATTCTTTGAAAAGGCTAAACCTTGTCTCTTATGTGTGGTGCATTCCAGCAGTAACATGAAATCATAAGCAAACATGATAAAGTCAATAATTTCAGCTTCTCTCAGAGCCACAATTTCTACAAGATTACAAAGGTAAGCTTTTCCGTTGGGATGACAGTGGTTATTTATTCTAATGCAAACCAGTGAATCCAGTTATGGATTACGGCCAACGTAAAGGCATTTAATATCGCTAGTATTCATATAAGTTTTCAACGCTTTCAATGCGGAGGGTAGAAGCCGAGAAACGGTAGATGCACAAGATTTCGATAGGACACCTTCGTTTGGATCATCTTCAAGTGGAAATTTATGAATAATTCCACTATTTTTCATCTAGCGCTGTTGGTGCCAACCATTGAAACGCGACACCTGATGAAATCTATTTTTCTTTTTGTTTACACACTAGCCGCAGGTAAGGAAACCGGGAGCAGGAGGTAAATGATTATTGCGATGCAGATGTTTTTGATCTTGGGTCTTCCTTCACAATTTAAGAATCTGTAGTCCCCTATATGTCGACAAATATGAGTTTAGCCATTGTACTTTCAAAGAAATTTATTGCCTTCGCTCAGATCAGCGTTAACCTTTCGCAATATTTTCGTCCCCAGTCACAGAAATCTCTCTGTATCTCGATAATGTGGAATCCTGTATTCTGATTATGTGTGAGGTACAAATTAATTATTCTGTTGCCTCCTCTGGTTCTTGTACATTGTGTTAGACGAATAGCAGCGTGACATTCAGCGGTTATACATCCTGCACGTAAAACGTGGTGCTCTGGAACTCCGTGGGATGTGTGCTATTTGTTAGAAGTCACTCACAGATGAGTACTAATTTAGAGAAATATGAGGAAGTGTAATCCTATGATTATGTTTCTCGTGTGTTGTGGTCTTCTGTCCGAAGCATGGATTGTTGCATTTCTCGACGCTACTCTACCCTGTGCAAGCCGCTTCATCTCCGAATAACTATGGCAGCTTACATCCTTCTTAGTCTGCCTACTGTATTCATCTCTTGCTCTCCCTCTACAATTTTTACTACCCACACTCCTCTACAATATTAACCTGATCCCTTGATGTCTCAAAATGTGTCCTGTCAACCGAACCATTCTCCTGGTCAAGTTGTGCCACAAATTTCTTTTCTCCCAATTCAGTTCAGTACCTCCTCATTAGTTTCATGACCTACCCGTCTCATCTTCAACATTCTCCTGTAGCAGCACATTTGAAAAGCTTCTATTCTTTTCCTGTGTGGACTGTTTATCGTCCATGTTTCACTTCCATACATGGCAACACTCTATACAAATACTTTCAGAAAACACTTCCTAACACTTAAATCTATATTCGATGTCAAAAATGTGTCTTCTTCAGAAAAGCTTTGCTTGCCATTGCCGGTTTACATTTTATACCCGTCCTACTTCGGCGAACATCAGTTATTTTGCTGCCTAAATAGCAAAACCCATCTTCTACTACAAGATAAGTTTCCTAATCTAATTTCCTCAACATCACCTGATTTAATTCGACTGCGTTCCGTTATCCTTGTTTGGCTTTTGTTGATATTCATCTTTTATCCTCCTTTCAAGACACTGTCCATTCCCTTCAACTGCTCTTCCAAATCCTCTGCCGTATCCGACAGAATTACAATCTCATTGGCGAACCTCAAATTGTTATTTCTTCTTCCTGGGCTCTAATTCATACTCCAGATATTTCTTTCGTTTCGTTTGCTACTTATTCTATGTACAGATTGAATAACATCCGGGATAAGCTACAGCCCTGTCTCATTCCTTTCTCAACCACTGCTCCTTTGCGTGCCCATCGACTCTTAATACTGCCGTCTGGTTTCTGTATAAATTGTAAATAGCCTTTCGCTCCCTGTATTGTACCCCCTACTGTTTTCAGAATTTCAAAAGGACGATTCCAGTCAACTGTTGTCCTCCACGTAGTTCACTAGATGGCGAAATTTGGTTATTTCCTCGAGTGCTCCCTGCGTATTGTTATATCAGTCTCAATTCAAAGTCCTTTCTCGTCTATCATCATGAATTTTCTCTTCTTCGTGTTTATTTTTAGTTTTAGTTTTATGTATGTAGTACTTATTTAGTTACTTCTCTGCCACTATTACTACGTTATCAGAAAAATGTATGCATACCATTAATTTTGGTTCAAGTCTCTTTTTCTCTCGTTGTTGTTGTTGTTTCCTCCAAATGGTTCAAATGGCTCTGAGCACTATGGGACTTAACATCTGAGGTCATCAGTCCCCTAGAACTTAGAACTACTTAAACCTAACTAACCGAAGGACATCACACACAACCATTCCCGAGGCAGGATTCGAACCTGAAGCGCCTAGAACCGCTCGGCCACAACGGCCGGCTGTTTCCTCCCAGATAAACATTTTAAATAAGGAAGATAGAGGGCACTCCAGTCGCATTCCCCTTCTGATTTTTTTTTTTTTTATTGCCCATCTCTTGCTATCATTACTATCCAATTCAGTACCTTCCTTCCCTGTACACTCAAAATTAGTCACCTGCCACTCCAGTCAAGTCTTGATTTGCGCATTGCTTTAACTAATAACATCCAGTGAAACATAGCAAATGCCTGTTTCCTCGACAATAAATACTGTATATGTTTTTGTATTTACTTCTTGTTTCCAAACTTTGACTTTGTACCAGTTTTCCTTCCCTCGTTCTTTTTCCTGATCTGATCCAAACTGAACGTTGGCTAAGTTCCAATCTTTTTCGTTTTGTTCCTCTCTTTAACTACTGGCAGTAATATTTTTGAGTGTTCTGTTATTTTTTGCAGGACAGAGAGAGATCTGTGCCGTCATAATTCGAATCGTAGCGGATCTTAAGTTGAGTATTTTGATGTTAGGAACATTTTGTGCCGTAACAAGTCACTCCCGAGAACCACGTGGCGTTTCAGTCGATTCTTATCACCAAAAATGCCGTAGAGAGCGAATGTTACGACTGCAGGCAGTGTGACGGCATTCCAGCATTATTCAACAAAGCTAGCTGGCTGAGTACCATGCTATGGTGACAGCGTCGTCGTGTTGCCTCCGAAAGCAGCGGGGGGGGGGGAGGGGGGAGGAGGGGGGAGCAGTAGCAGTAGCAGTGGGGGGCCCACACGCGACGATACACGTCTATCGACATTCGTCCATTCCTCGGAACGAAGCAGAGAACAGGTACTCTCCACCAGAGATAGCAAGGTAGTTTGCAGAGCACGGGTGTTGATCAATAATTCACTCCTCTGCTTATCGTAACAGTTAAACATTGAGCACGCTACGGTCGCAGGTTCGAATCCTGCCTCGGGCATGGATGTTTGTGATGTCCTTAGGTTAGTTAGGTTTAACTAGTTCTAAGTTCTAGGGGACTAATGACCTCAGCAGACTTGGGTTACATTCTGCTAATGACCAATCAGAAATGGGCTATACAATAAATAAAGTTTAAAATTTAGTCTTACTCATAATATTGTTCTTCTTTTATTTTTATATTCGCATTTGACCATCTCCACTCAATCATTTTCTGGTCATGTTCAGTAGCTGTTCATTCTGAATTGCTCAGTACCTTTTCGTTCGTTCTGATCTTTTGTGTCGTTCCTGATCTGCAAATACCCTTGTTATTGTATATAATTTGTATATTTTTGGTTTGAATTTTTATTTTTATGTTTTCCAGTTTCTTTAAATATTCTGTTTTCCACGAGTGAAAGAACGTAAACATCGGTCGTAGTATCAACTGTCTCTCTTACTGCAATGCAGATCTAGATCGGTCCCATAGTGCTCAGAGCCATTTGAACCATTTTTTTAAACATTGAGCAGCTCTTTCCTTCGTTATTGACAGTCACTACGAAAACATTAATCCAGAGTAACGTGTATGAGAATCCACGTTTCGCTGGAATAAACGACTTTAATTCTGATGCTTCATTATTTCATACAGGGTGTTTCAAAAATGACTGGTATATTTGAAACGGCAATAAAAACTAAACGAGCAGCGATAGAAATACACCGTTTGTTGCAATATGCTTGGGACAACAGTACATTTTCAGGCGGACAAACTTTCGAAACTACAGTAGTTACAATTTTCAACAACAGATGGCGCTGCGGTCTGGGAAACTCTATAGTACGATATTTTCCACATTTCCACCATGCGTAGCAATAATATGGCGTAGTCTCTGAATGAAATTACCCGAAACCTTTGACAACGTGTCTGGCGGAATGGCTTCACATGCAGATGAGATGTACTGCTTCAGCTGTTCAATTGTTTCTGGATTCTGGCGGTACACCTGGTCTTTCAAGTGTCCCCACAGAAAGAAGTCACAGGGGTTCATGTCTGGCGAATAGGGAGGCCAATCCACGCCGCCTCCTGTATGTTTCGGATAGCCCAAAGCAATCACACGATCATCGAAATAATCATTCAGGAAATTAAAGACGTCGGCCGTGCGATGTGGCCGGGCACCATCTTGCATAAACCACGAGGTGTTCGCAGTGTCGTCTAAGGCAGTTTGTACCGCCACAAATTCACGAAGAATGTCCAGATAGCGTGATGCAGTAATCGTTTCGGATCTGAAAAATGGGCCAATGATTCCTTTGGAAGACATGGCGGCCCAGACCAGTACTTTTTGAGGATGCAGGGACGATGGGACTGCAACATGGGGCTTTTCGGTTCCCCATATGCGCCAGTTCTGTTTATTGACGAAGCCGTCCAGGTAAAAATAAGCTTCGTCAGTAAACCAAATGCTGCCCACATGCATATCGCCGTCATCAATCCTGTGCACTATATCGTTAGCGAATGTCTCTCGTGCAGCAATGGTAGCGGCGCTGAGGGGTTGCCACGTTTGAATTTTGTATGGATAGAGGTGTAAACTCTGGCGCATGAGACGATACGTGGACGTTGGCGTCATTTGGACCGCAGCTGCAACACGGCGAACGGCAACCCGAGGCCGCTGTTGGATCACCTGCTGCACTAGCTGCGCGTAGCTGTACGCGGTCGCCCTACCTTTCCAGCACGTTCATCCGTCACGTTCCCAGTCCGTTGAAATTTTGCAAACAGATCCTTTATTGTATCGCTTTTCTGTCCTTTGGTTACATTAAACCTCCGTTGAAAACTTCGTCTTGTTGCAACAACACTGTGTTCAAGGCGGTGGAATTCCAACACCAGAAAAATCCTCTGTTCTAAGGAATAAACATGTTGTCCACAGCACACTTGCACGTTGTGAACAGCACACGCTTACAGCAGAAAGACGACGTACAGAATGGCGCACCCACAGACTGCGTTGTCGTCTATATCTTTCACATCACTTGCAGCGCCATCTGTTGTTGAAAATTGTAACTACTGTAATTTCGAAAGTTTGTCCGCCTGAAAATGTACTGTTGTCCCAAGCATATTGCAACAAACGGTGTATTTCTATCGCTGCTCATTTAGTTTTTATTGCCGTTTCAAATATACTGGTCATTTTTGAAACACCCTGTATAAGAAAATCTAATATTTTGTACCTTTTTTTGGATCTATGTGGTCTCGTTTCTCCTGCCACCTTTTTAAAATCTCACTAGCCGTAAAGTCCAGGTCTGTGCCACGGAATCTGTGAAAGAAGGTGGCATGCTCCATTTCTGCTGTTTGTATTTCATTGTTTCATGACTATTTTGTGTGCCTTAGGCCATTATCAAATGATTTTCTGTGTAATAGAGAACACAACAAATTTTGCTGAAGAATAGAAAATGTGGCATCTGCATTAAAATGTTAGTGTCTTTAAATTTACATCCATACAACTTGTCGTATCTCTGTTTAAAGGTTTACTATGTAATGTCCTTCCAACATGTATACATGTCGCAAGGAACACACATTGCTACGGTCTATAACAGAGCGAGTGCAGGACGCGGTATCACTGTTACGTATGTAGCCGGCCGCTGTGGTCGAGCGGTTCTAGGTACTTCAGTCCGGAACCGCGCTGCTGTTATGGTCGCAGGTTCGAATGCTGCCTCGGGGATGGATGTGTGTGATGTCCTTAGTTTAGTTAGGTTTAAGTAGTTCTAAGTTCTAGTGGATTGATGACCTCAGATATTAAGTTCCATAGTGCTCAGAGCAATTTTGTTACGTATGTGTGTTTTGGTCGGTCCTGGAAGCGTGTTCGGACAGCCGAAGTTTTTAAGGTGACCACTCGCGTAAAGAGGAAATCCGGTTTGGAGTCCTGGTCCGGCCCGAATTTTCGTATGTCGCCGATACATTGTACAGCTGGAGTCTCATCGTGTCTTTAAATTTACGTGCTGTATTCGCTCCAGTTAACACAAATGCTATCTTGTGGTTTTGATATTTTAATAAGGCGTGAATTGTGTTGCCACCGAATAAAGCTAACCACAGTCTAATGATTTCAAACAACCATCACTGAATTACAATTGTTTTGGTGGGGTCCGCCTTTAGCACGACACAATTTTGTATTTTTGTCCCAGACATGTTTCACTGCAGTTTCAGCATCATCAGTGGGTTTTTTATTATTATGGCTGTAAAACGGAAGGAACGTTCTTTGCTGTTTAAATACATATAAATATTAGTTTCTAAATCGTAATAACAGATTTCTGAATAGCACATCAAATTGTGTATTCATACCTTCTTACCACATGGTGTGGTTTTTCTGCTGTATTACGTTTCTACAGTGTCTGCTTTTCCTTACAGTTTGTCACCAGCAACTATATACAACTTAATGCAGGCAAAACATTTACGCAAAAATTACGAATCTAAACAGTTATGGCTATGCATGAAATTAATAATTTATGTGAAATGTGTGTGTGTGTGTGTATCTATTTATATTATGTTTCGCTTACGGTTTCTTTTTTCGTCATCTTCTTCATTGTCAAGTTCTATGTATTGAGTTGCCACTGTCACTGTCACTGTTTACCAACCGTAATAACAAGATGGCGGACAGTGGAACAGTTGAAGATGTCACTGGCAAATGTTTTGAATTTCTCAGAGGTGTGTGTGTGCGTGTGTGTGTGTGTGCGCGCGCGCTCGCGCGCGTGGGTGCATGTGGAAAGAGAGAGAGAGAGAGAGAGAGAGAGAGAGAGAGAGAGAGAAAGAGAGAGAGAGTAGGTTTGAGGAAGTATCGCTATTATTATAGTTATGTATATGTATTTATTTATTTTTAGTTTTATGTATGTGTATGTATGTATGTGTCTTTGTGTGAGGGAGGTGGGGATGTTCTATAGCTTGGTATTATCTAATAATTCTTTGAGGGCAGAGAACAGAGTTCCATTCCAGAGAGCTGTGTATTCATTTATTACTTGCTTTCCTTCAACTAGGCTTTTTGTATTTGATAATTTTTTTCCACTTATTAGCTTTTTTGGGAGGCTGTTGCTACTTTTGAGAATTTTCAACTCAGTTGATGTCTGTTGGACTATGTTTGTTCTCCATAAGGTGTTCACCAAATGTGGAATGGCAGCTGTTACTTTTTAATGCTCTTCGGTGTTCTGTGTGTCTGTTATTATAGTTTCTGCTTACTTGTCCTATATAAACTGATTTTCAGTCCTGAGACGTTAGTTGGTAAATACCAGATGTATTGTGTTTCTCTGTGCTTGTGTTGGTTGTCCTTAGGATCCTCTGTATTGAGTTGTCTGTGCTGTAGGCTATTTTTAACCTTGTTTTTTGAGTGTGTTGCCTATTCTGTGGGCTGCTTTGTTGTTGTAGGTGAGAGTGAACCACTTGCTTGTTGTTGTGGGTGTTTCTTGTTCATGTGTGCTCGTTTGTGTGTTCTACGTGTTTGTAAGGTGGTGAGAAGACTTTTGTGTGTTCGGTGTCTTTTTTTATTTTGTTTTAATTTTCTGATTCAGTTTGTGTCGTATCAATTCCCTATAGCTATTTGTCTGATTGTAATTCATTGTTATAGTTGCTTTCAGTGAGTGGAGTTTTGTCCAGTCTGTGTAGCATATATTGGAAACGGTCTAGTTTGTGTGTAATCGGATGATTGGAATGTTTGTGAATGGCTGTGATGGTGGTGGTTACTTTTCTGAATATGGAGAATTGGTGTTGGCTGTTGTGTCTGTGTATTGTCAGGGTAAGGAAATTTAACATTTTGTTGTTTTCTGTTTCTAAGGTGAATTTTATTTTTGGGTGGACTTTGTTCATATCACTATAGAGTTGTTGGGTGCGACTGTATGTTTAATCTAGAAGGCATATGACGTCATCTACATAACGATACCAATATATTATCCAGTATTGTTTGGATCCTACTATTGTTTAAAATATTTTATTTTCATTGTGATGAAGAAAGTATTGGCTCCACTGTCTTATGTGTAATGTGTGTGTGGACGTTGTATTTTGGGTCTTTTTCTAGGAAATTCATTTCTTGGTAAGATGTATGTCAGTAACGTGTTTTGCTAAAGGCGGACCCCACCCAAAAACATATGTTATCGTTAAAGCAAATACAGACAAAAGAGCTTCAACCTCAAGATGATCATCACTGAATATTTACATGCTACACTATGTGATCAAACGTATCCGGACACCCCCAAAAACATACGTTATTCATATTAGGTGCATGATGCTGTCACCTACTGCCAGGTACTACATATCGGCGACCTCGGTAGTCATTAGACATCCCGAGAGAGCAGAATGAGGCGCTCTGCGGAACTCACGGACTTCGAAAGTGGCTAGATGATTCGGTGTCACTTGGGTCATACGTCCGTACGTGAGATTTCCACACTCCTAACATCCCTAGGTCCACTGTTTCCGATGCGATTGTGAAGTGGAAACGTGAAGGGACACCTACAGCATAAAAGCGTACAGGTCGACCTCGTGTGTTGACTGACAGAGACCGCCCACTGCTGCAGAGGCTATCCAAACCATCACACAGGAATTCCAAATCGCATCAGGATCCACTGCAAGTACTACTGGATGACAGTTAGGCGGGAGGTGAGGAAACTTGGATTTCATTGTCGAGCAGCTTCCCATAAGCCACACATCACGCCGGTAAATGCCAAACGACGCCTGACTTGGTGCAAGGATCGTAAACATTGAACGATTGCACAATGTAAAAACATTGTGTGGAGTGACGAATCACGGCACACAATGTGGCGATTCGATGTCAGGGTGTGGCTATGGCGAATGCCCGGTGAACGTCGTCTGCCAGCGTTTCTAGTGCCAACAGTAAAATTCGAAGGCGGTGGTGTTATGGTGTGGTCGTGTTTTTCATGGAGGGTGTTGGTTCAAATGGCTCTGAGCACTATGGGACTTAACATCTATGGTCATCAGTCCCCTAGAACTTAGAACTACTTAAAGCTAACCAACCTAAGGACAGCACACAACACCCAGTCATCACGCATGGAGGGTGTTCTCAACCCTTGTTGTTTTGGGTGGCACTATCACAGCACAGGCCTATATTGATGGTTTAAGCACCTTCTTGCTTCCCACTGTTGAAGATCAATTCGGGGATGGCGATTGCATCTTTCAACACGGTCGAGCACCTGTTCATAGTGAACGGCCTGTGGCGGACATGGTTACATGACAAAACATCCCTGTAATGGACTGGCCTGGGCAGAGTTCTAACCTGAATCCTATAGAACACCTTTGGGATGTTTTGGAACGCCGAGTCCGTGCCATGTCTCACCGACCGATATCGATACCTCTCCTCGGTGCAACCCTACCTCGAGAATGGACTGCCATTTCCCAAGAAACATTCCAGCACCTAATTGAACGTATGCCTGCGAGAGTGGAAGCTATCATCAAGGCTAAGGTTGGACTAATACCACATTGAATTCCACCATTACCGATGGAGGGCGTCACGAACTTGTAAGTCATTTTCAAGTCCGGATACTTTTCGCCACATGACGGACGTATGTGAGGAAAGTTAATCAATATAAGGAATACAATCTGATGCTAACAATACAATTGGCTTTGCACTACATCTCCTGAACAACAAACAAACGTCCAAGGTCATTAGCAGAAAGCTCCCAATCATGGATTACGCTAATACAGGGAAGAAAATGAGCACCTTAGAAGAAATTGAAACCTTCAGTCATTTAGAAACACAACCACATACAGTTACAAACGAATAACGGATGTACAACACAGAAAGTTTCTCAATAACTTGGGTTACATTCTGCTAATGGCCAATCAGAAATGGGCTATACAATAAATAAAGTTTAAAATTTAGTCTTACTCATAATATTCTTCTTCTTTTATTTTTATATTCGCATTTGACCATCTTCACTCAATCATTTTCTGGTCATGTTCAGTAGCTGTTCATTCTGAATTGCTCAGTACCTTTTCGTTCGTTCTGATCTTTTGTGTCGTTCCTTATCTGCAAATACCCTTGTTATTGTATATAATTTGTATATTTTTGGTTTGAATTTTTATTTTTGTGTTTTCCAGTTTCTTTAAATATTCTGTTTTCCACGAGTGAAAGAACGTAAACATCGGTCGTAGTATCAACTGTCTCTCTTACTGCAATGCAGATCTAGATTTCATCTGACAGTGCAGCTACCATGTGTGTTATAAGTAGTCATGTAGACTGAACTTAATTATAACGACACACATTCCACTCTAACAAGCATTGGTCAAGCTGTCCTAGATTGCATCACAGTCGTGAGGCATAATCATTCCCGTGGAATCAGACATGATATTCTGTTTTGTTTTGTCAATCGACTAGGGTTCATTCTACGAGTAGCTTTTTCATATCCTCCCTGATTTCCTGTTTCCATCCCACTTGTTGCTTCATGTTCCAATCTTTCTGTGTGATTTTCCTTGGTAATCTGGTTTCTGATCTCTTCGTAACGATTATTCTTTTCTTCAGTATTCTAGCCGTAACGCGCTTCAGTTCGCCCCATACCACTTCAAATGACACTATGCCCCACTGCTCATCTTTCTTTAGTCTCTATAAACACGTACATTTTCGGCCGGAATGCGTTCTTCCGAAATAGACAACACACACACACACACACACACTCAAATTCAGCTCACTCACACACACACACACACACACACACACACACACACACACACATACACACACGCACATGCAGTCTCTGGCTGCCGCGGCCAGAGACAGTGGTCACATGTGTGTGTGTGTGTGTGTGTGTGAGAGAGAGAGAGAGAGAGAGAGAGAGAGAGAGAGAGAGCTGCATTTGCGTGAATGTGCCGGCCGGTGTGGCCGAGCGGTTCTAGACGCTTCAGTCTGGAACCGCGCGACCGCTACGGTTGCAGGTTCGAATCCTGCCTCGGGCATGTATGTGTGTGATGCCCTTAGGTTAGTTACGTTTAAGTAGTTCTAAGTTCTAGGGGACTGATGACCTCAGATGTTAAGTCCCATAGTGCTCAGAGCCATTTTTTTGCGTGAATGTGTGTGTGTAAGTTGCCTATTTCGGAAGAAGGCATTCTAGCCGAATGCCTAGTTTTAGTGTTTAGTAGTTGTTTTGTTGTGCCTGTATGCGAATCAACATATCCGCTATATGGTGAGTAGCAACCTAGCTTCTTCGTAACTTTCTCTTTATTCCATCCGGAATTTTCCATTGTTGGATTTTTTTTTAGTATGTCCGTTTTATTTTCCAAAGCAGACAATGGACACCCGAGGTAGGAATGGCCTTTTTTGCTCCTTATTCTCCCACCTCCCTGCCCCATAAGGGCCGTGCGGAGTGGTAGCGCGGTTAGAGGTGCCATGTCCGGATTGCGCGGCCTCTCCTGCCGGAGGCTCGAGTCCTCTCTCGGGCATGAGTGTATGTGTTGTCGTTAGCCTGAGTTTGTTTAAGTAGTGTTAGCTGTTCCGGCCGCGGTAGCCGAGCGGTTCTAGGCGCTTGAGTCCGGCACCGCGCGACTGCTACGGTCGCAGGTTCGAATCCTGCCTCGGGCATGGATGTGTGTGATGTCCTTAGGTTTAAGTAGTTCTAAGTTCTAGGGGACTGATGACCTCAGATGTAAAGTCCCACAGTGCTCAGACCCATTTGAAACATTTGAACCTTAGCAGTTTGGCCCCTTAGGAATTCGCACACACACATATTTTTCCCCATAACGTCCTGGTGCTGCACCTGTTGACAGTCTAATCCCTGCACACTACACCAGAGAGCGTTCGTCTCTCTTACCACACGTACACTACTATCCATTACTTTTCCCTTTCCCCTTCCCCACCTCCTCCATATAGCTGCTTGCATGCCATGTGATGCTGGATTCCGGCCCGAGATGCTGCAGTTGCCGGTCGTGTGTACTTGAGTTGTGCTTGCTTGTTCAAATGGCTCTGAGCACTATGGGACTTAACATCTGAGATCATCAGTCCACTAGAACTTAGAACTACATAAACGTAACCAACCTAAGGACATCACACAGATCCATGCCCGAGGCAGGATTCGAACCTGCGACCGTAGCGGTCGCGCTGTTCCAGACTGAAGCGCCTAGAATCGCTCGGCCACTCCGGCCGGCTGTGTTTGCGTGCGTGCGTGCGTGCGCGTGCGCGCGCGCGCGTGTGTGTGTTGTGTACATAGATCCGCGTAGTCAGCGCGTACACAACTTTCCCATTAGAGCGCGCCCCGCTAAGCACAACAGCGCAGGCGCAGCGCTCGTCCGTCTCCGCTCTACGAGATGGCGCTGCCATAAAGACGGACCAAATTCTGCTTCCGCCGATCCGCGTATTAATATGTAATGTAGCCAATGAGATTGCTGCTAACGTAGAACCTTTTCTCCTCGCGGATCACACTCGCGCAGTGATACCTGAACGCTCGAGGTATTATAACGAGTGTACAGACCTCCGTTTAGTCAGTCTGCATTAGTCTATAGTCAAGTTTCAGTCTGCATCTAATAAGATTACCATATTCCTGTACATAGCCATGAAAAGAAATGTATAGACACTTTGTCAAGTATCAGAGATATGTGAGAATAAGATTAACGTACCAAGACCAAAGGAACTTCAGATTGTCAATTGTAAATAGCATCCAGAACCAAGTTAAGTTATTTTTATGCTTGTTATTATTTTAATAAATGTGTGTGAAAATTAATCAAGTTCTGTTGAAAGTTGGTCACCGTCAATCTGCTACTCTAAGCGTGTAAGTGGCATTTCTATCGTCTGACCTAACGGCAGAAGATAAACACGCTACGATAAGGCCACGAGACATATTGCTGACACTCGCCTACTTCGTTAGAGCGACAAGTAAAATAATCTGATGGTGTGTCTACCGAAGGTCTTACAGTACGCACACCAAAGTGTGTGTGTGTGTGAATGATGCATGTGTGTGTCTGTGTGTGTGTGTGTTTTACTGATGAAGGCTGTAGCTGGAAGCCACATATGTCTTTTAATTGTGCCTGTCGGCAGCTTGACGTGTCTTTGTTATATTTTTATTTTTCTCATTATCATTAGAAAGAGGGAGAGAGAGTATGTCAGAAGGATAAAAGATAGGAGGAACTTCTTTTTGGCGACAATTTATTAAGAGCTATTTCGTTCACATTTCGGTTGACTTAAAAATCTGGTACGCAACAATAAGCGCTTTGTTAGTTTACACAGTGAGTCCAATTCGCTGCGGGTTGGAACCGAGTATGAGCGTTTGTGTAGGTTGTGTTAGTGTTAGCGCGTGTGAGGGCAGCCATTGCCTGGCATAGCGCGCTGCTCCGGGCCGTACATCACCCGCTGCCGGCAAACTCGGAAGTCGCCGCGGCGGCGGTGGCGGCGCTGCAGTCGCATCTCATTGTGGCCAGCAGCAGCCGTGGCGTGGTGCGGCGCGGCCGTCGGAGTCCCTGGCGTCGTGATTTGTCGTTGGTGGCGCCGCCGCCGCCTCCTCCTCCTCCTCCTCCTTCGGAAGACGCTCTGCCCTACCGCTGCAGCCGGTCCGCCCAGCCCAGAGGCTGAGTTAGTCGTTCAGCTGCTGGTAGCAACGCTGGCGAGGCCGTGCCGTGAGGATAGTGAGATACGTCCCAGCGCAGGGCGCAGGCACACAGAGGTCGCAATAAATGACAGTAAGGAACACGAAAGTCAATCAGTTTAGCAACTAGCCGGTAGAGGAACGCGAGATCTCATATCTCTTGAGCTCCCATGTCAAGAAGCCTAAACCTCGGCCAGCAACAGTAAGGCCAAACTGCCATTGCAGCGTCTTTTGAGCAGAGGCATTTTCTCCGGCGTTGGAACAGATGCGTGGAGTGACCTTTGTACGGAGTGACACTTCCAAACTGGCCGCTGTGGCCGAGCTGTTCTAGGCGCTTCAGTCCAGAACCGCGCTGCTGCTATGGTCGCAGGTTCGAATCCTGCCTCGGGCAAGAATGTGTGTGATTTCCTTAGGTTAGTTATCTTTCAGTAGTTTTAAGTCTAGTGCTTAGAGCAATTTGAACCATTTTTTGCCACTGAGCCTGGGGCTACTGCCGAGCTAACCGGCTTTTGACAGGTACATGCACCCCAAAAATCGAAACTCCCCATCCCATCTCCCTCAGATTTAGTGGCAAGAGGGCCCAGTGGACAGCCGATCAAAAATTGAACACAGATCAGACAGGAAGCAGGTGTGGTGGTTTGTGAAAAAAAAAATACAAAATGCAAACACTGAACGGTCTAAGAACAAAAAGTGCAGTATAGAGCAGCTGCTAAGTAAAATTGCGTCGTGGTTAAGTGGTTATGCTGTTGGACTGCCAAGCAAGCGAGATGTGTTCCAACTTTCCTCGTGTCACTTTTGTAGTGGACTGTTAAGGCAGCCAGTCCACAGTGAAGTAGCCGAAAGGGCACGCGTCAACTCACGCCGTCTGGCGTTAAGTCTGGAACAGGATTCGTAATGAATGTGATAAAGAAAAGAACGTAGCTACTAGAACACTTAACTTTTATATTGTCCTTTGGTATACAGCATTCTGGATGATACAAGTGAGACTCTATCTTGAGGTACATGCAACGTTACCAATGGTTAATGGCGCCTTGCTAGGTCGTAGCCATTAACTTAGCTGAAGGCTATTCTAACTGTCTCTCGGCAAATGAGAGAAAGGCTTCGTCAGTGTAGTCGCTAGCAACGTCGTCGTACAACTGGGGCGAGTGCTCGTACGTCTCTCGAGACCTGCCTTGTGGTGGCGCTCGGTCTGCGATCCTGACAGTGGCGACACGCGGGTCCGACATGTACTAATGGACCGCGGCCGATTTAAGCTACCACCTAGCAAGTGTGGTGTCTGGCGGTGACACCACAACTTTTTTCTCTCATTATTAAAATTTCTGCCCGTGTCGTGGTGTAACGTCTGTCTGCAACAGCGAGGTGTAAAATAGGAATCCATAATGACAGTTGATTCTGCACAACTAGTCTATTGGTTCAAATGGCTCTGAGCACTATGGGACTCAACTGCTGAGGTGATTAGTCCCCCCCGAACTTAGAACTAGTTAAACCTAACTAACCAAAGGACATCACATACATCCATGCCCGAGGTAGGATTCGAACCTGCGACCGTAGCGGTCTCTCGGTTCCAGACTGCAGCGCCTAGAACCGCACGGCCACTTCGGCCGGCAAAACTAGTCTATTAGCAACAGAAAGGAGGTAGGTAGGTTTCGAGTGGAACCGCAAACGTCTGATAACAAGGCGACAGGACAACCGAATCTACCACCGAAAAACACGTCTGGTGTTTCATACAGGGCATTAGTGACAGTAAGTGTGTCAGAGCAGACTCCGCTGCAGAGTGGAAATCTCATTCTGGAAACATACCCCAGGCTGTGGCTAAGCCACGTCTCAACAGTATCCTTCCTTCCAGGAGTGCTAGATCTGGAGACGAGGTACTGGCGGAATTAAAGCTGTGAGGACGGGTCGTGAGTCGTGCTTGAGCAGCTTAGTTGGTAGAGCACTTGCCCGCGAAAGGCAAAGGTCCCGAGTTCGAGTCTCGGTCCGGCACGCAGTTTTAATCTGCCAGTGTGTCATAGGATAGGAATCTCTTAGCGACGCACCTAATTTGTACGACTGGTGAGCGAGTGAGGTATGCCTCCTTGCCCGACAGAGCTGTTAGTACGACTGTGAATGTGGTCACTCCCAAGGAAATGAGGAAAACATAATACTTAGTCACATAAGATGCTACAAATGGTTTTAACAGATTCACAATTATACAATTTCTCTGTGCCGTGTCAAAACATACGTTTTTGACGTTTTTGAAGATGCGTTTGAGTTTGGAAGTCTTGAGTCTTGATTTCGTTTGTTGTAACATATACTGTACACCCGTTTAGCCCGCATCTCGTGGTCGTGCGGTAGCGTTCTCGCTTCCCTCGCCCGGGTTCCCGGGTTCGATTCCCGGCGGGGTCAGGGATTTTCTCTGCCTCGTGATGGCTGGGTGTTGTGTGCTGTCCTTAGGTTAGTTAGGTTTAAGTAGTTCTAAGTTCGAGGGGACTGATGACCATAGATGTTAAGTCCCATAGTGCTCAGAGCCTTTTGAACACCCGTTTATTTGTTGTTTTCACTTCTGAGAAACGTCTACGCGGTATCTCGCATGCTCTTACTATCCATCACTTTTTCTGCCAACGGTAACGTATTCTTACCACATGACTCATATTCTACAAACAGTGAGTAGGTACTATGACTTTTGTATCCCGCCTGGAAGGCGGCGCGTGGGTCTGCTCCTGATAACTGAAAGGTTGGCTGAATGAAGGAACCGAGTAGGAGCAGGTGAGGCAAAACACGTCGCTACTGCGTTTCAGATTATAGATGTTTACTACAAGTAAAAACAAGTTAATAAATGGTTACATAACTTCGCAATGAGGTGCGAAGTGTCCCGGCCGTCTGCTCTTGATGCAAAATGGGCTGAATATGGAGCGGAGCTCGTAGAGGTCCACAGCATCGGGTAGAGGGCACTGTCGTCGGTGTCTGTCGTAGTGCCAACTTTAGAACCTGTATTGACGCCGTGGCATCGTAGCTATCGATACCACAGCGACGACTGCCAAGACTACAGAAAGATAACAAACATTTCAATGACCAGACGGACAGTTCATAATGTTGTGGCGAAAAAAAGGGAGTTTTGAACACGGCTCGCCCGCATGACGTTCGAACACCATTATTACTTACTCACGACGCCATTGCTGTCTTAGGTTGCTCTTTATTGCACTTCTTCTTCTTGGATCATTCACTGTTTCTTGTTTGCTTTTTTTTCGTAGTTCCGTGAGCCTTCTCGTTTTCATGCATGATCTGTGTTCAGTTTTTGACGGACTATCCACTTGGCCAACCGAAGGAGGTGGCGCAGTGGTAATCACACTGGACTCGCATTCAGGAGGACGACGCTTCAAAACCGCGTCAGGCCATCCTGATTGAGGTTTTCCGTGATTTCCCTAATTCGCTTCCGACAAATGCCGGGATGATTCCTTCGAAAGGGCATGGCCGACTTGCATCCCCATCCTTTCCTAATCTGATAGGACCGATGACCTCGCTGTTTGGTCCCCTCCTCCCAACACAACCAACCAACGATTGGGCCATGTTACCACGCGCACAGGCTCGCGCTCACACCACAGCAGCCAGCAACCATGTATCGCTTCATTGTTACTCATTAACGCGTTTCTCGGCAAATTTATTTTTGAGACTTGTACAGGGTGTTTATAAATGAATAACGGGGTTTTAACGCTTTATAATATTTATTATATTAAAATTATAGTTATAAATGATATGTCAAATGAAAGAGCAACTCAAACAGCTTTACCAAGGACTTTATAAATGTTCAATGTCAGCACCATTTTTCACACGGCACACATAAAGTCCATAGCCGAGTTCTTTCCATACGTTGATAAGTGTGTCTTCAGTGATTGTAGCAACAGCTGCTTCGGTCCGGTTTCTTAATTCAGGGAGGTCTGCTGGTAGCGGAGGCACGTACACACGATCCTTGATGAAGCCCCAAACGAAAAAATCGCATGGAGTTAGGCCGGGTGAACGTGGAGGCCATGCCAAGCAAGCCCTGTCATTGGGCCCCTGGCGGCCTATCCGGCGCTCAACCAATCGCGTACTTCGCTATGCCAGTGCTCACATTGAACATTTATAAGGTTCTTGGCAAAACTGTTTGAGTTGCTCTTTCATTTGACATATCATTTCTAACTGTAAGTTTAATGTAATAAATATTATAAAGCGTTAAAACCCCGATATTCATTTATAAACACCCTGTATTAATGAGAACCCACAATGAAACTGGCAATAAAATTCAACGTCTCTTTTAACACTTTGATTATGCAAATAACGAGGAACAGACAAGTAAGGAACATTGTATTTCTTACAACTGTCGCAGCCTTATGATGACTGCCGTTATAGGAAGACATTTAAACTGACAGATCTATACTACGTTACCATTTTATTTAAGCGTTAATGATAAAAATACAGAATGTCAATTAATATTACTCATGTTCCTTTTCACTAAAGCATGAATGTCTGGCACCACTTTTCGAGTAATGCTAATTCTAAAACGAGCTCTTAAGTTAAAGTCTGCGATTGAGAGTATGTAGGTGGATTTCGTTCTCTCCATTGCGTAAAAAAGCAGCATGTACATGTAAGTCAAATTATCGACATAATCGTAGCTGCAGAGTTGTAAAGTCGTGAAAACTTTTGAAGAAACAGAAGTCTACGAGATTAATTTTGCTATGAAGTCGATCACAGAAACGTCACACTGTGAGTGTATAAGTTATAGCTGTAGCCGGGTTTCCACGCCGTCAACAGATCCCGAAAATCACTGAAACTGCGCAACCCTTTACAAGCTGAAAAGCAGTAAGGTAACTTGTGACTTCATAGGCTTTCCCGGTGTAATAAGTCTCTTCGGGTTTGCTGCCGGATCCTAAAATCAACTCGATTCGATACTTCGGCGATCCAACTGTTCGCAATCTCCAGGAGAATGCTGCTTCTGCTGATGAGTACCGCTGGGAATTCAACGTCGAAATATAGAATCGAGCTGATTTTAGGATCCGGCAGCAAACACAAAGACACTTTCAAGTATGGTAACTTGATCTGACTGCAGATTCATTCGTTGAGTGTTCCTCCTGAAAACAAAAATATATTTTGGTAGTGAAAATGTTGAGCAAATTAGTGAGATGTTTAGTTCTCTGCTCCCATTGCACACTGGCTTGTCGCTGTTCGCCTTCCAAGGTCCATAGAGTTTGAAGCATATTAATAGAACACTAAGGGTTTCAACACACCATCGTATACAATAAACATACTTACTAGGCATCCTGCACTGATATATTAATGTTGATGTGTCTGACCGCTTTGAAGTTCCTAAACCGACCATCATGCTGTTTTCCATCCCTTTAGAAACAGCTGTTCTCCATTTTAAAGCGAGGCATCACTCTAACACTTCAATCTTTTTCATGAGAATATTACTGGCTACTTCACAACGTTGAAGTGTTTCCTCTGAGACCCCTAAATCATTTGCCTGTACTTCGAATTATAAGTACGACTAAGAAATGATTGAAGTACGGACTGCGTTAGGGTCTGTGGCACAACGAAAGAATCCACAGATAATTCTTGATATATATCACTCCTAACTTGGCATATACCCAAACTGAGAAAAACAAGTTCCAAGATTTCCGGTAAAACTGAAGTGCAACAATTGGCAGCCAGGCGTTGGAAATCAATTACTTTGTCTGTTGAATGTGTAAACATAGGTTTAGGGAACACGCTGAAGTCCTGTTGAGTACAATCAACAAGCTCCTAGGAAATAGGCATTGGCTTACGATCAGATATCCCCACCACTGAAACTACTCAAGAAGACTGTGAGTAGATTTTTATTCATCAATTTCAAAAAAGACTTCAAGAACTCTTACAAGAAGAAGCCTCGTAACAAGCAGAAAGGGAAAACGTTGCGGTGCCGGTGAAGTTTAATGGATATGTGTGTTGTTGTAACATCCGTTTTTTGATAAAATATGAAGATCCATTTTACCATAAGTGTGTTTTTCCATGCTCAGTTGCAGCTTTTTTATCATAAATATTAACCACTCTGAATTTTTGAAGGAAGTAGTCTTGATCTGTTTGCATACTTCTGTGGATTAATTATTATCGAAAATATAATTTATTTTTTCAACATACATATGCATTAATAATTTAAAAAATTGAAGGCCGATAGTTCAAATAAACACCGAAACCAGTTATTAATATTTCTCCTAAAACGAATGCAGAGAACAGTTGAATTACATCTTGTCAATGTACCTACAAAATCTGGCATGTGAAATTTTTTTATCAAGAATACCATTAAAATCACATTAAAAAATCAAAACTCGAAAACCAATGAAGTTATGGACTTCAAAACTAGAGTACTGCTACATCTTTGCATAATAGACATGATTTATATATTTAGTTGCTATTGGCAAAGTAGAAGAAAAGCTAAATTTTTGGGACGAGTCTTTCCTTAAGCACTGCGCCGAGTACGTATCTAAGGTTACTCCGAACCTAATTATGGTCACTCCTCCGAACGCAGCACATTGTTTCCGCTTCTCCTGTGCTACTAGCTAGCCGTGCTGCACTGCGCACTGTCGCATTTTGCCGCGAAAGCTCACAACCCAGGTGGCTCGCCTGGACGCCTCCTCAACAGGCCTTCAGTAGTCTTCGATGTCTGTTACTACACACATCAAAAAAGTTTTGCATCACCTCGGTTCCGAGAGTTTCGAAACCTGTACAGAAAATTGGAATCGAGATCAACATAAAAATCATTTACGCCCTTTTTACTGCTCATGAAAACCACACATTGCATGTTGTACTACCATACAGCGAGACCTTCAGAGGTGGTGGTCCATATTTCTATACACACCGATACCTCTAATACCCAGTATCACGTCATCTTGCATTGATGTATGCCTGTATTCGTCGTGGCATACTATCCACAAGTTCGTCATAGCACTCTTGGTCCACATTGTCCCACTCCTCAACGGACATTAGGCGTAGATCCCTCAGTTTGGTTGGTGGGTCACGTCGTCCATAAACAGCCCTTTTCCATCTATCTCTGGCATGTTCGATAGGGTTCATGTCTGAAGAATATGCTGTTCACTCTAGTCGAGCGATGTCGTTACCCTGCAGGAAGCACACATGTGTACTATGGGGGCTCGAATTGTCGTCCGTGAAGACGAATGCCTCGCCAATAAGCTGCCGATCTGGTTGCACTATCGGTCGGAGGATGGCTTTCACGTATCGCACAGCCGTTACGGCGCCTTCCATGACCACCAGCGTCGTACGTCGGCCCCCCATAATGCCACTCCAAAACGTCAGGGAACCTCCACCTTGCTGCACTCGCTGGACAGGTGTGTCTATGGCGTTCAGTCTGACCGCGTTAACTCGACACACGTCTCCGACGCTTGTCTGGTTGAAGGCATGTGTGGGACTCATTGGTGAAGAGAACGTGATGAGAATCCTGAGCGGTCCATTCGGCCTGTTGTTGGGCCCATCTGTATCTCGCTGCATGGTGTCGTGGTTGCAAAGAAGGACCTCGCCACGGACGTCGGGTCTAAGTTCCTCATCATACAGCCTATTGCGCACAGTTTGAGTTGTAACACGACGACCTAACCGGCCGATGTGGCCAAGCGGTTCTAGGCTCTTCAGTCTGGAACCGCACGACTGCTACGGTCGCTGGTTCGAATCCTGCCTCGGGCATGGATGTGTGTGATGTCCTTAGGTTAGTTAGCTTTAAGTAGTTCTAAGTTGTAGGGGACTGATGACCACAGATGTTAAGTCCCATAGTGCTCAGAGCCATATGAACCATTTTGTTAAGTCCCATAGTGCTCAGAGCCATTTGAACCATTTGAACCATTTTTTTTGAGAGAGGCATGTCATCGACAGTTCCTGTCTCTCTGTATCTCCTCCATGTCCAAACCACATCGCTTTGGTTCAGTCCGAGACGCCTGGACACTTCCCTTGTCGAGAGCCCTTTCTGGCACAAAGTAACAATGCGGACGCGATCGAACCGCGGTATTGGCCGTCGAGGCATGGTTGAACTACGGACAACACGAGCCGTGTACCTCCTTCCTGGTGGAATGACTGGAACTGATCGGCTGCCGGACCCCCTCCATATAATAAAAAAAAATGGTTCAAATGGCTCTGAGCACTATGCGACTTAACTTCTGAGGTCATCAGTCGCCTATAACTTAGAAGTAATTAAACCTAACTAACCTAAGGACATCACACACATCCATGCCTCAGGCAGGATTCGAACCTGTGACCGGAGCGGTCGCTTGGCTCCAGACTGTAGCGCCTAGAACCGCACGGCCACCCCGGCCGGCCTCCGTCTAATATGCGCTGCTCAGGCATGGTTGTTTTCATCATTGGGCGGGTCTAGTGACATCTCTGAAAAGTCAAAGGGACTGTGTCTGTGATACAATATCCACAGTTAACGTCTGTCTTCAGGACTTCTGGGAACCGGGGTGATACAAAACTTTTTTTGATGTGTGTAGAAATTAGTTGTAGCATATGTTGAAGAGTTGCAAAACTGCGACCAGTCACTATTTTATGATAACTTATTTTGTCTTTACCAGCTTCATGCTGGTTTTCTCATCTTCTAACCGAGGGAGAAAGTATGGATTTAATTGCATGTCATCTTCATGTGTGTTTCCTCTGCAAAGATTTAGTATTCGATGTCCGCCCACACAGAGTTGGATTCTAAATACCTCTTAAGACGAACGCTGCGATTATCCCGTAGAACAGGCTTGGCCTCTAACAAAGTCTTGTCAGTCTTCATTAGGGAATGTTTTACAAATTTTAAGAGACATTTGGCCGATTTTGTGCCGTTTCGAGGGAACAGCGTGAGGACATAGTCTCTTTTCGTCTCCATTAAATTTATTTGCAATATTTACAATATTACCAATGATTAGATTTAACTACGTTTCAGTGTGTACAACTTTTTCAATGAGTCTGAAGTTTTCTTCGTCATTGTAACTTCTGTGCACAGGCCACACAAGTCATAAATGATTTTAA
Source organism: Schistocerca nitens (assembly GCF_023898315.1). Taxonomy (NCBI): domain Eukaryota; kingdom Metazoa; phylum Arthropoda; class Insecta; order Orthoptera; family Acrididae; genus Schistocerca; species Schistocerca nitens. Next base: position 554,417,389 of record NC_064620.1, on the reverse strand, counting down.
GGTCCTGAGTTCTGAGTCCCTTTAAAGCCTTTGCAATCGTTTCGTCAGTCTTCCTTCCTGACTTTTTCTTCTTTCCCCATCAAAATTTAAATTTAGTCGGTCAAACTGGAGGCCGTGATACTCTGCACCTTCTTGAACATTTTTCAGTAGTGAGTAAACATTCAGAAGAAGTTTTACATTAATGCACTTAATTTTCGCCTTTCCATCTGAGACCTTATTAGTGCGATTGTGCCTTCCACTGCAGTTCCACGTCTCTCTTGACGTATGTTCGTTATTGAGCCACAGGTCCAATAATTATTCACAAATGTCCTGACGCTTTTGGTTTTCAGACACGTTCTCCTGAATACACAGCCAACCATCATCCAACATTTCCATGGAAAGATGTGCTAGAGCAGCACATATACTTTTGTGACAACGTATTTTCTCGTTTTCCTTATAGCCTGGAACGAGGCCGCAACACTCAGCTTCCTGTTCCAAGAAACAAATTGATAGCTGGTTGGACGGCGGCAATTTCGAAGTCCATCATCATAAATGCTGGGTTCCATACAGGCATGTTAGTTTTAACAGCTTTAACAAAACGTTCATATGTTTCTCGCTTATTATTTGGCAACAAAGCATAAACAACTTTAAGAGTGTTTTTTTCTTCACCAGAACTATTAAGGTCGGCGAGGACTATTAACTATTGTCCAGACTACTTGCTCGAATTCTTGAAGGTTTCATCCACAAAGAATGATTCGCCGTTTTACAAAAACGCTTTTCCATTTTCGCTGGCAGACTACAGTATTCTGTCATTCATTCCCTGTTTTCATCTGCAAGTAAAAAATTACTACCATCATTCATTAGTAAATTATTTTCTTGGAAGAATATTCCTCCATAATCTGTGGCATCTAGTGTAGTTCCCATATATTTTCGCCTAATGCGATGCAACGATTGTTTCGCACTTCTGTATGATGGTAACGATGTTAGTAAGTCGCAGCCTCGATTGAAGTGCTGGCCTCCCTCTTTTCAACGTAAACTGATGAAACTGTAGCGTCTGTTTCTCTTGTTTCTTCTTTGCGCTGACAAAATGTTTTCGCATTTCATCTGCTGCTTCATCTGGAGTACAGACACAGCTGTCTTCTCCTAAAACTGTGTTATTCTTTCTAAAGTTTACACAATGCCAGAAGTCACTTCCTGTCTGTATAATCGATTTTATATTGATGCCCGTTGTAAATCAGTAAAGGATTTCCTTTGGTGGTCTCGAAGAGCTCCATTATCGTAGCACTAAAACACGAAACAATACTTGCCAGTCAGAGGCCATCTGCACTACAGAAGTCTGCGAGAAACCCACGCACACTACTAACTCGTACGTGGACGGGGAACACTGTGCAGGAAATGGGCTCCGGCTTTCCTAAAATACGCCACAGATAGTGGCGGACAGCCCGGTGTATCCTAGCTCTGGAACACGCTATCCACTGACTAAGGTGCCCTGGGCTCCGTACCAACATCAACACATTCCCTCTTCTTACAAGTGTAACTCCATGCGTATGTCACAAATTCATTTTCTCTATATTATTACATAGGTGCATAAGTTCGTGGCGTTTTTCCATGGCTTTTAAAAAACACAACACTTACACATAACTCAGACTTTAGTCATCAATGATGCGTTCTCCTTAAGTATTTAGACAGTCTGCCAATCCTAGGGTAACTTTCAGATTCCAACACTACGAAATCATGTCGTTTTCAGGCGAAGAACTAGTCGAGCCATGTTCGGAGTGCATTCTGAATGCAATGAATAGTCTTATGAGTACAGAATATGGACTGAGAGCAAACCGAAGAAAGACGAAATCAATGATAAGTAGCAGTAGAGAGAAATTTAACCTTAGGATTGATGGTCAAGAAGTAGATGAAGTTAGGAAATTCTGCTACCCATGCAGTAAAATGACCCATAAAGGACGGTGCAAGGAGGAAATCCAAAGCAAATTAACACTGGAAAAAAGGGCATTTCTGGCCAAGTGAAGTCTAGTAGTATCAAAAATAGAGCTTCATTTGAGGAAGAAATTTCTGAGAACGTACGTTTGGGGCACAGAATTGTGTGGTAGTGAAACATGGAGTGCGGAAAAACTTAAACAGATGATAATTGAAGCATTTGAAATGCGGTGTTACAGACGAATGCCGAAAATTAGGTGGACGGATGAGGTAAGGAACGAGGAGGTTCTGCAGGGAATCGGAGACGAAAGCAATGTATGGGAAACACAAGAAGAATGGACAGAATGTTAGTACGTCGTACGTCTGTTAAGACTTCAGGTACCAGAAGGAGCTTTAGAGGAAGGCAGAGACTGGAATACATCCAGCAAGTAATTAGGAATGTAGGGTGCAATTGCCACTGTGAGATGAAGAGGTTGGCAAAGGAGAGGTATTCGTGGCGGACCGCATCAAACCAGTCAGAAGACGGATGATGTAAAAAAAGCGTCAGCGGTGATCGTTACACCTTGGTGAAGCTATTCGTAGCACACCAAACCGTCGCCGTTCCACCAGATGCATATCATTATCTTTTGCGTACGTGCGCAAGCCATTGTGCGCGGACTTGCAGCTTTGTTTGAGCACAGCCATTCCTTTCTTTTCTTGATGTTAGCATAAAGACACAGTTTCTCGTCACCAGTAACGATACAGGTCACGAATGATTGGTGTTGTTCATGAGCCAACTGATGACGAACGAGCACAGATGCACGTGGCCACCAACTGACTTTGTAATTTTGGCTTAGAGCATGGTACATTAGCACCAATGACGCAACAAGTCCCACCCCTTCTGAAGAAGGTATTTTTAGAAATATCGAAATCTAGGTCATGGGCTGGTTGGTTGATTTTATCAACCTCTTCATATTTATTTCCGTTTAGACTTATTTCTGTAAATGTGTGAACACGTTAATATTATTACTGAGTTTTATCCGGTAATCTGTGCAGCAGAACGCCTTTCACGTCTCATTATTAAAAATAAGGGCTTCATAATATTAGTACGTCCATTTTCCCTCATTATGAAGTCTTGAACTCTCCTGGGGACAATTGCGATGAGCTGTCTGAAAGTCTGTGGAGGAATGGCAGCCCATTATTCCTAAAGATCCGAGATCAGCGAATGTAGTGATGCTGGTCGGTGGCGTCTGGTGCGAAGTCAACATTGTAACTAACCCCAAAGATTCTACATTGGGTTCAGATCGGTATTTGGGCAGACCAGTCCATTTCAGGAATGTTGTTGTCCAGAGACCATTGCCTACAGGAGCTGCTTCACGACAGGATGCATTGTCAATCTGAAGCAAATAATCATCGTATTAGAACTTTTTCTGTACTACACTGAAAACATAATGTTGAAAAATGTGTTCGTTCTATTCCACATTTTTCTCTCCCGTTTCCATGTCACAATCAGATCAGCAACAGTCGAATGGAGCTGCTTTAAAATGATTTTAATATCCCGGATAGATCTACTACGCACGCTACTGAACCGTGCGTGGCTCGTGTTCGTGCCATATCCTATGTCACATCCTGCTTTTACTGTACTACCACCTCGTTATGTTAATTTCAATTACTGGTGTCACTGAGTTGCCGCCTTGCCTGCCCGTGAGCGGCAGCAGCGGCGCTTATCGATATAAACCCTGGCGTATTATACACTCCTGTAAATTGAAATAAGAACACCGTGAATTCATTGTCCCGGGAAGGGGAAACTTTATTGACACATTCCTGGGGTCAGATACATCACATGATCACACTGACAGAACCACAGGCACATAGACACAGGCAACAGAGCATGCACAATGTCGGCACTAGTACAGTGTATATCCACCTTTCGCAGCAATGCAGGCTGCTATTCTCCCATGGAGACGATCGTAGAGATGCTGGATGTAGTCCTGTGGAACGGCTTGCCATGCCATCTCCACCTGGCGCCTCAGTTGGACCAGCGTTCGTGCTGGACGTGCAGACCGCGTGAGACGACGCTTCATCCAGTCCCGAACATGCTCAATGGGGGACAGATCCGGAGATCTTGCTGGCCAGGGTAGTTGACTTACACCTTCTAGAGCACGTTGGGTGGCACGGGATACATGCGGACGTGCATTGTCCTGTTGGAACAGCAAGTTCCCTTGCCGGTCTAGGAATGGTAGAACGATGGGTTCGATGACGGTTTGGATGTACCGTGCACTATTCAGTGTCCCCTCGACGATCACCAGTGGTGTACGGCCAGTGTACGAGATCGCTCCCCACACCACGATGCCGGGTGTTGGCCCTGTGTGCCTCGGTCGTATGTAGCCCTGATTGTGGCGCTCACCTGCACGGCGCCAAACACGCATACGACCATCATTGGCACCAAGGCAGAAGCGACTCTCATCGCTGAAGACGACACGTCTCCATTCGTCCCTAAATTCACGCCTGTCGCGACACCACTGGAGGCGGGCTGTACGATGTTGGGGCGTGAGCGGAAGACGGCCTAACGGTGTGCGGGACCGTAGCCCAGCTTCATGGAGACGGTTGCGAATGGTCCTCGCCGATACCCCAGGAGCAACAGTGTCCCTAATTTGCTGGGAAGTGGCGGTGCGGTCTCCTAGGGCACTGCGTAGGATCCTACGGTCTTGGCGTGCATCCGTGCGTCGCTGCGGTCCGGTCCCAGGTCGACGGGCACGTGCACCTTCCGCCGACCACTGGCGACAACATCGATGTACTGTGGAGACCTCACGCCCCACGTGTTGAGCAATTCGCCGGTACGTCCACCCGGCCTCCCGCATGCCCACTATACGCCCTCGCTCAAAGTCCGTCAACTGCACATACGGTTCACGTCCACGCTGTCACGGCATGCTACCAGTGTTAAAGACTGCGATGGAGCTCCGTATGCCATGGCAAACTGGCTGACACTGACGGCGGCGGTGCACAAATGCTGCGCAGCTAGCGCCATTCGACGGCCAACACCGCGGTTCCTGGTGTGTCCGCTGTGCCGTGCGTGTGATCATTGCTTGTACAGCCCTCTCGCAGTGTCCGGAGCAAGTATGGTGGGTCTGACACACCGGTGTCAATGTGTTCTTTTTTCCATTTCCAGGAGTGTATTTGCTGACTGCTATTACTTCCCGGTTGTCGTGTGTTCGGAGTTAGTTCGGATCTGCCAGTGAGTTGGGAGGCACTAGCAGTGCAGTTCGGACCTGGCAGTGTTTGACTTAGGACACAGCATAAGTTCAGTCGGGGCGCAGCTGCAGTGAGGTCCGGGCAGCCATGACTCGCCCGACGGTTGCCGATGCATATCACTTGAGTGCGGATCACCTTGGTTGGTCGTCGGTCGGTCGTCTTGTCGGACGACGTGTATGTTGGGCAGGGATCGCTGACGGGTTGCCTGCGTGTCCCGACTTGTGGTTCGTCCTTGTTATTGCACAGTCGCTGCCGTTAGTATCGTCTGGTCCTTCGTGCTAGAGTTCGTGAAACTGTGTGTAGCTTGTGATGTCGACTGCTCGGTTATTTTAGTGCTGTCTCCGTACTGATGTGTGGGAGTCGGTCGGTTGGTGTGCATCAGCCAGGAAATCCCCGCTCGGCGCAGTGCGCCGGGTCCGCTGGCGGTCTCTACGCAGTGTCGGAGCGTGTGGGAACTGTTCCGATTGCTACGAGGTTCGTGGCTCACCGACGCAGGACATCAAGGTTGAGTGGTGATTTAATTACCGAAGCCAATCTGTTCACCTTGTGCCGTTGGTTTCCATGGTTGGCTGTTGGGTGTATTCCAATTAGCAACAGCTAGTGTTCGAGTTGGCAAAACCCTGGCCACCACCTGGTGGAGTTAACTGTATTTTGGTTATTTGAAGTCCAAGTGCACCGGCGGAATATTCAGCCTTGTGGCCGTTAGCGTTCCGATTACCTGCCCTGGACACTGACGTAAAATTCAGGCAGTGTCTTTTCATCACCGTGTTGTCGCTGTCCAACACGTGTGTGTAGTTTTGACAGCTTATACATACTTGGTTCTGGGCGGCTACGCCTTTTACGTTTTGGCATTGGAGTTCCCTGCGTAGTGGTCGGGTGGAAAGCAAGTCGTCTTGTCGGTGGGTCCGTTGACTGTCTCTTGGTTGGGTTGCCGGCGGATCGGATATACAGTAGTTGGGCCGACTACCTGTCTCCCCTTAGCGAACGTTAATATTTCAAGTGCAGACCCAACCCCGGAAACGTCTGAGCGCCGCTGTCTGTACTGCATTTACTTTGCCTGTTGAGTGTGGTTCAAATGGCTCTAACCACTGTGGGACTTAACATCTGAGGTCATCAGTCCCATAGACTTAGAAATACTTAAACCTAGGAAACCTAAGGACATCACACGCATCCATGACCGAGGCAGGATTCGAACCTGCGACCGTACCAGCAGCGCAGTTTCGGACTGAAGCGCCTAGAATCGCTTGACCACAGCGGTCGGCTGACAATAATGGACTTCGCGTAAAGCTCATGGTAGTAAGACAGATCCTCTGCCACAGCAGCCATAAAACTGAAAGTTGGTGATTGGTGTGACACATCATGGCACACAGAGAGGAATGTTAGTGAAAAGCGTTAAATCGTCCCCCCCCCCCCCCCTGAGATAAGGAAGTGTGCCAAATCCGAACTGGAACACGATCGACCGCTGGGCACGCCGATCTGGTTGTATGACTGCTTGGCTTCATCTTCAAAAATTGTGTTGGCTCGAATTTTCATCTCAAAAACCCAACATAAACAGGCTAAGTGCGAAAATTCGCAAATAGTACGATACTAGAAGCGCAGCTATACAGTTAAAGGTGCCACACAACTCTACTGCGCAAAATCGTGCCAGGTTGCACAGTCACTAAGACACTGGAATCGTAGTGCGAGGCTCACAAACCCGATTTTGATTTTTCCGTTGTCTGCTTAAATCATTTCAGGTCAGAAGAAAGATTCCTCCTTCACTAAGGTAACCGCCACTATGCTGTCCTAGCCTTGTAAGATTAGCCTCGTGCTCCGTCTATGATGACGCCATCATCGACACGACCTTAACACCCATCTTCCTCACCTCTGCTCACTGCGCTACCGTAGGGTATACAGGCAGCTGCCCTGGCATAGTGTTCCTCGCTGCTACGCTGTCTCGTTCTAGAAGCAAGGAAATCTGCGTCGTAGAAGGGAATGCAAGGTACAAGCGAAGACACGTTGTCTGTTGATGTTAACTCTTTCATATTACTGCGTACAGTAAACTACACAGATTCTCATTTAATTCAGTCAAGAGTATTTCAAATGCTTCCTATGTCTATAGAGGTATTAGAAATCACACAGTGTTGTATTTGTGATACACTTATAACAAAGTGTAACTCAGAACCGATCGTCTCCCACGTTGCTTTGAGATTGTTAGTTTCACTTCCCAGTCTCCTTCCGCTTCAGTGGTCGCAAGCAATGACCTACATCAATATCCGAACAATTTGGCTCCACCCTATACGAAGTCTTGAAGCGACAGTTGTTTCGCATGGATATGATGTATCTGAAAGAACAGACTTTCATTTCGTGTGTAACTAGAACATCTTTCGCTAAATTTCGCACCACACTAGGGTAGACAGACAGACCTGCAAATAACCTGATTAGAATGTATTCGATTTGTAGGAAAAGACAAGATAAGCAAGTAGCGATTGTATCTAAGCTTATCCATGTCCATAAGCTATTTCTTTAACCAGATTTTCTATCGTGAAGGATGAAAGACATTTTTCTGGAGAGCGTAACTCAGTGTCCGCC